>NC_140580.1:1170800770-1172173953 GCF_964204655.1 Triturus cristatus | reverse complement strand
TCGTCCAATAGTGAGGTTGTGTTCTAGGTCTGACGCAGGGTAGTTGCCGACTAATGTTTGAGTGTTATGGTCCTGATGCTCCTAGCGTTGGCTGTAACAGGGTAGATGTCCACTACTGTTTGTGAGGCTTGTATTCTGGTCCTGATGCTCCTAGTGTTATCTGTATCAGGGTAGTTGTCCACAAATGTTTGGGAGGGTTGTGTTCAGGGTCCGATGCCCCTAGTGTTATCTGTATCAGGGTAGTTGTCCACTGATGTTTGTGAGGGTTGTGTTCTGGTTCTGATGCCCCTAGTGTTATCTGTATCGGGGTAGTTGTCCACTGATGTTTGTGAGGGTTGTGTTCAGGGTCTGATGCCCCTAGCGTTATCTTTATCAGGGCCGTTGTCCACTATTGCTTGTGAGGGTTGTGTTCTGGTCCTAATACCCCTAGCGTTAGCAGTGTCAGGGTAGATGCCCACTGATGTTTGTGAGGGTTGTGTTCTGGTTCCGATGCTACTAGCAGTATCAGTATCCAGGTAGATGTTACTTATGTTTGTGAGGGTTTTGTTCGGAGTCCGATGCCCCTAGTGTTATCTGTATCAGGGTAGTTGTCCACTAATGTTTGTGAGGGTTTTGTTCTGGGTCGCATACGCCTAGTGTTATCTGTATCGGGGTAGTTGTCCACTACTGTTTGTGAGGGTTGTGTTCAGGGTCCGATGCCCCTAGTGTTATCTGTATCAGGGTAGTTGTCCACTAATGTTTGTGAGGGTTTTGTTCTGGGTCGCATACGCCTAGTGTTATCTGTATCGGGGTAGTTGTCCACTACTGTTTGTGAGGGTTGTGTTCAGGGTCCGATGCCCCTAGTGTTATCTGTATCAGGGTAGTTGTCCACTAATGTTTGTGAGGGTTTTGTTCTGGGTCGCATACGCCTAGTGTTATCTGTATCGGGGTAGTTGTCCACTGATGTTTGTGAGGGTTGTGTTCAGGGTCCGATGCCCCTAGTGTTATCTGTATTGGGGTAGTTGTCCACTGATGTTTGTGAGGGTTGTGTTCAGGGTCCGATGCCCCTAGTGTTATCTGTATCAGGGTAGTTGTCCACTGATGTTTGTGAGGGTTGTGTTCTGGTTCTGATGCCCCTAGTGTTATCTGTATCGGGGTAGTTGTCCACTGATGTTTGTGAGGGTTGTGTTCAGGGTCTGATGCCCCTAGCGTTATCTTTATCAGGGCCGTTGTCCACTATTGCTTGTGAGGGTTGTGTTCTGGTCCTAATACCCCTAGCGTTAGCAGTGTCAGGGTAGATGCCCACTGATGTTTGTGAGGGTTGTGTTCTGGTTCCGATGCTACTAGCAGTATCAGTATCCGGGTAGATGTTACTTATGTTTGTGAGGGTTTTGTTCGGAGTCCGATGCCCCTAGTGTTATCTGTATCAGGGTAGTTGTCCACTAATGTTTGTGAGGGTTTTGTTCTGGGTTGCATACGCCTAGTGTTATCTGTATCGGGGTAGTTGTCCACTGATGTTTGTGAGGGTTGTGTTTAGGGTCCGATGTCCCTAGTGTTATCTGTATCGGGGTAGTTGTCCACTACTGTTTGTGAGGGTTGTGTTCAGGGTCCGATGCCCCTAGTGTTATCTGTATCAGGGTAGTTGTCCACTAATGTTTGTGAGGGTTTTGTTCTGGGTCGCATACGCCTAGTGTTATCTGTATCGGGGTAGTTGTCCACTGATGTTTGTGAGGGTTGTGTTCAGGGTCCGATGCCCCTAGTGTTATCTGTATCGGGGTAGTTGTCCACTACTGTTTGTGAGGGATGTGTTCAGGGTCCGATGCCCCTAGTGTTATCTGTATCGGGGTAGTTGTCAACTACTGTTTGTGAGGGTTGTGTTCAGGGTCCGATGCCCCTAGTGTTATCTGTATCGGGGTAGTTGTCCACTACTGTTTGTGAGGGTTGTGTTCAGGGTCCGATGCCCCTAGTGTTATCTGTACCAGGGTAGTTGTCCACTAATGTTTGTGAGGGTTTTGTTCTGGGTCGCATACGCCTAGTGTTATCTGTATAGGGGTAGTTGTCCACTACTGTTTGTGAGGGTTGTGTTCAGGGTCCGATGCCCCTAGTTTTATCTGTATCAGGGTAGTTGTCCACAAATGTTTGGGAGGGTTGTGTTCAGGGTCCGATGCCCCTAGTGTTATCTGTATCAGGGTAGTTGTCCACTGATGTTTGTGAGGGTTGTGTTCTGGTTCTGATGCCCCTAGTGTTATCTGTATCGGGGTAGTTGTCCACTGATGTTTGTGAGGGTTGTGTTCAGGGTCTGATGCCCCTAGCGTTATCTTTATCAGGGCCGTTGTCCACTATTGCTTGTGAGGGTTGTGTTCTGGTCCTAATACCCCTAGCGTTAGCAGTGTCAGGGTAGATGCCCACTGATGTTTGTGAGGGTTGTGTTCTGGTTCCGATGCTACTAGCAGTATCAGTATCCAGGTAGATGTTACTTATGTTTGTGAGGGTTTTGTTCGGAGTCCGATGCCCCTAGTGTTATCTGTATCAGGGTAGTTGTCCACTAATGTTTGTGAGGGTTTTGTTCTGGGTCGCATACGCCTAGTGTTATCTGTATCGGGGTAGTTGTCCACTACTGTTTGTGAGGGTTGTGTTCAGGGTCCGATGCCCCTAGTGTTATCTGTATCAGGGTAGTTGTCCACTAATGTTTGTGAGGGTTTTGTTCTGGGTCGCATACGCCTAGTGTTATCTGTATCGGGGTAGTTGTCCACTACTGTTTGTGAGGGTTGTGTTCAGGGTCCGATGCCCCTAGTGTTATCTGTATCAGGGTAGTTGTCCACTAATGTTTGTGAGGGTTTTGTTCTGGGTCGCATACGCCTAGTGTTATCTGTATCGGGGTAGTTGTCCACTGATGTTTGTGAGGGTTGTGTTCAGGGTCCGATGCCCCTAGTGTTATCTGTATTGGGGTAGTTGTCCACTGATGTTTGTGAGGGTTGTGTTCAGGGTCCGATGCCCCTAGTGTTATCTGTATCAGGGTAGTTGTCCACTGATGTTTGTGAGGGTTGTGTTCTGGTTCTGATGCCCCTAGTGTTATCTGTATCGGGGTAGTTGTCCACTGATGTTTGTGAGGGTTGTGTTCAGGGTCTGATGCCCCTAGCGTTATCTTTATCAGGGCCGTTGTCCACTATTGCTTGTGAGGGTTGTGTTCTGGTCCTAATACCCCTAGCGTTAGCAGTGTCAGGGTAGATGCCCACTGATGTTTGTGAGGGTTGTGTTCTGGTTCCGATGCTACTAGCAGTATCAGTATCCGGGTAGATGTTACTTATGTTTGTGAGGGTTTTGTTCGGAGTCCGATGCCCCTAGTGTTATCTGTATCAGGGTAGTTGTCCACTAATGTTTGTGAGGGTTTTGTTCTGGGTTGCATACGCCTAGTGTTATCTGTATCGGGGTAGTTGTCCACTGATGTTTGTGAGGGTTGTGTTTAGGGTCCGATGTCCCTAGTGTTATCTGTATCGGGGTAGTTGTCCACTACTGTTTGTGAGGGTTGTGTTCAGGGTCCGATGCCCCTAGTGTTATCTGTATCAGGGTAGTTGTCCACTAATGTTTGTGAGGGTTTTGTTCTGGGTCGCATACGCCTAGTGTTATCTGTATCGGGGTAGTTGTCCACTGATGTTTGTGAGGGTTGTGTTCAGGGTCCGATGCCCCTAGTGTTATCTGTATCGGGGTAGTTGTCCACTACTGTTTGTGAGGGATGTGTTCAGGGTCCGATGCCCCTAGTGTTATCTGTATCGGGGTAGTTGTCAACTACTGTTTGTGAGGGTTGTGTTCAGGGTCCGATGCCCCTAGTGTTATCTGTATCGGGGTAGTTGTCCACTACTGTTTGTGAGGGTTGTGTTCAGGGTCCGATGCCCCTAGTGTTATCTGTACCAGGGTAGTTGTCCACTAATGTTTGTGAGGGTTTTGTTCTGGGTCGCATACGCCTAGTGTTATCTGTATAGGGGTAGTTGTCCACTACTGTTTGTGAGGGTTGTGTTCAGGGTCCGATGCCCCTAGTTTTATCTGTATCGGGGTAGTTGTCCACTACTGTTTGTGAGGGTTGTGTTCAGGGTCCGATGCCCCTAGTGTTATCTGTACCAGGGTAGTTGTCCACTAATGTTTGTGAGGGTTTTGTTCTGGGTCGCATACGCCTAGTGTTATCTGTATCGGGGTAGTTGTCCACTACTGTTTGTGAGGGTTGTGTTCAGGGTCCGATGCCCCTAGTGTTATCTGTATCGGGGTAGTTGTCCACTACTGTTTGTGAGGGTTGTGTTCAGGGTCCGATGCCCCTAGTTTTATCTGTATCGGGGTAGTTGTCCACTACTGTTTGTGAGGGTTGTGTTCAGGGTCCGATGCCCCTAGTGTTATCTGTACCAGGGTAGTTGTCCACTAATGTTTGTGAGGGTTTTGTTCTGGGTCGCATACGCCTAGTGTTATCTGTATAGGGGTAGTTGTCCACTACTGTTTGTGAGGGTTGTGTTCAGGGTCCGATGCCCCTAGTTTTATCTGTATCGGGGTAGTTGTCCACTACTGTTTGTGAGGGTTGTGTTCAGGGTCCGATGCCCCTAGTGTTATCTGTACCAGGGTAGTTGTCCACTAATGTTTGTGAGGGTTTTGTTCTGGGTCGCATACGCCTAGTGTTATCTGTATCGGGGTAGTTGTCCACTACTGTTTGTGAGGGTTGTGTTCAGGGTCCGATGCCCCTAGTGTTATCTGTATCAGGGTAGTTGTCCACTACTGTTTGTGAGGGTTCTTCTCGCTCTGTTGTTCCTGGGTCACATTGATGTGCTCAATGTCATTTTTAAATGACAGACCATGTTCGGGTCAGCAGGTGGTACGAATCTGTTCCTCTCTCAAAGGCTAGCGTTTACTCCCCATTATTGTACAAAAACAATGGGGAATCCCTGTGTCCCTCAGAACCTGGGTCTTTTGCAGCAAAACTACAACGGTTCCGTCGGGTGCAACAATGATTTCTTCACATGAGTATCAATCAATGTGGATACCAAAGGAACACGAACCAAACAAGAATTCAAAAGAATTAATTCTTCCACGTCAAAAATAATCAGAATATTTATTTTAGTTTCTAAGACTGTCTAAGTAAACAGTAACATAGAATACAGTGAAATAGGTGCTCCGTGACTGTGGTGGTGTGAAGGCATTATATACAGGTGTGTGTGAAATATTTACAAACGAACAGACTGAATTTACAATTAGGGGAAAAATGGTTGAAGGAAAAAGGTCAGAACAAATTAAATCAATGTCTCCGGTAGAAGGCCAAAGTGCTCATCATTCTAAACCATGAGACTTGATGTGGCTGAGCCAACGTGTAACGCCGACGTTTCGACCCTGACGACAGCCTAATTCATTGATGTCATATGGGTCTTCTTCAAGGCTAGGGGGTAGTAGACAGCCCAAATTGAGGTATGGAATCCCTCAGGGGAACCTCTTCCAATCGAGGACGATGGGTGCCTGATGAGAATCAGGGACCCACGTTGTTCTGCAAGTCGTGGTTAGAGCAAAATCAATGGGGTCTCTTAAGGCTGTCTCGGGTAACCTCCTCCAATTGAGACTGATAAAAATCAGGGACCGACGTTGTCTTGATAAGCGTGATTTGTAAGTTGTTGGTGAAAGTTTCGTTTTCAGCCCAGGGAACAAAGAATGCATCCCCCTTCAAAGGCGTTCAATTCCTCATAGCACGTCCTCCGGTCGCGGCACCTGTGGCTAGAGGAATATACTCCTATATAATACTTGGGGCTCTGACCCCTGTATAATCAGCGACTTGTGACGCTCCAATCGCTGATTATAAAGAAAAGACGTCAGAACTTGACTATAAATTGTTACAGTCGAGTATTGATGTCACAATGCCTGATGCCAGAGCCAGCGGCTGAGGTGAAATAGATGAAGCAGCTGTTTAAAGCAGCAAAAACGGAACATTGCTATTCTTTCTTCAGCTCTATTTTAATAGCTTACAATGACAAGGAAAGATTTTTTTGCACTGCTTAGAGGAAAGCTAGAACCTTTCTGCATGTTTCTACACATTCCGAGCTAGTGCAAATTTTTCCTTGAAAAAAAAAAAACTAACTGTATTCAACGCTTTCTAATATCTGTTTGCAACAAATATCTAATAGGTTTTTGATGCGTTTAGTTTTGTCTCGAGGTTTACTTTTTATTTTTCATATTTGCAAATATTCTCGCTCTCTGACACGAAAGAGCTTTGCGCCAAGGTTTTAGGATGTGCGTAGGAAAGCTGATGGTGTGACCATGAAGGTAGGAGAACGTGCCCCCTGCCGTTCATTATACACTGCATGTCACTGGGCAGCTCCAGAACTATACAGAGAAACAAGGCCGAAGACAGAGTCTCTTTAAAAGGTTATGGAAGTCCGAGGCAGCTTGCGATGTCCTTATCGTGTGCGCCGGGGTACTTTATCTCTTGGGTATATTCACATCATATATTCTATAATCTGACACACGAGTCATTTAAAAATGTGCAGCAGGTTTACGATTGTCTTCGCCATTGGTGGATTGAGTGGTGAAGAGGTTTTAGAATGGGAAATCCAGTGTGGGCAATGGGTCCCTTGGTCACGCCAAGCGCGTCATCATCAAGCAGTATATCTGAAGTCACGCCAGGAGAGTTATAATTAAGGCTCCGTTTTCCGTTTTTATTGATTTTTACAGCTAAATACAGACAGAAAACCATTTATTTTCTTGCCTGTATTAATTTTTAAATGTGGACAAAAGCGGAAATAAGGTGCTTTTTGAGTGATTCTAAATACACTTTGCCATGACTGCCAGGCCAATAACCGGGTGGATGGATAGCTAAGGGGGTTTTTACAAAATGGGATATGCACACGGCGGATACTGAAATGTGCATATTTTCATATAAGTGCAGTGATTTATCTTCTGCATGTGTTCATATCACTGAAACCTGGAAGGCATTCAAGCATGACTGAATATTTATTGGTTAAATAAATGTGGAAATGTACCAGTTTTGGCTTCATTTTTTTCACAAAACCCATGATAAACATGGATAAATACAGATAAAGTTGACAAAAAAAGAAATATGGTTAAATACAGACGGAAATGTCCACAAAATAAAGACCATAAAACCGGGAGCCCTAGTTGTAATCCAGCAGTTTATCTGAGGCGCGGCTCCTCACCCGGGGCGGGGCGATCCAGGGAGTTTTTAAGGAACGCGGTCTCGGAGAGAAGTGGGGCCGGACCTCGCCACTGGTTTCAGAAGGTCTTGGGTGACGGAACAGGTCTGGGTTGCATTACTGTTGCCTGTGCACTGTGCACTGTAAGGACCGTGTTTTCTGCACACTTACTTGCCAAGTCTCCAGTGCCATCCAGCGGATTTTTACGAAATGGACATGTCGAATTAAAGTCCAATGAGATGAACGGTAGTGAAATAGCAGCATTCGGAGCGACCCCGTGGGACCTGGGAATGGGCCGGATCCAGAAGGGGCCTTTGTCAGTCCTGCCGATCTGCTCGGCTGCAGCATCCAAAGCAGAATCCGCCGTGGCTTGTGGGCGCCACCTAGCGGACTGCGGGAGCAGCGCGAGGAGGAGAGGCTGCTGAGCTCACCTTTGCAGCACCGAAGAACAGGGGAGAGAAAGAGCCTAATCCGGGAACTCCCAGCGAGCAGGAGGAGAGGGGCGCTCGGGGCCAATAGCCTGCCAAGGCAGCGACGCGCAGAAGCAGGCAGCGGTCTAACCCCCAGAGGACTTCTCAAACCACGTCTTGTATTTCCGTGGAGTGGAACCGGTAAACAGCCCCCTCCGGCCCGCACAAGAGAACCGGGGGGACTGGTCGTCAGACAGCTCGGCCCTGAGCGACAAACGCTGTACTCCATTTGGTCTGTGTGTGTGTATATTGGGGAGGGTGGGGGGGATAAGGAGGTATCCCACCCTGTTACTTTTCCCCTTAAGGAACTAAGCTTTGGGATGTATTCCCTGTTTATTGTCACTCAGTCTGGGGGAGGACGAAAGGCAGGGTAGTGCATGTTTCTCTCCTGAAATTACAATTTCACTCGCTTTTACTTTTCAAGTCTCGCCTACATATGTGCAGTGTTACGAGACGTACTCTTTGCAATTCAGTATGTGTAGAAAAGAGCCCCTTTTTACATGGTTACCCCCCACTTTTTGCCTGACATCTGATGCAACCTGACTTGATGTGCCCTAGGTCCCTGACAATCAGGTTCCCAGGGCCTGTGTTCTTTCCCAAAACTGTACCTTTGTACCCACAATTGGCACCTCCCTGGCCACAGGTAAGCCCCATGTAAAAGGTACCATGGGTACCAAGGGCACTGTGACCAGGGAAGGCCTCTAAGGGCTGCAGCACATATTGTGCCACCCTTAGGAGCCCTGTACCTTAACACACACACTGCCACTGCAGGCGGCGTGTTTTGGTGCAGAGAAAAGTAGAGTCAACATGGCACACATCCCTGTATTAGCCCTACGGTGAGGGTACAGAGGCATGAGCCCTGTACCCCTTCAGTGTCTATGTCCATTCTTAGACATCATAAGTGTAGTAAAGCCATGGAGAGTATATGGTAGGGAGCTGGTCACTACGAACTCCACAGCTCCATAATGGCTTTACCAAAAACTAGGAAGTTTGCTAGCAAACATCTCAGCACATTAAACCCGCACTGATGCCAGTGTCGGACTTAATGTAAAATACACTCAGAGGGCATCTTAGAGATGCCCCCTTTTGCTGCTCCCAGCAACTGGCTCCCACCGGTTCTGGACCCCACTTTGGGAGGGCGAATCAACGGGAAATCCAAGCTAGGAAAAGAGATGTGCCCACCTTTGCCAACTCCACCCCTCAGGTGGGGGAGGCGAGGTGAAGCACACATCTCAGTCCCCTCCATTTTGAAAATGAGGGGACTCAGCCAATTAGGAAGAGGCTCATGCCCCCTCCCACTGTATGGTGACATAATAGGGGTTTTACCCACCCCAAGACAGGGACTGATTGGTCCCGATCTGCACGCACATTGAACACCCCTGAATCTAGTATTTAGGGACGACCCTGAACTTTGCCTTCTCAGATTTGAGGAAGAAAGAAGAAGGACCGAAAAGCCGTGCTGACCCAGGAGGAAGAAGAGAACACCAACTGCCTTGGCCCCAGCCCTACCGGCCTGTCCCGTCTACGAACTACCTACAGGAAGAAAACCCCTGGTGAGTGCAGCAGCCAGCAAACCCCAGAGCCCGAGGACCTGCCCTGTGACCTTCCTACAGACTCTGTTTCCCCTGAGCACCGATTTGCTCAAACAAAGCCTCGCCTCCAGAATCCGGATTCTGGGGACTCCGTGATTCTGCACCGCTCTGCACCGACGCCCCTAGCCAGAGTTCGAGTGGCCCAATACCCCAAGAAGATCTCCCCAACTAACCTGACCTGGTGATCCCTCACCTCCCTCAAGACAATGCCAGCAGCCTCAGCTTGAAGGATCCCCTGACTGCGACCGGAGCTGTAAGAAAATCCGATGCCAGAAGACACCCCTGCACCCAAAGCCCCACGGCCTTTGGTGACCCAACCGATGGTGTCCAGGCATCCCTCCAGATCCCAACTTACCTCTTCAGCCGGTGGTCGCCTTCAGGAAGCCTCTCTGCCCGAGCCTGCCACATCTGTACAAAACGGAAGGACTCCATTGGAAAGCACAGGGTCCCCGATGTCTGCACCCACCTGCCCGAGTGCCGCTGGGGGTGCAGCTCCTGTGCTGGTCGTTGGTACCTGCAGTGCGGACCTTAACCCCAGGAGCTTTGCTCCCACAACGGATTGGCCTGCTCGTCAGCCGCCCCAAAACGAAGGCCCCCTTAGCTAACATTGGACCCCTGCACTCTGCACCCAGCCGCCCCAGTGCTGCTGCAGCTCTAGTACCCATCTAGACCCTTGGAAACCTTGGTCCTAACCCCCAAAACGCACCCTAGTCAGTTGTGTACTTACCTTCGAAAACGCGAACACTTTTCTCCCTTAGGAACCCATTTAAAGAGATTTTGGGCCTAAAAATGTCTAAATGTTGAACTGTGTTGTATGAAGAAAAGGGAATTCTATTGCAAAGTATAAAAAGTCATAATTACCTTGCATTTAGGGATCCTAAGGTGTGGTATCTAGGCCTACCACCCCCAGCACTCAAAGTAATCTGACAGTATTTATTATGTAATACAAACTGCATTTTTAAGGTGATACAAACCTGTAACAATTGCAATCTCATGTTTAACTGCATTTCCTTGAAAAATCTTGAATTTGAAAGTATATTTTACTCACCTGTGTCAAGTCCTGCTTGGTTCTAAAATTAAACATAAGTGCACCTTTTTTATACTTACCTAACTGGTCTGGATTCGGTCTCGGAGTGTGTGTTTAAGTCCTTGGCGAAGTCTATACGCAGCTGGCCCCATTCCCTGAAAAGGTCCGCCACCACCTCGTCATGCAGCAGCCAATCTTGACGCTCTGCGAAATGACGGCTCAAGGAGTCTGCTGGAGTGTTTTGCTCCCCTGGCTGGTGGACCGCTGTAATGGTGAGTCGCCTGGCTAGGAGTTCATGCCAAATCACCTGAGACTCCAGAGATAGGAGGCGAGAACGGGTACCTCCCTGCTTGTTCAGGTAGTACATCGTGGTTGTATTGTCCGTCTGAATCAGCAAGGAGCTGGTGTGAATGGAGGGGTAGAATGTCAGTCAGTCAGTCAAAAAGTCTTTATTCGGTTTAAGTGCAAACCATAAAAGCATACTACATAATATATAAAAACAGTTGAAGGTACATAATTCATTTTGAACAATCAATAGCTCCTAAATACCTGTAAAAACATCCAATAGGACAGTTAAAAACAAGTCCATTTTAAAAACGATAAAAAGAGGATATACATAATATGATTATACATTCATTTCCTCAAAAATCTAATAACAGCAGATAAAATATTTGCAATGTTAAAAGTTTCCCAAACATCAGTTAGCATTTGAAGGTAGAGAAGGGCAGGTCTCACCTGCACAAAGCCTTTGTTTTTTAAGATAGGGAGTATAAAACGTTTCCTGATGTCAATGAAGTGTTCACAGAAAAAAAGGAAGTGTGTGATGTCTTGTTGTGAAAAATTATCACAGGTACAAGGGCCAAGATCCTCTACCCTTTTCCATCCTTTCTGTTCTCCAATAAGTAGATGCAATTGGTTAAGTCTAAAACAAGTCAGTAGGAAACGGTGATTATTGTTTGTGACGTATCCTAGATATGGTTCCATGAATGGTGTTGTTTTACATAGCTGGTGAGCCCTTACAGTTACCTTTGACAGCTCACTCTCTTCCCTATCCATGGTGGCTATACGCAAAAACATTTCCTTACACCATTTTATATCTCCTTTCACTAGAGCTTCTGGTGATTGATATAATTCTGGGCGGCCCAACTTTATTGCCAGTCTCTGAATGTATTTAAGCCAGGGTATGCATAGCCCATAGTCGAGTGACATACAATCTTTCATAATGATACGGTTAAGCAGTAGGTCAGGATTTACCAGAGGCTTATCCATTTCAGTAACGGAGCCACAGCAATAGAATCTTCCACAAAGCCAATTCCAAGCTCCTGATGGATATTGTAATTGGCAGTTGTTTTCGGGACTGATAGGAGGTTTTTTAGAAACCTATCTTCAACAATCTGTATGTTTTTAACATTCTTTATGCCCCATAGCTCGGCGCCATACATAGCTAGAGAGAAACACTTGGCTCTATATATTTGAATAAGGGCCTTCATTGGCCTGGCTTCTAACTTTCTGCCAAAACTCAATACAGCCAGAGTCGCTCTGGTTAATACGATTTTTTCGCTGTAATTTGGGTTACCCAGGATCCTTGGTCGTCAAAAAGTACACCCAGGTAAGGGAATGACGACAACCTAGATAGTATGTGCCCCTCACATTTAAAGGTTTTAGTCTTTAAGGATTTTTGTCCAATAGCCATTACATGCGATTTTGAGAAGTTGACGCTTAGATCCAGTGACTTCATAAAGCCCGCAAAAGAGTCTAACAATAATTGAAGACCCACTGCCGTTCTTGCAAGTAAGGCGTCGTAGTCCGCGTATAAAAGTGCAGGAATCAGGCATTTCCCTGCACGCGGAATATCTTTACAAGAAGCAATTAGGGCATTGTCTAGATTATTTATGTATAGAGTAAAGAGCAGGGGTGCCAGAATGCACCCCTGTCTAACTCCATTAGATATGGGTATATCTTCCGTACAATTGCCCTGTTGATCGTACCTGACCGTAGCCGATAAATCCCTAGGTAGAATGTCTTGAGGCCTAGATGTACCGCCTTTAGCTCCAGCATATTGATGTGATATGCCTGTTCCTGACCCTGCATTTGAAGATGACCCATGTGGGCCCCCACCCCAAAGAGAGTGACCTTTAATGGGCAGTTTCAAGATGCACTGAGATTCAGTTTTGAGTGCCATAAGCCAGAGCCAAGAGGAGCATCTAGCGCATATGCCATGCGCATAAGCATGCGCTGTCAGGGTTGCACCATCTGCTGCCACACTTATCATCTGATTAGCCACTAGGCCTCCTGCCTGGAGAACCTCCTCAAAGTCCCGCCGATCTTCCTTGGGGAGCTTGTCCTTGAATCTTTGGAAGTAGTCCCATAAGGACCCATCGTACGGAACCAAGAGGGCCGATGCGCTGTCTACTTTTAGAAAGGAAGCCAAAGTACCACAGAATTTCCTGCCCAAGGAATATTGGGATCTGCTCTCTTTATCCGGAGGAACAGTCGATTAAGATGCCGCTGCATGGTTCTTTTTTGCTGCTGCAATAAGCACTGAATCTGGTGGAGGACCTGCCTTCAAAAACAGTGGATCTTGTTTCGGTGCATTGTATTTCTTTCAATCCTTAAGGGATGCCTGCGAGAGGAAGGTGTCCATTTCAGGCTGAATGAGCCCAGGAACAAAGACAGCAAAGGCCTCGACACTGATCGCTGGTGTAGAGCTTCAAAATAACTGAAGATGTTGTCGGAGCCGCAGGCATGTATATGTTCAATTTATGTGCTCCTCTAGCCAATACCCTGTGGAAAATGTTAATATCATCCACTGGTGAGACTCTTGAAGTTGAGTAGGAGAGTAGTCTCTCTTTGATGAGTACACGGAATAGGACAATGTAGGAGACCGATGCCTACAGGTCAGTGTGGCTGTTCGTGGTCTACTGGTTGGAGGACTTGCAGTACGAGTCTGCTCGCCACCTCTAGGAGTAGATGTCGGGGAAAGGTCCACATCTTGTGCAAGCTGAGCTAGAGGTGAGCGGTGCAGCGGGCTGCAATAGGCCTGAGACTGATCCTCTTGCCCTGTCGTGTTCTGCCAGTGACGCGCTGGTAGCAACCATCTAGGAGAGAGGTGCAGAGAACTTTTAGAGGGGGTGATCTCTGATCCCTCTGTTAGTGGTGAACAGTATGTGTCTTTGCCTTAGTGTCCTGCGGCATCGCTTTTCGTGACATCCTGTCAGGGGAAGGAGAGAAAGAGCCACTCTGTGCTGATGATCCTGCTGTAGATCCTTTCCTTGACTGTGAGCGGTGTGGCGATGGAGTCGATGTTGACCTGCCGGACTGGCCTCTAGATGCCGAGCCTCTGCGCAACATTGAATGCAACTGCCTGGACGTTGAGCTTCCCTGAACTCCTGGAGATGGTGGGGGACGATGCCCCATCGATCCAAACTTTTGCAAGTGCCTCGACGTTTAGCGTTATGACAAAATTTGACACACCTTGAGCTGACGTTGAGCCCTGTTGGGAAGACCTCGATGGAGCCCTGTGCCTCGGAGTCGGGACTTTAAGAGATGACACCGACGGTGATCAGTGTCTCGACGTTGTACGTCGGCCAGACGACGCCGAGGGAGATCGCAGTCTTGACGGCCACACTCGACGAACTGACGTAGACGTGACGGGTACCTCGACACTGAGCATCATAGCATTGACGTCAGAGATTCTAGTCTCGACGTTGAATGCCGCTGTTGTCGACGTCAATGGAGATTCCAGTCTTGACGTTGACTGTCACCGGGTTGACCTAAACGGAGATTCCCGTCTCGACGTTGAACGTCACTGTGTTGATGTTAATGGAGACCAATGCATCTTCGTTGATTGTTGTTGACGCCAATAGAAAACGGCTACTCGATGTTGAGCGTCGGGTTCACTGCAACGTAGGAATCTGGTCCGACGTCGATCGTTGTCGTTCTTGTGCCGGCGGTAAACACCGGCAATGAGATGACGTAGATCTTACAGATGACGAAGCTGCAACCGCCGACAGAGGTGGTAACAGGCGGTGATACCCGTGACACCGGTCTGCTTTTCTTCGCCGTTTTCTATGCCGATCCTGATGGAGAAAAGATGGGAATCTTACTTCTACAGTAGATCTGGTTCACTTTTTCTTAAGCTTCACAGGTGATCTTCCTCTTGATCCAGCAGGTTTTTGCTTCTCCAAGAGACCATATAAACGAATCCTTTCTCTGTCCTTTAGAGTGCGCCTGGATAAGTTCTTGCAATGTTGGCAACTCTCAGAAACATGTGTCCCAGGAAGACCGAATACAGACAGCGTGGGTGTCTGTTTTAGCCTTCTTTTTCCCACAAGAAGAGCGAAGATCAAACAAGGAAGGCATTTCTGACAGGAAAAAAGCTAAATTCTGTCAGGAAATGATAGTTCCTCACTCTAACAGGAAAAAGATGTAGAGTAAAAAAGAGAACTACCAAAAGGTATGATAAATTGTTTGACAAAAAGCCCAAAAAAACAAGAACTCAACATCCAGGTTCCTGACTGAGGGAGCCGGAAAGAAAAACTGACCTGTCACCCCTGAGGCATGATGGGAGGCAGGGAGTCACGGCTGCCTTAAATGCATGGTGCGAGTTCGGCCATTTTCTTTTCGGTTATGTGTTTTCTAATGCAGCCTATGGGCTAAAAATGCCTGTCCTATTACATTGCAGTTTGTGCAGTTCAATAAAGAGAATATGAGTGTCTCTTTGTTTTCCTGTTTTTTCTTCCTATAAGTGTATTTAAGAAGATAAAAAACAGATATGTTTATAGATACAAATGCAATTTATGGAAACATTGTCTAGCCCTGTTTGTTTAAGGAAAAATTATATATAAAAATTATATATATAATCAATCAATCAGTCATTTGTAGAGCGCATTAATCACCTGGGCGGGCCTCAAGGTGCTGTGGGGGTTAGGGGGGTGCAGCTACTGCTTGAACAGCCAGGTTTTGAGGAGTCTTCTGAAAGTCAGCAGGTCCTGGGTCTGACGCAGCTGTGTGGTAGGGTGTTCCATGTCTTGGCGGCGAGGTAGGAGAAGGAACTGCCGCCTGTGGAGGTCCTGTGGATGAGTGGGATGGCAGCGGGGGCGAGATCAGCGGAGCGAAGCTGGCGGTTGGGGGTGTAGAAGGTGAGACGTTTGTTGAGGTATGCTGGTCCGGTGTTGTGGAGAGCTTTGTGAGTGTGGGTGAGGAGTTTGAAGGTGATCCTTTTGTTGACTGGGAGCCAGTGCAGGTCCTTCAGGTGGGCGGTGATGTGGGTGTAGCAGGGGATGTCGTGGGGGAGGCAAGCAGAGGCGTTCTGTATGCGCTGGAGTCTTTTCTGGAGTTTGGCTGTGGTTCCTGCATAGAGGGCGTTGCCGTAGTCCAGTCTGCTGCTGACGAGGGCCTGGGTGACCGTCCTTCTGGTTCCGGTGGGGATCCACCTGTAGATCTTACCGAGCATGCGGAGGGTGCTGAAGCAGGAGGAGGAGACGGCGTTGACTTGCTGGGTCATTCAGAGCGATGAGTCCAGGATGAACCCCAGGTTGCGCACGTGGATGGTGGGTGTGGGAGCAGCTCTCAGGGCGGCTGGCCACCAGGAGTCGTCCCAGGCAGAGGGGGCGGAGACCAGGATGGAGACCTCTGTCTTGTCTGAGTTGAGTTTCAGGTGGCTGTTCTGCATCCAGTGGGCGATGGCCTTCATTCCTTCGCGGAGGTTGGTTTTGGCAGTGGCGGGGTTTTTAGTGAGAGAGAGGATCAGCTGAGTGTCGTTGGCGTAGGAGACGATGTTGAGGTTGTGCGAGCAGAGGATGGTGGCGAGCGGTGCCATGTAGACATTGAAGAGGGTCAGGCTGAGGGATGATCCTTGGGGTACACTGCATTTGATTTTGGTGGCCTCAGAACGGAATGGGGAGGCGAACCCTCTGGGTTCTGTCGCTGATAAAGGAGGTGGTCCAGTCCAGAGCTTTGTCACGTAATCCCACGTTGTGTAGGCATGTGCGAAGGATGTAGTTGCAGACTGTGTTGAAGGCTGTCAAGAGGTCCAGGAGAATGGGGGCCGCGGTTTCGCCGTTGTCCAATAGGGTCCTGATGTCGTTTGTGGCAGCGATGAGGGCCGTTTCAGTGCTGTGATTGCTGCGGAATCCAGATTGGGACGGGTCTAAGATGTTGTTTTCCTCAAGGAAGTGTGTCAGTTGCTTGTTGACGATTTTTTCGATTACTTTTGCCGGGAACAGAAGCAGGGAGATAGGTCGGAATTTTGTTAGGTCCTTTGGGTCCCCTGTGGGTTTTTTGAGTAGGGCGTTGATCTCGGCGTGTTTCCAGCTTTCCGGAACTGATTTGCATATGGCCATGTACGAACTGGGGTGGCAGGGTGAGCTAAAGAATGATGATGGATTAATCCCAAATCAGTTGACTGGGGTGAGTGCTTGCAATGTTCAACACTCCGTCCATCATCCCCTTTGGTTTTGCGTCATTCATCAATACAGCCACTGATATTTCCACTCATACACCCATATAGACACACACACTGCCACTCACCTAAAGAGTTACTCAAAAACGTAGTCAGTCACCCAAACAATTAATTACACTACCATTTACTCATTTATACAGTTATACATACACCACGTCACTTATTCATACAGATACGTACTGTCTTTAACAATTAATTACATAAGCAAACACTTATCCATGCAGCCACTGTCACAATCACTCACTATCACATATACTCATTTATATACTCCAACACTCACAAATACTGCCTTTCACATATCTAGTTACTTACACATATACCACTAACACATACATTCACTCACCAACACAGCTATACGTCCACTCACTCACCCATACACTCCCTAACACATGCACTCATAAACGCATACACCCAGTGAGTCACCCACTCACATCCATGCAGGGAGTCACCCCCCCCCACCCACACAGACACTCAGGCACCTTTCAGGTTCTCAGACAACCAATCATTCTTCAATATACTTTGGCATATATACATAAAACATTCTTAAACTTTTTAGAAACACTCAGTCACTGGATGATGTCATCAGTGATGTCATTTGAGATGTCATCAGGGATGTCAATGAGCATATCATCAGTGATGTAATATGAGACGCCATCAGTAGTGCATTGCGAGGGCGTGAGTTATAGTTAGCTCTACTAACTAGAACGGCCGAATTTCTCAGGTTTTATACGAGTGAAATGTCCAACTAACTATAACGTCCCTGAAACCTATGTTTTTTTCAGTGAATTTCTAAGGTTTTTAAATGCTAATTTCTAACTATAACATCCCTAAAACCTATGGTTTTTTCCGTGAATATATATATATATCTTGAAATCGCCAACACTTCTCACTTTCCACAGCAAGGCATCCACGGCACCATAAAAGCAATCGGGTCTGTACAATTCTTCTTTTTCAATGTATATTTTATTTCACCATTTCGTGCAGAGGTCCATCATCCCCTTGTGTTTGCTTTGTTCGCCCTAAGTTGGCATGGTATGCCTATATGTGGGTCCCTTGCTCACTTAGCCACTGGATTCAAGCTAGCCTGGCTGATGAGGGGTGTTACCCTGTAACCTGTCCCAGGATGCTTGTTTCCGGTCCAGGGAAGACATGGCTTGGCAGTTCGGGCTGGACTGTACCCATGAGGCAAAGGGTCAAGACTGATTTGTATATAGCTGGGTCTGAACTGGGGTGGCGAAGTGAGCTTAAGGACGATGATGGATTCAACCCAGATCTGTGACTGGGGGTGAGTGTCCGAAAAGTCTCAGAACTCCGTCCATCATCTCCTTGTGTTTGCTTCGATATATGACTGCTATGACATGTAAAGACAATAAAATTACAATTGATAAACCTTTCTTTTGAGATTACTGCTGGTGACTTTACTTGATGTGCTAAGGTGATCATTGTTAGCAATTCTCCAACAGTCACTAATGGAATCTTGTCTCAAGTGGTCACTATCCAAAAACGTATAATTTGTATTAGTAGTTCGAGATGATTTTTATTTAACATAAGTAGCTCTTTCTGGAGACCCCTGGCTTTTTACCATGATAGCCTATGGAAATCTTTCCTACTGCTTTATTTTAGTACAGTGGGACGCCCACTTCGACGATGGGGAATGATTCAAGCATGTGAATCTAGGAAAGATACCTCAATACTGGATTTAACCCAGATCTTTTGACTGGGGGAGAATGTTTGCATTGTCAGTTTCCATCCATCCTTTGTTTGCTGTATCACTTTTTGCTCTACGTGGGATGGGTATGCCCAGACGTGGGTCCCTTGCTCACTATGCCACTGGATTCAAGCTAGCCAGGCTGAAAAAGGGTGACATACCCTGAAACTGGTCCCAGGATGCTTGTTTCCGGTCCAGGGAGGACCTGGCCTGGCAGTTCGGTCTGGACTGTTCCCATGAGGCACAGGGTCAAGACTGATTTGCATATAGCTGGGTCCCAACTGGGGTGGCGTAGTGGGGAAAAGAATGATGGATTTAACCCAGATCTTTTGACTGGGGGAGAATGTTAGCATTATCAGCATTCCGTCCATCATTTGTTTGCTGTAACACTAATACTGGATAAGGCACAGAAACACAAGAGTTTAGAATGACACGGCGAGCAATAGTTAGTGAATGTGCTGGGTATCCTTTCAAGGCATGTGGAGCAGCCAGGGCGCCAGAGAAACCACACCTTAGAGCATGTGGCTGCAAAGAGTAGCCATGGGGCACAGCCAGGGTTCTCCAGTCATACCAAAGGTTACAGCATGCGCTTACGAACAGTACGTCCTGACAGACAACAGGCAAAGGGCGCAGGCACAGTGCTACAGAAACACTACAGGTTGAACAGTAGGTACTGATAAGTGGCATAGGGTGAAGGCTGGGTTCTAAATCAACAAAACAGTTTAGAGCATGTGGCTACGAACAGTAGGTGCTGACAACTGGCACAGTGTGCAGGCTGTGTTCTACATCAACACAGGTTAGAGCATGTGGCTACGAACAGTAGGTGCGAACAACTGGCCTATGGTCCAGGAAGGGTGCTACAGAAACACTACAGGTTAAACAGTAGGTACTTAGAACTGGCACAGGATGTATTCTACAACAAAACCACAGGTTAGAGCATCCAGCTATAAACAGTAGGTGCCGTCAACTGGCATAGGGCGCAGGCTGGGTGCAACAGCAACACCAAAGGTTGAGCAGTAGGTACCTAAAACTTACATGGAGCACAGGATGGGTTCTAAAGCAACACCACAGGTTAGAGCATGCGGCTATAAGCAGTAGGTGCCGACAACTGGCATAGGGAGCAGGCTGGGTACAACAGCAACACCACAGGTTGAACAGTAGATGTCGACAACTGGCATAGGGCACTGGCTGGGTTCTACTGCAACACCATAGGTTAGAGCATGTGGCTATGAACAGTAGGTACCGGCAAATGGACATCCTAGGCAAGGAGTTCTGAACAGTACAATAATTACCAACCCCCTGTGACAAAGCCCATATCAAGACATGAGATGTAGACAGGGGCACAGAAATACTACGTTAGGTCATCGAGCTGTGAAGAACACGTGGTGCCTCTATCAACACCTGGCACATGGGCCTTACTCTGATGCTATAGTAACATCACACGTTAGAATACGTGGGCTGTGAACATCGGGCCCCCTTTCCATGAAGAGCAGGCAGGGGGCATGTAGTACTGAGCTGTGAACAATAGTGAACGGACCAGCAAACCTGGCACAATCTCTTTTTCAAGCAGAAAGTGTTTGTGGAGAATAAACCTGTAAACAGGAGTGTATGTACCTGTACACCTGACAGTCTCGTATTCCAACCAGAAGGGTGCATGAGACACGGAGCGGGTATGGGCCGGCATATCTGACAGTCTCGTATTCCAACCAGAAGGGTGCATGAGACACGGAGCCGGGTATGGGCCGGCATATCTGACAGTCTCGTATTCCAGCCAGAAGGGTGCATGAGACACGGAGCGGGTATGGACCGGCATACCTGACAGTCTCGTATTCCAACCAGAAGGGTGCATGAGACACTGAGCCGGGTATGGGCCGGCATATCTGACAGTCTCGTATTCCAGCAGGGTGCATGAGACACGGAGCCGGGTATGGGCCGGCATATCTGACAGTCTCGTATTCCAGCCAGAAGGGTGCATGAGACACGGAGCGGGTATGGACCGGCATATCTGACAGTCTCGTATTCCAGCCAGAAGGGTGCATGAGACACGGAGCGGGTATGGACCAGCATATCTGACAGTCTCGTATTCCAGCCAGAAGGGTGCATGAGACACGGAGCGGGTATGGACCGGCATATCTGACAGTCTCGTATTCCAGCCAGAAGGGTGCATGAGACACGGAGCGGGTATGGACCGGCATATCTGACAGTCTCGTATTCCAGCCAGAAGGGTGCATGAGACACGGAGCGGGTATGGACCGGCATATCTGACAGTCTCGTATTCCAGCCAGAAGGGTGCATGAGACACGGAGCGGGTATGGACCGGCATATCTGACAGTCTCGTATTCCAACCAGAAGGGTGCATGAGACATGGAGCCGGGTATGGACCAGCATATCTGACAGTCTCGTATTCCAGCCAGAAGGGTGCATGAGACACGGAGCCGGGTATGGGCCGGCATATCTGACAGTCTCGTATTCCAGCCAGAAGGGTGCATGAGACACGGAGCGGGTATGGACCGGCATATCTGACAGTCTCGTATTCCAGCCAGAAGGGTGCATGAGACACGGAGCGGGTATGGACCAGCATATCTGACAGTCTCGTATTCCAGCCAGAAGGGTGCATGAGACACGGAGCGGGTATGGACCAGCATATCTGACAGTCTCGTATTCCAGCCAGAAGGGTGCATGAGACACGGAGCGGGTATGGGCCGGCATATCTGACAGTCTCGTATTCCAGCCAGAAGGGTGCATGAGACACGGAGCGGGTATGGGCCGGCATATCTGACAGTCTCATATTAAAGCAGGAAGAGCGCATGTAGGCTGGCGTAGTAAACAGTAGGGCAGGAACCATCATACCTTGCACAGTCTCGTATGCGAGCAGAATGGGTACGTGGAGCGTGGAGCTGTGAACAATAGAATGCAGACGAGCACATCCCTATAGTTGAGAACGTAGGGTATGGGGCGCTATGAACAGTAGTGTGTGGACCAGCACACCTAGCAAGGTCTCATATTCGAGTAGCGAGAGTGTGTGTAGCACACAGTAATGGAGTGTGTATGGGCGATCACACCTGCAACAGCCTTGCATTCGAGCACGAAGGGTGCATGAAGCTGTGAGCAGCAGTGTATGGAGGAACACACCCGGCACAGTCTTGCATTTGCGCGGGAAGTGTGTGTGTGAAGCTGTGAACAGTAGTGTATGGAGGAACATACCTGGCACAGTCTTGTATTCAAGCAGGAAGGGTGTGTGAAGCTGTGAACAGAGGTGTATGGAGCAACACACCTGTAAAAGCCTTTATTTCAAACGTGAAGGGAGCGTAAAGCTGTCAACAGTGTATATGACACAACACACCATGCAGTCTTGTTTTCAAGCATGAAGGGTACCTGAAGATGTGAATAGTAGTGTATGGAGTAACACACCCGGCACAGACCTGAGTCCCAACAAGAAAAGTTGCCTGAAGCTGTGGACAGTAGTGTATGGACCAGCACACTTGGCACAGTCTTGTATTTGAGCAGGAAGAGTGTGTGAAGATGTGAATAGTAGTGTATGGAGGAACACACCCGGCACAGCCTTGCATTCGAGCATGAAGGGTGTGTGGAGCTGGCACAGATTTATGTCCAAGAAGAAAGATTGCCTGAAGCTGTGGACAGTAGTGTATGGAGGAACACACCTGGCACAGTCTTATATTCGTGCAGGAAGTGTGCATGAAGCTGAACAGTGTATATGGACCAGTACACCTGGCACCGTCTTGTATTCAAGCAGAAAGGGTGTGTGAAGCTGTGAACAGTGTATATGGACCAGTACACCTGGCACAGCCTTGTATTCAAGCAGGAAGGGTGTGTGAAGCTGTGAACAGTAGTGTATGGAGCAACACACCTGACACAGTCTTGTATTCAAGCATGAAGGGTGTGTGAAGCTGTGAACAGTTAGTGTATGGAGGAACACACCCGGCACAGCCTTGCATTCAAGCATGAAGGGCGTGTGAAGCTGTGAACAGTAGTGTATGGAGGAACACACCCGGCACAGCCTTGTATTCAAGCAGGAAGGGTGTGTGAAGCTGTGAACAGTAGTGTATGGAGGAACACACCTGGCACAGTCTTATATTCTAATAGGAAGGTTATCTGAAGCTGTGAACAGTGTATATGGACCAGTACACCTGGCACAGTCTTGTATTCAAGCAGGAAGGGTGTGTGAAGCTGTGAACAGTAGTGTATGGAGGAACACACCTGGCA
The DNA here is from genome assembly GCF_964204655.1 of Triturus cristatus. Taxonomy (NCBI): domain Eukaryota; kingdom Metazoa; phylum Chordata; class Amphibia; order Caudata; family Salamandridae; genus Triturus; species Triturus cristatus. The sequence continues at coordinate 1,172,151,318 of NC_140580.1, read as the reverse complement.
CAGTCTTGTATTCAAGCAGGAAGGGTGTGTGAAGCTGTGAACAGTAGTGTATGGAGGAACACACCTGGCACAGTCTTATATTCAAGCAGGAAGGGTGTGTGAAGCTGTGAACAGTAGTGTATGGAGGAACACACCTGGCACGGTCTTATTTTCAAGCAGGAAGGGTGTGTGAAGCTGTGAACAGTAGTGTATGGACCAACAGACCTGTGTCCCAACAAGAAAGGTTGCCTGAAGCTGTGGACAGTAGTGTATGGACCAGCACACTTGGCACAGTCTTATATTTGAGCAGGAAGGGCGTGTGCAGCTGTGAACAGTGTATATGGACCAGCACACCTGGCACAGCCTTGTATTCAAGCAGGAAGGGTGTGTGAAGCTGTGAACAGTAGTGTATGGAGGAACACACCGGGCACAGCCTTGCATTCATGCATGAAGGGTGCCTGAAGATTTGAATAGTAGTGTATGGAGTAACACACCTGGCACAGCCTTGTATTCAAGCAGGAAGGGTATGTGAAGCTGGCACAGATTTCTGTCCAAGAAGAAAGATTGCCTGAAGCTGTGGACAGTAGTGTATGGACCAACAGACCTGGCACAGTCTTGTATTTGAGCTGGAAGGGCGTGTGAAGCTGTGAACAGTGTATATGGACCAGTACACCTGACAGTCTTGTATTCAAGCAGGAAGGGTGTGTGAAGCTGTGAACGGTAGTGTATGGAGGAACACACCTGGCACAGTCTTATATTCGAGCAGGAAGGTTGTCTGAAGCTGTGAACAGTGTATATGGACCAGTACACCTGGCACAGTCTTGTATTCAAGCAGGAAGGGTGTGTGAAGCTGTGAACAGTAGTGTATGGAGGAACACACTGGCTCAGTCTTATATTCAAGCAGGACGGGTGTGTGAAGCTGGCACAGACTTCTGTCCAAGAAGAAAGATTGCCTGAAGCTGTGGACAGTAGTGTTTGGACCATCACACCGGGCACAGCCTTGCATTCGAGCATGAAGGGCGTGTGAAGCTGTGAACAGTAGTGTATGGAGGAACACACCTGGCACAGTCTTATATTCAAGCAGGAAGGGTGTGTGAAGGTGTGAACAGTAGTGTATGGAGGAACACACCTGGAACAGTCTTATATTCGAGCAGGAAGGTTGTCTGAAGCTGTGAACAGTGTATATGGACCAGTACACCCGGCACAGTCTTGTATTCAAGCAGGAAGGGTGTGTGAAGCTGTGAACAGTAGTGTATGGAGGAACACACCTGGCACAGTCTTATATTCGAGCAGGAAGGTTGTCTGAAGCTGTGAACAGTGTATATGGACCAGTACACCTGGCAAAGTCTTGTATTCAAGCAGGAAGGGTGTGTGAAGCTGTGAACAGTGTATATAGACCAGTACACCTGACACAGTCTTGTATTCAAGCAGGAAGGGTGTGTGAAGCTGTGAACAGTAGTGTGTGGAGGAACACACCCGGCACAGTCTTGTATTCGAGCAGGAAGGTTGTCTGAAGCTGTGAACAGTGTATACGGACCAGTACACCTGGCACAGTCTTGTATTCAAGCAGGAAGGGTGTGTGAAGCTGTGAACAGTAGTGTATGGAGGAACACACTTGGCACATTCTTGTATTTGAGCTGGAAGGGCGTGTGCAGCTGTGAACAGTGTATATGGACCAGTACACCTGGCACAGTCTTGTATTCAAGCAGGAAGGGTGTGTGAAGCTGTGAACAGTAGTGTATGGAGCAACACACCTGGCACAGCCTTGTATTCAAGCAGGAAGGGTGTGTGAAGGTGTGAACAGTAGTGTATGGAGGAACACACCCGGCACAGCCTTGTATTCAAGCAGGAAGGGTGTGTGAAGGTGTGAACAGTAGTGTATGGAGGAACACACCTGGCACAGTCTTGTATTCGAGCAGGAAGGTTGTCTGAAGCTGTGAACAGTGTATATGGACCAGTACACCTAGAACAGTCTTGTATTCAAGCAGGAAGGGTGTGTGAAGCTGTGAACAGTAGTGTATGGAGGAACACACCCGGCACAGTCTTGCATTCAAGCATGAAGGGTGTGTGAAGCTGTGAACAGTAGTGTATGGAGGAACACACCTGGCAGAGCCTTGTATTCAAGCAGGAAGGGTGTGTGAAGCTGTGAACAGTAGTGTATGGAGGAACACACCCGGCACAGTCTTGTATTCAAGCAGGAAGGGTGTGTGAAGCTGTGAACAGTAGTGTATGGAGGAACACACCCGGCACAGTCTTGTATTCAAGCAGGAAGGGTGTGTGAAGCTGTGAACAGTAGTGTATGGAGGAACGCACCCGGCACAGCCTTGTATTCAAGCAGGAAGGGTGTGTGAAGCTGTGAACTGTAGTGTATGGAGGAACACACCTGGCACAGTCTTATATTCAAACATGAAGGTTGTCTGAAGCTGTGAAGAGTGTATATGAACCAGTACACCTGGCACAGTCTTGTATTCAAGCAGGAAGGGTGTGTGAAGCTGTGAACAGTAGTGTATGGAGGAACACACCCGGCACAGTCTTGCATTCAAGCATGAAGGGTGTGTGAAGCTGTGAACAGTAGTGTATGGAGGAACACACCTGGCACAGTCTTGTATTCGAGCAGGAAGGTTGTCTGAAGCTGTGAACAGTGTATACGGACCAGTACACCTGGCACAGTCTTGTATTCAAGCAGGAAGGGTGTGTGAAGCTGTGAACAGTAGTGTATGGAGGAACACACCTGGCACAGTCTTATATTCAAGCAGGAGGGGTGTGTGAAGCTGTGAACAGTAGTGTATGGACCAACAGACCTGGCACAGACCTGTGTCCAAACAAGAAAGGTTGCCTAAAGCTGTGGACAGTAGTGTATGGACCAGCACACTTGGCACAGTCTTGTATTTGAGCAGGAAGGGCGTGTGCAGCTGTGAACAGTGTATATGGACCAGCACACCTGGCACAGCCTTGTATTCAAGCAGGAAGGGTGTGTGAAGCTGTGAACAGTAGTGTATGGAGGAACACACCGGGCACAGCCTTGCATTCATGCATGAAGGGTGCCTGAAGATTTGAATAGTAGTGTATGGAGTAACACACCTGGCACAGCCTTGTATTCAAGCAGGAAGTGTATGTGAAGCTGGCACAGATTTCTGTCCCAGAAGAAAGATTGCCTGAAGCTGTAGACAGTAGTGTATGGACCAACAGACCTGGCACAGTCTTGTATTTGAGCTGGAAGGGCGTGTGAAGCTGTGAACAGTGTATATGGACCAGTACACCTGACAGTCTTGTATTCAAGCAGGAAGGGTGTGTGAAGCTGTGAACAGTAGTGTATGGAGGAACACACCCGGCACAGTCTTGCATTCAAGCATGAAGGGTGTGTGAAGCTGTGAACAGTAGTGTATGGAGGAACACACCTAGCACAGTCTTGTATTCGAGCTGGAAGGTTGTTTGAAGCTGTGAACAGTGTATACGGACCAGTACACCTGGCACAGTCTTGTATTCAAGCAGGAAGGGTGTGTGAAGCTGTGAACAGACTTCTGTCCAAGAAGAACGATTGCCTGAAACTGTGGACAGTAGTGTTTGGACCATCACACCGGGCACAGCCTTGCATTCGAGCATGAAGGGCGTGTGAAGCTGTGAACAGTAGTGTATGGAGGAACACACCTGGCACAGTCTTATATTCAAGCAGGAAGGGTGTGTGAAGGTGTGAACAGTAGTGTATGGAGGAACACACCTGGAACAGTCTTATATTCGAGCAGGAAGGTTGTCTGAAGCTGTGAACAGTGTATATGGACCAGTACACCTGGCACAGCCTTGTATTCACGCAGGAAGGGTGTGTGAAGCTGTGAACAGTAGTGTATGGAGGAACACACCTGGCACAGTCTTATATTCGAGCAGGAAGGTTGTCTGAAGCTGTGAACAGTGTATATGGACCAGTACACCTGGTACAGCCTTGTATTCACGCAGGAAGGGTGTGTGAAGCTGTGAACAGCAGTGTATGGAGGAACACACCTGGCACAGTCTTATATTCGAGCAGGAAGGTTGTCTGAAGCTGTGAACAGTGTATATGGACCAGTACACCTGGTACAGCCTTGTATTCACGCCGGAAGGGTGTGTGAAGCTGTGAACAGTAGTGTATGGAGGAACACACCTGGCACAGTCTTGTATTTGAGCAGGGAACGTGCGTGGTTGGAACTGTGAACAGCGGTGTACAGACCAGCACACCTGGCACAGACACTTATTCTAGCAGGAAGGGCATGTGGAGCTGTGAACAGTAGTGTAGGGACAAACGCTCATGACAAGTTACAATAGTAGTACCCATCCTTTGAGGGATATATTATTAATCTCAATTCTTGTATAGAGCATAGCTCCCTGTGAGCTTACATGTCCACTGTTAAAAGCAAGCCTGTTAATACTGGATGGAAGTGTCACCCCCACTGCTGTGGCGCGCTCCATCATGAACTAGTCTGTCCAACGCGGATACGATAGTACCATCAAGGTGGCCTCAACCTTGTAGAGGGAGCTCAGGATACATGATCTTGGAAAGCTAGGACCCAAACTGTTACAACGCTCTCAATGTAAACCTGAAAGATGTACCTTGATGGAGGGGGCAGAGGTCAAAGACTTGTTGGATGAAAATTCGGACCAGTAGGTCTCGTTCATCCTCTACTTCTTAGTGGGCAAACCTTTTGCGGCCCATCCCCAAGACCTCAGGCGTCTACTACATCTCTGTACATGCAATATGGGTTGGCCTGACATCCCTAAGACCTCAGGCGTCTGCAACATCTCTGTACATGCAATATAGGTTGGCCTGACATCCCGAAGACCTCAGGCGTCTGCTACATCTCTGTACATGCAATATGGGTTGGCCTGACATACCTAAGACCTCAGGCGTCTGCAACATCTCTGTACATGCAATATAGGTTGGCCTGACATCCCTAAGACCTCAGGCGTCTGCTACATCTCTGTACATGCAATATAGGTTGGCCTGACATCCCTAAGACCTCAGGCGTCTGCTACATCTCTGTACATGCAATATGGGTTGGCCTGACATACCTAAGACCTCAGGCGTCTGCTACATCTCTGAACATGCCCGAGTCCTACTTTCAAATTGTGACCTCACGGTTGGATGGAAGACCCGTTTGGTGGTGAATGTTTGACTACAGAAGGAGTTCCTGTCATTGAGAGCATTGGGTCACTTACCCCTAAAAGGTAGGGCGAGTTCAGTTTAACCCTGCCCTGTGTACCCTCTAAATAAAAGGATATCCCTCAGGTTTACATAGTTTTCTCTTGGAGCCTACTCCTTTATCATTATAATGTATTGTGAGGGTCTCTCTCTCGAGGTGGCGGCCAGCTCGATGATGGCACAGACTAGTTGATGAGTGCCACACCAGTGTGGGCGAGGCTCTCCTGTCCAGTGCTATTGGTATAGATTCTAACAGGGCCCGTGTATCCCTTGATGCACCAGCACACCCGGAACTCAATGCACGGGGCAGCAGGACAGGCAGTCTCGTGCTCGCGCAGGACAGAGCTGCGAACACCAGGCAGATGTGCGTGCTCGCGCAGGACAGAGCTGCAAACAGCAGGCAGATGTGCGTGCTCGCGCAGGACAGAGCTGCAAACAGCAGGCAGATGTGCGTGCTCGCGCAGGACAGAGCTGCGAACACCAGGCAGATGTGCGTGCTCGCGCAGGACAGAGCTGCGAACAGCAGGCAGATGTGCATGCTCGCGCAGGACAGAGATGCGAACACCAGGCAGATGTGCCGGCGCCTTCCACTAGGCCGCATATAGGCAGAGCAAGGTAAGAGGTTGTAGTAAGAAGTGCACGCGGACTGGTAAGGCGTGAATGGGAACACCGCCCCCTCCTGAACTTCCTGTACTAGGCCTGAGGCGCAGGCATGGGGTCGACCAGGGACTTGTTTATGTATTTGACGCAGGGATGAGTTGTGCGCAGGGGACTGTGTATGTATGGGACGCAGGCATGAAGGGTAAGCAATACATTCTAAGCAGTGCATTTGTATCCATCCGACACAGGATGGAGTTATGGACAATGGCCTGTGTGACAGGTATGAAGAACAGGCAGGGTTATGAACAGTTAATTGTGCAATAGGCGGATGTGTCGGGCACGGAGTTACAAGCAGTGAACTGTAGGTATATGACACAGGCAGTGAAAGCAGGCTAGTGCGTCGGGCAGAGAGTTACAAGCAGTGAACTGTGCACATATAAGAGACAGGCACTGAAAGCAGGCGGGTGCGTTGGGCACTGAGTTACAAGCAGTGAACTGTGCATGTATGAGACAGGCACTGAAAGCAGGCGGGTGCGTCGGGCACCGAGTTACAAGCAGTGAACTGTGCACGTATATGAGACAGGCAGTGAAAGCAGGCTAGTGCGTCAGGCAGAGAGTTACAAGCAGTGAACTGTGCATGTATGAGACAGGCAGTGAAAGCAGGCTAGTGCGTCGGGCAGAGTTACAAGCAGTGAACTGTGCACGTATATGAGACAGGCACTGAAAGCAGGCTAGTGCGTCGGGCAGAGAGTTACAAGCAGTGAACTGTGCACGTATATGAGACAGGCACTGAAAGCAGGCTAGTGCGTCGGCGGGCAGAGTTACAAGCAGTGAACTGTGCATGTATGAGACAGGCACTAAAAGCAGGCGGGTGCGTCGGGCAGAGTTATAAGCAGTGAACTGTGCACATATAATAGACAGGCACTGAAAGCAGGCGGGTGCGTTGGGCACTGAGTTACAAGCAGTGAACTGTGCATGTATGAGACAGGCACTGAAAGCAGGCGGGTGCGTCGGGCACCGAGTTACAAGCAGTGAACTGTGTACACATTTGGGACAGGCACTGAAAGCAGGCGTGCGTCGGGCTGAGTTACAAGCAGTGGACTGTGCACGTAGATGAGACAGGCACTGAAAGCAGGCGGGTGAGTCGGGCAGAGAGTTACAAGGAGTGAACTGTGCACGTATAGGAGACAGGCAGTGAAAGCAGGCGGGTGCGTCGGGCAGAGAGTTACAAGCAGTTAACTGTGCATGTATGAGACAGGCACTGAAAGCAGGCTAGTGCGTCGGGCAGAGAGATACAAGCAGTGAATTGTGCACGTATAGGAGACAGGCAGTGGAAGCAGGCGGGTGCGTCGGGCAGAGTTACAAGCAGTGAATTGTGCACGTATAGGAGACAGGCAGTGAAAGCAGGCGGGTGCGTCGGGCAGAGTTACAAGCATTGAACTGTGTATGTATATGAGACAGGCAGTGAAAGCAGGCAGGTGCGTCGGGCAGAGTTACAAGCAGTGAACTGTGCACGTTTTGGTGACAAGCAGTGAAAGCAGGCGGGTGCGTCGGGCAGAGTTACAAGCATTGAACTGTGCATGTATATGACACAGGCAGTGAAAGCAGGCTAGTGCGTCAGGGAGAGAGTTACAAGCAGTGAACTGTGCACGTTTTGGTGACAGGCAGTGAAAGCAGGCGGGTGCGTCGGGCAGAGTTACAAGCAGTGAACGGTGCATGTATGAGACAGGCATTGAAAGCAGGCGGGTGCGTCGGGCAGAGTTACAAGCATTGAACTGTGCATGTATATGACACAGGCAGTGAAAGCAGGCTAGTGCGTCAGGGAGAGAGTTACAAGCAGTGAACTGTGCACGTTTTGGTGACAGGCAGTGAAAGCAGGCGGGTGCGTCGGGCAGAGTTACAAGCAGTGAACGGTGCATGTATGAGACAGGCATTGAAAGCAGGCGGGTGCGTCGGGCAGAGTTACAAGCAGTGAACTGTGCATGTATAGGAGACAGGCAGTGAAAGCAGGCTAGTGCGTCGGGCAGAGTTACAAGCAGTGAACGGTGCATGTATAGGAGACAGGCACTGAAAGCAGGCTAGTGCGTCGATCACGGAGATACAGCAGTGAATGAACGGTGCGTGTACACATTTGGGACAGGCACTGTAAGCAGGCGGGTCCGCCGGACACAGAACAGCTAAGTCACAGGCATGGCGAAAAAGCAGTCAGTGGAGCCACCCGGCACAGGTTTCCAGTCAAGGCAGGGAGGAGGCAGAGGGCCGCGGACTGTGGCGAGGCAGGGCGTGGAGCTCGGGGGTAAGGAGGCGGGCGGGGGTATTTGGAACACACAAGTGTGAAGGGAGCTATGGGTAAAGAGGCGGGCGGGGGGTGTTTGGAACACGTGTAAAGGGAGCTATGGGTAAAGAGGCGGACGGGGGGTGTTTGGAACACGTGTAAAGGGAGCTATGGGTAAAGAGGCGGACGGGGGGTATTTGGAACACGTGTAAAGGGAGCTATGGGTAAAGAGGCGGACGGGGGGTATTTGGAACACGTGTGAAGGGAGCTATGGGTAAAGAGGCGGACGGGGGTGTTTGGAACACACAAGTGTAAAGGGAGCTATGGGTAAAGAGGCGGACGGGGGTATTTGGAACACACAAGTGTAAAGGGAGCTATGGGTAAAGAGGCCGACGGGGGTATTTGGAACACACAAGTGTAAAGGGAGCTATGGGTAAAGAGGCGGACGGGGGTATTTGGAACACACAAGTGTAAAGGGAGCTATGGGTAAAGAGGCGGACGGGGGGTATTTGGAACACGTGTAAAGGGAGCTGTGGGTAAAAGAGGCGGACGGGGGTATTTGGAACACACAAGTGTGAAGGGAGCTATGGGTAAAGAGGCGGACGGGGGTATTTGGAACACGTGTGAAGGGAGCTATGGGTAAAGAGGCTGACGGGGGTATTTGGAACACACAAGTGTAAAGGGAGCTATGGGTAAAGAGACGGAGGGGGGTATTTGGAACACACAAGTGTGAAGGGAGCTATGGGTAAAGAGACGGAGGGGGGTATTTGGAACACACAAGTATGAAGGGAGCTATGGGTAAAGAGACGGAGGGGGGTATTTGGAACACACAAGTGTGAAGGGAGCTATGGGTAAAGAGACGGAGGGGGGTATTTGGAACACACAAGTGTGAAGGGAGCTATGGGTAAAGAGGCGGACGGGGGTATTTGGAACACACAAGTGTGAAGGGAGCTATGGGTAAAGAGGCGGACGGGGGTATTTGGAACACGTGTAAAGGGAGCTATGGGTAAAGAGACGGAGGGGGGTATTTGGAAAACACAAGTGTGAAGGGAGCTATGGGTAAAGAGACGGACGGGGGTATTTGGAACACACAAGTGTGAAGGGAGCTATGGGTAAAGAGACGGGCGGGTAATTGGAACAGGTGTAAAGGGAGCTATGGGTAAAGAGACGGACGGGGGTATTTAGAAAACAGAAGTGTAAAGGCTCAACGGACGTGACATTCAAGAACTGACATGAGACGGGTGTAGTGCATTCAGCAAACCATTACAACGAGGCATCTGTACTGTGCTCAGACTCGGACCCCAAAAAAGCAGTGCATAGTTTCACTTTTTATTCAGATTAAAAATTTAAACAAATAATCCTAACAGTTTACCCGGTGGTACACGATCTGCACAGAACGGGATTACAAACACAATTTGGCAACGTCCTTTGTACACATAGTGCTTATACTGAGAAGGCTTGCATGGCGAAGTGACCAAACTCCTTTTTACAACAAAAGGGGTTACACTATCAAGATGAGACACGGGCCAAAGATGTGCTTCACAAGACCAAACGATGCTGGTTTTATGACCTGACGTGAGCTGGGATGGAAAGTGTCACTTGTGGACAGTCTGAGCGGACACCCTGCACACCTGGCTCCGAGCAGCGCGGCTTCCAAGCGCTTACCGCTCAACATGAGCCCCCGCCAGCAGGAGGTCCGGTCTCCCTCGCCTGGAGGTGCCAAGGCGCAGCGGGCCGAGCGGAATGTCCCCGCTGCAAGCAGGGAAGTCGGGGCTGCGCTGCTGTGAAGGACCCCGGTTCTACAGAAGGCTGGCTTGTCGGTCTGTCCCCGCACCAGGGGCTGCTAGACGCACAACGCCCAGCACATGTAAACTCCAGCGATGGCCGCACCGAGCCCGGCAGAGTGCGCCATCTCCAAATCTGACCCAAGGACAGTGGACCTCACAGGGCGGCCAGTCCCCGGGCTAGGACCGAAGCTGTACCCGTCTGCTCCTCCCCTAGAACACAGTGGCGTACAGGGTCAGCCCCCGGGCCACCCACACATCCCGTGAAAGAGCTGCCACTCCCGCGGCGCCAGCTCCAACACGCACCAGAGAACAACAGAGGAGCCAGAGTTCATGAAATCGGTGTTCCATTTTGTAAAAATGAAGTCCATGGTCCGAGTCCGATATAAAAGAGGGCGGAGGGGGCTAGAAGGCCACGATGGGCCGCGTCCAGGCGCCCAGGCTGCCCAGCGCCTGCTTGGCGCACAGCAGCTGCTCGGCGTCGGCCTGCTGCTGCCGCACCAGCCCCGAGAAGCCCGAGCCGAAGATGGAGATGAGGCTGGAGATGGAGGGCTCGGAGCGGGCGCGCTTGCAGGGGGAGTCTGTGGGGGCTGGCGGGGCCTTGCGCTTGGCCGCGGAGTGACAGCAGTCCTGGTGCAAGAGGCCGCCCTCCACCGTGGTCACCACGTGCGTGTCCAAGTCCAGCACGGTGGTGTGCGAGCAGTGCGAGAAGTCACAGTCCGGAAGCCCGGGGGGCGGCGCGTCCTGCGCGCCCGGCTCTGGAAAGTCCTGGCGGCTGCTCAGCGCGGGTAGCTGGTCGGGGAATGGCCGCAGCCGGGCCTGGAGCTCCTGTGGGTGCTGGGCATGGACCAGGCGTTGCTGCATGTGCTCCCCTGGGTTGTTTGGGGGCTGGTGGCGGTGGGCACACATCCCTGGCGGATAGGACAGCTCCTCCACTGGGCCATGCGGAGCCTCGGGCGACCCTGCGTGGTCGAGTGTCCGACTGCACGGCCCCGCTGCTTGCGGCATGGGCTGGTGATCCTCTGTCGGGGTGGAGAGCAGACGTGTCCGGGCGCCAAGATCCGGGGCCGACAGCCGGAGGTGGAGGCTGTCCATGCGCTCGCGGAGCTTCAGCGCGCACGTACCATGGACCTGCGGCGGGCCCGGCTCCTCCGCCATGCGGGAGCAGACGCCAGCGAAGTGCGGTAGATGGAGCAGGTCCCCTCCCGGCTCATGGGGATGCGATCTGCGAGCGCACAGCGGCGGGTGGCGAGCCTCCTCTCCAGGCTCTGGGGGCTCGGACCTGCGGACGCACCGCGGTAGATGCAGAAAGGTTCCTTCGTGCTCCTGGCTCTGGGGCCTGCGCGCACACAGCCGCTGGAGAGGGGGCAGGTGGGGAGCCCTGCGGACGCACAGTCTTTGTGGGTGAAGGGGGACCTCTCCGAAGTTCTGGGCTCCGCACCTGGAGAGGTGCGGTGGATGCATGTCCTCCCTCGCCTCTTGGTGCAGGGATCGGGGGGCGTACATGCTCGGGTGGTGCTGCGGGGCTTCTGCCGGCACGTGGAGGTGAGATCTGCTGGCGTACAAGCCGGGAAGATGCGGCATCTCCTCCGCGGGCTCCTTGGAGTGCGCTCTGCGGACGCACAGCTCCGGGAGGTGCACCTCGTCTCCTTGTTCCTGCAGCTGGGACATCCGGGCGCAGAGTTCAGGCAGGCTTGGAGTGTTCTCTGCCGGCTGCTGGAGGGGGAATCTGTGACCGCAGGGGCGATAGGGCTGATAGGGGTCCTCTGCGAACTTCAGGGCGCTATAGGCACAAAGGTCCGGGAGATGCGGGCACTGGTGAACGCCGTCCGCAGCCTCCCGGGGCTGGGACCGGTCTCCACGGGGGTGGTACACGTCCTCACCGGGCTCCTGCGCTCTCCGCCTGGAGAGTTGCGCGTCCTCCGCGCTCTCTTGGATGTGGGTTCTGAGGGCGCACAGCCGAGATGGGTAGGGTGGATGGAGCGGCTCCTGTCCCAGGGATCTGTTGGGGTAGAGTCCCAGGGAGTGCGGGGAATAGTACACGTCCTCCTCCGCCTCCTGGCCGTGCGCTCCGGAGGCGCAGGCACTCGACAGCTCCATCTCTTCTTCTTCCTCCTCTTCCTCGTCCTGGGGCTGAGCCGAGCGGAGGCACAGTGCGCCCAGGTGCGGCAGCTCCTGGTGGGGCTGCGAGCAGGACTGCCGGGGCGCGTAGGGTAGCTCCTCGGGGCGCCGCAGCTGCGCGTAGCGCTGGCTCAGGTAGAGCTGGCGGGCGTTGCGCAGCACGTAGGACACCAGCAGGTTCTTGTGCAGCTTGATGCCGCCGCGCTGGCTGCGGGAGCTGTGGATCTTGCGCAGGGACAGGCTGATGAGGGTCTGCGCGTCCACCACCGAGCCCTCCATGGCCGGGGGAAGCATGGCGCTGCCAGGCTGGGCTCTGTCTTTAGGGGCACGATGTTTGCGAGTCTCGCGCACACTTTTCGGCCTTGGCTGCCTGGCGTGGTCTTAAGTAAGCCGAGAAGCACCACGCCCCGCACCCTCTGCCAATCCGCGGCCCGCACAGTCCAGACAGACAGCGCACTGCCGCCCCCGGGGAGTCCAGAGACCAATCGGAAAAAGGCGGTTCCTTTGTGCTATTCAAATACCGAAAGAACCGGCACCGCACAGAAGCATCGTGACAGCTGAGCCCCGGGAGGGGAGCGCAGGGACGGCGGGCACGGGCGCACGGGGACCGCTGGGGGAGGAGAGCGGGGGCACAGAGCACTGGCACCGGGACTGCAGGGGCACTGAGCACTGGCCCCTGGGGGGAGCGTAGGGGCACTGGCAACTGGAGGGAGGGAGGGCAGGGGCACTGAGCGCACGTACCCTGAGGGAAGGCAGGGGCATTGAGCACCGGCACCCGGAGGGAACGCTAGGGCACCAAGCGCGCATACTTGGAGGGAGAGCAGTGGCTCTGAGAGCGCGTATCTGGAAGGAGCGCAGAGACATTAAGCGCTGGCACCTGGGGGGAGGGCAGGGGCACCGAGTGCGCGTTACTGGAGGGAGTACAGGGGCACTGAGCGCTGGCACGTGGAGGGAGGGAAGGGGCATTGGGCGCGCGCACCTGGAGGGAGGGCAGGAGCACTGGCACCTGGAGGGAACGCAGGGGCACTGAGTGCGCATACTTGGAGGGAGCACCTAGGCACTGTGCGCGCGTACCTGGAGGGAGTGCAGGGGCACTGAGCGCTGGCACCTCGGGGGAGCGTAGGGGCACTGGCAACTGGAGGGAGGGAGGGCAGGGGCACTGAGCGCGCGTACCTGGAGGGAGGGCATGGGCATTGAGCACCGGCACCCGGACGGAACGCTAGGGCACCAAGCGCGCATACTTGGAGGGAGAGCAGAGGGTCTGAGAGCGCGTATCTGGAAGGAGCGCAGAGTCATTAAGCGCTGGCACCTGGCGGGAGCGCAGAGGCAGAGCGGGCATACCTGGAGGTGCATTGAGTGCGCATACCTGGAGGGAGTACAGGGGCACAGAGCACGTGTACCTGGAGGGAGTACAGCGACACAGAGCACGTGTACCTGGAGGGAGTAGAGGGGCACTGAGCACGTGTACTTGGAGGGAGTACAGGGGCACTGAGTGCGCGTTACTGGAGGGAGTACAGGGGCACTGAGCACTGGCACGTGGAGGGAGGGCAGGGGAATTGGGCGCGCGCTCACCTGGAGGGAGCGCAGGGGCACTGAGTGCGCATACTTGGAGTGAGTGCAGGGGCACTGAGCGCGCGTACCTGGAGGGAGTGCAGGGGCACTGAGCGCTGGCACCTGGGGGGAGCGTAGGGGCACTGGCAACTGGAGGGAGTGCAGGGGCACTGAGCGCGCGTACCTGGAGGGAGGGCAGGGGCACTGAGCGCTGGCACCTGGGGGGGAGCGTAGGGGCACTGGCAACTGGAGAGAGGGAGGGCAGGGGCATTGGGCGCGCGCATCTGGAGGGAGGGCAGGAGCACTGGCACCTGGAGGGAAAGCAGGGGCACCAAGCGCGCATACTTGGAGGGAGAGCAGAGGGTCTGAGAGCGCGTATCTGGAAGGAGCGCAGAGGCATTAAGCGCTGGCACCTGGAGGGAGCGCAGAGGCAGAGCGGGCATACCTGGAGGTGCATTGAGTGCGCATACCTGGAGGGAGTACAGGGGCACAGAGCACGTGTACCTGGAGGGAGTACAGCAGCACTGAGCACCTGTACCTGGAGGGAGTACAGAGGCACAGAGCACGTGTACCTGGAGGGAGTACAGGGGCACAGAGCACGTGTACCTGGAGGGAGTACAGGGGCACTGAGCACTGGCACGTGGAGGGAGTACAGGGGCACTGAGCACTGGCATGTGGAGGGAGTACAGGGGCACTGAGCACGTGTACTTGGAGGGAGTACAGGGGCACTGAGTGCGCGTACCTGGAGGGAGTACAGGGGCACAGAGCACGTGTACCTGGAGGGAGTACAGCGGCACTGAGCATGCGTACCTGGAAGGAGTGTGTGAGAAGTTGTCCTGATATATGCTGTCCACTAGTTATAGTGGGCACCTTGTACCAGTCCAAACAACCCTCATTGATGATTAGGTTTAAGACAACCTATCCTAGTAGTAGCTATGGAGATCAGCCTTCAGGCTAAGTCTTGAAGGAATGTAAAGCAGCTTGTTTTACCAGTCTTTAATCTCTTGAATGATCAAATGAAAGGACAACCACACCAGGTATATATTCAAAATATATGTATTTAGGATAAAACACACCCCTCTAGTCTCTTTATGAGACTGGAGTTCGAAGTACTCAATTTACAAGTTAGCAATCAACAGTAATAGCACAAATACACGTTTGGGCCCTAGGGGCGTACCAAACCATATACCAAAAAAGTGGTATAAGAACCACAACTGAACTAGACACAAGGTCTAGAGCCTGTAGAAGTGCTTGGACCACAAGGAACCACCCAAGGTAGTGACACAGGAGACCCACGGGGACTGTGTGCAGTGTGTGAACACAACAGCGGGTTCCCGTTAGCTTCTATGGGCAATGTCGCGGTTGGAAACTTAAAGATTAGGGACACTTAGAATCGAGTCAGGATCAAACCCTTTTGGACTTAAGAAGTTCTAGGGCTAGCACCCACGGGATCACCGGAGTACTCGAGTTACCTCACCCAGGGAAGCCGGGTGCATGGATGTCTTTTGGTGTCGGGTCGCGTCGTCGATTACAATGGAAGCTGGCGAAGAACTGCTGCTGCCGTGAAGAGGAGAAGTGTCCGAAGAGATCCAAGCCTGGATCTAGGATGTAAGGAACCTGAAAGCAGAGGGGACAGAGTCTGGGTCACTTGCCAGTGACCAGGGGCACGATGGACCAATGCCCACAGATGTCGGGTGCTTCAGGTGAGTTGATGGGTGTCTTAACTCTTCAGCCACGAGGCCCAGGAGGCGCCAATGATGACCAGGAGCTGGATTCGAGCTGTTCCACGAAGTCTGTCGAGGGCTGTGGTATCGGCGACCAGATTGGACCCAACAAGCCTTGGCAACGGCAAGTCACTGCAAATCAGAGAAAGGACTGCGGTGCAGACCAGCAAGGTCTGAGGGACTCACCCAGTGAGGGTAAGTCAGGGCACGCATGGAGCAACCAGGAAAGCCCAATTAGAAGAGGAGTTACCTTTATGGGGACCTATTAGCCAACTGGCTAACGATAGCGAAGGAGCCTCGAGCGGTCGCACTTGAAACTGGCCCACGGGTCACTCGTGGAGTGGAGGCCAGCAGTCTTCGGTGCAGGAGGTGCTCAAGGCTGGGGGTACTCGGAGCCCAAAGCACAACTTCGAGGAAGTCCCAGAAGATAGTGTTGCTGCAAAGGTTCACGGTGTCCACGGTTCCACGGTTCACGGTGTCCACGGTTCTACGTCACCCACGATAGCCACGGGCCTCAGCTTTGCTGTGGACTCGGGGTAGCCTCGGGGAAGTCTGGAAATCCACCTCTGGTGATGCAAAGACTTTGGAGTCCGGTGGGAGCTTCAGCGATGCAGACCGGTCAGTTGCTTCCTTGGTGCCTGCCAAGCAGGGGAGTCACTCCTTGACCCCAAGGGAGATTTCTTCCATCTTCTAGTCGAGATAGAAAGTCGAAGGTCCAGGATATATGTTGCAGAGTTTCGTCCAGGATAATCTAAATTCACGAAGACTGGGTTCCCATACTTATACTAAGTTTGGGGGTGGGACATACTCTAGGGGCCCACCTATGGGAGGGTTTGGAAAGAGGGGTGGTTACACCCATTTCCTTTGTCCAGTTTCGCGCCAGAGCAGGGGCAGGTAGCCCCTGCAACCGGTTTGAACTGGACTATGCACAGGGACACCAAATGCGCCCCCAGTGCAGGACTTCAAAGCACCAGAGAGTCAGCCCCAATACACATCAGCCTGTTTGGGGAGGTGGTTACACCTCCCTGGGACAGGAAACTTATTGTCCAGGCCTCCCCTGCCGGAGTTTCGGTCAGCAGCAGGCGGCCAGACCTGTGTCTGTGGCAGAGGCATCCATTTTGTGATGCCAGGGCTCAGGAAAGTCCTACCGGGTTAGACCAGTGTGAACATGTCTCCCCCTCTAGAAGGGTGGAATGCTACCCCCGCAGCCAGAACTGGCAGGGGGGTAGTATTCCAAAGCGTTTGACATCAAACATGACATGTTTCCATGCAGCCATCCCAAAGTTAGCATTTACCGCGAGGTTATAATGCACCTAAGAGTATATGGTCAGGCTGCACCACAAACGGCATTAGAGGAGGTACTCCGAACGCTGCAGAGGGGCTCTGCTCATGCAGGGGCACCCTCTCACATAAAATCCAAGCACTCTGCCTTCAGGATTGTTAAGGCCTGCAATAGGAGTGACTTATAGGTTTTATATGTGTGTGCAATGGTAGTGCTATAGGCAGCCTATACCACAGTGAGGGGTGCAGGCACCATCTTACCCAGGCTGCAGTAGCAGACCTGTGGTTTCATTTTGGAGTGCTTCCCAGGGGTGGCATAATACATGCTTCAGCCCCTGGTAGGCCTCTGAGGTACCTATGCCCTAGGTACATAGTATACCATATAGTAGGGGCTTATAAGGCACTCCAGAATCCAATTAGATATGTACCTAATGTACATGGAAACCATTTTACAGAGAAAGCAGATAGACTGGGGCCCTGTTTAGCAGGATCTGGAGGAAGGAGGGCAGGCATCTGGAGGGAGCGCAGGGGCACAGAGTACTGGCATCTGGCGGAAGGGACAGGCACAGAGCGCTGGCACCTGGAGCGAGGGCAGGGGCAGTGAGCACTAGCACCTGGAGGGAGTGCAGGGGCACTGAGCACTGGCATCTGGGGGGAAGGCAGGGGCATGGGGAATGCTGGAGAGATGGGGCACAATGCACTGGCACCTGGAGGAAGCACATGAGCACTAAGTGTGCTTATCTGGAGGGAGCGCAGGGACACTAAGTGCACGTATCTGGAGGGACAGTGGGCACAGGGGCACTGAGCACTGGCACCTGGAGGGAGTATAGGGGCACTGAGAATTGGCACTCGGAGGGAACGCAGGGGCACTGAGCGCGCGCACCTGGAGGGAGGATAGGTGCACTGACCACTGGCACCTGGAGGGAGCGCAGGGGCCCTGAGCGTGCATACTTGGAGGGAGGGTAGGAGCACTTGTAGGAGATCGTTACCAAAGGTAAGTAACTTGTGCTTCTGAAAGAAACACGTAGTGATAGATTCCTTACCTTAGAATAGATACGCCAGCAATACCAACCCCGGTGGTGGGTCTGCGAACCAAGATCACACCAGAAAGTCCTGGAGAACAGAACGGCCAAAGAAGCTGTCTCTCCGGACTTGGCTGTCCAGCCAGTAATGCTTGGCAAACGTGTGCAGCGAGGGCCACGTTGCTGCCTGACAGATGTCATGCAGGTGAACTCCCCATCCCAAAGCAGTAGTGGATGCCGTCGCCCTGGTAGAATGGGCGGGCAGCCCCACCAGAGGCTCCTTTTTAGCCAAAGAATAACAAGCCTTTATGCACAGAACGACCCATCGAGAGATGGTCCGCTTGTGCACAGCACAACCCTTCTTGACGCCCAAGTAGCCAACAAAGAGCTGTCCATCCACCCGGAACTGTTGTGTGCGGTTCAGGGAGAATGAGAGCGCACGTTTTGGGTCCAGACGGTGGAGCCTCTCTTCCTCTTTCGAGGGATGCGGAGGTGGAAAGAAGGTGGGAAAAGTGAGACAAGGCCTAGGGCCTTCAGAAGCGCTGGGGCCTCACTAATCCACCCAAGGCAGGTAAGTAAAGGACCCACGAGAGACACATGCAGTGTGAGAACACAGCCGCGAATACCAATAGACTTCAATGGAGCATGTAGCGGTTGGAATTTTAAAGTTTTAGGATACTTCAGGAGAGTCTACAAGCAAGTCACTTACAGGGTAAGTAGTTCTAGAGCCAACACACACAGGAGCACCGTAGTACTCTAGTTACGTCACCCAGGGAAGCCGGGTGCATTGGTGTCTTTTGGTGTCGGGTCGCGGCGGCGTTTTCAATGGGAGCCAAAGAACACTTGCTGCTTGTGAAGACAGTACAAGTGTCTGGTGGAATCCAAGGCTGGATTCAGAAGAAAGAAGACCTGAAAGCAGAGGAGACAGTGTTCAAAGTCACTTGCCAGTGACCCGGGGCCAGGAAGCTAGATGCCCACAGTAGCCGGGTGATTTCAGGTGATCACAGGTGTCTTGACTCTTCAGCCACGAGGTCCAGGAGACGTTGACGATGACCAGGAGCTGGATTCGGCGTGTCCCACGAAGTCTGCAGCTTACTAAGGCGTCGGCAACCGGATTGGAGCCAACAAGCCTTGGCAACATCAAGTCTCGTGGAAAGTGAAGAAAGTCAGCGGTGAAGACCAGCAAGGTCTGAGGGACTCACACAGCAAGGGTAAGTCAGGGCAGGCCTGGAACAACCAGGGGAGCCTTTTGGTTCTATAGAAAAGTCTTCTGGGGACCCACAAGCCAGCCAGCAAGGGATCGCGAAGATGCCTCGGGAGAATTCACTCACCAGGAGCCCACGGTCACTCGGAACGAGGTAGGCCTCTGATCTTTGGAGGAAATCCTGCTGGAGGCTGGGACCACATGTGGTCCAATGCACAAGTTCATAGAACGTCGTGAAGGGGTTGCACTCGACAATAGGGCATGGTACCTGGGAATTGCTGTTCCTCGTCACTCGTGGGGTCCACTTGCCTCAGCTTCGCTGGGGACTCACAATGGCCGTAGAGAAGACAGGAAATCCACTTCCATGGCTGCAGGGACTTCGGACTCCGGCGGGAGCGGGAAAGTTTGCGACTGTTGATGCAAAATTTTGGTGCCTGCCAAGCAGGGTAGTCACTCCTTGACTCCAAGGGAGATTCTTCAGTCTTCCAAAGGTAGTGGAATGTCGAAGGTCTAGGATTCTTCTTCAGAGCGTCGTCCAGGGATATCTAGTTTTCAATGGCAAGGGTTCCCTAACTTATACTACAAGGAAGGGAGGGACTAGCTCTATGACCACTCCTATGGGAGGGTCAGGGGAGTGGGTGGCTACACCCACTTCCCTTTGTCCAGTTTCGTGCCAGAGCAGGGGCTGGTAGCCCCTGAACCGGTTTGAGCTGGCATATACACAGAGGAGCCTACTGCTCCCCCAGTGCAGGACTTCAAAGCACTCTAGGAGTGCACCCACCCAGCCCCATTACACTAAATCCTGTCTGGAAGGTGGTACACCTCCCTGTGACAGGATGCCTATTGTTGGGCCTCCTCCACTGCGAGTTTCGGTCAGCAGCAGGAGGGCAGCCCAGTGTCTGTGACTGGTGGCATCCATTTTGGGATACCAGGGCTCTTAAGGATTCTACCATGTTTCCACAGTGGGTACATGTCTATTCCTCTAGAAGGGTGGGATTATACTCCCACACCAGTTACTGGTGTGGGGGTATGATTCCAAAGAGTTTGACACCAAACACGACATGTTTTGATGCAGCCATCCTAATGTTAGCATTTACCGATAGGTTATAATGCACTTAAGAGTATATGGTTTACCTGCATCCACAAACCGTTACAGAGAATGGACTCTGAGAGCTGCAGAGGGGCCCTGCTCAGGCAGAGGCACCCCCTCACATGGAAACCAAGCACCCTGCCCTCAGGATTGATAGGGCCTGCCTTAGGGGTGACTGATAGGTTTATATTTATTTATTTATTTATTTAGAAAGTTTTATAGAGCGCGAACAAGATCCTTGCGGATATCAGAGCGCTTTACATAACAGCAGCCTATAAGAGGAACAAAAAACAGAGATAAGCAAGTGAACAAACATATAAAAACCATGATGAGGGCAAATATAGTGGTATAGAGGGATTACAACATGGTGCTGTCACATAAGACAGGAACTAGCGAACTCAGTTCTGAAGGGAAAGAGCTCAAGTAAATTTTGCCATGAGAAGCGCTTTGACTTCTTTTTTGAAAGCGGCGGAGGAGGCATTCCGTCTGGTTTCGGGGGGAAGAGTGTTCCAAATTTTGGGCGCCATCCCAGAGAAGGATCGATTATATTTTTTCTTTTTGTTGAACCTTTGAGGTTTCAGTAAAAGGTTTTCGGCACTCCTGGAAGTCCGTAGACCACCAGAGATTGTCAGTTTCTGCGCGAGGTAGCTGGGAGAGTTGTGGTGTAAGGCTTTATGAGTCATGCACGCCACTTTTAGGTGGATTCTAGCTTCAAATGGAAGCCAATTCAAGGATTTTAAGGTGAGATATAGGGAACCTATATCTCTGTGAGGAGTGCTAACACTACCTCACCCAGGCTGCAGTAGCAGTCCTGTGGTGTCAGATTTAGTCTGCTTCCCAGGGGTGGCATAATACATGCTTCAGCCCCTGGTAGGCCTGTGAAGTACCTATGCCCTAGGCACCTACGGTTCCATATACTAGGGGCTCATAAGGTACCACAGTATCCAATCACTAGTGCATCTAATATGCACTCCAAGTTGTTTAGAGAGAACAGAGAGGCTGGGGCCCTGATTAGCAGGGCCCCAGCCTCACTATAGCCAGAAACCAGTGTAAACATCAGAAAAAAAGTGAGGGCAACATAAGTGCAGATCCTACTCTCCTACACCTAGGAAAGAAGGAGTCACTCCCCTGCATCTGCAGGAACTGCAATGAAGCTGCTGCTGTCGTCCTACGGACTCCCCAAGGCCCAGAAACACAGGTGGTAGTTCTGCAGCTCCCGAGTGGCCTGGCCTTTCTTCTCTGCAATTTTGAGGACAGTAACATATATATTTTTTTTGTTTAAACATTTTTTTATTGTTTTCTTACCAACATCCCAATACAATTCCCACAAGAGCACCAGCAACTCACCGGAGAGTAGTACATACGACATTTCAGCCAGTTATGCAGTGGGAAAGTTACACTTCCCGCATGGGCTTGAGGACAGTAACATAAGTGCAGATCCTACTCTCTTACACAGCCCCCCCCCCCAAACGCAGGGACACTAAACTAACCTTGACCAGTTGAGTCTTCGTGTTCTAAGTGGAAATACCTTGAGAGTCCATCTGCATTGGCATGTTGGGTCCCAGGTCTATGTTCCACTGTATAGTTTATCCCCTGTAGGGAAATGGACCACCTTAAAAGTTTTGGGTTTTCACCTTTCATCTGTTTGAGCCATAGGAGGGGCTTGTGGTCAGTATGAACTATGAAGTGAGTGCCAAACAAGTATGGCCTCTGCTTCTTCAGGGCCCACACCACAGCAAAGGCCTCCCTCTCTATAGCTGACCAACATTTCTCTCTAGGGGTCAGCCTTCTGCTTTAAAAGCTACTGGCTGGTCTTGACCTTCATCATTCAGTTGAGACAGTACAGCTCCCACACCCAGCTCAGAAGCATCTGTTTGGACAATTAACTTTTTGGTGTAGTCTGGACTCTGTAAGATGGGGCCTCCACCTACAAGGTGGCCCAGGTACACAACCTGACTCTGCCCTATCTGGCACTTAGTGGCCTTGATAGTGAGGCCTGCTTTCTGCAGGGCCTCCAAAACATTTCTGAGGTGGACCAGGTGATCCTGCCAGGAGGAACTAAAGACAGCAATATCATCTAGATAAGCAGAGCAATAAGTTTCCATCACTGTCAGAACTTTATTCACCAACCTCTGAAAAGTGGCAGGTGCATTCTTCAAACCAAAGGGCATCACCACAAAGTGATAGTGCCCACCAGGGGTTGAAAATGCTGTTTTGGCTTTGGCATCCTCAGCTAACCTGATCTGCCAGTAGCCAGCTGTTAGGTCAAATGTACTCAGATACTTGGCTGAGGCCAAAGTGTCAATGAGTTTGTCTGCCCTGGGAATGGGATAGGCATCAGTCCTGGTGACTGCATTGAGGCCTCTGTAGTCTACACAAAACCTCATTTATTTCTTACCACCCTGGGTATGAGGTTTGGGACTAGGACTACTGGACAAGCCCAAGGGCTATCTGAAGGCTCAATCACACCTAGCTCCAACATTTTCTGGACTTCAGTCCTGATACAGTCCCTGACATGGTCAGGTTGCCTGTAGATTTTACTCTTGACAGGCAAACTGTCTCCAGTGTCCACCTCATGGGTGCACCAGAAAGTCTGACTAGGGGTCAGGCTAAACATATGTCTAAACTGTTGCAGAACTTGTCTGCATTCAGTTTGCTGATGGTCAGTGAGGCTGCTTGCCAAAGCAACACCATCTACTGACCCATCATCATGGTTCTGTGAGAGCAGGTCAGGAGAGGGTCACTCTCCTCCACCTGTTCCTCATCAGTTGCCATGAGCAAGCCCATGTCAGCCCTGTCAACATATGGTTTCAATCTGTTGACATGGAGCACCCTAAGGGGGCTCCTGGGAGTTCCAAGATTCCCCAGATAGGTGACTTCTCCCTTTTGCTCAACAATTGTATGGGGGCCACTCCACTTGTCTTGGAGAGCTGCTGGGGCCACAGGCTCCAACACCCACACTTTCTGTCCTGGCTGGTACACAGTCAGCACAGCCTTTTGGTCATGCCAAGTTTTTTGTAGTTCTTGGCTGGCCTCCAGGTTTTTAGTTGCCTTCTTCATGTATTCGGCCATCCTGGAGCGGAGACCAAGTACATAGTCCATCACATCCTGTTTGGGAGGTTTGAGAGGTAACTCCCAGCCCTCCTTCATCAAACATATTGGAGCTCTTACAGGATGCCCAAACAGAAGTTCAAATGGGCTGTAACCAACCCCCTTCTGTGGAACCTCTCTATGCAAACAGAAGGCAGGGAAGTAAAAGGTCCCATTTTCGCCTAAGCTTTTCTGGGAGGCCTTTAATCATTCCCTTTAGGGTTTTGTTGAAGCGTTCAACTAACCCATTGCATTGTGGGTGATAGTGAGTAGTGAATTTATAAGTTACACCACACTCCTTCCACATTGCTTTTAGATATCCTGACATGAAGTTGGTACCTCTGTCAGATATAACCTCCTTTGGGAAAGCCCACTCTGGAGAAAACTCCAATGAGGGCTCTTGCCACCACAGGGGCTGTGGTGGGCCTCAGGGGAATTGCTTCTTGGTACCTGGTGGCATGATCCACTACCACTAGGATAAATCTGTGCCCAGATGCAGTTGGAGCGGTACAAAAGGGGGTGGTGATGGACGGAGCATCAGAACCAATCAAACACTCACACCCAGTCAACAGATCTGGGTTTGATCCATCACCGTTCTTTAGCCCACTCTGCCACCCCAGTTCAGACATGGCCATATGCAAATCAGTCTGACCCTGTGCCTCATCGGAACAGTCCAGCCCGTACTGCCAAGCCGTGCCTTCCCTGGACCGGAAACAAGCTTCCTAGGACCGGTTTCTGGCATTTCAGCCGTCTTCAGCCAGGCTTGCTTGAATCCAGTGGCAAAGTGAGCAAGGGACTCACGTCTGAGCATACCCTGCCAACTAATGGCGAACAAAGCGGTACAAAAGGGGGTGGTGATGGACGGAGAACCTACTAATGCCAGAAACCGGCCTGTTTAAGGATGTGGTCCACCAGTATAGGGCAGCTAAAACTTACCACCGCGCAAACCCCTTGAGAGACTTGGTAGTTTTACCCACCCAGGGTACCCTCCTCACCATTTTAAAGTTCTTAAACAGGTGTTCCCCCTAACACTGTTTTGGTGGTTAAGTAGTGTAAGGCCCTCTTTTCCCTCCTGCGTTTTCGGTATGTTTGCCAAAATCACCGTATAGGGACATGCTTCTGGGGGGAGGTGCAATGCTCTTTCTCGCGGGTACCTCTGCACTGGGGGGCTGGTTTTTCCCTCTGGGCCAGGACCCTTCTTTACTCCCTGAGTTACTCCCACTCCTACATCTATGGGCGGCGTGGTTGGCGCTACTACGTGGGGTACCTGAGATACTTGGGCTGCTATAGTCAACCTCGGGTCAGTCCGGTTGATTACTGTGGTAGCAACGGCTCTCGCGGAGTGCACCTTTAGTGGCAATGAACCCTGCACTGACGCTTTTTGACCAGCAATATGCTTTTCGATGGTAGTTAATCTGCCCTCTATTTGCTCTAGTTTCACCATAACCGGTGAGATAAGTACTCCTAAACATTCTTTCATGGCCTTAATAAACTCCGACATTTTGCCCCCCAAAACATTTCCTTAATTTGAGTCCTCATGAGATAAGCCCCCATTGCCCTCCCATCTGTACCATAATTTGAAACATTTTCAACATAAACATCAGGCCCAGACACAGAATTTTTGCTATTCCTGGGTTGTTTCGCCTGTTGCCTACTGCCCCTGGACACATTACTGGCCTTTCTTTTCCCAGTAAGAGATTTACCTCCAGCCGATCGGAGCTGTCTAGTACAAGTTACTACAGGAGAAGGAGGTACATTAGGCACGGGGAATGCCTCCGCCGTGATAGACAGACTCAGGTCTAATACCGCTCCATTCGAGGCTGGGCAAGCTGGGAGGGCCAGAGTCGGGGCAATTGTCTTAGGCACCTCTGTATTAAAACTTGAAGGGAGGTTTTGAGAAGATGGGTCCAGAGATAACCTTCGTTCCACGAGCTCAATTTCTTTTGCCACAGCAGTCTCTGCTCGTTTTAAATAAGCGTCCAAGGTTCCAGCCCCCCCACACCCTTTAGCAATGGATTTAGCCATGAAGTGAGATCACAAGATCACAATAAGACCTAATAATTAGTATACTACTGGCAGTTGAAGTCCACAATTGGCACTTATGTCTAAAACAGAGCGGCCTCCTTACATACCGCTGGTAATTTCCGGCTGTAATTGGAAGGGACATAGCCCAGCCGACTGCTGAGATCCTTTTTGCTCACCGTCTGGCGCCGGAAAATGCGTGTGGCGACTCCCGCCGCTAGGACGTCTGGGATCTGTAGTCCCGATGCCCTGAACCCCCCCCTCCTCACTGCGGCCGCAAGTAGATGGTAGATAGTAAATGGATGAGGTGCGGCGGCGGGAGGGGAGACCGGAGACAGCTGGGCAGTCAGAGAAAACAGCAGGTATGACTCATGGAATGCGAAATCCCACCCCAGTGCAGTGCAGTACTGAGGGAACTGAGGGAACAAAAGCAAGATGGTGTGATAAGGGTAAAATATACAGAGAAGTTACTCCTGTATTGGAAAGCAAACTCTGCCCCCAGCGGCTCCTAAAACCTGCTGCCCGATGTTTGTTTCTCGCACCAGAACAAGGGCAGCACGCCCCCAGATCCGATGCAAAACCGGTAGTACTTTTAAAGAATATTCTCCCGAAATCAATGAAAAGCTGGAGGCAAACCACACATGAACAACCCCAGAGGGAAATCCAATGGCAATCGATTATGCTCCTCACAACATGCCAGCACCTACTCCGGGTTCTCGATACTGGCCTGAGTCCCGCACTTCAATCACTTCCTCCGGGTTAACAGTCAGGAGCAGTCTAGGCTCATAGGCCAGAGGCCAGAGTCCAAAATGGCGGCGTCTCCGCCCAGTGTTAGTCCGAGCCACGCTCTGCCCTCAGACCCCCAGCGTGAGGAAGCGTGCCGCACTCCAGGGCCCTGGGGGCCTCTCCCCCACTCCGATGTCCTGCGCAGGCTTCAAGAGTAGTGCCACAATGAGCATCAGCACACGTGTCCCCTGGAGCGGCTCCGCCTTCTTTCAGGATTTCTCAGCCTTGTGCTCTCCCCACCGGCGCTCACCTGGACATCAGGCCGATTGCGACCCAGCAGTGCCGATCTCCGGTCGGCAGATCGCGTCCACAGTCCACTCTCGCATCCTTCGGCGACCACCGTCAGCAATGCCGCGGGCCTCCCCAAGCCCCTGCAGCCGGGGCGTCGAGTTCTACTGAGGCCGATTCTGCCGCGCGGCCACTTCACTTCGGGTCTGGACCGCAGGCACCGCTCCTCAAGCTCGGCGCCAGCGAACCACAAAGTCAGCTCAGTTGTGCCCGACTTCCCCAGGAGTATACAGGCGGCAGCAGACGATGAAGCACGGTCCCGGTTAGCACGCTTTTACAGGAGAAATGTTCGGCTGGCGCGGAGCTCCTCGCTCACACGTCCGCAATCCATATTAATCCGAATTGTTTTCACAACCCATATATAAGAACCCGTTGTTTTGTACAGGAATAATAGGGCGTACTGGAATAATCATCTCATGTATTAATACCGTCTCTAACAACCTCCTGTAATCCCAAACTGAGGCATTAAGACTCTATTTACAACAGGGTAATTGAAAACAGAAGGCTGATCTGGAAGCCGTAAAAAGGCTGAAAGGGCCGAGAGACAGCCCTTGATAGTGCCCAGAGCAGAGCCCTGCTGGACCAAAGAAAGGAGGAATAGAAGGACCTCTGAAAGAGGGGCAGAAAGGGGATCCACAGCCTTTGCTGTGCACCATGCCACAAACGTATTCCACCTGCAGGCGTATACCGTCTCAGTGGAGGGACGTCTGGCTGCCAAGATGACATCACAAACTTCGGGAGGCAGGTCAAAAGACATCAACTGCCGCCGCTCAATCTCCACGCAAAGAGGTGGAGGCTCTCCCCACTGCTGAAAGAGACCTTGCCCTACGTCAGAGTTCAGACGCCATTCGTGATCCATCATGCACCTGCGGTTGAGCTCGTCTGCCCTAGCGTTCAAAGAACCTGCCAGGTGTAGAACCACCAGGGAAATGCCCTGATGTTCCAGCCATGTCCAGAGGCGCAGAGCCTCTTGACATAGGGTCCATGACCCCACCCCACCCTGTTTGTTGCAGTACCACATGGCGGTGGTGTTGTCCGTGAACACTTGCACTACTCTCCCCTTGACTGAGGGAAGGAATGCCTTCAGTGCAAGTCGGATCGCCCGAAGCTCCAGAAGGTTGATATGGAGCCGAGACTCCGCCGGAGACCAGAGGCCTCTGATCTCTGCCTCTCCCATGTGGCCTCCCCATCCCAGAAGGGACGCATCCGTCACAACTGAATGTTCCGGTTGGGGAAGGGAGAGGGATCTGCCATTGACCCAATCGCGATTCCTGAGCCACCACTGCAAGTGACGTGCAGTGCCCTC
Organism: Triturus cristatus; assembly: GCF_964204655.1. NCBI lineage: Eukaryota > Metazoa > Chordata > Amphibia > Caudata > Salamandridae > Triturus > Triturus cristatus. The sequence continues at coordinate 1,172,124,025 of NC_140580.1, read as the reverse complement.
CGAGATCTGGACGTGATCGGACAGGTTGTCCTGATGCTGTGCCCACTGGAACTTCAGGTCCCACTGCAGAGCCCGCATATGCCATCTGGCATGATCCACTAACAGGATGCAGGAGGCCATCAGGCCCAGAAGCCGGAGGGTCATCCTGACCGAAACCCAGGATAGAGGCTAAAAGATCGGAATTATAGCCTGAATATCCCGGACTCGCTGCTCGGGAGGATAAACCCGAAACTGCGCTGAGTCTAGAACTGCTCCAATGAAGAGGAGCTTCTGAGAGGGAACCAGGTGCGACTTCGGCACGTTGATGGAGAACCCCAGCAAATGCAGGAGATCCGCCGTAGTCTGGAGGTGGGAGACGACTGCCTGGGGTGAGCCCGCCTTCAACAACCAGTCGTCGAGATAGGGGAAGACTGGAACCCCTGATCTGCGCAGAAGAGCTGTGACCACCGCCATCACTTTCGTGAACATCCGAGGGGCTCTTGTAAGGCCATAAGGAAGCACTGTGAACTGAAAGTGCTCGTGGCCTTCCATGATCCGCAGGTAACACCGGTGGGCCGGCAGGATGGGGATATGAAAATAAGCGTCCTGCAAGTCCAACGCTACCATCCAGTCTTGTGGGTCTAGGGCAGACAAGACCTGAGCAGGAGTGAGCATCTTGAACTTCTCCTTCCGGAGGAAGAGATTGCCGTTCTGAAGATCTAAGATAGGACGCAGGCCCTTGTCCTTCTTGGGGACCAGGAAGTAGTGGGAATAACAACCACAACCTACTTCTGGCCCAGGAACGCGCTCAATTGCCCCCTTGGCCAAGAGGGCTGCGGCTTCCTGCTTAAGAAGCGCAAGATGGTCCCCTGACATGCGGTGGTACTGAGGTGGCATGGCTGGAGGGAAAGTCACGAAGAGGAGGGAGTAGCCCCGGAAAATTTGCAGCACTCACTTGTCTGATGTGATGTTGCGCCAGTGGGGGAGATGATGGCGAAGTCTGCCACCCGCTGGCGTTTGATGGGCCTGAAAGGTCAGACAAGGAAGGCTTTGTAGTGGATGCTGCGGGGGTGGAGGTGGACTGACCCGCCCGCAGGCCCCCTGAACCGCCTCGACGGTTCCCACGTCTGCGCTGTGGATGTTGTTGTGCAGGCCTGTAGCTCTAGAACAAACGTGTTGGGGCACCCCTTCCGTGGCAACGAAAGGAGCGAAAAGCGGAAGGCGGAGGAGGGCGAGTGGCCGACAGGCCCAAGAACTTGGCCGTAGCCCGTGAGTCCTTAAAAAACTCCAACGCACTATCCGCTTTAATGCCAAAAAGGTGAATGCCATCAAAGGACATGTCCATCAAAGTGTTCTGGACATCCCCTGAGAAGCCTGTTGTCCTCAGCCAGGGGTGGCGTCGAAGCACCACCGTCGTCTAAATCGCCCTGCCCAGCGAGTCGGCGGTATCAAGCCCACAACGAATAGTGAACTTTGCTGCGTCTCTCCCAGCTGCTATAGCTAGGGAGAGTACTGTCCGTGCCTCCTCCGGACAGTTGGGCAGCACCTGCCCAACCGTATCCACAGAGAGTGGGAATAATGGCCCAAGAGGCATGCGGTGTTCACCGACCGCAGCCCTACGCTTCGATCCCCTATCCGGAGGTGTGGAAGGGAACGTGCTCTGGGAAGCAGAGACTTGGATAACCAAGCTCTCGGGAGTGGGGTGTTGGGAGAGAAAGAGGGGGTCGCCCGAAGCCGGGCGATAGCGTCTGGCCACGTTCCTGTCCACAGGAGCCCCTGTGTTGGGCCTGGACCAAGTGCCCAAAAGACCGTCATAAAGTGCATCATTAAAAGGCAGCAAGGGCTCCGAAGATGTTGCCGCCGGCTGAAGCACTTCTGTCAGGAGGTTGGTCCTGACGGCCACTGTAGGGAGTTCGGGTGGAGGGCCTCGGCTGCCCTACGCAACACCACTGCGTAACTGGCTCCCTCCTCCGTAGCCATGGTAGGAGGAGACAGCATGCCAAGGTCAGGTGAGGTGTCAAGACCACAGACATCCCCCAAATCCTCTGCCCAGTCCGAATCATAATCACACTGTTGTGTGAGAGGGTCCTCAGACCCCTCCCAGTCCTCCCCTTCCTCTGAAGTCTGTGAAACAGGCTGAAAATAAGGAGGACGGATATAGGGGTAAAAAGCCCCCATCGAGGTCGGATCCGGCGCCATGTCCGGTACAGGGCTGAAACTGTGGTAGACGTTGGCAGTGGCACCGGACGACGTCGGAGGTGGTGCCGGAGGAGGGGGTCGACCCCAGTGGAGGTGTTATGAGGTCAACCGGTGTCACCCGAGATCCAAGCCCGGATCCAGGGGGTCTTGCGGCGCCGGGGCCGAAGCGGACGGCCGCGCCAGAGCTGCTGGTGATGGAAGGGCAGGACCCCAGTCGGGCCCGCCGGTGCACCGGCGGGGCCAGACGGCCTAAAGAGTAGAGCGATGGCAGAAAGAAACTCTTGCACCTTAGCAGGCGTCGCCGACGGACCCGGAAAGGGCGGGTAGGCTGGCGGCGGCGTCACAGGCTCCGCCGGAGCCGCGGGGGTGGCACCACCTGCACCCTCAGACGCAACGGGCAAGGGGAAGTCGAGGAGCGACTACGCTTCTTCGACTTCTTTTTGGAATGCTTCGACTTACCTGACCCCGAGTGCGAAGACTTAGATCCAAAGGAACAATGGTGACAGCTCCGCAATCGGTCCCTCGACCTCCCACGGGACCGAGACCTTGAGCAGCGCGGAGGCGACTGCCGGACTTCCAGCAACTTTCGGGACTGCTCCCGCAAAAACTTCGGCGCCATGGCCCGGCAGTCGGGGCACGACTTGGGAGTCGTGGTCGCGCCCCGACAGAAGAGACACACGCGGTGAGGGTCCGTCACCGACATCATGCGGTGACAGTCTCCACAGCTCTTAAAGCCGGAAATCCCTACGACACCAGGAGTCGATCGACTCGAAAAAAGTGAGACAAAAGGCCTCGAAAAACTCAGTCAAAAAGTGACTGGGGGTAGTTGCTCTTCTCGGATCTGCACTTGCTGGCGCGGAAAAAGAAAGAACTGACATCAGCGCGCGAGGGTTGCGTCTAAGTAGTTGCCGCTACGTTATCTTGGCGTCCATGACGCCAACGACGGACGCAGAACCATGACGCCACCTACCGACTCGCAGGGGTACTGCTGACGAAAACTTTCCAGATCCAGTCTGACGCCTGGGGCTAATTCTAAGGTAAGGAATCTATCATTACGTGTTTCTGTCAGATGTCGGAGGCTATCAGAGAATGCTTGGATGCAGGCGGCAGAGCAGCGCTGATTTTATTTGATCTCTCTGCCGCCTTCGATACGGTGCCCCATCATCAACTTTTGGCCCGTCTCTCTAATATTGGAATCTCGGGTTCAGCTTGGGATTGGATTAAATAGTTTTTAGAGGACAGAACACAGCAGGTATGGCTGCCCCAGTTTTCCTCGGCCACAAGAAAGGGGACTACGGGAGTCCCGCTAGGCTCCGCTCTGATCCCCCTTCTCTTCAACGTGTACATCATGCCTTTATCTGGCAGAGGAGCTGGGAGCTAAGATCATAGCTCACGCTGATGATACTCAGCTCCTCTTTACGTGGAAGGAAAAAGACCGGTCCCTGGACGTAGCCAAAAATTGTCTTTCAGCCGTTTTTAGCTGGCTTGCAAGTCTGAGGTTCTTCTCTATGGGTCTTTTCCTTCCCATTTCAGGGAAGATCTTTGGCCTGCAGATTATCCCAGGCCAAACTCAACGGGCAGTCCGGTGAAGAATCTGGGGGTCTGGTTTAGTGAGGACCTCAGATTCTCACCGCAGATAAAAAAAATTGGCCGGAGTGTGCTTTGACTGCCCAGATCGGCAAAGGAAATGGTGACTGGTGCCCTCATTTTGTCACGTATTGATTATGCCAATGCATTATATATTGGTCTTCCCGGATACCAGCTGAAAAAGCTGCAAACTATTCAAAACGCGGCAGCAAGAGTGCTGCTTGGCATCCCTGGTAGAGCAAGTACAAAGCAACATCTCCGGGATTTGCATTGGCTCCCTGTGGTGCAACGCGTTCTGTTCAAGGCCCTCACCCTTGCCCACGGAATCTTATACAAATCCGGGCCACCATATCTTAGGAGACGCTTTGACTTCTATGCGCCCCAAAGACATCTGCGATCAGCAGCACAATGCCTTGCAGTTATCCCCCGTTTTCGCCTTGCTCTTACAGAGGGTAACTCATTCTTTCAAGGTGGCCAAAGCTTGGAACACCCTCCCTTATGAACTACGAAGCACTAAGGATCTCAGGCTGTTTCAAAAGCAGTTAAAGACCCTGCTTTTTAACTAACGTACAGCTCCTCCTAACGCCTTTTTCCTGTCTCCTGTAGTTGACTCTTGGGCCGGAACACTCTTGAGTATCCGTGCGCGCTATAAGTGCTGCATAACATGACATTGTAAGTGCAGTAAAGCCATAAAGAGTATATAGTGCTGGGAGTTTGTTATTACGAACTCCACAGCACCATAATAGCTTTACAGAAAACTGGGAAGTTTTTTTATCAAACTTCTCAGCACATTAAACCCACACTGATGCAGTGTGGGATTTAATGAAAAATGCACTCAGAGGGCATCTTAGAGTTGCCCCCTGAAAAACGACAACTCTAGTGTCCAGGCTGGGTGGCTGCTCGCCAGCTGCCACCACCAGGCATGTTTCTGGACCCCTAGGTCGAGAGCCTGCTGCTCTCTGGGGCCTGAAACAATGCACATCCTGGGACGAGGTGCCAAGCCTCCTCCACCAGGATGGGCAGAGTCCACGAAGGGGAAGCTTCAAAGGCTTGCTGCCTTTGTGAGCTTCACCAGGCCACTTGCTACTTTCAGTAACTGGTCCCCACTGGTTCTGACCCCCACTTTGGGGGGGGAGAATCGGCGGGAAAACCAAGTGAGGAAGGGTGGTGTGGCCACCTTTGCCAACCCCACTATTCAGATTAGGGAGCCGAAGCGAATCGCAAATTTTAGTCTCCGCCATCTTGCAGATGGGGTGACTCAGCCAACCAGAGTGAGGCTTATACCCTCCTCTCACTGGAGGCAGGCATAATAGGTGGTTTACCCACCACAAGGAAGGGACCCATTGGTCCCAACCAGTACCTACCTGAGACGCCCCTAAATTTAGTATTTAGGGGCAAACCTGAACCTTGCCTGCCGAAACAAGAAGAAAGAAGAAGGACCGAAGAGCTGTGCTGAAGGAAGAAGAGGAGGACACCAACTGACTTGGCCCCAGCCCTACCGGCCTGTCCCAACCTCGACCTGCTCCAGCAGAATCACGGTGTGTCCTGCAGCCAGCAGCCCCCCAGAACCACGGATGACCTGCCCTGCCTTCACCAAAAAGACTTTGTCTTCCGTGAGCACCCGATTTGCTCACCAACAGACTCACAGACTGGCTCCGGCCAAATCAGCGAGTCTGCACCCGCTTCCTACATTGGTGGATCAGCGGTGGGATATACAACTTTGCATTTTGTGGACTGACTTGGTCAACACCTGATCACACGACAGTGCTCCGAAATTGTCTTAGAATTCAGAATTTTTCTATTGACAACTGTTTTCTCCGAATTACTAAAAGTCTTGTGTAAGCCTTGGGTAAGTTCCTTTTAGAATTTTTTAGAAAAATAAAAACTCACCATAGCTAAGGATAAGAGGGTTTAGATTTTTCTCAGAATGTCTCTTAACAAGAACCCAACTGTTAGTGAAAACATACCGAATGGCATAGAGAACATGGTTGAGGAGCTCAACCTCACCCTTTACCCCCATCTAGAATTTATGGAGTTAAGGTCTCAATGCAAACTTAAAAACATTGTCATGGAATCCCATCCCTCCAAACAAAAGCTCCAGGAGCTGTTGGCAGGGTATGCTGAGGACCACCCGTCTGAGCAAGGTGAGGACCTCTCAGATGGGGAAGAGGATGTAGGGGATGATAACTTCCAACCCCCCTCACTTCATAGAGAAAACAGGGCCCCTGTGCCCATGACTCCAAGAATAAATCTCACACACCTAGATCCCACACAGGTGGGTCAGGTGCTTCTGAGACTATGGAGGACAACCTCAATGAAGAGGACAACCTCTTAGTAAGGTTGACCAGAAGATTAGAGCTAGAGACCAGACTCTTGGCTCTAGAAAAAGAAAGAGCAGAGATGGGCTTAGCACCCATCAATGGTGGCAGCAACTTAATAAATAGGGACAGAGAGCAATCTTATGATCCCCAACTCCCCAAACGCTTGTCCCCAAATGTGAGGAAAGTGATGCCATCACCAAATGGTTCACAGCCTTTGAGAGGGCCTGTTAAATGAGAAAAGTGAGGAAGCCACACTCGTGGAAACTGTTCACTGGTAACTGCAGGGACAGACTCCTAACCCTTACTGGGGCAGATGCTAGGTCTTATGACCTCCTGAAGAACACTCTGATTGAGGACTTTGGGCTCACAACTAAGGAATATAGGATTAGATTCAGGGGGGCTCACAGAACCCCAAACCAGTCCTAGATTGACTTTGCAGACTACTCAGTTAAGCCACTAGATGGATAGTTAACTGGAAATAAGGTGCATGATTTCAATGGACTTTACAATCTTTTTATGAAAGAACATATTTTAAATAATTGCACCAATGAAAAGTTGCATCAACATCTGGTAGACCTAGGTCTAATTTCTCCCGAAGAATTGGGAAAGAAGGGAAACCACTTGGTCAAGACTAGGGTAACAAAAACAGCCACTGGGGGTGATCAAAACAAAGGGTTACCAAACCTCGAAAGGGGTGAGAACCCCAAAGACAAAAGACTTCAAAAGAGCCCCAAAAACATGGTCAGGGGGGTGGGTCCCAAAACTCTTCCCAGTCCAATGGTGAGTACAAAGGGAAAACATTGATCCCCAGAAGGCTTGGTGTTTCAACTGTAAGAAATTGAGACACTTAACTGGAGATGCTATTTGTCCTAACAAGAAGCCCTCTAGTCCTTCTCCAGTTAGTACGGGTGTAGCCAACCTCCAGTTGGGATTGCTAGTGTGCCCAGAGCAAATCAGGGTTCACACTGAAGCAGTTCTAGTCACTGAGGGTGAAGTTGAGTTTTCACTTTAGCTGTGTGGCCTCCCAACTTAAAGAAGTATTAACAATACCCCTGGGTAAATGGGGCTAGGATAGAAGCCCTGGGGGATACATGTGGCAGTGTCACCATTGTGAGAGACACACTGGTTTCCCCAGAGCAATACCTGATTGGAAAGTCATATCCAGTCACCAACGCTGACAGTGTTACTACTACTCATGCCATGGCTATGGTAACATTAGACTGGGGGTGGGTTACTGGCCTGAAACAGGTAGTGGTCTCTCCAAAACATCCAGTAGCCTGTCTGCGCCTGCGAACAATCTGGAGACCTCAGCATGGGCCGAGGTAGAATTGAAAACCCATGCAGCCATGCTGGACATCCCTGAGATCGTGTGTGTCAAGACTAAAGCACAGAGCCAAGCACAGGGCGAAAAACTGTTGGGAGCCTGGAAGAATGGCCTAACCTTCCAAGACAAAAGTCAAAAAGACTGTGGTACCAGCTTCTGGACAGCAAAAGATTCAGGACCACTCTTCTTAGGTAGAGGACTTGTCAGCCCCAGAGGGAACTGAGCCTATGGAATCTGACCCTTACCAGGTTGAGCTCTTGGGCCTAGGGGGACCCACTAGGAAAAGCTGTTCCTTGGACAGCAGACCTGTCCAACTCTTGAAGGCCTGAGGCAACAAGCTGCTGCACAGGAAAAGGGAGATGTTAGTGGTACCTTCAGAGCCTATTGGGAGGAGGGACTCCCGCATACAGAGGCCAGAGACCCCCAACCCTGGTACCACTAGGAGAGTGGTAGTGCCTCAGATGTACAGAGAGTTTTTACTCACTTCGGCCAATGACATCCCCCAGCTGGGCATCTTGGCCAGACCAAGACTTGGTACAAGCTAGTTAGCCATTTGTACTGCCCCAGGATGTCCCAGAAAGTAAAGGAGTTTGTCAGTTCCCGTGACACCTTTGAAACAGGTGGACACCCAAAGGCCCCCTTAATTCCACTACCAGTGGTTGAGGTTCCCTTTGAAAGGGTAGGTGTGGACATAGTGGGTCCACCTGAACCTCCCACAGCCTCAGGAAACACGTTTGTACTGGTGGTAGTGGATCCTGACACCAGGTATCTTGAAGAAATTACCTTTAGGACTACTACAGCTCTTGCAGGTCCTCATTGGTGTCTTCACGAGGGTAGGGTTTCCTAAGGAGATGGTGTCAAACTTTATGTCTGCATACCTCAAACACACGTGGAATGTGTGTGGAGTGCAGTACAAGTTTGCTGCACCCTGTCATCCACAAACCAATGGTCTTGGTGAAAGGTTTAACAAGACATTGGAACGGCATGATCATGGGACTCCCTGAAAAACTCAAAAGGAGATGGGATGTCCTTTTTCCATGCTTGCTTTTCGTCTACAGGGAGGTGCCTCAGAGGGGAATAGGGGTGTCCCCCTTTGAACTAGTTTGGCCATCCTGTTAAAGGACTACTCTGTCTTGTTAAAGAGAGTTGGGAGAAACTTCTCTGTTAGACCTGGCACCATTGGCGTGGGTCTCCCTTCCACTTTTTTTGCGTTGCCTCCTGTGTTTTTACTTTGTTTTTGCTGGTCTAGATGCTTTGGGCACTTTGCCACGGCTATTCAGTGCCAAAGTGCAAGTGCTCCCTATTGTAAATTGTTGTATGGAATTAGTGACTCCATGATTGGCTTAGTTGATTTACTTGTCAGACCCTAGTACATCGCACCATGTGTGCACAGGGCCTGTAAATCAAATGCTGCTAGTGGGCTTGCAGCACTGGTTGTGCCACCCACAGAAGCACCTTGTAAAGAATGGCTCAGGCCTGTCATTGCAGAGCCTGTGTGTGGCCTGGGGCTGCCATGTCGACTTGGCATGTGCACCCACTTGCCAGTCCCTAAACCTTCCCCTTTCTAGATATCAGTCACCCCTTAGGGAGGCCCACGGGCAGGGTGCATTGTATGTAAATGGTAGGACATGCCCTGATGTGCGTGGCATGTCCTGATAGTGAATTACAGCCAATTTCGTTTTCACTATTGCAAGGCTATATGTTCCTATAGGCAGTGCTTTAAATGGGAAAAAATAAGTGCAGGTACTCATTAAAATGAGCAAGAGGTGCGGCAGGTGGGCGGGGCTAGGGGCGGGGCTATGGGCAAGACATAATTATAGATAATGACTTATGCAAGTTGCAGTACATATTAAACAACGAGAAATGTGTTTATGTAAACAAAACAGGTTACCTCATTACACAAAATAAAAGCCAAACAGGATATGTATATGTGTATATATATATATATATATATATATATATATATATATATTACCTACTGGCGGTCGCCAGTAGGTAGTTATAGTTAGGACCACGTTTCCATAGGAAATCCGCAACATTCTATTTTGAATAACTTTTGCGCCGGTCGACGAATCCTTGCGAATTTTTCAAAATAGGTGGGGCGCTACGCTCCGCTCCTACCCTGAAAGTCTCGGGGGGATTCGTCAAGCGGGGGCTGAGATAAAAGGGGGGTCCCAAAACGCGTTTTTCCCATGCATTTTTCCATAGGACCTTTAGACACAGCTACAGCCCGAACGGCTGAACAGAATTACTTGAAATTTGGCAGAGAGGTAGTCCTCAGGTCAAGGAAGTGCCTTTTGTAGGTTTGGTGTAAATCTGTTCAGTAGATTCTGAGAAAATAGCCTTTAAATCAATATATATATCTGAGCCAGCTTACGGTGCGCTTACGGTGCGCTTACCGTACGCGTACGGTGGCGTGCGCGAGCGCGATTCTGATTGGCCCTTAGATCTTAGTAAACATTCGAATCGGTCGAAACCAGGAAGCGGCGGCCGCCATTTTCTCTCTCGCACTCTGAGGGGGGAGCTGATAAACAAATGCCAAAAACATATAAAGGGGCTGTTTAGACAGCGCCCATGCACATAACCATGTTAGTTGAGTCTTCAAAGATCCCCCAAGGCAAAAAACGGTAATTTTTTATTTTTCGAAAATTTCACCGATTACGCTTACCGTACGCTTACCGTACGCGTATGGTAAAACATTTAAAAAAAAAAAATCCACACTCTCTCCACCCCATGTGCAAATGGTGGCCGAAGGCCACCATGTGTGCATGGCATATAAGAGGACAGCATTTCCCCAAAAAATTTCAACAGATTACCTATCACAAGGAAGCGCATAATATGTCCTCCATGTGCGCACGGTGCGCGAAGCGCATCGTGCGTACATGGCCCATCTAGCGTAACGTGGGCACGCGGTGCGCGTAGCGCACCGCGTGCCCACCGTGCGTGCACGGCACTAACTGCGTAAAGTGGGCGCGCGGTGCGCAAAGCGCACCGCGTGTTCACTGTGCGCGCACGGTGCGCGAAGCGCACCGTGCGCGCACGGAACGAACTGCGTTAAGTGGGCGCGCACGCCACGAATGGCGTAAAGTAACTTAGCATTTAAAAAACCGTACAAATTCACTGAAAAAACCATAGGTTTCACACACGTTATAGTTAGGAATTAGCATTTAAAAAACCTTGCAAATTCACTGAAAAAACCATAGGTTTCACACATGTTATAGTTAGCGGAAATTTTACTGATAAAAAACCAATGAAATTCCCCCGTTATAGTTAGTGCAGGAAACTATAACTCACGCGACCGCAATCTTCTGCTGATGACATATGTGTCTTTATGAAAAAAAAATATTTGTAATATATGTATAGCTAAAAATTTATGGAAGAAGACATGGGCAAATAAGTGTCTAAATACAGTATTAGCATCAGCAGAGGATTGCGGTCGCGTGAGTTATAGTTTCCTGCACTAACTATAACGGGGGAATTTCATTGGTTTTTTATCAGTAAAATTTCCGCTAACTATAACATGTGTGAAACCTATGGTTTTTTCAGTGAATATATATATACATATATCTATCCACAATCCTTCCTGCTGCCATCAGAAGAAGGCACGCGCTCGAGGATTGAAGGTAAATGACATTCTTTATTTTCTCGGGTGTCCCTCGACCCTACAACTGAAGAGAAAGGCTGCTTTGGTAGCTGAAACCTTTCTCAATCTGGCCTGCGCCATACACATGTGAGCTTAAATAGCCCTTCCCCCACTGTTAGACATGGTAAACATACAAGTGAGGCGTTCCGTAATGCTGCAGACACATGAAGTGAATAATTCACAACTTGGCACTCAAATAGTGTGGCTATTTAGATGAAAAATCGCCAAAAACATAATTAAGCAAACAGCAAAATTATAAAATACATTTGACTACGTGGGACGTAATCAGTCCACATTACGGTAACTCACAACTCTGACGTTTTCAGGGGAAATGCCAAAACGTCTCAATGTCCCACTCTGGAAAGCAGCATACAAAATAGCATCTGTGAATGTCACAAGTACAAAGTCGAAGGAGGACCAGTAAACAATCAATTGAACATGCCCACCAAACCTCACCACTTCCGGATAGGCTTCCACGATGCCTAGTCACCAGCGAGACGCCAGTTTGCCGAGCCAGGCGTTTCTAGACAAGGAAAATGCAGACCTCATGCTGGCAGTTAGCACTTTCACCTGAATGCCCGTTACACGCCTAATTAACAGTGCAGGGTCTGCCTAGACCCCTGCACTGTTAATCACAGCGTGATGCAAGCCCTCTCAAACACCTGCAGTGTGGGGACATTCAAAGGGGCGCCACTGCACTTTAGCAGCGTCTCTGCAAAAGTCGACTTCAGAGACTCAGTGCAACTACGAGATCTGGAAGCAGAGCGTCATCTGGAGGAGATACCGAAGCCGAGCCTCCCGTGCCATTAATCAGGGTACCGGTACTCTCCCTGACTAAAGAAAAGTGCCGGTACTGACGGGTAGAAAAATTGGAAGTGCCGGTACTCAGTACCGGTGAGTACCGGCCCATTTAAAGCACTGCCTATAGGCCAGAATGGACAGTTTGATCATAACTGACCCAGGGAACAAGATAGGAAAATAAAGTTATGATGTCTGAACTCGGAATGTTAAAATACATCTTTTAGTGTGGGTGATTTTTACCTTCTGTGTTTGATAATACCTCTTTTAGAAAGTAGGTATTTTTTTCCCTAACCATCCAGCATGCCTCTGCTAGGTTTGTGTATTCCATGTCTGGTTTGTGAGTGACAGGGGGCTGGAGAGGGCCTTGGCTCCAGCAGTCTGATGGTCGGGGCTGGGCTGAATAGGACCTGCATTGAATAGAGACTAGGAGGCGGAGATTTCTTTTCAGCTGCCTGGGCCAGGTCTGCTCTCAAACAATGGGGTCTCCACCTCCTGCCAGGAAGCTGCACCCAGGATGACAAAACTGGTTTTGGCTGGGCACAGATACTCTCTGCCTTCAGAGGACAAAGGATCTTGCAGTATAAATATTGGAGCCCAGACCCCAGAACTTTAGATCACTTCTGGGAATCAAATTGGACCTTTGTCAAGGAGAGAACCAAGAAAGCTGAAGGAAGAGACTGCCCCTGTGCAGTGCTATTTCTGGGGTTCGCCTGCAGTGGTTACTTTATTTGCCAAGGAAAGGAGAAGAGGACTTTTGTGAACTTTTCATCATCTTGAAGAAGAATCTCCAAGGCCTTGAAGTGTGCTTTTCTCCTGCCTGAAGTCTCAGTGATACAAGACTTCACCACCTGCTCCCTTGAATTCCCTTGCTGGGAATTTTACCTGCAGAGAGGTCCTACTGCTGTCTGGGCCCTCTGAGAAGACTGCGTGTCGCTGGGAGCTAGAAGTGCGACGCAACGAGGAGAAGCGTGTCGCCTCCGCAGCAGTTGCCATCGCATCGCTGAAGCATGCCGCTGCAGCAGCTGTTCGCAGTCGCATCACCAATGAAGCGTGTCGCCGGCGCATCGCCGGAGAAGCGTGTTGCTGGCGCATCACCGGAGAAGCGTGTTGCCGACACATCACCGGAGAAGCATGTCGCAGGGCCGGTCGTGGCTCAGAAGTTGATGAGTTCGCCGCATGGTCGTGCACGCATCGCATCCAATGTTGTCGCATCGCATCACAGACGCCATTTTGTCGCATCGCACCGGATCATCGCATCTCATCAAGGCGCCATCTTGTCGCATCGTAACCGGAACGCAGTAAGAAAGCGATGCATCACCTCCTCTCCGGTAAGAAACCGACGCATCACCTCCCCTGCGCTACAGTAAGGAACCGACGCATCACCTCCCCCGAAGCAAGGAACCGACGCATCACCTTCCCTGCGACCCTTTTGTTTGTATTGCGTTACGCATCCAAGGTACTTTGAGAGTAAAGTGTTGCATTTACCATCTACATTGAATTAAGCTATTTCTACCATTTTAAAGTCTTATTTTTGATTACAGTATTGTGGATTTTTGTTGTTTGGTCTTGTGTTAAGTCTAGTAAAGATTACTTATCTTTCCAAACTGGTGTAGTGGTCATTTGTAGTGTTTTCACTGTATTACTGTATGTGTTCACAAATGCTTTACATACTGCCTCTGAGATAAGCCTGTCTGCTCGTGCTAACCTACCAAGGGGGTGAGCAGGGGTTATCGAGGAGTGTACCCTCCTTTCCCTGACTAGAAGCAAGGGCCCCTACTTGGTCAAAGGTACCTACCTCTGCCAACTAGAGACCCCCCATTTGTGCATTTGTGACTCATATACAGTGATTGGTGTACACTACTAGTGAGTGCCGACCATAACGCGACCACATACATTTTTGGTAGAATTTTCCTTGGTACTTCTTTTTGCTTTTACACCACGAGCAAAGCAGCATCCATTGCATCTGTTGACATTGATTTTGAAGAAGATCGGATTGGCACCTACACTGTGTCTTACCTCAAAGCTGCTTGCAGGAAATGTAAAATCTCTATGAAAGGCCTCACCAAGAAAGAGGAATACCAAAAGGCACTGAAGGCCTGGATAGAATCTAGGAATGCCAGTGAGCATCCTGAAGAGCCTAGGGAGGAGGAAGAGAACTTAGGTGGGCAGCTAGAGGGGCCAGTGGGCCTGGATGGGAGGAAAGTGCCTCCTGGAGCAGGCAGCAGTGTTTCTTCAAAGGACCTGTCCCCAAGAGAGTTGGAGGACAGGGAGAGAGATAAGAGTGCAGAAGATGAAGCTAGCCAAGCTCCATTTAAGTGGACAGATTGAGTTGGAGAATAAGAAGTTGGCCTTGGAGGAAATAATAATGCATTTGGAGCATGAGAGGATGTGGAGGGAATCGGAATTGAAAGCTAAAAGTTTAGACATTTCTCCCTCTGGTGGCAGCACACCATCCGTGCCTGTAGAAACAAGAGTGTTTATTCCCAAGGATGTAATTGAGGAGTTTCATAGGAATGAAGATATTGGGCAATGGTTTAAAGCCTATGAGGTAGCTATGACCTCCCACCGGGTCACTGAGAAGAATTGGGGAGCAGGGTTGTGGGGGCAGTTCCTCAGTGACGGGCGGGATACCTTATTGGATTTGCCTTCTGAGGATCAGAATTCTTATGTGCACATGAAGGAAGCATTAATGACCAGGTATGGGTTGACCCCTGAGTTTTATAGACAAATGTTTAGGAATTGTAGGAAACTGGAGTCTAGCACTTGGGTAGAATATGTGACTTTTTGAAGAGCATTGGATTGTTGGGTGAAGGGTAGCAAAGTGAATGATTATCAGGAGCTCTATGATTTGTTTGCATGGGAGCACTTGTCTAGTAATTGTTTTCCAGAGCTATGCCAACACCTTATTGATTGCAAGTTGACTAACCCAAGGAAGCTTGCTGAAGAGGCGGACCGCTGGGTTAGTACCTGGGTCCACAAGGGTCATGTGGGAGACTCCGCCAAGGGTGGGCAGGGTCACCAGCAGAAGAGTGGGGGGGACAAGGGTAAACAGAGGGAGTTCCAGAAAGGGCCCCAAAGTAATTCCGAAGGGAAGGGTCCCCAGCCTCCCCCTGAAAAGAAACCAGGGGCCCGACAGGTAAACCTGTTCATAAGGGACCCCTGAAATGTTTTAAGTGTGGTGAGGTGGGCCACTGTTTCTATGATCCCAAGTGCCCCTGAGAGAAAAAACAGCACCCACTGGTGCATCGCACCGGCAGATTGCTAGTGTAGCCCTGGGTGAGGAGATGGGTTCCCAAGGTGGGTGGGGTCCTGCAGAGATGTCCCTAGTCTCTTTAGGAGACTGTGAGGTGGTCTCCAGGACCAAGCTGCCTGATAACACAAAAAAATACAGGCAGTGGGTGACCATCAATGGCCATACAGTGGAGGCTCTTAGAGACACTGGAGCCAGTGTGACAGCTGTCAGTTGTCGGCTGGTGTCTGAAGACCAGGTAATCCCCAATGCATTTTACCCTGTCATTGCCGCTGACAATACAGAGAGCCACTGCAAGGTGGCCCAGGTTCCCTTTGAGTGGAAGGGGGTCTCCGGTACCCTTCAAGTAGCTGTGAGACAAGCCATGCCTATTGACTGTCTATTGGGTAACAATTTGGAGAGCTCCCCTTGGGCTAAGATGGAGCGAAGTGCTCATTTGGAGATGTTGGGTCTGCCTGAGTGGGCGTGTGTGACCACTTAGTCCATGGCAGCCAGTAAGGGTGTTCAAGAGGACCTGGAGCCTGAAAGAATGGCCCAGGTGCCTGCTATAAAGAGAAGAGACCGGGAGCGCGGGAAACCCACCCCCACCATTCTCACGATCCAGGAGGAGGCAGACCTTGAGGGGGAAGCCCTGGAACCTATGGGGAGAAAGTAGCTGAACTGGGGGACCTGCCTGAGCTGACCCATTGGCAGCAGGAAGGAGGCCCCTCCAGGGAGGAATTCTGTGAGGAGCAGAAGTGCCCTTCTCTTGTGGGTTTGCGGCAACAGGCGGCAAACCAGGCAGCAGGTGATCAATCTGGATCACATTGGATCTACTGGGAGAATGGCCTCCTATATAGCGAGCCTAAGGTTGCTGAGCCTGGGTCAGCCCGTGTGCTGGTGGTACACCAGCGCTTCAGAGCCTTCCTACTGGGTTTGGCTCGTGATGTACCTTTAGCAGGACATTTGGGGCAGGACAAGACATTTGAAAGGCTTGTCACCTACTTTTATTGGCCCCAAATGCACAAGAGTTCAGATACTCATTGCAGGGCCAGTCAGACTTGCCAGGCAAGTGCAAAGAGTGGGAGGAAGCACAAGGCTCCTCTCCAGCCGTTCCCTGTGGTCAGCACCCCCTGTGAAAGGGTGGGCATTGACATTGTGGGGCTTCTGGATCCCAAGACAGCCATGGGCAACAGGTTCATCCTGGTCTTGGTGGACCTTTCCACCCGGAAGCCATCCCTCTCCGGACGGTGACGGCCCCCGTGGTGAGTCGTGCGCTGAGGGGGGATTTTCTCCCGTGTGGGGTTCCCCAGATAGGTGGTGTCAGACAGTGGTACCAACTTCATATCCAAGTATATGAAGTCTCTGTGGCAGGAGTGTGGTGTAACCTACAAGTTCGCCACTCCCTACCACCCCCAAGATAATGGGCTGGTTGAGAGATTCAACAGGACCCTCAAAGGCATGATTATGGGTTTTGAGGAACCTATGAGGCTTAAGTGGGACGTCCTCTTGCCATGCCTTCTCTTTGCTTACATGGAGGTGCCACAGAAGTCCTTAGGGTTCAGCCCTTTGAACTGCTGTATGGCCACCCTGTGAGAGGACCTCTGAGTTTGGTAAAGGAAGGCTGGGAGAAGGCTCCCAGGAAACCTCCCCAGGATGTATATAGCTACATGCTGGCCTTCAGAAACCAAATCCGGCGTTTCAGGCAACTCGCTCAGGCGAATCTGGTAGCCAGCCAAGGAGAGATGAAGCAGTAGTACGATCAGAATGCCACTCTGATTGAGCTTCAACCTGGTCAGAAAGTTTGGGTTTTTGGCCCACTTAGAGCCTTGTGTGCTCCAGGATAAGGGGACTGGACCATTTGAGGTGGTGGAGCACAAGAGTGATGTCACCTATTTGGTGGACTTGCGGTCTCCCAGGAATCCTTTTCGGGTCCTGCATGTCAACCGCCTGAAGCCCCACTTAGAGAGGTTCGAAGTGGGCATGCTCCTAGCAACAGATGATGGAATGGAGGAGGAGACTGAGCCTTTTCCTGACCTCCTGTCTGCAACAGAGCAAGATGGGTCAGTGGATGGTGTAAACCTCTCTTCCACCCTGACCCCTGAGCACCAGAATGACTGTCGCCAGTTGTTGGGACAGTTTTCTGATCTATTCTCCCGGACTCCCAGTGTCACTGATTGGTATGTCCATGATGTAGACACTGGGGACAGTAAACCTGTTAAGCACAAAACTTACAGAGTGACTGACAAGGTGAGAGCTTGCATTAAGGAGGAGGTCTCCAAGATGCTTGCGTTAGGGGTGATTGAGTCCTCAAACAGTCCTTAGGCCAGCCCAGTGGTCTTGTTCTCAAAGGATGGCGCACCGGGTGCCACGCCAGAACTCCGGTTCTGTGTGGACTACCGAGGCCTCAATTCAGTCACCAGGACTGACGCGCACCCCATCCCTAGAGCTGATGAGCTAATTGATCGGTTAGGGGCTGCCCTGTACCTCAGCACATTTGATCTAACGTCTGGGTACTGGCAGATCGCCTCAACTGGTGGGGCAAAAGAGAGGTAAGCATTCTCCACACAAGATGGGCACTACCAATTCCGGGTTATGCCCTTTGGGGTGAAGAATGCCCCTGCCACCTTTCAGAGGTTAGTCAACCAGGTGTTGGCTGGACTGGAAGATTTCAGTGCCGCCTACCTGGATGACATTGCAGTGTTCAGCGCCAGTTGGGAAGAACATCTGCGCCACCTCTGGGAAGTGTTGATGGCGCTGCCAAGAGCAGGCCTCACGATCAAGGCAAGTAAGTGCCAGATCAGGCATGGTTCTGTGGTGTACTTAGGACACCAGGTTGGGAGCTGCAGGTGGCGCCCCTACAGCCCAAGAGTGATATCATCCTGGCTTGGGAGCCCCCCCAAGACCCAGACAGAGGTGAGAGCCCTTTTAGGACTCACTGGGTACTATAGGAGATTTGTCAAGGGGTATGGCAGCATTGTTGCACCCTTGACTGAGCTGACTTCCAGGAAGCAGCCCAAGAAAGTGAACTGGACTGACACCTGTCAGAAAGCTTTTGATGCCCTTAAGACTGCCATGTGCACGCCCGTGCTTCTGGTGTCCAACTTCTCCAAAGTGTTCACCGTACAGACAGACGCTTCAGAACATGGTGTGGGGACTGTTCTTTCACAAATAAATGAGGAGGGCCTAGACCAATCTGTGGCCTTCATCAGTAGGAGGTTACTTCCAAGGGAACAGAGGTGGAGTGCAATTGAGCGTGAGGCATTTGCTGTGGTCTGGGCACTGAAGAAGTTGAGACCATACTTGTTTGGGACTCACTTCCGGGTTCAGACAGACCACAGGCCCCTCGGAAGCTTGATGCAGATGAAGGGTGAGAATCCAAAGCTGTTGATGTGGTCTATTTCCCTACAGGGGATGGACTTCACAGTGGAACACCACCCTGGTACAGAACACGCCAATGCTGATGGTCTGTCCAGATTTTTCTGCCTTAGTGAAGAGATCTCCCAAGGGGTGGGTAGTTCTCCCCACATTTCAGCTGGAGGGGACACGTGTTAGACCTGGCACCATTGGCGTGGGTCTCCCATTTTTTTGCTGTTGCCTCCTGTGTTTTTACTATATTTTTGCTGGTCTAGATGCTTTGGGCACTTTGCCACTGCTATTCAGTGCCAAAGTGCAAGTGCTCCCTATTGTAAATTGTTGTATGAAATTAGTGACTCCATGATTGGCTTATTTGATTTACTTGTCAGACCCTAGTACAGTGCACCCTGTGTGCCCAGGGCTTGCAAATCAAATTCTGATGGTGGGCTTGCAGCACTGGTTGTGCCCCCCACAGAAGCAGCTTGTAAAGTATGGCTCAGGCCTGCCATAGCAGAGCCTATGTGCAGCCTGGAGCTGCCATGTTGACTTGGCAAGTGCACCCACTTGCCAGTCCCCAAACCTTCCCCTTTCTACATATCAGTCACCGCTAAGGTAGGCCAAAGGGCAGGGTGCATTGTATGTAAAAGGTAGGACATGCCCTGATATGTGTGGCATGCCCTGATAGTGAATTACAGCCAATTTCGTTTTTCACTATTACAAGGCTATCTGTTCCCATAGGCCAGAATGGGCAGTTTGATTATAACATCTTATAATCATAACTGGCCCAGGGAACAAGATCGGAAAATAAAGTTTAGTATGTTTGAACTCAGAATGTTAAAATAACTCTTTTAGTGTGGGTGATTTCTACCTTCGGTGTTTGAAAGTACCACTTTTAAAAAGTAGGTATTTTCTTGCCTAACCATCCAGCATGCCTCTGCTAGGTTTGTATATTCCAGGTCTGGTTTGTGAGTGACAGAGGGCTGGAGAGGGCCTTGGCTCCAGCAGTCTGATGGGTCAGGGCTGGGCTGAATAGAACCTGCATCGAATAGAGAGTGGGGGGCGGAGATTTCCTTTCAGCTACCTGGGCCAGGTCTGCTCTCAAACAATGATGTCTCCACCTCCTGCCAGGAAGCTGCACCCAGGAGGACAAAACTGGTTTTGGCTGGGCACAGACACTCTCTGCCATCGAAGGACAAAGGATTTTGCAGTATAAATATTGGGACCCAGAACTTTAGATCACTTCTGGGAATCAAGACGGACCTCTGTCAAGGAGAGAACCAAGAAAGCTGAAGGAGAAGACTGCCCCTGTGCAGTGCTATTTCTGGGGTTGGCCTGCAGTGGTTACTTTATTTGCCAAGGAAAGGAGAAGAGGACTTTTGTGAACTTTTCATCATCTTGAAGAAGAATCTCCAAGGACTAGAAGCGTGCTTGCCTCCGGCCTGAAGTCTCAGGGATACAATACTTCACCACCAGCTCCCCTGAATTCCCTTGCTGGGAATTCTACCTGCAGAGAGCTGCCTATTGCTGTTTGGGTCCTCTGAGAAGACTGCGTGTCCCCAGGAGCTGGAAGTGCGATGCAACGAGGAGAAGCATGTCGTCGTCGCAGCAGTTACCGTCGCATCCCCGAAGAAGCGTACCGCATCACCGGAGAAGCATGTCGCCGCCGCAGAGGTCGCCATCGCATCACCGGAGAAGAGTGTCGCAGGGCCGGTCGTGGCTCAGAAGTTACTGAGTTCGTCACACAGCCTTCGGGCGTGCACGCATCGCATCCAACGTTGTCGCATCACATCAAAGATGCCATTTTGTCGCATCGCACCAGATCGTCGCATCGCATTGAGGCGCCATCTTGTCGAATCGTAACCGGAACGCAGTAAGAAACAGACGCATCACCTCCCCCTAAGCAAGGATCCGAAGCATCACCTTCCCTGTGACCCTTTTGTTTGTATTATGTGACGCATCCAAGGTACTTTGAGAGTAAAGTGTTGCATTTACCATCTACATTGAACTAAGCTATTTCTCCGATTTTAAAATCTTATTTTTGATTACAGTATTGTGGATTTTTGTCGTTTGGTCTTGTGTTAAGTCTAGTAAAGATTACTTATTTTTCTAAACTGGTGTAGTGGTCATTTGCAGTGTTTTCACTGTATTACTGTATGTGTTCACAAATGCTTTGAGATAAGCCGGTCTGCTCGTGCCAAGCTCCCAAGGGGGTGAGCAGGGGTTATCCAGGAGTGTACCCCCCTTTTCCCTGACTAGAAGCAAGGGCCCCTTCTTGGTCAAAGGTACCTACCTCTGCCAACTAGAGACCCCCATTTCTAACACTCTCCAAGAAATCAAACAGGATATTGTGGACTATATACTAGACCTAATTTGAGAATGGCAAAGTACATGGAAATCGCTTCCAAGAATCTTGAGGCCAACCAGGAGCTCCAGAAGCACTGGTATGACCAAAAAGCTGCACTGGTGGAACTCCAACCAGGGCAAAAGGTGTGGGTTTTGGAGCCGGTGGCACCAAGGGCCCTCGAGGACAAATGGAATGGCCCTTACCCCATTGTAGAAAAGAAAAGTGAGGTCACCTACTTGGTGAACCTGGGCACAAGCAGGACACCCACAAGGGTGATCCATGTGAACCACCTAAAGTTTTTCCATGACAGGGATGACATCACCATGCTGATGGTTACTGATGAGGATCAGGAGACAGAGAGTGAACCTCTCCCTGACCTCCTCTCTTACAGCCCCAAAGATGCGTTAGTGGATGGAGTTGTCTATTCAGACACCCTCTCTGCCCAACAGCAGGCTGACTGTAGGCAAGTCTTACGGCAGACACACTGACGTACCCATGATGGGGATATTGGGGACAGTTCACCTGTCAAAAACAAAATCTATTGATAGTCTGATCAAGTTAAGGAGAGCATCAAAGCTGAGGTCAGCAAGATACTGGAGTTAGGGGTTATTGAACCCCCTGAGAGTCCCTGGTCCAGCCCAGTGGTCTTAGTCCCCAAACATCATCCACAGGGTGGAAAGAGAGAAATGAGGCTCTGTGTGGACTAAAGGTCTCAACTTTGTCACCAAGACAGATGCTTAACCCATACCAAGAGCTGATCAGTTGATAGATAAATTGGGTGCAGCCAAATTCCTTAGTACCTTTGACTTAACTGCAGGGTACTGGCAGATTAGCATGGCCCCAGGAGCCAAAGAAAAACAGCATTCTCAACCCCGGATGGGCATTATCAGTTTACTGCTATGCCCTTTGGTTTAAAGAATGCCCCATCACCTTCCAAAGGTTGGTGAGTCAAGTTCTTGCTGGATTGGAGGTCTTTAGTGCAGCGTATCTTGATGATATTGCTGTTTTTAGCTTCACCTGGCAGGATCACCTGGTTAGCCTAGGGAAGGTTTTACAAGCTCTGCAAACTACAGGCCTAATTATCAAGGCATCCAAATGCCAGATAGGACAGGGCACACTTCTATACTTGGGCCACCTTGTTGGTGGAGGCCAAGTGCAACCCCTACAGCCCAAGATCCAGGCTATCCTGGACTGGGAGGCTCTAACAAGTCAGGGCATTCCTTGGCTTGACTGGGTACTACAGGAAGTTTGTGAAAGAGTATGGATCCATTTTGACACCCTCTCACAGAGCTCACCTCCAAGAAAATGCCCAAAAATGTAAAAAGTCAGCTGTCAAAAGGCTTTTGACACCCTGAAGGAGGCAAGGTGCTCAGCACCAATTCTCAAAGGTCCAGACTACACCAAGCACTTCATTGTGCAGACTGATGCCTCTGAGCTAGGGATAGGAGTGGTCCTATCACAGACCAATGATCATGGCCAAGACAAACCTGTTGCTTTTATAAGCAGGAGGTTACTCCCCAGGGAGCAGTGTTGGAGTGCCATTGAGAAGGAGGCCTTTGCTGTGGTTTGGTCCATGAAAAACTTTAGACCATACTTGTTTTGGTACTCACTTCACAGTTCAAACTGACCACAGACCTCTCAATTGGCTAATGCTTGTAAAAGGTACCATGGGTACCAAAGGCCCTGTGACCAGGGAAGGCCTCTAAGGGCTGCAGCACATATTGTGCCAACCTTAGAGGCCCTGTACCCTGACAAACACACACATTGCCATTGCAGGCTGCGTGCTTTGGTGCAGAACAAAGTGAAGAGTCGACATGGCACACATCCCTGTGTGTCATGCCTACATCCCACGGCCTATGGCATAGGTCAGCCACCCCTCTAGCTGGGTACACTATGCCACTGGTGAGGGTACAGGTGCATGAGCCCTCTACCCCTACAGTATCTAAATCCATTCTTAGACAATGTAAGTGCAGTAAAGCCATAAAGAGTATATGGTCTGGGAGTTTGTCATTACGAACTCCACAGCACCATAATGACTTTACTGAAAACTGGGAAGTTTGATATCAAACTTCTCAGCACATTAAAACCACACTGATGCCAGTGTGGGATTTAATGCAAAATGCACTCAGAGGGCATCTTAGAGATGCCCCCTGAAAAACGACCTGACTCTAGTGTCCTGGCTGACTGGCTGCTCGCCAGCTGCCACACCAAAACATGTTTCTGGCCCCCCAGGTTGAGAGCCTCCCGCTCTTGGGGTCCTGAAACAAAGCACATCCTGGGCAGAGGTGCCAAGCCTCCTCCCACGGGATGGGCAGGGTCCATGAAGGTGAAGCTTCAAAGGCTTGCCACCTTAGTGAGCTGACCCCAGCCATTTGCTGCTCCCAGCAACTGGCCCCCACTGGTTCTGACCCCCACTTTGGGCCGGAGAATCAGTGGGAAAACCAAGATAGGAGGAGAGGTGTGCTCACCGTTGCTTACCCCACCCCCTCAGGTGGGAAAGGCGAGGCGAAGCGCAACTCTCAGTCCCTGCCATCTTGAAGATGGGGGACCCAGCCAACCAGAGGGAGGATTAGGCCCCCCTCCCACTGGATGGTGGTATGGGGGTGTGCCCACGCCAAGGAAGGGACCCATTGGTCCCAACCTGTACCTACCTGAAACACCCCTACATTTAGGATTTTGGGGCAACCTGAACCTTGCCTCCTGAGACGAGAAGGACCGAAGACCTATGCTGAAGAGGAGGACACCAACTGACTAGGCCCCAGCCCCACCGGCCTGTCCCGACCTCGACCTGCTCCAGGGGAATCCCGGTGTGTCCTGCAGCCTTACTTCAACAAGACTTTGTCTTCTGTGAGTACCGGATTTGCTCACCAACAGACTGGCTTCGGCAAATCTGCAAGTCTGCACCTAATGCCCACGGCCAGAGTTCGAGTGGCCCAACACTACGAGGAGGTCTCCCTGGTGATCCTGACCTTGGATCCGGTAATCCCTGACCTACTCAAGTATCCAGACAATGCCTGCAGCCCCTTTCTGGAGGATCCCAGAAAAGAAAACCCGAAGCCAAAAGACAACCTTGCAACCAACGCACCACGGCCTTGGGTGGCCCAACTGACGGTGTCGCAGAATCCCTCGACATCCCAACTTACCCCTCCAACTGGTGGTCACCTCCAGAAGATCTTCGTGCCCGAGCCTGCAGTGTTTGTTCTGACCAGAGAGTCCCTGTTGAAACCATCAGGGCTCCCGAAGTCGATCCAGCACCCTGCCAACCCTGTGTCACTGTGGGTGCACCTTGTGTGCTATCTTGGATCCCCCTGTGCCCTGAGCTAAAGCCTAGTGATGAATACAGGCCCCAGCTAGGCCCGCAGGACACAAGGGTTCGCTCTCCTGTAACGGAATCTATAAGGAAGTTGGCACGGAAACTGCAAAGTACAAAGACAGCATTTATTAACCCTTAAGGGTGGTCCTACAATCCACACAACACTCTTCAGTATTGCATAGAGTAGCACAAAGAACCTGCGTACACAGTCCCCTTTTATACACAACAGAGGGGCTCATAAGTGGGTGGATACAACATGAGGCTGAAGAACATTACCATTTATGGTCATTTTCGATACTGAATCAACATGTGGGCGGAGCTAACACACTCCTTGAGCCCGCGAAAACATGGTCAAGCAAGGCTAACTGATAACAGATGTGGTCAAGTCTGGGCATGTGCCAGATGGACAAAGGAGCTATTTATAGACTGTTACTAGGCAGATTACAAGAGCAACTAACACAGAGGTTGGACTCTTCTCGTGGGGAACACGTGGAAGCATGACAATACAAAATGGAGTCCGAACTTCGGTCAACATAACAGAGAAAACATGATCTATAAGAGGGGGATTAATGTCTTTAGTAAATGCTTAATCACATCGTTGTTTCAATTTACAACAGACGACCCTTTCAGCATTTACTGAAGACATCCGGCTTGTTAGAATAATCATCATATATATCAATTATCATCATCTCTTCTACTTCCTTAGCTAAACGTTTCTGATAAGTGACATTGGCAATAGCTTTCTTATCGGGGATGCAAAATGATACACATAATGAGCAGAGTAAAGGACCACACTGAACGCAGATACAGCATGAAAACAGAACCGCTACAATAATGCAGAGACCAGTTAGAACCTTCCATCCCCAGGCAGTAATTAACGCCCAAAACCATCCAGAAAAGGACCAAGTGCCGTTTTCTGTATGGATCTCAGCTGCAATTTTATGCAGTTTATTGATGGCATTATAAACTGATGGCGTATGATCAGGAATAAACACACAACAGCTACTTCCAATAATTTTACATGCTCCTCCTCTGTCAGCTAGCATAACATCTAATACCATACGATTCTGCAATGCAACAATTCTAGTGATCTGTAATTCCTCCGTAAGATTCCCAAGAGCAGCAGCAGTCTGATTTGTCACAGCTTCTACCACTCTTGTTAATCTTCGGATCTTCCTACTGTTCAGGGCAGCTCCAACAAAGAAAAACAGTCCCAAGTTAAAATCAATATACTGTTGCAGGCTGGTATCAGTCTGATCTACATCATCAATTGATAAAGTACGTTTATACCTATTTACAGTCACATTATTCAATAATTTCAGATCCTTATGATAAGATGCGGGAGCTAAGAATACTGGAGGTAATAGAAATGATACATAGCATACCCCAGACCACCCAGCCGGCAGACGGTAATAACCTTTATTTCCACACACAAAATACGTATTATGGGAGGCCAAGAAGGTACTATTGTTCTACCCATCAATATTCAAAATAGTAATGCAATCACTAACACCAACAGGAATAAAACCCACACTCTGGACACACAGGTCCGCTTGAGCTTGTGCTACTTGAATTACAAACTTGTCCTTTCCCACAGTGTCTCTTGTGTTCGTAAAGATGTAGGGAATGGATTCATTGTCTGGCCGGTACTCTTCCCACTCCCAAATTGTCCCATTCGCTTGTGGATACCCATTTTTGTCTTGATGGCATTCTTTATTGAGTCTGAAGAGCAATCGTCCCACTGTTGGTTTCCGAGTAGCAAAAAGCAAGGTATACCATGCTCTACAAGAACCATTATGAGAGAAAGGAAGTGGTATAAATGGCGTTCCTCCTTTCTTCTGATGAGCTGGCATCATCCCACATATCCAACAGTTCGTAGCATTCGTAGCAACGTGGGTATGATGCAGCATCTGGATGAAAGTGTTATTCAAGTAAGATTGTCGATGCTTCAACTCTTGATACGGTAATGTATAAAAGTAGTGCTCCTCAGGCACCGGAGTTGTCAACACAAGAATTTTCCGAGCGGGAGTTACATCCTCCACGAACCATGTGGTTATCCCAACAATAGCTACTGTCAACATGAACCCTACTGCACAAAGTATTTTCTTTTTCTCCATGTCAAGGTAAAGATAAGAATAAAACCAATATCTTCCTGAAACTAAAAAGTCTGTCAGAACTCTTCCCCTTGGGCAGCGGTTGATTTCTTCACCAGCGGGCCAAGACGGGTGTCGCTACACTAATGCAGGGCTGATCCCCCCCCCTTGCCTCATCGGCTCTCCGTTTCACTAACCTAAGGGCCGTTCTGACAGTATGTCCCGGTACTGGAAAACTCACTTCCTTGGTCGAAGATGATATCGCCTTCCTCCAGGAGTCGCGTGGTCCGGAAAGAGCTCCTCAGTGGCGTTTGGCTCCGCAGCACGGCCTGTCTCTGCAGCCAAGATTTCTCGTTGATCGGTCAGCACGGCAGGTTCCACCAATCCGGGCGGCACCTTCCTACAGTGCAGAGAGTGGATCCAATTCTTTCGGTTGGAGACTCGCACAGCCGTCCTCGTTGCGAGGAGGACCTGCTCAGGGCCCACCCATCTCGGTTCCAAGCTGTTCGTCCTGTCGAAAACTTTCACCATGACATGGTCACCAGGCCGGAGACCATGTCCTTCACCGGTAGACCGATCAGGGAGCGCCTCTCGGACCTGTTGATGAATAGAAACCAAGTTATCCGTTAACTGTGCCAGATAATCGTTCATCATTACACAAGGTACATCATACACAGCTTTAGGTTTTGGTGGACCCCAAATATTCATTGGGCGTCCGAAGACAATTTCGTAAGGTGTAAGGCCAGTTCGAGAGTGTGGTACCGATCTAATTGACAATAACGCCAGTGGCAGAGCGTCTGGCCAAGTCAAAGACGTTGAAGCTTGAATTTTAGCGATCTTAAGCTTCAGTGTACCATTATACTTCTCAACTAGGCCTGCAGACTGAGGGTGAAACACGGCGTGGAACTTCTGGGTGATGCCCAGGCCCTTCAAGACGTACTTTATAACATCCGCTACAAAGTGAGGGCCATTATCACTCCACAGAAGTCTACAAACACCATATCGGGGGAAAAACTCCTTCAGCAGCAGCTTCGCAGTAGTCATCGCAGTATTGTCTTTCGTAGGGTACGCTTCAACCCATTTGCTGAAAGCGCAGACCACTACTAGAACATACTTCAGATTATTACAGCGCTCAAGCTGGATGTAATCCATCTGCAGAACCTCGAAGGGTGCAGTGGGTGTCACAAATCCTCCTGCTGGAGCTCGAGTACCCTTTCCTGGGTTGTACCTCAGGCAGATCATACAGGTCTGCACCACCCTCTTTGCTGTGCTAGCAATCTCTGGATGCTCCCAGACTTGGGTAAGCAATTTCACAATTGCGGAAGCTCCAACATGTGCTAGCCCATGTGCCATCTGAACCATAGGCTGTACAAAAGCCGTAGGTAATTTCCATCTATTCATCTGCTTATTTCTCCAGCAACCCTCGTCATCCAGTTCTCCCTCACTAGCCCATTGTTCCCGCTCTTTGTCAGAAGCGGTCCTTTGCATTTCTCGCACTTCCTCCTTCGCATCATGCCATCTTTCCACCTGTGACTTCACTACATACACGGCAGTGGTACCGGGCTGCATCGCAGTTTCCCGTGCTACCCGATCTGCCAACGCATTCCCCTCTCCAACTTTGTCAACTACTTTCCTATGGGCGCTACACTTAACGATAGCAATTTTCTTTGGGTATGTCAATGCGGTTAAAAGATTGTGAACTAACTCTCCATGCATTATCTGTACTCCGTGTGACGTTAAAAACCCTCTCTCCTTCCAGAGTAGGCCGAAATCGTGCGCTACTCCGAAAGCATAGCGGCTATCTGTATAAACATTCACACATAGTCCTGTACTGAGCTCACATGCTCGTGTTAATGCTATCAGTTCCGCTGCTTGAGCTGATTTCTGTGGTATGCGTGCTGTCTCCACTATCGTTTGCAATGTGGTAATCGCATACGCTGCTGAAGCCGTACCATCTGGTAGTTTCAGGCAGGATCCATCCACCCACAGTTCTCCATCTACATCTGGAAAGGGCGTATCCTGGAGATCAATACGACCCTTTGTTTGTTCCTCAGTCACGAGAATACAATCATGCGCTTTCCGTGCCCCAGGCTGGGTTTCGGGGTATGGCAACAATGTTGCCGGGTTTAACGTTACGCACCTTTTTAACGTAATATGAGGAGCCAAAAGCGTCAACTCATATCCCGTTAAACGGGCGCTGGTCAAATGCTGCGTCTTCGTTTGATTGAGTAGGGCATCGACAGCATGGGGGACTAATACCAACAACTTATGAGATAACACAATTCCCTCACTTTGGCGTATTGACACAGCTGTCGCCGCAACCGAGCGAAAACACCCTGGTAATGCTCGGGCAACAGGATCAAGTACAGCCGAAAAATATGCACATGGGCGCTGCTTATCGCCGTGCATCTGCACTAAAACTGACAATGCACATCCATCTTTCTCATGCACATACAACGAAAAGGGTTTTGCATAATCAGGGGTTCCTAACACTGGTGCTGAACAAAGGGCCTGCCGTAGTTGCTGAAAAGCAGTATCACACTCATCTGACCAAGGGATTGGGATAGGCGTGTCCTTTGTCAAGAGGGCTAATAATGGCTTAGCTATGTGCGAAAACCCCAATATCCACTGTCTACAAAAAGAAACAAGACCCAGAAATGCACGCACATCCTTCTGTGTGGACGGTCTCGGTGTATCCAGAATTACTTGGATACGATCCGGTGTGAGTGCACGTCCCTCCTTAGACAAAAGGTGACCCAAATAAGTCACCTTTGGTCTACAGAATTGCAATTTCTTCCTAGATACCTTATGATTGTGGGATGCTAAAATGGAAAGTAAGGATAACGTACTTTTTTCACACAACTCCAGGGTGTCAGCCGCCAGCAAGATGTCATCGACATATTGAATGAGGGCGACCCCCTCGAGCAGAGCAAAAGAATCCAATTGTCGTTTCAAAGCCTGACTGTAAATGCTAGGGCTTTCTGTATAGCCCTGGGGAATCCTACAGAAACGGTAAGATCTATTATTCAATGTAAACCCAAAAAGATATCGGCTATCAGGGTGAATGGGAATGGAAAAGAAGGCATTCTTCAAATCAATCACTGAGAACATGGTCGCCGTAGGCGGGACCAAAGTAAGCAACGTCGTGATATCGGAAACCACTGGGTACTGAGGTATCACGATCTTGTTTACTTCTCTCAAATCGATTATAAACCGATAAACTCTGGCATCCGTATCCTTTTTCAGTATGGGAAGGATCGGACTGTTACAAATGTTGTAGGGGACTTCCTCCACTACCCCTACCGCCATCAAATCCTGCACTATCTGTATGAGAGCCTCCTCGCCCTCCTGGGAAATACGGTACTGTGGGAGGCGTGGTAACACCGCCCCCTCCTGGACGCTAATGTGGACCGGTGGAATCACCATTTGTCCTACATCAGTATCCGAAGTTGCCCACAAAGCACGAGGGAGGGTAGCTAACAGCGCATCCTCTGACATCGTACACATCCGTTCTGATCGGGGGTAATTGTCATTCAATATTACCCGCACACCAGCAGGGGAGCAACGGATCGTAGCCCTAAAATGCTTTAACATATTAAGACCCATAATGTTGTCCGGTGTGTACGGGGCAAGCAGGAACGGACAGGGTGCAGAAAAAGAATCAACCTTAAACATGAGGGGCTGCGAAAGAGGGCTTCGGGAGAGTGTTCCGTCAAACCCTACCGATGTGACCATTAAGCCAGATGGGGGAGCCCCCGGAACCAATTGCTTAGACAGTGCACTACGTGTCGCTCCTGTATCCACTAGGAACTGATCAGTAGAGCCCAAAACCTCAGCCGATACATAAGGACCCTTCTGATCAACCGGCACCTCAACTGATTCTAACCCCCATCCAACGCAATCCTATGCATGCTGAGAGTCATGGTACCCCGACCGGTCAATTCCTGATGCTTGATACTGATGCTGGCGATCGAAAACATTTGATCTATCTCGGTGCTGCCCAGCAGAGTCAAAACGAGCCTGTTCGTTAGAATTCCCTCGAAAGTTCGAGAAACCCCCTCTACCTCGCGGGCCACCAGAGGTATGCCCCTGACGCGATGCATGCAACACCGGGCAGTCCCTAGCCCAATGACCCGATTGCTTACAATACGCACATTGGTTCCTATTTAAATCAGATCGGCCCGAGGGAGGACCATAAGATCCTCCCCTACCTCGATTACTACCCCGTCGAGGCGGGCCATAGACTTGTGCCAACATCACCTTTGTTTTCAAATCTTTCGATTTCTTTTCCTCCTGGCCCTTTGCTTCTTGCTCCTGACGCTCATAATACTGGGCGATAGTCAGGAGGGCCGTCGGTGTAGCGGAGGACCAAGAACTCTCGCTCGCTTTTAAACGGGCCGCAACTGCCGGCAGCAGATTAGCCACATATTTATCCGCAAAAAGGTGGCGACCCGTATCGTCAGTAAGCGACTGGCCACTAAAATCATGAAACGTCTCCTCAAAGCGCGTAAAGAAGTCCGCAACTGACTCGTCAGCTTTCTGTTTACATGCAGCTAACATATTCCAGTCAATCTTTTTAGGGGGGATAATTGTCTTCAACTTAGTCACAATAGCAGCAGGGAGATCTAAAATACTCTGGGGCGGTTTCTGCGCAGGCTTCCGCTCCCTATCCTCATCTTCCAATTCAGACCATCGAGCCTTAAAAGTGGCAACATCATCTACCTTCCGCACAGATCGCCACATGTCTGGTGGTAGAATAAGCCCAAAGAACAAATCTATGTCTGCTAAAGTCATGACGCAAGAATTCAAGGCCCCCTCGACTTCTTCATAGAAGGCCGCTGGATTCTTGCGGGGGTCAGGCAGCGCATTCTTTAATGCCATCACATCAGCTCTATGCCACGGAGTATAAACCCAATTATACACAAAATATCCCTTAGCATCGGCGGAGGTAATGTCCGAGCTAGTCCCCGCTCCTTTAGGAGGAACATACAAAGGCGCCGCCTCGCGCATTGGCTTAGCATGCACTAGATCGCTCTTATCTGATTGAGAGGTGGATGAGTGGCCTTCTGCGGTACACGAATCCGACTGCGTCTCCTCCCCTGCTCGTTGGCGCGCTTTTTCTCTATGGGCCAGCACCGCGTCCCGCAAGGCGAACAGCCGCCGAGCCGTATCAGGAGCCTTAGAGGGAGGAAAAACACCATCATGCAATGCTTTGGCATCCGATGTCACTTCTTCAGGCTCAAAGACACTAGAATATTTCCGAAAAGCAGCAATCACTTCCTCAGCGAAATGGTTCAAAAAATACAATCTCTCTCTATCCTGCCACGACCCCCAAGTATGGAACAATTCATCCACGGACACCTTACCCTTAAGTGCACGGAAGGAAAGTTGCCGAAGCTCAGCCATATGCTCAGCCGATAACATGGACCGCGTATCTACCTTACCCGTACCCGGGACAGAATCTTGTGGCCTCGGAGCAGATGCGCCAACATAAGGGGGCGGAGAGCGATCTAGTAAATAAAAATCATCATCAAAATTATTAAGGACAGGATAAAGTGGCTGCCGAACAGCGTATTGACCCGAAACTTGTAGCCTACGCTCCTTCTCTTGCCTGTCCGTCTGCTCTCTGTCCTCCCGACGCTTCGCTTCCTGTGCTCGCACATGATCATTCTTCCGTTGTTCTTTATCAAACAGCGCTTTCTCACGCTTCTCTCGCTCACGCACCTCCTTCACCCACAACCGCACACACTCAAACATATCCTGACGAGCACGCCGCTTACACATACACTGTTCCACATACTCAATCTTACGTATATCAAACGATCCATACAAAGGCCATCGCAACTCAGGATCTTTTTTCGTATATTTCCTCCATACTGTGCTGTACATTATGGAAGAAAGACCATGCTTCACATACATATCCCTATTAGGAGTCCCCTCTGGGGGAGCTGGAGCAGATTCCTCGAGGTTCAACCGGTTCCCAAAACAGCAGCACCACTTACGGAGTGCGCTGAAAGCAGGCATGCTCAGAAATAATGCAAAATATGCAATATTATAGAAAAATGGCACTTAATTGTTGCGCCGTTCAAGGTTACACAGCTCCGGAGAAATCTCTCCACATTACCTGCCTATATGTGTTGCAACGCATATATATTCACAAAGACAAATTCAAAATATGACTAGTCATCACAAATCAAACTCAAATAGCCAGATCAGGCTTCAAAAACTCGGAGCAAGTACCGTACACCGGTTCTTACCAATCAAGAGTCCAGATTCCAACTGCCAAGCTCCACAATCGCCCAAACGGCTTTCACGGCAAGACCGACAGAAGAGGTCTCAGTCGAGGACCGGCGCCACCCAGACGGTCAGCTCGGAAGGGAAGGAAGAAAAACCTCGGGATGCCAGGGCTAAGACGCCGCTGGCAGTGATCACGTCCCCGGCCAAATTCCTCACCTTCGTCGCGACCAGTCCTTCGAGCATCCGAGTCGCTGATGAGCCCCACGTGACGGGCGCCAATTGATGAATACAGGCCCCAGCTAGGCCCGCAGGACACAAGGGTTCGCTCTCCTGTAACGGAATCTATAAGGAAGTTGGCACGGAAACTGCAAAGTACAAAGACAGCATTTATTAACCCTTAAGGGTGGTCCTACAATCCACACAACACTCTTCAGTATTGCATAGAGTAGCACAAAGAACCTGCGTACACAGTCCCCTTTTATACACAACAGAGGGTCTCATAAGTGGGTGGATACAACATGAGGCTGAAGAACATTACCATTTATGGTCATTTTCGATACTGAATCAACATGTGGGCGGAGCTAACACACTCCTTGAGCCCGCGAAAACATGGTCAAGCAAGGCTAACTGATAATAGATGTGGTCAAGTCTGGGCATGTGCCAGATGGACAAAGGAGCTATTTATAGACTGTTACTAGGCAGATTACAAGAGCAACTAACACAGAGGTTGGACTCTTCTCGTGGGGAACACGTGGAAGCATGACAATACAAAATGGAGTCCGAACTTCGGTCAACATAACAGAGAAAACATGATCTATAAGAGGGGGATTAATGTCTTTAGTAAATGCTTAATCACATCGTTGTTTCAATTTACAACACTAGGAGCTTTGCTCACACATCCAAGTGGCATGCCCGTGAGCTGCCACCAACCGGAGGCTCCCTAGCCCCCATTGGTTAATACTGGGCCTCAGCACTCTGCACTCGGCTGCCGTTGTGCTGCTGAGGGTGTTATTTGAGTGCATCGTTGACCCTGGGGGAATCTTGGTCCTAACCCCAGAAATCCAACTCCAACAACCAAGTACTTACCTGTAAACTGATAGAACAAGTTACTTACCTTCAGGAGTGCATTTCCTGGTAGAGACACCATCTAGCTGCAGATTCCTTACCTTTGAATTTCCCAAGCGTCAGGCTAGATCCCGAAACTTTGGCTGAGCAATACCCCTTGCGCACGGCGTTGGGTGGCTCCATTCGGCTCCACGTGGCGTCATCTGCAGCGTCGGTTTTGACATCGCGGTGCCTATATAGGTGCCACCCAGACGCACGGATGTCTGTACTTTTCATTTTTTCCACACCAGAAGCGCAGAGCCACAAGGTAACAGACGTATTCGTGTTGAAAAATAGGGCCCTGAAAGGAGAGTAACCCAAGCCCTAAAATATTAGTCTGCAAAGCAGCGAGGCATGGGTGGGGCTGTAGGGAATCTGCTGCTAGATAGAGGCTCTACCAGATAATGCCTTATCAGAGATAAGTAACTTGTTCATCTGATAGAGACTTCTAGCTGCAGATTCCTTACTTTTGAATCAGATACCCAAGCCATACCATCCCGGCGTTGGGTGCAGACCAATACCTCAAACTGGAAAGTCCTGCAGGACCGAGCGGGCAAAGTGCCCATCTCTACAGACCTGACCATCCAGGCAGTAGTGTTCTGCAAATGTGGGCAATGAAGCCCACATTGCCGCCTGACCGATGTCTTGGACTGGGACACCCTGAGCCAAGGCCATAGTCGCAGCCTTTCCCCTGGTGGAATGGGCCCTTAATCCGTCAGGGGGCTGCTTCTTTGCCAGGGCATAACAGATCTTGATGCAGGGAATGACACAGCAAGAGATGGTCCTTTTCTGCACTGCCCTTCCCTTCTTTGCTCCACGTACCCCACATAGAGTTGGTCATCCGCCCGGAACTTTTGTGTGCGGTTATGGTAGAACGACAACGCTCTTTTTGGGTCCCGCTGGTGGAGACGCTCCTCTTCCTTAGAAGGATGCGGGCGAGCAAAGAAGGTGGGCAACGGGATGGATTGATCCAGATGGAAAGGGGTCACAACCTTTGGTAAAAAGGATGCCCGGGTGCGAAGCACCACTCAGTCTGGAAAGGACATAAGATAAGGAGGCGAGCAAGATAATGCCTATAGTTCAATCACTCTCCCGACCGATGTAATCGCCACCAAGAAGGTTGTTTTGATGGTCAACAGCAGGAGGGGACAATTGTGTAAAGTCTCTGAGGGAGCGCACATCAGATAGGTGCGGACCATATTAAGGTCCCACTGCGGCATAACAAAGGGCGTAGGTGGAAACAGATGAGCCAGCCGTTTCAGAATTCTATGTACAATGGAGGATTTGAAGAGAGAGGGCTGGTCTGACAGCCGCAAAAAAGCAGACAGCAGAAACGTAGCCCTCAAGAGTTCCCAAGGCGGAGCCCTACTGAGCAAGGGTCAGAATGAACAAAAAGACAGTAGAAAGAGAAGCAGAAAGAGGGTCAATAGACCTTTCTGTACAGTATAAAACAAAGTTTTGTCAACGGTAGGCTTATACTGTCTTAGTGGAGGGCCACCTGGCTGCCAGAATAACATTACATACTTCAGGAGGAAGGTCAAAAGCTATCAACTGTCGCTGCTCAATCTTCACGCATGGAGGCGCAGAGTTGACAGGTTCGGGGGGAGAACCCTCCCGTGCTGCTGCGACAGAAGATCCTCCCGAAGGGGCAGCCTGATCGGAGGATTGATGCTCATTCTCAGAAGCTCTGGATACCAGACTCTCCTGGCCCAGTCCGGAGCCACAAGGATCACTTTGGCCCCATCGCTCCTGATCTTCTTCAGAACCCTGGGATGGAGTGGTATGGGCGGGAAGGCGTACAGCAGGCCTGAGCTCCACTCATGACAAAAGGCTTCGCCGAGTGATAGCTGCCTTGGAAATTCCAGCGCGCAGTACTGCTGACACTGCATATCCTCATTGGAGGCGTACAAATCTAACCAAGGTTCTCCCCACTGCTTAAAGAGACCATGCGCCCCCTCCGACTGGAAACGCCATACCTGATCGCTAGGCATCGATGGCTGAGATTTCCTTGATGCTGTGCCCTTTGGAACTTCAGGTCCCACTGTGGAGCCTGTACACGCCACCTGGCATATTTTACTAACAGGATGCAGGAGGCCATGAGGCCCAACAGCCTCAAAGTCAGTCTCACTGAAATCCAGGATAGAGGCTGAAACATTGGAATCATGACATGAATATCCTGGAGTAGCTGCTCGGGAGGATAGGACTGAAACTGCACTGTGTCCAGAACAGCTCCAATGAAAGGGAGCTTCTGAGAAGGAGTCAGGTGTGACTTCGGCACGCTTATAGAGAAAGCCAGCAAATGCAGGAGGTCCGCCATAGTCTGAAGTAGGGAGGCGACTGCCTGGGGCGAGAACGCCTTCAACAGCCAGTCATCAAGGTAGGGGAGCTCTGACGCCCCTAGCCTGCACAGATGAGCTGCGACTACCGCTATCACCTTGGTGAACACTCGACGGGCACTGGTAAGGCCGAAGGAGAGCACAGTAAACTGAAAGTGCTAGCGGCCTACCTTGAACCGCAGAAAACGCCTGTGACCCAGCAGCATGGAAATGTGAAAATACGCCTCCTGCCGGTCCAACACTACCATCCAGTCTTCTAGGTCGAGGTCAGACAAGGCCTGAGCCAGAGTGAGCATCTTGAACTTTTCCTTCTTGAGGAATAGATTGACGGTCCGAAGATCTAAAATGGGCCGCAGCCCTTTGTTCTTCTTCGGAATCAGAAATTATTAGGGAAAATAACCACTGTCTACTTCTGAAACAGGGACCCTTTCTATAGCTCCCTTGGCCAATTGAGCTGTAACTTCGTCTTGCAGTAACTTTAAGTGATCCTACGTCCGCCATTCCTGATGTGGTAGAATGAGTGGAGGAAAAGAGAGGAAAGGCAGAGAATAGCCCTCCTGGATGATGTGCAAGACCCACTTGTCTGATGCTATGGATCTCCAGTGGGGGAGAGGATGACGAATTGTCTCACCAACTGGAGTAGTGTGGTCTTGCAGAGTCAGCATAGGAGCGCTTGGAGGCTGAGACTAATTACCTCTGGCCTCCATTCCTGGATCGGAATGCACCACGTCCTTGCACGGCTTGGGCAGCTTGTGCAGGACAGTGGCTAGGATAGGGCAGACGTGGCTGGAAACCCCTTCCGTTGTCATGAAAGCAGTGAAATGAAGACTGGACACGAGGAGTGGAGGAGAGGTCCATGGATCTGGCCGTAACTCAAGAGTCCTTGAACCTGACCAGGGCCGAGTCTGCCTTTTCCTAAAAAAGACATGTTCCATCAAAGGGCATGTCCATCAGATTGTCCTGGACATTGCTCGAGAAGCCAGTTGTTCGAAGCCAGGCGTGGCGTGCGTCTTAAGGTCACTGTCCTTGAAATCGACCTGCCCAGCGAATCCGTTGTGTCTAGGCCACACCGTATGGTGAATTTTGCTGCATATCTTCCTTCCTTGACAGCTTGGGAGAACACAGCTCTGGGCTCCTCCGTGACTTGTGGCAACACTTGCGCAACCATCTCCCAAAGTGAATGGGAGAAACGGCCCAATAAGCATGCGATATTCACTGACCGCAATGACAGGCTGTAGGAAGGGAACAACTTCTTTCCAAATGAGTCCAGCCTCTTGGATTCCCTATCCGGAGGGCCGGAAGGGAACGCACCCTGAGACACAGAGTCCTGCACCACCAAACCTTCTGGGGTGGGGTGTTGGCTGAGGAACTTTGGGTCGCCCGGAGCTGGGTGATGGCGGAGTGCAATCATCCTATTCACAGGAGCCCCTGTGCTAGGCTTGGGCCACGTGCCTAGAAGGACATCCATAAGTGCCTCATTAAAGGACAAAAGGGGTTCAGAGGTAGAAGCCCCCGGCTGAAGCTCCTCAGTCAGGCGATTTGTCCTGATCTGCACTGAGGGCAGCTCTAGTCCAGGGTCCTCAGCTGCACTCTTTACCACCATGGCATAGGATGCCCCCTTCTCCGTAGCCACGGTTGGTGGAGAAAGCATGCCAGTATCTGTGGATGTGTCCAGTCCACTGGCCTCCCCAATTTCCCCATACCAGTCCAAGTTCTCCTCAGAAGCATCCTGATATTCCAGAGGGTCCATAGACCCCTCCCATTCCTCTCTGGAGCCTAGCACATCTTCAGAGTGCTCAGGCGACAACATAGAACCCCTGGGTGCAATCGAAGTCTCAATCGGCATAGAGCGACATTGTTCCAGCTCCGTGTTGTCGGAGATAAGGATGGGGCTGGCACCGCCGATGGGCACCGACTTAAGGTCCGATGCCGGATCCTCGAGGACCCACTGGCTCCGTGGCAGGAGCAAGCGGCATCAAACGTGATGGGGCCCCTACCGACTCCGCGGGGCCTGAGGGCTTACCAGCGAGGTCGTTCCGCTCAAATATGCTGTGCATGTCCTCGCAAAATTCTTTTATTTGAGCGTGTGTCGCTCCGGCTCCCGGAAATGGAAGGAGCGTCGGTGCTCCTTACCTTTATCGATGACGGACGCCAGCTGAGGTGAAGGTGAAGTCTGCTTAGACTTCTTTGTCTTATGCCTCTTCCCCGAGTGTCCTGTGTACCTCGAGTGGGAGGAAGATGGCTTAGGACTCCAGGAGTCGTACCTCAAACTCCGCTTTTCGATCAGGACCAGAATCTCCACGGAGTCTCGATGCCGGGCCGTGAGAAGCCTCATAGGTATCTACCTCAAGGCCTTCGGAGCCATGGCCCGGTAGGCCGAGCACGACTTTGAGTTGTAGTTGTGCTCAAAACACCACAGACAGATGAGTTGGGGATTGGTGACTGACATCATGCTGTTACAGGCACCGCACGGCTTGAAACCTGTCTTCCTCAAAGTCATCCCTCGCACATGAAGTGGAAATTCTTTTGAATTCGACAAAAGTCGACAAAAAACCTGCCAAAAAGCGGCAGAGGGGTAGTTCTTCCCAGATCGGCACGTAACTGGCGTGGAAAGAAAAGAATGGAGTCCGCGCTCCTGGGTGGCGCCTATATAGGCACCGCGATGTCATAACAGACGCCGTCACATGGAGCTGAATGGGGCCACCCGACACCGCGCGCAAGGTGTATTGCTCAGCAAAAGTTTCCAGATCTAGCCTGATGCCTGGGAAATTCAAAGGTAAGGAATATGCAGCTAGAAGTCTTTATCAGATACTTCATTTCCTCCCATAGGATTGCATTGACTGTTTTTCTGTGAAAAAGTTTTAAATGTGGAGTTGGAAATTGTATGAGAACTAAGAAACTGTGTGTTTACAAAAACTGACTTATTTACCTTTTATCTAGGAAATGCCCCTGTGTGATATCTAGGCATATCACATTGAGTAGTAAAAGTAATCTAAAAAGTAATCACAAAGTAACTGAAAAGTAATTTCCACAGTTTCTTAACTGTAATGAACTACATTCAACTGTATTATACCAGAAAAGTACTATTTCACTTACCTGCACCAAGTTTGGCTTGGTTCTAAAAATGAAATACAACATAGAACATTTTTTATACAAAACAATTGGTCTGAGTTCAGTCTTTGAGTGTGTGACATCATTTCTTGCCTGAGTGTGTATCGTAAATGCTAACACTACCCTCTTATAAAGCCTTACTGCTCGCCCACACTACCACAAATAGAGAGTAAGGTATTATCTAGTTTAACCTCTGTAAGCCATTGGGGATACACTGGACTATGTGCACATTATACCTTACTTTGGTATAGTATATAC
Organism: Triturus cristatus; assembly: GCF_964204655.1. NCBI lineage: Eukaryota > Metazoa > Chordata > Amphibia > Caudata > Salamandridae > Triturus > Triturus cristatus. Next base: position 1,172,084,789 of record NC_140580.1, on the reverse strand, counting down.
AGAGCCAGCTTCCTACAGCTGTCAGGAGTGATCAGGCTAGAGCTTCCCAACCTCAAGGCAGCTGCCTAACTAGACATCTGCTAATTCATCCAATTTATGGGAGACTTCGCCGAGTCATTTCTTTGACTCTGGTCTCACTGTGGATGCAGATTCTTCTCGGTTCACGGCCGCGGAATTCCAAGATGGCCGCTGTGAACCGATTCTGAGGTTATCAGTCTAGTTGTTTACTCGCGCGCGATCGCAGCTGTTTTAGCGCTCGCTCGTGACTTCTGTGGCGCACTTCAACTGAATTTCTGAGGGGCAGGCAGCGTGCAAGGAGAGCTTGTCCAAAATTCAAGAAGACACATGGTTTTGGGCACCGGAGTGTCATAAGAAGAGGACAGCTAAGTGAAATTAGCAGTTATAGCATTTAAAGTGAAAATATTATATATGACAGCATTACTGACTTCAGATACGTGTATACCTATTAGGCTAATTGGGTGACAGTGGTTGTGGAGATTGCTGTCAGCACATTAAGCATTCTAGGTCAGTGACACTCTTGCAAATAATGTAGGGAATTAAAGAGACTATAGTAGTACCAGATAGCTAAGAGAAGCTAGTCTAGTTTCTGATACCCTCGAAGAACTTGGCAAAAGACTTGTATTGGAGTACTCATTTCCATAGAACTTGGCACATTACAGAATCTACAAGTGGGAATACATAGATCTAATTATATATATATATAATTGTACTTACCAACGCAGCGGCTTCTTCATCATTTGCTGTAAGACAAAAGAAGAAAAAGACTTTACAGGACTGTTCTTACGAATCATCAGATAGACGACATGTTTCAGTTCACTAAAAGGAATAAGCAAACGTAAGGTTCAGGTTAAAGTGAGGTAACTAAGAAACAATAGGGAGGTAGGGAATTATTCAGTAATAGAAGTTACATTTCGTGTGTGTTACAGGATTCTACAAGAATACACCTACACCAAACCAGAACTGAATAGAGAGAGATCAAGAGGTATGGATCTATACTATCATAAGAGAGCAGCATCCACTGTGATAAAGACAGGTACTTAAAACCAGTAGTTGTGTATACAGTAGGTAGGAAGGGATTTTACTGTGATTACATGTTACTATTTATTACAGGATTCAACACGAAGAATTGTAAGTCCAGTCTGAAGAAGACGAAGCAGTGCAATCTCTCTCATCCCAATCCCCTTTCCCCCTCACTTCTGCCAGTGAGCATTGAAGCTCGCTGTAGTGGGGTTGGGGATTGAAAAGATTTGCATCGGCTCCTGTGGAAGCTACAGCTTAGGTGTTGGTACTTGACAACAGCACTGAGCACTGGCATCTGGAGGGAGGGCAGGGGCGCTGAGCGTGCGTAAGTGAAGGGAATACAGGGGCACTGAGCGCATGTACCTGGAGAGAGTGCAGGGGCATAGAGCACTGGTACATGGAGGGAGGGCAGGGGCGCAGAGGGACTGCTGGAAGGAGAGAGGGGCACAGAGCACTTGCACCTGGAGGAAGTGCAGGGGTACTGAGCACGCGTACCCGGAGGGAGCGCAGGTACAGCTGGCACAGGGACTGCAGGGGCACTGAGCGTGAGTACCTGGAGGGAGGACAGGGCCACTGAGCACTCATACTAGAGGGAGGACAGGGGTACTGAGAACTGGCAACTGGAGGGAGGGCAGGGGCACTGAGTGTGCGTACCTGGAGGGAGTACAGGGGCACTGAGTGCGCGTACCTGGAGAGAGTGCAGGGGCACAGAGCACTAGCACCTGGAGGGAGGGCAGGGGCACATAGCACATATCCCTGGAGGGAGTGCAGGGGGACAGACCACTGGCACCTGGATGGAGGAAAGGGGCAGTGAGCGCTAGCACCTGGAGGAAGGGAAGGGGCAATGAGCGCTGGCACCTGGAGGAAGTGCAGGGGCAGTGAGCGCACATATCTGGAGGGAGCGCAGGGACAGCGGGCATGAGGTCTGCAGGGGCATGGAGTACTAGCACCTGGGGGGGGAGCAGGGGCACTGAGCAATGTCTTCTTGAGGGAAGGCAGGGATGCTGAGCACTGGCACCTGGAGGGAGGATAGAGGCACTGAGCTCGTGTACCTGGAAAGAGGACAAGGGCACTGAGCACTGGCACCTGGGGGGAGAGCAGGGTCACGGAGTGCGCGTACCTAGAGGGAGCACAGGGGCACTGAGCGCGCATACCTGGAGGGAGTGCAGGGGCTCAGAGCTCTGGCACCTGAAGGGAGGTCAGGGGCACAGACCACTGGCACCTGGAGGGAGTGCAGGGGCATGGGCGCACAGGGACTGCTGGAGGGAGAGAGGGGCACAGAGCACTGGCACCTGGAGGGAGCACAGGGGCACTGAAAACGCATACCTGGAGGGAGCGCAGGGACAGCTGGAACGGGACTGCAGGAGCACTGGCACCTGGAGGGAGTGCAAGGACACTGAGCATGTGTACCTGGAGGGAGGACAGGGGCACTGAGCATGCGTACCTGGAGGGAGGACAGGGGCACTGAGCGCATGTACCTGGAGGGAGTGTACGGGCACAGAGCACTTGCACCTGGAAGGAGGGCAGGGGCACAGAGCAAGTATACCTGGAGGGAGTGCAAGTGGACAGAGCACTGGCATCTAGAGGGTGGGAGAGGCACAGAGCACTGGCACCTGGAGGAAGGACAGGGGCAGTGAGCACTGGCACCTGGAGGGACTTCAGTGGCACTGAGCACTGCCATCTACAGGGAGTGCAGGGGCACTGAACACTAGCACCTAGAGGGAGTGCAGGGGCACTGAGCACGCGTACCTGGAGGGTGCACAGGGAATGCTGGGAGGGAGAGCGGAGACACAGAGCACTGGCACCTGGAGGGAGTGCAGGGTCACAGGGCGCAGGTACCTGGAAAGAACACAGAGTCACTGAACGTGTGAAACTTGAGGGAGTGCAGGAGCACTGAGCGCTGACACCTGGAGGGGGCTCAGGGACACTGACATGCGTACCTCAAGGGAGTGCAGAGACACCGGGCAGCAGCACACAGGACTGCAGGGGGGAGAGCAGGGGCACAGAGCACTGGTGTAAGAAAGTAGGTTCCACTTTTTGCTTGCTGTCAGTATGTTTTTTTTACTAGAGTGACTAAGATCCTGCTACTCAGGACCCCAGTTACTGTGCTTCATCCCTCAATTTGACATAGTAAGTACTTCTGTACCTCCACAATTGGCTACTGGTGTATACCCTTATAAGTCCCTAGTATTTGGTACTATGGTACCCAGAGCATAGGTACATCAGGGGTCCCACATGGGCTGAAGTATGTATTATTCTATCCTTGGGAGAGCATTCAAATTGTGACTACAGGCCTGCCACTGCAGCCTGTGTGAGTTGCCGCTAACACCCATCACAACAGTTATATGCTTTCTTATATTTGAGTTCACTACACTTAAAACCTATAAGTCACCCCTAAGACAGGTCTTTCAATACGGAAGGCAGAGTGCTAGGTTATAAGTTTGTGGGTGCCCCTGCATGAGCAGGACACCCCTACAAACCCCGGAGTTCCTTCTCCAGGCTTTGTAAGTGCAGTCAGCCATTGCGATAAATATAGCGGCCATCCGTCATTATGCGATGGCTAACTATATAGTGGCTGTGCCGAACCTGGGCATGTTTGGTATCAAGCATGTTGGCATCATACCCCAACACCTTTACCGGTGTTGGAGGTATGATTCTATGCACTGGGGGGCTCCTCCGGGAAGCCCCAGCCTTCCAGGAAACTAGTGCTGCTGCTGGCCCGAGACACGATTTTGCCGTCCTGATGCTGAGCTGAGCTCGAGTAGGGAAAGGCAGAACAATAGGTTTCCTATCACAGGGCGGTGTGACCACCTCCCAGAAAGGACTCGTGTATTGGATTGGGGTGGGGCGCATGCCAGCACCACCAGACTGCTTTGAAGGGCACATTTGGTGCCCTCCATGCATACTCCAGTTGGAACCAGTTCTGGGAGCCCTTGGCTCTCGCTCTGGTGCCAAAGTGGACAAAGGACATGGGAGTATCTGCCCCTCTGTCCAGGCCCTCCTCTGGGAGGGACCACAGAGTCGTTCTAACTCCATTCCTAGGGTATAAAATGGCTTACCTGTGGGTGGGTTCTCAGATTAGTCATGGGACAAGACTCAAGCCTGAAACCACATCACTCTTCGACCATCTGGACACTTGGACTTCGCCTGGAACCGAGACTGCATCACGGAAGACTCCTGCTGCTCCTGGCCTCCCTGTTTTTCAAGTTTTCTTAGTCGTTTGTGTCTGTTCTTCAGTCAGGATCTTTAACAGACCTATGGGAATTAAAGACACCCAAAGTAATCTCCATTGGAGTGAAGGAGTCACTCCCCTGCATCTGCTGGCACTGCAACTAAGCTGACTGGTCTGTTGCTCCAGATGTCCCACGGACTTTGAAAGACTCAGCAACACAGGTGGTGGTTCTGCAACTCCCTCGAGGCCTGACCTGTCCTCTGAAATTTTGAGGCCCGGATCCCTTGTTCGAACCACTGGGACCGAAACCCTGTGCACTACGTCGACTTGCTGGTGCCAAGGTTCTGCACTCCAGAGATCTTTGGGCTACAAGAAGCTCCAGCCTACAGCATCTCTTCCTGCCAAGATCAGCATCCTCACAGCATTCTATGCACTGTAGGCCTTCATCTTTGGTGAGCTGCTCGAGGTCCACTTGCGACTCCTGTGCCTTTGGCCTGTGGGTCCTCTCAAGAGTCTTTTTGCTGCTTCAGTGGACTTCACTGCTTGCTCGGGGCCTGCTCTGACTCCCCTGCTTGTGGTGAGTCCCATGGATCTTGCTGATCCCAACATTGCTCCTTCTTCACTTTCCATGCCTGTTGCAGCTGCCAAGGCTTGTTTGTTCTCCCGCTGAACACTAACCACCTGTTTCTCGACAACCGACGTGGGACAGCTCCTGCATGGCTTCTGGTCTTCCTCAGCATCACCTGGTCCTCACAGCTGCAGGTCACCGTCATCACTCCTGCATCTCCCACCATTGGTGGACATTGCTCTTCCATGCCTCCTGGTCACCTTCGAGTGGCCTAGACTCTGTCCTCTTTGCTTGCAGGTTCTTCTCTTCAAGAATCCACTCTTGGAGTGTTCTCCAGCAGCATCTTTCCTGAAATCCTCCATTGTGGTCCACAGCGGTTTCCGACTTCACTTCGCACCTATGCACTGGGCTTTGCTGGTGTAGGTATCCTGGTTCCTGGGGTATGCATGGGTGGTGTGACTCTCGCTTATCTGAAGTGAGCGAAGGGACACTGAGCACTGGCACCTGGAGGGAGGGCAGGAATGGTGGGCACAGAGAATCCTGGAGGGAGAGCACTAGCACCTGGAGGGAGTGCAGGGACACTGAACCCGCATACCTGGAGGGAGTGTAGGGGCACAGAGCACTGGCACCTGGAGGGAGGGCACTGGCACATGGAGGGAGGGCACTGGCACATGGGAGGGCAGGAGCAGTGGCACCTGGAGGGAGGACAGGGGCACCGAGCGCGCATACTTGGAGGGAGCGCAGAGGCACTAAGTGTACGTACCTGGAGGGGGCGCAGGGACACCAAGCTTGATTTGATTGTAATATTTCTAAAGCGCACGATTGCCCATGGGCGTCTTGGTGCTGCGTCCGATACGTGAGAAAATCTAGCCATGCGTGTATTGTCTTAGAAGGTAAAAAGCCAAGTTTTTAAGGCTTTCCTGAAGTGCAAAAGCGAGGGGCTACATTTTATCGTGATGGGTAAAAGATTCCAATCCTTGGCAGTCTGAAGCAGAAAGCTTCTCCCTCCCCACCTCACCTGCTTTAATTTGGGAACTTGCAGAGTTTTTGAGTGGGCTGACCTCAGACTTCTAGCCGGTACATACCAATTCATGTGGGTTCTCAGAAACTGTGGTCCCGTCCCATGTAAGGCTTTATAGGCCAGACACAACGATTTAAACCTGATCCTTTTCCCCAAAGGAAGCCAGTGGAGGCTGCTCAATCTATGACCAACTGGCTCGGATCCAGGAACTCTGAGCACCAGCCTTGCGGCTTCCTTCTGCGGCCGCTGGAGCTTTGCTAGGTGTTGGACTTGTATTCCTGAGTACAAGGCATTGCCATAATCTAATCTGGCCAAGGCCAGTGCCGGCACCAATGTTTTGCATGAATCTTGGGGAATGTATGTGCATACTCTTCTGATCCTTTTCAATATATACCAAATGGTTGACGAGAGGTTATTTATCTGGTCATTAAAAGTCAGTTTATTATCGAAAATGACTCCCAGATTTTTAACCTTGTTCACTGGTTTTGGGCAGTCACCCAGACTATCCAGCCGCCACCTGGGCGACCAAAAGTCTGCCCCAGCTCCCAGTAGCATAACCTCAGCTTTGTCCCCATTCGGCTTCAAGCAGTTTGACTACATCCATCGACCGACCTGTGTCATGCATTCATTGAAACGCACAGCTGTTTCCTCAACTTTACCTGTAACTGACACCACTATTTGGGTGTCATCGGAGTATGACACTGGCATAAACCCATATTGACTAACAATTTCTGCCAGGGGAGCAACATAAATATTAAAAAGCTTTGAGGCTGCTGGGGGGGGGGGGAAGGGAGAGCGGGAACACAGAGCACTGGCACCTGGAGGGAGTGCAGGGGCACAGAGCATGCCTACCTGAAGTGAGCGCAGCGGCGCAGGCGCAGGCGCACAGGGACTGCTGCAGGACACAGAGCACTGGCCCCTGGAGGGAGTTCAGGGGCACAGAGCATGCCTACCTGAAGTGAGCGCAGTGGCGCAGGCGCACAGGGACTGCTGCAGGACACAGAGCACTGGCCCCTGGAGGGAGTGCAGGGGCACAGAGCATGCCTACCTGAAGTGAGCGCAGCGGCGCACAGGGACTGCTGCAGGACACAGAGCACTGGCCCCTGGAGGGAGTGCAGGGGCACAGAGCATGCCTACCTGAAGTGAGCGCAGCAGCGCAGGGACTGCTGCAGGACACAGAGCACTGGCCCCTGCAGGGAGTGCAGGGGCACAGAGCATGCCTACCTGAAGTGCAGGGGCACAGAGCATGCCTACCTGAAGTGTGCACAGCGGCGCAGGCGCACAGGGACTGCTGCAGGACACAGAGCACTGGCCCCTGGAGGGAGTGCAGGGGCACAGAGCATGCCTACCTGAAGTGAGCGCAGCGACGCAGGCACACAGGGACAGCTGCAGGACACAGAGCACTGGCCCCTGGAGGGAGTGCAGGGGCACAGAGCATGCCTACCTGAAGTGAGCGCAGCGACGCAGGCATACAGGGACTGCTGCAGGACACAGAGCACTGGCCCCTGGAGGGAGTGCAGGGGCACAGAGCATGCCTACCTGAAGTGAGCGCAGCGGCGCAGGCGCACAGGGACTGCTGCAGGACACAGAGCACTGGCCCCTAGAGGGAGTGCAGGGGCACAGAGCATGCCTACCTGAAGTGAGCGCAGCGGCGCAGGCGCACAGGGACTGCTGCAGGACACAGAGCACTGGCCCCTGGAGGGAGTGCAGGGGCACAGAGCATGCCTACTTGAAGTGAGCGCAGCGGCGCACAGGGACTGCTGCAGGACACAGAGCACTGGCCCCTGGAGGGAGTGCAGGGGCACAGAGCATGCCTACCTGAAGTGAGCGCAGCGGCGCAGGCGCACAGGGACTGCTGCAGGACACAGAGCACTGGCCCCTGGAGGGAGTGCAGGGGCACAGAGCATGCCTACCTGAAGTGAGCGCAGCGGCGAAGGCACTGCTGCAGGACACAGGGCACTGGCCCCTGGAGGGAATCCAGGGGCACAGAGCATGCCTACCTGAAGTGAGCGCAGCGACGCAGGCATACAGGGACTGCTGCAGGACACAGAGCACTGGCACCTGAAGGGAGTGCAGGGGCACAGAGCATGCCTACCTGAAGTGAGCGCAGCGGCGCAGGCGCACAGGGACTGCTGCAGGACACAGAGCACTGGCCCCTGGAGGGAGTGCAGGGGCACAGAGCATGCCTACCTGAAGTGAGCGCAGTGGCGCAGGCGCACAGGGACTGCTGCAGGACACAGAGCACTGGCCCCTGGAGGGAGTGCAGGGGCACAGAGCATGCCTACCTGAAGTGAGCGCAGCGGCGCAGGCGCACAGGGACTGCTGCAGGACACAGAGCACTGGCCCCTGGAGGGAGTGCAGGGGCACAGAGCATGCCTACCTGAAGTGAGCGCAGCGGCGAAGGCACTGCTGCAGGACACAGGGCACTGGCCCCTGGAGGGAATGCAGGGGCACAGAGCATGCCTACCTGAAGTGAGCGCAGCGATGCAGGCATACAGGGACTGCTGCAGGACACAGAGCACTGGCACCTGAAGGGAGTGCAGGGGCACAGAGCATGCCTACCTGAAGTGAGCGCAGCGGCGCAGGCGCACAGGGACTGCTGCAGGACACAGAGCACTGGCCCCTGGAGGGAGTGCAGGGGCACAGAGCATGCCTACCTGAAGTGAGCGCAGCGGCGAAGGCACTGCTGCAGGACACAGGGCACTGGCCCCTGGAGGAAGTGCAGGGGCACAGAGCATGCCTACCTGAAGTGAGCGCAGCGACGCAGGCACACAGGGACTGCTGCAGGACACAGAGCACTGGCACTTGGAGGGAATGCAGGGGCACAGAGCATGCCTACCTGAAGTGTGCGCAGCGGCGCAGGCGCACAGGGACTGCTGCAGGACACAGAGCCCTGGCACCTGGAGGGAATGCAGGGGCACTGAGCGTGCGCACCTGGAGGGAGTGCAGGGGTACGGGGCATACATATCTGGAAGGAACGTAGAGGCACTGAGTGCGCATAGCAGATCGCGCGTACCTGGACGGAGCGCAGGGACACCATGCATGCGGACTGCGGGGGGGGGGGGGGAGAGCAGTGACACAGCACTGGCACCTGGAGGGAGCGCAGGGGGACTGATCACGCGCACCTGGAGAGGGCATAGGGACAGCGGGCCCGGGCACACAGGGACTGCAGGGGCATTGGCACCTAGAGGAAGGGCAAGGGCACTGAGCGCGCGCACCTGGAGGGAGGTCAGGGGCACGGAGCACATGTACCTGGAGGGAGTACAGGGGCATGGGCACATGGTGGAACCAGTGCTGTGACACAGGCACACGGTGGAACCAGTGCTGGGGCACGGGAACAAGGTAAAATCAGAGCTGGAGCACGGGCACAAGGTAGAACAAATGCTGGGGCATGGAAACAAGGCAGAACCAGTGCTGGGGCTTGGGCACAAGGTAGAACCAGAGGAGAAACACGGGCACATGGTGGAACCTGAAAGGAGTACAGGGGCATGGGCACAAATTAGAGCCAGTGCTGGTGCATTGGCACATTGTGGAACCTGAAAGGAGTAGAGGGGCATGGGCACAAATTAGTACCAGTGCTGGTGCATTGGCACATTGTGGAACCTGAAAGGAGTACAAGGGCACGAGGTAGAACCGTGTTGGGGCACAGGCACAAGGTAGAACCAGTGCTGGTGCACAGGCACATGGTAGAACCAGTGCTGGAGCATGGGCACTAGGTAGAACCAGTGCTGGCATACAGGCACAAGGTAGAACCAGTGCTGGGGCACAGGCACAAGGTAGAACCAGTGCTGGGGCACGGCCACAAGGTAGAACCAGTGCTGGCATACAGGCACAAGGTAGAACCCATGCTGGGGCACGGGCACATGGTTGAACCAGTGCTGGGGCACGGGCACAAGCTAGAACCAGTGCTGGGGCATGGGCACAAGGTAGAACCAATGCTGGGGCACGGGCACAAGGTAGAACCACTCTTGGGGCACGGGCACAAGGTAGAACCCCTCCTGGGGCACGGGCACTAAGTAGAGCCACTCCTGGGGCACAAGGTAGAACCAGTGCTGGGACACGGGCACAAGGTAGAACTACTGCTGGGGAACGGGCACAAAGTACAACCAGTGCTGCGGCACAGGCCGACGGTGGAACCTAAAAAGGAGTACAGGACCATGGGCACAGCATAGGACCAGTACTAGGGCACGGACACATGGTAGAACCAGTGGCGGAGCACAGCCACAAGGTGGAACCTGAAAGGAGTGCTGGGAAACAGGCACATGTTGGGACCTGAAAGGAGTGCAGGTGCATGGGCACAAGGTAGAACCAGAGCTGGGGCACAGGCACTAGGTAGAACCTGATAGAGAACAGAGGCACGGGCACAAGGTAGAATCAGTGCTGGGCCATTGGCACATGGTCGAACCTGAAAGGAGTGCTTGGGCACAGGCACAAGGAAGAACCAGTGCTGGCGCAAGGGCACAAGGTAGAATCAGTGCTGGGCAACGGGACATAGTGGAACCCGAAAGGAGTACAGGGGCACGAGCACAAGGTAGAACCAGACCTGGGGCACAGGCATAAGGTAGAACCTGATAGGAGAACAGAGGCACGGGCACAAGGTAGAATCAGGGCTGGGCAACGGGACATAGTGGAACCCAAAAGGAGTACAGGGGCACGAGCACAAGGTAGAACCAGTGCTGGGGCACAGTCACAAGGTTGAATCAGTGATGGGGCATTGGCACATGGTGGAACCTGAAAGGAGTACAGGGGCATAGGCACAAGGTAGAACCAGAGCTGGGCATTGGCACATGGTGAAACCTGAAAGGAGTACAGGGGCACGGGCACAAGGTAGAATCAGTGCTGGGGCATGGGCACAGGGTAGGACCAGTGCTGGGGCGTTGGCACATGGTGGAACCTGAAACGAGTACAGGTGCAAGGGCACACGGTAGAACCAGAGCTGGGGCACAGGCACTGGGTAGAACCTGATAGGAAAACAGTGGCACGGGCACAAGGTAGAATCAGTGCTGGGCCATTGGCACAAGGTAGAACCAGTGCTGGTGCAAAGGCACAAGGTAGAACCAGTGCTGGGGCACGGGCACAAGGTAGAACCAGTGCTGGGGCACGGGCACAAGGTAGAACCAGTGCTGAGACACGGGCACAAGGTAGAACCAGTGCTGGGGAACGGGCACAAAGTACAACCAGGGCTAGGGCACAGGCCAACGGTGGAACCTAAAAAGGAGTACAGGACCATGGGCACAGCATAAGACCAGTACTAGGGCACGGACACATGGTAGAACCAGTGGTGGGGCACAGCCACAAGGTGGAACCCGAAAGGAGTGCTGGGAAATAGGCACAAGGTGGAACCCGAAAGGAGTGCTGGGAAATAGGCACAAGGTGGAACCGGGAAGGAGTACAGGGGCACAAGGTAAAACCAGTCCTGGGCCACAGGCACATGGTGGGACCTGAAAGAAGTACAGGGGCACGGAATCTAGGTGGGACCTGAAAGGGGTGCAGGGGAACCTTGCAAGAGCACATGGAGTCTGAAAGGAGGGCAAGGAAGAGGGTACAAGGTGGAACCTGAAAAGAGTACAGGGACACTGGCACAAGGTAGAACCAGTGCTGGGGCACGGGCACATGGTGGAACCAGTGCTGAGGCACAGGCCCATGGTGGAACCAGTGCTTGGGCACAGGCACAAGGTGGAACCTGAAAAGAGTGCAAGGGGCACAGGCACATGGTGGATCCTGTAAGGTGTGTAGCAACATGGGAACAAGGTGGAACCTGAAAGGACTGCAGGATAATGGCCAATAGGTGGAACTTGTGAGGAGGGCACGGACACAAACACATGGAACCTGAAATGAGGGCAGGGACATGGGCACAATGTGGAACCAGTGCTGGGGCACGGGCACAAGGTAAAATCAGTGCTGGGCAACGGGACATAGTGGAACCCGAAAGGAGTACAGGGCCACGAGCACAAGGTAGAATCAGTGCTGGGGCACGGGCACAGGGTAGGGCCAGTGCTGGGGCATTGGCACATGGTGAATCCTGAAAGGAGTACAGATGCAAGGGCACAAGGTAGAACCCGAGCTGGGGCACAGGCACTGGGTAGAACCTGATAGAAGAACAGAGGCACGGGCACATGGTAGAATCAGTGCTGGGCCATTGGCACATGGTCGAGTCTGAAAGGAGTACAGGGGCATAGGCACAAGGTAGAACCAGAGCTGGGCATTGGCACTTGGTGGAACCTAAAAGGAGTACAGGTGCATGGGCACAAGGTAGAACCCGAGCTGGGGCACAGGCACCTGGTAGAACCTGATAGAAGAACAGAGGCACGGGCACAAGGTATAACCAGTGCTGGGCCATTGGCACATGGTCGAGTCTGAAAGGAGTACAGGGGCATAGGCACAAGGTAGAACCAGAGCTGGGCATTGGCACATGGTGGAACCTAAAAGGAGTATAGGTGCATGGGCACAAGGTAGAACCAGAGCTGGGGCACAGGCACCAGGTAGAACCTGATAGGAGAACAGAGGCACGGGCACAAGGTATAACCAGTGCTGGGGCACACGCACATGGTTGAACCCGAAAGGAGTGCTAGGGTATAGGTAAGGGCACACGATGGAATGTATAAAGAGGCGAACAAGAGCACACCACTAGGGGACTCTGGGGAGAGTGGAAGAACATTAGCACCAGCAGTAGAGGGGACCTCATGGAGTGGCGCCTGGGGCTCATGGGGAGGGAGGGAGTACTCAGGCCACAGGAAGGTGGCATTGGGTAGTTGATGGTCACAAGAGGTGCCACTACATATAAAAGAGTGCTAAGTGTGATGCGGGAAGAGACGCAACCTGTGGTTCTCAGAAGCAAGCATTCACTTTACGTTTAATTGACCAGGTATGAAAGTTCATGACCTTATGTGTATTATATGTACTTCATACAACTGAAAAGAATCCACAAAATGGTGTTATCAACAGTATAATTTGCTTGAATTTATGCAACCACGTGTCAGTTTTCGAATAGAAAGTATGGATAGTAATAAGTTGTGTGTTCAGTGTAGGTGCCACATTTACATGACGCTCACTGCACGTGACCATTGAAAAAGTGTGCGACAAACTTTTTTGGCTGTTGATTACAAAACAATGCTGGGCCTAGTAAAAATTATATTTTCTTTGCCCCTAGCACCCCAAGATATATGATCAACAGTCCAGAGGTTACCTCTGTTTGCCGATATTCTGACCCCTTACAGCACCTTGTTGGCCAGGGGCTTCATTGGGATAGAAATATGGATTTTTTTAAGCTTTAAGGAGTACGTTCGTGCCCATGGAGTTATGAAACGCAGATGAGATGCTTTTTAATGATTCTGGGGATACCACTGTGCAGGTATTGTGGAAGCTCAGCAGGTGCCCTAGGAATGTCGGGTCGCCCCCTGCTAGTCACATTTATAGAAAGAGATGTTGGCTGCAAGAATAGTGGCACAGTCTGATACGGGAAGACAATCACTGAGGCCCCAGGACGGGGGTACATGGAATATGGGAAGAGCCATACAGGGAATAGAACTAGATAAATCCATCCTGTCAGAACGAGAGTGACTCCAGGTGATAGGGGAGGAGTACAGGTGTAACAGGCAGATGGTCACGGGTGGCCTGGGGCAGCGTCCACAGCCCACAAGAGCGGCACCTTATAATATGGGACAGAGTACTCAAGTAACATAAGGCATCTGTAAGACCTGGGGTCACCGGGCCCTAAGGGGGTAACGTGACTCGAGCGGGTGGGCACCCGAAGGCTTAAGTGTAAAGCGACCATACAACACACACATCCCCTGAAGCAGGAAACGCACACAATAATGGACGCCACACAGTAGGTTCAATGAAAATCAGTCAGTTTATCTAAACACTTTAGATGCAAACGCAGTTCATTAGGTTGCAATGGGCATTACTTGAATATATTAGAGTCAGACTCACCAGCATTTCATTAGGGTGCAATTGGCATTTACCTGAATACCTTAGCGTCAGAGTCAAAAGCCATACGTTATGATTCAATGGGTAATACCTGAAGACATTAGCGTCAGATTCAAAAGCCATACATTATGGTTCATTTATTGATGCCTGAATACATTAGCATCAGATTCAAAAGCACTTCGTCATGGGTCCCTTGGTAATACCTGGTGATCCTGGGGGAGCATTAAACACTGCGGTTAACCATAGCGCTGCGCACCTCCCACCACTAACGCTTTGCAATCTGACCTGGGCACCTAGTGCTGCATCTAGCACTCGATCAGCGCTGCAAGGTAGGCCTTGAGAATAGAGCGCTACATGGGACAACCTCTTAGCGCGTCAGAACAAGACTTGAGAACATAGCGCTACATGGGACAAACTCTTAGCACTTCAGAACAGGACTTGAGAATAGAGCGCTACATGTGACAACCTCTTAGCGCTTCAGAACAGGACTTGAGAATAGAGCGCTACATGTGACAACCTCTTAGCGCTTCAGAACAGGACTTGAGAATAGAGCGCTACATGTGACAACCTCTTAGAGCTTCAGAACAGGACTTGAGAATAGAGCGCTACATGTGACAACCTCTTAGCGCTTCAGAACAGGGTTCTCGCCGCCACAGTACTTAAATGCAGGGTCCCCTTTCACGGGACGGGTGTCTTCCCAGGCGGTGAGGAGCGATCGGCAGTCTACTTTAGGGTGAGGGGACGATCCCACGAAGGGAGGCCAGAGTCTTGGCAGGGCAACGGGAAGCGGTGCGGTGCCGCTCCCGAGTGTCAGGGGGCGCACCGGGTCCTCCACGAGCCTCCCGGGGGAAGGGGTGAGTCCCAGGCCTCAGCACGGCCACGCTACCACCCAACCCCGGGGGTTACCTTGATCTTGACGTCCTCGGGCTGCTCTCGCCTCTCCTGGGCTTCCGGCCGCTTCAGGGGGCCCGCAGCCGCCAATGGCAGTGCGGCCTGCGGGGGCGCGGATCGTCACTCGATCTCCTCAACAGCGGGAGCGGCGTCGCGCAGTCTGCCCCCGTCACGTGGGGGTGGAGGGTGGCTTCACGGCCTCCCCAGGCCTTGCACGATATCCTGCTCAGGCTGCGACGGCAGCGGCGGGGCCCCGGGCTTCTCCGCGGGCCCCGGTTCGGTGGAGGCAGGCTTCTTGGCCCTGGGCCGCAGCGGTGGGTGCGCCTCTGGTCCCCGCGCCGGGGGGGGGGAATACAAATGAAGGGGTGGACGACGGTGAGCTCAGCGCTCAGCGCCCGATGTGGGACTGACTCGAGGGGATCCCAGGCAAGGTCGGGGAGCGCAGGGGTCACAGCGCTAGTACCTGGTTGATCCCCCAGCAGTCCAGCAGTCAGTTTCAGCTTGGGTTTCAGTAGTGAGTGTTGGAGGGAGGCCCGCCGGGTAGTCGGGGAGACTATTCCGGCACCTTCCTACCGCAAAGTTATAGCCGAGCGCCGCTGAGAAGCCTCCTCGGGGAGGTCTTTCTCCTATGATCGTACTAGGCCCAGTAACACCACCACACAGGACTCAATAGTAGTTGCGAGATTAGATTCTTTATCGGCAGTAATACGTGCAATATTTACAGAGGGATCGAGGGATCCTGTCAGAGCCTCAGTGTTAGTTCAAGAGGATAGGGTAGCGGGACAGTCTTAGTGCCAGCCAGGCACGGGAGGGCTCTGCGCCAGACCTTGGATGCTGGTCTCAGAGCGGCTCGGACGTGGGGAGCCGCGACGTCGTCTGCAGGGATCGGATGGTAGTTCCGCTTAGGTCGAGCCGCGACGAGGTCAGCTGGGCTCTGGTGGTAAGGTTCAACAAGGTCGGGCCGCGACAGCGTCAGCAGGGCCCCAAAGGTTCGTGAAGGTCTTTAAGCACGGTGGAGCCGCGACGTCGTCAGCAGGGCTCAAGGGGTGGTTCAGGGTGAGTCTTCTTCGTAGGGTCAGCCGCGATCCGATCAGCAGGGCTCTCGACTCCAGGATACAACTACTGCCCTGTTGTCGGGTCGCCCCAGATATAGGACGAGAGCCCTTTGATGTCCGGACCCGTGCGCCCGGAGGGGGCGGAGAGGACGGGTAGGGGGCGGCCAGACGCCCAGCAGGAGAGGCGCCAGGCCCCAGAGAGCTGTGGGGTGATCACACCCAGGTGTGGAGAGATGGTAGGGGGTCCCATCGATACTGCCCTCCGCCGAGAGTGGGAAGGGCTCACGTGGTATCCCCCGAGCCAGGGGTTGGCGTCTCGATGTCGGGCCTCGCTGGGACCGAGGCCGGGTAGAGCAGGGTCATACAGGTGGTCACGTGGAGTGACGTGCAATCCAAGATGGAGGAGCCCCGATGTGCATGGGACCTCGTGCGGCTTAGCGCGGGGAAACAGGACCACGCCACGAGGCCGGCTCCCACACGCGTCCCCCCCAGCTGAAGGCAGGGAGAGTCACCCATCTTCTTGGGGGTTCTCCTCGCCGAGGCGGAAGAATCGGGACAGGCCGTCAGCATTGGCGTGGTCGTTGCCGGGCCGGTGTTCAACAGTGAAGTCCATCCCTTGTAGCGAGATGGACCAGCGTAACAGCTTGGGGTTCTCGCCCCGCATTTGCATGAGCCACCGCAAGGGCCGGTGGTCAGTCTGGACCCTGAAGTGGGTACCGAAAAGGTAGGGCCGGAGCTTCTTGAGAGCCCATACCACAGCGAAGGCCTCCCGCTCGATGGTGCTCCACCTCTGTTCTCGCGCAGCAGTCGGCGGCTGATAAAGGCCACCGGTCGGTCGAGGCCCTTGGCGTCCAGCTGGGAGAGGACTGCCCCGACCCCGTACTCCGAGGCATCGGTCTGGACTACAAATTCCTTGCTGTAGTCGGGGGCCTGTAGCACAGGGGCAGCGCACATGGCTGCTTTGAGAGTATCAAACGCGGTCTGGCAGCGGGGCGTCCAGTGCACCGCCTTGGGTTGTTTCTTTGAAGTGAGTTCCGTAAGGGGGCCCACAATGCTGCCGTAATCCTTTATGAAGCGTCGGTAGTAGCCTGTGAGGCCCAGGAATGCCCGGACAGCGGTTTGGGTGGCGGGGGGCTCCCACGCCTGGATGGCGTCCACTTTTAACCGGAGGGGGGCCACCTGGCCACTCCCCACCTGATGGCCCAGATAGGTCACAGATCCTTGACCGATCTGGCACTTGCTGGCCTTAATTGTGAGGCCGGCTCTTTGGAGAGCGGCCAGGACTTCCCCAAGGTGTCCTAGGTGCGCGGCCCAGTGGTCGCTGAAGACAGCAATGTCATCGAGGTAGGCCGCGCTGAAGGCTTCGAGACCGGCCAGGACCTTATTTACCAGCCTCTGAAAGGTCGCTGGGGCGTTCTTCATGCCGAAGGGCATCACCCGGAAGTGGTAGTGGCCGTCGGGGGTAGAGAAAGCTGATCGTTCTTGGGCGCCGGGAGTGAGCTTGATCTGCCAGTACCCAGCAGTGAGATCAAAGGTGCTTAGGTAGCGGGCAGCCCCTAAGCGATCAATCAGCTCATCGGCTCGTGGCAAAGGGTGGGCATCGGTCTTGGTAACTGCGTTCAGGCCCCGGTAGTCGACACAGAATCTGAGTTCGGGGGCCGTGCCGGGGGCGGCGGCCTTCGGCACCAAGACTACCGGGCTGGCCCACGGGCTGTCGGAAGGCTCGATGACTCCGAGGGCGAGCATCTTGGCGACCTCGGTCTTTATGCAGGCCCGGACTCGGTCAGGCACTCTATAAGCGCGGTGTCGTACAGGGGGGCTATCCCCCGTGTCCACGTCGTGGACGCACCAGGGGGTTACCCCGGGCGTGAGAGAAAAGAGGGCAGCGAAGGGTTGCAGTAGCTTCTGGCAATCATGGCGATGTTCTGGTGTCAGGGTGGCGGAGAGGTGGACGCCCTCCAAGGAGCCGTCTTGGCTCGAGGACCCCAGGAGGTCTGGTAGGGGCTCGGAGTCACTTTCACCCCCATCGTCGGTAGCCAGTAGTAAGCTTAGTTCAGTTCGGGCAAAATGGGGCTTGAGCCGGTTGGCGTGCAGGACCCTGAGGGGGTTCCTCGGAGACTCCATATCGACCAGGTACGTGACGGGGCTCTTCCTTTCAACTATCTTGAAGGGCCCGGTCCACTTGTCCTGCAGGGCACAGGGGTCCACGGGTGACATGACCCAGACTTGCTGGCCCGGCTCAAACTCGACGGCTGAGGCGTTCTCGTCATACCAGCGTTTCATATCTTCTTGGCTGGCTTCAAGGTTGGCTTCTGCCAGGGCACGGAACTTTCGAGTCTGGTTCCGCAAGGTCAGGAGGTACCGGTAGACGTCGGGCGGGGCACTCTGGACGTTCGCCTCCCAACCCTCCTTGACCAGGCTGAGGGGCCCTCGGACGGGGTGCCCATACAACAGTTCGAAGGGGCTGAAGCCCAGGGACTTCTGTGGTACCTCCCGGTAGGCGAACAGGAGGCGGGGCAACAGGACATCCCATCTCCTCCTGAGGGGCTCTTCCAGGCCCTTGATCATCCCCTTCAGGGTTCGGTTGAACCGCTCGACCAGTCCGTTCCCCTGGGGGTGGTAAGGGGTGGTGAATTTATAGGTGACCCCACATTGTTGCCAGAGGGATCTCATGTACTTCGAGATAAAGTTCGTCCCCCTGTCGCTCACCACTTCTCGGGGGAACCCCACCCTGGAGAAGATGCCCATCAGGGCCCGGCCCACCACTGGAGCGGTCACAGTTCGGAGGGGAACAGCTTCTGGGTACCGGGTGGCGTGGTCGACCAGTACCAGGATGAAGCGGTGGCCCAGGGCGGTCCGGGGGTCGAGGGGCCCCACGATGTCTATCCCCACTCGTTCGAACAGGGTGTGGACGGCTGGAAATGGTTGCAGGGGGGCTTTCACGGGTCCCCCAGTCTTCCCGCTAGCTTGGCAGGTCGGGCAGGACCGGCAGTGCTGGTCCACGTCTCGTCTCATTCGGGGCCAATAGAAATGGGTCACGAGGCGGCTGTACGTCTTGTCCCGCCCAAGATGTCCGGCGAGGGGCACGTCATGTGCCAGGTTCAAGAGGAATTCTCGAAATCGGAGGGGGACCACCAGCACCCGGCTGGCCCCTAGTTCGGCGACTTTCTGCTTGCTATACAATAAGTCATTGTCCCAATAGACCCAGTGGGTTCCCGAGGGGTCCCCCGCAGCCTGGGCGGCCGCCTGCTGTCGGGCCCCCTCGAGGGACGGGCAGCCCTTCTGTTCTTGCTGGAATTGTTCACGGGTGGGGCCCCCGTCGTGGCGCCACTGGGCCAGCTCGGGGATCTCGCTGAGGGGAGCGGCCTCGTTGGAAGAAAGTTCGGAGGGCCCGGCCTCCTCGTCAGGTTCCTCCGGGCTGGAGGAGGTGGATGGTTCGGGGCCCGCCGGTTTGTCGGGGGCCGGGGCCGCAGCTGGCTGGACGGTCATGGACCGAGTGGTGGCGCAGGCCCACTCGGGTAGTCCTAGCATCCCCAGATGCTCTCGGCGCTCCACCTGGGCCCAGGGGGAGCTCTCTAGGTCGTTCCCCAGGAGGCAGTCCACCGGGGCGTCGTCGCGGACAGTCACTTTTAGGGTGCCGGACACTCCTCCCCACTCGAAGGGGATTCGGGCCATCCGGCACATGCTCTCGGTGTTGTCGGCGGTCCGGACAGGGCAGAGGACATGGTAGGATCTGTTCGGGGGTCACCAGATGGCAGCGGACAGCGGTCACACTGGCCCCAGTGTCCCGGAGGGCCTCGGCCCGTCGCCCATTGATGGTGACCCACTGTTGGTACTTCTGGGTGTTGCTTGGGATGGTGGCGCGGGGCACCATTTCTCGGGAGCCTAGGCATACAAGCGACATGGCGGCTGGTTCCCACTCGGGGGACCCGTCGTCGTGGTTCTCCTCCTCGTCCTCTCCCTCCCCCAGGGCTGCGGCGGCAATTTGTCGGGGAGGTGGCCCCGTGGTCCCGTTCCGTCGGTTCACGGGGCAAGCCGGGTCACTTGCATAATGGCCGGTCTGTTGGCATCCGAAGCAGGTTACTGTCGGTCGTGGTCCAGACCGGGCGGTCCCTCTTCGGCCCTGGGTCGGGGAAGCGGGGTTGGTCGTTTGCCCTCGTGGCGGACTTCTGGGCGGTCCAGCTGGGAATTCTCGACTGCGGTGGGACCCCCCTCCTCCGCCGCGCTGGCGGGGAGGTCCCGTGGTGCTCCGTTGGTAGTCCCCCACGGGGTTCCGGGGGACCCGGGTGTTGACCCATCGGTCCGCTTTGGCGGCGAGCTTCCGGGGCTCGGTCAGTTTACTGTCCAGGAGGTGTTGCCTTAGTTCCACAAAGCAGTTGTTGGCGAGGTGCTCCCAGACAATGAGGTCGAATAGTTCGTTATATGAGGTGACCTTGCTCCCTTTGATCCATCCCTCCAACGCTCGGCTGAAGAAGTCCACGTATTCGACCCATGTGGTACCGGGGATCTTCTTGCAGTCCCGGAAGCGTTGCCGGTACATCTCGGCCGATAGTCCGTAGCGTGTGAGTAGGGCTTCCTTCATGTGGTCGTACGAGGTCATCACTGCGTCGGGGAGTTGCAGCAGGGTATCCCGTCCCTCGCTGAGGAACCTCCCCCATAGGCCGGCGCCCCAATCCTTCCGGGGTACCCGATGGGAGGTCATGGCGACTTCGTACGCTCGGAACCATTGCTGGATGTTGTCATTTTTATAGTACTCCTTGACGACATCCTTGGGGATGTGAACCTTTGGCTCGGTCGGGGGCAGAGCGTCCCGGGCTCCGGGGTTGCTGGTCTCCCCAGCTTTAGCTTTTAGTTCAAGTTCTTTAAGGCTCCTCTCGTGCTCGAGGGTTAGCCGTCTCTCCTCTAGCTCCCGATGCCTTTTCTTCTCCTCGATTTCTTCTTGTAGTCGTAGTTGCTCCAGGGCTATCTTTTTCTCCGCCAGTAGGAGCTCACCGTCCAGCCGGAGTCAGGCAAGATCCATTTCGTGTGTCCGGGCCCTTTCCCGTTCTCGTATCTCTTCGGGGGAAAGGCTGGTGTCTGGGATGGTTCGCTCCCCGTTTGTCGGGGCCGTGGTCGGCAGGTTTCCGTCCCGGGCCGAGGTCCCTTTGGCTCGGGGTGGAGGGGTCTCGGGTTCTGCCCAGGCTTTCAGGGCTTTCTGCATTTCCTCCTTGGTGCCCAATCCTGTGGTTGGGATCCCTTTGTCTTTGCAGAATTGTTTGAGTTCCTTGTGGGTGTATTCCTCCAGTTTCTCCAACTGGAAGGTTGCGGCCATGGTTGCTTCTTGGCCATCCATGGTTCCCTTTTTCTCTTCTCGTCTGGTCAGGTAGTGGTTGCGTTACTTGCTTGTACGATTGCGTTTGCTCGGATCCCGCCGCTGGCCACCAAATGTTGGAGGGAGGCCCGCCGGGTAGTCGGGGAGACTATTCCGGCACCTTCCTACCGCAAAGTTATAGCCGAGCGCCGCTGAGAAGCCTCCTCGGGGAGGTCTTTCTCCTATGATCGTACTAGGCCCAGTAACACCACCACACAGGACTCAATAGTAGTTGCGAGATTAGATTCTTTATCGGCAGTAATACGTGCAATATTTACAGAGGGATCGAGGGATCCTGTCAGAGCCTCAGTGTTAGTTCAAGAGGATAGGGTAGCGGGACAGTCTTAGTGCCAGCCAGGCTCGGGAGGGCTCTGCGCCAGACCTTGGATGCTGGTCTCAGAGCGGCTCGGACGTGGGGAGCCGCGACGTCGTCTGCAGGGCTCGGATGGTAGTTCCGCTTAGGTCGAGCCGCGACGAGGTCAGCTGGGCTCTGGTGGTAAGGTTCAACAAGGTCGGGCCGCGACAGCGTCAGCAGGGACCCAAAGGTTCGTGAAGGTCTTTAAGCACGGTGGAGCCGCGACGTCGTCAGCAGGGCTCAAGGGGTGGTTCAGGGTGAGTCTTCTTCGTAGGGTCAGCCGCGATCCGATCAGCAGGGCTCTCGACTCCAGGATACAACTACTGCCCTGTTGTCGGGTCGCCCCAGATATAGGACGAGAGCCCTTTGATGTCCGGACCCGTGCGCCCGGAGGGGGCGGAGAGGACGGGTAGGGGGCGGCCAGACGCCCAGCAGGAGAGGCGCCAGGCCCCAGAGAGCTGTGGGGTGATCACACCCAGGTGTGGAGAGACGGTAGGGGGTCCCATCGATACTGCCCTCCGCCGAGAGTGGGAAGGGCTCACGTGGTATCCCCCGAGCCAGGGGTTGGCGTCTCGATGTCGGGCCTCGCTGGGACCGAGGCCGGGTAGAGCAGGGTCATACAGGTGGTCACGTGGAGTGACGTGCAATCCAAGATGGAGGAGCCCCGATGTGCATGGGACCTCGTGCGGCTTAGCGCGGGGAAACAGGACCACGCCACGAGGCCGGCTCCCACAGTGAGTTTCAGCATTCAGTTTCAGCATCCAGTTTTAGCATGAAGTTTCAGCAGTCTTAATGGCGCAGATGTCTCTGGCGCCCTTAGGGGTTCTGTTCCTTGGGGGGGGGGGGATTGAGTTGGTGACTAGTTCACTCCTTGTCAAGCTTGGCAGACGGCCCCTGGGTTCCCCTACCGCTGGGCAAGATCAGTGGGCTAGTTACAGGATCCCTCACTCACTTGAAAGGCAGCACCTAAGCCCTGTCACTTCCAGGGGCATAAGTCCCTGACTAGGCCCTACTGCCTAAAACTCCTGCGTGGGTCCTCCAGGTCTGCTTTACCCCAACTGGCCAACTCCAACTGCCCACAAAATGTTCCCTCCCTCTGTTAAGTAGCCCTAGGTCAGGTGACCACTATCCAAGGCGGCAAAAGTAAAAACCCCACCTCCCTTCTAGAAGGTTCCAGCACATTCCAGGAGCTTCCCCATTCTACCGATGGGACAAAAAAGGCGGGCTGGTGTCGCAACATTGTTGTGGGGTTCCAGTCAGCTCCTGGCAGCTAGGGTGCTACTAGAAAGGCAACTCTGCAGTAGCAGGGGCCTGTGACAGCCATCTTGGGAGAAGGGAACACCTGCACCTAAACACTGGTTATTTGATCTAACATGCATTGAAAAACGAAAAAAATTCAGGGAAAAAGGGCCAAGTCCAACAGCATCACAATTTGTTTTCGGCTAAATTCATAAACTTGACAAAACATAGTCAAGCTGGTATCTGACGCATTTAAGGAGGCGATTACAGTTCGTCTGCAGGAACAAATGCCCATTAGATGAAATGATTGTCTTAGCAGGGCTCTTCTTTCGGTTGCTAGAGCAGGGCAAATGCAAACAATGTGGATGATAGTCACCTCGTTATAATCGCACTGTCTACGGTTGTTACTCAACCATGATGGAATATAGTCTAAAGTGGGTAAACCTCCAAAGCGATATAACATAATGTTATGTTTCATATAGGTACCCTAATATAGGCTCCAAGAGGGAAGGACGGTCAAACAGACAAGAAGAGCGTACAAAGTCCAGAGACAAACAGCACGCTCAAGACTATACTTCCAAAAAAGAAGAAAAGCCAAAATCAAAACGTCAGTTTAAGAAGAAGAAAGTTGCCGGCCTGAAGATCAGACATGCCCAGAACTCGGAGGACAAAACTTCTGAACGGGGAATGGGCTCAGACGATGCTAAACAGTGCTGCAGAAGTAAAATAGCTGGCCAGAACCTGATGGAATTTCTGTTGACAGCAGACTTGAATGATTACATCACAGTGGAAAACACCAGATACGAGGTATGAGTGTTCCACATAAGGTACATGAAATAACACTTTAGATGGAGGGGGACAAGCCCAGGAAAGTTAAAGGTATCTTTTGGGAGAATCTGTCATCTGGTTATGACATCCTATTAGCTGAACAAGATTGGCTGCCAGCATTCTTTATGGAGTGCCCTAGGGGAGAAACTGTAATTTTTCCAGCATTTTCTGACCTCCTTCCCATTAATCTTAAACACACTTATGCACAGGAGTGGGCAGTTACCCTAGCTCCAGCATTGTACAAAAATCATGCCGGATGGATGAAAATTCTTCCCACCACTTGATCCCGTTAAAAGTTTCACCAAATGCACAGAGACAGTATCCAAAAGAAGCAAGAAGCTAAAAAACAGGTCAGGGAGATATTAGATCAACTTGAATATCAAGGGGTCATTGAAACATGTACCTCACCAATGAACAATCCTTTTTTTCCTGTCATGAAACCTGACAATACATATCGTCTAGTTTTAGATTACAGACGTTTAACGACTTGCACAAAGACATTTGCACTCCAAAATGAACACAGTGCCGCATTATTGAATAACATTGTGCGGAAAAAATAAAAAAACATACTTGATAACTCAAATGGATATTTCTGCCAAAATATAGTGCCTGAAAGCAGGTATTTGACTGCATTCTCAGCGTTGGGGTCCCAGCGACAATTTTGTCATCTCCCTCAAGGGTATAAGAACAGCCCGGGGTTATTTTCAGCTAGAGTAACCAAATTATTCCAAAATTTTGATGAAGCATTGTCCTATGTGGATGATATTTATCTGACGGCTGATGATTTAAAAAGGCACTTGACCAGGGTGAGCACCATAATTATGGGATTCGCCTGAGGGCTACAAATTTGATTTAAAAAAAATCAAAAATCGCCCACCTCAATGTCCTGTTTTTAGGATATGAGCTTTCAAGTGAAGGGAAAAGCCTGGCAGCTAACTTTTTAGAAAAGTATGCGCTGCTACAACCTCCAAAATCATAACAAAAATTACAATTAATACTGTGATTCCTAAATTTCGGCAGAACATACATTTTGGATTATGCAGAAAGAGTAAAACCTTTCTACGACTTAATAAAACCTGACTTTTCAGTTAGACAGTGGACACAGGAACACACAAATATCCTACGTTCACTACAAGAAGACATTATAGCTTCAAAACACTTACAGATGCGGGTAACCGTATGCAACTTAGTGATCCGTGTAATAGCGGGTAAATGCGGATACACTTATTTAACCTTCAATGAAGGCGAAACAGTACCAATCGCTTACAAATCACACCTGTATACATACGCAGAAATGCGTTTCACTTCAACAGAAAAAATTCTGACAGCAGTTCCGACCACTGTAGCAAGAGAAAGAGCACTGGCTCAGGGAAAATGCATAATTGTCGTAACACCAGCACCAGCTTTAGAATCTGTTTCAAAGGATAGCATTCCAAATGCAAAAGCCTTATAATCCGAGATGGATACAATGGGCTAATTTTCTTACTGCATCGGATGTTGAATACAGATTTGATCAGAGTCTAAAAACACAAGCATTTCTGCAATACAAACAATCCTCTACTGAATGAAACCTTGCCTCTACATCAGAATGAATATATTATTTACACTGACGGATCTGCTTAACCGGCCATAGGGAGTAAGCAACAATACAGCGCAGCATGTGCTATCGTTAAAGGTTGCATGCAGGATGGAAAGTTCCATCCAAGTTGCACCAAGACTCAGTCTCTAGTAGACTGCACGGCTCAGTTGGCAGAGTGAAAAGCGCTGATACTGGCACTGGTGAATACGGATCACGAATTTCCCACACTTATGGTGTGTGATTCTTTTAACTGAGTGCAGTCATACAATTAATATTTACATCATTGGGAACAAAACGGGTTCAAGGACGCAAAAGGTGGCACAATTAAGCATAAAATGCTATGGGAACAGGTAGTTGAGTTGAGAAACGAACTGCCACAGGCTCACGCGATTCATACACTGAGTCATCAACTTGATGGCGTTCACGTTGAAGGGAATTAATTGGCTGATGAAGCTGCGAAGGGGGCTGTACGTATGGCTTCCGTAGCTTCAATCACTCGTTCAAAAATGAGGTTAGACGGTGAGATTATGGTCGCTGTCATTGCTTCGTGCAAAGGTAGCTCAGCAGTACCAAAGAAATTTCCACTTAAGTACTCCTACAAGTTAGATGCAAACAACATTCCATATGCTCAGATTCTTGGAGTGGGGGAGAGAGTAATACCAAATATGGATCGTAGACCAGGTTTGATTATTGCAGCACACAAGGGTTTGGGCTCTGCGCACACTGGGGTTACAGCGACTATTTAATTGTTGAAACAGCGCTACTGGTGAGCAGGTCTAACAAATCAAACTAAAGACTATGTCTTGAAATGTGACATCTGCCAGCAGATGAAAGGCTCCAATATAACACGCCCGGCACAGACACCGGTATTAATATCAGACAAACCTCTTGCCTGTGTGTATCTGGACCACTGAGGCCCTTTACAATCAGATGGGGCCAACAAGTATATCATGGTTGCAGTGGATTAATGCTCAAGATTCCTATGGTATGGTCTCAGTGCTCGGCTGACCCGCGAACTGTTATCAAAGATTTGCAAGTCTTTATAGGGACATACGCAGTTGGCACGTTACATTCTGACCGTGGCCCGGCGTTTAGATCTCGGGCTTACAAAGAGGCCATGGAAAGTATGGGCGTAGCATTGCGGTACTCTTCTCCGTACCATCCTGAGGGAAATTCGGTTGTGGAGAGGAAGAACCGGGACTTAAATCAGACTATGTGGCCGATACTGAACAGTAGGCCTCGTGGACTCCACAGTAGCAGAAGCCCTCCTCTCACTACAATTCAAGATTCAAACAGAAAGACTCAATACGTTCGAAGAGCCTCCTGTACGGAATGAAGGACTTTGCAACAATGTTATTCAACTCGTTCCCTTGAACCAGAAGTTCTACTTCAAAACCACACTCAAAATAACACACAGGTTGCAATAAGGCCAAATACTGATGTTTACGTCAACATGCCTCGACGAGCACAGATTACGGTTTCAACATATCCCGATGCAATTCCTACAATTTATCGAACTGCTTCTGGCTACTTCATGAACTTTGATATGTTTTCCTTGGATCCAAGTGACCCAGAAACGATGTCAGCCCAAAAAACACACAAGCAACATATAATAGACTTTCTGAACTTTCTCAAAAAGAATTACCTAATATCGCCTTGGGTAGAACTCTGGGTAATTACTGGGATACTGATTTTTCTTTTCTGGCTAGGCTTAGTTATAACTTTTAGAATGCTTATTAATGGATGTTACCTTCAACAAAGACCAGCAGCCGAAAAGGTAAACTTGATTTTGAAACCACATCAATCTTCTCATTGTGAACAAAGAGACTTGTCATCAGTGAACATTACAGCAGTTCCTATACCGGACGTTATAGTTTGGGACAAGGTTGATTTCAATATATGCGGTCCTACTGAACTTTTAATACTTTCTCATGTATTTAAAATTTCATTGAGTGATATTACATCCAGTACATTTTCTGATGATTGGGACTCTGAAACTGTTAATAACATGTTGTCTGGTTTAGAGAAAACTGCTGCATTTCCGAACACTGAAATGCTAGAAAGTACTTTAGACTCCAATACTTTGTACTGTTACCAACATTATGGTCATCATTTCTTACACAAATTAATAACACCTAGAAATGTGTTTGGGTACCACCAGTGGGAACATTGCCCTACACCACCAAAAGGTAGTTTGCAAACATTTGCATAGAGATTGTCATATTTTTCAGGGTTTAACACTTTTGACCCGACGTCATTTTATTACAAATTGGTATCCACATAGGCCCAGAAAATTATGTTGACTAACACCAAGCAGATTTACTCTGCTTCCTTTATTGCCCAATTGTCTGAACAGGGTTTTTACCTATGGAAGGACACGATAGACTTAAAATCAGTCTGGGGTTCTAGAGACTGGCAAGTCCAGGGAAAAGAAGTGCTATTTAGAGCATGCCTCATTCCACAGCAGATGATATTTCCAAATGACACTGTGCAACAGACATCCTGTCTTGGACTTGCCAAGAACAAGGACCTGAACACACCTCTGTTTCCAACACCATCACAGATTGACAGGTGGCAAAATTCGACATCACAAGAAGGGGTAGGAGGACATTTTACGGTACAATAGAACAGATCCTGATTTGCAAAGATGGTTGGTTTGGCCCATAGAGATGAACAGATGTCAGCAAAGATTCTGGAGTACTACCAAAGGGCTCAGTATCCATAGGCCAGACCCACGCTATGTACAAAGAGAGCATCCAGGGGTAGTGACATCCTACAGTGTTGGCAAGTTGTGCCTTGATTGGCTAGAAACCTCGACACTCACAGAAGTAAAACAACACTTATCCTTACTCACACATGCTATGGATCGTAGGGATTTTTTACAAGGTCCCAGGAAACTACGTCAGAAACGTTTCATATATGCTGGCATTTATGCTGCCTTTAATGAAATCTGGAAAATATTCCAACATACGGGAAATAGACTGTATTAACTTAGAAAAATCGTTAGCTGTGGTAGACAATGGGTTAACAACTTTGACCTCCAGGATATATTCCTTAGGCAACATTTTATCAACTGCAATAGACATACTGGAACAGGATTTGGCCATATTACAACACAGGCAATCTCAATTACATTCTATTATGTAGTTAAGCTGGACGCTGCAATCTTTGCGTGCAGGTTATGTGCCTTGGCGTTTTATCAACAGTACGTCTCTGTTTTCTGAATAAAATCAAACAGATAAACAGAAAGAAATGGCACAAAGGGGAGCAAAATATACAGTGTATTGAAAAGCTGGATAGATTACCATTTACGGTAGCGGAATCACCATCAACGGAATGGCTAATCCATGGCCACATAACTCTACCCTCACTACTTTTCAGTTTCAAAATTGCCTTGAGCAAAGGCAGGCAGGCAAATATGAAAAAATGGGTAAGGAATTTTGGGAGTTACCATACAGATTTCAATGCCGGAGTGGGGAATCGAGAAGCGTTTCCAAGCGGTATAAACTGCAAGAACGCTTTAAGCTGTTCTCTCATGTGCCAGGATATTTCCCTGCACGGAGCTTGTAATGGTTCATTAGCGAACTTACCTGCCACAGACTCCAGCTGCCGTGAGTACACCGGTATTCTAGCTGCTCTCGAATGAGAGTTACTTGATGCTGAACGATCAAGGTTGCTGCGGGATGCTTCCGGGCATTGCCTATCTAGTCACTGAACTCCAGGGTTACTTGCTGTATGCAAGTATTGTTTCCCCCCAACAAGAACAGTCAGGGAGGCGCCGTTATGGCCTTCATTGAATGTTTTATTTATACAGTTTGATACTTTGAGCAGACTGAAAGCAATGCTTTTACAACAAACCGTACCCTTAACCTCCGCTCGAGAGACTTTTGATCTTCAAATCGCAAGGACCTCGACTGTGATACAGGCACTTATACATACAAACTGCCCCATTTATTTCACAGAAATAGTGGGTCGTATCTTTAATATGTCTGATACGAGTGGTATTGTATTTAAGACCATAGGGTCAGAATTTCTTAGCACCTTTGAGACAATCCTCGGAGTTATCCCAAACTTTATACACTTCGTATTTGGAAGCATTTTTGGAGGTCTACCTCTGCTCCTGCTGTCAATAGCGAGAATCCTGATTGTCATTTATCTGCTACGCAATGGACAGCCCAATCACCGAGATGGCAAAAGCACTCCTGGAGCGGAGATACCGTGAAAGCATGCTACAGCATCTGGGCGCACCTCGCCAACGGGACTGAGCGCCTCTTTGTTCCTATCGTTTAGACCAGTTTGGATGGACTGTGTTATACCCTACTAAGTTGTATTTACATGTACTCCAGCCCTGCTGCCTCTAGCTGCTCAGCCAGAGTGAGAGATGGTAATGGAATGTTGGTGTGACTGTGATGCGTGGAATGTTGGTGTGCCTGTGATGCGTGGAATGCCTGGGTGTCTGAGTGGATGAGTGTTGGCAGTTAGAGATGGGCTGAGCAGCTAGGCAGGCTGCTCCTGGTGGGGCTGGTACCACATTAGGCTGGCTGGATTAAAGACTGATGTAACTTGGACTGAAACTGAATAAAGAAGACTTAAATATACATTCTGGCTCCTGGTGTCTACCTTCATAGGACACAACAGACTGCATCTTACCTGTTCATGGATGCATGTTTTGCGGTGACAAATGCCTGTTGGACTCCTGTCTGGCAATTGCAATAGGAACGCCTGCGGACTTGAATACCAGGCTGGAACCCGTGAGGTCCCATGCTCGGGAATGTCTCCAGCATATTCCTATATTGATGGCTGCATTCCTCGAGAACCCGCAGGTGCCTTTTACTACAACTGGGTTGAACATCAGCTCCTCCACTAGCACTCCAGTGTAGACTACAGCACAAGCTGCCTCTGCACCATCTATTGGCATTTCTGAATATCATCTGTGCTCCATTGACGTACTCTGCGAGGTGTTACAGGGACTGTTCTCTGCAGCGGCGGGCAACAGCGATGTTGCGTCTCCTAGCCAGGACACTTAATCTGTAATTGGCTCATCGTGTGCTGGGAAGGAATTCAGATTTTCTTTCGGTTTCAAAACTCAACTAAATTTGGAACATTTTCAACAAATTGACACTTGTCACTGGAAAAGCATGGCCTTCCGACGCTTGTAGTGGTTCTACCTATATAAACAAACTCAGCTAGAATTTTGGCTTAGAGTGACTTTCCAAATACTAACTATCGATATCATCCCCCCCATGGGACTATATTTTAGAATGGTTTTTAATGACAATATTTTATCAAGCTCGCTGATAGTTTTATGCGCTGCTACCTAGTAAAAGTGTAGTTCGCTAGCATTTTTATCATTGTTGACTGTTCGGAAGAGGAGTGGGTGTTATGTTTCATATAGGTACCCTAATATAGGCCTGGGTAATATCACACACATTAACCTACATTATCGTCCTTATACTACACAATAACAAGCCTTTAGGATTGAACCTTTACCTAGTTCTAGTCCTGGGTGCAGAAGAAGGGTTTTCTCTTAATAATTGCGTCCTATAACTTCATCAATGAACTCGTACAGTATGAATGAATATTCATGAGGGTTCTTGGAAACCAGGCAGGGGCTACACCACCTGCATAATATCTACGTACAAGGTTCATCCCATACGTCATCCTCAAATCCAACAATGGCTAATACAAGAAACAAGAGACAAAGAAACCCTAGATACTTTTTCTATAAATCCAGCACATCTTCCTAGAGTTGGTAGAGGGAACCAAGAATTCCAGGCCGACACACTGACCAGAGACGCTGAAGCTCCTGCATGCAGACGCTTCAGCTGACAGTGGTCTAACACATCCCTTGCGGGGTGTCCAAATCAAGACCAGGACGGGGTCCCACATTCTCTCACTGCAGGTAATGGGGTTAGGCTAAATCCTCGAGGGATTCTTGGCTTCACACCTACTCACATGCTAGGTACACTTAGTTACAACTAGATAAGCATCGTAGGAGTACGCACACTTATTAGGCATTTTATATTCATGTACGTATTCATGATTACTGCAAGATGGTAGAACTGTACTGTCCTTTCATTTTCACTGTACTACTAATCATATATATCTGCTACTGTCTAACAGTTGTTGCAGCACATCTATTTTACACTAGAAGAACAACTGTGCAATAAAATCTTATTGTAACACGCCCGACTGTTTCTTTTATGTAACTCTCCGAGACCGATTAAGTGAGCACGAGTGACTGAGCGAAAAGTAGCACATTGTTTCCACGATCCTGAGGGATCAGGGTTGTCATGAATCAGAACTCTCTTATTTGACGATTTGGGGTTTCTGCAAAGAAAATCTAAAGTGTGTTTTACCTTTTGAGCTTGCAATTTCTGTTCAAACTAAATGGTCTAATGCAGCTGTGCCTAGCCTGTGGTCCGGGAACCCCTGGAGGTCCACAAAGCATACTCAGGGGTTCTGCGATGGCTTAGAAAATTCAATTATAACAAATTAATAAAGATATAAATAAAAAAGCAAAATGGGAAGTGGGAAATTTTAAAATGTTCTGTAAATGTGAAGAAATTTGAAATTGGAAGCTAAAAACGAAGTGGTCTCCTCGGATCGATTAGTGCGAGCAGAGCAAGTGCAGCAAACAACATATAATATGGACGGGTGGTGGCGTCAATTACATTTTTTTTCAAACTCCTAAAATGAAAATGTTGTTAATTAAATAAAGAATATCCTCATTTGTTCAATGAATGCTTGTGTCTGTATTTTAATGTATTGTTTTGTGGTTCAGGTCACCGAAAATGCTTAAGCTGGAGTCCCTAGCTTCAGTACAGCCTCAGTGGGGGTCCCCGGATTCAAATAATGATTCAGTGAGGGTTTCCGGATCCCAGTAAAGATTAAGTGGAGGTCCACAGAGGTCAAAAGGTTAAGAACCACTGGTCTAATGTGTTTTGCTTTGAGGCCCTTAGTTTGAAGCATATTTTTACTATAGTTTGAAACAAAGTTGTGCTGGAGAGGTATTTCTTGGCAAATGGAATATCAGTCTATACTGATGAGAGTAATTTTGTCGAGGAGCTTAGCTTCTTTCCCGCATAAGGCTTTGCCATATTAAGCACTCATTCAAAGTAGTTGTGTGTGACTTATCTTCATCAAGGGTTCCAGGGTTGGGCCCCAAAGGTTCTTATAAAGCACAGCAAAGTGAACGCATGGGCAGTAGCTTTCGATTTGATCAGTTTATGGGGTGAAATGGACTCCTAGGTATTTATCCCCTGCCTGTTTCGTAACCTAAAAACCCTTTACATGCCATGAGCCTTATTTCTTGATGTTTTTGTTAAGATTCATTTTCACGTATTTGTTTCGGCATAGTCATGCAATGTTGAGAGCAGTCACTGAAGACCAATCCTCCTTTTGCTTATCAGCACGACATTGTAAACATACAGGAGGCAAGATATTGGCTGTCCTCCAACTTTTGGGGGGTGCGCGTTGACTTTATCATATTCTGCAGATAATAAATTACAATGGTGTAAGAACACAGCCCTGTTTTAGACCAGTCCTGGTGGGAATTTAGAAAGAGTAAGCTGGTAACAAGATGACGGTCATTAGTGACTTGGGACAGAGAGTACATAGGTATCAGGAAGACAGTCACAAGTATTGTATTGCAATTGCATTCATACAGCGCTTACTACCCCCTGACGAGGCGTCGAAGCACTTTTTGGGTGAGTAGCACACTGCTCTGGAACCCATAAAGGATTAGTGGTGAATTACTATAGTGAATTATGAAAGTGATTTGAGTGGTGGATAGGTTAGTCAGTTATTTGCATTGAGAAGGATAGCGGAGGGGTAGAAGAGGGAAAAAAGGTTTGCGTTTATATAGCGCTTGCTTCCCCTAATGAGATGTTGAAGTGCTTTTTTCGGCGAGTAGCACGCTACTCGAAACCCATAAAAGATTAGTGGTGAATTACTATAGTGAAATATGAAAGGGATTTGAGTGGTGGATATGCTAGTCAGGTATTTGGATTGAGAAGAATAGCGGAGGGATAGAAGAGGGAAGGATTTAGAATTGTTTTGTGTGTTAGTTTTGGAGCTCATAGCAGTAGCAGTAGGCTTGGCATGACTTGTTAAAGGGAGGTGGAGTGGGAAGAGTCAGGGGGAGGGTTCAGAAAGGCTTGTTTTGGGGATCAGAATAGTAAAAGAGGTACAAGATGATGCAAGGAGGGGTAGTGGAGGGAAGAGTCTAGGAAGGGTTATTTTGGGGATCATAGTAGCAGGATGTGGCTTGGGATGTATGAGAGAGTGGAGGTAGAGGATATATTGATAGAGGTATAGGGTGAGAAATAGGATAGTGCATTGGAAATGATGAGTTAGAAGAAAAGTAATAAATATATAGATCCATAAGTACATGGAAGGTATATAGATGCATAAAGGAAGGTAGTATATGTAGATTAAAGATGCATTAAATAAACTCCGGCTTTCAAGGTTTTTTGTACTCTAAATTAATTTTAGTTATTTATGTATTTTTTGTTGCTCAATAGTGAAACAATTGTAGATAAATAGTTATGATGTACTTATTTATGCTGTCACTTTATTTACATGTTGAAAACATAGAATAATGTAACTATCTGTAATATGTACATGTGTTAAGCAGAACTAATGAATATCTATATATATATATATATATATTTTTTTTTTAAACAGTTATTCTACAAGTTCATACAAAGCAATACACATATATAGGTACATATCTACAGTACAAACAAATGCTTATATACAGAGTGATATGCTGTATATTTCTATCTGTTTGCATATGGTGGTTATGTCGGAAGAGCCAATTCTGGAGTAGTTTTCTGAAGATAAGGTGGGTATCCGTGGATCTTATGTTGGGAGGTAAAATGTTCCATAGTTTGGCTGCTTGAACAGAGAATGATGTGCCACCCATGGTTATTTTCTAGCATCTTTGGATTTTGAGGCCAGGTGCCACTCTAGAGCGAAAGTTCCTTTGTTGAATGTGTTTGGTGATTATATTCCTGATGAAGAGTGGTCCTGTTCCATGTATCGCATTGTGGGTGATACAAAGCAGCTTCAATCAATTATGTGGTTGTTAAGAACGATTACTCACCCGTAAGGGCATCAAGTCCAGGGCCGGACTGGGGACCAAAATCTGCACTGGCAAACTGCTCGGCCAGCCCCCCTGGGGGGGCTGAGGGGGTGCGGCCCAGCTATTGGCAAGGGACGGTTTCGTCCGATTTTGTTACCGGGGCTGATATTGCCAGCTCTTGGTAACAAAAACGCCCCTGAGGGGCCCAAAACTGGCCCCCACCCTAGCGGCCCAACGGGGAAAATGCCCAGTGCCCGCTATGGCCAGTTCGGTCCTGCTCAAGGCACAGGGGAGGTGCAGGTTCCAGTCCATCAAGGAGGGGGTCTGTTGAAGAGCCAAGTTTTGAGGTTTCTCGTGAAGATGGGGAGTGATTTTGTCTGTCAGAGGTGGAGTCGTAGGGGGTTCCAGGCTCTGGCCGCGAGGAAGAGGGAGCGGCCTTCCGATCTGGTCTTTCTGGCG
Organism: Triturus cristatus; assembly: GCF_964204655.1. Classification (NCBI taxonomy): domain Eukaryota; kingdom Metazoa; phylum Chordata; class Amphibia; order Caudata; family Salamandridae; genus Triturus; species Triturus cristatus. Next base: position 1,172,050,214 of record NC_140580.1, on the reverse strand, counting down.
TGGGGGACTGTGGCGTAGGAGAGCTAGGCTGATCGTATCCTTTGGGGTGTGTGGAATTTGAGTTGGCTGTTCAGGTATGCTAGTCCGGTGTTGTGGAGGGCTTTGTGTGCGTGGGTGAGAATCTTGAAGGTGATTCTAGCCTTGATGGGGAGCCAGTTGAGTGTGCGCTGGTGCTGGGAAATATGGCAGTGTCTTGGCAGGTTGAGGACCACTCTTGCGGCGGCGTTCTGGATGTTTTGTAGCTTGTGGGTGAGGTTTTTGTTTATTCCGGCTTAAAGTGTGTTGCCGTAGTAGAGTCTGCTGGTGACAAGGGCATGAGTGACGGTCTTTCTGTGCTCGAGGGGGATCTATTTGAAGGTCTTACATAGGAGGCGGAGGGTGTGAAATCAGGAGGATGTGACAGAGTTGATCTGGCGGTCCATTTTGAGCTCGGAGTCCAGGATGTTTCCAAGGTTGCGTGCGTGGTCCGTGGGGGTGGGTGGGCTTCCGAGGGCAGGGGGGCACCAGGTGTCGTTCCAGGCATCGGGGTGTGGGCCAATGAGGAGTACTTCTGTTTTGTCAGTGTTGAGTTATAGGCAGCTACTTTTCATCCATTTGGCGACAGCTTCCATGCCTTCTTGAAAGTTGTGTTTGGCTGCGTTGGATAAGAAGAGGATGAGTTGGGTGTCGTCTGCGTATGAAACATCGTTGAGTCCGTGGGTTCTGACGATGGGGGCGAGTGGAGCCATGTAGACGTTGAAGAGCGTGGGGCTGAGGGAGGTCCCCTGGGGGACTGAGCAGGTGGTTGGTGTAGGGTCCGAGAGGAAAGGAGGGAGTCTGATCCGCTGTGTTCTGCAGGAGAGGAAAGAGTGGATACAGTCGAGGGCCCTGTCCCCGATCCCTGCGTCGTGGAGTCTACGTGTTAGGGTGCAGTGGGAGACTGTGTCGAAGGCGGCTGAGAGGTCGAGGAGGATGAGGGCTACTGTTTCTCCTCTGTCCAGGAGGGAGCGGATGTTGTCTGTTGCGGTGAGGAGGGCGGTTTCTGTGCTGTGGTTTTTTCTGAAGCTGGATTGGGAGGAGTCGAGGATGTCGTGCTCTTCGATAAAGGTGGCGATTTGGCTGTTGATGTCTTTCTCAATGACTTTCGCTGGGAACGGGAGCAGGGAGATGGGTCTGTAGTTTTTGAGGTTGGTGGGGTCCGCCGAGTGCTTCTTCAGGTGGGGGTTGATCTCGGCGTGTTTCCAGTTGTCGGGGAAGGAGGCGTTCGCCAGGGAGCGGTTAATGGTGTGGCGAAGTATGGGTGCGATGGTGTCGGCAGCTCTGTTGAAGATGTGGTTGGGGCAGGGGTCAGTGGGGGCTCCGTAGTGGATTGTCTTCATCGTCTTTAGTGTGTCTTCGGTGGTGAGGGCTGTCCAGCTGTCAATCGTTGGCTTCAGGGTGTTGGGGTGGCTGGTGAGGGTTCAGTGTGTTGGTTGTCTTCGTCGAAGTGGTCGTAAATGTTCTTGATTTTGTGGTGGAAGAAGGTGCTGAGTTTGTCGCAGAGGTCTTGTGAGGGAGGAATGTCAGAAGCCTCGCTGGTGGGTTGAGCGAACTCCTTGATGATGCTGAAGAGTTCTTTGCTGTTGTGCGCGTGTGGAGATTCTGTCTTCGATCGCTGTTTTTCTTGTATTTCTGATGAGTTGGTGGTGGGCGTTGGTGGCGGGTCTGAAGTTGTTGTGGGCTTCTGTGGATTTGGAGTTCCTCCAGGCATTTTCGAGGCGGCGGCATGTGCGTCTGGGCTCTCGAAGTTCGGTGGTAAACCATCTGGCTTTCTTAGCGTGTGTGGTGTTGTTCTTCTTGAAGGGGGCTATGGTGTTGGCGCTGTCGGAGATCCATCTGTGCAGAGTTCAGGCTGCGGTGTTGGGGTCGTCGTCTTCCGCGATGGTTGGGGTGGAGTTGCCGAGTGAGGAGGTGAGCAGGTCGTTGGTGATTTTGGTTCAGTTTCTTCGTGGCTCTGCTATCTGTGGATGGTGGGTGTTCTGATGGTGAAGTGGATGCATCGATGGTCTGTCCATGGAGTTTGGTGGTGTGGCTAAAAGTGATGGCATTTCCTGTTGTGAAGAGGGGGTCGAGGGTGTGTCCTGCTGTGTGCGTGGGTTCGGTCACGATCTGGCAGAGTCAAATGTTGTGGAGGATGTCCAGAATGTTAAATGGTAGCGGCAGTTTCAGTCGATAACCTTTCAAGTATTTGCCCGTAGGTAATCGCCTCTCATACCACTCGATAATTTACCAATAAAAGAGGCAGGCGCCGGAGACTGGAAGGCAGGAAACAAAGTTTTATTCCGTCGGAGCAGAACACATCAGATCAGACAGCAAGGTATCGTCACGAGGTGCTCTAACTGCATCTCTGAGACCTGGTCTCTTATACACTGGTTTATTGCTTTATTACACATAGTATATTCTTGAGATTCCCTTGATGCCTGAAAGAACATCCCCTGAAGCCCCGGCTCAGATCCGATCCCACACATAGATACAGTAGAAGTTCCCACCCTACCCGCAGTGGGAGATGGCTATCGCGCAGCAGGGAATTCCGCTAATTCCCGGCGGTGTGTGCAACCGGCCGGGTCTCAGGGGGTAGGGGCTTTGATCTACTGTAATCCCTTTGATGCGGGGTGTTTCCCTTACAGTAGGGGCAATAAACTGCATCCGCAGGGCTAGGTGATGGCCTGGGACCAGTTCGGACAATGGGGTGCAGAGGAAGGGGGGTTGTCAAAGGAGAGGCATGACCATGTATGGGATGTCGGTCGGATGTGGTTCCGTAGCAGGGTCGCGCAGAAGGAGAGGGTTTATGGCCTGTATGAGAGAGCGGGGGTGGCCAGCGCGCGGGGGATGCTTGCAGCGCCAAGGGGACCGCGCTGGCGATTGACAATGAGTGGGGTGCCTAAAATGGCAGCCGTGCGCTCGCTGTGCGTGGTGCTGGGGAGGGGCAAGATGGCGCAGATAATGTTCAGTTTGCAAGCTAAATTTCCACAGTCCTCCCTTTTAACATATCTCGCCAGCTTGTCCGGCCAATATTCACCTTTATTAGCCTTTCAGTTACAGTATCGTCAATGTTCGTCACACATTTTAAAGATACAGAGTCGTTAGGGTAGGCAGGAGTAATCTGACACATTTGTACATTGTCTCATACAGTTTGATAAAGTAGGCGAGGAGGAAGTACATTCAAAGTTGCAGTATAGTCGTGTACATGGCTGGTGTTGTATGAATGTTACTATACAAAGTTACATTTTCTTAACTTCTCAGTGTATAGTCGGAAGTGATTGATGCAACATCATGAAAACTTGATAAGAAGATAGTTAATATAATAAGGTGGTTGGGAGAGGATTTTCAACTTTGACATGGGTTCTTCTTTCCAGTGTCCTTGTTTTATAAAGAGCTATCACTGGTAAGCTCTCATTGTTGTTCTTCTTTCGTTGGCACTGTTGAGCACCGGCGGTGGAACTAAGGTCCAGCTCAAATCCGATTTCTTCACGTGGCAGGGTGTGACCACTCACTGTTCTTTGATCACAGTCCTGTTCCTTAACACAGTTCACCACAGGTACTTTTGAGACAGGGTGCCGGCCTTTTGTTCCTCGGTAGTAGGTCAAAGTCATAGTCCAAATGAAAGAGGAAGAGAGAATGGGGTGGCATGGGATCGGATCAAAAATGCGGACCAAGGGGGGGCAGAATCTTTTCAGCACTGGGCCCATCAATCGGGCCCGACGGGTTGAGACTTCAGGCACGCTGGTCAGTGAGCAGGGGCCTCGATGTAGCCCTTCGCGCTCATCGTTCTGATAATGGTGTCTCGTCTCACACCCTTGTTGCTTCGTCGCTTCCCCCTTGGTCGATGTCATAGATGCTTTATGATCCGCAGCCAGACTGTGCGTCACGTCCGACCCCTCTCTTCCGATGGCTGCAGGTTATCCTTGAATAGGTTATAAGAAACGAAAGTCTTAGAGATCTTGGCAGGGAAGACATTTACATACTTCATTCTCTCTCCCAACCACTGAGTAGTTGCGGAAATGCTCTTATCTGTTACTACATGATTGGTGCCTATTAACTCTGATGTTAGTGTGCGTGTTACTAATCTATTAATTACTGCTGTGGTGCAGGGTTCTGTGGGTGTCCCTGTCCATCGTCTGGCCTTCTAGGTGTCGGTTTCTGCGCCTTATAATACAAGGTTTGGTAATACCCGTAAGTGCGAGGTGCTACTGTCATGCGTTCATGAGTATCCTTTTCATACAGTAGGTGACCCTTTATCAGTTTAAAACAGGGCCATCAGCTGTTTCGTTCGGGATACTCTGAGACGGCTAGTATAGGGCTGGAGTTATCTCTGGGAGAACAGGGTGCTTTAGACATTCTATTTCGGGCTAATTGGTCAGGGGTAATTCTGGGTGGTGGAGATGGTGTCCTTTAAGAACAAAAACCACTGACATATAGTCCCCGTGTTGAGGGTCAGATTGGGAGACATCAGTCGTCTTACCTGTCCTTTCCTTCTCAGCCGATTAGGCTTAATGTTTGTAAAAAGGAGAGGTAGTAACGTGGTAAAGTATGGTCGTTTTTGTTTCTGTCAATTTGTTCGAACACCACTGTGTTCAGGCCAATTATACACTTACCAAAGGGGTGTATGTCGTTAATTTATTCAAGAAGAAAAGAGGGCAAGAGAGAGCCTTTTGCGAGGGAGGGGGAGAGAGAGAGAGAGAGAGAGAGAGAGAGAGAGAGAGAGAGACGTGTGCATCAAGTAGGCTATTTTTGGCATACATACGACACAAAACGAGAGAGAGAGAGATGGGTAAGATAATAGGCCACTTGGTGCACACACAACATGGAGTAGCATGGGTCTGTTCCATGTAAGAAAACACAAGCGGGGAAAAGACATAAATTCGGTGATCACGTACACACAAATGCCGGATAGGGTGTGACAGTACATGCATCAAGACGGAGACTCAGGGCTGCGTCGAGCACGGGGACCTCTCCTTTCCTGTCCTCTATTCCTATGCATGCTGCGTACCTTCAGTATTTTGTAGTTCATCTTATGGGTTGTCTGACCCTTTATTCTCCTCCCTTTGATCGGTGGACGCGCACTTCAATCATACAATGACGCTCTCTTCAAGTGATCCGAACATGAAATGCATACACATTCATATCGTATAATCGTAGTACACACGCACAATCATATCATACAGTTTTTCATGTTCCCAATGGTGGTCTGTAATTTTACGCACTATCTCACAACGTTTGTCTATGTTTTCCCTGATATTGAACTTGGTGCGGTCCATGTCCACTCCACTCTTCAGTCGGAACTTCGTCGTGACCTATAGAGGGGAAATAAGAGGGGAGGGGAGGTGCAGTATTCAAAATACCCCAGCGCGCGCAGACACGAAAGGTTCTACCTACCATGTACCAGGCTAGCCGCAGGGGTGGGTAATACCACGGACCTATTATTCTTTAGTTCGAGGCAAAGATGCTCTAGTTCATTCATCTCCTAAATTCGCGTTCCCTGGTCGTGCATGTATTTCTCAATTGGTCGTGTATTATGGCGCAGGATACCATACCTTGCATGCGACATGTACCTTAAGTTATAGTTCATTATTGATTCGACAATTCTTGGAAAAAGGGCAGGCGTGATGGGTACAAATTCCGTTAAACAAAAAGATTTTTAGGCAAATTGTGTCTGTATTATCTGTATGCTTTCGCTTAGGAGTAACAATCATTTATTTAAAAGAAAAACCTTCAACAACCCAGATGATTAGTCATGACACTGATTTCGTAATTCCTTTTTAAGAAGCCCTTTATTTAAAACAATGTCAGTGTAGAAATACGGGCCTACAGCCGCTATAGGCCGGCCACGGTGCGAGAGGCGTCGAGCAACATGAGCAACACTAGATTAACATAAAAATCGGTTCCCCCCTCTCCCCCACCATCATGTGTGAAAGCATCGCATACATGTATATATATCTCTTTTTAACACGAATGTCACGTGACTGGAACGCCACAAGGAGTTGTAGGCCACTCCTACATCAGCGCCATCTTAGGGCGGGGTCGGGCCAGTGCACAGTCTAAGTCTTTCCATGAATTAGCAGTTGAACCAGAATTCCTTTCGGTAGTTCGAGAACTTTCGTTAGCGTCAACTTTGCGTCAGCATGGCGTCACTGCAACCTTGTAGCAATGCCACGGTTTGTTCTTAGGGCGGGGCAGCAGGCGGGTTCTTCCGCCGACGCTTTACTGTCTCACTGTATCAAGCGGAGGCAAGGTGGCTGCCGCCCGGGGGCAAAAAGAGCAATGGTGGTGGTTTTGTCCTTACCGGAAGTCCGCAGGAGTCGAACTTCAAATGACTCCAACCAATTCTGCAAGGCTGAGGGGAGCGTTCTGTCAAGGGTGGGGCCCATGCCCTAGCAAACAAGCTTTCGAGTCCAGAATAGTCTCACGGTGGGCCAGGCCTGGAACCGGAGGGGTCAACCGCCGGAGTTCAAGGGCAGCAGTAGCAGCAGCTCTTCGGTACAGTCACCGGAGAGGAGCCAGCAGCAGTAACAGCAGCGGTTCGGGTGGTACTGCCACCGGGGTGATTCCAGTAGCAGTGACGACAGCAGTTTGGATGGTATCACCATCGGAGTGGGCCCCTACTTACTTGGCTGCGGGGGCCCACTCCCCGCGTCGGGTGCTAGCGGCAGTCTTGGTGAACCCTGTGCCTGGGTGGCTGCCTGGCGGTCGCGTGCAGGGGCGCCGGCTCAGCCGAACGGCGAATGAAGTGGCAGGGCGCAACTCAGCTGGCTGACGTGTGAAAGATGCGGTTGGGGTGCCCTCATCTGCTGGCGAGCCTCCACCTGGGGAGGTGGGGGAGGCCCGTCCGCGTCGCCTCCCCCCGCCAGGGCACCCTCCGTTATTGAAGGAAGAAGTGACTGGGAAGACCCGCAAAGCGTGCCAGGGTGAAATTCAGCAGGCCGATGAAAAAGATGGCTGGGTGCAGCTTAGCTGGCCGGCGAGTGAAAGACGGTTGGGTGCAGCTTAGCTGGTCGGCGAATTAAAGACGGTTGGGTGCAGCTTAGCTGGCCGGTGAGTCAAAGACGGTTGGGGTGCCCGGCGAGCCTCCACCTGGGGAGGTGGGGGAGGCCCGTCCGCGTCGCTTCCCCCCGCCAGGGCACCAGCCCTCATTAAAGAAAGAAGAAGAGAAAGCGGAAAGGCCCGCACAGCGTGGCGGGCTCCGCCTTGGTGTTGCCAGAACTTCGGCGCTTCGTATAGCCTCCGGCCTATTCGCACAATCGCTCGCCACTGATGTCAATGGATTTTTGCATGGCTTTTATAGCCCAAAGTCAACTAAGAGGGACCGCCCAAAACAGGCCAATGTTGCAATTTCGAGGAAGGAGAGGCGAGGACGGCGTCACGTGGACGCCAAGGCTTTGGGATGGAGGTTGCAGCAGACTGTCATGTAAATAGTTGTTTCAAAACGTGTTTCAACCTGTTTACCCTGTTGGTGTGTTTGTTATATCCTATAAGTTATTAAAATGTTATAACTACATTACTTCGTTGGAGTGTTTGTACATATTTGTAGTCTGATGACGAGCACAAGGAGGTTACTGTGCAATCGGAAAAATAACATAGCCCAATTGTGCGCGATCTAGCCCTAGTTTGGTGACGTCGATGGTGGGTGTCAGCAGGCTTCCGTTTGAGCGGGATTTTGTCATGCTTATTGGGCGGGGTGGGCAGTAGGGCAGACATGTTTAGGTAGCGAGAGTAATGGAGTCGGGCTACCTCGCGGTCGTCTCGACCGTGAGCTTGACTCCTTCCCTTGGTTTCATATGTCCCACAAAGGGCTAACTCCTAGCGTTATTTTAGTTTTTGTAAGGTCAAAAAGGATCCTACCAGTGCCTTTACTATCTTGTCGATTCCTGTTCGTTCATCCTTAGTTAATCGATTCATTCTGGTGGACTCTTTCTTTCCTATCTCATGGTCGTCTAGCGTTGTAGTCGACGTTGGGTTCGGCACAAGAGGCTCAGCCGGCGCGGAGGCCGTGAGGGCCGAGGCCCCTGTACTGCTTTCGCTCGTGTTCGGGGGTTGTGGGTGTTGCACTATTGATTGGGAGGGTGCATACGGAGGGGGCATGTAAATGATCGGGGGACCTAACAGTAACTCGTCATTCGTTCGCTGCTTGGAGGACAACTCAGGGTAGAGCAAAGAAGGGGTCCTAACAGCGTACTGGCCTGAGGTTTCGGGCTCCTGTCTTAGTTTAGTTTCCCTTCTCTCCTTTATGTCTTCTTCTAACTTTCTAGCGGCAAGGTGAGCTGCCTTTCGTAATTCCTTTTCTGCTTTTACTTCTTCCCTCTTTTTCCGTTGCGTCGCTTCTTTGCGCCACATGCCAATACTGTCAAGCATAGTAGGCGTCGTCTTATTGCTACGCAGAGCTACTTCTAGCGCTTCTATCTTGCGGTCGTCGAAGGATCCCATCAGTGGCCACTGACTTTCGGGGTCCTTCTTGGTATATTTATGCCACAGCTTGCTATAAGCTACGGCGACTAGTCCATATTTAGTGAACATGTCCTTATTAGGGGTGCCTTCCAGTGGAGCCGGGTGGTTCACCTCTAATAAGCGGTCCGGGCAGAACCAACTACCGATCAGTGGGGAGAAGATAGGCATGACGGGTTTCAACGGGGACAAAAGTCAGCACTACCTATCTTTTCACTGCTTGCAAAGACTAGACAGAATATCTCTATTCTTCGTTATTTGTAAGCAGAGAATACCTCCAAAGAACCAATATCGAACAACTAGTGTTCGGACAATCAATCAATCAATCAATGGGGAGATAAAGATAGGCACGACGGGTTTCAACGGGGACAAAAGTCTGCGTTACCTACCCTTCACTATTTGCAAAGACTAGACAGAATATTCCTATTCTACGTTATTTGCAAACAGAGAATATCTCAAAAAGCACTATTCTTCAAAACAATCAATGTTCGGACAATCAATCAATGGGGAGATAAAGATAGGCACGACGGGTTTCAACGGGGACAAAAGTCTGCGTTACCTACCCTTCACTATCCGCAAAGGGAGAGAGAGAGTATTTCTACTCCTCCCCGTTTGTAGACAGCGAATATCTCAAAGAGAACAATCAATGAGCAATACTAGTATTCAAACAATCAATCAATTATTTCGCACTTTTGTCGTATTTCACGACCTTACCCGGACCGCGTGGACAGTTTCTCGTCTTCCGCCTCCAGCGCCCGATCGTCCTCTACTCTCCGTATTTGCCGCGGCACTCCTGATGGTTCCCAGTCAGGACCGTAGATCACTCGAGAGAGGTCTGCTCGGAACCAGTGAAGTTCGGATGATCGGCTGCCAGACGAGGGTCTATTGGGCAGGAGCTCTCCCGATCGTTGCAGTCGTTCACTCTGTCGTCGGGACCTCTCCCACTGGATCCACGTGTCGCTGATGGGCCCCACGTTTGGGACGCCAATTGTTAAATGGTAGCGGCAGTTTCAGTCGATAACCTTTCAAGTATTTGCCCGGCGGTAATCGCCTCTCATACCACTCGATAATTTACCAATAAAAGAGGCAGGCGCCGGAGACTGGAAGGCAGGAAACAAAGTTTTATTCCGTCGGAGCAGAACACATCAGATCAGACAGCAAGGTATCGTCACGAGGTGCTCTAACTGCATCTCTGAGACCTGGTCTCTTATACACTGGTTTATTGCTTTATTACACATAGTATATTCTTGAGATTCCCTTGATGCCTGAAAGAACATCCCCTGAAGCCCCGGCTCAGATCCGATCCCACACATAGATACAGTAGAAGTTCCCATCCTACCCGCAGTGGGAGATGGCTATCGCGCAGCAGGGAATTCCGCTAATTCCCGGCGGTGTGTGCAACCGGCCGGGTCTCAGGGGGTAGGGGCTTTGATCTACTGTAATCCCTTTGATGCGGGGTGTTTCCCTTACAGTAGGGGCAATAAACTGCATCCGCAGGGCTAGGTGATGGCCTGGGACCAGTTCGGACAATGGGGTGCAGAGGAAGGGGGGTTGTCAAAGGAGAGGCATGACCATGTATGGGATGTCGGTCGGATGTGGTTCCGTAGCAGGGTCGCGCAGAAGGAGAGGGTTTATGGCCTGTATGAGAGAGCGGGGGTGGCCAGCGCGCGGGGGATGCTTGCAGCGCCAAGGGGACCGCGCTGGCGATTGACAATGAGTGGGGTGCCTAAAATGGCAGCCGTGCGCTCGCTGTGCGTGGTGCTGGGGAGGGGCAAGATGGCGCAGATAATGTTCAGTTTGCAAGCTAAATTTCCACAAGAAGGGATGTGGTGTTGGGGCTATTTGGTTGTCGAGGTGGAAGTTGAGGTCTTCCAGCAGGGTGTAGTTGGTGGATGTGATGGATTGCGGGGAGATGATGTCTGTGATGGAGTTGGTGAAAGGTCCGCAGGGTCGGTAGATGAGAGTTCCTCGGAGGGTGGTGGTAGTAGGGCTGGCCTGTATCTTGAAGTGTAGGTGTTCCATCAGGTCTGTGGCCTCGTCTCGGAGTGTGCTCAGCCGGAGGGTGGCTTTGTGGACGATGGCAATTCCTCCTCCCGGGCGGGTGGGGCGGTCCTTCTGGGAGATCTTGTATCCTTGGGGATGGCGATGTCCAGTCCCGAGGTCGTGTTGGTTCAGGTTTCGGTGAAGAATGCTACGTCCGGGGTGGTGCTGTTGAGGAGGTCCCAGATTTCGGTGGCTTGTTTGTGGAGTGATCGGACATTGAGGAGGATGCATTGCAGCATGAACGTGGATCTTCTAGCAACCGGTAACCAATGCAGGGCTTTCAAGGCAGGGGAGATGTGGTCTTGCGGTTTTATATGTAAGAGTAGTCTTGTACCGAGTTCTGAATCCGCTGTAGTCTTTTCATGGTTGTTAAAGGTGATCCGTGGTAGAGGCTATTGGTGTAATCGAGATTGGACAGAACAAGGGAGATGGTAGCCTGGACCTTGTGTGGAAATCCCAAATGGGGGAAGATTTGTCGCAGAGTTTTTATAGTAACAAAGCTTGGTGTGGATGGGGCCATCAATATACACCCCAGATCTTTAACTAATGTCCCTCTTCCCATCCTTAGTTTCCTTGGCGAAAAGCCCGCAACTATGTACTTTTAATCAGTTGTAGACTCCTCTTCAAAGAAAGGTTGCAACTCCTGTGATTGGGTTCTGGGGTTCCCTGCAGTGAGCAAAGTCTTGGAACACTGTGTTGGGACTTCAGTTCCCCTTTGATATCCGAAGAAGCACAAGCAACGAGGAAAGTATAAGCCAGTCGCAAGGCCGTGTATTACTGTGACCTTGGAGGCTGCTGCCTCCTGAAGGAGAGGTGGACTGCCATGAGAAAAAGCAGCTTTTCCTGCATTTGTGGATTAGATAAGAGGCCCGACTGGCAGGCAGTTGTTGTGAGGAACTGCTCGAGGAGAAAGAATCTGTGCAAGATCACAGGGTCATCTGCCAAGAAGCAAGAATATCAAAAATGAGAACAGAGGCCTGTGGAGAATTTCCTAGAAGACCATATCTACTTGGTGTGCCAGCTTACCTGCACTACCAGTTTTGCCACTTTGCACGCTTGCAATCAACATTTGGCAAACCTGGCTTGTGTCCCAATGGTATGTGCAGCAGGCGTGGAGGATGCACGATTCTGTCCCGAGACTCCATCCATATCCCCTGGTGGGAAAGAATCTTAGAATTATGTGGGTTCCCCTAATCCTTTGTTCATCTGACCCAGAGGAACACTAAGTCAAGCCTGTTTGCACCAGAGCATCTCAGGGTGCTGTCCATCGTCTGGACGAGACCATGTACATTTAGGGAGTTTTTGTTTCAACTCTAGTCCCAACTTTGCCCAGTAAGTTAATGGCGTTATCTCTATCTTGAGTCCAGTTGCCTCAATTAGATCTGGTTCTGTATAAGGAACCCTGAGTGGAGGTTATGCCCAGTTACCTTCACCCCCACCAGCCCATCTTAAAAGATGGCCTCTTATGTTTCTAACCGTTAGAAAAGGACCAACTTTTGGCCCGAGATAGTTGTATCGAATCCCCACAGTCCCTTAGCAACCATAAAGGAAGAGGGCTCAAAGATAACTCTAGGTTGAGGTACGTTGGTGGGATACTGGAGGCCTTCAAACGAAGCTTTATGGGATGGAGCCTAGGGTTCAGGTGGCCAGCTACAATTTAGCTAGAAGGTCTCAGAGACACTGTTGTAACAATTCCCGACTGTAGCCATCATGGGTCGACTCCTCATCTAAAAATCCTGCATAAACTTGGGGGATTCCATCCTGCCAGTGAGCTAACTGCTGCAATTTACAGACTCTTTCACTTAATAGGAGCGCAGTCCCAGGCACCCGGATCTTTGCCAGGAGAACGCCGCTAATGAGGAGATTTGACCCTACAGTTAATGCAGGCCTCAGTGTCGCATCATTATGGCCTCTCACAGGGACTATCACTAGAATAACAAGCGGTTCTGGACCTCGTTCCTCGAGGTGCCAGAAAATTCCGTTTGCTACTGTATCTTTTTTATTCTCTATTAATCCATATAATTTCTACTTATATCAAAATAAACTAAGGGAAGTTTAATCCTCCTGTGCTACATTTCTGATGATGCAATACCTTCTCCCTATTTTGTTCTGATACCCTCTATAGCACGCTAAATCGACAATTCGTGGAATTAGCACTTTACCAATTGAAGTCCACTGGAGAAATAAACTTTAAATTAAATAACTGGAAGACGACACTTCAGTGCCGTTTGGGATTCTTTTTAATGTAAAACCATCTCCAAGATGAAGTTGCTAAGAATCTAGAACAGCAAGGAGCCTTTACCACTTCTGAGGAGTGCAGTTGAATCCGGGCCTGGGGGCAGCAGTGGTAAATACCCGTTCCTTCCTCAAGGGCTCCCCCGTTGCCACAGACTATGCCAGAAACCCTTTTACTATCTTGCATGAAGCCAGTCTCGGTCCCAGTTCAATCTGCCCCTGTGTTCTCGCTCCACTAGTTGTCCATCTTCTCATTGCATGTACATCTCCAGTCTCTGTAATCCTTGTAGTGCGTTTCGTACGGGTTATCCATTATCTTCTATCGAGTCTTTCTTGCTAACTCACTCCACCTACTTTTGCCCTGTCTGTTCGCCCTTACTTCCCCCAACTCTTTTCTCCATCTCCTCATCTTCTCTTCTCCATTTTTCTTCCAACCTACGCCTCTTTTCTCGCTCCACACCCACTGTTAGAATCGGGGATCTCTGGTTGGCACAGGTAGGTACTTGTGTCAAGCAGGGATCCTCTCTTCCAGTCAGGGTAAGGGGTTACACTCCAACAATAACCCCTGCTCACTCTCTAGGTAGCTTGGCGCGAGCAGACAAGGCTTATCTCAGGGCGCAATGGTTGAGCATTTGTGACCACACACAGTAATTCAATGATACCCCCACAAATGGACTCCACACTGGTTTATCAAAAAATAAATGTCTTTTATATAAGCAGACTCATCACAAGACCCAATAACGATAAACGGGCCCACAATACTAATTGGCATAAAGTAGTTTTTGTTTCAAGCGTATTTCAATAGTTCTGTGTGCTTCGCTCTCTTCGTACGGTTCGTACGGGCTGGGAAGAAGCTTACTAGCGGGGCTCACAAGCGTTTCAGACGATCCGGGCGAAGCGTACTCGTACGGTGCTTACGAACGGGGCACACAGATGCCCCCGACGCTCCGGTGAGAAGCGCACCCCTGCGGTGCTCACTGAACAGGGCTCACACACGCTACAGGTGCTCCGGTGCGGAGCGTACACCATACGGTGCGACGCAGTCACAGTACTTTTATCTTTGGAAGTTCGTCACGGACGATGCGTTGAATCCCAGCGCGTTGTACGGTGCGATGTCCTCCTGTTGCGGTGCGAGCTACGGCTCGTAGGGGGGCCTTAGTCACGATGCTTGAGGGGACGGTGTGATAGTACGGTGCGCTGGCTCTTCGTTGCGGCGTACGAGTCGTACCTTGAGAGCGGCGCCTTTTCTTGAAGCGCGACGCGAAGCAGGCAGTACGCTCCGATGATGAGCGACGTATCAACCACTCTATGCGCCTGCCCACAACGGGGGTAGGGGGGCACGCTGAGCAGTACGATGCAGAGAGGGGGCAATAAAAGTGCGTCACGAAGTCCTTCCTTCACGTTGCGAGCTACGGATCGTAGGGGGGCCTTAGTCGCATTGTTTGGGCCGGACAGCTGGGCACAGGCTTGCCAGTATACGCGCCGATCTAGGAGGCACACACTTCTCTCGGCGTCAGCTTCACGGGCTGAACGGCGGTTCTCTGCGGCGGTTCTCAAGGGGGGGGGTGAAGTACACTGGTCCTGGGACTTCGTTCAGGGGGCAAGCTCGGTCACAAGCCCTTGGAGATCTTAAACAGCACAAGTGGAAATAAAGTTTGTCAGCAATCTTTCTCCTCTCCTTCAGTAGCAAGGCAACCACTGCAGGACAATCCCCCAGGTCAGGGATAGTACTCCTCCTACAGCTTTCCCGGTTCCTTCCACTCAGGCAGAGGTTCATCTTGTAGCAGGATCTAATTTCTTAGGAGCCGGGCTCCTATACTTATACTACATTTCTTTTGTTCTTGCAGGCCAGGGGGGCCCTTGCCTAGTTCGGTCCGGTTTCTGAGCACTTTGTTGACATGATGCAGGCTTCTGCTTTCAGTGTGCAGGGCAGAGACATCAGACGCTCCACAGGAGGTGGAGCCAGCATTGTGGTGGCAGAGCCCAGCCCTATTCAAAGTCCAGGTGCACTCCTCCCACCCATCCTGGTGTAATCTTCCTATTCACCACCAGGCTACCTAGCCCTGCCCATCTGGGTTTCCCCAGCCCTGTCACTCACACAAACCAGACAGCAGATACACATCAGCGCAGAGGTGGGCTGAAATCGTTAGGCAAGCAAAGGCCAACTTTCTAAAAGTGGCATTTGCAAACACAGCACATTTAAATAAACTTTGCTAAAATATGTATTTTATTATTCTGAGTTCAGGCATACTAAACTCGATTTTCTACCATGTTCCCTGGGTCTGTTAGGATCATAGGATGTAAGAATTCTAACAGCCCATTCTGGCCTATGGAGAACAGGTAGCCTCACAATAGTGAAAAACGAAAATGGCTGTAATTCACTGTTAGGACATGCCACACACATCAGGGCTTGTCCTACCTTATGCTTACAATGCACCCTGCCCTTGGGCCTACCATAGGGGTGACTAATATGAAGTTAAGGGAAGGTTTAGAGACTGGCAAGTGGGTGCACTTGCCAGTCAGCATGTCAGTACCAGACTGCACGCAGGGTCTGCAATGGCAGACCTTAGACACATTTTACAAGGCTGCTTCTGTGGGTGGCACAACCAGTGCTGCAAGCCCACCAGCGGCATTTGTATTTACAAGCCCTGGCACTCCTGGTGCACTTTACTGGGGTCTGACAGTAAACCAAATAAGCCAATCATGGAACCCAACCAATTCATCATCAGTTTACAATAGGGAGAGCATATGCACTTTAGCTCTGGTCAGCAGGGGTAAAGTGCCCAGAGTCATAAAACAGCCAACAGGTCAGAAAAAATATAGGAGGAAGGCAAACTAAAAAAGGTCAGGGATGACCCTGCAAAGAGGGCCAAGTCCAACACCCACTGTCGTTCTTTCTCCCAGCCCTGTCCTGCTCCCTTGATCTCGCTCTCGCTCACTCTGTCCTCCGCCGTCTTTCTTTCAAGCAGCCTTTGTCCTCCTCGCGTTAACCCCGATTCTCCCCTCTGCCGTCTCGCCCAAATTGTACCTCTTGCCGGTTCGCACCATTTCCCTCCCCGCTCCTTCGCGTCTGCCCCTCACTCTTTCAGTCCCCGGTCTGCCGCCCTTGCTATAGGCAGTAGCCGCCTTTCTGTCTTTCGTATATGTTCTATCCACCAGCTTTCTCGCCCCGTCTAGCCCCGTTCTTGTCTCGCTCTCTGTCTTCCTCAGTTTATTCCCGTCGCTCTCTTCCCGCCCCTCGTTATCTTTCTCCCAGTTGATGCCACTGCTGTCTCTATAGCTCCCTCTATCTCCCGCCTTCCTGTCTCGCTCCTCCTTGCCGCCCCAGTGGCTGGGATCGCACTCTGCCCACAGAGACCATTAGCAGCCCAGCGTGCTGTCTCTCCTCTCAGGCTGTGTCCAGCGTGGCGTCTCGTCTCAGTAACTCAGGGTTCTCTCTCCTAGTTAGGATGTTCCTCGGCGTCCCCTTCCCCACTGCTTACCTCGGACGACGCGCTCCCCAGCCCCCCCCCCCCTCAAAGAAACCGAAAGGAGGACGGCTTCTAAAAAGAAACCTCGAGAAAGGTCCACTTACTTTCCAAACCCAGCGTGTCTGGTCCGGGGGGCACCGTAGGATGCGGGTATAAAGATGCCACATACTATGAAATGAATAATTATTCAACAAAATGTGGTTCTTTCTAATACCAAACAGATGGGACCAGACACCAGCGGGAAGAGAAGTGCGCGAAAGGTTGGGGCTTGAGAGCAGCGCGCTGCTGCCCTCGCGGGGCGCTGGGGTGTCATGGTTTGTCAAGGGCTCTCCTGCTGCCCGATTCTGCCAGGGCTACTGCCCTTCTGAACTCAGACCTGCGGCCGTGCCCTGCCGACTTTGGTGCTGGAAACCAGGGTTCGAGCCTCGAGGTCGCGTCCAGTCGTCCACATCCTGTGATTCTGGGCAAATCAGCTCCTCTCCCCGTGCCTGAATGTGTAATGTAAATACGGTGCTCATGTACAGCGCTCCAATACCTTCGGGTCGAGTTCGCGCTATATAAATGTGCAAAAAATAAAAACTATTTTAGAAATGCAGCTGAAACCGAAAGCACACGCTGCTGTATCTTTCCCAACCCAAAATAATAAAACAAACTTCACAGTAAATCACGTTTCCCGTGTGCAATGGGATACAATTCACGCACCAGTCCGAGGTGCGGCAGTTCGTGTTCAGTTCTGGGACAGACCGCCAGGGGCGCAACCTCACGGCAGTCAGCCCGCACCCCATCACACAGAATTAACGAGGCGTCCGTCCGTGTGCCTGTGCCGCTGAACATGTGAGGCAGTAGGTACCCAAGTGTCCGAGCCCTTCAGCAGCTCTACTGCTGAATAGGTGAAGCAGAGTTAGCGGTGCATTCGAGTGCTGCTGAAAGTGTGAGGCAGAAGGTACCCAAGTGTCCGAGCCCTGCAGCAGCTCTACTGCTGAATACGTGAAACAGAGTTAGCGGTGCATCGGAGTGCTGCTGAACATGTGAGGCAGAACTTGCACGCAGGCAACTAGAGCCAAATTCCGGGGGGGGGGGCTGAAAAAGATTTCGGGGGGGGGCTAAGTCTTCCAGCGATAGGCAGAATGGCTGTAAGAAGGGGCGAAAACGCAACAAAAGCCTCATTAACGAGTAAATGGTCTTTTAAAGACCTGTGAAGTACTCGGGTCCGGCTGCAATTAGACGGACGCCAGCCCGCGAGGCTGTCTCAGCCGGGCTGACACACATGAGGGGGGGGGGGGGGGGGGGCTGAAGCCCGGTGAGCCCAATGCGTGTTGCGCGCCTGGGCAGAAGGTACCCAAGTGTCCGAGCCCTGCAGCAGCTCTACTGCTGAATAGGTGAAGCAGAGTTAGCGGTGCATCGGAGTGCTGCTGAACATGTGAGGCAGCAGGTACCCAAGTGTCCGAGCCCTGCAGCAGCTCTACTGCTGAATACGTGAAGCAGAGTTAGCGGTGCAATCGAGTGCTGCTGAACATGTGAGGCAGCAGGTACCCAAGTGTCTGAGCCCTTCAGCAGCTCTACTGCTGAATAGGTGAAGCCGAGTTAGCGGTGCATCGGAGTGCTGCTGAAGGTGTGAGGCAGCAGGTACCCAAGTGTCTGAGCCCTGCAGCAGCTCTACTGCTGAATAGGTGAAGCAGAGTTAGCGGTGCATCGGAGTGCTGCTGAAGGTGTGAGGCAGCAGGTACCCAAGTGTCTGAGCCCTGCAGCAGCTCTACTGCTGAATAGGTGAAGCAGAGCTAGCGATGCATCGGAGTGCTGCTGACCGTGTGAGGCAGCAGGTACCCAAGTGTCCGAGCCCTGCAGCAGCTCTACTGTTGAATAGGTGAAGCAGAGTTAGCGGTGCATATGAGTGCTGCTGAACATGTGAGGCAGGAGGTACCCAAGTGTCCGAGCCCTGCAGCAGCTCTACTGCTGAATAGGTGAAGCAGAGTTAGCGGTGCATCGGAGTGCTGCTGAAAGCGTGAGGCAGCAGGTACCCAAGTGTCCGAGTCCTGCAGCAGCTCTACTGCTGAATAGGTGAAGCAGAGTTAGCGGTGCATCGGAGTGCTGCTGAAAGTGTGAGGCAGCAGGTACCCAAGTGTCTGAGCCCTGCAGCAGCTCTACTGCTGAATAGGTGAAGCCGAGTTAGCGGTGCAATCGAGTGCTGCTGAACATGTGAGGCAGCAGGTACCCAAGTGTCCGAGCCCTTCAGCAGCTCTACTGCTGAATAGGTGAAGCAGAGTTAGCGGTGCATCGGAGTGCTGCTGAACATGTGAGGCAGCAGGTATCCAAGTGTCCGAGCCCTTCAGCAGCTCTACTGCTGAATAGGTGAAGCCGAGTTAGCGGTGCATCGGAGTGCTGCTGAACATGTGAGGCAGCAGGTACCCAAGTGTCCGAGCCCTTCAGCAGCTCTATTGCTGAATAGGTGAAGCCGAGTTAGCGGTGCATCGGAGTGCTGCTGAAAGTGTGAGACAGCAGGTACCCAAGTGTCTGAGCCCTGCAGCAGCTCTACTGCTGAATACGTGAAGCAGAGTTAGCGGTGCATCGGAGTGCTGCTGAAAGTGTGAGGCAGCAGGTACCCAAGTGTCCGAGCCCTTCAGCAGCTCTACTGCTGAATACGTGAAGCAGAGTTAGCGGTGCATCGGAGTGCTGCTGAACATGTGAGGCAGCAGGTACCCAAGTGTCCGAGCCCTTCAGCAGCTCTACTGCTGAATAGGTGAAGCAGAGTTAGCGGTGCATCGGAGTGCTGCTGAACATGTGAGGCAGCAGGTACCCAAGTGTCCGAGCCCTTCAGCAGCTCTACTGCTGAATACGTGAAGCAGAGTTAGCGGTGCATCGGAGTGCTGCTGAAAGTGTGAGGCAGCAGGTACCCAAGTGTCCGAGCCCTTCAGCAGCTCTACTGCTGAATACGTGAAGCAGAGTTAGCGGTGCATCGGAGTGCTGCTGAACATGTGAGGCAGCAGGTACCCAAGTGTCCGAGCCCTTCAGCAGCTCTACTGCTGAATAGGTGAAGCAGAGTTAGCGGTGCATCGGAGTGCTGCTGAACATGTGAGGCAGCAGGTACCCAAGTGTCCGAGCCCTTCAGCAGCTCTACTGCTGAATACGTGAAGCAGAGTTAGCGGTGCATCGGAGTGCTGCTGAACATGTGAGGCAGGAGGTACCCAAGTGTCCGAGCCCTGCAGCAGCCCTACTGCTGAATAGGTGAGGCAGAGTTAGCGGTGCATCGGAGTGCTGCTGAAAGCGTGAGGCAGCAGGTACCCAAGTGTCCCAGCACTGCGTGAATCAGTCTTAGCGGTGCATCGGAGTGCTGCTGAACATGTGAGGCAGCAGGTACCCAAGTGTCCGAGCCCTGCAGCAGCTCTACTGCTGAATACGTGAAGCAGAGTTAGCGGTGCATCGGAGTGCTGCTGAAAATGTGAGGCAGCAGGTACCCAAGTGTCCGAGCCCTGCAGCAGCTCTACTGCTGAATACGTGAAGCAGAGTTAGCGGTGCATCGGAGTGCTGCTGAACATGTGAGGCAGCAGGTACCCAAGTGTCCCAGCCCTGCAGCAGCTCTACTGCTGAATACGTGAAGCAGAGTTAGCGGTGCATCGGAGTGCTGCTGAAAGCGTGAGGCAGCAGGTACCCAAGTGTCCCAGCACTGCGTGAATCAGTCTTAGCGGTGCATCGGAGTGCTGCTGAACATGTGAGGCAGCAGGTACCCAAGTGTCCCAGCACTGCGTGAATCAGTCTTAGCGGTGCATCGGAGTGCTGCTGAAAGTGTGAGGCAGCAGGTACCCAAGTGTCCCAGCCCTGCAGCAGCTCTACTGCTGAATAGGTGAAGCAGAGTTAGCGGTGCATTCGAGTGCTGCTGAAAGTGTGAGGCAGAAGGTACCCAAGTGTCCGAGCCCTGCAGCAGCTCTACTGCTGAATACGTGAAGCAGAGTTAGCGGTGCATCGGAGTGCTGCTGAACATGTGAGGCAGAACTTGCACGCAGGCAACTAGAGCCAAATTCCGGGGGGGGGGGCTGAAAAAGATTTCGGGGGGGGCTAAGTCTTCCAGCGATAGGCAGAATGGCTGTAAGAAGGGGCGAAAACGCAACAAAAGCCTCATTAACAAGTAAATGGTCTTTTAAAGACCTGTGAAGTACTCGGGTCCGGCTGCAATTAGACGGACGCCAGCCCGCGAGGCTGTCTCAGCCGGGCTGACACACATGAGGGGGGGGGGGGGCTGAAGCCCGGTGAGCCCAATGCGTGTTGCGCGCCTGGGCAGAAGGTACCCAAGTGTCCGAGCCCTGCAGCAGCTCTACTGCTGAATAGGTGAAGCAGAGTTAGCGGTGCATCGGAGTGCTGCTGAACATGTGAGGCAGCAGGTACCCAAGTGTCCGAGCCCTGCAGCAGCTCTACTGCTGAATACGTGAAGCAGAGTTAGCGGTGCAATCGAGTGCTGCTGAACATGTGAGGCAGCAGGTACCCAAGTGTCTGAGCCCTTCAGCAGCTCTACTGCTGAATAGGTGAAGCCGAGTTAGCGGTGCATCGGAGTGCTGCTGAAGGTGTGAGGCAGCAGGTACCCAAGTGTCTGAGCCCTGCAGCAGCTCTACTGCTGAATAGGTGAAGCCGAGTTAGCGGTGCAATCGAGTGCTGCTGAACATGTGAGGCAGCAGGTACCCAAGTGTCCGAGCCCTTCAGCAGCTCTACTGCTGAATAGGTGAAGCAGAGTTAGCGGTGCATCGGAGTGCTGCTGAACATGTGAGGCAGCAGGTACCCAAGTGTCCGAGCCCTTCAGCAGCTCTACTGCTGAATAGGTGAAGCCGAGTTAGCGGTGCATCGGAGTGCTGCTGAACATGTGAGGCAGCAGGTACCCAAGTGTCCGAGCCCTTCAGCAGCTCTATTGCTGAATAGGTGAAGCCGAGTTAGCGGTGCATCGGAGTGCTGCTGAAAGTGTGAGACAGCAGGTACCCAAGTGTCTGAGCCCTGCAGCAGCTCTACTGCTGAATACGTGAAGCAGAGTTAGCGGTGCATCGGAGTGCTGCTGAAAGTGTGAGGCAGCAGGTACCCAAGTGTCCGAGCCCTTCAGCAGCTCTACTGCTGAATACGTGAAGCAGAGTTAGCGGTGCATCGGAGTGCTGCTGAACATGTGAGGCAGCAGGTACCCAAGTGTCCGAGCCCTTCAGCAGCTCTACTGCTGAATAGGTGAAGCAGAGTTAGCGGTGCATCGGAGTGCTGCTGAACATGTGAGGCAGCAGGTACCCAAGTGTCCGAGCCCTTCAGCAGCTCTACTGCTGAATACGTGAAGCAGAGTTAGCGGTGCATCGGAGTGCTGCTGAAAGTGTGAGGCAGCAGGTACCCAAGTGTCCGAGCCCTTCAGCAGCTCTACTGCTGAATACGTGAAGCAGAGTTAGCGGTGCATCGGAGTGCTGCTGAACATGTGAGGCAGCAGGTACCCAAGTGTCCGAGCCCTTCAGCAGCTCTACTGCTGAATAGGTGAAGCAGAGTTAGCGGTGCATCGGAGTGCTGCTGAACATGTGAGGCAGCAGGTACCCAAGTGTCCGAGCCCTTCAGCAGCTCTACTGCTGAATACGTGAAGCAGAGTTAGCGGTGCATCGGAGTGCTGCTGAACATGTGAGGCAGGAGGTACCCAAGTGTCCGAGCCCTGCAGCAGCCCTACTGCTGAATAGGTGAGGCAGAGTTAGCGGTGCATCGGAGTGCTGCTGAAAGCGTGAGGCAGCAGGTACCCAAGTGTCCCAGCACTGCGTGAATCAGTCTTAGCGGTGCATCGGAGTGCTGCTGAACATGTGAGGCAGCAGGTACCCAAGTGTCCCAGCACTGCGTGAATCAGTCTTAGCGGTGCATCGGAGTGCTGCTGAACATGTGAGGCAGCAGGTACCCAAGTGTCCGAGCCCTGCAGCAGCTCTACTGCTGAATACGTGAAGCAGAGTTAGCGGTGCATCGGAGTGCTGCTGAAAATGTGAGGCAGCAGGTACCCAAGTGTCCGAGCCCTGCAGCAGCTCTACTGCTGAATACGTGAAGCAGAGTTAGCGGTGCATCGGAGTGCTGCTGAACATGTGAGGCAGCAGGTACCCAAGTGTCCCAGCCCTGCAGCAGCTCTACTGCTGAATACGTGAAGCAGAGTTAGCGGTGCATCGGAGTGCTGCTGAAAGCGTGAGGCAGCAGGTACCCAAGTGTCCCAGCACTGCGTGAATCAGTCTTAGCGGTGCATCGGAGTGCTGCTGAACATGTGAGGCAGCAGGTACCCAAGTGTCCCAGCACTGCGTGAATCAGTCTTAGCGGTGCATCGGAGTGCTGCTGAAAGTGTGAGGCAGCAGGTACCCAAGTGTCCCAGCCCTGCAGCAGCTCTACTGCTGAATAGGTGAAGCAGAGTTAGCGGTGCATCGGAGTGCTGCTGAAAGTGTGAGGCAGCAGGTACCCAAGTGTCCGAGCCCTTCAGCAGCTCTACTGCTGAATACGTGAAGCAGAGTTAGCGGTGCATCGGAGTGCTGCTGAAAGTGTGAGGCAGCAGGTACCCAAGTGTCCGAGCCCTTCAGCAGCTCTACTGCTGAATTCGTGAAGCAGAGTTAGCGGTGCATCGGAGTGCTGCTGAACATGTGAGGCAGCAGGTACCCAAGTGTCCGAGCCCTTCAGCAGCTCTACTGCTGAATAGGTGAAGCAGAGTTAGCGGTGCATCGGAGTGCTGCTGAACATGTGAGGCAGCAGGTACCCAAGTGTCCCAGCACTGCGTGAATCAGTCTTAGCGGTGCATCGGAGTGCTGCTGAACATGTGAGGCAGCAGGTACCCAAGTGTCCGAGCCCTGCAGCAGCTCTACTGCTGAATACGTGAAGCAGAGTTAGCGGTGCATCGGAGTGCTGCTGAAAATGTGAGGCAGCAGGTACCCAAGTGTCCGAGCCCTGCAGCAGCTCTACTGCTGAATACGTGAAGCAGAGTTAGCGGTGCATCGGAGTGCTGCTGAACATGTGAGGCAGCAGGTACCCAAGTGTCCCAGCCCTGCAGCAGCTCTACTGCTGAATACGTGAAGCAGAGTTAGCGGTGCATCGGAGTGCTGCTGAAAGCGTGAGGCAGCAGGTACCCAAGTGTCCCAGCACTGCGTGAATCAGTCTTAGCGGTGCATCGGAGTGCTGCTGAACATGTGAGGCAGCAGGTACCCAAGTGTCCCAGCACTGCGTGAATCAGTCTTAGCGGTGCATCGGAGTGCTGCTGAAAGTGTGAGGCAGCAGGTACCCAAGTGTCCCAGCCCTGCAGCAGCTCTACTGCTGAATAGGTGAAGCAGAGTTAGCGGTGCATCGGAGTGCTGCTGAAAGTGTGAGGCAGCAGGTACCCAAGTGTCCGAGCCCTTCAGCAGCTCTACTGCTGAATACATGAAGCAGAGTTAGCGGTGCATCGGAGTGCTGCTGAAAGTGTGAGGCAGCAGGTACCCAAGTGTCCGAGCCCTTCAGCAGCTCTACTGCTGAATACGTGAAGCAGAGTTAGCGGTGCATCGGAGTGCTGCTGAACATGTGAGGCAGCAGGTACCCAAGTGTCCGAGCCCTTCAGCAGCTCTACTGCTGAATAGGTGAAGCAGAGTTAGCGGTGCATCGGAGTGCTGCTGAACATGTGAGGCAGCAGGTACCCAAGTGTCCGAGCCCTTCAGCAGCTCTACTGCTGAATACGTGAAGCAGAGTTAGCGGTGCATCGGAGTGCTGCTGAACATGTGAGGCAGGAGGTATCCAAGTGTCCGAGCCCTGCAGCAGCCCTACTGCTGAATAGGTGAGGCAGAGTTAGCGGTGCATCGGAGTGCTGCTGAAAGCGTGAGGCAGCAGGTACCCAAGTGTCCCAGCACTGCGTGAATCAGTCTTAGCGGTGCATCGGAGTGCTGCTGAACATGTGAGGCAGCAGGTACCCAAGTGTCCGAGCCCTGCAGCAGCTCTACTGCTGAATACGTGAAGCAGAGTTAGCGGTGCATCGGAGTGCTGCTGAACATGTGAGGCAGAAGGTGCCCAAGTGTCCGAGCCCTTCAGCAGCTCTACTGCTGAATACGTGAAGCAGAGTTAGCGGTGCAATCGAGTGCTGCTGAACATGTGAGGCAGCAGGTACCCAAGTGTCTGAGCCCTTCAGCAGCTCTACTGCTGAATACGTGAAGCAGAGTTAGCGGTGCATCGGAGTGCTGCTGAAAGCGTGAGGCAGCAGGTACCCAAGTGTCCCAGCACTGCGTGAATCAGTCTTAGCGGTGCATCGGAGTGCTGCTGAACATGTGAGGCAGCAGGTACCCAAGTGTCCGAGCCCTGCAGCAGCTCTACTGCTGAATACGTGAAGCAGAGCTAGCGGTGCATCGGAGTGCTGCTGACCGTGTGAGGCAGCAGGTACCCAAGTGTCCGAGCCCTGCAGCAGCTCTACTGCTGAATAGGTGAAGCAGAGTTAGCGGTGCATCGGAGTGCTGCTGAAAGTGTGAGGCAGCAGGTACCCAAGTGTCCGAGCCCTGCAGCAGCTCTACTGCTGAATAGGTGAAGCAGAGCTAGCGGTGCATCGGAGTGCTGCTGAACATGTGAGGCAGCAGGTACCCAAGTGTCCGAGCCCTGCAGCAGCTCTACTGCTGAATACGTGAAGCAGAGCTAGCGGTGCATCGGAGTGCTGCTGACCGTGTGAGGCAGCAGGTACCCAAGTGTCCGAGCCCTGCAGCAGCTCTACTGCTGAATAGGTGAAGCAGAGTTAGCGGTGCATCGGAGTGCTGCTGAAGGTGTGAGGCAGCAGGTACCCAAGTGTCTGAGCCCTGCAGCAGCTCTACTGCTGAATAGGTGAAGCAGAGCTAGCGGTGCATCGGAGTGCTGCTGACCGTGTGAGGCAGCAGGTACCCAAGTGTCCGAGCCCTGCAGCAGCTCTACTGCTGAATAGGTGAAGCAGAGTTAGCGGTGCATCGGAGTGCTGCTGAAAGTGTGAGGCAGCAGGTACCCAAGTTTCCGAGCCCTGCAGCAGCTCTACTGCTGAATAGGTGAAGCAGAGTTAGCGGTGCATATGAGTGCTGCTGAACATGTGAGGCAGGAGGTACCCAAGTGTCCGAGCCCTGCAGCAGCTCTACTGCTGAATAGGTGAAGCAGAGTTAGCGGTGCATCGGAGTGCTGCTGAAAGCGTGAGGCAGCAGGTACCCAAGTGTCCGAGTCCTGCAGCAGCTCTACTGCTGAATAGGTGAAGCAGAGTTAGCGGTGCATCGGAGTGCTGCTGAAAGTGTGAGGCAGCAGGTACCCAAGTGTCCGAGCCCTGCAGCAGCTCTACTGCTGAATAGGTGAAGCAGAGCTAGCGGTGCATCGGAGTGCTGCTGAACATGTGAGGCAGCAGGTACCAAAGTGTCCGAGTCCTGCAGCAGCTCTACTGCTGAATACGTGAAGCCGAGTTAGCGGTGCATCGGAGTGCTGCTGAACATGTGAGGCAGGAGGTACCCAAGTGTCCGAGCCCTGCAGCAGCTCTACTGCTGAATACGTGAAGCAGAGCTAGCGGTGCATCGGAGTGCTGCTGACCGTGTGAGGCAGCAGGTACCCAAGTGTCCGAGCCCTGCAGCAGCTCTACTGCTGAATAGGTGAAGCAGAGTTAGCGGTGCATCGGAGTGCTGCTGAAAGTGTGAGGCAGCAGGTACCCAAGTGTCCGAGCCCTGCAGCAGCTCTACTGCTGAATAGGTGAAGCAGAGCTAGCGGTGCATCGGAGTGCTGCTGAACATGTGAGGCAGCAGGTACCCAAGTGTCCGAGCCCTGCAGCAGCTCTACTGCTGAATACGTGAAGCAGAGCTAGCGGTGCATCGGAGTGCTGCTGACCGTGTGAGGCAGCAGGTACCCAAGTGTCCGAGCCCTGCAGCAGCTCTACTGCTGAATAGGTGAAGCAGAGTTAGCGGTGTATCGGAGTGCTGCTGAAGGTGTGAGGCAGCAGGTACCCAAGTGTCTGAGCCCTGCAGCAGCTCTACTGCTGAATAGGTGAAGCAGAGCTAGCGGTGCATCGGAGTGCTGCTGACCGTGTGAGGCAGCAGGTACCCAAGTGTCCGAGCCCTGCAGCAGCTCTACTGCTGAATAGGTGAAGCAGAGTTAGCGGTGCATATGAGTGCTGCTGAACATGTGAGGCAGGAGGTACCCAAGTGTCCGAGCCCTGCAGCAGCTCTACTGCTGAATAGGTGAAGCAGAGTTAGCGGTGCATCGGAGTGCTGCTGAAAGCGTGAGGCAGCAGGTACCCAAGTGTCCGAGTCCTGCAGCAGCTCTACTGCTGAATAGGTGAAGCAGAGTTAGCGGTGCATCGGAGTGCTGCTGAAAGTGTGAGGCAGCAGGTACCCAAGTGTCCGAGCCCTGCAGCAGCTCTACTGCTGAATAGGTGAAGCAGAGCTAGCGGTGCATCGGAGTGCTGCTGAACATGTGAGGCAGCAGGTACCAAAGTGTCCGAGTCCTGCAGCAGCTCTACTGCTGAATACGTGAAGCTGAGTTAGCGGTGCATCGGAGTGCTGCTGAACATGTGAGGCAGCAGGTACCCAAGTGTCTGAGCCCTGCAGCAGCTCTACTGCTGAATACGTGAAGCAGAGCTAGCGGTGCATCGGAGTGCTGCTGAACATGTGAGGCAGGAGGTACCCAAGTGTCCGAGCCCTGCAGCAGCTCTACTGCTGAATACGTGAAGCCGAGTTAGCAGTGCATCGGAGTGCTGCTGAACATGTGAGGCAGCAGGTACCCAAGTGTCCGAGCCCTGCAGCAGCTCTACTGCTGAATAGGTGAAGCAGAGCTAGCGGTGCATCGGAGTGCTGCTGAACATGTGAGGCAGCAGGTACCAAAGTGTCCGAGTCCTGCAGCAGCTCTACTGCTGAATACGTGAAGCCGAGTTAGCGGTGCATCGGAGTGCTGCTGAAAGTGTGAGGCAGCAGGTACCCAAGTGTCCGAGCCCTGCAGCAGCTCTACTGCTGAATACGTGAAGCAGAGCTAGCGGTGCATCGGAGTGCTGCTGAAAGTGTGAGGCAGCAGGTACCCAAGTGTCCGAGCCCTGCAGCAGCTCTACTGCTGAATAGGTGAAGCAGAGTTAGCGGTGCATCGGAGTGCTGCTGAACATGAGGCAGCAGGTACCCAAGTGTCCGAGCCCTGCAGCAGCTCTACTGCTGAATACGTGAAGCAGAGCTAGCGGTGCATCGGAGTGCTGCTGACCGTGTGAGGCAGCAGGTACCCAAGTGTCCGAGCCCTGCAGCAGCTCTACTGCTGAATACGTGAAGCAGAGCTAGCGGTGCATCGGAGTGCTGCTGACCGTGTGAGGCAGCAGGTACCCAAGTGTCCGAGCACTGCAGCAGCTCTACTGCTGAATAGGTGAAGCAGAGCTAGCGGTGCATCGGAGTGCTGCTGAACATGTGAGGCAGCAGGTACCAAAGTGTCCGAGTCCTGCAGCAGCTCTACTGCTGAATACGTGAAGCCGAGTTAGCGGTGCATCGGAGTGCTGCTGAAAGTGTGAGGCAGCAGGTACCCAAGTGTCCGAGCCCTGCAGCAGCTCTACTGCTGAATACGTGAAGCAGAGCTAGCGGTGCATCGGAGTGCTGCTGAAAGTGTGAGGCAGCAGGTACCCAAGTGTCCGAGCCCTGCAGCAGCTCTACTGCTGAATAGGTGAAGCAGAGTTAGCGGTGCATCGGAGTGCTGCTGAACATGAGGCAGCAGGTACCCAAGTGTCCGAGCCCTGCAGCAGCTCTACTGCTGAATACGTGAAGCAGAGCTAGCGGTGCATCGGAGTGCTGCTGACCGTGTGAGGCAGCAGGTACCCAAGTGTCCGAGCCCTGCAGCAGCTCTACTGCTGAATACGTGAAGCAGAGCTAGCGGTGCATCGGAGTGCTGCTGACCGTGTGAGGCAGCAGGTACCCAAGTGTCCGAGCCCTGCAGCAGCTCTACTGCTGAATACGCGAAGCATTGCAGCAGGAAAGGTAACCATAGCAGGGGGACGTTCCAAGTCTACAAGGTGAGGTTGCGTCGCTAAAGCAACAACTGGCGCAAAGGACTAAAACCGCAGGAGAGCTGGAGCGCAGGGCAGAGGCGGCGGAGGGCCGTGCGCGGCGCAGCAACATCCGAGTCCTGGGGATCCCTCAACGGGCCAAAGAGGGCAAGACCGAAGAGTTCCTGGAACGCTGGAGACGCACCACACTATGCCCAAGGGGACTCTCGGACATGTTTGTAGTAGAAAGGGCGCACCGAGCGTTGGTCCCCCCTCCACCTCCGGGGCTACCCCCAGGGCAATAATCGCGAAAATCCGGAACCACTAAAACAGACTGCATGCTGTGCGCGGCAAGAGGCGTTGGCCTCATGCTACGAAAATAGCAAGCTAGCCATATGCCCGACTATACCAGGCAAGTCCAGGAGCAAAGAAACACCGTGGGACTGAAGCAAAGCTCAGGGACTCGCACCTGCGGTACACGCTGCTGTACCTGCTAAGGTGAAGATGCTAGCGTTGAGGGAGACCCCGGATGAGGGTTGGGAGTGGTGGAGATCTGGGGAGGGTGCTCAACCTGACAGATGAGGTGGTCCCCGACACTACCCGGGACTCCGATCCGCCCACGCAGGACACTGGATGATACCAAGAGCGGGCCGGGATCACTGTACAACTGTTCGGGACTGAATTGAAGAGACACTATGATTTGTCTGATTGTTAACACAATGTATGCACAATGGGTCCCTGGTTGCGGGAAGGGGGAGGTGGACGGAGGGGCTACCGTGGTGGGGGGGGGGGGCGGGTGAGAGTCTATGCCAACTCAAAAGAGGCTCGGGAACACTACTGACCTAAGCGTCAACACCAAGGGCTTGGGAAACCGCGAGGAACATGGGCCAACTTATCAGGGCTCTTGCTGGTCATCACACCCGGGTCAATGGATGGGTCAGGCCGGGTGGCCAGATTCGTTGGGACTGTGGGGGATGCTGTGCACGTGGTGGCACAAGCGTGGGAAGGGCTTAACCGTATGCACTGTTGCAGGTCAGGAAATGTTTACATTACATATTAGTTGTTACATGCAACAGCTGATGGGTGGGATCATATTGCACGACCGCGATGTGGAGGTCACGACACTAGAGCATTACAATAGCAACGGGGACTAAGTTCATCAGCTGGAATGTGAGGGCGGCCAGGCCCATGCAACAAGCACTACAGGGTTCTCTCGTTCCTGTGTAGACAACAT
This sequence comes from Triturus cristatus, assembly GCF_964204655.1. Taxonomy (NCBI): domain Eukaryota; kingdom Metazoa; phylum Chordata; class Amphibia; order Caudata; family Salamandridae; genus Triturus; species Triturus cristatus. The sequence continues at coordinate 1,172,020,858 of NC_140580.1, read as the reverse complement.
GTTTCCGTGGCGTGCTTACAAGAGACCCACCTTGACCACGTGGGGCTCAGCGACTGGCTAGAAAAAGGAGGGGGCAGATCTTTCATTCCTCATACCCCCCCACGAGAGGGGTGCGCTGGTGTGGGTGGCCCCGGGTACATGGAAGCCGACATTAACAGCAGATGCATGGTACTTAGAGCCAAACTAGATGGTCAGGACATAGTAATCCTGAACATATACACCCCCAAATGTAGACAATCCTGACATCTAGCAGTCCCTACAGGAGGTCCTGGCCCTAGATCTGGGGGCTCCGATACTCTGCGTGGGGGACTTCAAATGCGTCCTGGACCCTGACCTCCTCACCCAGGCACAAAGCTACGAATGACTGAGAAGCTTCCGGGGGTAATGGGAAACCTGGGTATCCAAGACTTTTGGAGGGACAGACACCCCACTCAAACTATACACTTGCTACTCCCCCACCCACAACACCCACAGTAGACTTGACAGCGTCCTGGTGTCGACAGTATGTGCCGATTCAAGTGTGGAGGTGACCCATCAGGCCAGCTTCCTGTCCAATCACTTCCCGGTCACTTGCCCGCCACAGTGATCAATTAAAGCGCTGCGAGGCCTCCGGGTAGTCTATGCGCTATATAAATATAATTTTTCATTTCATTTCACTTGCACGGTCCGCTGGGGTCTCCCTGCACACCACCCCCAAGAACGCGACGGGTGCCAACTGACATACTGGAAGACGCACTCTGTAGGGAATACATGGCGGGTGTCCTGGATCAATTACAGGACAGTCAACTGGGAAGAGGCAAACATCTCTAAGGCCACGAAAAGGGAGGCACTAAACGCGGTGACGCGAGGAGCTTGTCTGAGTTTGACATGTTGGGTCTGCACACAGCCGCAGCGTGACCTTGCAGGGAAGAATCGGCATTGGCAGTGGCGCAAATTGGGGACTGGACGGATCCCGCAGCTTAGGCTCGGGAATGGGAGATCTGAAAGCGCATCCGCGATATCTAGGACAGGTTAGATAAATTCACACTCACCCAATACGGACAGTGTGTAGAGAGGGAGGGAGACAAATCCGGACAGCTATTGGCTTGGATCCTTCGTAGGGAGCTGACCCCAATAGCTGCACGTCGCACACCCACCGCTGCAATGGTACACACCAGAGCTGCAATCTGACAAGAGCTGTAGCGCCATCTCCAGACTGTGTACGCCAGAGACTTAGCCATCAGTAAAGACTGCTATGTCCCATACTTGCAGACCATGAATTTGGCACAGCTCCCTGCCCAAGCCATGGAGGAGCTGGAGGCCCCACTGACCGCAGAAGAAATGCAGGCAGCATTATTAATGCTCCCAGGAGCGAAATCCCCGGGTGGGGACAGATTCACCCGAGCATATGCCGCTATTGTGACTGGTGCACTGAAGCAGGTTTATGGAGGCCTTTGACAGAGGAATCCTCCCCCATACATTGAGACAAGGCAACATTTGTATGCTAATGCAACCGGGCGGGGACAGCCGCGACCCTTCGTCCTATCGCCCAATCACCATGATAAACTCAGACGTGAAAATACTAAGCTAACTCCTGGCCTCTCGCCTTGGAGCCCACATATCTCACCACGTGCACGAGGACCAATGTGGTTTTATCCCGGGCCGCAATACCAGCATGCACCTACGCCGAAGAACACACATTTTGCATGAAACAAAATACCGGGAGTTGGAAATGGCGCTCGTGTCGATAGATCTGACCACGGCCTTCTACGCGGTAGATTAGGGTTATATCTTAGAAGTACTTAAAGCAACGGGGTTTGGGCCCCCACTTCTGCCACTGGATTCAAGTATTGATTACTGAACAGAGTGCACGGCTAAGGCTGGGTGGAGCGCGGTCCGAGGAATGGGTCATGATGTAAGGCACAGGTCAGGGGTGCCCACTCTTGCCCCTCCTCTTTGCCCTGGCCCTCGAGTCCTTGGCGGTGAGGATGCGGGCGGAAATGGAGCGGTGGGGTATCCAGGTAGGAAACACGACACGCGAGCTCCCTTTATGCGGACGATGGTCTTTTCTATGTGTCGTCTCCTAGAGAGGCAGTGCCCAGGCTCCTGCAGCACATGGAACAGTTTGGTGAAGTATCTGGGCTGCGCCTCAACCGTTAAAACACATCCCTGCTCTTCCACCTGGCACACATGGTCACTTTGCCGTAGGAGAGACTCCCAAATCTGGAACTCAGATGGGAGCGAGAACACTTACGATACCTCGGGGTCCAGATTGCACTCAACAGTGCCCGAGTTAATGGCCTTAAACCTAGATAAGGTCCTAGAAGACTTGAGACGCTCTGACGCTCTGGACCACTTTACAGCTTTCCTTAATGGGTAGATTAGCAGTGTCCAAAATGGTAATGTGGCTAGATGCCTCTATGCGCTCCAGAACTCTCTCTGCCAAATCCCGACAGGAAGTTTTAAACAGCTGAATGCTATACTGGTTTCCCTACTATGGGCAGGATGGCGTACCAGGGTGGCCCTCAAGACCCTGACGCACATACATGAAGAGGGGGGCCTGGAGGCCTCACGATTTGCCTCCCAGCATCAGCATGTGTCACGCTAGCTGGAGGACAGACAATATTGGGGAAAATTAATACTAGCAGGCCGAGCAGACCCAGAGGTACTCCCAGTAGCGCTGATGCAGGGGAGGGGGGGGGGGGAGGCGGAGGGGATCTCCTATACATAGTGCACCAAAATGCAAACCTATGGCAGCTGTACGTAGAAACAGTGCTGCACCATGCTCCCTTTCATAGAGAGCTTCCCATATGGATCTTGGCCCCAATCAGGGCTATGAGCGCCCACATGTAATTCCAGGCGTGGAGAGATGGTGGACCACTATCTGAGAGAGACGTTCATAACGTACGAGCAAGCCTGTGAAAGCTTCACCCTGGGTCAGGGTCACTACCTACAAAAATGGGTATCCTAGAGGTGGCAAGAATTACCTGGCCTGAGTCCCCTGATATTCCGCAGCAGACAAGTACTTTAGACCGGTTGATAACATGCGGGTCCAGGCGCTGGATAATTTTGCTCCTTTATAAAGCCATGAGACTAGACACAATGGCTCAGCCCCCGTGCTACAGAGCAGCGTGGGAGACCCTAATATACACATAGCGGATAAAGATTGAGCGAACGTGTGTACACTCATGCACACAGTGTCCTGTAATGCAAGGTTTAAACTGATTCACTACATTTTCTTACATCGTTATCATCTCACACAGGTGAAGCTCCAATGGGTTTCACACCACAACGCTGACAAGTGCCCCAAGTGTGGGATAGGGAGGCAGATTTTCTGCACCTTGCCTGGGCTTCGGCAGTTTTGGTCACAAGTGGTACTCAAGGTCCGTCAAAGCACTGGTCTCCCCATAAGGGAGGAGCCAATCCAATGTCTCTTCGCCCATACACGAAAGCCCAAGAATCGGAAAATGGCACCTAAACTGCTGTAGCTGATGGTGGTCTTGGCCAGACAAAGGGTGGCCATAACTTGGATGGGGCAGAGAAGCCCGGACCTACCAACATGGCTCAGGGACGTGAGGGAGCGGGCCCTTGCGGAAGAAACTCGTATGAAACTACATCGGAAAGATGAGAAGCTCCAGACAGATCTCACCGACTGGCGCGAACTGTGCAATAATGCCCTAAACCCAGAAGAATCGGAGACTGTGCAGAATGATAATGAACCTTGTGAGAGTGAAACAGAGACAGATGAGAATGCACGGGGAGAGTAGCAGGAGCGTGTAGCTTAGAATGAGTACTCACCTTCTTTATCAGCGATTATTATGTGGATGCTTATGTAAGGCCCCTCATGGTCAATTGTAATATTGTATAAGAACAAAATGTAAGCCAAGAAGCTTTTCATTATCGTGCATTTAATGATATGCATCAAGGTTTGCTGCAATTCTTTGTTGTAAAAAAGAAATCATTGCATGGTGTGTAGCGGACCTACTCAAACAAAACACGGAAAGCAACAACTTCCCAGACGGATCTCAATGTGGTGTCATCCAGGGATTCAGCACAGAAAGCACTCTATGACAGGTGGTCAATGATGCCCCTTGGATCTAGACAAAGACAACCCTTGCCTTCTGATTCTTTTCAAACTCATCATCCTTCGGCACGGTCGACCACCACACGCTCCTAGTGACACTCAAATCAAACAAGCATCGATGGCTTGGTCTTCAAATGCCTCGTTCAATTCCTCATGGGCAAGTTGCAGCGGGTAAAAATTGATGGCCATCTTTCCTCGCCAATTGTGGTGTGCCAAGGGGTCTCCCCGGAGTCCATCCTTGCCCCAACCTTATTCAATCTGTACATCAAGCCACTCGAGTCCTTCTTAAGAAGTCAGGGATCGTCTATCATTCGTATGCAGACAACACACAGCTGGATCTAAAGGTCTCCTCACAAAACAATGTCTCGCTGTTCGCCACCATTCTAAACTCTGTGACCTCTCATAACCAGCAGCTACATTTTCTAAAAATGAATTTCTCCTCATTTACCCTTCAAAATGAACACCTCCGCTGCAATCCTGGATGAACACACACAACATCCTCAACAGTAAACCTCGCCACTGTTGCCAGACCAAGTCACTGGGAGTGATCCTAGACAAAAGACTCGACCCAGATCCTCGAATCAGCACTGTGGCCATAAATGCTCACTATCGACTACGAATTCTGTGGAGAATCTGCGGTTACATCTCAGAACAATATCTTGAATCTCTTGCTCATACACTGGTACTCTCGAGAATAGACTCTTGTGACTCTCTCCTGGCCCCCCAAAACCCGTCTCACCCCACTGAAAACAACTCTACACTCCGCAGCACAGATTGTCTTTGGGGCCAAATGAAATGACCACATTATCCCCACGCTGATCTCTCTCCGATGGTTGCTAATTGAAGCAAGGGGTATCTACAAGACTGCCAGCATCACCCATAAAGCCCCGCACACACCCACTTACCGTTACCTGGCGGACAAACTGAAGCCATCAGACAGCTCCAGACCACAGTGAAACACCTCAGTAATGCTCCTTGAACCCCCATCCTTTAAAAGAGAACGACTGATTGCACAATCCTTCTCAGGAAGCGCAACCAAAATCTGGAATTTACTTCCTCCAAATCAGCGCACAACTGCCTCGCTGACGACTATTGAAACGGACCTGAAAGCCCTCGTCTCCCAACGGTATTTTAGCCTAAACACTTATCAACACTTGCATCAGAATTCTACACTACCTCAACCTTTTTTACGGCTGTATACTACCTCAACCTTTTTATGGCCATATATACCTTTTTACAGCTATTAAACATTCTCCTTTATGTGAAGATCTATCTTGTACTTTCTACCTTTGTAATTACTTACAGCTATATTCTCTAGCTTAAACCATCTGTAACTTCCATGTAACAAAATATTTATACTGTAAAGCACTAGCACCTATGGTTAAGTCTATACTATGTAAATATGCATACAAAAATAAACCAGAGCGAACTACCCGTACCCTATCCCCCCCGTCGTGGTTTCTCCAAATAAATGCACTCCTGAATAGGATCCTCTGGCAAGGAGGTGCGATCCGGATGGCACTCGCAACATGCTTTCAGTCCACGTATTGCGGTGGTATCGCTTCAGCTGACGTCCATGCGTACTATTGGGCTTCGCACCTCCTGGTGATCAACGAATGGTGGTACGGTTCCCAGACAGATCTGGCTTATGCTGTGGAAAGGCTTGCCATGGCGGGTACTCCGCTGCTCCATCTCCTGTATAGCTGCTTGTCCCTGGAGGCGCTTCCCCCGGCCTGCCGGACACTTATTCAGACATGGAGGGGGGTGGTTCAGTCCATGGGTTGGTGGGGTACGTTGACGGGCGCCACTCCCCTCTGGCAGGGAACGCACCTACGGCCTGTCTCTGCATTGGTGGGGTTTCGCAGGTGGGACGATATTGGGATATCCACTCTTGGAGACATTATGCAGGGGACCACTCTTAAATCCTTTCATCGGCTACAGGCGGATTTTGACCTTCACAAATCACAGTTTCATTGCTATCTGCAGGTCTGTCATGCATTGACCCTCCTGATACGGCATCTCGAGTCATTACCTGAGTTCCACCCGCTGGAAGGTCGGTAGTTGATGGGAGGTTTGGGGGCCACAAACTCCGGCAAATTTATCAAACCCTCACTACACACTCCAAGAGCACTATCCACCAAACCCAGGGGGCCTGGGCGGCAGACCTGCCCGCCCTGAAGAGGATTGAGCCGAGGCGTTGGCTAGCCCTCGGTACGTCGCCGTCTCCACCAGATACAGGTTCATTCAATTTAAATAGCTCCATAGGATATATTACACGCGTCTTTGCCTCTGGAAGATGGGGGCTATTCAGTCCCACATCTGTCTCCGTTGTGGCACAGACGAGGGGTCCAGCCTTCACACGGCGTGGAGCTGCGGGACATTGGAGCTCTTCTGGTCGGGCGTGTTGTCTTGCATGGGGCGGGTTCTGGCATGGGACATCCCGGCGGACCCTAGACCAACGCTCTTACACAGCACAGAAGACATTGGGGGGAGGGGGGGGGGGACAGGTATAAAAGACACCTTTTGTTCTTGGGTCTCACATTGGCCAAGCGCGACATAGCACAGCATTGGAAGGATACGTCCCCGCCCTGTATAGCTAGCTGGAAAAAGGCCATGGATAGGTGCATGTCGGCAGGGGTTGCGGTGTTTCAGGCGAGGGGCTGTCCACAGACGCATGGGAAGATCTGGGCACGGTGGGCCAAGTACAGGGGGTTGACTTGTCCTTAATGGTGCAGCCAGTCACCGAGACCCTATTGAACGGCTGGTGGTGAACGATTTGCCAGTTTAAAGTGTTGGTGCTACACGGACATAGACGGGAACTCCTTCGCTATGTCCATATAATGATTTTCAAGTATGTATGGTGCGCGGGGTGTTTTCATTGGTCGGATGTTCCGCAGACCTCAGGGCTGGGTAATTTACAGTACCTCGGGATTTTACAGTATACATTTCAAATGTACTTTGCTTGCTGGGCGCGGCCTATCTGGTACTATGGAAAATCAATAAAATCGGCTGCTAAACATGCGAGGCAGAGGTTACAACAGCATCCAAGCCCTGAAGCAGTTCTACTGCTGAATCCATTATGCAGCGGGTTAGCCCGCATCCAAGTGCTGCTGAACATGTGAGGCAGAGAGAGGGTATCCCAGCAGTAGAGCACTGCGTCAGCTCTACTGCTTAGTATGTGGAGCAGATGGATAGCAGCACAGAGTACTATTTTTTTCCCCTCATTTACCAGCAAGCGATTCTTACATGATAACAGAAAGCTAGAAAGACCCTCGCCAATCTTACAGATAGTGCCGAATTGTTGTCCAAAGACGACTTCAGGGACAAACAGATTCAACAAGTCGTGGTTTAATCACCGGACACTGAAAATTACCAGATCTTACCCTGTGTCACCATGATAGAAAGGCGGACCGCATATCTTGGGTTTTTACCGCTGGACGGGGACCCAAATCCAACCTGCTTATGTTATCCAGTGATTTAAGCCATTGCTTGCCCATCGGGGCAGGACTGTAACCACCTCATGCATATCTACCTCCTTGCCACAAGGATCAAGTTAAGAAATGTTGCCTTCAGCTGAGGGTAAGATGCAACAAGCTTACCTTAATCATCAGTCTAAAATCTCTGATGACATAGCACTTACTTCTTCCCAATTGTTAGCAAGCACGGGGCACGACATGAACATGTGGGCGCCAGTCTTTCTGCATCTTTAACAGCTTGGTACTGGGCCTTTTGCAAATGTAGTCATCTTTCTTTGAGACATGTAGTTTCTGTGAAGAGTATAAAAATGGGTTTCCTTTAAGGTAGCGGGTCTGGTGGCTTAGTGGACTAATGCATCCACTGCAGGGACCTGTGTTCGACCTCATGGTCACAGGTTCAAATCACGGCAGGTCCACTCAGCCTTTCATCCATCTGAGGTCGATAAAATGAGTACCGTTGGGTAACAATAAACATCTGTTATTCAGCGCCTTGAGACCCATGGGTGATAAGTGCACTTTACAAATACATGTGTTATGTTATGTCTGGTGATGGAATAAAGATTTAAAGATTCTTTCCATGAGGTTGGTTGTTCAGACATTGGCAGGTATCCTTCCCTGGATTGCAGCATGGTCTCAAGTTTCTTATCGTCTATGCTTATTAACTCCCAGTACCGTATGGATACCCCCTTTTTTTTTTAGTAGGGATGAATCCTGTATTTGTTCTTCAAATTCCCACTCCTCACCACTATCGCTTTTCTTGTAGACCACCATGGCCTCAGCTAATGCCTCCCATGATTTTAGTTGTGACGGATTTCGCAGTTGACCCCAATATACTAGGCAGACAGCTCTGAGCGGGAGGCTAAGTATCTTCTAAGAAGGCTGGCCTAACTGGTGAATTGCTGATCGGTGCAAATGTTGCATTGTAGTCAATCCCTAAGATTTTCCTCAATTTGTACCAGACATCTAGAGGTACTTGCAACACTTTGAAACGTAGCTCTGTAAATAATCTGGGGTCGCTAAATTTATGCAAAAAGTTATTCGGATCAAAAGTACTTAACAGCGAAGCTAGGCTCTTTCCACTGCATGAATCGTCTGGCCTAGACAACAGTATTCTACAATTATTTTATTGAAAAGCACATACCCAGATAGGGTAGGACCAGGCTGTCTTTCGAGTCTTCTCCTGGGTTTCTTCCAAATGAGCCGGTTCCCCTTATCTGCCCATCTGACGATTCTCAATAAGCTATGAATCTTTGCAAATGTTTCTTTAAGGAAGGGCAGAGGTATATTGTCAAACAAGTACATCACTTTTGATAGGATCACCATTTTAATCTACTTCGTCTGTAATTTGTCAGACAAGGATTCCTCTATTTATTAAGAACTTCTCTACATTTCCTCATAACCCTTCTAAAGTTAATTCTGACAGATCCCCAAGGTTATCTGTGATTGTAATGCCCAGACTTGTAATGCTGGACTGCATATTGCCCCTGCAATTCGGCAGGTTCAATTCCTCAGCGATCTCCTCCTTCCGGACCATAGTTATGGTGAGATCTTCCGCGTAGAGCACAATACCATTGGCATTTAAGGTTACCTAATTCTTGAAATTCAGGTTCTGAAATGGTATAATCCTGCTGTCTCTGTTAATGTTTTGTGCCTGGGGGCGTGGCAAAGCAGCATGGCCGACAGGACGTGAGCTCCTTCGGCTCCCGACCGGCCTGCCGCTGAAATATCCTTCACCCGGATGCCTGCGGCTGCTTTGTGGTTACGGCTGGGGTCCTGCGGGTGCTGGGGGCCCCCTGTGAGGAGGAGAGCCTGATATCAGCCACTGCGACCGAGCGCCCGACAGCCTGACGGGCGAGAACTATGCGAGGCCAGAGATTCGGCCTGCACCCGGCCGAATCGCGGCTGGCGCCCGGAGTTGGCGATCCCGCTCTTGACTGCTTCAGGGACCCTGACTGAGCCGGAGGGGGTACCCCTTACCATCGGGGGCCTCCCGGAGTGCTTTGGGTCCCTACATCGCCACACCAGCGACTGGGTGAGCCGTGGACCAGGAAGTACGCCACAAGGCGTCTCCATATAGGAGTGCCGGAGTGGCTTGTTCTGCGGCGGCCGCATAGAAACAGCGGGCGTCGCGTCCCACTCCCTATGGTGGAGGATTATCCTGTGAGGGCGAACGAGAATCTAGCACGGCTGCCCGCAGTGGGCCGCAGCTGGCCGTGGCCTGTGCACAACTGTGGTCTGACGCAGTTGTGCGGCCGGGGATCTCTCCCTGTGGAGCTCCTGCGGATCCTAGTGCCGGTGGTGGGTGGTCCCCTGGGAGTTGGGGGCCCCTTGTGTGGTACATCTGAAGTCCCAATGAGGTAATGCTCCTGAGACATAGCAGATTTGGGCTCGCCTTATGTCTTGCCCTGTTTTGGGGTGCACCTGGCCCGGGGACTCCGGCTGCGCTGGGGGAGGACAGCTGCTCTCTGGCTGCCGACTGGGACTGCCACACTCTTTGGACACCTGCAGGAGAAAGGTTAATCCGCCCCCCCCTTGGTGGCCCGGTGCTCTACAGGGCGAGTCTGAGTTGTAGAGCGTCGACATTTTGGGGACACCTGTGGGACTCCCCTAGTCTTGCACCATGGGTAGAGACAAGCTGCCTTGTGCTTCCACCCCCAACACAATCACGCAGTACACCACACAACGCCTCCCCATGCAACGGATCACCCGTCAAACAGGCCCGGAGGGGGATGGCGAAGCCACTAATGAACCATCCCGAGCAGAGCTCCTCGAGGCGATACAGGGGTCCCGCGCCACCTTGGAAAAGCAGATTGAGACGGTCTCCATTGATGTGAATCTGCTGAGGGCAGACCTACGGAAAGTGGCAGACAAGGTGTCAATGGCAGAAGGGGACATTGTACAGCTTCAGGGAGAAGTGGCATCTCTGAAACAGCAGGTTTCTCAGCTAACTAGCACCACTGAGGCGTTGGAGCACCGTGCGGAGGAAGCTGAGGAAAGGGCCCGTCGCAGTAATATCAGGGTCCTGGGCATTCCGGAGTGCTTGGAGGAGGGCAACACGGAGATATTCCTGGAGAACTGGATACGCACCAAGCTATGCCCCACGGGGCTGTCAGAGGTTTTTGTGGAGGAGAGAGCCCACAGGGCGCTTGTACCTCCGCCGCTGCGGGGGCCCCTCCTCGGGACAGGGATTGTATTTTGAAAGCTGCAAGGGAAGTGCCAGATCTCGCCTATGACAATGCCAAAGTCTCAATATACGCGGATTATACCCGCCAGGTGCAGGAACAGAGGAAATCTTTCCTCTGCATCAAACAAAAGCTGCGGGAACTACGCCTACAGTACATGTTACTGTGCCCCGCGAAACTCAAGGTGATATCCCAGGGAAAGGCCCACTTCTTTGACTCTCCAGAAGAGGTGTGGGAGTGGCTCGAGATCAGGGGAGGCGCTCCCTCAGAGGGAACAGAGGGGCTCCCAGAGCACATGGGGGACCAGGACCCCGAAGAATCGGAAGAGCAGACGCAGTAACCGGTCCGCCAGCGTCGCTCAAACAGAAAGGCAGAGCGTGAGATGACGGAGCCCTGCGAGTGGAATCTTCGGACTCCGGCGACTCTCCTCCACGAACTGCTACGACACTCCAGATGTGGGACTAGTGCTAGATACCTTGCCACCGACCAATTATGTGGTACCGGAAACTGTAATGGACCCTCTTACTTCCACCCCAGACTTACCATAAAAGTGATGTTTTTCATTTCTTCTCTCTGAGGTATGGGGTTTCTAGATTGGTCGTCTAGTGGCTATTGACTCACAGGGACTCTGGCACAGCGTTTCCTAGGTATGCACCTCTGGGGAACTATCTTGGAGGGAGGATCGAGACAGGATACATTACTACTTAAGATACCGTATGCACCCTGCGGGATTAGTGGAATGAACTGGCTCTGTTGTACCAGAAACATAAAATAGGGCGGTTTGGGGTACTGATGTTCGCTATGTGGCGACTGGGCTTGGTGGCGGAGTTAGGTTTTTGTTTCTTTAAGGGTAGTTTGCAGCCTCTGTTGAGCTGATGGGGCAGCTGTGCACCTCCTGGCACCAGCATGGGAAGAGCATTTCTGCATGTATAGTTGTTAGCATATTGCTCGGGGGTGGGGGGTGGGGAGGGTGGTTCTGGGGTTTGTTCTTGTTTTTAGGTATTGTTTGTGCAGCATGTGGGGTACAGGTTATATGTAGCCATTCAGGAGGGGAAACGCACAGAAACCGATTGGTCTACCATCCATGGGGTTTAAACTCTTAAGGTGCAATGTGAGAGGGCTTGATACATGTACCAAGAAATATAGGGGGCTGTGCTTTCTTTGGGGACATCAGGTTTCGATAACGTGCCTCCAAGAAACCCACCTTACTGAAGAAGGAGCTCAGAATGAGGCAAAGAAATGGCGGGAACAGGTTTTCCACTCTTAACTCTCCACTTATGCAGGGGAGACCTTGTGTGGGTGGCCCCAGGGACCCCTTTTGCCCTTCAGTATATGGAAGCTGACGTCCATGGGAGATATATACTCCTCAGAGCTAAGTTAGATGGAAGAGACATTGCTATAATGAACACATATGCCCCAAACACGGACAATCCAGACTTTTTTCAGGCCCTGCAGGAGCTACTGATGTCGGAACTAGAAGTCCCATAGATCTGGGTGGGGGATTTTAATTGTGTGCTAGATCCGGACCTTGATAGGTTCCCACCTCACAAGGGCACGAAACCAAGGATGACAGTGATGCTCCGAGAGGTTATGGGGAACATAAGCACCCAGGATGTATGGCGTCAGAGACACCCAGCTCAGAAAGTGTACACCGGTTTCTCACCCATTCAGAACACTCACAGTCGGTTAGACAGGGTGTTAGTGGCAAACCCAGACACTGCTTTGTCCTTTGAGGTGACTCATAAGGCGCGTTTCCTATCTGATCATTCCCCTGTGGTTTGCGTGGTTGACTGGGGGGTCCCGCTTCGTCGCCCCAGGACCTGGAGGCTACCAGCGGAGGTACTCTAGGACCAGGTAGGGAAGCAACAAATAGAATCTGCCATAACTGACTATATTGATTTAAACTAGGAGGGGCCTGACTTGTCATGGGCTACGGAATGGGAAGCTTTGAAAGCGGTGGTGAGAGGGGCCTGCTTGAGTCTAATGTGTGGGGTCCGCAAGCAGCTCCAACGAGAGCTAGAAGAAGGGGAACACCACCTCTTAAAGGCACAGACCGAGATGTTCCGGATGCAGCGGATGGGGCTCAATATAGACACCCCCTCCATAGGGTAGGGGATAAATAGAGTCGCTTGTTGGCCTGGATTCTCTGACCGGATAAGCCCCTGCCGCCATCGTGGCTCTGCGGGAACCTACTGGTGGCTTGGTCCACTCAGAGGTGGGGCTACTGTGAGCCCTGAAATCCCACTTACAGACAGTATATGCCGCGGATCCAGCGGTCAGCGAGACAGCTTCTCTCCCTTACCTTCACAAACTGACGTGCGCTCAGATGACTGGCAGCTGGGTAGTGGCACTCGCCAGGGGTGTCCCCTTTCGCCTCTATTATTCGTCCTGGCCATTGAGCCTTTTGCGGTCCGGACCAGGGCAGAAATGGATCAGTGGGGAATTAGAGTGGGCAATACGAGCCACGTTATCTCCCTATATGCCGATGATGCCCTGTTTTATTTGGCCTCTCCCCGGGATGCTCTACCTGAGCTGTTGCGTCAATTGGACAGATTTGGGAGAATTGTTTGGGTTGCGGCTCAATCGGAACAAGTCACTGATCTTTCCATTGGCAAAATTAGCCTCGGTGCCCCTGGAGGATCTTCGAGACCTGGGGCTGCACTGGGAGCAGGAGGGTTTCCGATACCTGGGGATACAGGTGGCGCCGACAGACACACGGGCGCGGGCCAGGAATATAGACCGGGTAATCACGTCTCTACAGCGGTCGGTGACATTTCGGAATACCCTTCCACTGTCATTGATGGGTAGGCTGGCCATCTCTAAGATGATGATGCTTCCCAGGACCTTATATGTTCTCCAAAATTCCCTATGCCTATTATCGACGAGCGTCTTTAAGACCCTGAATACGATCCTCACGTCTCTGCTCTGGGCAGGACGGTGCAGTAGGGTAGCCCTCAACACTATCATACGTAGTTATGAGGAGGGTGGCTTGGAAGCTCCACAATTAGATTTATATTATTACGCCGCCCAATTACAACCTGCGGCACACTGGTTGACTGACGCGGACAACTGGTGTTTGGATGGTTTTTGACTAGTCTGGCTGGGATCCTGCTATCCAGGACCCCAGCCTATCTGCTTACTCCCTTAAATGACATGAGTGCATATTAGATGCACTAGTGATTGGATACTGTGGTACCTTATGAGCCCCTAGTATATGGTACCTTAGGTACCAAGGCCATAGGTACTTCACAGGCCTACCAGGGGCTGAAGCATGTATTATGCCACCCCTGGGAAGCAGACTAAATCTGACACCACAGGCCTGCTACTGCAGCCTGGGTGAGGTAGTGTTAGCACTCCTCACTGAGGTATAGGTTCCTATATCTCACCTTACACACACATATAAACCTATCAGTCACCCCTAAGGCAGGCCCTAACAATCCTGAGGGCAGGGTGCTTGGTTTCCATGTGAGGGGGTGCCTCTGCCTGAGCAGGGCCCATCTGCAGCTCTCAGAGTCTATTCTCTGTGGCTGTTTGTGGATGCGGTTAAACCATATACTCTTAAGTGCATTATAACCTCGCGGTAAATGCCATCTCTGGGATGGCTGCATCAAAACATGTCGTGTTTGGTGTAAAACGCTTTGGAATCATACCCCCACACCAGTAACTGGTGTGGGAGTATGATCCCACCCTTCTATAGGGATAGACATGTACCCACTGTGGAAACACGGTAGAATCCTGAAGAGCCCTGGCATCACGAAATGGATATCAACATGGGAAGATTTGGGGACCGGGAGCAGCGTTAGGAGGTAGGAGGTCCAGTACCCAGGCTCCCACAGAAATCAGTATATGAACTTAGGGGGTAACTGTTCCTCAGACTAAAAGAGCGAGACCAGGTGGGTAACATTAGCTCACACGCAAAGCAAGTTAGTGTGAGTGGTAGAGGAATTTCTCCTAAAGTTTGTAGTGCCCTCACACACCCTAGCGGGTGTCATGCTTCATCATAGGGCGATGCTCCTCGTGGGGGTGGCGCTGCAGTCCCTCACGGGCCCCGCAAGAGGGCTCTTTAATGGAGATCTTTTTGTAGGATTCGCCGCAGTTGTGCATGGGTGTGTGGGCATCTGAAAGGGAAGAGTGTGTTAAAATTACTAGATGGGACCCAGAACCGAGGTTTTTATTCACGGGTCCAATCAGTAAGTTAAAATGAAGTGGATCCTGGAGTGCCTCTTTGGAAAAAATATAGAGGGCAGTTGTATGACTAGCTGCTGCTCACAGGATAAGTGTAATTGTGTCAAGAAATCAAAATAGGGTCAACATGTTTCGCGCTGAATGATGGTCCATAAGGGATCCGTTGGCGCTTCGTCAGGACCGGTGAAGGAAAGTAAAAGTAGTGTGGTTGAACAAACAAACAACAACGGGATTCCAGGAGGAGCCTGTGAATCTCCCGTACCGTGTAATTAAAGGAAGATGCGTCCAAGCGCTGCTAGGTACTCTTATTAAAGGAACCTACGCCCAACCCCTCCAATCGAAGAGCGGGCTTCTTCGGCACCGTCAGGGATATCGGGCTGAGAAATTGTGCTCGCCTGATAGTAGGATTGGGAACCTACCCCACCGTTTACAAAAAAAAAAACAAATAAAAACACACAGAGCGCCTGGCTGGAGGATCCCAGGCAGCTCAAATGTCAGCGGACCCGAGACCATTTTGCACTAATCCAGGCCCAAGGGTGCCTCGGGGAGAGGACGCCAGTCCCGGGGGTTTGGAGCATCTCAGAGGCTGCTGGACCCGATCTCTGAAGTACCTCAAGGCGAGGGCGCGGAACCCATACAATCAAAAGCATCGGGGCAGGCAGGAGATTTCCCAACTCTTTCAAGCCAAAAATACTTGATTTGAATTGCTTCCTGCCCCAAAAATGTTTTCCCCAAAAAATCTCCCTCTAATTTTAAAATGTATGCATGTATGGAAACCCGGGGCACTGACATGCATCTGGGAGAGGGCTCGACACCGGGGGCTCTGAAGCGCCTTTGGGAGAAGCCGCTCCGGTCATACACGCCAACAGACCCGATTCATGCAGGAAGACCCACGATTCTTGAACCAAATAAAAGCTTTACTTCACCCGTCTCATCACTAAAATTGCGTCTGTTTCAATATTAGTGAATAAGTTAAATACACCCCCTGGCTGCTTTTATACAAAATCTCTCACTTGTCGTCATATATGTGATGCACCTGTTGGGGAGGCCGATGAGGTGTCTGAGAGAAGTGACGGGGAGGCCGCTGAACTCGGGCCTCTGAGGCTCCTCAAGAAAAGAAGGCCGGAGCCGCGCCTCCGTGCCGCTCCGAGTAACGCGCAGGGCAAGGACCATAGCGTGACCAGACGTCCCAGATTTGCCCGGACAGTCCCTGTTTTTCACCAGCTGTCCGGGCAGATTTCGGCAATTTTGTTTCATGTCCCGGTTTTTAGAAGGGTTGACTGAAACAGTGAGAGGCACTTTTTTGGGTGTTCTAAAGCTTTGCTAGTTAGAAACTGTTATAAGAAAGCAATTTAATTAATAGGTATGATTTTGATTGTAGAAATTACATTGCATTTACTTTCTTAATGCATCTTCTGTGATCCTATGTTGATGACAGCTGTCATTCTGCGCCATTCCGTGGATGAAAAATGTTAATCCTTCTTCTATTTTCCCCAAATGTCCCGGTTTTTGGTTCTCAAGATCTGGTCACCCTACCAGAGGAGGCCGCTGAACTCGGGCCTCTGAGGCTCCTCAAGAAAAGAAGGCCGGACCCGCGCCTCCGTGGCGCTCCGAATAACGCGCGGGTCAAGGACCAGAGGAGGCCGCTGAAATCGGGCCTCTGAGGCACTTAAGGAATTTATGTCTTTACAACGCATTCCATTGTAACGCATGCCTTTACCACGCATGCGTTACAACGCGAATGCCATCACCACAAATATCCTTTACCACGAAAATGCCTTTAACACGCATACTTTTACAACGATTTTCGTTGTTAAATTATGCATGTTAATGGCATTTTCTTGTTAAAGGATATTGCACTTATTATCTACTCTTTAAATTTTTCCCTTGCGCGACACCTCCCCCTCATTCCCCTTTACCTCTCCGCTCCTCGATCTTCCTTGGTGACGTTCCATGTCGTTAAGAGGAAGCGGAAGTGTCCTTTCGTTTCCTCTAACGACATGGATTGCCTCTATATCTCTCTTTAATTGACGGAATCAGGTACTTTTTTTTATATTTTATTTGTGGGGGTGCCCCCCAAGCCCTCTTTTTTAATCCCATGTTTGGGGGGGGGGGGGTGGGGGTTAGACCCCCAACCCCCCCCCCCTTTTTTTTCTTTTAGCTTTAGCACACATGCCTTTACTACGAATTTCGTAGTAAAGGTATGCGTGGTAAAGGCTTTTCGTTGTAACCACGCATACGTTGTAATGCATGCGTGGTTATGGTTATGTGTGGCAACGGCCGCGTTGTAGAGGCCGTTTCCCCTCAAGAAGAGAAGGCCTGAGCTGCGCCTCCGTGGTGCTCCGAGTAACGGGCGGGTCAAGACTCAGAGGAGGCCGCTGAACTCGGGCCTCTGAGGCACCTCAAGAAGAGAAGGTCTGAGCCGCGTCTCCGTGTAGCTCCGAGTAACGGGCGGGTCAAGACTCAGAGGAGGCTGCTGAACTCGGGCCTCTGAGGCACCTCAAGAAGAGAAGGCCTGAGGCGCTCCGAGTAACGCGCAGGGCAAGGCCCTGGGCAGGGGCGCACTAACCGTGACCTGAGACCCGGCGGGCCATCAACAGCTCACCGTGTCATCACACGCCTCAAGAGAGAGCTGTGGCGTCAGCGCATACTGCGTCATCGACGACGTCAGACATTAACGCTGCCGCGCGCCACCATTGCGAACCGTCTCAGGAGGGACTGATTCATTTAACGTCTGCGCACGCGCTGTGTCAAAGTCTACGAAATACGCTCGCCACGGGGGGGATGCGCCTGCCTGGCCGCTGCTCACCTGCCTCAGGCTGCGCGGCGCCCTGGCCTGACGGGGCCGCCCTCCTCCGCGGCGGGGGCTTCAAGTCACGCAGCTACCAAGGTTTGAGATTGCTTATGTGTGACATTCAATGACCAATGTGTGACACTTAAGAGTGACACATTCTCGCGAGTAAAATCAAGCAATGAAGTCCTTGGAGACAGATAAATATCAGAAGTTACACCCATATGAGCAGCGAGAAACTACGAGGACCTTAAACCTGCTACAAAGCACCTGAAATGGAAGGGCAGTAATCGCTCTCATGTTTTTCATTTGTTTTATAGCGCTCCTGTACCAGTGTAGGGTGTCAGAGCACTTGACATCATGCACACCTTATAGGCAATAACATCAGTCTAAATGATATGTCGCATGAAACAGTGAGGATTGCAGGTTGTAGAATCACATTACACCCATGCTAGTAAGCAGTATATTTTAAGAGTGTTTGGTCTGGAGAAGCACAAACTCATGATTTGAAAGGTACCACTGTGGTTGGTTTTACTTAAAACAATATATTTCTACCAAAACTAAACCTTATAGCAACATTAGGATAAAGAAAGTCTGAGGGGCAAAAATAGGCTGGGCTCTAGCCTACAACACGCAGTTTCAAGACCCTTTGGTTAGTTAAGAAGTAATTGTGCTATATTAGGATTGTAACTTATGAAGTGTGATTAAGAAAAGGATCTCTGTGACAAAATCAGTAACGCACTGAGCTACCCACATAAAATGCACTTTAGTGATCTGCATGCACACGTTCTTTGCAGCAGGCACCTTAACCCACTGTGCTGCTTCAGGATGGGTGAAAACTGCCACTAAGTAAAATGCCGATCTTGGTTCAGCAGGAACATTATTCAAAGAGTTACGTTGGCATGATTTTAATTGTTGCCAGAAAACTCCTGGGGACACAAGAATCGCAGGAGGTGTTTTTTATTTGTGAACACACAGCACTTGAGGAGGGAGGCGGCCCTACGTCGTCGTAGTTAAACGGTCCATGTCATTCACACTCACAGGCGGAACCGGCAAATCAAAAGTAAGCGGTCCCAGCCCTACCTGCAACTGCTTATCAATACACAGAACACACGGGCCCCTGAGCTGCATGGTGTAAAGTAAAAGCCAACTGAACACACCTTCAGGAGAAGGAATCCGGGCCTATAATGCAACGCACAGGCCCCTGCACCACAACAGCTGTAACAAATAGTACCCTGTTATTAATAAACAACGGTTCCTACCTTAGAAGTGGAAACAACATAAAAACTATGGAAAGGAGGCCCCTGCGCTTCGAGGAAAGCCTGCAGCAACCCTCACAGAAAGCCAGGCCCTACGACTCGGTGCTGCCCTGAAGTGTACATCTGTCGAGGTCAGAGAGGACAGTCGAACCCCGACTGGTAGCAGCTAATCCTGGGGCCCAGGTCCACTGGCAGGAAATAAAACACACACATCCTGCGGCGGCAGCCCGCGCCGAGCCCGGACCCTGCTGCGCAGTGACAGGCGCTATCGGCCCCACTCTCGCGGAGGGCACCAATTCGAGATAGAAAGTCTGCCCATTGTGAGCCTCTGCACATTATGCGGCAGGTGGCAACCAAAAGATGTCAGTGGCACTACCCGAGAGTGGGCGTGGTTTTCCGGCCGCGGGCCCGCCTTAACCAGCAGTGATGCCTTCCTGGCTTGATAGCAAAACAAGGGATGCTAGTCACGCGCGCCAACGACCTGGAAAGGCTTCTTTACATTAGCACACAGATTGCGTGCATTTCCAATAATTACGTGTCACGTGCACCTAAGAATGAAAGCCTCACACTCTCTCAATCTGCAGCGGCATAAGAAAACATAAATGAAAGTTTCATTTGCCCGCCACTCATTCATTGGCTATCCTCACAACACTGATGATCGTGCGCAGGCCCCCCCCCCCGCACCGCACCGCGCCGCCTCCCAATGCATTCAGTGCAGACCTGCTGCACGTGATTCTATGTCAGGACAGGAGGCTCCGATTATGCTTTCTCATTTCTTTATTAGAAATGCCCAGCAGCCAATCAGAACCGTTTATGAAACGAAAAAACTACAGTACCCATGAGTACCCGGGTACCACGTGACAACCATAGAGTCTCTCCTATAAAAGGTACAACAGTAGATAGTACGTCCTCTTTCTTTGCTGCTCCGCAGCCAGTTAAGTGCCTTTTTCGTTTTATTACTGTAACATTGTTGCATTATTGTCTGTGCACTACTGTTGGGACGCGCTCGCTTCCAAATTGTATTTTTTATTGCTACATTGTTGCGCGCTGTCCCACGCGGTTCATTTATTTAGTCTGCTCCGCTTCGCGCGGCGCGCATGTAGGGAGCGTGGTCTCACCTCCCTAGGGCGTGACGCTCGCTCGAGCGTCGGTGTCTGAGTTCGGTGGAGTGGGAGAAGGGGGCTGAGAAGCTCGCGCTAGCGCGCGTGCTTCTCTATTTACTTAAGATCTGAGGCGGCCGTTCCGCGCATGCGCGGCGGCCATTTTCATTGTTTACAAACCGTGTTTTCACACGGAGCTCAGGAATCGGTTGTTCTTCACACCGCTGCCCACTGCCTCAGCTTCTCTTCAGCCCCATTGACGCCCTTTGCTGTTTAAAGGCCTGGGGCTGTATAATTACGCATAGGCTCTGCCTAGAGTGACTCAGCAAGCCCTCCCTCCACAATTAATTTAATTATTTATTTTTTGGTCAGCCTTTTTTCTGTCCATTCTTGGCTTGCTGTGGGGTTTTTCACTCCCCCTGAATTGTGCCTTTGGCATTGTAATATTTATTGACATTAAATTGTCATTTGGTGGGCATTACTTTCACTTTTCCAGTGAAACTAAGAATAATGGAGGAGTATTTTGATGAGGATGATTACTCCTATGAGGAGGAGAGCTCAGGTTTCCTTGAGCAAGATTTGGTAGAAGCATTGGACCAAGGAGTTCAGCACTCCGTTACCAAAGCCCTGGTCCACGCTATTAACCCGTTGAAGCGTCATTTGACGCAATATGCAAAGCAGCAAGGTTGGTTGCCTTCTTCTCGCTCTTCCAAATCCCCAATAAATCCACATAGGGCGGATTTCAAACGTTTGGCAAAAACTCTAGCCTCAGAAAAGGCTTCCTCCAATCCTTTGGTAGGCGCTTCTACCTCGGCAGCCTGTCATACTGACTCTGACGGTCCTCCTTCTTCCTCTTCTGACCAGGATGTCCCTCCACCACGCAAGAAGGCTCGCAAGGAGCATTACGTGGACGCTCCTACTCACCCGCAAGTCCTAACCTTTGAGCCTTCGGAGATATATCACCCCCATTCATCTTCATGGCTTCCTTCTCCTGCGGTAGCTGAATATGTCCAGGCGCATATTCGTCAACCTTTTGAAAAGGAGGTTAGAGCTCGCCTCCGCTCCGAGTGCCCTCGCCCGGATCTTGCAGATCACCTGGCAGATACTCCTGAAATTGACCCCACAATGCTTTCCTATCTGAAAAAATTTGCTAAGGACCCTAAAAAGGGTCTGGACAGATCTTGGCGGTCCTGCCAAGATAAAATGTTGGATTTAATGGGACCCCTCACCAAGATCCTTGATCTCGGATTTCAGGCCAAGGAAACAGAATCTCTTGTGGATCCAGATGAACTCATAGAATGGGCCCAGAGGGCTATTTGCCAGTTGGGCAACGCAAATTGTGCCATTTCAAGTGAGCGTCGCCGCTCTATTCTTCTAAAGATTGACCCAAAATTGGCGGAACTCTCTACTTCCGAGTCTGGTCCGGTGGCACAAGGTCTATTATTTGGCCAACCATTCCTTAAGGAACTCACTAAATTTGTTGCAACCTTCAGTGGTTTGGATAAGGCGCAAGCTTCTATCAAGCGTGCACTTCGTCCGGTTTTTGCCAGGGCCGGACGACATAGGGGACGCTCGTTCGGCCGTGGCTCCAGTAACTCCTCCCAGAGAGGTTATCAATCCCAGAGAGGCGGGGGTCAGGACTCCGGCTACAACACCCGCTCAAACTTCTATCCTTCCCGAAAAGGGAGAGGTCAATTCCGGAAAGGCCGTTCCGGTGGCAACCAAGGTGCTTACCAAGACTCTAATACCTCAGGTGAGTTTGATTTGTTTTTCCGAGGTGGTTCTGGGGGGCAGAATACGTTTTTTTCTCCAGAACTGGCGTCAAATCTCCAACGATGCTTGGGTTCTGCAAACTGTTCAAGGTTTCAAAATAGAATTCTATCAGACCCAACATCAATCCCTCCCCCCTCCTCCTCTCCATTTTTCTCTTCAGGACCAAAAGTTTATTTCGGCAGAGATAGAATCCCTTCTCGCCAAAGGGGCTATCAGGTCAACTGTCCCCCACCCTCACGGGTTCATCAGCAATGTTTTCCTGGTTCAGAAAAAAGGGGGTGGCAATCGTCTGGTCCTCAACTTGAAGGATTTCAACGGAAGTGTAGTTTACAGACACTTCAAGATGGAAGGGATCCATCTTTTGCGCGATCTTCTGCGCGAAGGGGACTGGATGGTTCGGCTCGACCTCAAGGATGCCTATCTTTCCATTCCCATTTACGAACCTCATCGTCGTTTTCTTCAATTCAGTTGGCAGGGAATATGGTACGAATACACAGTTCTCCCATTCGGCCTCTCGTCAGCACCCTGGTGCTTCACGAAACTTCTGAGGCCTGTAGTGGAATGTCTGCGTGCTCGGGGTGTCCGCCTGATAATCTATCTCGACGACATTCTTCTCATGGCGGACAAACCCCTCACAGTATTAACCCATCTGGAATGGTCTATCGACCTTCTACAATCCCTGGGTTTCCTAGTCAATCCGCAGAAGTCTATCTTGAATCCTACTCAAGTAATCGAATTTCTGGGTTTTCAAGTGAACTCCCTATCCTGTCAACTATTACTACCACACCAAAAGATTCGGTACATCAAGAGAGAATTGAGGTCTGTTCTTTCCAGACAGATTGTGTCCTTGAGGTCGTTAGCACGTGTAGTCGGTCTCCTGGCGTCCTCCATTCAGGCGATATTCCCAGGTCCGCTGCATTACAGAGCACTTCAGAGATTGAAGATTCGTCACCTCCAAAAAGGTCTTCGCTATTCAGATCTGATTCCTCTTTCCGAGGATGCGAAGAGCGAGATGCAATGGTGGTTGGACCACATGGAGGCCTGGAATGGACGAGCCCTGTTCGGCTCCGCTCCGGATCTGGTGATAGAATCGGATGCCAGCCTTTGGGGTTGGGGAGCCAGGTGCGGCCCCATCTCCACCGGGGGTCGCTGGTCTCCCCAGGAACTGTCTCTTCACATCAATTGCCTAGAACTTCTAGCGGGGTCTTTTGCGATTCGGTGTTTCTCCCCTCATCAGACCAATTGTTGTATTCTTCTCCGCATGGACAACGTTTCAGCGGTCCGGTATGTCAACAAGTTGGGGGGAACACGATCCAAGATTTTGGCGGAGATCGCCAAGGATTTTTGGCACTTCTGTCTTCAACAGAAGATCACAGTTATTGCCGAATATCTTCCCGGTTGCCGCAATCAGATTGCGGACTGGAACTCTCGCCATCTTCGCGACTTCAGCGATTGGCGCCTTCACCCGCGCATTTTTCGCATTCTCCGTCGGACTTGGGGTCATTGTCACCTAGATCTGTTTGCGTCTCGCCTGAATTCTCAACTCCCTCTATTCTTCAGCTGGAGGCCGGATCCGAAAGCCCTGGCCACAGATGCATTTCTTCAGACTTGGCCGTCCACTCTGTGCTACGCCTTTCCCCCGTTCATGTTGATTCCCAGGGTTCTGGCCTACTCGAAACGTTTTCAAACGGAGCTGATTCTCATTGTTCCGCTGTGGAGAGCTCAACCATGGTTCCCGGACCTTCTGGAGATGTGTTCTGCGGTTCCGTTCCTTCTTCCCCAGAAGTGGAATCTGTTGCTGGATCCCCTAGGCGATCCGCATCCCCTGGTTCTATCCGGCAATCTCCTACTGTTGGCGTGCCGAATTTCGGGGATCGCTGGTCGCTCCCAGGCCTTTCATGCGACGCTTCCAAATTCATCAGTGACGCCTGATCTCCCAGTACTCACAAAAGATATAGAGCCTCATGGAAGCGTTGGTGTGACTGGTGTGTTCAGCGGGAAGTTGATCCCGCTTCAGCTGATGTGGCTCTGATTATTAATTTTCTAGCTTCTCTCGCTTCTTCTGGTCTGGCCTATCGTACGGTCAACAACTTCCGTTCCGCCATCTCTGCCGCCCATGTTCCCATTAATGGCAAACCGGCGGGTGAACATCCTTTAATTTCCAAATTGCTTAAGGGCATTCGTCTAGCGAACCCTCCGTGCCCTAAATATGTCTCGCTTTGGGATGTCTCCATTGTTTTGAGATTTTTGGAGGCTTGGCCTTCTAATTCCTTACTTTCTCGTAAACAGCTCTCTGCTAAATTGACTATGCTGTTATGTCTCGTTTCTTGTAAACGAGTGTCTGACGTGCGGGCGTTAGACTTGGCAGGTCGCAGATTTACACCTGAGGGTGTCACTTTTCTAATCTCTAAACGCACCAAGACTGCTACCTCTTCGGTTACTTATCCTTCCTTTCCTCATCACCCCAACCTTTGCGTTGTTCAATGTGTCAAGGATTACGAGGTATGTACTGCACCTTTACGTTCTGATACACAGGGTCAATTACTTATTGCCTTGCAAAAACCTTTTCGTCCTGTTACTCCTGCTACATTAGCTCGCTGGGTTAGATGGCTCTTATCTGAGGCTGGAATTGATGTTTCCATTTTTGGTGCTCACTCGGCTCGCGGGGCCATGGCCTCTAAAGCGTTCTCGATGGGTGTTTCATTACTGGACATCATGAAAACCGCAGATTGGTCTTCTGATTCTATGTTCAAAACCTTTTATTACAAGCCTATCGAACATATTGCTTCTGTTGTGGTGGATCAGCTTTGAACAAGCATAATCGGAGCCTCCTGTCCTGACATAGAATTAAAAATTTGCAAACATTCGTGACAAGAATTTTCAATTCTATTAAGGACAAGGAGGCGAGGATTATCCCACCCAAATTCTCATGTTTATCATTGTCACAGTGGCATTTGATTTATGACAATGCATTGTATTTCTCAATGTTTACCCTTCCCTTTTATTGCCTTCACTCTCTTTATTGGATGAGTATTACGGCTGTACTTTTCTTTTCAGGTTCTGACCCGAAATAGTGATTTCTACTGTTTATCCTGTTTACTCCGCTTGGATCATCTGCTGCCTTCCTCTGTTCGGCGTTTGCTGTGTTTCTAGCGTCAGGATGATCACCGACTGTGGCTGATGGACTTGGTTTCCTGGCTTGCTTCTTTTTCCATTGGATTTCATGTTTTTCATGTGAACTGCTCCTCACCAAAGAAAGAGGACGTACTATCTACTGTTGTACCTTTTATAGGAGAGACTCTATGGTTGTCACGTGGTACCCGGGTACTCATGGGTACTGTAGTTTTTTCGTTTCATAAACGGTTCTGATTGGCTGCTGGGCATTTCTAATAAAGAAATGAGAAAGCATAATCCTCGCCTCCTTGTCCTTAATAGAATTGAAAATTCTTGTCACGAATGTTTGCAAATTTTTAATTCTCTCGCTGATTGGCTGCGCCCCCAGCAGGCGTGTTGAGAGTGAGACTCGGCGTATTGAATGCAGCCAGCCCATAGGCTGCAGCGCGTGAGTTGAGTGGCAGCTCTAACCATTGATCCGTTCGTTTGCACAGGGCGCCACGGACCCTTGAGGACAGCCCGTCTCACCCATTAGTACCTCCATTGGCCTTGTTTCAGCAGTAGTAGCTGCAGCTTACCAGGGTTCGGCAATGCAGGATTTGCACGCACACCAAACTAAGTTCGCAAAACTTCACAGTCTCTCTGCTTCATGCACCAGCACTTTTAACATGTGCTGCCTGCTTTGGGGCCACTTGAATTATGCAGCAATGAAGGACAAAATTATACCACAGTGGTGACTAAATTATGCAGCAAAAAAAGGCTGGAGCGTGATCCTGGATATTTTTTGATACTTTATTATTTTGACATTTTTACACATGCTAACAGTCTCTGCAAAGATTTTGCCTAATTAGTATGACGGTGTAGCTTACAAATGCAGCAGTGAGGAAGGGGATCAGTCTACCTTTGCACAGGGCCATCTACTTTGCAGCAGCACAAGTCGCGTTTTTTAGTAACTTTTGATCCGTTTGAGCTACAAACAATTTATTAGTTAAAAGTGTCAGATTATGCAGTAGATGATGTACTATGTAGCAAATATGGCAGAGCCATAATTATATAGAAAACATTAGTAAACTAGGATATTTTGCCATTCATGTTTGAACTACTCTTAGGGATAAAGGGAGGAGAAGTGCTGATGACAGAAACTCCATGGCTCCGAGACAAATGGCTTGTGCTTACACTTTTAAAATTTTTTTTTTTTTATAAACTTTATTTTTAATTTCAGGTTACAAATCAGAACATCATCAAGGCAGAGTTCCCATTTGTTAGACATATATATTGTTAATCATTAAACCACAGTTTCGGCTCTACGTTGCGCACAATTACAATATATCTAATACAGACCCCGTGGCACCCATTAAACATCCTCCGTCCTCCCTATCAGTCCCCCTCCATGCTCTCTTCTGCCTGTTCTTTTGGTGGGTCACAGATGTTGCCTCTGTATTTATTCCATGCCCCCCAGATCTTGTTCCATTTTTGGGGACAGCCGCGGTTAATAAATACTGTACCATGGCCGTGTCCATGTCTTTACACCATGCGCTAAGCGATGGCACCTCCATCGCCCCCCATTTCTGTGCTATATTACGTTTGGCTGTCGCAAACCCCAGCGTTGCCCAATCTTGCGCCAACTGTGTTAAATCATTTGGGTCCCATATATTCAATAGACAACTCTTAGGCTCCGGCAAGAGGGACACTCCCACTGTCTGTGAAATCGTCCTCATCACTTTCACCCAATATACCCTAATCTTCGGGCATCGCTATATCGTGTGATAAAAGGTACCCTCCTCCCCACACCGCCTAAGACAATATGGGTGTGAAGCTCTGCCCATCTTAACCATTATGCATCTGGTGTAGTATGTTCTGTGCAGAATTTTGAGTTGTACTAATCTGAGTCTCGAGGGTATACCCACTTCCTTTGGTGAGGACAGCGTCTCCTGCCATTCTGTGTCGTCTAGGTGACCCACATCATTGATCCATTGGTCCCTGAGAGACGTCGTGGGGTCCGGTAGGTTGTTAACTAACTTGCGGTAAGTGAGTAACGTAGCTCGCTTATGCATATGATCTGCTAGTAGCCTGTCCTCCAGAGGGGAGGCTTCCGGGACCACAACACCAGGCGACAGGGCCGTTGTAATTGCATGTTTTATCTGCGTATATCGATATATTTCAGTGGGTGCTAAATCGTACTGTTGCTGGAGGCGTTCAAAGGTGGCCACCCCCCCCTTATGCCACATGTCTCCCACTGTGGATATGCCAATGGCATCCCATTGATCAAAGCCTTTACTATTCCTGAGTCTTTATCCAGAAATAAGGGGAAAGTAGAGGTTAAAGTTAGGTTCACCCTCCACTAATATACCTATCAAAAAACTACCTGAACGAGTCAAGTAGACAGGAACCTAACCGGGAGAGACAAAAGGTGTAGGAAACAATTTGATCCTTAAGGACACCGTTATCAGAAAGAAAGGGAAGTATTATCTCTTTCTATAGTCCCCTCACTCACCAGGGTTTCCCCACGGTGACATGCTTCATCATAGGGGTCCTCCCAGTCCTCTACGGACTGAGGCGTGCTACGACTTGCGGTGTTACGTAGGAGCACTAGAAATTTTGTGGACTATGTGTAGTGCAAGTGAAGTAGTGGTGGAGTGGGAAAATTAAAATAATCAGCTAGTGGGCTACAAAATAAACTTTATTGGTGCTCTAAGCTGAAAAAATTAAAAACGGGGTAATATGACAAGGGACCCTAACTATAATGGAAAGGTGTGCCTAGCATATCTTGAGGTCAACTAGTTTCGAGCTCCCCAGCTCTTCGTCAGGACTACACTGGGACCAGCCCAGTGTCGAGAAACTTGCCACTCCTAGTCAACCTTAATAAGGTGCAATAAGTGTGATGCCACAATAGTAAGGCATGCGTTATTTTAAAAAATATACATACGTAATGTACGTTAGCACAATGGTCTGTAAAGTACAAAATCACAGTTAATTGGGAGGAAAAAAAATATATATGCATAGTGTAATACGTAATTGTCACTAAAGTTGTGAGCACACTACACCCAGGTGTATGCACACTTCCATGTCTGACGTGCCGCTAAGTGAAAGACAGAAGAGATGCAATTATTCACTCCATGCCGGCGTGGTGATGGAAAAAGTGTGCTGAAATTAATAAATTATTAGGTCTGACTACATACACACAATAACATACAACATAAAACATGTAACATACTTAAGAAAAAGCAACACTGTGCCTCATGGTCACTGGAGGGGATGCGGAGATCTCGTACATCTAATGGAGGATAGGAATCGAGATCGTTAGGGAAAGAGGCGTGTTCCGTAATGACGGATCGCCCAGCATGGTGTGAGGGAGAAGGAGAAGGGTCTCCTCGCTCCGTCCGGGAGTTGAGAATGGTAGCACTTACTTGTACGTTGAACCCCGCATACTTCTGACACCTACTGGAAGCCAAACCTCTCGGACCGCATTCTGGCGTGTCCTCGTTGCTGCAATGTTTTTATGTGCTGGCGGGCGTGTCACAAGGCTAGAGATAGAAGAGGGCAAGCTCCGATGCCGGTATGCGAGTGGAGCCGCCATCTTGGAAAAGGATGAGACTGTTGGTTTTGATACTATTAAGTATTCAAATATATTTTCAGAGAGGTCTCATTGCTCCAGCGTGGGTAGGTAATCACTCGCAACTCAAAACAAGTTATGAGGGCGAGAGACGGTGAGATATGGAGCGATATTGTGGTAAAGATCATATATTGAGGAAAACTCGAACTTTATTGGAAAGACAGGCTGGAACTGCTCAGACCTGGGTCAATGGGACCGGCTGAGATGGAAGCCGCCATCTTGGAGAGGGATGGGGAGGTGATGAATAATCATGAGGAATGGTATGCTTGTTTCAATTAGATGCTTGTTTCAATTAGCTACGGGGCCGTGGAGAGATAGTAATCATACCCAAAAGGGAGACTAAGGATGCAGAATTGAAATATGAAGGAGGGATATTGGCTGATGGAATGATGTAATTATTACAATAATGGATAACACTGGGCGAGGTTATTGCCAAACCCAACCTGATAGATATTGATGGCTTAATCAGCAGGTGTTCCAGTGATGGTTGGTTAAGTAAACTGGCACCAGGGTATGTCATCATTGAGACCCCTGTCGTCCGAGCGTAGCTTGAACACCCAACGTTGTTCCTTCTCATGTAGCTGTTTCTCTATGTTGGGGTGATTCTTGATGTGTTCCAAGACAACCCAGTTGAAGTCATTAGGAGTGTGGCGTTTTTCCAGGAAATGGGTGGTCATCTTGGTGTTATCACGTTTACATCTGAAATTACTACGGTGCTCAATCATTCGGGTGTTCACTTTCCTGGTAGTCATACCTACGTAGTGGAAATTACAAACGCAGGTTATCAGGTAAACAACACCTGTTGTGTTACAGTTTGTGAAAGACCGAAGATTCCAGGTTATCCCATTGTTGCATTTTACTGTCTTAGTCACTTTTGTGAGATGACAAACACTGCAGTTACCGCACGGGAAATGGCCCTCTGGTAGGGGTTGGAGCAGGCGTTGGGGACCTGCAGTTTTTGTCGTGGTGGGACGTGTATGGACAAGATGATCCCTCAGGTTGCGTGCTTTGCGATGGCTGAACATAGGTTTCTGTAGGTCTAGGCCCCCGCTGTTCAGGGTGCGCCAGTGTTTCTTGATTATTTTAGTAACCAAGTTAGATGCAATACTGTATGTAGTGATACAAATTTGTCTTCGTGGCTCATCCTGTCTGGCTACGGTTTTAGTCTCTAAAAGGGCCTCCCTATTGTTATTGAGGGCTCTTTTTCTGGATCTGGACACAAGATGTTGTGGGTATTTCCGTTGTATCAATTTTTCTGATAGTTCTTTGGCTTGAATGTTGTAGTCTTGTCTTGTCGTACAATTCCTTCTGAGGCGCAAAAATTGGCCAAATGGGAGGTTGTCTTTGAGGCTGCGAGGATGGAAGCTGTCATATACCAGCAGGCAGTTCCTTGCTGTGGGTTTGAAATGTGTGGTACTGAAGAGACGTCCGTCTTGTGCTAATATATTAAGGTCTAAAAAGACCATAGTGGATCGGCTCATCGAAGAGGTGAATTTCAGGAAGGGGTCTTGTTGGTTCAGCCAGACTAGGAAATTTTCCGCTTCTTGTTCATTACCTTCCCAGATCAACAGTACATCGTCTATGTACCTTTTCCACAGTTTAATATGTTCGATGTGAGGATTGTGTTGGTGGAGAATATTCTGCTTCTCCAAATGATGCACATACAACCCCGCCACACTCGGCGCAAATGTGCTTCCCATGCTGGTACCGTGGGTTTGCTTGTACAGGACATCGTTAAATTGGAAAAAATTCTCAGTCAAAGCCAGACGGCAACATTCAAGGACCACATGTCTGGGTGTGTGGTACCCCCAATCGTTTAGATAGAGTACCTCTTCCAGGATGTCTAAGGTATCCTTATGAGGGAGACTCGTGTACAGACTCTCTACATCCAAACTGATTAAAATGTTAGTTGTGGGGTTGAATTCGAGATCCTGGATTAAGCAAAGGACTGCTTTGGTGTCCTGTAGATAGGTTTCAGTAGCCTGAACCAAGGGTCTTAAAAAAGCATCCGCAAATTTAGACAAGGGTTCCAAAATAGAACCGATCCCTGATACTATGGGTCTTCCTGGGGGTGTTTCCATAGATTTATGTATTTTAGGAATCGTGTAGAAGTAAGGTGTTATTGGTTTTTTGTTTTCTAGGAAATCTGCTTCTTTTTTGCTGATCCAGTCGTTAGTCAGAGATTCTTCCACTAGGCTCGCGATCTCTCTCCGCAGGCGTTCAGTGGGATCCTGTTGTATTGTTAGGTAGTTACGTTCGTCACCTAGTAGTCGTAGGCATTCGCGTTGGTAGTCAATCGTATTCTGTAGAACAATAGCTCCGCCTTTGTCGGCTGGTTTAATAGTCAGGTCTTTGTTGTTAGATAGTTGATAGATGGCCTCCAGCTCGATTTTGCTCGTGTTGTGAAAGACTTTAATTGTTCTTGGGTCTATCTCGGTCACCTCTTTTATAACCGCTTTCTCAAAAGCCAGTAATTCAACCGGAAGGTTATGTGGTGGAGGTGTAAAATTAGATTTTTTATGTAGTCCAGTGTCGGTGGTGGCATTATCGCTAGGATCTTTATCTTTGAAATAGACTTCCAGTTTGATTTTACGAATAAACTCCTTTAATTCGCATATCAGCTTGAATTTGTCCAAAGCTGCTGTGGGGACAAAACCTAATCCTTTTTCTAACACGCTTTTTTGTATAGGTGTAATGGTTATACTGGATAGGTTCACTGCTAGACTTGGTTGTGGCTTGTTGAGGGCAAGTTTGGTGGTCCCATACTCCGTGTATGGCTCCTCGTCACCTCTAGTGGTTGGGCCCACTGTACTTGTTGTCCTTGTCTGGTTTTTCCTCTTCTTGGGGTCTTGCCTCTTCCTAAAAAAGACTGATTTTGTCCTTGATTTTGTGGACCATCCCAGTATGGGTATGGTTGGGGTGGGAAAGATTGATGAAAAGGTGGTGGTCCATAGAAAAACTGTGGGGGTGGGGCAAATGGTGGCATGTTCTGATAGGGGGGCCAACCAAATCCAGGTCCACCTCTGTTTCTCTGACGTCCTCCTCTTGATCGTCTGTTCCGATTATTGGGGTTATAGTTTCTGCTAGTATCGGATAGATCCGAGCCTGTGTCGGAGCCATCGCTGTCAGTATTGTAACCTGGATTGCGATTAGTGGGGACGTAATCATCTCTGGTGTATGGGTAAACCTTTTCTAGAGAGAAATTCTGCTGATCTTTGCGCAGTTTTACATATTTTGCGTCCTTCAGACTTATTTCGAACTCGGTCATGGTTTTATTGAGTTCATCTAGTCTTTTTTTCAGTTCAGCTGTACTCTGATATGTTTTGAGGCGTATCTCCAGATCATGAATGTTAATTTTCATTTCTTCAGAGAGGCGTGCTGCAGTTTTTATTATTAGCACAAGCCAATCTCTGGTACAGTGCCATGGATGCTATAATTCTGTCAACCTCATCCTGAGAATAGGTGAGGCCTGTTATCTCAGTCATGGTGGTATTAGGAGTATTGTGTTGTTTACCTGATAACCTGCGTTTGTAATTTCCACTACGTAGGTATGACTACCAGGAAAGTGAACACCCGAATGATTGAGCACCGTAGTAATTTCAGATGTAAACGTGATAACACCAAGATGACCACCCATTTCCTGGAAAAACGCCACACTCCTAATGACTTCAACTGGGTTGTCTTGGAACACATCAAGAATCACCCCAACATAGAGAAACAGCTACATGAGAAGGAACAACGTTGGGTGTTCAAGCTACGCTCGGACGACAGGGGTCTCAATGATGACATACCCTGGTGCCAGTTTACTTAACCAACCATCACTGGAACACCTGCTGATTAAGCCATCAATATCTATCAGGTTGGGTTTGGCAATAACCTCGCCCAGTGTTATCCATTATTGTAATAATTACATCATTCCATCAGCCAATATCCCTCCTTCATATTTCAATTCTGCATCCTTAGTCTCCCTTTTGGGTATGATTACTATCTCTCCACGGCCCCGTAGCTAATTGAAACAAGCATCTAATTGAAACAAGCATCCCATTCCTCATGATTATTCATCACCTCCCCATCCCTCTCCAAGATGGCGGCTTCCATCTCAGCCGGTCCCATTGACCCAGGTCTGAGCAGTTCCAGCCTGTCTTTCCAATAAAGTTCGAGTTTTCCTCAATATATGATCTTTACCACAATATCGCTCCATATCTCACCGTCTCTCGCCCTCATAACTTGTTTTGAGTTGCGAGTGATTACCTACCCACGCTGGAGCAATGAGACCTCTCTGAAAATATATTTGAATACTTAATAGCATCAAAACCAACAGTCTCATCCTTTTCCAAGATGGCGGCTCCACTCGCATACCGGCATCGGAGCTTGCCCTCTTCTATCTCTAGCCTTGTGACACGCCCGCCAGCACATAAAAACATTGCAGCAACGAGGACACGCCAGAATGCGGTCCGAGAGGTTTGGCTTCCAGTAGGTGTCAGAAGTATGCGGGTTTCAACGTACAAGTAAGTGCTACCATTCTCAACTCCCGGACGGAGCGAGGAGACCCTTCTCCTTCTCCCTCACACCATGCTGGGCGATCCGTCATTACGGAACACGCCTCTTTCCCTAACGATCTCGATTCCTATCCTCCATTAGATGTACGAGATCTCCGCATCCCCTCCAGTGACCATGAGGCACAGTGTTGCTTTTTCTTAAGTATGTTACATGTTTTATGTTGTATGTTATTGTGTGTATGTAGTCAGACCTAATAATTTATTAATTTCAGCACACTTTTTCCATCACCACGCCGGCATGGAGTGAATAATTGCATCTCTTCTGTCTTTCACTTAGCGGCACGTCAGACATGGAAGTGTGCATACACCTGGGTGTAGTGTGCTCACAACTTTAGTGACAATTACGTATTACACTATGCATATATATTTTTTTTCCTCCCAATTAACTGTGATTTTGTACTTTACAGACCATTGTGCTAACGTACATTACGTATGTATATTTTTTAAAATAACGCATGCCTTACTATTGTGGCATCACACTTATTGCACCTTATTAAGGTTGACTAGGAGTGGCAAGTTTCTCGACACTGGGCTGGTCCCAGTGTAGTCCTGACGAAGAGCTGGGGAGCTCGAAACTAGTTGACCTCAAGATATGCTAGGCACACCTTTCCATTATAGTTAGGGTCCCTTGTCATATTACCCCGTTTTTAATTTTTTCAGCTTAGAGCACCAATAAAGTTTATTTTGTAGCCCACTAGCTGATTATTTTAATTTTCCCACTCCACCACTACTTCACTTGCACTACACATAGTCCACAAAATTTCTAGTGCTCCTACGTAACACCGCAAGTCGTAGCACGCCTCAGTCCGTAGAGGACTGGGAGGACCCCTATGATGAAGCATGTCACCGTGGGGAAACCCTGGTGAGTGAGGGGACTATAGAAAGAGATAATACTTCCCTTTCTTTCTGATAACGGTGTCCTTAAGGATCAAATTGTTTCCTACACCTTTTGTCTCTCCCAGTTAGGTTCCTGTCTACTTGACTCGTTCAGGTAGTTTTTTGATAGGTATATTCCTGAGTCTTCCCAGCCTCCCCGTGTCCCATAGCAGAGTAAGTTGGGTTATGACCCCTTGCCAGCCCATTTTTGCCTGTGCTGCGTGCCATATGGTGACTGTGTGTTTCGTGGGCCCTATTAATGTTCGAGTTTGCTTCTTGTTGTAGAGGGGGGAC
This sequence comes from Triturus cristatus, assembly GCF_964204655.1. Classification (NCBI taxonomy): domain Eukaryota; kingdom Metazoa; phylum Chordata; class Amphibia; order Caudata; family Salamandridae; genus Triturus; species Triturus cristatus. The sequence continues at coordinate 1,171,986,573 of NC_140580.1, read as the reverse complement.
AGCATCCTTCCTTTTCCTAATTGGATCCTGTCAGCCATAAATGCAGGATCCGCTTGTGCTGCATGTACCCACTGATTAATCACTTTCAGCTGCGCTGCCCAGTAGTAGAGGTGTATATTTGGGAGCGCTATCCCCCCATCATACCACCCTCGCACCAGTTTGGCCTGTGCTATGCGTGCTGGTTTGTGTCCCCACATTAAGTTGGAGACCTGGGCGGCAATTGCTCTGAAGTAGCTTGGATGTATCGGGAATGGAGCATTTTCAATTACATATAGAAAACGAGGTAGTGCCATCATTTTAAAAAGCGCTGCCCTCCCTAGAAGAGTCAGCGGTAATCACTGCCAGTGTGCTGTGTCCCTTTTTAGACGCTCTAACGGAGGCGTTAGGTTTCTTTTGAGAAAGTCACCAGGGTCAGCCGTGACGTTGATGCCTAAATATTTAAACATGTCGACCGCGATCTGCAACGGACACTCGAAAGGTAGTTGCGGTGGGGGACCGTGCAGCACAAACAAGGTGGATTTGGACCAGTTAATGGTGTACCCCGACGCCCGTCCGAAGAGTTCGCATATATTGAGGAGGACCAGTATGGAGCACCTTGGGGAAGCCATATATAATAAAGTGTCGTCTGCATACAGGGAGATGCGGTCCTCCCATCCTGCTGCCCACCTGAGTCCCCTTATCATTGGTTCCAACCTTATCCACGCCGCCAACGGCTCCAGTACTAGGGCAAAGAGCAGCGGTGACAGGGGGCAGCCTTGACGTGTGCCCCTCGCAAGATGAAAGTCCCTGGAGATGTGCCCATTCGCCATAACGTGCGCTATTGGCTTGGTGTACAGAAGTCGGACCCATGCACAAAATTTAGGGCCAAAGCCCATGTGGCAAAGGACTGCGAATAAAAATGGCCACTCGACCATGTCGAACGCCATTCTGGCATCTAGGGAGAGTATAACCGCCGGTTCCTGTAAAAATGGGATACGGGCCATGACTGCGTGCAGGCGCCGCAGGTTTAATGCCGTGCTCCTGCCTGGCATAAATCCGGACTGATCCGGATGGATCAGGGTCAATAGGTGCGGTGTTAGCCTAATTGCCAATAGTTTTGCCAGAATTTTTGCCTCTGCGTTAATTAATGATATCGGGGGATATGAGGTGCACTCCTCAGCAGGTTTGCCTGGTTTAGGTATTGTCACTATCGTGGCCATCCGTTGGTCTAGTGGTAACTCGCCCATCGTCAAGCAGTCGGCGTACATATGCAACAAGTGCAGGGCTATGGTTCCTGCTACAGTTTTATAGAGTTCAACTGGTATACCGTTTGGTCCCATTGCCTTGCCGGATTGTAATGATCCAATCGCCACCTGCAGCTCCTCCACCGTGAGGCTCGCCTCCAGTGTGAGGACCGCCTCCGGGGTGAGCTTGGGCATGGGAATATCTTGGATATACGACAGCGCTACTTCAAGTGACATCTCCGAGGAGGACTCGTACACCTGCTGGAAATGGTCCGCCAGTGTGTGTATTATTATGCGCGGGTCCGTCGTGATTTTTCCCTCTTTCGTCCGGATCTTTGCTATCCCCTTATTCCCCCGTTCTCGTCTATCTAGCCATGCCAGAAGTTTTCCAGCTTTATCCCCAGTTTCATATATCTTATGTTGCGTGGCCGTCAGGCGAAATCTGGTCACCTCCTCAAGGTATCCCCTGTGTTGTTGCTGTTTAAGATGCAATTTATGAGCTGCATCTGGCGTTGGGCTGCTGGCATGTTGAGCCTCAGCGTCCTGCAATTCCAGCTCTATATCATGTAGTTCCCGCTGCTTCTCCCGCTTATGCCCCGTGATCGAACCGATAGCCTGTCCCCTAATGACAGTCTTGTATGCCTCCCACAGAATTGTTGGGGAGCCTACTGTCTGGACATTCTCCTGAAAATAGTGTTTTGTCGCTGTAATCACCGCCTTCTTAATCTCTGGGACCTGCAAGTAGCAAGGGTAAATGGGATAGGTACGTCGCCAAGCTGTATGATGGTATGTATACGTCATCTGCACTGGGGAGTGATCGGAGATCCCCCTGGGCTTTATCTCAATATCTGCAATGTGTTTCAGGCAATTCGCTGGGGCTAGGAAGTAGTCTATCCTAGATTAACTGTGGTGCAACCCAGAGTGGAAGGTAAACTGCAGCGTCTTGGGGAGGTGCCACCTCCACATGTCAGTAAGTCCGAGCGCCTCCAAAAAGTCCCCAAGGCAGGATGTGCCCGACGCGGGCGCCCTCGCCGGGTGGCGGTCTAGGGCACCATCTATAGCTGCATAAAGATCCCCCCCAATCAAGAGTTCTCCCTCCGGGAGACCAAGTAAGAACTCGCTGAGAGCCGGGAGTGCCACCGCGTGCAGCGCAGGGGGAATGTAGACTGACACTATATTTATAGACCGCCCCTCACATTGACCTATTATGGCCACAAAACGGCCGTGGTCATCCGTTTTAGTCTGGTGTTCTATCAGCGGTGATATTTTTTTAATTAGGATGCCCACGCCCCTAGAGCCGGAGGAAAACTCAGAATGAACTACTATTTTAAACCCCCATCTGTCCATTGCTCTACACGCTGCCCCTGTAAGGTGTGTTTCCTGCAGCAGAGCCACCGTTGGGGAGCACCGCTTTAAGTACTGTAGAACCAATCCCCTCTTTATTTTGTCTCCAAGACCATGGACATTCCAGGTAATCATGGACAGTGGTGTCATTTGGGCCATAGGGTACTGTTCGGGATCAGGGTTAGTCCAATTTTGTGCTGCCATACTGGGTGTTAAGGGTATGTGCGATTAAAGAATCACTTATGTACTGCCTCTGCGAGATGTTGTGGAAAATTGCCCTCTGCCTGAAAACTTTCTTAGAACCAATCATGAAGCAAGAACAATGCCAATAGAACATATTCACTCCTACCTCCCCCAACCCTACCCCTTTCCCCAACAAAACATACCAATTTGCCCTGTTCCTCCCTCCCTCCCTCCTCCCTAACCCCGAATCAACCTTTAGGAAAGAGTAATTTGCAATTACACAATCGTCCTGTGATAACGCTCGGTACCCCCTAGTGTAATCAAGGTCCACAGAAGTTACGTGCCCCTCATGTCTCACCCCCAGTAAAGTGCGAGGGCAAATCTCTATCTCGTGCTTCCGGGTCTGCACGTTCTGTTCCATCAGGGTGAACGTCAAAATAAGATAAAAACCATACATAATCAACCACTTAGAACTTCCCCCGTACCTACCCCCCTCCCTGCCTCCCTGCCAGATGGACCCCCAACTATCCGCCACCCCAACATAGCAGAGTGCTTCAGCCCCTGTAACAGTACTTGCGTGTTGGGGGGAGAGAAGTCCGTGGGATACCGCAGTCCATCCCCTCCTCAGAGACAGTCTAGTAGCTGAAGCATGCCACATGTCCCTGGCCGGGCCCACCACTCCGGGTCACAACCCAGCATCTCTGAGCAGGGGGGGGGGTGTTAGAGACGGGGATCTCTGATTGGCGCAAGGTTGTCCTTGTGTCAAGCAGGAACCCTCTCCTCTATGTCAGGGCGCAGGATAACCCCTCGTGAATGACCCTTGCTCACCCTCTAGGTGCGTGGCGTGAGCAGCCAAGGCGATTCCTCAGGCGTTGTTGGTTAAGCACTTACAATCGCACACACAGTAAATACATCAATCCCCCCAGAAACGGACACCAGACTTGGATATGTAGAAAAATACGCTTCTTTATGTAAAAATAGGTATATATATCTCAGCAGACTTATCACAAGACCAATAACGTTTTCGCTATGCCACCAATGTTGTAAAGCAGGCAAATGTTCTTTGTTCGTAGTTTCAAATTAGATACTTTGTAGTCTCTCGCAAGTGTTACTTGTGGTTCCAGTACTTACAGAGGTCGGCTCCTGCGAACGGGGAAATAAGGCTTTGCGGGCCCCGAGCCCGATACTGGAATTCTTAAGAACGTGTAGTTGCTTTTGGGAGTCGGCACGGGAGGGTGCGACTCAGCAGTGATGGGGGCACCTTTGGATCCTCTTGAGCAGGTGCGTGTAGGCAGGCAGGCGCGGCCCACGACCCTCAGCACGGCGGTGCGGGGGTCTCCTCAGCGGGGGCGGCGCGGCCTGATCTCAGGGCGAGATCGCGAAGCGGGGTCACAGGGCACGGTCCGTGCATCTGGGGACCCGGCGGGGATCACGATCGTCGGTCAAGAATTCCGGCGGGAGGGGCGATAGCGCTTCAGCACGCTCCAATAGCAGGCGGTGGCAGAGGTGCCGGCGGCCTAGCCCGGGGTAGCGAGCGACTCCGGTCGGAGCGAGACTCTCAAGGGGGGCAAAGGCAGGCAGGCTCCCGAGTGTCACAGCCCTAGGAGGGGCGATGAGGGGCGCAGTCTTCCTCAAGCGGGATACACACACGGCTCGAGTTTCAGGACGAGCAAAGGCACAAAGAACCCACTGGTCCTGGGGTTCTGTTCAGGGGGCAAGCTCAGATCAAGCCCTTGGAGAATGTTTAAAGCACAAAGCAGCAAAGTCTTTTCAGTAAGTCTCTTCCTCTCCTTTCTCAGCAAGGCAAGCAGCAGGCCAGCTCCTCCAGCGTCTTCTTCTCCTCCTAGTCGGGCAGAGGTTCTTTGTGGTAAAACAGGATTCTGATTTCTTAGGAGCCAGGCTCCTACTTTTATACCGGGATTCTTTTGTTCCTTAGCGCCAGGGGGCCTAGGCCTGGCCCAGTCCAGGTCTGGAGCACTTTGTTATGGTGACTCTGCTCTTTCCTTTCAGCAGCAGGGCAGAGACATCAGCCGCTCCGCAGGGGGCGGCGCCGGCTTTGTGGTGGCAGAGCACAGGTGTATTCAAGAGTCAAGGTGTACTCCTCCCACCCATCCTGGTGTCATCTCTCTACCCACCACCTGGCAGCCAACCTGTCTCTGGGGATTCCCCAACCCTGCTCCTTACTGTTGCTAGGCAGAACACACACACAGCAGAGGCGGACTGAAATGGCCAGGTCAGTAAATACTAACTTTCTAAAAGTAGTAGTTACAAACCCAGGATATTAAAATAAACTTGTCTACAAGAAGTATTTTATTATTCTGAGTTCAGGCATACTAAACTTGACATTCTACCATGCTCTCTGAGTCCACTGGGGTCACAGCGTGTAGTGACTCCAGCAGCTCATTCTGGCCTATGGAGAGCAGGTAGCCTTCAATAGTGAAAAACGAAAATGGCCGTAATTCACTACTAAGACATGCCACACAAATCAGGGCATGTCCTACCTTATGCCTACAATGCACCCTGCCCTTGGGCCTACCAGAGGGGTGGCTAATATGTAGGTAAGGGAAGGTTTAGGGACTGGCAAGTGGGGGCACTTGCGCAGTCAGCGCGACAGTCCCAGACTGCACGCAGGGTCTGCGGTGGCAGACCCTAGACGCATTTTACAAGGCCGCTTTCTGTGGGTGGCGCAACCAGCGCTGCAAGCCCACCAGCAGCATTGGTATTCACAAGCCCTGGCACCACTGGTGCACTTTACTGGGGACTGACAGTAAATCCAATAAACCAATCATGAGCATCAATTACAGGTACACTTTACCTAGGGAGCACTTGCACTGCGGCACGGATTAGCCGTGGCGCAGTGCCCTGAGCGGACAACACCAGCAAAACATCGAGGCACACCATCAAAAAAGTGGAAGGGAAACTCACGCCAAGGTGCCAGGTCTAACAGGGGGTGAGTCCATCACGTGCATCACAGCCTTTAATTCAAGTCCCCTCCCGCAGATGGCCAGATCAGGGGAGCCGCACCTCAGCTTAATGTCTCTTGATCTGGGGACGCCGCCGCTCCTTATCCCTCTTCTCTTTCAGTCCGGTGTGCGTCTGCCTCTTCACGTCCCGGGCTATGTTCCAAGGATCCGCCGGTGACCCCAGGGCGCCGCTGTTGTTTCTCCGTCCGTCGGGATCCCTCCGCTTTTCGCCATCCTCCAAGCCAGTCGTGGGCCTCCTCCGGTGATTCAAAGAACCAAGTTTTTCCATCCGCTACCACGCGCAGTTTTGCCGGGAACATCATGGAGTACAGCAGCTCTCTACGCCTAAGTTCCTTCTTTACTTCCAGGAAGCTCTTACGGCGTTTTGACACTGCTGCCATGTAGTCCGGAAAAAATGAAATCACCGCGTTCTGTACTCGCAGTGGGGGGGCCACCCTCACCGTCTGAAGTATTACATCTCTGTCGCGATGATTGAAGATGCGGGCCAGGACCGGTCTGGGGGGGGCTCCAGGCTTGGGCTTGCCCCCTGGCACCCTGTGTGCTCGTTCCACAGAGAAGAAATGCGAAAGCCCTCTGGGCTGGAGTTTGGCTTTGATGAGCTCCTCGACATAGAGATCCATGTCCGGATGCCCGTCGCTCTCTGGTATGCCCGTGATGCGTATATTGTTGCGCCGAGAGCGCCCCTCCTGATCGTCCAACTTCTCTGCCAAGACCCGATTTTCAGCTTCTAGATGTGTGACCCGACCGAGTAGAGCGGCGGTGTCCCGCGACTGATTTCGTCTGCTGCTCCACCTCAGTGACCCTGGCGGTCATTTTCTGGAAGTCCGCTCTCAGGAATGGCACATCCGTGGAGATGGTGCCCACCGTTGACTGCACACTGGTAAGTGCCGCCATGATATCTTCTAGCGTCACTTTCATTGCCCCTTGCGGCTCGGAGTCTTTTGGAAGGGTGTCCTTGCGCTAAGGCTCTATAGGGGCATTCTTATGATAGGCATACTTGTCTAGTTTGGTTTGTGAGTTCGTGCGCGGGCCCCTGCCCCCCCATCTCTGTCACCGGGACGCAGCTCTGACTGGTAATCGCTGCCGCGGGAGCGCCCTCCACGTGCGGCCTGTCGGTTTTCCCGCCATGCCGCTGATCCCGTGAAAGTGGGCCGCTTTGTCGCCCAAAACAGACCACGATCGTTGCTGCGCGGCCTCAGGGGCACCACACCGCCTTGTCTTCACCCCCGATAGTCGTTCCGTGCGTTGGCCGTGAAAGTCGCTGGATGAGGTGACGCCCGCCCCCCCGCTGCGCTCTTTTTCCGTCTGGGCTGAAAGGCCTGATCAACCTTTAATCACTCCTTTGAAGCCGGGGGGCTCCAGCCGCCTTTATCTGTCTCCCTCTCAGTCATCCACGGCCCTGCATTTAGTCCTCAAACAGGCAGCATTAAGTGGCCCCGCTGGTACCAGGCATCCAGTGCTTCCGGTAGGGCCCCTCAGACCCTACTCCTTGCAGGCTTCCAGAGTGCACCAAACAGAGCTCCCCCGCTCCCCGCTGCTCAGTGATATTGTGCCGGCATCCGCTGGGTTCAGATCCTCACCTCGCCCCCACCTCCACTTCCCGTGCGCGCCTCGAGGTCTGAGGCGCGCACCGATATCGTTTGTGTCTTGTGTTAGCCCCCGATGGTGGTGGGGGGGGTGTTGGGAGGGGGAGGCGCAGGGACACTCACCGGGAGCGCATAGTAGTGCGGGCTGCGATCTTTCTGCAGCGTCCGTCGGCAGCCGGGGCGCCCTCCGTATCGTCCGCCGCTGAGTGCTGGCACTCCCGGGCGCACGCGGCCCACGCTATTCCCCGGCTGCTAACGGTCCGCCGGGCCGCACCTCGCTGCACTCGTCCTTCAGCGCACGACGCTCCTTCGCCGGTCCTTGAGCGACGCAATCCGTGCTCCCAGCGTCCCGCCTGCCAGTAGTGTCTCTGAGGCACGATAAATTGTCGGATGGGCGATCGGATGTGCTAGGGACTCCGCGTCTTCCCCCGGAGCTTCTCTAAAGTGCGGCCATTAAGATCGGCAGTTGGCCACGCCCGTGCTTACACTTTTAAGTGTATGTTTGACATTGTGTTTGGAAACATATCCCACTTTGTGAATGTATTTAAATGTCAGTAACTCATATTAAACCTTAAATAATCATGTGTATTCGTTGGTTAAATTGCATAACATAATAAGCTGTAACTGGTCAGTGAAATGCCACACAAATACAAATAATGGGGATGTTTTACGCATTCTGGCCACAACTCTGACTCCGCCCACTGATCCAATCCTCAGGTTATTCCCGCCCTCTGAATCTCCGCTCACAGTTCCCCTACTTTTTTTATCCCACATCGAACACTGGTCAGCCCCAATTGTTCGTGGAAGAACTGACCGGGACCACACCTGTCTGACGCGTTTCCCATATCCTGGGGCATGCGGCAGGGGTGCCCCCTATCGCCCCTACTCTTTGCGCTAGCCATCGAACCATTGGCATCAAAGTTGAGGCAGCACCACCAAGACAGGGCTGTTCGATGTAACCTGCGACAAATCCTCATATCCTTGTATACAGATGATATAACGCTATATGTTAGGCATCCACAGGATAACTTAAACCCTCTACTGAGAGAATTCATAGTGTTTGGTAAGATTTCTGGGATACATATAAATTGGGAAACGTCCCTAATATTGCCCTTGACCTCTGCGGCCTCGCGTTTCCCCTTGGACTTTCCGCTGGAATGGTGTGATTCGACCTACGCTATCTTGGGGTAGTAATAACTAGAGACAGAGACGAGTTGATGCGCCTCAATTATGGAACTGTGATACATCGGATTACGGAAAATGTCACCCGATGGATTTCCTTACCGTGGACCCTCGCAGGTCGTGCGGCATTGATTAAAATGGTGGTTTTGCCACAAATACCATACCTTTTAAAAAAATATTCCATATCATCCTGGGTGACACTTTTTTCAAACACTTCAGTCTGAAATGACAAGGCTGATATGGAGGGGCAAACAACCTCGGTTGAAATGGAAGATACTCACCCAGCCATATGCTCAGGGGGAGGGTTTGATGTTCCAGATTTTGAGCTTATTATGTATGTGCACAGGCTCACTATGCGTTCTACTGGTTCCATCCCCCTAGATATATGCCACAAGTCGCAGCTGAGCCCTGGCTGGCGGACCATATCCCCTTAAATGGCATGCTGAACACGCCTCTCCGCACACGCGACACTGAGCCTACCACGATCACATGCACAGAGGACGCCGGGTGTCGCATTCTGACTTTCCTTCAAGGCCCGATGTTATACTCACCGCTCCTCCCACTCTCCTATCATCCACGCATGCCATTACTACAAGAAACAGGGTTCCTCAAATTATGTGACCGCACCAACATCACCAGATGGGGAGACCTCTACCAGAATGGGACGTTTCGCACCTCTGAAAGTCTTTTTCAAGGGTTACAGCCAACATCACTGGATATATTTCTTTATGTCAGACTACGCCAGGGCATGCGATCTATCACCCCAGAATTTCCTCGGGAACCCCCAACATTTACCCCTTTGCACATACTGATACGCGCCACATCACCGGGACACCTGGTCTCCGTGCTTTATCACAATATACGCACACAGCAGATGGAATCCCCCAGTTCTTCTCGTATTAAGTGGCATCAGGAGTTGGGACCAGAGATAACTGATGACCAATGGTTGTACTGCTGCCTCCAAACTGAACAGATCTCTGCCAGTTCTAGACTTCGCGTCACACATTACAAATTCCTGCAACGCTTATATTATACCCCGGTTAAAATGTTTCGATTCACTTTGAGAACCACAGACAGTTGTGATAAGTGTGGCAGCTCAGGTGCTGACTTTTTACCCATGACCTGGGAGTGTCCCAGAGTTAGTGAAAACTGGGCCCAAATATTCGATGCCCTACGCCAGATGGCTCCCATTGCCCTAGAGTGCACGCCATTGCTAGCGCTGTTAGGCTATACTAAACTCATCCCAAAGCCCTATCGCAAATTCCTTGCCATTGCATTATTATTAGCTAAGAGTAAAGTGGCCTGCCGCTGGGGTAGAGGGCGGGCGCCAAAGTTCAAGGAATGGCTGGACGATTTAGTATATTGCCAAGATCAATTGATTCTGTATGCTGAAACATTACCCAGAGCCTCGAAACCAAGAAACATATGGGTTCCCCTACAGAGCTACCTTCTTGCTCAATCTGCCGAGTCCCTGCCTGATGAGTCGGTGACATTGGAACAGTAAAGACCTTTACATATCAGGCATATACCACACATGGGACACTCAAGCAGACCTAACATTATGGTAACATTATGGTATGTGTATCACTGCCCTGATGAAGCTTTTGTGATGTGCATGGTGTTTCCTAATCCACTTGCGCTTATGTTAAGGTCACCACAACGATATAGTTTCCCCAAATGCTACCCTGCCTATGGCAAGAGGTCTAATGTTTTCATGCTCAATGGACTTCTAGCTATCAGTATAGAGAGTAAAGAATATTTCTGCATGGGCCACTGACCTCCTGTTCAAGGACACTGTACTGTATAACATGAGTACATTTTTTGTGACAATGCCATTGATTGTATCCCCACTCACCATGTCTGATGAATGTCATTGAGAATCTCTTTTTCTTATTGTCATTGTTTCGTATTGACGGAAAAACAATAAAATAAACGGTTTAAAAAAGAAAAGAAAAAAAGAACTGACCGGGACCGGCTCTTTGGGAGGGGCCCGGCTTTGTTGTAGCCCCACAATCCAGTGCCATAAATTCAAACCAAAAATCATTCACTCTTGTAAAGGCTCAGCATATCATTTAATGGCTTGTGATGCAATTTGCAAGCAAATCTAAGAATGGCTTCCATTTTTATATAGAGGGACTGGAGTCTTCCTGATAAACAAGGAGCCCAGCTAAGTGTTTGGCTAAACAGAATTCCCAGTTAATTATTTTTTTTACTTTCACTAAAATAAAAAGTTTTAGACTTAGTACTCAGACACCCATATGTCGTAATGAAGGGCTTTGAGCAATTAACCGTGGATGTTAAACTCCTTTATGAATACCAAAAATAAATCTAAAATAATCTGGAGAGCATTAGCTGTGCGGACGATCAACTCCACATCCTCCACATACAGCAAAATGGGAACCAATTTACTCCCTATTCGTGAGACATCCTTCAAAAATGAAATGTATCCTATTTATATAATAGGAAAAGAAAGGGGGTCAAGATGCACCACTGCCTAATGCCCCAGGTGTACTTAAGGAGCATTCGCCGAAAGGTCCGTAACACACCTTTACTGTAAAGTTTTGATGAAGCTGGCGTATAAGAGTTCAAAGATCCTGTTCCCTCCCATAAGGTCCCATAAGTTGTCACGATTCACAAGATCAAATGTGCTAGATAGATCAATGAAGGCCAGGTACACTGATTCATTTTTGGCCTTTGTGTATTTCCCCAGGATTAAATAAAGATTTAAGCGTTGTTCAATTGTCCCAACACCAGGTCTAAAACCAGATTGGGCCTTAGATAGAACATTGTTTGCCAAGCCCCAATCTTGTAGATGGGCAAATAAAACTCATCCCAAGATTTTTACCCTAGAATCAATTAACGAAATTGGGTGGTAACATGATGGTTGGGACCTATCCCCTTCTTTGACAACTGGGACCAGCAGAGCCGTCTTTCATGAGTCGGGGATCGGACCCGGAGTTATTGATCTAAATACATGTGTTTGAAGGGGGGCTCAAACGGGAATGTTGGACTTGGAGATGTCCACAGGAACACCATCGGGGCCCGGGGCCTTACCAGAGATAGACTTATTTATGGCAATAACTTCAACAGTGATATTGTTTTTTATATCGCTGCCCTGTACAATGCACAGTGGGCAAGCGAGGCCTTGTTTGAATGGTGCTTCCTCCTGTGAAAAAACTGTAAAGTAATGGCCCACCCAAGCATCTGCCTCAAGGATAGCAACTATGTTTGGGGCATCCAATTCTTTAACCTCTGCACTGCTGAGGGGACTGAGAAATTAGCCAAAATACAGCTACATGTGGTTTTTTTTTGGGGGGGGGGGTTGGAAAAAAGTGCTGCAGAAGAAAGTGTCTGTTTTTCCCCCTTCAAATGGATTCAATGAAAGGGTTGTGGTGCTAAAATCACACTCTTCCCAGCGTTCAGGAACAGTCAGACATTTGGCAGAAAACCAACATCTTCTACACAGTTTTGGTATTTTACTGGGGCATAGCCTGTTTTTCCTTTTTTTTTTGTTGCTTTCAACCTCCTTCCAGTAAGTGGTAGAAAAGGGTGTGGAACCAATAATGTATCCTGGAAAGCTATACATTTCTGAAAAGTAACAACATTCTGAATTCAACAAGTTGTCATTTGTGTAGCTCTTTCCTATAGAAAGTAACAGTTGAAATGAAACAATATTGAAATTGAGTTGAAAAAAACAGCGATTTATATCTCTGTTTTCACCTGTAACTTCTTCTAAGTGTGGCAGATTTTTTAAAGCAATATGCCGTCACGTCTGCTGGACTCTTCTAGTTGCAGGGACATAAAGGGCTTGTAGGTTCACCAAGAAACTGAGGTACCCAGAGGCAATAACTGAGCTGCACCTTGCAATGGTGTTTCATTGTGTACCAGGTATACAACAATTCACCTGGTAAAATATAAAGAGTGAAAAACAGGTTATCTTGGAAACCTATGCATTTCCGAAATGGAAACAAGATCTGGGGTTTAAAAGCAGTGGTTAGTTGCAGGTCTCTGAATTTGTGGGCACCCATACTAGCATGTGAATTAGAGGGCATTTTTCAAAATGACTTCTTTTTTACATACTCTCTTACATTTGGAAGGCACAAATGCAGAGAAAGACAATTGGAAATCACACTAGTTCTACTATTCTGTGTTCCTCTAAGCCTTTTGATAAAAATGGTACTTCACTTGTCTGAGTAGGCCTAGTGCCTGCAACAGAAAACAGCCCAACACACAACGTGGACACATCACATTTCCCCCCTGAAAACTGACCCTTTTTGCAATGTGCCTAGCTGTGGATTTTGGGCCCTAGCTCAGCCGGCACCTTGGGCAACCTAGCAAATGTGTACATTTTTTAAAACTAGACACCCAGCGGAATCCAGGATGGTGTGGCATGTGTGGCTTTCACCAGGTTATGTTACCCAGAATCTCTTGCAAACCTCATAATCTGTCTTCAAAAACACCCTTTCCTGACATTTCTGTGCTAGAAAGCTCTGGAATCTACGGATAGACAGAAACTTCTACCCCCTCCCAGCATTCCCCAAGCCTCCTGATAAAATTGGTATCTTCCTTGTGTGGGTAAGCCTACTACCCGCAACAGGAAATGGCCCAAAACATGGACACATTACATTTTTCCACTGAAAACTGAGCATTTTCTTGTAATGTGCCTGGCTATGGATTTTGGGCCGTAGTACAGTGGGCAACAAGGGAAACCTAGCAAACCTGTACACTTTTGAAAGCTAGACACCCAGGGGAATCCTGGATGGGGTGACTTTTGAGGCTCTCATCAGGTTCTGTTACCCAGAATTCCCTGCAAACCTCAATATTTGTGTAACAAAACACGTTTTCCTCACATTTCTGTGTGGGAAAGCTGTGGGATCACTGGGCCATCTCATATTTCCTACCACCCAGATTACACCAGGTCTCCCGATACAAATGCTACCTTACTTGTGTGTGTGGGCTAAGTGTCAGCGAAAGGGAAGGGCCTAAAAATTATTGTGGAGGCATCAAAAAAATCAATGACAAAAAAACCTGGTTTTCCAAGGAGGACACCTGTGTTTTTTGTCACGGGCTCGACAGCCATCTAGGGAGACCTACCAAACCCAGACATTTCTGAAAACTAGACAACCAGGGGAGTCCAGGGAGGTGTGGTTTGCTTGAATCCCCCAACATATTCTTACCCAGAATCTCCTGCAAACCTCAAATTTAGCTAAGAAATGAAACTTTCCTCACATTTCTTTGTGGAATCACAGTGCCGGCACAAATTTCCTACCACCTTGCGTTGACCTCGGTCTTCCGAGTAAAGTTGGTACCTCACTTGTGTGGGTGGGTCAAGTGCCTGTGACAGAGAAGGGCCTCAAATGTATAGAGATTGAGGGGATGGCACAGCGAGTTGATATGCACGATTTTTTTATACGTTTTTAGACTGGCGCTGCTGGAGAGCCTGTGCTGTTAAGTAGGAGGCAGACTGAGGGCACTGTGGTGTTAGGTGGGGTACAGAGTGTGAGTGCACTGTAATCACAGGAGTAGGTCTTTGAGAGCCTGTGCTGTCAGGTAGGAGACAGGCTGAGTGCACTGTGGTGTTAGGTGGAGTACGAAATGCAATCCGTAGGCACCAAACCCTCAGAATCCAGGTTCCTGATTGCTGCTCCCTACTGACTCCGATGCAGCACCCAAACCAAAAGTGGTACACCAGCCCAAGGATCAAATCTGTCTCCCCTCCAAGTTTGAAGACACTAGGATCTTCCGGAGCCGTGCTGCTCTAATACCCAGGGTACTGGACCCTCTGCAGCATTCATTGAGACGAAGAGTCCAATCAAGACTCCAACTGCCCACGAAGCAAGCACCCATTGAGGGACATTGAGACCCCTAATATCTACTAACTTAGGAGGGGGCCAGCTGTCCCGGAATCGTCTCTCCAAGCTGCCTGCCCCTGACACCTAGGACATCTTGACACGCGCAGCTAGGCTGGCCTATTGCTGTGCACCCAGCCTGCCTAGCCTGGGTACCGATGAACCAGATGTGCTCCTGTGGTCCTGAGACCCTTGTGACCTGCTTCCTTGAGTGGGACCTGTGTACTTACCTTTAAATCCCCTTGAGCTGTGTGTTTTTAGGTGGCCCCCTTCTTCGTAGCGCACCAGCTACCACCAACATCAGCACCCTGCTCCCGGCCAATTCTTGGAATCTGAGAATCCACTGGTAGAACAAAGGACCAGGCCTTGCCGATTACTTAAATCCCAAAGGTGAACCTTGAAATCCAACTGTACAGTTTTATACGCAGTTTTCCATTTTCTCCCATTGACTTAAATGGTGGGTAATTGCACACAAAAGTGATTTATTTTCTATCTTAAAAAGTTCCTACTGTAGAACGAAGTTCTTGGTCTGAAAAATTGCATACAAACCGGTGTTATTTTTATAAATTGGTCTCCAAATTTTTCTTGAGTGCATGTCTCATTTATTTCCTCAGTGAGTATAACAAATGCTTAGCACTACCCTCTGATAAGCCCAACTCCTCTCCCACACAACCACAAATAGTGTTACTTGTGAAAAAGGGAAGGTGCACCAGGACAAAGTCAGTAAGTTCCAAGTTTATCCAAAAATATCTTTATTGTCGTTAAAGTTAAAAATTGGACATCAGCCGACGAGTTTCGTTCCACAGCTGAAACTTCATCAGGGCTTAACTATTTTAATCCAGGCCCAATCTGCCTGTATACTTGAACCAGTGTACTCTTAGGCCATATAAACTAGAGAATATCCTGCGATCTCTAATAACAAAAATCGTGTGCTTGTAAGTTCTGCAGTTTTGCTCAACAATCCTTAATCATAGAAACCGTAGTAGTGGCCCAAGTCCTTGAACCGTGGTAGGCCGCACTCTGTTCTTTTTTTGTATACAAATAGAGTGTTAGTATTAGCTACTTTTGCCGCTGTATTCCAATGTGGTTCTCAATGGACTCTCTGCCTTGAGTACTTCATTTAAGTGCTCTATATAGAGAGCCAGCATCCTGCAGTTTCTGAACCCACATTGGTTTCAGGTGGGAGAAGGGCTCCCAATGCGCTATAGTCTCAAGTACGCTGGGAGCTCAAAGTGCACTATAGCCTCGGTAGGTTAGGGGCTCCCAGCGCGCTAGGGTTGCAGGTACACTGGGAGCTCTAAGTGCACTATAGCCTCGGTAAAATAGGGGCTCCCAGTGTGCTAGGGTCTCAGGTATGCTGGGAGCTCACAGTTCACTCTAGCCTAGGTAGGACAGGGGCTCACAATGCGCTATGGTCTCGGGTACGCTGGGAGCTCAAAGTTCACTATAGCCTCGGTAGGATAGGGTCTCCCAGCGCGCTAGGGTCTCGGACACGCTGGGAGCTCAAAGATCACTATAGCCTTGGTAGGATAGAGGCTCACAATGCGCTTTGGTCTCGAGTACGCTGGGAGCTCAAAGTTCACTATAGCCTCGGTAGGATAGGGGCACCCAGCGCGCTAGAGTCTCGGGTACGCTGAGAGCTCACAGTTCACTATAGCCTCGGTAGTATAGGGGCTCCCAGCGCGTTATGGTCTCTGGCACGCTGGGAGCTAAAAGTGCACCATAGCCTCGGTAGGATAGGGGCTCCCAGCCCGTTCGGGTCTCGGGTACGCTGGGAGTTCTAAGTGCACCATAGCCTCGGTAGGATAGGGGCTCCCGCCCCGCTAGGGTCTCGGGTATGCTGGGAGCTCAAAGTTCACTATAGCCTCGGTAGGATAGGGGCTCCCAGTGCGCTATGGTCTCGGGTACACTGGGACCTCAAAGTTCACTATAGCATCGGTAGGATAGGGGCTCCCAGTGCGCTATGGTCTTGGGTACGCTGGGAGTTCAAAGTTCACCATAGCCTCGGTAGGATAGGTGCTCCCAGTGCGCTATAGTCTTGGGTACGCTGGGAGCTCAAAGTGCACTATAGCGTCGGTAGGATAGGGGCTCCCAGCCCGCTAGGGTTTTGGGTACGCTGGGATCTTACAGTTCACTATAGCCTCGGTAGGATAGGGCTCCCAGCATGCTATGGTCTCAGGTAGGCTGGGAGCACAAAGTTCACTATAGCCTTGGTAGGATAGGGGCTCCAAGTGCGCTAGGGTCTCAGGTACGCTGGGAGCACAAAGTTCACTATAGCATCGGTAGGATAGGGGCTCCCAGTGCGCTATGGTCTCAGGTACGCTAGGAGCTCACAGTTCACTATAGCCTCTGTAGGATAGGGGCTCCCAGTGCGCTATGGTCTCGGGTACGCTGGGAGCTCAAAGTGCACCATAGCCTTGGTAGGAGAGGGACTCCCAGTGCGCTAGGGTCTCAGGTACGCTGGGAGCTTTAACTGCACTATAGCCCTGGTAGGATAGGGGCTCCCAGTGCGCTATGGTCTCAGGTGCGCTAGGAGCTCAAAGTTCACTATAGCCTCGGTAGGATAGGGGCTCCCAGTGCTCTAGGGTCTCTGGTACGCTGGGAGCACAAAGTTCACTATAGCCACGGTAGGATAGGGGCTCCCAGTGCCCTATGCTTTCAGGTATGCTGAAAGCTCAAAGTACACTATAGCCTCGGTAGGATAGGGGATCCCAGCGCGCTAGGGTCTCGGGTACGTTGGGAGCTCAAAGTTCACTATAGCCTTGGTAGGATAGGGGCTCCCAGCGCGCTATGGTCTCGAGTATGCTGGGACCTGAAAGTGCACTATAGCCTCGGTAGGATAGGGACTCCCAGCGCGCTATGGTCTCAGGTACACTGGGAGCTCTAAGTGCACCATAGCCTCGGTAGGATAGGGGCTCCCAGTGCGCTATGGTATCGGGTACGCTAGGAGCTCAAAGTTCACTATAGCCTCGGTAGGATAGGAGCTCCCAGTGCGCTAGGGTCTCGGGTACGCTGGGAGCTCACAGTTCACTATAGCCTCGGTAGGATGGGGCTCCCAGCATGCTATGGTCTTGGGTACGCTGGGAGCTCAAAGTTCACTATAGCCTCGGGAGGATAGGGGCTCCCAGCGCACTAAGGTCTTGTGTACACTGGTAGCTGTAAGTGCACTATAGCCTCGGTAGGATAGGGGCTCCCAGTGCGCTATGGTCTCAGGTAGGCTGGGAACACAAAGTTCACTATAGCCTTGGTAGGATAGGGGCTCCAAGTGCGCTAGGGTCTCAGGTACGCTGGGAGCACAAAGTTCACTATAGCATCGGTAGGATAGGGGCACCCAGTGTGCTATGGTCTCAGGTACGCTAGGAGCTCACAGTTCACTATAGCCTCTGTAGGATAGGGGCTCCCAGTGCGCTATGGTCTCGGGTACGCTGGGTGCTCAAAGTGCACCATAGCCTTGGTAGGAGAGGGACTCCCCGTGCGCTATAGTCTTGGGTACGCTGGGAGCTCAAAGTGCACTATAGCGTCGGTAGGATAGGGGCTCCCAGCCCGCTAGGGTTTTGGGTACGCTGGGATCTTACAGTTCACTATAGCCTCGGTAGGATAGGGCTCCCAGCATGCTATGGTCTCAGGTAGGCTGGGAGCACAAAGTTCACTATAGCCTTGGTAGGATAGGGGCTCCAAGTGCGCTAGGGTCTCAGGTACGCTGGGAGCACAAAGTTCACTATAGCATCGGTAGGATAGGGGCTCCCAGTGCGCTATGGTCTCAGGTACGCTAGGAGCTCACAGTTCACTATAGCCTCTGTAGGATAGGGGCTCCCAGTGCGCTATGGTCTCGGGTACGCTGGGAGCTCAAAGTGCACCATAGCCTTGGTAGGAGAGGGACTCCCAGTGCGCTAGGGTCTCAGGTACGCTGGGAGCTTTAACTGCACTATAGCCCTGGTAGGATAGGGGCTCCCAGTGCGCTATGGTCTCAGGTGCGCTAGGAGCTCAAAGTTCACTATAGCCTCGGTAGGATAGGGGCTCCCAGTGCTCTAGGGTCTCTGGTACGCTGGGAGCACAAAGTTCACTATAGCCACGGTAGGATAGGGGCTCCCAGTGCCCTATGCTTTCAGGTATGCTGAAAGCTCAAAGTACACTATAGCCTCGGTAGGATAGGGGATCCCAGCGCGCTAGGGTCTCGGGTACGTTGGGAGCTCAAAGTTCACTATAGCCTTGGTAGGATAGGGGCTCCCAGCGCGCTATGGTCTCGAGTATGCTGGGACCTGAAAGTGCACTATAGCCTCGGTAGGATAGGGACTCCCAGCCCGCTATGGTCTCAGGTACACTGGGAGCTCTAAGTGCACCATAGCCTCGGTAGGATAGGGGCTCCCAGTGCGCTATGGTATCGGGTACGCTAGGAGCTCAAAGTTCACTATAGCCTCGGTAGGATAGGAGCTCCCAGTGCGCTAGGGTCTCGGGTACGCTGGGAGCTCACAGTTCACTATAGCCTCGGTAGGATGGGGCTCCCAGCATGCTATGGTCTTGGGTACGCTGGGAGCTCAAAGTTCACTATAGCCTCGGGAGGATAGGGGCTCCCAGCGCACTAAGGTCTTGTGTACACTGGTAGCTGTAAGTGCACTATAGCCTCGGTAGGATAGGGGCTCCCAGTGCGCTATGGTCTCAGGTAGGCTGGGAACACAAAGTTCACTATAGCCTTGGTAGGATAGGGGCTCCAAGTGCGCTAGGGTCTCAGGTACGCTGGGAGCACAAAGTTCACTATAGCATCGGTAGGATAGGGGCACCCAGTGTGCTATGGTCTCAGGTACGCTAGGAGCTCACAGTTCACTATAGCCTCTGTAGGATAGGGGCTCCCAGTGCGCTATGGTCTCGGGTACGCTGGGAGCTCAAAGTGCACCATAGCCTTGGTAGGAGAGGGACTCCCAGTGCGCTATGGTCTCTGGTACGCTGGGAGCTCTACGTTCACTATAGCCTCGGGAGGATAAGGGCTCCCAGCGCGCTAGGGTCTTGGGTACACTGGTAGCTGTAAGTGCACTATAGCCCCGTTAGAATGTGGCTCCCAGCGCGCTAGGGTCTCGGGTATGCTGGAAGCTCAAAGTACAATATAGCCTCGGTTGGATAGGGGCTCCCAGTGCGCTATGGTCTCAGGTACGCTGGGACCTCAAAGTGCACTATAGCCCTGGTAGGATAGGTGCTCCCAGCGCGCTAGGGTCTCAGGTACGCTGGCTGGGAGATTTAAGTGCACTATAGCCCCGGTAGGATAGGGGCTCCCAGTGCGCTATGGTCTCAGGTGCGCTAGGAGCTAAAGTTCACTATAGCATCGGTAGGATAGGGGCTCCCAGTGCACTATGGTCTCAGGTATGCTGGGAGCTCACAGTTCACTTTAGCCTCGGTTGGATAGGGGCTCCCAGTGCACAATAGTCTCAGGTACGCTGGGATCTCAAAGCTCACTATAGCATCGGTAGGATAGGGGCTCCCAGTGCGCTATGGTCTCGGGTACACTGGGAGCTCTAAGTTCACTATAGCCTCGGGAGGATAGGGGCTCCCAGCGCGCTAGGGTCTTGGGTACACTGGTAGCTGTGAGTGCACTATAGCCCCGTTAGAATGTGGCTCCAAGCGCGCTAGCTTCTCGGGTATGCTGGAAGCTCAAAGTACAATATAGCCTCGGTAGGATAGGGGCTCCCAGTGCGCTATGGTCTCAGGTACGCTGGGAGATCAAAGTTCACTATAGCCTTGGTAAGATAGGGGCTACCAGCGCGCTAGAGTCTCAGGTATGCTGGGAGCACAAAGTTCACTATAGCCTTGGTAGGATAGGGGCTCCCAGTGCACTATGGTCTCAGGTATGCTGGGAGCTCAAAGTACACTATAGCCTCGGTAGGATAGGGGCTCCCAGCTCGCTATGGTCTCAGGTACGCTGGGAGCTCAAAGTGCACGATAGTCGCGGTATGATAGTGGCTCCCAGCATGCTAGGGTCTCAGGCAGGCAGGGAGCTCTAAGTGCACTATAGCCCCGGTAGGATAGGGGCTTCCAGTGCGCTATAGTCTCAGGTATGCTGGGAGCTCAAAGTACACTGTAGCCATGGTAGGATAGGGGCTCCCAGCGCGCTATGGTCTCAGGTACGTTGAGAGCTCAAATCTCACTATAGCCTCGGTAGGATAGGGGCTCCCTGTGCGCAATGGTCTCTGGTACGCTGGTAGCTCAAAGCTCACTATAGCCTCGGTAGGATAGCGGCTTCCAGTGCGCTAGCATCTCAGGTACACTGGGAGCTCAAAGTGCACTATAGCCTCGGTAGCATAGGGGCTCCCAGTGTGCTATGGTCTCAGGTATGCTGGGAGCTCACAGTTCACTACAGCCTTGGTAGGATAGGGGCTCGCAGCGCTCTAGGTCATTGGGTATGCTGGGAGCTCAAGTTCACTGTTGGAAAGGCGTTCTCCGGGGGAGTTTCGGAATACGTTCCTGACCACCCGTTGACCCACCTCTCCCAGAGTTAGGCCGAGCAAGGGCGGGGAGGCCCTTCCTGGAAGGGTCTCGTACCTAGGATCGCACACGCTGAGCTTGCACTATGTGACAGAGGGACACCACACAGTAGTTTTTCATAAGACAGTATACTTTATCGTTAGTTTTACGGGATCTTTATGATCCGAAATGCAGGTATTGAATCCGTGCCACAAGCGGCGGCGATCTCGTGGTGGGGGTATGGGGGTAGCGGGACAGTCTTTGAGTTCAGTGTCTCTGCGGAGTATCCTTCGCACAGCTCTCAATCCTCGAACTGGGGGATGTCGTTTCTCTCGGCAATCTCTGCCGATTCTCCTGGAGGGGAGGGCCGCGAGTCACTCAGCAGGCACAGGTGGTCTTGGAGTCGGGGAGCCGCAACAGCGTTAGCAGGGCTCAGACGGTTCAGAGTTCGGGGAGCCGCAACAGCGTCAGCAGGGCTCAGATGGTTCAGAGTTCGGGGAGCTGCGACAGCGTCAGCAGGGCTCAGATGGTTCAGAGTTCGGGGAGCCGCGACAGCGTCAGCAGGGCTCAGATGGTTCAGAGTTCGGGGAGCCGCGACAGCGTCAGCAGGGCTCAGATGGTTCAGAGTTCGGGGAGCCGCGACAGCGTCAGCAGGGCTCTCGTAGGTCCAGGTCATCTCTGCCTCCCGTCCCTTCAGCACCCCTTGTTATACTCCCCCTCCTCTTTGAAGTCCGGAGTCTTCGCTGAGAGGGGTCTTGGTGCCTGGGGGCGGTGTGTCGGGATTTCCTGTCGCTCGGCCCTTTGATCTGTTCAGGTGGGTCTGGGAGGGACTCCAGACGCCCAGCAGGCGAGGCGCCCGCTCACCGGGGGCCTGGTGGCCGATCAAAAACCTCCTTGGGGAGGAGATCAGAGGTGTGACAGGGACGGCGTCTCCTGGTCTGGCTTGGGGGCTTCTCTCTCTCTCGGCCGGGCCTGCGTGGTAGGGTCTTGGGTGTTGCTGGAGCCCCGGCCGGCCATCGGGTTGTTGGGCCATGGTGGCCGGAAGTCTGTGACATCGGGGATCAGGTGCGGTTGCAGGGTGGCTTGCTGGTCGGTAGGGCCCACGCCACGAGGCCAGTCTCACACGTGCCCCCCCAGCTGAAAGGCGGGGAGAACTACCCATCCACTTGGGGATTCTCCTCGCTGAAGCGGAAGAATCGGGACAGGCCGTCCACGTTGGCGTGGTCAGTCCCGGGGCGATGCTCCACAGTGAAGTCCATCCCCTGGAGGGAGATTGACCATCGTAGCAGCTTGGGGTTTTCTCCTCTAATTTGCATCAACAACCGCAAGGGTCAATGATCCATTTGAACTCGGAAGTGGGTTCCGAACAAGTAGGGCCGTAGCTTTTTGAGGGCCCAGACTACTGCGAAGGTCTCCCTTTCAATAGTGCTCCACCGCTGTTCTCGAGGTAGCAACCTTCGGCTGATGAAGGCTATGGGCTGATCTATGCCCTTGTCGTTGAACTGTGAGAGGACTGCCCCGATGCTGTGTTCCGAGGCGTCCGTCTGGACCACAAACTCCTGAGAATAGTCGGGGGCTTTGAGTACCGGAGCAGTACATATAGCGGCTTTCAAGGCGTCGAACGCTTTTTGGCACGGGGGAGTCCATTGTATTCTCTTCGGGTGCTTTTTGGAGGTTAACTCTGTGAGGGGGCCTGCGATGCTGCCATAGTTCTTAAGAAACCTCCGGTAGTAACCGGTGAGGCCCAGGAAGGCCTGGACTTCCGTTTGGGTCGTTAGGGGTTCCCAGGACAAGATGGCGTCGAACTTCGGCTGGAGGGGGGCGACCTGCCCGCATCCCACCTGGTGCCCCAGATATATCACTGAACCTTGTCCAATTTGACATTTGCTGGCTTTGATGGTTAGGCCGGCCTGGCGCAGGGCCAGCAGTACTTGCCAGAGGTGCTGGAGGTGCTCGGTCCATTGGGAGGTGAATACTGCTATATCGTCTAGGTAAGCTGCGCTGAACCCCTCCAGTCCGGACAGGACCCTGTTCACCAGTCGCTGGAAGGTGGCCGGGGCATTTTTCATTCCAAACGGCATCACCCTAAAGTGGTAGTGCCCATCCGGGGTGGAGAAGGCTGAGCGCGCCTTGGCTCCCTCAGTGAGCGCAATCTGCCAGTATCCGCAGGTTAGGTCGAAGGTGCTGAGGTAGCAAGCGGCCCGAGGCGGTCGATGAGCTCGTCTGCGCGGGGGATAGGGTGAGTGTCCGCTCGGGTGACCACATTGAGTCCCCGGTAGTCCACACAGAATCTCAGCTCGGGGGCGACACCAGGGGCAGCCGCTTTCGGGACCAGGACTACCGGGCTGGCCCAGGGGCTGTCGGAGGGTTCAATCACCCCGAGGGCCAACATCTGGGTTACTTCGGTCTGGATGCAGGTTCGGACCCGATCAGGGACCCGGTAGGCTCGGTGTCTCACTGGCGGGCTGTCGCCGGTGTCTACGTCGTGGACACACCAGTCGGTGACCCTAGGGGTTAGAGAGAGGAGGTCTGTGAATTGTCTTAGTAGCCGGCGACAGTCGTCGGACTGTTGGGGGGTGAGGGTGGTTGACAGTCTCACCCCCTCCACGGAGCCATCTGTCTCTTTAGCACACAGGGGGTCTGGAAGGGGCTCTGTGTCTTCTTCAGTCCCATCGTCGGTGGCCAGGAGCAAACTCAACTCCGTCCTCACAAAGTGGGGTTTGAGGCGGTTCACCTGGAGGACCCGGAGGGGGTTCCGCGGGGACTGCACATCAACTAGATATGTGACTTGACTCTTCCGCTCGACCACCTTGAAGGGGCCAGTCCATTTGTTTTGGAGGGCGCAGGGTTTCACCGGGGCCATGACCCAGACCTGTTGGCCCGGCTGAAACTCGACCAGCGTGGCGTTCTGGTCATACCAGTGCTTCATCTCTTCCTGGCTAGCCTCGAGGTTTGCCTCGGCGAGTTCTCGGAATTTCCGGGTCTGGTTGCGGAGCGCCAGGATATAGCGGAACACATCAGGAGGGGTCCCCCGGGGAGTCGTTTCCCAGCCCTCCTTGACTTGGCTCAGGGGTCCCCGGACGGGGTGTCCATACAGTAATTCGAACGGGCTGAACCCCAGAGATTTTTGGGGAACCTCTCGGTAGGCGAACAGGAGGCAAGGAAGGAGGACGTCCCATCTCCGGCGTAGGGGTTCTTCGAGGCCCATGATCATCCCTTTCAGGGTCCTGTTAAATCGGTCGACTAGGCCATTCCCTTGGGGGTGGTATGGGGTGGTGAACTTGTATGATACTCCGCACTGCTGCCATAGGGACCTCATGTATTTGGAGATAAAGTTTGTGCCACGATCACTCACGACTTCGTGAGGGAACCCCACGCGGGAGAAGATCCCCATCAAGGCCTGGCCTACCACGGGGGCCGTCACGGTGCGGAGGGGGATGTCCTCGGGGTAGTGGGTGGCATGGGCCACCAGGACGAGGATGAATCGGTGGCCCTGGGCGGTCTTGGCGTCCAGGGGTCCCACGATGTCGATTCCCACCCGCTCAAAAGGGGTACTAACAACGGGGAAGGTTTGTAGCAGAGCCTTGCGCTTCCCCCCACTCTTTCCGCTGGCCTGGCACGTGAGGCATGACTTGCAGTGGGCCTCCACATTCCCTCGCATCTTGGGCCAATAGAAGTGGGTAACTAGTCGCTGGTAGGTCTTGTCTTGGCCTAAGTGTCCTGCCAGGGGTACATCATGGGCTAGGCCCAGGAGGAGACTTCGGAAGCGCAGGGGTACCACCAGTACTCGGGCCGATCCCAGCTCGGCCGACTTCTGTTCGCTGTACAGGAGGCCGTTTTCCCAATATATCCAGTGGGTTCCGGACTGGTCGCCTGCTGCCTGGGCTTCGGCCTGCTGTCGGGGTCCAATGAGGGAAGGGCAGGTGGCTTGTTCCTGGCAGAATTCTTCTCGGGAGGGACCTCCCTTGCAGTGCCACTGGGCCATCTCGGGCAGGTCCCCGAGCTCGGTCAGTGGCTCGGGATCTGGATGCACTGACCCGTCATCGGGAACGGTTTCTTCATCCGGAAGAGGGTCGTCGGGCTCGGGTAGCGCGTCCCGGACCTCAGGGACGGCGACGGTGTTCAGCGGTCTGGCCTCAACTCCCTCGGAGGAAGGCAATCGGGTAGTCATAGAGCGCGTGGTGGCGCATACCCATTCGGGCAGGCCCATCATCTCTAGATGGGCTCTTCGTTCCACTTGTCCCCACGGGGAACTCTGGAGGTCGTTGCCCAGGAGGCAGTCTACGGGTTGGGAGGTTCGGACTGCCACCCTCAATTTACCGGTGACTCCCCCCCCATTTGAAGGGTACCAGGGCCATCCGGCATAGGCTCTCGGAATTGTCCGAAGATATGACTGGACAGAAGGCGTCGGGCAGGATCTGGTCTTCGGAGACCAGGTGGCAGTGGACCGCTGTGACACTCACCCCGGTGTCGCGGAGGCCCTCGACGCGGTGACCGTTGACCGTCACCTGCTGTCGGTACTTCTTCGTGTTGGCGGGTAGGGGTGTTCCGGGGACCATCTCTCGGTCCCCTAGGGAGACCAGGGCCATGGCGGCTGGTTCCCACTCTTCGGAGTCTTCCATCTCTTCTCCTAGGGCTACGGAGGCCATTTGCCGAGCCGGAGGGGTTGTCGTTGCGGGTCGTTGGTACATGGGACACTGGGGGTCACTGGCATAGTGTCCGGTCTGTTGGCAGCGGAAACAGGTGATCTTGACTCGGGCCCCGATCTCCCCGGTGGCCCGGTGCTGGCCGGAGGTGGGGCTGGAAAGTGTGGAGGTTGGCCTCTGGGGGGACTGTGCTGGGAGCCCCCCGGGAATTCTATCGGTCGGCCTTGGTTCCCTCCGCCCCTCTGGCGGGGGGGTCCCTGACTGTAGCGACCGTAGTCTCCCACGGGACCCCGGGAGGCCCGGGTGTTCATCCATCGGTCAGCTTCGACGGCCAGTTTTCGAGGGTCAGTGAGCTTGCTGTCCAGGAGGTGCTGGCGTAACTCCACAAAGCAATTGGCGGACAAGTGTTCTCACGTGATTAGGTCGAACAGCTCCTCAAAGGTGGAGACCTTGCTGCCCTTGATCCACCCGTCCAAGGCCCGGCTGTAAAAGTTCACGTACTCTACCCATGTGGTACCGGGTATCTTCTTGCAGTCTCTAAACCGTTGCCGGTACATTTCGGGGGTGAGCCCATATCTGGCTACTAGGGCCTCTTTCATATGACTGTAGGAGTTCATCACCGTGGAGGGCAGGTCCAGCAGGGTATCTCTCCCCTCGCTCAGGAACCGGCCCCACAAACCAGCCCCCCAGTCTTTCTGCGGAACTCGGTGGGAGGTCATGGCAACCTCGTAGGCCTTGAACCATTGCTGGATGTCGTCGTTCTTGTAACATTCCTTCACCACATCCTTGGGGATGTGGACCTTTGGTTCCACGGTGGAGGAGGGTGGTTGATTTCCCGAGGGTCTGGACTCCACACTTTTAGCCTTGAGCTCGATCTCTTTCAGGCTGCGTTCGTGTTCTAGTTGGAGTTTTCTTTCTTCGTGTTCTCTCTGGCGTTTCTTTTCCTCGAGTTCTCCTTGTAGGCGTAATTGTTCTACCGCCAACTTTTTCTCGGCCAGTTTTAGCTCTCCCTCGATTTTCAGTTTTGCTAGTTCTAGTTCGTGGTTGCGGCCCCTTTCTCGGTCCGCTAGCTCCTCCGGGGATAGGCCCCGCTCTGGGGCGCTGCTCCTCCCCGGGATGCTTCGTGGTTCGTTTGGCGGCTCTCCTTCTGTTTGGGCCAGGGAAGCTCCTGCTTCGACCCAGGTCTTCAATGCTCCCTGGAAATCATCTTTCGTGCTTTATCCGGTGGTAGCGATTCCCAGGTCTTTGCAGAATTGTTTTAATTCTCGATGTGTATAATATTCCAACTGGTCCTCTCGAATGTCGGGCTTGTGTTGGTACCTGCGGCACCTAGGGGGGTTTCTCCTTCCATCTCTTTTCGGTAGTGCGTCAGCCGTTTACTGCACGATCTCTAGGTGTCGGCTCGGATCCCGTCGTCTGCCACCAAATGTTGGAAAGGCGTCCTCCGGGGGAGTTTCGGAATACGTTCCTGACCACCCGTTGACCCACCTCTCCCAGAGTTAGGCCGAGCAAGGGCGGGGAGGCCCTTCCTGGAAGGGTCTCGTACCTAGGATCGCACACGCTGAGCTTGCACTATCTGACAGAGGGACACAACACAGTAGTTTTTCATAAGACAGTATACTTTATCGTTAGTTTTACGGGATCTTTATGATCCGAAATGCAGGTATTGAATCCGTGCCACAAGCGGCGGCGATCTCGTGGTGGGGGTATGGGGGTAGCGGGACAGTCTTTGAGTTCAGTGTCTCTGCGGAGTATCCTTCGCACAGCTCTCAATCCTCGAGCTGGGGGATGTCGTTTCTCTCGGCAATCTCTGCCGATTCTCCTGGAGGGGAGGGCCGCGAGTCACTCAGCAGGCACAGGTGGTCTCGGAGTCGGGGAGCCGCGACAGCGTCAGCAGGGCTCAGATGGTTCAGAGTTCGGGGAGCCGCGACAGCGTCAGCAGGGCTCAGATGGTTCAGAGTTCGGGGAGCCGCGACAGCGTCAGCAGGGCTCAGATGGTTCAGAGTTCGGGTAGCGTTCTTCGGTTCAGGGGTCGATCGAGCCGCGACCAGGTCAGCAGGGCTCTCGTAGGTCCAGGTCTTCTCTGCCTCCCGTCCCTTCAGCACCCCTTGTTATACTCCCCCTCCTCTTTGAAGTCTTCGCTGAGAGGGGTCTTGGTGCCTGGGGGCGGTGTGTCGGGATTTCCTGTCGCTCGGCCCTTTGATTCGTTCAAGTGGGTCTGGGAGGGACTCCAGACGCCCAGCAAGCGAGGCGCCCGCTCACCGGGGGCCTGGTGGCCGATCGAAACCCTCCTTGGGGAGGAGACCAGAGGTGTGACAGGGACGGCGTCTCCTGGTCTGGCTCGGGGGCTTCTCTCTCTCTCGGCCGTGCCTGCGTGGTTAGGGTCTTGGGTGTTGCTGGGGCCCCGGCCGGCCATCGGGTTGTTGGGCTATGGTGGCCGGACGTCTGTGACATCGGGGATCAGGTGCGGTTGCAGGGTGGCTTGCTGGTCGGGAGGGCCCACGCCACGAGGCCGGTCTCACATTCACTATAGCCTCGGAGGATAGGGCTCCCAGCGCGCTAGGGTTTCGGGTTCGCTGGGATGTCACAGTTCACTATAGCCTTGGTAGGATAGGGGCTCCCAGCGCGTTAGGGTCTCGGGTACGCTGGGAGCTCAAAGTGCACTACAGCCTCGGTAGGATAGGGGCTCCCAGCGCACTAGGGTCTCAGATACGCTGGGAGCACAATGTTCACTATAGTCTCGGTAGGATAGGGGCTCTTAGTGCCCTATGGTCTCAGGTATGCTGGCTCCTCAAAGTACACTATAGCCTCGGTAGGATAGGGGCTCCCAGCGCGCTAGGGTCTCAGGTACGCTGGGAGCACAAAGTTCACCATAGCCTCGGTAGGGTATGAGCTCCCAGTGCGCTATGGTCTCAGGTACGATGGTAGCTCAAAGTTCACTATAGCCTCGGCAGGATAGGGGCTCCCAGTGCGCTAGGGTCTAGGGTACGCTGGGAGCTCACAGTTCACTATAGCCTCGGTAGGATAGGGTCTCCCAGCGCCCTATGGTCTCAGGTACGCTGGGAGCTCAAAGCTCACTATAGCATCGGTAGGATAGGGGCTCCCAGTGCGCTATGGTCTCAGGTATGCTGGGAGCTCACAGTTCACAATAGCCTCGGTAGGATAGGGGACCCCAGTGTGCAATGGTCTCAGGGACGCTGGGAGCTCAAAGCTCACTATAGCCTCAGTAGGATAGGGGCTCCCACCGCGATAGGGTCTCAGGTACACTGGGTGCTCGAAGTGCACTATAGCCTTGGTAGGATAGGGGCTCACAGTGCGCTTTGGTCTTGGGTACGCTGGGAGCTCAAAGTTCACTATAGCCTCGGTAGGATAGGGTCTCCCAGCACGCTAGGGTCTCGTGTACGCTGAGAGCTCACAGTTCACTATAGCCTCGATAGGATAGGGG
The DNA here is from genome assembly GCF_964204655.1 of Triturus cristatus. Taxonomy (NCBI): domain Eukaryota; kingdom Metazoa; phylum Chordata; class Amphibia; order Caudata; family Salamandridae; genus Triturus; species Triturus cristatus. The sequence goes on along the minus strand of NC_140580.1, from coordinate 1,171,957,681 downwards.
CTCCCAGCGCGCTAAGGTCACGGGTACGCTGGAAGCTCAAAGTTCACTATAGCCTCGGTAGGATAGGGGCTTCCAGTGCGCTATGGTCTCTGGTACGCTGGGAGCTCAAAGTTCACCATAGCCTCAGTAGGATAGGGGCTCCCAGTGCGCTATGTTCTCTGGTACGCTGGGAGCTCAAAGTGCACCATAGCCTCGGTAGGATTGGGGCTCCCAGTGCGCTATCGTCTCTCGTATGCTGGGAGCTAAAAGTGCGCCATAGCTTCGGTAGGATAGGGGCTCCCAGCCTGCTAGGGTCTCGGGTATGCTGGGACCTCAAAGTTCACTATAGCCTCGGTAGGATAGGGGCTCCGAGCTCGCTAGGGCCTCAGGTACACTGGGAGCTCAAAGTTCACAATAGCCTCGGTAGGATAGGGGCTCCCAGTGCGCTAGGGTCTCGGGTACGCTGGAAGCTCAAAGTTCACTATAGCCACGGTAGGATAGGGGCTTCCAGCCCGCTAGGGTCTCGGGTACGCTGGGAGCTCAAAGTTCATTATACTCACGGTAGGATAGTGGCTCCCAGTGCGCTATGGTCTCAGGTATGCTAGGAGCTCACAGTTCACTATAGCCTTGGTAGGATAGGGGCTCCCAGCGCGCTAGGGTCTTGGGTACGCTGGGAGGTCGAAGTTCACTATAGCCTCGGTAGGATAGGGGCTCCCAGCCCGCTAGGGTCTCGCGTACGCTGGGAGCTCAAAGTTCATTATAGCCTCGGTAGGATAGGGGCTCCCAGTGCGCTATGGTCTCAGGTATGCTAGGAGCTCACAGTTCACTATAGCCTTGGTAGGATAGGGGCTCCCAGCGCGCTAGGGTCTCGGGTACGCTGGGAGCTCACAGTTCACTATAGCCTCGGGAGGATAGGGGTTCCCAGCACGCTAGGGTCTTGGGTACACTGGGAGCTCATAGTTCACAATAGCCTTGGTTGGATAGGGGCTCCCAGCTCGCTAGGGTCTCGGGTACGCTGGGAGCTCACAGTTCACTATAGCCTCGTAGGATAGGGGCTCCCAGTGCGTTAGGGTTTCCGGTACGCTGGGAGCTCAAAGTTCACTATAGCCTCGGTAGGATAGGGGCTCCCAGTGTGCTATGGTCTCGGGTACGCTGGGAGCTCAAAGTTCACTATAGCCTCGGTAGGATAGGGGCTCCCAGCCCGTTAGGGTCTCGGGTACGCTGGGAGCTCTAAGTGCACCATAGCCTCGGTAGGATAGGGGCTCCCAGCCCGCTAGGGTCTCGGGTATGCTGGGAGCCCAAAGTTCACTATCCTCGATAGGATAGGGGCTCCCAACCCTCTAGGGTCTGGGGCACGCTGGGAGCTCAAAGTTCATTATAACCTCGGTAGGATAGGGGCTCCCAACGCGATAGGGTCTCGGGTACGCTGGGAGCTCAAAGTTCATTATAGCCTCGGTAGGATAGTGGCTCCCAGTGCGCTATGGTCTCAGGTATGCTAGGAGCTCACAGTTCACTATAGCCTTGGTAGGATAGGGGCTCCAAGCGCGCTAGGGTCTTGGGTATGCTGGGAGGTCGAAGTTCACCATAGCCTCGGTAGGATAGGGGCTCCCAGCCCGCTATGGTCTCAGGTACACTGGGAGCTCAAAGTGCACTGCAGCCTCGGTAGGATAGGGGCTCCCAGCTCGCTATGGTCTCAGGTACACTGGGAGCTCAAAGTGCACTGCAGCCTCGGTAGGATAGGGGCTCCCAGCTTGCTATGGTCTCAGGTACGCTGGGAGCTCAAAGTGCACTATAGCCTTGGTAGGATAGGGGCTCCCAGCGCGCTATGGTCTCAGGTACGCTGGGAGCTCTAAGTGCACCATAGCCTCGATAGGATAGGGGCTCCCAGCCCTCTAGGGACTGGGGCACGCTGGTAGCTCAAAGTTCATAATAACCTCGGTAGGATAGGGGCTCCCAACGCGCTAGGGTCTCGGGTACGCTGGGAGCTCAAAGTTCATTATAGCCTCGGTAGGATAGTGGCTCCCAGTGCGCTATGGTCTCAGGTATGCTAGGAGCTCACAGTTCACTATAGCCTTGGTAGGATAGGGGCTCCCAGCGCGCTAGGGTCTCAGATATGCTGGGAGCTCAAGATCACTATAGCCTCGGTAGGATACGGGCTCCCAGCGCGCTAGGGTCTTGGGTACGCTGGGAGGTCGAAGTTCACCATAGCCTCGGTAGGATAGGGGCTCCCAGCCTGCTAGGGTCTCAGGTACACTGGGAGCTCAAAGTGCACTGCAGCCTCGGTAGGATAGGGGCTCCCAGTGCGCTATCGTCTCAGGTATACTAGGAGCTCACAGTTCACTATACCCTTGGTAGGATAGGGGCTCCCAGTGCGCTATGGTCTCAGGTACGCTGGGAGCTCAAAGTTCACTATACCCTTGGTAGGATAGGGGCTCCCAGTTCCCTATGGTCTCACATTGGCGATATTTGCACCATACTCGTTTTAAGGAAAAGCATTCTGTATTTCCTGATAGTCCTGTTTCTTTGCTGCTACACCGACGCTCGACCCTAGCGGACCCGGAAGTTAGGCGGGTCCGCATTGCACCTGGGTTGACACGTCAGTCTTTCCCGCCGCCGGATGCTTACAAAAGGCACGCCGGGGCGTCCGCGCAGCGGGCGTGCCGACGGCGCGACAAAGGCGCGCCTAAGGCAAGCCCGTCTGGGCCCGTCCGTGCCTGGAGCGTACCCAGCGCCAGGACCCCTGCCCCTTCGAAGGTATACAACTATTGTAGAGAACAGCTGATGGTTTTGGACAGAGCTTTGTGTAAAGCCCATGAGCTGGACTTATCTAATGGATATATAGAAAGTTGGGTCTGTAGCAAATGTGCCTATCAGATGAGGCGGGATAGAGAGGATGGGGGTACAGACAACTTGTTAGATAGGACGGTCATAGCGTGCGCAGAGGACACCGCCAGACACAACTCTCACATTGAGACTAAGACTGGTCGAACCCAAACCCTCGGCTGTATTCTTTTAGACGTTCGTTCCCTTCACAAAAACAAGTATCTAATTGCTGACATGATTGAGAATATCTCCCCAGATCTAATCTTCTTGACCGAGACTTGGACTGACAGCACCTCTGGCCCTGACTGGAATACAGCTCTACCAAGTGGCTATGTGGTCACCACGCAAGATAGAATAGGCAAGAGGGGCGGAGGGATAGCGATTGTTCATCAAGCTCATTTAAAGCTACGAGTGGAAATGTATTTAGATCTACCTGCGGAAGTACTTTATTTCACCATCTATTGAGGGAATTCTTTCAAGTTTCAAGGCCTATTAGTCTGTCGCCCACCTGGGCTCAAGTCTTCTTTTCCACTAAGGCTTATGAATCATCTAGAATCCAGGACGGAGCCCCATCCCTTTATTCTTCTTGGCGATTTCAACTACCACCTGGAACTCATCAATCATCCAGACTCAGCCTTGTTGCTAGAGAATCTGGCAGCTCTAGGCTTCAATCAAGTAGTTAATGGTTCCACCCATAGAATGGGCCATACTTTAGACGGCATTTTTGTTAACAATATGGATCTTGAGGTGGTCAATATCACTCCTCTTCCTTGGTCTGATCACAGTGCAATCCATTTTAACATCATGGCAGGATCACCAATACCCCCTTCTGGTCCAAAGTTGGCGAAAATAAAAATCAGACAATGGTCTAAAGTTGATGCGGATAGGCTAACCACTACACTGGGTCACTCACATACTACTCGCAGTGAGGATAACTCGGAGGCTGCACTGTTCTTTAACAAATGGCTGGCGTTAGCAGTCGACGAAGTAGCACCTGAGAAGTTGCTACCTACTAGGAGAGCTAAGCCATCCGCCCCCTGGTACAGTAGGGAACTTAAGCTCTTGAAGGGCACTTGCAGGAGGGCCGAGCGCCTTTGGAGGGTTGACTACAGTGCCGAAAACAAAATTAGGTATAATGGTGCTCTATTGGTATATAGAGATGCAATAATCGCAGCAAAAAGTTTATTTTACGCGACAAGGATCAGGGACGCAGGGAATTCGGCCAAGGAGCGTTTTAAAACAATAACTGCCCTCTCTAAGCCACCCCAGGACAATACTTTCCGGCCTGATCAAGAAATGTGCGAAAAGCTTGCCTCTTTTTTCCAGGATAAGGTCCAGTTAATTTACAAAGACTTTCTAAATCTGTATCTGTATTCAGAGAACTGTGGGCAGCTGTTGCCAAATAGAACCACGAGCCACCCCGGTCTTAGTAAATTTTCTCCCATTACGAGAGAAGAAACTCGCAGACTGATTACCTTAACTAAATCAGGGTCCTTTAAAGACCCCTGCCCCCCTTCAATCATGCACCTCGTGGCAGATGTGATTGCAGAAGAATTATCACCTTTAATTAACCAAGTACTCGAGTCTGGTAGCTACCCTTTAAGTTGGAAGACAGCTACAATTAGACTGCTGCTAAAGAAACCTGCATTGGACCCTCATTTACCGAAGAACTATCGCCCTATTGCTGCACTACCTATTGCAGCCAAAATTTTGGAGAGAGAGGTTAATAGATCATTTAATCTCCTATAATCTGCTGGACTCCACTCAGCACGGTTTCCATGCACAACACTCAACGGAGTCAGCACTATTGGTGGCAGCAGAGGAGATTCGCAGCATAGTGGATAAGGGAGGCAAGGCGATCCTTGTGATGTTAGATCTGTCGGCTGCCTTCGACACCGTTAACCATGCGGTGCTGATTCAAAGGCTTCAGGAGATTGGCATTGAGGGCTCAGCGCTGTCCCTTCTCTCTTCCTTCTTGGAAGGAAGGGAGCAAAGTCTATACTGGGATGGCCTACAGTCTGACAGCTTTCATCTGCCGTGTGGGGTACCGCAGGGTTCAGCGTTGTCACCCACGCTGTTTAATATCTACGTGACTCCTCTGGCCAAACTCATCAGGAAGCATGGCTTTATTATAGTCTCATATGCTGACGATTCCCAGCTCATAATTTCCACGAATAAACAATCTAACGACACGGCTCTTAAATTTCGCAACTGCCTGTCTGAAATTATGAGCTGGATGCAGGAGAGCTTCCTGAAGATTAACACCGATAAGACAGAGATCATCGAGTTTGGCCAGGGGAACCCCCTGTGGAACAACTCATGGTGGCCTTCAAGGGCTGGGGAGTGTCCCTGCCCTGTGCCCAAGGTGAGAAACCTGGGCGTGCTGTTAGACTGCCAGTTAAACTTTTCAGCCCACGTTAATAACCTCGCATCATCTTGTTTTTTTTCTAATAAGGACTCTGCGTAAAATTTTTCCCTTCATTATACCAGAGCTGCGCAAGACCGTTGTAGTAGCGCTTGTGTTATCTAGGCTGGATTATTGCAACGCTCTACTGTTAGGGATAAACAAGACGCAGCTCAAAAGGCTGCAGGCCTTGCAGAATGCTGCGGCGAGATTACTTCTGGACATCCCCAGAGACCAATCTGTCTCAGGGGGAATTAAAACCTTACATTGGCTCCCAGTCCAACAACGGATAGATTTCAAGGTCTTATGTTTGGTTCACAAGGCTCTTTTCGGAGGTGGAGCCAAGGACATCCAGAAAATATTGATCCCCTAAACTCCCGGCCGTGCACTGAGGTCCAGCACCCGGAGTCTCATCAAGATCAGTAGGATTAGGAAAGTCAGATGGGGAGGTAGAGCCTTCTCAGTCCACGCTGCTGGACTTTGAAACAGGCTCCCCTGTTCACTAAAACTAGTAGATAATCATCAATCTTTTAGGAAACTGTTAAAGACCCGGCTCTTCCAAGAAGATCGCATTTGAGGACCATGCTCCCTTTGTACTTACCAGCGCCAAAACGCTCCGGCATTCGAGCGCTATATAAAACTATATCCCATCCTATATCCTAGGTATGCTGGGAGCTCACAGTTCACTTTAGCCTCGGTAGGATAGGGGCTCCCAGTGCGCAATAGTCTCACCTATGCTGGGATCTCAAATCTCACCATAGCATCGGTAGGATAGGGGCTCCCAGTGCGCTATGGTCTCAGGTACGCTGGGAGCTCACAGTTCACTATAGCCTCGGTAGGATAGGGGCTCCCAGCGCGCTAGGGTCTCAGGTACGCTGGGAGCTCAAAGTGCACTGTAGCCTCGGTAGGATAGGGGCTCCCAGCGCGCTATGGTATCGGGTACGCTAGGAGCTCAAAGTTTACTATAGCCTCGGTAGCATAGGGGCTCCCAGCGCGCTAGGGTCTCGGGTAGGCAGGGAGCACAAAGTTTACTATAGCCTCGGTAGGATATGGGCTCCCGGTGCGCTAAGGTCTAAGGTACGCTGGGAGCACAAAGTTCACTATAGCCTTGGTAGGATAGGGGCTCCTAGTGCGCTATGGTCTCAGGTATGCTGAGAGCTCAAAGTACACTATAGCCTCGGTAGGATAGCGGCTCCCAGCTCGCTATGGTCTCAGGTACGCTGGGAGCTCAAAGTGCACTATAGCCTTGGTAGGATAGGGGCTTCCAGCGCGCTATGGTCTCAGGTACGCTGGGAGCTCACAGTTCACTATAGCCTCGGTAGGATAGGGGCTCCCAGTGCGCTAGGGTCTCAGGTAGGCTGGGAGCACAAAGTTCACTATAGCCTCGGTAGGATATGGGCTCCCGGTGCGCTAGGGTCTAAGGTACGCTGGGAGCACAAATTTCACTATAGCCTAGGTAGGATAGGGGCTCCTAGTGCGCTATGGTCTCAGGTATGCTGGGAGCTCAAAGTACACTATAGCCTCGGCAGGATAGCGGCTCCCAGCTCGCTATGGTCTCAGGTACGCTGGGAGCTCAAAGTGCACTATAGCCTCGGTGGGATAGGGGCTCCCAGCGCGCTATGGTCTCAGGTATGCTAGGAGCTCACAGTTCACTATAGCCTTGGTAGGATAGGGGCTCCCAGCGCGCTAGTATCTCAGGTATGCTGGGATCTCAAGTTCACTATAGCCTCGGTAGGATAGGGGCTCCCAGGTCGCTAGGGTCTCGGGGACGCTGGGAGGGCGAAGTTCACTATAGCCTCGGAAGGAAAGTGGCTTCCAGCGCGCTAGGGTCTTGGGTACGCTGGGATCTCACAGTTCACTATAGCCTCGGTAGGATAGGGGCTCCCAGCGCACTATGGTCTCGGGTAAGCTGGGAGCTCACAGTTCACTATAGCCTCAGTAGGATAGGGGCTCCCAGTGCGCTAGGGTCTCATGTACGCTGGGAGCTTTAAGTGCACTATAGCCTCGGTAGGATAGGGGCTCCCAGCGCGCTATAGTATCGGATACACTAGGAGCTCAAAGTTCACTATAGCCTCGGTAGGATAGGGGCTTCCAGTGCGCTGTGGTCTCGGGTAGGCTGGGAGCTCCCAGTTCACTATAGCCTCGGTAGGATAGAGGCTCCCAGCGCGCTAGGGTCTCAGGTGCGCTAGGAGCTCAAAGTTCACTATAGCCTCGGTAGGATAGGGGCTCCCAGCGCACTATGGTCTCGGGTACGCTAGGAGCTCCAAGTGCACTATAGCCTCGGTAGGATAGGGGCTCCCAGTGCGCTAGGGTCTCGGGTATGCTAGGAGCTCAAAGTTCACTATAGCCTCGGTAGGATAGGGGCTCCCAGTGCGCTAGGGTCTCGGGTATGCTGGGAGCTCAAAGTACACTATAGCCTCGGTAGGATAGGGGCTCCCAGTGCGCTATGGTCTCAGTTAGGCTGGGAGCACAAAGTTGACTATAGCTTTGGTAGGATAGGGGCTCCCAGTGCACTAGGGTCTCAGGTATGGTGGAAGTACAAAGTTCACTATAGCCTCGGTAGGATAGAGGCTCCCAGCGCGCTATGGTCTCAGGTATACTGGGAGCTCTAAGTGCACTATAGCCTCGGTAGGATAGGGGCTCCCAGCGCGCTATGGTCTGAGGTATGCTAGGAGCTCACAGTTCACTATAGCCTTGGTAGGATAGGGGCTCCCAGCGCGCTAGGGTCTCAGGTATGCTGGGATCTCAAGTTCACTATAGCCTCGGTAGGATAGGGGCTCCCAGGTCGCTAGGGTCTCGGGGACGCTAGGAGGGCGAAGTTCACTATAGCCTCGGAAGGAAAGGGGCTCTCAGCGCGCTAGGGTCTTGGGTACGCTGGGATCTCACAGTTCACTATAGCCTCGGTAGGATAGGGGCTCCCAGCATGCTAGGGTCTCGGGTACGCTGGGAGCTCACAGTTCACTATAGCCTCGTTAAGATAGGGGCTCCCAGCGCACTATGGTCTCGGGTAAGCTGGGAGCTCACAGTTCACTATAGCCTCAGTAGAATAGGGGCTCCCAGTGCGCTAGGGTCTCAGGTACGCTGGGAGCTTTAAGTGCACTATAGCCTCAGTAGGATAGGGGCTCCCAGTGCGCTATAGTATCGGATACACTAGGAGCTCAAAGTTCACTATAGCCTCGGTAGGATAGGGGCTTCCAGTGCGCTAGGGTCTCGGGTAGGCTGGGAGCTCCCAGTTCACTATAGCCTCGGTAGGATAGGGGCTCCCAGCGCGCTAGGGTCTCAGGTGCGCTAGGAGCTCAAAGTTCACTATAGCCTCGGTAGGATAGGGGCTCCCAGCGCGCTATGGTCTCGGGTACGCTAGGAGCTCTAAGTGCACTATAGCCTCGGTAGGATAGGAGCTCCCTGTGCGCTAGGGTCTCGGGTATGCTAGGAGCTCAAAGTTCACTATAGCCTCGGTAGGATAGGGGCTCCCAGTGCGCTAGGGTCTCGGGTATGCTGGGAGCTCAAAGTACACTATAGCCTCGGTAGGATAGGGGCTCCCAGTGCACTATGGTCTCAGTTAGGCTGGGAGCACAAAGTTGACTATAGCTTTGGTAGGATAGGGCCTCCCAGTGCACTAGGGTCTCAGGTATGCTGGAAGTACAAAGTTCAGTATAGCCTCGGTAGGATAGGGGCTCCCAGTACGCTGTGGTCTCAGGTATGCTGGGAGCTCAAAGTACACTGTAGCCTCGGTAGGATAGGGGCTCCCAGCTCGCTATGGTCTCAGGTACGCTGGGAGCTCAAAGTGCTCTATAGCCGCGGTAGGATAGGGGCTCCCAGCGCACTAGGGTCTAGGGTACACTGGGAGCCCACAGTTCACTATAGCCTCGATAGGATAGAGGCTCCCAGTGCGCTATGGTCTCAGGTACGCTGGGAGCTAAAAGTGCACCATAGCCTCCGTAGGACAGGGGCTCCCAGCCCTAGAGGGTATCGGGTACGCTGGGAGCTCTAGGTCACCATAGCCTCCATAGGATAGGGGCTCCCAGTGCGCTATGGTCTCAGGTACGCTGGAAGCTCAAAGCTCATTATAGCATCGGAGGATAGGGGCTCCCAGTGCGCAATGGTCTCAGGTACGCTGGGAGCTTAAAGCTCAGTATAGCCTCAGTAGGATAGGATCTCCCAGTGTGGTAGTGTCTAGGTACGCTGGGAGCTCAAAGTTCAACATAGCCTCGGTGGGATAGGGGCCCTGAGTTGAGTACAGTGTGGCCCTAGGAGAAAGGCTCTGACAGCACTGTGGACTCAGGTAGGGGAGGGGCTCCGTGTACACTACGTCACAGGTAAGTGAGGGTCTCTGTGTACACTACGGTCACAGGTAGGTGAGGGGCTCTGTGCACACTACGGTGATAGGTAGGTGAGGGGCTCTGTGTACACTATGGTCTCAGGTAGGTGAGGGGCTCTGTGCACACTACGGTCACAGGTAGGTGAAGGGCTCTGTGCACACTACGGTGACAGGTAGGTGAAGGGCTCTGTGCACACTACGGTGACAGGTAGGTGAGGGGCTCTGTGCACACTACGGTCACAGGTAGGTGAAGGGCTCTGTGCACACTACGGTGACAGGTAGGTGAGGGGCTCTGTGCACACTACGGTCACAGGTAGGTGAGGGTATCCGTGCACACTACGGTCACAGGTAAGTGAGGGTCTCTGTGTACACTATGGTCTCAGGTAGGTGAGGGGCTCGGTGTACACTATGGTCTCCTGTAGTTGAGGGGCTCTGTGTACACTATGGTCTCCTGTAGTTGAGGGGCTCTGTGTACACTATGGTCTCCTGTAGTTGAGGGGCTCTGTGTACACTATGGTCTCCTGTAGTTGAGGGGCTCTGTGTACACTATGGTCTCAGGTAGGTGAGGGGCTCGGTGTACACTATGGCCTCAGGTAGTTGAGGTGCTCCGTGACACTACGGTCTCAGGAAGGCAAGGTGCTCCGTGTACACTATGGTCTCTGGCACGTGAGGGGCTCTCAGTGCACTATGGTTTAGGGCGGGGAAGAGGGCCTCTGAGGTCAGTCATTTTAGAGAGGTCTTTGAGTGAGAGTGCACTGTGAACTTCAGTAGGATGCATGGGCGTAGGAAGTGTGGGGGATATATCCCCTCCAGATTTTGGAGTGGGGGGGACAGGGGCACAAGGGTGGGGGGGACGAGTGGACAAAGGAATTTCCCCTCTCCCTTCTGTTATGCAGGGCCATTAGCACGCGAAAGCGCTCCCTAATGGCTCTGCCCTTGACCTGCCTGGAGTCAGAGGCCACCCGCCCTCTGCCTTTTGTTCTGCTGCAGGAAGGCTCAGCCGTTCTGGGAAGGGCAGAGAACGGAGAAAAAATTAACGCTGTCTCTTTTCCTTCATGGCAAGGACCGTGTCCACTACTCCTGATCTGCCTCTTTGGCTGTAAATGTCCTCATTTTCTGACCGTTTTCTATTGAAAAGAAAAACCTCGGAATGGAGAGAAAAAATAGTTAAATACCTAGATAAAGCAATACAGAGTGGACAGCAGACAGGCCAGACTGTTATTTACACCCACACACATTAGCGCCACTTTACAGAGTTTGCCAGTGAAAGCGCTACTTTCTTTTTATCTTCTTTCTTTGAACAACATTGTTTTCCCAGGGTGGGTAAGTGCGCCATTCCTAAAGGGACTGCAATACCTGGGTGATGGGTAGAGTGGAAACGTTTAATATGATCGTTTTCAACTTTCTAATTATTTTAGCTTATAAAATGCGGCTCTGTGTTTGGGGATGTGGTGTTTTTTAAACCAAACTGCATACATTTTGAAAGGATATAAGCAATGGACATTGAAAGGGGTCCCTTCCTGGTCCTGTAGCCATGTCTTTTCAGGCAAAATCACTTACTGAATTCTGAATAATGAGTTTAAAACCGTTAAGGTAACCATGGTTTTTTTTTATTACAGTTCACATGCTTTGCTTATTCTTGCATTCCCTATGAGTGTTTGCTTTTTCCAGGGTGTTATTCATTTTTTTTCAGGCAGCATTTTACTGTTGTCTAGTGCATAATTTGAATTTAGTCGCAGCACAATTGAGTTGTGCTGAAGGCAGTGCGAGTTTCTCTCAGTGGGGCAGTATGGTGTTCAGTGTGGGAGAGAATGTGGCACTCTGGCCAGAGCTGCTGAATTTGGAACTGGAGAACCTTGTTCAGACCTTCATGACCAGTTCACCTCACCACACTCCTGACAGAGCTTATTCCGATACTACACCTTAGAAGGCCCGATAGACCTTATAAGCCCAGGTGTCTTAGCACCCGCAGGTGGACCTGTCCACCACAATCCATACTGCAGTTCACTTCCAGTCTTACGGGCAGGCATATGAAGAAGCACATCCTAGATCGACAGTGAATCTGTCACTGAGGTCACAAGACCCTTGAGGCCAGTCCACCTCACCCATTGGTACCTCCATTGGCCTTTTTCCAGCACTAGCAGTGCAACTTGCCTGGGGTTGGCAATGTAGGATTTGCATGCACACCAAACTTAGGGGGTGATTATAATGGCAGTGGGACCGCCACGTCACCCCGTCGGTGGCGGTCCCACCGCCATTGGTGACTGCATCACAGCCCGCCATATTACAATGGCGGGTGGTTACCTGGCGTTCGGAAAGACCAACCACCACGCACCCGACGGGCTTCTTGAGCCCGCCGGTGTGGTGGAGGGGCTCTGGGTTCCTACAATGCTGGTGGTGCCTACCATGCACCGCAGCAGGGATTACGATGTCCCTTACCCGCCAGCTTATCAATGGCGGTTCACCTGCCATGAAAATGCTGGCGAAAGGGACATTGGGGGCCCGTAGCAGGCCCCTTTACCCCTGGCCCCCAGACATGGGTCCTGGGGGGCATCTATGATGCCCCACAACATATCACTGCACTATGTGGCAGGCACCGATATATTTAACATGTTCCTTTTTTTTTTTTTACTTTGCAGCGGATGATGCAGCCAGCAGCACCTGCTGCAATGTAAAAGATAGGCACTGCGAACACCGTAGTGGCAGTCGCATTGTAATGCCTATCGTGGGGCCTCCACCTTGAAGGCCAGCGGTCCCATTCCCCGATTCGATGGCGGTGGTACTGAAGTCCGCCTGCCATCGTAGTCAGCCCCTAAGTTTGCATTTTATGAATATGATTCAGCGGGAAATAAATGATGTTTGCAATTTAATTGACTTCGGTTGGCCTCTTATCTATGAGATTTCCCTGTTGAATGTGCCTTTACATTATACATTTTTGGTTGTATGAAGTGATTGCATACTACACTCTCCTACAGGTATTAATTTGAGTGTCATTAGGAGTGTCTGGGACCAATTGTTTTCTTAGGAATTGTTTTCTTTACTAACCTTTGCAAAGGGCCCTAAACTTCACAGCAACACAAGTCACATTTCTTTTAGTAATTTGGGATCCGTTTGAGCTCCAAAATAGTTTTGGAGGAAATCGTTAGATTATGCAGCAGATGATGTATTATGTGGCAAATATGATACAGCCATAGTTAAGTGGAAAACATTTTTCCACTTAATTTTGCCCTAACATTGTAGTTGATCAATTTGTAAGTTCCCCAAACCCAAAAGTCGAGTTTGGGCACAATTTGCATTTTAAAAGCAGCCCTATAACACAGGGCTACTTTTGAACTGACCTCAGGCTTCAGCAGTGCACACATGCAAGCGCAGAAAGGGCTGCTGGCCTCTAAACTGCCATGCCTTATTATATTCTAGGGACTTAAAAGTAGTTCTAATCCCCCTGCCCTATTATGTACTAGGGCCTTATAGGAGAGGTCATGCCAATCATAGGGGTACCCTAACCCATAGTGCACCCTAGTGTATGTAGGTGTTTTCACTGTATTTTTAAGTGCCTCTTTCAGAATAGCACTGGCTGTTTAGGCAGAGGCCAGGGTCAGTCAGTCAGGTACCACCAGTACCAGTCAGCAAAAAGTTGGGGAGTGCCCAGGGCGGCTTTGCAACACTAGAGAAACACAAACTCAGAATGTAAAACATAACACCATGGTTGGGGGGTTCTCTTCAATAATCAGAATTGATTTCTATCCTAATGAACCCATTTTCCAACATTAGGATAGGGAAAGACTGGAGAAAAATCATAACGTTCTAATCTATACATTGAAGTTTTTATGCAGCTCTTTGATGACGGTTAATAGCTCATTGTTCAATGTTAGGATTTTAACTTATAAACTTCAAATACCAAAAGAATATCTCAGACAAAAGCAGTAACTCACTGACCTCTTGAATTAAAACTTTCACTAGACAAGCCTTCGATCTCTCTCAAAAAAAGAACATTAATCACCAAAGGTATCTTCACATTTTTATTGTTGCCTGAAAATTGCTGGAGACCAGGAATGCAGCAGCAGGTACTTTTCAAACCATAATGCACTTGCAAACACGACGCCCCCACCCTAAGTCAGCGGCCTTTGTTTGCTTTGTGCATTAAGATGCAAGATTCATATATATGTTTTTTTTAAACATTTGGTCTCATTACTATATGAATGTAAATAACAATAAAGCATACATGTAAACTGTGACTACATGCCTGCTTTTCTCAATATTTCACTTCGAAAGTATGCAATTGTATTTGTTTAACGGGCGGTGATTTGTATAGGGTCGCTGGAAAGTGCACAAGGTTGTCCCTGTCCCCCCCAGAATTTTAGTGTCTCCTACGCCCCTGGTAGGATGCCTCTGAGGTCAGTACTTTCAGGAGGTCTTTGAGTGAGGGTGCACCGTGCACTTCAGTAGGAGGCCTCTGATGTCAGTCATTTCAGAGAGGTCTTTGAGTGAAGGTGCACCGTGCACTTCGGAAGGAGCCTCTGAGGTCAGTCATTTCAGAGAGGTCTTTGAGTGAAGGTGCACCGTGCACTTCGGAAGGAGCCTCTGAGGTCAGTCATGTCAGAGAGGTCTTTGAGTGGGGGTGCACCGTGCACTTCGGTAGGGTCCTCTGAGGTCAGTCATTTCAGAGAGGTCTTTGAGTAAGGGTGCACCGTGCACTTCAGTAGGAGGCCTCTGAGGTCAGTCATTTCAGAGAGGTCTTTGAGTGGGGGTGCACCGTGCACTTCGGCAGGGGCCTCTGAGGTCAGTCATTTCAGAGAGTTCTTTGAGTGAGGGTGCACTCTGCACTTCGGTAGGGGCCTCTGAGGTCAGTCATTTCAGAGAGGTCTTTGAGTGAGGGTGCACCGTGCACTTTGGCAGGGTCCTCTGAGGTCACTCATTTCAGAGAGGTCTTGGAGTGAGGGTGCACCGTGCACTTCGGCAGGGTCCTCTGAGGTCAGTCATTTCAGAGAGGTCTTTGAGTAAGGGTGCACCGTGCACTTCAGTAGGAGGCCTCTGAGGTCAGTCATTTCAGAGAGGTCTTTGAGTGGGGGTGCACCGTGCACTTCGGCAGGGGCCTCTGAGGTCAGTCATTTCAGAGAGTTCTTTGAGTGAGGGTGCACTCTGCACTTCGGTAGGGGCCTCTGAGGTCAGTCATTTCAGAGAGGTCTTTGAGTGAGGGTGCACCGTGCACTTTGGCAGGGTCCTCTGAGGTCACTCATTTCAGAGAGGTCTTGGAGTGAGGGTGCACCGTGCACTTCGGCAGGGTCCTCTGAGGTCAGTCATTTCAGAGATGTCTTTGAGTGGGGGTGCACCGTGCACTTCGGTAGGGTCCTCTGAGGTCAGTCATTTCAGAGAGTTCTTTGAGTGAGGGTGCACTCTGCACTTCGGTAGGGGCCTCTGAGGTCAGTCATTTCAGAGAGGTCTTTGAGTGAGGGTGCACCGTGCACTTTGGCAGGGTCCTCTGAGGTCACTCATTTCAGAGAGGTCTTTGAGTGAAGGTGCACCGTGCACTTCAGTAGGAGGCCTCTGAGGTCAGTCATTTCAGAGAGGTCTTTGAGTGAGGGTGCACCGTGCACTTCAGTAGGAGGGCTCTGAGGTCAGTCATGTCAGAGAGGTCTTTGAGTGGGGGTGCACCGTGCACTTCAGTAGGAAGCCTCTGAGGTCAGTCATTTCAGAGAGGTCTTTGAGTGAGAGAGGGTGCACTCTGCACTTCGGTAGGGGCCTCTGAGGTCAGTCATTTCAGAGAGGTCTTTGAGTGAGGGTGCACCGTGCACTTCGGTAGGGTCCTCTGAGGTCAGTCATTTCAGAGATGTCTTTGAGTGAGGGAGGGTGCACTCTGCACTTCGGTAGGAGGCCTCTGAGGTCAGTCATTTCAGAGAGGTCTTTGAGTGGGGGTGCACCGTGCACTTCGGCAGGGGCCTCTGAGGTCAGTCATTTCAGAAAGGTCTTTGAGTGAGGGTGCACTCTGCACTTCGGTAGGAGGCCTCTGAGGTCAGTCATTTCAGAGAGGTCTTTGAGTGGGGGTGCACCGTGCACTTAGGTAGGAGGCCTCTGAGGTCAGTCATTTCAGAGAGGTCTTTGAGTGAGGGTGCACCGTGCACTTCAGTAGGGTCCTCTGAGGTCAGTCATTTCAGAGATGTCTTTGAGTGAGGGAGGGTGCACTCTGCACTTCGGTAGGGGCCTCTGAGGTCAGTCATTTCAGAGAGGTCTTTGAGTGAGGGTGCACCGTGCACTTCGGCAGGGGCCTCTGAGGTCAGTCATTTCAGAGAGGTCTTTGAGTGAGGGTGCACTCTGCACTTCGGTAGGGTCCTCTGAGGTCAGTCATTTCAGAGATGTCTTTGAGTGGGGGTGCACCGTGCACTTCGGTAGGGTCCTCTGAGGTCAGTCATTTCAGAGAGGTCTTTGAGTGAGAGTGCACCGTGCACTTCGGTAGGGTCCTCTGAGGTCACTCATTTCAGAGAGGTCTTTGAGTGGGGGTGCACCGTGCACTTCGGCAGGGGCCTCTGAGGTCAGTCATTTCAGAGAGGTCTTTGAGTGGGGGTGCACCGTGCACTTCGGCAGGGGCCTCTGAGGTCAGTCATTTCAGAGAGGTCTTTGAGTGAGGGTGCACCGTGCACTTCGGCAGGGGCCTCTGAGGTCAGTCATTTCAGAGATGTCTTTGAGTGGGGGTGCACCGTGCACTTCGGCAGGGGCCTCTGATGTCAGTCATTTCAGAGAGGTCTTTGAGTGAGGGTGCACCGTGCACTTCGGTAGGGCCCTCTGAGGTCAGTCATTTCAGAGAGGTCTTTGAGTGGGGGTGCACCGTGCACTTCGGTAGGAGGCCTCTGAGGTCAGTCATTTCAGAGAGGTCTTTGAGTGAGGGAGGGTGCAATCTGCACTTCGGTAGGGGCCTCTGAGGTCAGTCATTTCAGAGAGGTCTTTGAGTGAGGGTGCACCGTGCACTTCGGTAGGGCCTCTGAGGTCAGTCATTTCAGAGATGTCTTTGAGTGAGGGTGCACCGTGCACTTCGGCAGGGTCCTCTGAGGTCAGTCATGTCAGAGAGGTCTTTGAGTGAGGGTGCACCGTGCACTTCGGTAGGAGGCCTCTGAGGTCAGTCATTTCAGAGATGTCTTTGAGTGGGGGTGCACCGTGCACTTCGGCAGGGGCCTCTGAGGTCAGTCATTTCAGAGAGGTCTTTGAGTGGGGGTGCACCGTGCACTTCGGTAGGGCCTCTGAGGTCAGTCATTTTAGAGAGGTCTTTGAGTGAGGGTGCACTGTGCACTTCAGTAGGAGGCCTCTGAGGTCAGTCATTTCAGAGAGGTCTTTGAGTGAGGGTGCACCGTGCACTTCGGTAGGAGGCCTCTGAGGTCAGTACTTTCAGGAGGTCTTTGAGTGAGGGTGCACCGTGCACTTCAGTAGGAGGCCTCTGAGGTCAGTCATTTCAGAGAGGTCTTTGAGTGAGGGTGCACCGTGCACTTCGGTAGGAGGCCTCTGAGGTCAGTACTTTCAGGAGGTCTTTGAGTGAGGGTGCACCGTGCACTTCAGTAGGAGGCCTCTGTGTTGGGCAGTAGCTGGGAATGTGTTGTGGTTTGAGGTAGGCGTGGCTCGGGTCAGGGTGCCCTATGCTCCTAGGTGGAGTAGGGCTGTGAGTCAGTTATGGTCTTTGGTAGGAGAGGGGTCAGTGGGTACCACTGTCTCAGATAGGAGGGGGTCCTATGTTCACTATGCACTCAGACATTCATAGAGTGTTGGGGATCTGACTGGGCCCCTCACATTTCACTCTATTTCTGCAAAGCTTCATTCCTCACATCCCTGAGATCAGGATGGGTTTGACCTGCTCCCTGTAGGCAGCGTTTTCCAGTGTACTTGTGAACTCCTACCTTCAGGCCTACTGCTCTTGTATCCCTACTAGGACATCTAACAAAAGGGTTGCACTTTTATTATTTGAAGACATAAATGCAGCTACGGATGCAGTTGGGCGGGCTGTGTGCGTACAACTGGTGCCACACGTCTGCCTTGGGGAGCCAAAGCTGGGAGGGGTGGCGGCCTCTGTCTGTCGGAGCTCGCCCGAGCACCTCCCTGTGCTAACCTGCCCAGCTTCCTGAGAAGCTGCATTCCTGGGCATGCTAAGCAGTCAGAACAGCACCCTCCCGGTGCCTGTAGAGATACAGCACCCTCCCGGTGCCTGCAAAGCAGTCAGGTACAGCACCCTCCTGGTGCCTGCAAAGCAGTCAGGTACAGCACCCTCCCGGTGCCTGTAAAGCAGTCGGAACAGCACCTTTCCGGTGCTTGCAAAGCAGTCAGGTACAGCACCCTCCTGGTGCCTGCAAAGCAGTCAGGTACAGCACCCTCCCGGTGCCTGCAAAGATACAGCACCCTCCCGGTGCCTGTAAAGCAGTCGGAACAGCACCCTCCCGGTGCCTGCAAAGCAGTCCAATACAGCACCCTCCTGGTGCATGCAAAGCAGTCAGAACAGCACCCTCCCGGTGCCTGCAAAGATACAGCACCCTCCCGGTGCCTGTAAAGCAGTCAGGTACAGCACCCTCCCGGTGCCTGCAAAGATACAGCACCCTCCCGGTGCCTGTAAAGCAGTCAGGTACAGCACCCTCCTGGTGCTTGCAAAGCAGTCAGGTACAGCACCCTCCCGGTGCCTGCAAAGATACAGCACCCTCCCGGTGCCTGTAAAGCAGTCAGGTACAGCACCCTCCTGGTGCTTGCAAAGCAGTCAGGTACAGCACCCTCCCGGTGCCTGCAAAGCAGTCAGGTACAGCACCCTCCCGGTGCCTGCAAAGATACAGCACCTTCCCGGTGCCTGTAAAGCAGTCGGAACAGCACTTTTCCGGTGCTTGCAAAGCAGTCAGGTACAGCACCCTCCTGGTGCCTGCAAAGCAGTCAGGGACAGCACCCTCCCAGTGCCTGCATAGATACAGCACCCTCCCGGTGCCTGTAAAGCAGTCGGAACAGCACCCTCCCGGTGCCTGCAAAGCAGTCCAATACAGCACCCTCCTGGTGCCTGCAAAGCAGTCAGATACAGCACCCTCCCGGTGCCTGCAAAGATACAGCACCCTCCCGGTGCTTGCAAAGCAGTCAAGTACAGCACCGTCCTGGTGCTTGCAAAGTAGTCCAGTACAGCACCCTCCCGGTGCCTGCAAAGATACAGCACCCTCCCGGTGCCTGCAAAGATACAGCACCCTCCCGGTGCTTGCAAAGCAGTCAAGTACAGCACCGTCCTGGTGCTTGCAAAGTAGTCCAGTACAGCACCCTCTCGAGGCCTGCAAAGATACAGCACCCTCCCGGTGCTCGCAAAGCAGTCCAGTACAGCACCGTCCTGGTGCTTGCAAAGCAGTCCAGTTCCGCACCCTCCCGGTGCCTGCATGGAGCTTGGGCACTGCCTCCAGCACGTTGGACATTGCGAATGGCGCCTAAATGTCGGTCCTGCTGCTGTGATGGTGGCCAGGAGGGTCAGATATGGGGTCTGGTGCTCTGCCTGCTCCCTCAGGCTGGGGGCAGAGGGTTTAGTGTACTACAGGGGTGCATTACCTTCGGTGTCAGATGCTCACACAGGGGGCCATATGTTCAGGAGATCTAATGCGAACTCCTTGTGCCTAAAGCTTAGGGACCCCACAGGGGCCACTCACTGCTGCTCCAGTGTCCCACAGCTTGCAGATGTGGGTGAGAATATTTCTGACCCCATTAGTAGATGTCAGCTGCACAGACAGGGAACAGATATCTTTGGATAGCTTGTTAAGACAGCATTATCCACTGCATCGTGAAAGGGCATGTGCCCTCTAGAACCCGACTGCATGCCCCTGGCGTTGTGCCAATCTAGGGTGCGCGCAGAGGCCTGGGCCTGTAGCTGGCAGTGCAAGGTTCAGAACCTGTTCTATGACCTGGAGCGATGCAGAAAGCATACCCTCACAGCAGCAGGGATAGGTTACTGTCCCTGTCTGACACCCATAGCAGCAGTTTTTAAGAATCAGCAGTGCGACCAGACCCGTGTCTGTGCCGGAGGTGAGCGTGGAGTACTCACCACTCTCGTGTAATGTTCTGCTGTTATGTAAGCTCCTACTCCCCCACATTCTGTGTGTGTGTGTGTAGGTGCAGCAAATGTGTAAGACATATGTGGTATCAGGGCTCTGTATCTACTCGCAGCCTGAGTGCTAGGAGCAGTGGAACCCATTACGACTGGCCCCTGGCACATCATGCTTGAGATGTCACATGCATGCGGCTTCCTTTGACGATTGGCCGCTGGCACAGCCTGGTTGAGACGTCACATGCATGCGGCTTCCTCTGACGATTGGCCACCGGCACAGCCTGGTTGAGATGTCGCATGCATGCAGCTCCTCTGACGATTGGCCCCTGGCACATCATGCTTGAGATGTCACATGCATGCGGCTTCCTCTGACGATTGGCCGCTGGCACAGCCTGGTTGAGACGTCACATGCATGCGGCTTCCTCTGACGATTGGCCACCGGCACAGCCTGGTTGAGATGTCGCATGCATGCAGCTCCTCTGACGATTGGCCACCGGCACAGCCTGGTTGAGACGTCACATGCATGCAGCTTCCTCTGACGATTGGCCGCTGGCACAGCCTGGTTGAGATGTCACATGCATGCGGCTTCCTCTGACGATTGGCCGCTGGCACAGCCTGGTTGAGACGTCACATGCATGCGGCTTCCTCTGACGATTGGCCACCGGCACAGCCTGGTTGAGATGTCGCATGCATGCAGCTCCTCTGACGATTGGCCACCGGCACAGCCTGGTTGAGACGTCACATGCATGCAGCTTCCTCTGACGATTGGCCGCTGGCACAGCCTGGTTGAGATGTCACATGCATGCGGCCTCCTTTGACGGTTGGCCGCTGGCACAGCCTGGTTGAGACGTCACATGCATGCAGCTTCCTCTGACGATTGGCCGCTGGCACAGCCTGGTTGAGACGTCACATGCATGCAGCTCCTCTGACGATTGGCCACCGGCACAGCCTGGTTGAGATGTCGCATGCATGCGGCCTCCTCTGACGATTGGCCACCGGCACAGCCTGGTTGAGATGTCGCATGCATGCGGCTTCCTCTGACGATTGGCCACCGGCACAGCCTGGTTGAAACGTCACATGCATGCAGCTTCCTCTGACGATTGGCTGCTGGCCCAGCTTGGTTGAGACGTCACATGCATGCTGCTTCCTCTAACGATTGGCCGCTGGCACAGCCTGGTTGAGATGTCACATGCATGCGGCCTCCTTTGACGATTGGCCGCTGGCACAGCCTGGTTGAGATGTCACATGCATGCGGCCTCCTTTGACGATTGGCCGCTGGCACAGCCTGGTTGAGACGTCACATGCATGCTGCTTCCTCTGACGATTGGCCGCTGGCACAGCCTGGTTGAGACGTCACATGCATGCAGCTCCTCTGACGATTGGCCACCGGCACAGCCTGGTTGAGATGTCGCATGCATGCGGCTTCCTCTGACGATTGGCCACCGGCACAGCCTGGTTGAGATGTTGCATGCATGCGGCCTCCTTTGACGATTGGCCGCTGGCACAGCCTGGTTGAGATGTCGCATGCATGCGGCTTCCTCTGACGATTGGCCGCTGGCACAGCCTGGTTGAGATGTCGCATGCATGCGGCTTCCTCTGACGATTGGCCGCTGGCACAGCCTGGTTGAAACGTCACATGCATGCAGCTTCCTCTGACGATTGGCTGCTGGCCCAGCCTGGTTGAGACGTCACATGCATGCTGCTTCCTCTAACGAATGGCCACCGGCACAGCCTGGTTGAGATGTCGCATGCATGCGGCTTCCTCTGACGATTGGCCACCGGTACAGCCTGTTTCAGATGTCAGATGCATGCAGCTTCCTCTGACGACTGGCCTCCGGTACAGCCTGGTTGAGACATCACCTGCATGCGGTTTCCTCTGACGACTGGCCACCAGCACAGCCTGGTTGAGATGTCACATGCATGCAGCTTCCTCTGATGATTGGCCGCTGGCACAACCTGGTTGAGACATCACATGCATGCAGCTTCCTCTGACGATTGGCCGCTGGCCCAGCCTGGTTGAGATGTCAAATACAAGCAGCTTCCTCTAACAATTGGCCGCCGGCACAGCCTGGTTAATACGTCACATGCATGCGGCTTCCTCTGAGCATGTAAGTGCATTGCTTACATCCCTTTGGCTGGAGGGAGAGCCCGGACACTGCAGCGAAGGATGATGGAGACTGCATCCTTTAGAAGTTCATGGATGGCCTTGTTAGCAAAATGCTGCTACATGGGGGCATATGTATGAAAATATTTCGCATTCGCAAATGCTGCGCATCCCAAAAAAACAACGTTTGCGAACGTGAAATAGAGAAACGTGATGTATCACACATTTTGGCATCGCAAAGTAAGAAAACGCAATTTTTTGTGATTTCTTAATTTGCGAGGCCCGAATTCTGCGAACATCCTTGTGAATTCGCAGTCTGCGATATGCAGGCTGCGATAATCGCAAATGGAGAAATCGCAATTTAAGAAGTCGCTTTGGAATGTATGAAAAAATCGCAAATTGCGAATTTCGAAAAACTCGCAAATTTGCACTTCAAAATTACCACCAAGTGAATGCAGGTGGTAACCAGGTGCAAGCTATATAAACAGGCCCACAATGCAAGAGGGACTTCCACAATGGCAGTGCTATATGTGAGAGCCAGGAGGCTGCGAATTCGGGCGGCAGCAGCACAGAGGAGGATGCGACGGGGACGTATCTTCAGAGTGCGCATCACTCTCTTCCAGCAGCGTGAGGAGGAGATCCATGAGATTTACAGGCTGGACTCAAAGACCATTTCAGACCTGATAGAGGAGCTGAAACCCTATCTGGAACACCCAACACGCAGGACCCAAACCATTCCCACCCATGTGCAGGTCCTGCGCTCACTGCACCTACTGGCCTCGGAGTTTCCAAGGGGTGATAGCAGTGGCAATTGGGGTCTCACAGAGTTGCCTGTCGCACTTCTTCCATGCATTCTTAGATGCAATGCTACAGCGGCCACAACATCACATACAATTCCCCAGCACACAACAGGCATTACAGCAAACAAAACTGGACTTTTACCAGATTGCACGATTCCCCCACGTAATTAGCTACATAGATGGAACCCATGTGGCCCTCACACCCCCATGCCTAGGCAGTACTAACGAGTCCTTCATCTTTAGACATAGTGGGATACACAGACGTCTGAATGCTGGCGAGTTTGTTGAGTGCTACCTGCTAGGTAAATGCATGGCACACATCCATACATTGGGGGGGGTGGGACATTGACCCACCTCTTGTTTCCATCCCTGCAGGTGACAGTGCATATGCAGTGCGGGACTTCATCCTGACCCCGTATCTAAATCCAGCCAATGCAAGGGAGAGGAGATACAACCGTGCACAGAAATGTATGTGCTGTGTAATAGAGCGGACGTATGGGATCCTGAAGAGCTGTTTCCGCTGCCTGCATAAAAGCAGAGGAGTACTCCAACACAGCCCTGAGACCTGCTGCAAGATTGTGGCTACCTGTGCAATGCTCCACAACATAGCAATGAAAAAAGGCATCCCAGTTGAACTGAGTGATACAGATACGTCGGACGATGATGGCCCAGGTCCCCCTGGCAGACCAGCAGTTGGAGTTGGGGCAGCTGCCGGATGGCAGAGACGGGCTGAGATCACACAGAACTACTTCTAGGTGAGTAATGATGACATGAGGCAACATACATTTTTTTGCAGATCTGTGTTTATTCACACCTTTAACTGCAGGATGAAAGTAAGTCACACAGTCCGAGCATCACAATGAGTGTCGCTGTCCGTAGTACATGTTAGAACCACAGTGCAGGTAGTCAGGCAAGTCTTGAGTCTTGTAGGAATGGGTTGCTCCGCCCATTAGCGTGACTCATTGTTTCAGATTCACCTCCTTCTCGGACGGACGGCTGCAGACCTTGGGTCCACAGGTGCTGCACCCTGTCTCCCACTGCGCCTCCTTGGATCTTGCACTGGTGGGGTGACACTACTCTGACTTGATGTCTCCTCACTCTCTCCTGTGGCCATGAGTGCTGTGCCACCTGCTTTTTAGGTCTCGGCCTGACGTAAGCAGCGCATGCGCTGCACTTGTCTTACGCGACTTCTTGGAATCAATACGATTCCAGAAGCCTCGTCTCAGCTCCGCCTAAAGTTTTGGTTTGTGCGCGTCGTTTGGCGTCACAAATTATGCCAAAAGCAGTGCAATGATTGCACTGAAGGCATGTCACTCAGTGCTTGTTGCCACCCTGTCTCCATTTAGGCACGCCCACCGGGATTGGATCTCTAACCGGCGGCAGGAGACAGTGTCTCCTAATTATCCGCCACGCACTTTTTTTATCATTCCCCTTTGGCGTGTTTATTTTTGCATCGCGCTTCAAACACGCGGCTGCCTTTGCCAAAGCTGAAAGCTTTTCTTCCCTCTTGTCGTTTGCCACTTTTCGCCTCTTCCGTTCACCTTCCCTCCATCTCCTCACGGTCTCCCATCTTCTTATTCTGCCCTCTATCACACCAATCACGCACTACCCCCACGCTCCTGCTCTTGGCATTCCGTGTCTCCCCTCTCCATCTAGCTCCCCTCAGCCCCTCTCCCCCTTGCGCACACCCCTCCCTCCTAATCTCCGCACATCTCCCCGTCTCATGCTTAACTTCCTGTGTCACTCCTGCCCTGTCGCGCGGACAGCAATGAGCTGCTGATGTCCCTGGCCCTGTCTCGCTCTCTCCAGCAACCGCAGCCCTGGTAAGCACTGCCGACATTTGCTAGGAGTATATTATCCTGCATAGCGCGGCATCCGCCTGAACTCTGGAGAGGGGTCCCGCTCCTTTTCGGGCGTCGACGAGGGGTTCGCTGGGTGTTGGATAGTGCTGTGTCTGTGAGGGTTATGTTGTTGTTGGGTGTGCGCGGGGGAGAGAATTGGTGTTAAGGAAGTGTGGTGGCGACGAGGGTTGACAAAAGGCTGTGTGTGAGGGAATTTGGAAAGAGTAGCGACATTTTTGTTGGTGATTAGGTGCTGCTGCAAAAGGGATGGATGCTAATGAGCATGTTTGTGTTGCTGCTAGTGATGGAGTGGAGGTACTGGGTGCGGGCAGGCCGTAGGAAAAAAAGCTGTGCCTGAAAGCACAGTTGTGCGTAGGTCATTGTAATGGAGGCTCAGTTTATGGAGGGGAAGTGTGTGGGTGGAGGAGGCGTGCTTAATGTGGTTAGTCTGTGTGTTTGCTTGTTTTTTGTTATTTGCTATGATAAACCCGTCGCTTAAATCTATAAATATTGCTTTGGATGTTTTCTGACTCATTTCTATGGGTGTGCCGTGGCAATCTGCCTGGCACTGTCTTTCTGGAGGGCAGTCGGGTGCCAGTGGCAGGGTGGCAGCATTTCTCTCGGTGAGTGGTATATCAAGTGTCAGCTGTCATACGGGTGCGCATCGTTTTTACTGTGTTTGGCTATCAGCAGGTTGCTATGTGGCGTCTCACTGTCCTCCGCGCTACAAACTGCTCTGTGGCATTCTCACTGTCCTCCGCGCTACAAGGTACTCTGTGGCAGTCTCAGTGTCCTCCACATGCAAGGCTGCCCGGGGGGGTTGCGCAGCAGCCCCCCTAAAAGGGCGGCCGCCTTAGTGCCGCATGAAGGCACTGGGGGCAGCCGGTCTAGTCCCTGGGTCTCGGCCTGGGAAGTCGTCCGGCAAATGGTTACTTCTGGTGGAGGGGTGAGGGGGCAGGGGTATTTAGGCTGTCCCCGCCCCTTCCTCGCCCTTTATTTGGGGTTAGAGGCAGCTGGTCTATGGGCCGGCCAGTGTGTCTTCCTGCACTCCGGTCGGTGAGCGATAACTGGGTGTTGTGGTGTCTATGTAAGTTCTGGGCAGGGAGACTCGGGTCTGTCCACACCCTTTGGTCATCCAGGACAGTCCGCACAAAATCCTTTTGCTAGCATCTTTCATGGATGGGTCATAGGAAAAAACCTGTCAGCAGGGACGATGCAACCTCTAGTCGCTCTGGCACGGGTATTCTAGCTTCCTGCAAGTTGTATTGTGGGTGTCGATATAGAATATATCATTAAGAGGGGCCCAGTGCGAAGTAGTCTTGAAGGCCTACCCCACCCCTGGCAAAGAAGGCAAGCAGGGGTCACACGGGGAACGGAGCTATCAGCCGTCAATCTATAGAGCTCATAAACAGCAGGAAAGTCGGAGGGAGGCTGCTGAGTTGCCCTTGCATGGTTTGTCTCGCTTCGGGGCCAGTTGGGGTCACTGTTATGGGTAAGGTTAGACTTCTTGGTTGCATTGGATACTTTGACAAGTTGCCTCTGTGCAGGCAACACAGCGATAAGTGGTAATTTTGGGGGCTTGAACTAGGTGTCATTCTAGAAACTGATTAGATCTTGCAGTCCCGCTATTGCAGAACATAGTTGTCAACATTCTTCAAGGAAACCATTATTAGCAGGAAGGTATTGAACCATGGAGAGCCAATGGTTGTGGGTTCGAACACAACAGTAGTAAGGGCATCTCTTTCTGTGTCTTCAGGCTAAGTGTACCATCAATAGCACCAGCAGCTGTAAAGCTTCTTTTGCGCCCGGGACTGGGGCTGGCAATGTCGCGAACTTTGCAGCCAGACACGGCACAGGCAAAGACATACCTGTGATGGTGCAACGTGCACTCAGCAGTAGAGTCAGCTGAGTGTCATCGTACCCTGGTATACCGTCAGTGACATGCGTATGGTTGGGGCTACATACGATCAGGTACCCTCTGTCTGCCGGGGCGGGAGGGTGCCAGTGCCGAGACGGTGCGGGTTGCCTGGTCAGGGCTGACATGTATGGGAGTGAGCAATAATACGGACAATAATATGAGCTCTCTTGCAGTCATAGAAGGTTAAGTTGATATTTTGATGGCATGGTGCCAGTTGCTTCATCACGCGCATTTCCCTTGGTAGATGTCTGTGAACATTCTGAATGCAAGGTGAAGGACTGGGTTTTTCTAAGACCCAGCGGTGCCAGGGAACAACACCTGAAACCTTCGCGGGTTACCTGTTCTGGCGTACCAAACACAGAGACACGGGACACTTCCAGCGACGTCAGAGATCAGCGTTTATTAACTGCAGGGATACAGAGGTCACAAGAAGTACACAGCGTGTAGGTTCTCGGAGACTGCTTCAATTTGCAAAAGTGGATCGCTCCTTTTATACACGTTTTTCCCATAGAACAGTATAGTGAACAAAGATTACAACTCAGTTCCCATAATAAACTTCAAAAGGGTCGCGTTCATGTTTCAGGAGGCCGGAACATAATTACAACAGTATTGCCAGTTCCCAACTATAAAAACATATCTTCTCTGCAATAAAACACATTCCATCCTGACCATAAACACATTAGGAGAAGGGACAAGAACAGATGCAAAGAAAGGACAAGGATGCACAACAGATTAGAGAAGAGTGTTAGGAGTAATAAAGGGAACTTGATAACGGGATCAGAGACACCGTGTCTAATGTATGCATGGCTGAAACAATAGACCGGCACGGCAAGATGAGCCTTGAGCGGGGCCATCTGCCTTCGTCGTGTCGTTCCCCTCGTCATAAAAGTCATACTCCAAAGAACACATGTCCCTCGTGTAAGCTTGGGAGTCCCAGGGTCACGAAGCGGACGAAGTCCGTTCGCTGGCTACTTGAGGGCAAGAGACAAAATGGATGCCGTATCTAAAATGGAACCCGAGGGGTCAGATGAACAAACCCAAAAATCAGACGAACCATACGTGGTTGCGTAGCGAAACTGCGTACACCCACTATACTCGTCATTTGCGGTTCGTAGATACCCAACTCACCCATATTCGTCATCATCCAAAAAGTGTTGTTCCGTCCCACACGGAACCTCAGACGCTCCTTTTGCCCTCATGTAGGCAAGCACTAGTCAAGATCAGAATCTATTTCAATATTCATCAAATCGTTCAATTGCTGCTGGAACATCATTCTATTCATCAACGTCTCCTTGGTAACAGATGGTCGTCTTATACACGTTGTAGCACATAGGCCACATAAGGCAGGACCACACTGTACACAAAGACAACACGTGAACAGAAACGTTACAACAACTCCTACGATCATCAGAATCTTCCAACCCCAAGTTGACATCAGGCCCCAAAACCATCCTAGAAGCGTCCAATTACCTTCGTCCACGTGTATGGACTCGGAGATCTTGTGCAACTTCGAGATGGCTTGGTAGACAGTTGGAGCATTGTCAGGAATAAAAATGCAACAACTCGAATGGATAACTTTGCACACACCACCTCTATCTGCGAGAACAACATCTAGAACCATACGGTTCTGCAACGTCATGAGTCTATCCGCCTGAAGTTCAGCTGTGAGATTACTAAGGGCACTTGCAGTAATATTAGCAGTCGACTCTACTACACGTGTCAACTGTCTTAGGTTCCTACTATTAACCATAGGTCCCCAAAACGGCAAGAAACCCTTAAAGAAGTCCCCTGCTTCTTGACCGGCAGTATCCTCTTTGCTAATAACGCCTCTCACAACTCTAGTCTTGTGATAATCTGAGGCAACTGTGAAAGTCGGCGGTAAAAGATTCGCAATATAACAGGTACCCGAAAAATCACGGGGTAACCATGTATATGCGCGTTCATAACATACAAAATAAGTGCCCTTAGCGGTCAGAAAAACAGGGGAGGAGAGCATCGGCAGAACATACGTGTCAGTGCAAGCACTGTTCCCAAGTTGTGCTCTCGGATTTCGACCCATACCTTTCAAGCAGAAATTACCGAGGTGTGGTACAATCCATATTGGGGACGAGCTCTTAAGCTGTCTATCACCCACTGACGTACTATACTCAGCCTCGCTCAGATCCTTATAAGCCTGTACCTCTTCATTTGGGATAAGCGATGCATCAAAAACATCTCTATCTAAATCCGCTATCGCTATCGCCAAAGGTTTGTGATACGGCCCAGGACCAAAATTGGCAGAACGTGGCTCTCGACTGGGGTAGGAATCTAGTGCACTACGGAACATAGTTTGGAATGCTCGAGCCGAACCCTGGGAGCTGTAAGGAAGGACCAAATATGGAATACCCCTATCCATGGTATGTGGCATTAACCCACACACCCAACAATTGGTAGTATTCATCACCAACTGATGCTGATGTAGAAGTTGAACGAAGGAGTTATTCATAAATTCCGCACGCCTAACCTGTTCATGTTGAGGCAGGGGATGAAAAGAATGTGGGGAAACAGTGGTGAGGGAGCTCAGTTTAGGAGAAGAGGTAGGTGAAACAGAAGGTAATAACAACTGTACTCCTAAATACACTCCACCCACCAATAGCATAGATACGGTCAGGAACAATAGGAACACCTGAAACAAAAAACATTTGGTACATACAACTCTTCTTAATTCCAATCTCTGCGCCGACATCCTTTCTACTTCCAACAGCTTAGAGAATACCATCCTCTACAAACCGTCCGTGACGTACTTGACGCACTTCGTTCTGAGTAGCGATTATCAATCCCCAGGAGTTCCCAGGAATCGACAAAAGTAACCGACCTAGCGTCAGAAACCTGCTAAACAGAAAGGAGTACCCGCACGGCCCTACGGTAACCCGGATGGAGAGGTTCCCTCGAAAAGTTCAGATTACAAATCTCTGAGCCGTGGGACAGCACATAAAAACTTAAAAAGAAAGGATATAATTGTCCATAATGTTCATAACATCAAAAGCAAATATACAACTAATTTTTATTAGTCCTTGAACGAAGAAAGTATCGACTTCTTCCAGGTCGAGTTTGCTCTACAAACAATTGTTCAGCTGGCGCAACAGTATTCGATGAAGCGGACAACGAGTCAGACCTTGGGCTCTCTGCTACCGATGACTCCACATGTGGGTTTGGCAGTGACAAATCATTCCCCACAGGTTGAGCGTCGATAAACGGCACAAAGTGCAAAGGAGTCTCAGTTTCTGTTGCCGAAATCCCAGTCCTCACCCAACCATCCGTTGGTAAGGGAATCGGTACCCTTTTCGTATGGCTGGCGTGCACCCAATTCTTCCGGCCCTCCAGTCGAACCGCAGTCCTCGTC
Source organism: Triturus cristatus (assembly GCF_964204655.1). Classification (NCBI taxonomy): domain Eukaryota; kingdom Metazoa; phylum Chordata; class Amphibia; order Caudata; family Salamandridae; genus Triturus; species Triturus cristatus. The sequence goes on along the minus strand of NC_140580.1, from coordinate 1,171,928,082 downwards.
GTTAATAAGACTTGAAAGGGTCCTACAAATCTTGGCTCCAAGTTACGCTTCCGACCAAAATTTCGGGTAACAACCCAGTCTCCTGGCCGGAGCTGGTGTCCAGGACCCTCTGTCTGCGCCGGTAGAGCTTCAAAGACCTGTTGATGGATTAACCGTAGTTTAGTGGTCAAATCATGCAGGTAATCAATTAACATTGGATACTCAAGACTATCAAAAGTCCTTGGTCTCGGGACCCCCCAAATATTCGCAGGGCGGCCGAACACAATCTCATATGGGCTAAGCCCTACTCGAGAGTGTACGGTCGCTCTGGTTGATAGGAGAGCCAGAGGCAAGGCATCAGGCCATGATAGACCAGTCGTAGCCTGGATCTTGGCGAGTTTTAGTTTTAGGGTACCATTGTACCCTTCAACCAAACCCGCTGCCTGAGGATGATTAGCACTATGGAATTTTTGACGAATTCCAAGACCCTTGCACACACTCTGCATTACACTTCCCACAAACTCACTTCCATTATCCGACCATACAATCCGTGGCATTCCATACCGAGGAAAATATTCCTTCAGCAGGATTTTTGCTGTGGACAGGGCAGTGTTATCCTTAAGAGGATAGGCCTCAATCCATCTGGAGAACGCACAAACCACAACCAAAACATACTTTAGGTTATTGCATCTCTCCATATGGATAAAGTCCAGCTGGATAACGTCAAAGGGACAAACAGGAGGAGCAAAATGACCAGGTGGAGTGGGAGTGCCCTTGCCGGGATTGTGCATCAAACACACCATACAGTTCTTAACCACTCTCTCGGCGCACTTAGCAATACCCTCATTTCTCCATACAGGGGACAAAAACCTACATATTCCTTTCGCACTGATATGTGACAACCCATGAGCCATCGTCACAACAGCTAATACGTACGCATCTGGTAACATCCACCTCTGACATTCCGTCAGGTCAACCCAACATCCATGCATGTCCAACTTTCCCGTACTTTCTTTCCACTTAGTCTTTTCGGCTTTAGTAGCTTCGTTCTGAATTGCTTTCACACTTTCAATAGTATTTTCACACATACCAGTCTCCATCGGCCACCTCACTGAACTCGTGACATACATTCGAGTCGCAAGATCCTTAGCCGTTTCCTTAGCAATCTCATCCGCAAACGCATTACCACGACCAACATCATCCGTCACTTTCCGATGTGCACTACATTTAACAATCGCCACTTGTTTAGGCAGCGTAAGTGCATCCAAAAGGTCATTCACAAGCTGCCCATGCTGAATCTTCGTACCATGCGATGTCATAAATCCTCTTTCTCTCCACAATCTTCCAAAGTTATGCGCAACACCGAATGCATACTGACTGTCGGTAAACACATTCACTCGCTTTCCTTTAGACAAAACACACGCTCTTGTCAATGCAATCAACTCTGCAGCTTGCGCTGAATTCTGATTCAATCTCGCAGTTTCCACAACCGTGCTCAACGTCACTACAGCATACGCAGTCGTCACATCACCATTCGGCAATTTAAAGCACGAACCATCCACATACAAAGTACCATCGGGATCTGTCAAGGGAGTGTTTTTCAGGTCCACACGACCTTTTGTTTCTTCCTCAGTTCGTAAATAACAATCATGTGGTGGCACATCATCTGATTCCATATTAATCGGCAACAATGTCGCCGGATTCAGTACATTACAACGTTTGATCTGTATATGACTTGCCAAAAGGGTCAGCTCGTACCCAGACAACCTTGCACTCGTCAGATGTTGAGTCTTTGTCCGATTCAAAAGAGTATCAACTGCATGCGGAACCATCACCATGAGCATATTATCCATAACAAGACCTGCGGACTGCCGAATAGACGCCGCTGCTGCCGCCGTCGCCCTCAAGCAACTTGGCAACGCTCTAGCTACCGGGTCTAAGGTGGAGGAAAAATATGCACACGGGCGCTGTTTGTCACCAAATTGTTGCGTTAAAACACTCAACGCACAACCTTCCCTCTCGTGAACGTATAATGTGAATGGCTTGCTGTAATCAGGAGTACCTAACACAGGAGCCGAACACAATGCATCACGTAGTTCAGAAAAACTTTTCTGACATTCCTCCGTCCATGGCAAAGGAGTCAAAACATCCTTGCATGTGAGAGCTATCAATGGCTTCGCTAACAGTGAAAAATTTGGAATCCACTGTCTGCAGTATGACGTGATACCTAAAAAGGCACGCACATCTCTCTGGGTCGTCGGCACAGTCATTCGAGCAATTGCTGCAATTCTTTCAGGGGTCAACCTTCTTCCCGCCTTTGACAATAAGTGACCTAAGTAGGTAACTTCTTGACAACAATATTGTAACTTAGAAGGTGACACTTTGTGGTGTAAGTCACAAAGATGCTGCAATAGTGACACAGTAGCAGTCTTGCAAACTTGCTCAGTATCTGCAGCTACCAACAGATCGTCAACGTACTGAATCAAAGCCGCACCAGTTGGCAGCACAAATGCGTCTAGTTGACTTTTAAGAGCTTGGCTATAGATCGATGGGCTCTCACAGTAGCCTTGAGGTGCGCGTTTGAACCGGAAACTGCGACCTCCTAACGAAAATCCGAACAAATCCCGACTTACCTCAGCAATCGGAATGCTAAAGAACGCATTCTTCAGATCGATTACCGAGAACCATGATGCAGAGGCTGGAATCAGAGTCAGTAAAGCTGTAATGTCTGGAACCACAGGAAACTGTGGGACAACAATTTTATTTACTTCCCGTAAGTCAATAACTAGACGGTACACGGGAGGCTTGGACGGATCAGTTCGTTTCAGAATAGGCAACACGGGACTATTACACACGTTACCTCGTGTCTCTTCGATAACATCTTTACCGATCAGATCATAAATGATCGCTAAAAGTGCCCGTTCACCATCAAGGGAAATACGATACTGGGGTATGCGTGGTAAGCGCGCATCAGCTTTCAATTGAACAACATAAGGTGGGATGCTCAGTAGGCCCACATCATTGGGACCTGTTGCCCACAAAGAGACCGGAAGAGAACTCAATTCCGGCGGGAGCTTATCGATCGAGAGATACATAGGGGAAATCACATTCTCACCCAATGTAAGCTCCACACCCGTAGGAGAGCAGTACAAAGTCGCATGTAACCTCTTCAACAAATCCAAACCCAAAAGATTCTCACCACAACCAGTAGTCAAAATCAAAGGAGCTTCTAACTCGTGAGACCCAATCGTAAGGGGCAAGGGGCGAGAGACTGGATTGCTAACGGGGGCGCCAGAGAATCCAACGGAAACATTCGTTAAGCCAGACAAAGGCGCGCCAGGGAGTTTCGAATGCATAATGGAACTTTTTGCTGCACCAGTGTCCAACAGAAAAGGCTCAACGACGCCCAATGTGGCTACTGCAACATAAGGTCCTCTCTGATCAACCGGAACTGATACTTCTCCCTTCCTTTGTCTATGGCTGTCCTAGTAGATACCATCCGTATCAACATCATGCTCAACGTAATGGTCATCCACATGATACTGTGCAGATCTACCAGACGATTGTTCACGTCGATCGAAACAATTCTGCGAGTCTGAGGAAGTGGCAAAACGCTCGGCCTGATTCTGAGTAACTCCACGACCTCTACCACGTGAAGCTTGTTGAGGACCACCACGACCTCCTCGAGCTGACACACCATTATTCCTATCACGGAGAACCGGACAATTAAACTTCAAATGGCCCTCCCCTCGACAGTACGCACATTGATTATATCCCAACACAAAACGAGGTGCGGGAGAGTCATTCCGTGTCTGCGATCTAGAGAACTGTGATTGCGATCTATTTGGCTGTTGCGAATCATTGAAATTTGAGCGCGGAGGATACGCTTGCTGCAATAGGACCTTAGTTTTAAGATCCTTTGTTTTCTTATCTGCACGTTCACTTTCCTCCTTTTCCCTATTTTCGTAATATTGGGCCGTAGCCAATATTTGAGCAGTGGTAGAAACAGCCCATGAACTCTCAGAATTTTTCAACTTATTGCTAAGTTCGGGCAACAAGTTCGATACAAACTTATCAACAAACAACCGCTGACCACCTTCTGAACCCATGTCCTGGCCACTATGATCGACAAATGCTTCCTCGAATCTCGTAAAGAAGTCGGATACGCTTTCATCCCTCTTTTGCTTGCACGCGGACAACTTGTCCCAATTGACGCGCATCGCCGGCATAAGCGTTTTCATGAGGGTAATTATCCTCTGGGGCAATTCCACAATAAGCTGCTCAGGCTTAGCCCCACCAACTTGCTGAGCGTCTGCCGCTGTAAGGGCAGCCCAATCACCGCCCAACTCGGCCGCATGATTCTCGTGACGAATTTTCGCCCAAATCGGCTGAGGCACTACATTGCCAAACAACATATCAATATCAGCAAGGTTCATAACAGTAGCATCCACCAATTGGGACAACTCCTTATAATAACCTGCTGGATTTTTACGGGGATCAGGCAAAGTTTGCTTCACCTGTAAGACTTCCGATCGTTTCCAAGGGAGGTGTATCCACACTCTCTGAAAACGGCCTGGGACAGCAGGGTTAGCAGTAGGATCACCTGGCATCCATACTGGGGGAACTTCCCGCATCGGATATTGACCAGGTTGTGCCATCCACGCTGCAGTCTCTTCCTTAAACAATGCTCGAGGTTGCACTGTACATCGAAATGATAACAGACGTTCTAGAGCTTCTCGAACCTTATCACCCACGATCACACCGGTTGTGAACCGATGCTGGAGATCAGAAACCTCCGACGGTACATTATCTACCACATCGTAATCCCACTCCTCCTTCAACGATTTACACAATTCCTCAAACACGAATCGTTGAGTGGGCGCATTAAACTGAGTGTTGGAAGGCGGACCCCGAGGAGTCGGTGCGACCACCAAGGGGGGGGGCCCTCACACTGCACGAAGTTGCCGAGCGCTGCCGAGAAGCCTCCTGAGAGATCCTTCTCCTATCACGTCCTAGCACAGTAACACCACCACACAGGACTCAAGGAGGTTGTCTTGTGACAAGCAATTCTTTATCAGCAATAAAAAGGTGACGAGGGCAATATTTACACGAAGGGATCGAGGGATCCACCAAAAGTCTCAGTGTCTCTTTGGAAGGGTCGGGGTAGCGGGACAGTCTTTGGCAGGAATGCGGTACGAGGGTACCTGGGGCCCAGTTCTTATCCTCAAGCTGGAGGACCTCCGGATCTCGGAGGGGTTGAGCCGCGACGGCGTCAGCAGGGCTCTGGCGTACAGTTCGTGGAGAGCCGCGATCCAATCAGCAGGGCTCTCAAGATGGTTTCTGCTCAGCTCGAGCCGCGACGTCGTCAGCAGGGCTCCGAGGGAGGTTTCAGCGAGGTTGGGCCGCGACGGCGTCAGCAGGGCTCCGATGTTCCAGGTGGTTCAGAAAGGGTTCACAGGAAGGAGCCGCGACGCAGTCAGCAGGGCTCGTGATGGTTCCGACAAGAGTTCTTCTCCGTAGGGTCAGCCGCGATTCAATCAGCAGGGCTCTCGACTCCGGGATACAACTGCCGAGCTGTGGTGGGGTCGCCCCAGATATAGGTCTGGAGCCCTTTGATGTCCGGACCTATGCGCCCGAGGGGGCGGAGTGGCCGGGTGGAGGTGGCCAGACGCCCAGCAGGAGAGGCGCCAGGCCCATGGGAGTTGCAGGGCGATCACACCTCGAGAGGGGAGGACAGTTGGGGGTCCCATCGATACTGTCCTCCGCCGGGGGCGATGAATGGTTCCTGCGGCACCCCCTGGCTAGTTCGTGGTGCCTCGATGTCGGGGCTTCGCTGGGGTCGAGGCCGGGTTGAGCGGGGTCGCGCCGGCTGGTGCACGGTGTGACGTGGATGCCAACAAGATGGCGGAGCCACGAGGAGTATGCGTCCACGTGCAGCTCCGGGTGAAGGGCCTTGGTGCAGTTCAGACGGGTGGCCCGTGACGGCCGGGGCGGGGAACGGGCACAATCCAGGGGGTTAAGGACCACGCCACGAGGCCGGGTCCAACAGGCGTCCCCCCCAGCCGAAGGCATGGAGAGTCACCCATCTCCTTGGGGATTCTCCTCGTCAAGGCGGAAGAAGCGGGACAGGCCGTCGGCGTTGGCGTGGTCATTGCCGGGCCGGTGTTCGACGTCAAAGTCCATCCCTTGTAGCGAGATGGACCACCGCAGCAGCTTGGGGTTCTCGCCCCGCATTTGCATTAGCCATTGCAAGGGCCGGTGGTCGGTCTGGACCCGGAAGTGGGTGCCAAAGAGGTAGGGCCGGAGCTTCTTGAGGGCCCACACCACAGCGAAGGCCTCACGCTCAATAGTGCTCCAGCGTTGCTCTCGGGGCAGTAGTCGTCGGCTGATGAAGGCCACTGGTCGGTCGAGCCCCTTTTCGTCGGCTTGGGATAGGACGGCCCCGATCCCATACTCGGAGGCGTCCGTCTGTACCACGAACTCCTTCTGGTAGTCCGGGGCCTGCAGCACCGGAGCAGTACACATGGCTGTCTTTAGGGTGTCGAAGGCTGTTTGGCAGCGGGGTGTCCAGTGTACCTTCTTGGGCTGCTTTTTGGACGTTAACTCTGTGAGGGGGCCAACAATGCTCCCATAGTCCCGGATAAACCGCCGGTAGTATCCGGTGAGGCCCAGGAAGGCCCGGACAGCGGTCTGGGTAGTGGGGGGTTCCCAGGTCTGGATGGCATCTATCTTTGCTTGGAGGGGGGCCACCTGCCCGCTCCCCACTTGATGGCCCAGGTAGGTCACGGATCCGTGGCCGATTTGGCATTTGCTGGCCTTGATTGTGAGCCCGGCCCGCTGAAGGGCGGCCAGGACGGCCTTCAGGTGGAGAAGGTGCTCGGCCCAGTGGTTGCTGTACACGGCAATGTCATCTAAGTAGGCCGCGCTGAAGGCCTCAAGCCCGGCCAAAACCTTGTTCACCAGTCTTTGGAAGGTGGCCGGGGCGTTCTTCATTCCGAAGGGCATCACCCGAAAGTGGTAATGCCCATCCGGGGTCGAAAAGGCGGATCTTTCTTGGGCGCCGGGGGTGAGCTGGATCTGCCAGTATCCGGCGGTGAGGTCCAGCGTGCTCAAGTAGCGAGCGGCCCCTAGGCGGTCGATGAGTTCGTCGGCCCGGGGTATCGGGTGTGCGTCTGTCTTGGTTACTGCATTCAGGGCTCGGTAGTCCACGCAGAATCGCAACTCCGGGGGGTGACCGGGAGCTGCGGCCTTGGGCACCAGGACGACAGGGCTGGCCCACGGGCTGTCGGAAGGCTCGATGACCCCCAGGGCCAGCATCTTCGCTACTTCGGCCTGGATGCAAGCCCGCACTCGGTCAGGCACCCGGTAGGCTCTGTGTCGTATGGGGGGGCTCTCCCCGGTGTCAACATCGTGGACGCACCAGTGGGTCACCCCCGGGGTGAGAGAGAAGAGGGCTGCGTAGTCCCGCAGTAATTGCTGGCAGTCGTTGCGCTGTTCCGGGGTCAGGGACGAGGCGAGTTGGACCCCTTCGATCGATCCATCGTGAATGTCGGATTGCAAGAGGTCGGGCAAGGGCTCGGAGTCGTCCTCGCCCCCTTCGTCAGTCGCCAGCAGCAGGCTCAGTTCGGTCCGGGCGAAGTGGGGTTTTAGCCTGTTAGCATGTAGGACCCGGAGGGGGTTCCGGGGGGACTCCAGATCGACCAGGTAGGTGACGGGACTTTTCTTCTCCACCACCTTGAAGGGCCCGGTCCACTTGTCCTGGAGGGCGCCGGGTTCGACCGGGGCCATGACCCATACTTTCTGTCCTGGCTCGAATTCTATAGTAGAGGTGTTGCGATCGTACCACCGCTTCATGTCCTCCTGGCTGGCCTCGAGGTTGGCTTCGGCCATGGCTCGGAACCTGCGGGTCTGGTTTCGGAGGGTCAGGAGGTATCGGTAGACGTCAGGAGGGGCTCCTCGGGGCTTCATCTCCCAGCCCTCCTTGACCAGGCTGAGCGGTCCGCGGACCGGGTGTCCATACAATAGTTCAAACGGGCTGAACCCCAGGGACTTCTGCGGGACCTCCCGATAGGCAAACAGGAGGCAGGGCAGCAGGACATCCCATTTCCGCCTGAGGGGTTCTTCCAGGCCCTGGATCATCCCTTTTAATGTTCGGTTGAACCGCTCAACCAGTCCGTTCCCCTGAGGGTGATAGGGGGTCGTGAACTTGTATGTGACCCCGCACTGTTGCCACAGAGACCGCATGTACCTGGAGATAAAGTTCGTGCCGCGGTCGCTCACCACTTCGCTGGGGAATCCCACTCGGGAGAAGATCCCCATCAAGGCCCGGCCTACCACAGGGGCCGTTATAGTTCTTAGCGGGACCGCCTCCGGGTACCTGGTGGCGTGGTCCACGAGGACCAGGATGAAGCGGTGGCCCAGGGCGGTTTGGGGATCCAGGGGTCCCACAATATCGATTCCGACCCGTTCGAACGGGGTGCTGACGGCTGGAAAGGGCTGGAGGGGGGCCTTGACCCGACCCCCCGTCTTTCCGCTGGCTTGGCAGGTCTGGCAGGACCGGCAGTGGTTGTCCACATCTCTCCGCATCCGGGGCCAGTAGAAGTGGGTCACCAGACGACTGTACGTTTTGTCTTGCCCCAAGTGTCCGGCGAGGGGCACATCATGGGCCAGGTGGAGAAGGAACTCCCGGAAGCGGAGGGGGACCACCAACACGCGGCTGGCCCCGAGTTCTGCTACTTTCTGTTCACTGTACAACAGGCCCTCGGTCCAGTAGATCCAGTGGGTGCCGGTCTGGTCACCGTTGGCTTGCGCGGTCGCCTGTTGTCGGACCCCTTCGAGAGAGGGACAGGACTGTTGTTCTTGCTGGAACTGCTCTCGGGTGGGGCCCCCTTCGTGTCGCCATTGTGTCAGCTCTGGGAGGGCGCTCGGAGAAGCCATCTCTTCGGGGGAGGATTCGCTGGGTCCAGGGTCGGTGTCCGCCTCCTCCTCGCTGCTGGTGGGAGGGGGTGTGAGCCCCTCGGGCTGGGCGGTCCCGGAGGTCGAGGATGAGCGGGGGGCCTGGGCGGTCATGGACCGGGTGATGGCGCAGGCCCAATCAGCCAGTCTCAACATTCGGAGGTGCTCTCGTCGCTCTACTTGAGCCCAGGGGGAACTTTCCAAGTCGTTCCCCAGGAGGCAGTCGACCGGGGCGTCGTCGCGCACTGTCACCTTCAGCAGGCCCGTCACCCCTCCCCACTCGAAGGGGACCAGGGCCATCTGGCATAGGCTTTCACTGTTGTCGGCCGTCCGTACGGGGCACAGCACATTCGGTAGAATCTGCCCAGGGGTCACCAGGTGGCAGCGGACAGCGGTGATACTGGCGCCTGTGTCACGAAGGGCTTCGGCCCGTTGTCCATTGACCGTGACCTGCTGCCGGTACTTCTGGGTGTTGGTTGGGATGGGGGTGCAGGGTACCATCTCTCGGCTACCCAGGCAGACCAGGGACATGGCTGCCGGCTCCCACTCAGTGTTCTCTCGGTCGAGGGCCTCCTCTTCCTCTTCTTCTCCCCCCAAGGCGGCGGCTGTCAGCTGCCGGGGCGGGTGCCCGCCGGCCCCGTTTCTTCGGTTCAGAGGGCAGGCCGGATCGCTGGCAAAGTGTCCTGTTTGTTGGCAGCCGTAGCAGGTCACTGGCGGCCGTGGTCCGGGTCGGGCCGGGCCCACCTTTCGGGCTAGGCTCGGGGAGAGATGTGGCTGCGGTGGCCCTCGAGGGGGGCTCCTGGGGGCCCCGGCGGGAGGGTCTCGGTTCCTGTTCGGCCCTCCCCCCCCACCGCGCTGGCGGGGGGGTCCGTTGGGGTTCCTCTGGTACTCCCCCATTGAGTTCCGGGGGACCCGGGAGTTGACCCATCGATCGGCCTCGACGGCAAGTTTTCGCGGGTCGGTCATTTTGCTGTCGAGGAGGTGCTGTCTCAGTTCCACGAAGCAATTGTTGGAAAGGTGTTCCCACACGATGAGGTCGACCAGCTGCCCGTAGGTGGTTACTTTGCTCCCTTTGAGCCACCCTTCTAGGGCCCGACTGAAAAAGTCCACATATTCCACCCATGTGGTACCCGGGATTTTCTTGCAGTCTCTGAACCGCTGGCGGTACATTTCCGCTGTTAGCCCGTAGCGGGTGAGCAGGGCCTCCTTCATGTGATCGTAGGAGGTCATCACCTCCTCCGGTAGCTGGAGCAGCGTGTCCCGCCCCTCACTCAGGAACCGCCCCCACAGGCCCGCGCCCCAGTCCTTTCGGGGCACCCGATGAGAGGTCATGGCCACCTCGTAGGCCTTGAACCATTGTTGGATGTCGTCATTCTTGTAATACTCCTTGACGACTTCTTTCGGGATATGTACCTTGGCCTCGGAAGGCGGTAGAGTGTCTCTAGTACTGGGGGTGTCAGTCCCTCCGTTCTTGGCCTTGATCTCGAGCTCCTTGAGACTGCGCTCGTGCTCAAGAGTTAGTTTCTTTTCCTCCAACTCCCGGTGTCGTCTCTTCTCCTCTATCTCTTCTTGAAGGCGCAGCTGCTCTAGGGCCAGTTTCTTTTCTGCCAGCTGGAGTTCACCGTCCAGCCGCAGTCGGGCGAGCTCTAGCTCGTGGCTCCGGACCTTTTCCCGCTCTCGTATTTCTTCTTCGGAGAGGCCGGTTTCTAGGCTCTTTCTTCCTCCGTTTGCCGGAGTCCGTGCGGTTGCTGCGGTCTCAGTCAGGGGCAAGGGCCCTTCTTCCTGGGAGGGGCCTGCCCCGGCCTCCAACCATGCCCTCAGAGCTTTCTGCATCTCCTCTTTGGTACCTAGGCTGGTGGTTGCAATGCCTTTGTCTTTGCAGAACTGTTTCAATTCTTTGTGCGTATATTCTTCCAGCCGTTCGGGCTGGAACTCCATTGTCGCGTTGTTTTCCTGGCTGCTCATGATGCTGTTCGTTTGGATGGGTAGCTAGTGGGTACTGGCTGGTACGTACTGCGTTCGGCTCGGATCCCGTCGCTGGCCACCAAATGTTGGAAGGCGGACCCCGAGGAGTCGGTGCGACCACCAAGGGGGGGGGCCCTCACACTGCACGAAGTTGCCGAGCGCTGCCGAGAAGCCTCCTGAGAGATCCTTCTCCTATCACGTCCTAGCACAGTAACACCACCACACAGGACTCAAGGAGGTTGTCTTGTGACAAGCAATTCTTTATCAGCAATAAAAAGGTGACGAGGGCAATATTTACACGAAGGGATCGAGGGATCCACCAAAAGTCTCAGTGTCTCTTTGGAAGGGTCGGGGTAGCGGGACAGTCTTTGGCAGGAATGCGGTACGAGGGTACCTGGGGCCCAGTTCTTATCCTCAAGCTGGAGGACCTCCGGATCTCGGAGGGGTTGAGCCGCGACGGCGTCAGCAGGGCTCTGGCGTACAGTTCGTGGAGAGCCGCGATCCAATCAGCAGGGCTCTCAAGATGGTTTCTGCTCAGCTCGAGCCGCGACGTCGTCAGCAGGGCTCCGAGGGAGGTTTCAGCGAGGTTGGGCCGCGACGGCGTCAGCAGGGCTCCGATGTTCCAGGTGGTTCAGAAAGGGTTCACAGGAAGGAGCCGCGACGCAGTCAGCAGGGCTCGTGATGGTTCCGACAAGAGTTCTTCTCCGTAGGGTCAGCCGCGATTCAATCAGCAGGGCTCTCGACTCCGGGATACAACTGCCGAGCTGTGGTGGGGTCGCCCCAGATATAGGTCTGGAGCCCTTTGATGTCCGGACCTATGCGCCCGAGGGGGCGGAGTGGCCGGGTGGAGGTGGCCAGACGCCCAGCAGGAGAGGCGCCAGGCCCATGGGAGTTGCAGGGCGATCACACCTCGAGAGGGGAGGACAGTTGGGGGTCCCATCGATACTGTCCTCCGCCGGGGGCGATGAATGGTTCCTGCGGCACCCCCTGGCTAGTTCGTGGTGCCTCGATGTCGGGGCTTCGCTGGGGTCGAGGCCGGGTTGAGCGGGGTCGCGCCGGCTGGTGCACGGTGTGACGTGGATGCCAACAAGATGGCGGAGCCACGAGGAGTATGCGTCCACGTGCAGCTCCGGGTGAAGGGCCTTGGTGCAGTTCAGACGGGTGGCCCGTGACGGCCGGGGCGGGGAACGGGCACAATCCAGGGGGTGAAGGACCACGCCACGAGGCCGGGTCCAACACTGAGAAAATGTCTCAAACACTACACGCGAAGAGTATTTAACGGGATTACGTATCCATTTACGTGCCATTTTTACCAGCGATTCACGTTCCCTATCATCAGGAAGCTGACTGCGCCGCTGAGCGGCATCAGAAAGAGTCGAGCCGGGTATTGGCCCAAAAAGCGGAGAATAAAGAGTAGCAACAGCAGTCAGGAGACGACTACGAACAGAAGGAGAAGAGGAAGAAGATGCAGGCGCAATAACAGTAGGGGTAGAGGCAATAGAAGTAGACGCGGCACCAAGAGTAGTGGGAACGACAGACTGAGGAGGGACTTGAAAAGGCGCAGTAGGAAGAGAAGCCGGTAAAAGAGGAGGAACGATTTGTGGCACAAGGGTTTGCGGGAGAGCGGGAGGAACGGCGGGCTGACCAGCGGCCGCCAAAACAGCAGGTGGAGGAAGAGGTAGAATCACAGGACCCAGAGTATCGGGAGCATAGGGAGGTGGTGATTTCAACAGATAAGACAATAGCGAATCCTCTACCGCTTCGTCTCCCGACTTATCGACATTAGACGGTAGCACCGGATAACATTTATCCACCGCCATATGATGAAGTCGAGCACTAACTTCCTGCTCTTTCTCATTTTTATGTCGCTGATACTGTTCAGCATCTTGCATCACCGCAATAACACCGTCCCTTTTATTTTTCTTACTCTGTTTGATTTCTTTCTGCTTGGCCTCTTTCCGCCACAACCGGAAGGAATCAAACATGGCCGGCCTAGCCTTCTTTTTAAACAGTTTAGCTTCCAAATTATCTAAAACGGCAGTTTCGAAACTACCATGAGATGGCCAACTAAGAACACCATCATTTTTAGTGTAGCGGACCCAATATTCATTATACACGATAGGACCCACGCCATGGCGACTATAGAGCTCGTAAATTGGAGTTCCAACCGGAGGTATCGAACATGAATCCTCCAGCCGGGAATCCATTCTGCAACATTTGAGAAACCCAAACAAAGTACTACGGCTAGGCATCGCGCACACTAACCGAGTTTACAAACTTCAAGGGCTATCGAATTTATGATATCCTCGCAAAAAGTTTGCGAGACCCTCGGTTTTTGGCAATTGCAATCGTCAAATAAAACCCAACAACTAAGAACCACAAATGCTATGGTACCATGCAAACAACAAAGGAACACTGGGAGCGACCCACAAATACTTAACTGAAAGAACAATGGCGTCACCAGGAAGGCCCGTCTATCGTCTCGCCGTACAAAGGACTACGCCAGGCGCCAAAACAGGTCGACAGTCAGGGCATCAGTCCGTCGCAGCCGTCAGGAGGCGGGGATCTTCGCGGGAAAAGACGTCGGGCCACTTATTTCGACAACTGGATCGATGAAGCGGGGTGCACCTTCCCTCGGGGATTTCACACGAAGTTCCTCACGATCGTCGGGCTTTGGACCGGTACTGCTGATGTCGCCCCACGTTGGGCGCCAACTGAAGGACTGGGTTTTTCTAAGACCCAGCGGTGCCAGGGAACAACACCTGAAACCTTCGCGGGTTACCTGTTCTGGCGTACCAAACACAGAGACACGGGACACTTCCAGAGACGTCAGAGATCAGCGTTTATTAACTGCAGGGATACAGAGGTCACAAGAAGTACACAGCGTGTAGGTTCTCGGAGACTGCTTCAATTTGCAAAAGTGGATCGCTCCTTTTATACACGTTTTTCCCATAGAACAGTATAGTGAACAAAGATTACAACTCAGTTCCCATAATAAACTTCAAAAGGGTCGCGTTCATGTTTCAGGAGGCCGGAACATAATTACAACAGTATTGCCAGTTCCCAACTATAAAAACATATCTTCTCTGCAATAAAACACATTCCATCCTGACCATAAACACATTAGGAGAAGGGACAAGAACAGATGCAAAGAAAGGACAAGGATGCACAACAGATTAGAGAAGAGTGTTAGGAGTAATAAAGGGAACTTGATAACGGGATCAGAGACACCGTGTCTAATGTATGCATGGCTGAAACAATAGACCGGCACGGCAAGATGAGCCTTGAGCGGGGCCATCTGCCTTCGTCGTGTCGTTCCCCTCGTCATAAAAGTCATACTCCAAAGAACACATGTCCCTCGTGTAAGCTTGGGAGTCCCAGGGTCACGAAGCGGACGAAGTCCGTTCGCTGGCTACTTGAGGGCAAGAGACAAAATGGATGCCGTATCTAAAATGGAACCCGAGGGGTCAGATGAACAAACCCAAAAATCAGACGAACCATACGTGGTTGCGTAGCGAAACTGCGTACACCCACTATACTCGTCATTTGCGGTTCGTAGATACCCAACTCACCCATATTCGTCATCACCCAAAAAGTGTCGTTCCGTCCCACACGGAACCTCAAAGGTTGGTGGTTAGCACGTTATCATGCCTTTCAGAGGTGTTTTAGCTCAGGCCGGGCGGGCGATGCATGGGTTAAATGCCGGTGGTCTGCCCTGGGATTCATGTTAACAGGCAGATTGAGTGGCCGAACTTAGAGGGGCTTGGGTCCGACCTCTGGTTCAGGCGCAGATCCTGGTCGGTTCACTTAGTATCCCGTCCTCGAGTTCGTTGAAACAGGCACCTTGATTTGAGTGACGATAATGTTGATTTCTCCCTCCAGCCTGGGCGGACAGCTGCAGGTTGTGGAAGTTGCCTTCCAACCAGGGCGACATGGTACATAGGTTTGGTGGGAAACGCAAGATGCAGATCCTGGTAGGTCCACTTAGTATGCCGGCCTTGAGTTTAAGGAAACAGGTACCATTGATTTGAGTAACGGTAACGGGTAATTTCTCCCGCCCTCCAGCACTGGCTGGCAGCGATGCAGGTTGTGGAAGTGGCCTTCCAACGGGGGCGATTTGGTCCATAAGATTGGGGGGAAACTCCTGGGAAACACATTTGGGCGACAAAGTATCAGGAGAACATTTGGCATTCCCGGTATTCAAAATAAGAGGTATTTTATAAGTTGGTTCCCCTCTGGGGTCACTCTGTCCTGTCTGCTCCCTGGTATACTAGCAGAAGTTTGGGAGGGCAAGGCTTCACATTGAGTGGTGACTGACGGAATGCGATGGACATACTCCGACTAGTGCCAGACTCAGACTACGGAGTGAAAGAGGAAGTAGAGTGGGCTTGTAGACTCTTACCGCCCCCGCATTGGCACTTCCTGGCAGGAGTGGCTTGTCATAGGTATTGTTCTTCAGCCATGCAAAGGTAACATTGGACCAACGCCTATTTATAGGTTTCAGGTCATATCAGTCAAAATCCACGGGGAGTTTTGAAAGGATGGGGGCACCTGTCCTGAAGGGGCATGCTGGCCTCCGGTCCTGTATGGGCTAATACTTGTTTTGGCTGGACCTGGGAGAAGCCCGGTAATCAGCATGTTGTAAGTAAAAAGCCCTACCTTGGTGGGGGGCCCTGGTAGTGACGATGGCCACTCCCAAGGCTGTGGAGGAGTTACAGGGCGATCCAGAGTCTGCAGATACCAAGGGGGTACTTCATGCAGCAGCACAGTTTGGTGCTAAGCCAGGATACCCAGGGATGTCTAGCGTTGTCCCCTGGAAGAATTACGGTGCCCCGTTAGTTCTACGGGCGGTTGTGGGTCTGAGCAACCGGGGGCGGCCAGCATACACTCCGCCCACCTCTTTCGGGGGGGGCGTGAGTAAGCAAGTGGACTGGTGGTCCACGGATGGGAGGGGTGGCCCCTCTCAAGATTTGGTATGCACCAATTGGCGACTGCCACGGTGTAATTTAGGCTTATCAGACGGGCAGGCGGCATAGGGGTTGGCCTGCCCTGAGATCGGATCGCCCGTAAGATAACCCACCATGTTTGCATATTGGTTATGCTAATAAACCTGCAGCAATATTTCTCCACTTACAAAAGTGTTGTGTGGTTTATTTATGTACTTATGTGTTATGTGACAACAGTTGCCGATATTGGCACTATGCAAGGCTGCCCGGGGGGGTTGCGCAGCAGCCCCCCTAAAAGGGCGGCCGCCTTAGTGCCGCATGAAGGCACTGGGGGCAGCCGGTCTAGTCCCTGGGTCTCGGCCAGGGAAGACGTCTGGCAAATGGTTACTTCCGGCGGAGGGGGGAGGGGGCAGGGGTAGTTAGGCTGTCCCCGCCCCTTCCTCGCCCTCTTGTCCCTCTCGTCTCACCTTTCCCGCCCCTCCGCTTACCCAGCAGACGGAGGTACAAGGGGGGGGGGTTAGGCTTTCTAACATGTTACTTTGTGTTGCAGGAGGAGTTACAGGGCGATCCAGAGTCTGCAGATACCAAGGGGGTACTTCATGCAGCAGCACAGTTTGGTGCTAAGCCAGGATACCCAGGGATGTCTAGCGTTGTCCCCTGGAAGAATTACGGTGCCCCGTTAGTTCTACGGGCGGTTGTGGGTCTGAGCAACCGGGGGCGGCCAGCATACACTCCGCCCACCTCTTTCGGGGGGGGCGTGAGTAAGCAAGTGGACTGGTGGTCCACGGATGGGAGGGGTGGCCCCTCTCAAGATTTGGTATGCACCAATTGGCGACTGCCACGGTGTAATTTAGGCTTATCAGACGGGCAGGCGGCATAGGGGTTGGCCTGCCCTGAGATCGGATCGCCCGTAAGATAACCCACCATGTTTGCATATTGGTTATGCTAATAAACCTGCAGCAATATTTCTCCACTTACAAAAGTGTTGTGTGGTTTATTTATGTACTTATGTGTTATGTGACAACAGTTGCCGATATTGGCACTATGCAAGGCTGCCCGGGGGGGTTGCGCAGCAGCCCCCCTAAAAGGGCGGCCGCCTTAGTGCCGCATGAAGGCACTGGGGGCAGCCGGTCTAGTCCCTGGGTCTCGGCCAGGGAAGACGTCTGGCAAATGGTTACTTCCGGCGGAGGGGGGAGGGGGCAGGGGTAGTTAGGCTGTCCCCGCCCCTTCCTCGCCCTCTTGTCCCTCTCGTCTCACCTTTCCCGCCCCTCCGCTTACCCAGCAGACGGAGGTACAAGGGGGGGGGTTAGGCTTTCTAACATGTTACTTTGTGTTGCAGGAGGAGTTACAGGGCGATCCAGAGTCTGCAGATACCAAGGGGGTACTTCATGCAGCAGCACAGTTTGGTGCTAAGCCAGGATACCCAGGGATGTCTAGCGTTGTCCCCTGGAAGAACTACGGTGCCCCGTTAGTCCTACGGGCGGTTGTGGGTCTGAGCAACCGGGGGCGGCCAGCATACGCTCTGCCCACCTCTTTCGGGGGGGGGGCGTGAGTAAGCAAGTGGACTGGTGGTCCACGGATGGGAGGGGTGGCCCCTCCCAAGATTTGGTATGCACCAATTGGTGACTGCCACGGTGTAATTTAGGCTTATCAGACGGGCAGGCGGCATAGGGGTTGGCCTGCCCTGGGATCGGATCGCCCGTAAGATAACCCACCATGTTTGCATATTGGTTATGCTAATAAACCTGCAGCAATATTTCTCCACTTACAAAAGTGTTGTGTGGTTTATTTATGTACTTATGTGTTATGTGACAACAGTTGCTGATATTGGCACTATGCTCGGTGGTCAGGTGGCTGCTCTGTTGCAGTCTCACTGTCCTCTGCGTGCTCGGCTGTCAGGAGGCTGATCTGTGGCAGTCTCGCTGTCCTCCGCGTTATCGGCTGTCAGGGGTCTGCTCTGTGGCAGTCTCACTGCCCTCCTCGTGCTCGGCTGTCAGGAGGCTGCTCTGTGGCAGTCTCACTGCCCTCCTCGTGCTCGGCTGTCAGGAGGCTGCTCTGTGGCAGTCTCACTGTCCTCCGCGGGCTCGGCTCTCAGGAGGCTGCTCTGTGGCAGTCCCACTGTCCACTGCATGCTCGGCTGTCAGCAGACATATGTGGTCATTTGTGCACAGGCTGAATTTTGCCTGTAGACCAGTCTCTTTGTTGACAGCTTTGTACAGGTGGCCCGGTGACAGTACGTCACTCTCCGAGACAGCTGTGTGCAGGCTGCTGTGTGACAGCATGCGGCCCCCAAGGCTAACTTTGCAGCCTCATCTGCTGCAGTCCCATTGCCATTTCGTTGTGTGCCAGACTTCATGCCGCTTTATGGCAGTCGCATTTAACTTTCTGTGGGCTGCTGACTGGGTTACGTTTTGTTGCGGTCTCAGTGTCCTCCGTGTAGGGAGGTGTCAGAAGGTTTGTCAGTTGAAGCCTCGCTGCCCTCCTTTTGGGTGCTGTTAGTGGGCTGAGCTGTTGTAGTCAGTCCCACTGTCCTCGCTGTGGACAGCTCCTATAGGGTGCGCCCAGCAGTCTCTCAGAATCTTTGGGTAGCATGTCTGCCGCATGCTGCTTGGCAGCCACGCTGCTCTTCCGGTGGGGACCTTTGTCTATGTTGTTCTGTTGCAGGGTGATGCTGGGAGTCTTACTGTCCTGACACCGGATATCTCCTGTCTATCCTGCTGTAGTCTGGCTGTCTAGTCTTAGAACAGTGTCTACGAGGTGCTCTGCTGCAATCTCACTATCACCCCTTCCTAACTGACTACAAACTGCCCCAGTCTTTTAAATGTCTCTTCTTGGAAGGCATTTTTTTTTAACTCTTTTTATTGATACAATCAAACAAGATGGTCAGTGCATACAAGAAGTCATTGCTGATTGGAGTGTTACATATTCAGATTCATACAGAGATGTCATAAATTCTGGTGTTGTACAGTGCAAGATGGTCACTTTCTACATCAATTAGGGCGTTAGGGGTTCTTCAAGGGAGGGGATTATTGGGGGTTCACATAGATTTCCACGGTATACATTCCATTTAGACCAAACCGCTATCCACTTCCGGGGGCAGCCCCGAGCTACATATACTGTTTTCTCCCGCATCATGCACCAGTCCATGTCTTTTTTCCATGCATTGAGTGTTGGCGGTGTTACTGCTCCCCAAAGGTGTGCGATGTTACGTTTCGCTATCATCTGCCCAAGCGTTGCCCATGTTTTACCGTTTGCAGTCAGATCCGTGGGCTCCCAAATATTCAGAAGGCACCTTTTGGCTTCAAGCCGCATTTCCATCCCCCATATTGTGCTCCTGCATTCATGCACCTTTGTCCAGTAGGTTTGGACCAAGGGGCACTCCCAGAGTATATGCAAAAATGTCCCCTCTAGCCCACATTTTCTCCTACACATCACATCTTCACTCCTGCCCATCAACACCAGTCGGTGACCAGAGAGATACACTCTGTGTAATATCTTCAATTGGATCAGTCTTAGTTTCGCTGAAATGGCCACTTCCTTTGGGGAAGAGAGCGCCTCCCGCCATTCCTCGTCATCTAGCTCTAGGCCGTCCCTCCCCCACTTCTTCCTTAAACCGACTAGGGGGTCGGGGTGTGGTGTATGAGTTTTTTATATGTGAGAGAGATGGCCTTTTCCGGCAGGTAACCGTCAAGCAGCCTATCCTCTAGGGGGGAGGACTCCGGGAGGGATGTTCCTGTTGGACTGTTGGCCTGAAGTGAGTGTCTGCCTTGTGCATACCTGAAGTACTCCGTATTCGCTAATTCATACGCCTGCTGTAGTGAATCAAATGACACTATTCCGTTTGGTCCCCAGAGATCTTTTATATGGGAGATCCCTATTAGGTCCCACTTGTCAAACCCTTTAGTCCGACCCAGTGTGCCCAGCCATTCAGAGACCCAGAGTGGGGTAGCTAGCGTAAGTTTATCAGCCCATCCCAGGTTGCGACTTACTATATGCCAGAGTTGGACCGAGTGTCTTGTGGGCGCCGTAAGGAGATATTTATGCGGTCTGGAATAAAGCGCCGCCTCGAAATTCCCACCCGGGAGAAGCCATCTGTCCTTCCGATAGCCGGGGTCATCACCACTGCGATATGTGCATTGATTGATGGCTGAAAGGTGTGCTGCCCAGTAGTATTTTCTAATGTCCGGGAGTGCTATATCCCCATCGTACCAACCAAGTGTCAGTTTGTGAAGCGATATACGTGGTGTCCCGTCCCATAATAGGTCCCACTGGGTGGCTTCAATATCTTTAAAATACCCCTGCGGGACTAAGTCCGGATAGTTTTAAAGGACGTATAGGAAACGCGGCAGTGTTCATCATCTTAAAAAGAGCCGCCCGTCCTAATAGGGACAACGGGAGCGCTTTCCAGGTGGCGGTGTCTCGTTTGAACCTCTGCAAGGGTGGGAGGAGATTTCGCTCATATCGGGTTTTAGCATCAGTGGTGATGAAAATACCAAGATATTTGAATCCCTCTGTAACTGTTTGAATCGGGCAGCAGTTTGGCATGAGGGGAGTGGCTCCACGCAGGACATAGAGCAAAAATTTACTCCAGTTAATGCTGTAGCCAGAGTTTCTCCCAAAACTGGTGAATGTCCAAAACCACTCTCAGTGATTTATGGGGGAGGCGAGATACAGAAGGATGTCATCAACATAAAGCGAGATCTGGTCCTCCCACCCCTCAACCCATTTGAGTCCACGTATTGAGGAGTCCTGTTGTATCCAGGCCGCGAGCAGCTCAAGGGAAAGGGCAAAAAGCAAGGGCGAAAGTGGACAGCCCTGCCGTGTTCCACTTCCCAGGTTGAGCACCTTGGATATTTTGTTGTTAACTACTACTTGGGCCAGCGGTTCCGTATAGAGGAGCCATACCCATTCAATAAAGTTAGGGCCGAAGCCCAACTTTTTAAGGACCGCCATCAGGTATGCCCATTCAAGCGTGTCAAACGCCATTGTGGCATCTAACGAGACCACCACTGCGTCCTCCTGGATTGTAGAGCAACGCCCCAACACGCCGTGGAGTCTCCTCAGATTAAGTGAGGTATTGCGGTGTGGCATAAAGCCCGATTGATCTGGGTGGATTAATTTGTCTATAATCGGATTGAGCCTGTTTGCTAGGAGCTTTGCGAGTATTTTGGGTTCAGCGTTTAACAGTGAGATTGGCCTATAGGAGGCACATTCATTTTTGGGTTTCCCTTCCTTAGGGATGGCCACCAATGTGGTGATGCGTTGGTATCTCGGTAATATTCTCATTACCTTACTATTTTCATACATACGCTTCAGGTAAGGGGCCAGGCCATCGGTAGACCATTTGGTCCCAAGGCTTTTCCGGGCCAGAGATTCCTGATCGCCGTAGCCAGTTTATCATCAGTGAGCGCACTCTCCAGTGCCTCACAGTCTTGATCAGAGAGGGTAGGCAATCGGATGTCCGCTAACAGCGTGGAGGAGTCCTCTTCCGGGAGCTCTGACCCCCTTTGGTACACTCGCTTAAAATGCGCGGCAAACTCATGAACTATGTCCTGAGGTTCGGTCCAAAGAGTACCCGAACTGCCCTTGAGCACTGATACTAATCTTTGCGCCTTTTCTTTTTTGTCCAGCCAGGCTATCATTTTGCCCACTTTGTCTCCTTGGTCATATATTCACCCATCCTTGTCTCGCGCGAGGATTTTAGCAGCTTCAGTCGCTAATGCCTTGTATTCGGCCACCTTGATTTGCATTTGGTGAAGAGCTGCCGGATCCTCATCTGTTTGTGCGGCTTCCTCGAGACTATGAAGATCACGCTCGATAGTGAGCATTTGTTTTTCTCTTTCCTTGCGCTGCCCGGCTATAGCTGAGAGGGCGTTTCCCCTGAGCACTGTTTTAAACAACTCCCACAGGGTAGTAGGGGACTTTACCGTCCCCTCGTTCTCCTGGAAGTATTGGTCGATGGTTCGGGTGATCTTGGTTTTGGTCTCTGGATTATGGAGGTACCAAGGGTTTATAGGTGCTATACAGCCTACCTTTTTCTCTCCTATGGATAGATGTGCCCATATGGGGGAATGATCGGATATGCCCCGTGCCAGGTGCTTGATGTCTTGAATGGTGGTGTCACGTTGCAAAGGCATAAGGATGTAGTCTATCCTAGAAAGGGTGTGGTGGGAGCCTGAAAAGAATGTATATTGTTCGAGGTCTGGATGGCGCATTCGCCAGAGGTCTGCTAGGCCGAATGCTTCAATGAAATTAGAGAGCCAGTTTTGCCCAGTACTGATATCTCGAGGTGGGTGCCGGTCGAGCCTACCCAATACTACTGCATTGAAGTCCCCACCCAGCATGAGTTGTCCTTCAGGGAGGGAGAGGAGGATCGTACCCAGATCTTGGTATGATTGGGTTTGAAGACCTGGTGGGATATAGACCGTTAGTAGAGTGAGTGTGCACCCCTCCCATCATCCGAGAGTGCCACGAAGCGCCCCAACAGATCAGTCCAGGTATGCTCGATAACGAGCGGGAAGGTACGTCGGAGCAGAATGCCCACACCTCGGAACACAGATATGAAACCGGCGTGTGTCACCATTGTGTATCCCCAGTTGTTTCCGATTAGGTGCGTTTCTTGGATTAGGGCGCTATCTGGGAGGTGACGTTTCATGTATTGGAGAACGATGCCATTTTCAACCTTATCTCCCAGCCCATTGACGTTCCAACTTAGGAGTTTCAAACTTTTATCCCACCTCGTATTCATTTTGACTAAAAACAATTCTGTGCCATCTGTTCAACATGCAACACTGTTCAATCGCAATATATCGTTTTCTGTATGATCAATGTGGACCCCCGCCTTTCCCACACCCCAAACACTGCAAAAATTTGGTACATAATACTGAACCCTCAAACCTCCCTGCCCCCCCTGCTACCCTGCCACGTAGGTTTGAAACTACTTACATCCCCAACTAGCAGAGTGCCTGTCGCCCGAAAGAAAACTAGTCAACAGTTAGGTGGGAAAATGCGCTAGCACTAACTCCAGCCGCTAGAGGTTAAGGCACCCCAAATATGGCCAGACTCTCATTACATGATATATCCTTCCCTGCCATCTATCTGATGACCCTATAGTTGCCTACAGTAATGTGGGGCCAGTCCACCAGTGTAGTCCGCACAGTCAAGTTCGATTATTGTCTCTGGCCTTCAGTATACCCTCATTATTGGCGATAGGCATCAAGAGCAATACATTCGTCGGGCTAGCACCTTACGGGATACCCCTCGCCCTCCTTATCATAATAAAGGTTTATACATTCCAGGTTGTCAAAGTAGGTCCGTGCCTGTCACAGCAGGCCGTCTGGGTCACTTAGTTCCTCTGGGCGACCAGCATCCCCGGGCTGCTTGACCTCGATCTCCAGGAGTGCTGACTCCGTCTGCCAATGTCTGATCTTCCATCTAATGAACCCGGTGATTTGGCACAAGTGTCTCTCCAGTCGACCCCTGTCGCAGTTGCCGATGCCTGTGTGGCCACCCTATCCATCCAATCCTGCCCCTTCAATGGCGTAGCGAAGAAAAGGGATTTGCCGTCGACTATGATTTTAAGCTTTGCGGGGAAAAACATCATATATTTGATACCTCTTTGTCGGAGTGTCGCCTTCACCCCGTCAAAGGAGCGCTGGTCCCGCTGCACTTTGAGCGTAAAGTCTGAGAAGAATCGGACCGTTGAATTTTCATAGTGCAAGTCTCCCTGTATTCTGGCTGCCTGCAGGATAGCGTCACGGTCTCTATAATTGAGTATTTTCACGACTATGGTCCTAGGGGCCGCTCCCGGTTTGGGTCTGGGAATTGGCGCCCGGTGTGCCCTCTCGATTGTAAACATGAACGAGAGCCGCTTCGGTTTCAGATGATTAAGGATCAAATCTTCAAGGAAGAGGTCCATACTAGGCCCTTCGGAACCCTCTGGGACTCCCACCACCCTGATGTTGTTCCGGCGGGCCCTCCCTTCTTGATCCTCGATCTTCAGAGCCATTTGACGGTGCTGGTGGACCAATTTGTTGACTCTCTCCTTGAGCATTTTTGCGGAGGTTTGGAGCTCTCTGATGTTAGTCTCGTTGACCTTGACTTTGTCTGTTGTTTTGTTTAGGTCGGCTCGCAATAGGTTCACTTTGATGGACACTTTATCTATTTTTGCTTCAAGAGAGGTCCCCAGTCCTTAGATAGCTGCCATTATGGGCACTAGAGACGGCTCTGCGATTACAGTCTGGTCCCCTGGAGCTCCCTCGGCTTGTGGGGCCGGCTTCGGGACAGCATATTTATCTAGTTTATTTGTTTGGACTGTTGCGCTACCCTTGGGCTTCATTCCGTAGTCGTGACCTTCTGGTCCACGTCGCTGGAGGATAGTGGCTCTCTTGTAAGGACTGGGGTGGTTCCGCCTGTGGGCCAGCGTCTTCCTCTCAACAGCCGCGTTTCAATCAGATCGGGAGAGTGATTGTCAGTAACTTCTGCACAGGCCTTCCGTGCCCGCCGTCTTCAGGCCCTCAGGGGGACCAACTCAATGTTCACTAGCGGTAGTGTCAATCTCCCCTGTCAAGTGCGGGTGTTACCGCTCTCTTGCCTCCAAGTCTTGTGCGGCGGTCCGCTGCCCCCGAAAAAGTCCGCCCTCTACAGCGCGGGGAGCACTTTCAACCTCCAGGCCGGCTTTAAATGAAGGTGGCGTCGTTTCCAGTTGAGCCTACTCCCTCCAAGGCCCGGGAAGGAATCAGATTTTCCTCCGCCAAAAATGCCGCTTCTATCACACTGCGACGCCCAAACCACGGATTTTGCACCTACCCCCGGGTGCACCCGGCTACGCTCTTACCCCCATCCCGGGCCCAGTCGCCTCCGAGTCAAATGAAGAGGGGAGCCTCCCAGCCTCTCACCTCCATAGATTGCCGTTCCCTCGTGCCTCCGCTCAGCCGCCCTTAGTATTCCCCCCCTGCCCATGACCGGGCAGGTAGGTCATGCAAATGCGGAAGGGTGCAGGCAGGGAAGCGCTCCGTCGGACCCCGGCGTGCTTGGTTTGATTAAGGTGCGCTTAGCATGCAGTTCAATAAAGGCCTTGCCCGCCTAGCGCTCACCCACTCAGCATCGGCCACTCCGAGTCCAGGCCGCGTAGCTTTACTCTTACAGCCTCTGATTTTCGTGCGGGCACTGCAGTCCGAGACGAGACCCGTGCCGGGTGTCCCGGAGGAAGGCGGGGAATGTGAAATCCGGGGCCCGCGCCGATACCCCGTAATCGGATGGGCAACGGCGTAGGGAACCTGCGTTAGCGGCCGAGGGAGTCTCCCCAGTCCGCTTTCGGTTTCTCAAGGCTGCAGCTTCAGGGTCTCCGAGACGCCGAGAGGCCAGAGGGCGTCCCGCAGCTGCCGAATTACGCTGCTGTGCTGCACCGTGAGTTGCTTGGGTCCTGCTTGCCGGATAGTGTACGGATTGACGGGGTTTTTGGGCTCGGCTCCGGCGGAGCTCTCTCTTTAGGCGGCCATCTTCGTTGGCGCCAAACCACGCCACCTGGAAGGTATTTTTAAAGGTGCTCTTCAGCCTTCCTCACTATTGTCCTCTTCTTTGATTTCTACCCTCAGACCCTCCTAGAAGCGCTCCTCCCACCCGTCTGCTCCTTTCCAGGTGCATCTCTTCTCTGCCCCCCCTCCAAACCCTGACGGAAACTCCTCACGCTACTCTCTGAACCTCGTTTAAAGCACTACTGCTTCCTTCTCTCCTCCACATCACCCCCATATTCCCCCGGACTCCTGGCTCTCCCATCTTCACCTTTCTTTCTATAATCCTTATTCGCCTTACGTCTCCCCCTCACACCCCATACTGTCCGATCAGCCCACTGCTCTTCGTTCTTTTCCTCTCCCTTCTTCACGTCCCTCCCCAGAGCTCTCACGCACCTTTGTTCACTCACACCTCCTTCCTGTTCCCACGCTCCTCTTTCCCTCAACCATTTCTTTCCTTCCCTCTGGATTCCTCAGCTCAGTCTCCCCATCGCACCCCCAGATACCCTTCCGTTCACCTCATCTGCTTGCTCCCCCCCTCTCCCCCCGGCTGCTTCTCATTCCCTGGAATGTTAATGCACTATAAACTGTTTTTTTAGCAATATTTATTTTAAGTATTCTGGCTCTGAGCTGTTGACGCACTAGGAATAAAAGCGGGCAGGAAATATGCATTAATGCTGTATGTGGGTATTAAACTGGTACTTATAAAGGAAAATATGCCAGGACAGTGTTAACAAGTGTAACAAGCATTGAAAATGCAATAGGTCTCGCCTTAGATTAAGTTAAAGCCATTTGCTTTGCTAATGGTATCGCATAGCAAAGCAAATGGCTTTAACATAATAAAAGGTGAGACCTATTGCATTTTCAACGCTTATTCCGTCTACAATTGTTCAGCTGCAGTGGTGACCTGTGCCAGGCCTTTTGCAATGTTGTTGCAGCAGTGGGACGTCTCCACTTACATGCTGGCGCTGCGACGTCTCAGCTGGCTAGTGGCAGTGCACAGGCGGTTCACCGCCTTGTGTAGCTGTGCAGACGGAGGTTTGAGCGTTGGCTAGCCCTGTGCCTGGCTGCCTGGTCCCTGTTTAATGTTGCACAGAGTTCACGGATGGCACCTGCCATGTCCATCATGCCCTCCCCCATGTTGCGCAGGCTTTTGTTCATTCTGCCTAGCTGACGGTTAATGGACCTCATTGATTTGTGTTGCAGGCGCTGAATCAGCAGCATGCTGCCCTCCAGTCCTGTGAACAATGTGGCATCTTAGTGGCACAGCTGGTCCTGGCCCTTGACCTGCGTCTGACTGCTCCTGATTCCCTATGTTGAGGTGTGTGCTGCTCACGCATCTCGGTGGCACGCTGCCCTGGCCCTGCCTGTCCATCCACCTCCCCTGTGGACTGGTGTTCGTCCCCCAGTGGTGGCAGTGGTGGCACAATGGTGCGCCTCCTACGTGGGACAGGTGTTGCCTCTGAGTCTGAGTCCCCATGACCTGCCTGGTCATCCAAATGTTCGGACTCCTCGCAGCCTGCACTGTCTTCCTGTGTCCTTGCTTGTGCTGCAGATGGAAAGTGGAATATATGATTATTTTTACTTTGTCTGCATTTCTCACTCAATAAAGTTTTCGGCATTTGTATTGGCTACCTGCTATCTCTCACTTTTACCCTGTACATGAATTCCCATACTGCGTTAACATTGCTATGAATCATTGCCCCACTGTTATGCATCTGACTACGTCTCCCATGATGCATTGCTGTGTGTGCTGGAAAAAGTGGCCCGGAGTGACATGTGTAGTTTGTGTTTGGTGCATTCCTGAGTGTGTGAATGGGATGGTGATGTGTGCGGCTGCATTTGGCATGCATCTTACCTTGGCTGGTGGATGCAGGGTTGGAGCTGTCTATGTCAGCCACACCACTGACGCTCTTGGGCAGGAGGGTTGACTCCACCAACTCCTCATGGGGTGTTGAGTCGGTGGCAGTAGATGTTACACCCCCCGTCTTGTTGGCCTCCGCCAGCTTGGCTGCCACCTTCTCCTTTGACCTTTGGCACATGTCATACCAGAGCTTCCTTAACTCCTCCACCATGCGCTGGGTCACACCAACTGCATTGACCGTTTCCTGAATGTTCAGCCAGATCTTCCTCTTCTTGGACTCAGGTACCCGGAGTGCCTTCTTCCCAAATAGGAGGTCATGGCTGCACACCATCTCCTCAATAAGCACCTCCTGCTCCCTTTCACTGAATTTCTGTTTTCTTTTTCTTCCTGCACCCTCCTTGTCCTTCTATGTGTCCTGGGACTCCATTGTAGCAGTTTCAATGCTGTGCTCACTCCTCTGCCTCTCCTCACAGCCTCTGACTCTGCCTCAGGCAATCAGGTGCAGCAAATCACTCCCACTTCCTGGCTGTGATGTCATCAAGCTGCAACTGAATTGCAGATTCCCTAAATTTGCGATTTCTTATTTGCGAAAATCGCAATTAAGGGATTCTCAGAATTTTCAGTGATTTTTAAGAAATCGCAAAAAGTTAGCGACTTTTTATTTACATCGCGATTAGCAATTCTCAAAATGCGATTCTCAAAAAATCGGATTTTGAGAATCGCTAATTGTTTTTTTGATACATATGCCCCTTCTTTCTGAGCATTGTCATTTGGTAGACGGTAAGGGTTAGATATGGGGCTCCCGTCTCTGTTGTTCAAGGTGAGGAAACATCCTGGCAGGGCCGGTCTTTTGGTGTGTCTCTGATTACTGCTTCAGGAAGGCTGATGACAGCCAGGTGCGGAGACCCCACAAGTGTGCCCTTGATTTGCATGGAGCCAGTATTATTGCTACCTGCTAGGCTGTGTCTTGGGAGCAGCCAGTAAATGGCATTTGAAAGAGACTGAACCCAAACCAGTTCTGAAACTGTCGATGATGGGTTCGCATCTTGTCTCTGGAAAGTGCATTTAATAGAGGGGTTCACACTAGTGGTGTACGAAAGTTGTGTGATTTGCCTTTGCGTATCCTGCAACATTTCGGCATATTTGCGCATAACTATATGAAACACAAATCCGTCATTTTTCAATGTATTGTAGCGCAAAATGCTTTTTGGCAAGATTTTTGATTTTTGGCAAGAGGGTGCATTCAAACAAAACCACAGCGAGCCACAGCAGCTAGCGTTCGGTTGTCCCCGATACATTTTTACTGCAAATGGCAGGTTCTTTTTTTTACCGCGAGTAGCACATAGTTACATGTAGTGGTTTTTTTTTGGGCGTAATTTTACGAATTTCGCATAAGAAGCATAGTGTGAAATTATGCCGGCAAATTTAAATTTCTCCCAGGCATAGTCCAAATCACCCTACTTTGTTCCGGTCGCAAGTTCTGCTGGACCAAGGAAGAGCGTGCTCTGCAGAAATGCCAATAGGCCAAATTGGTGAATCCAGTCCCCTTAAAAAAACAGGGCCCGATTCACGGAACTAACTTAAGACAAAATCCTAAACTTACTACCATTTTGGTATTCACAGAAGGCACTTACTCATTTTGGTATTCACAGAAGGCACTTACTCATTTCGATATTCACAGAAGTTAGGACTCCTAACTTTAGGACTCCTAAATGCCTTCTGTGAATACCAAAAGTCTTAAAATTAGGATTTTGCTCAATTTAGTAGTAGTAAAGTTAGGACTCCTAACTTTAGGACTCCTAAATGTCTTCTGTGAATACCGAAAGCCTTAAAATTAGGATTTTTCTCAGTTTAGTAGTAGTATAGTTAGGACTCCTAACTTTAGGACTCCTAAATGCCTTCTGTGAATACCGAAAGCCTTAAAATTAGGATTTTTCTCAGTTTAGTAGTAGTATAGTTAGGAATCCTAACTATAGGACTCCTAAACTGAGAAAAATCCTAATTTTAAGACTTTCGGTATTCACAGAAGACATTTAGGAGTCCTAAAGTTAGGACTCCTAACTTCTGTGAATACCGAAGTGAGTAAGTGTCGTCTGTGAATGCCAAAATGAGTAAGTGCCTTCTGTGAATACGAAAATGGTAGTAAGTTTAGGATTTTGTCTTAAGTAAGTTCTGTGAATCGGGCCCACAGTCTTTGCCTCGCTCTTGGAGGCTGTTGTACACTTGGGTCGGTGCCACTGCTGTACGCATCTCACTGAGCCGCGCGTCTCCTTGAGTTTTGGAAGGATAGCCGAAGATTGGAAACAAACTGCAAATTGGCGGGATTATGCGACAATCGATGCTGGCCACTGAAGTCTTCAACTCGGAGTTCTAGGCGCGTTATGAAATAAAAGCCACCCCCATATCCAGCAGGTGTCCTGCACACACGTTGGATGCCCTCAGAATCGCTCTGTAACCCATCGAAGTCCCTTCGCCTTTTGTAGAGACCTGTGTGTGCAGAGAATAGATGGATTTGGGTGGGGATTTCCTGTCTATTTAAGGGAGAATTTGATAGATTTTGATAGAGTTTCCTGTTTATTTAAAGGAGAATTGTGTAGATTTTGTAGTGTTTTCTGTCTTTGTACTGGAGAATTTGGCCTTGCCTCAACATTTTTGAAATACATAATAATAGCCAGTAATAATTCAGGCGCCGGCCTATATATGGATTGCTAGCTTCTGCATGGTTATATGTAGGAAAATGACCCCATCCCACTTTTTGCTCCAAATCCTGGCAGGTGTAACTCTGATGCACTGGAGTCTGCTGCACCGACCCCTGTGCTCTGCTCTATTCCAAAACTGTTATGTTCGACTTGTAATCTCAGTTTGGCAAAAACTTTACCCCCTTATAAGTCCCTGGTATATGGTCCTAGTGGTACCCAGTCTATAGGTGGTAAAGGGGTCCCCAACACAGTTTTGTGCCACCCTGGGTGATCCTAGCAAACTACTGACAGCAGGCCTGCCATTGCAGACTGCAGGAGCAGTGCAAACTGCTCGAACTCGACTGTGCCCTCACCATATTTTCTTTTAATATATGTCAGGCACCACTAAGGTAGGCCTCCTCAGCCCAGGAGGCAGGGTGCAGTTAATAAAGGGGAGGACATCAAAGTGCAAGACTATATGTCCCTATAGTGATGTCCCCCATTGGAAACTGCCATGAGTGCGAGGGGTCCATAGGAGAACATGGGCTGCCACCCGGGCGTTCTCGAGGTTGGTATCCAACAACGTGATTCTGACCTCCTGCCAGGCAGTGTGATCACTCCCAGGAGTCAGGAGCAAAGGATTGGGCAGGAAGGAGGTCACACCTTTCTCTTCCCAAGCTGGCTAGTGAACTGGCACAACAAGGGGATGAGCTTCAATAGCTGCACCGCCTCCGACATGCATCAGGGCTGACTCCCTGTGGAGGAAACAGCCCTCCCCCCTGCCCCAGGCACCTTTACACCTGGGCAGGCAAGCTGTGCAAAGATGTGCTCACCCCAGGGACGGAGTAGCTGCAGGGACTAGCTGCCCATTGGCTACTATCTCCCACATCCCTAGCTCAACTAAATCTAGGATTTAAGGGACCGCCCTAACACCAGAACCTTAATTCTGGACCACTTGCATCAAGGAAGAATCAATCAATCAATCAATCAATCAAGGGTTTGTAAAGTGCACTACTCATCCGTGAGGGTCTCAAAGCGCTGGGGCGAGGGGGGTTTTCGGGCAGCTCCAAGGTCATCCGAACAGCCAGGTCATAAGGTCTTTTATGAAGGTTTGCAGAGTAGGGCTTCGTCTGGTGCTGAGGGGGAGTTAGTTCCAGATCTTGGCCGCGATGTAGGAGAAGTATCTCCCTCCCCTTCTGGCTCTGCAGATGCATGGGATTTCGGTCAGGTCTAGGGCAGCGGAGCAGAGGTATCTCTCGGGGGCGTGGAAGGAGATTCTTTTGTTGAGGTTTGTCCAGTGTTGTGGAGGGCTTTGTAGGCGTGTGTGAGCAGCTTGAAGGTCACTCTTTTTTCGACGGGGAGCCAGTGGAGGTCTCGGAGGTGCTGGGTGATGTGTTCGTGTTGTGGGATGTTGAAGATGAGTCTGGCTGCGGCTTTCTGAACGGTCTGGAGTTTGTGAGGAGAGATTTGTTGATTCCGATGTAGAGGGCATTTCCATAGCCCAGTCTGCTGATGATGAGTGTGTGGCTTACGGGGGGGGGGTCCATTTGAAGATCTTGCGCAGTATGCGGATGGTGTTGGAGCATGTAAAGGATGCAGCGTTGATCTGTCGGTTCATGGTGAGAGAGGGGTCGAGTATGATGCCGAGGTTTTGGGGGTGGTCCGTGGGGGTGGGAGGGTTTCCAAGGGCGGGAGCAACCAGGTGACGTCCCACGCAGTGGCAGTGGATCCGAGGATGAGGACTTCAATTTTCTCCCAGTTGAGCTTAAGGCAGCTGCTGCACATCCAGGATGTGACATCCTGCATTCTTTCCTACCAGCTCCCACACCCCTAACTCGCCTAAATCTAGAATTTAAGGGACCTCCCGACAGCAGAACCTTAATTTTGAACAACTTGCATCAAGGAAGGAGCAAGAGGCGACCGGTGTCGCAGACAACAGAACTTTGCCCGCAGCACCAAAGCAAAGAGGGATAATTTTTTCCTGTTGCAACAGACTTGGAACCAAATGATTAAGCCTTGTCCTTGGCTAAAATTCAGCTCTTCCTGAGAAGCCAGAAGCACCCTCAGACTACCCTGGACTAGTGGCACTAGTCCCCTGCAAACTGCAGGTAAAAACCCTCTACGAATTCAAAGAATCGCTGGCCATCGAGCCCTCTGTGGGATTGCCAAATCCAGCGGGTCTAGTGCATTGTGGGAGGGGTACTATTGCCAGCCACGAAGACTCAGGCTGCTACTTCACTTCCCAGGACCCAGTGCAGTGCCAGTACCTTTTTACTGTACTTACTGCTGCCAAGGCTTATTGGTCACCAATCCGGCAACTAACCCCCACCCTTGCCACTGCATCTACAGGGGACACTGTGCAACCTTCATCCAACATCGGCAGCTGTGCATCTATTGTGTTTTTGCATTCTGTTTTCTTGCAACACTGTGTAAGCGGTAAACCAGCATCCCAGCTGCTTCCGTTCAGCATCACGGACAGCCAGGGCAACTCTGCACCTGGACTCCACTGGCTAGGTAAAATTGATCTGACTTTCATGTTATGATCCAGGGGCCCTCATGGCCTTAACCATGTGAGGTAACTCGACCTGCAAGTGACCGATTGTCATTAGTGGTTTTTCCCATTGACCACAATATTCTATTTTCTTTGGATTATTTTGCTCTTATTTAATATTGCTTCAAAAATCTATAAACCTGGTTATATGTATGGTATTCCGTTCGGTTTGGTGTCTAAATGAAGATAAAAATGCACTCTATTTTTATAAATCTTTTTCAGATTTCTCTCAAGTTATGTCATCTATGTTTGTACTCTGAAATGGTTAACACATGTTCCTCTGGTAAAGCCTGACTGCTCTTTGCCACGCTGCCAGGACTGAGCTAAGGATTTATTAATGTGAATCCAAGGACCATCTTTGGGGTATTGTGATAGTATTACATGGTGAGTTCTAACCCACACACAACATAATACTCCTCTTTCAACGTTAGTAAACTCAGATCTTTTGCTATTGGTAGTTCCCACTACAAATTAAAGGAGATGTTAATATGAAAGTTGTATGGGGGCGTGGCTAGCTGCCTAAGATGGCGGTCGGGTCTTGGTAGAGCTCCGGACCCTTGGGGGGGATTTACTTTTCCTACGCCACCGTCCCCGGTCTACTGGCGACCGGGGATACCAAAACTGTTGCGCTGGAGTCCCCTGCACAGCCACACACCCTCTGCGACCCTTGAGACCGTGGCGCTGTGGAGTTTGGAGACTGGGCCTGCTCGCCGCTGAGATCGGGCGGAGGCTGGGGCCTGAAGTGTGGCGCAGGCTCGTAATGGCACGGGCGGCCCGGCGCGTTGCTGGGCGAGATCCGCTGCGGGATTGAAGATGTCGGGAGCAGTGTGGAATCTGGCCTGACATTGTGGCTGATGTATGCTCCTTGCCGCTACCCAGAGCCCTGTATCCAGTGAAGGGCACGTATAGAGTCATTGCTGAGCCGTGGAGGGGCAGGCACACTGCTCGGCGACTCCCGTG
The DNA here is from genome assembly GCF_964204655.1 of Triturus cristatus. Taxonomy (NCBI): domain Eukaryota; kingdom Metazoa; phylum Chordata; class Amphibia; order Caudata; family Salamandridae; genus Triturus; species Triturus cristatus. The sequence continues at coordinate 1,171,894,672 of NC_140580.1, read as the reverse complement.
AGGCGATTGTGGGCGGCCGCGCGGCCTGAGACCCATGCCGCCCCTGGAGCACCCGGCGGTGGGAAGAGCTGCACCGACGCCCTTGACGGACTCTTCGGGGGTCAACGCGATGAGTTGCAGCGCCCGCATGGGTCCAGAATTTTCACCCTCCTCACTGGCTTTTTTGCTGGAGCTCGCTGAGTGTTCCGCCTTGCAATCTGAGGCCCGGTGTGGGTCAGGCGCTTTGAACATGAGCCGGCTACTCCCAGGGGGAGAATAAGAACTGTTGCTGATACTACCACTACACTGCCGCAGGCTTCTCCCCACCTCTGGCAGGCGATGCCACTACATAGGCCCTTCACTGATCGACGCTGACCTTTGCTGTACCGCCGTGAATCAACACACGTGCCCCAAGTCGGGGCCTGCGACACCACCACAGTGCCATAATACCAGCTGGAGCGGCCTGGGTGAGCTTCGCCACGTGTTGCGGTACCGTACATGTGTGTGGAGGGGCGCTGCCTGCTGGACCCATAAACAAGCCTTCTTTTCTGTACCACTGGTTGTCTGTGTCTGGCTCTGGGAACTGCACTGGCCTATTTTTCTTTGCTTGCTACAGTGAGGTCCTTTTGTGTGCCAGCCCCATCAGCCACTCGGTGGGGAGGGCGCTTCTGCTGATTTCTTCATGGGACCCCCCGACCATCTGACCCCCTTTCTGGCTGCGTGGGTCCGACAGTGGCGCACTTTCACGACCTACCCGGGGGGGGGGATTGGGCATGCTTCTCCAGATACCGACTACATAGAATCCCAACCACACTTACGGCTATTTCTCTAACAAGGATGTGTTACGGGGTTTAGCTCGTGCAAAACGGAGAGGGCCTTTCTCTCCCCCCCTCCCGTCATTCTAGTCACCTACCCTGAACGATAAGGGTCAGTTCCACGCCGCCGACTCGCACCATGGGCAGGGTCAGGGCGAAGACACTAGATGGCAACCAAGGAGCGGGCCCCCCCTCCGCCACGGCGGAACTCTCCAGTCGACCCTCCTCGCCAGGGGCTGCGTCCTCGGAGCTTACAGAGAGTGCACCCGACAAGCTGGATTTAATTCTTAAGGAAATCCGAGAATCCAGGAAGGCACTCGAACTGCAGATCGGCACGCTCACTACAGGCCTTACATTGCTCAGGGTGGACCACAGGAAACTGTCTGACACCGTCAAGGAACACGGACAGTTCCTCAAGGACATAGACCCTCGAGTCACGGCAAATTCCTCAACTTTACAACAGCTGCAGCAACAGGTGACGGGCCTCCTGGATCAGGTGGAGTATGCAGAGGGCAGGAATAGGCGCAACAACATCCGCGTCATTGGCCTACCAGAATGCAGTGAAGGTGCTAAGGCGGCAGAATTTATGGAAGCGTGGTTCAGGGACCATATAGCGCAAGCGGGGGTCTCTCCCTACTTCTGTGTCGAACGGGCCCACAGAATGCCAACCAGGACGCCCAAGCCAGGCGCACCACCTCGCCCACTTATAGTAAAACTCCTGAATTATAGGGATCGTGATGTATTGATGCAGAAAGTGAGAGAAAAGGCACTGATTCAGTATGAAAACCATTGCATTTCTCTGTACCCTGACTATCAATCAGTCAAACAATCAATACATTTATAGAGCACGCTACTCACCCGTGAGGGTCTCAAGGCACTGAGGGGAGGGGGGGGGGTGCTGCTACTGCTCGAAAAGCCAGGTCTTGAGGTGTTTCCTGAAGGTGAGATGGTCCTGGGTCAGTCGTAGGTGGGTGGGTAGGGAGTTCCACGTCTTGGCAGCCAGGTAAGAGAATGATCTTCCTCCGGAGGTGGTTCTGCGAATCCGTGGTACGCTGGCGAGGCTGGTGGAGCGGAGCTGGCGGGTTGGAATGTGGAACGTGAGGCGGCTGTTGGGGTATTCGGGGCCCGTGTTGTGGAGCGCTTTGTGTGCGTGGGTGAGGAGCCTGAAGGTGATCCTTTTGCTGACGGGGAGCCAGTGCAGTTCTCTCAGTTGGGCAGATATGTGGCTGTGGCGAGGGATGTCGGGGACGAGTCGTGCGGGTGCGTTCTGTATGCGCTGGAGCCTTTTCTGAAGTTTGGCTGTGGTTCCTGCATAGAGGGCGTTCCCGTAGTCCTGTCGGCTGGTGACGAGGGCCTGGGTGACCGTCTTTCTGGTTTCAGTAGGGATCAACCGGAAGATCTTTTGGAGCATGCGCAGGGTGTTGAAGCATGAGGATGAGATGGCGTTGACTTGCTTGGTCATCGTGAGGGAGGAGTCCAGGATGAATCCCAGGTTGCGTGCGTTGTTCGTGGGTGTCGGTGCGGTGCCCAGTGCTGTGGGCCACCAGGAGTCATCCCAGGCGGATGGGGATGGTCTGAGGATGAGGACCTCCGTCTTGTCTGAGTTCAGTTTGAGACGGCTGAGTTTCATCCATTCCGCGACGTTTTTCATTCCTTCCTGGAGGTTGGATTTGGCGGTGGCTGGGTCTTTGGTGAGGGAGAGTATCAGCTGGGTGTCGTCGGCGTATGAGATGATGTTGAGGTTGTGTTTGCGTGCGATAGCGACGAGGGGGCTCATGTAGATATTGAAGAGGGTTGGGCCGAGCGAAGAGCCTTGGGGTACGCCGCAGATGATCTCGGTGGCCGCTGAGCAGAAGGGAGGAAGGTGGACTTTATGGGTTCTGTCGGAGAGGAACGAGGTGATCCAGTCCAGGGCATTACCTTGGATCCCGGCGTTGTGGAGGCGGGTTATTAGGGTGCGATGGCAGACTGTATCAAAGGCAGCTGAGAGGTCCAGGAGAATGAGAGCGGTTGTTTCCCCGTTGTCAAGCAGGGTCCTGATGTCGTCGGTGGCTGCGATGAGGGCGGTCTCGGTGCTGTGGTTTGCTCGAAATCCGGACTGGGATGGGTCGAGGGAGCCATTTGCCTCGAGGAACGCTGTCAGCTGTTTATTGACGGTCTTCTCGATGACTTTAGCAGGGAAGGGAAGATGAGGGATGGGGCGGAAGTTCTTGAGGTCTTTAGGGTCCGCCGTGGGTTTCTTCAGTATGGCGTTGATCTCAGCGTTCTTCCAGTTCTCTGGGAAGGTGGCGGACATGAGGGAGTTGTTTATGATGTTCCGGAGGTCGGGTGCGATGATGGAGTCGGCTTTGTTGAAGATGTGGTGAGGGCATGGGTCGGAAGGAGAGCCGGAGTGGATGGTGTTCATAACGTGGGTGGTGTCTTCAGTGCTGATGGGAGTCCAGTAGCTGAGGGTGGTTGTCGGGGGCATTGGTTCTGTGGTTGGGGGCGGAGTCTGAGTCTGAGCGCCGAAGCTGTTGTGTATGTCGGCGATCTTGCGGTGAACGAACGTGGCGAGGGAGTTGCAGAGGTCTTGTGACGGTGTGATGTCATTGCTGTTGGCGCTGGGGTTGGAGAGCTCTTTAACGATGCTGAAGGGTTCCTTGCTGTTGTGTATGTTGTTGTCCAGCCGCTCCTTGAACGATGTCTTTTTGGTGGTGCGGATCAGCTGGTGGTGTTTGCGAGTGGCGATTTTGAGGGCTGTCTGGTTTTCTGTCGTCTGTTCGTGGCGCCAGGTTTTCTCGAGGGTTCGGCATGATTTCTTCGATTCTTTGAGGTCGTTGGTGAACCATGTGGCTTTCCTGTTGCCGGGCTTGCCTGGAGAGTTCTTCAGTGGTGCAAGGGTGTCGGCGCAGTTTATGATCCACTGTGTGAGTTTGCGGGCTGCGTTGTTGGTGTCCGTGGTGTTGATTGGTGGGTTCTGGCTCAGTGATGTGGTTAGCTGGTCTGTGGTGACTTTGCTCCAGCATCTGTGGGGAATCTGTTGCGGGTGGTGGTGGGAAGTGGTCTTCTTGTAGGTGAAATGGATGCAGCTGTGGTCGGTCCAGTGTAGTCCGGTGGAGTGGCTGAAGGTAACGTGGTTGCTGGCAGAGAAGATGGGGTCGAGTGTTTGGCCGGTGTAGTGGGTGGGGGTGTTCACCAGTTGCTTGAGTCCGAGGTATGCGAGGTCGTCTAGCAGGGTGGTGGTGGTGTTGTTGTCGTTGTTGTTCTCCAGGTGGAAGTTCAGGTCCCCTAGGAGGATGTAGTCTGATGAGGCGAGGGCATGTGGGCTGATGAGGTCGGCGATGGCTTCGCTGAATTGAGTGCGTGGGCCCGGGGGTCTGTAGATGAGGGTTCCTCTGAGGGTGGTCTTGGGGTTGGTGCGGATCTGGAAGTGTAGGTGTTCGGCAGTGGTGAGGGTGTCTTTGGAGTTGGTCGAGACGCTGATGGTGCTTCTGTGGATGATGGCGATTCCTCCTCCGGTTTGGTTGACGCGGTCCTTTCGGATGATCTTCTAGCCGTCCGGGATGGCTATGGCGATGTAAGGGGCTGAGGAGGCGTTCGTCCAGGTTTCCGTGAGGAAGACGACGTCTGGCGCTGTTGTGTCGAGGTGGTCCCATAGTTCGACCGCGTGCTTGTGGACGGAGCGGGTGTTGAGCAGGATGCACTTGAGGTGGTTGTTGTTGCCTGGTCCGGTTGGTGGCGTGAAGTTTCAGACGCAGGTGAATTTGCAGCCTAGGCAGGAGAAGTGTCCGTGGGTGCGTTTCGGGGTGGCTCGGTGGCATGCAGGTGGTCGTCCAGTGTTGAATGCGGCGGTGTTGTATCTCAGTCGGGTTTCCTGGCTTCGGCGGGGGCCAGGGGTTCTGGCGCTGGGCGCGGTCCAGGCGCGGACGGGCGCAGACGGGCTTGCATTTGGCGCGCCTGCTGCGCGGCCTCCATATGAGGGGCTGTGGGAGGGAGGAGCAGCTGGGAGGCGGGAGTGGGGCGGCCAATGGGATACCAGGGGGGCGGGGCCGCAAGGGACGCAGCGGCGGGAAGCGCGAGGGAGCGGGTGGGTGACACAGAAGGCAAAAGGGGGCAGGGGGAGAGGGCACAAAGGGCACAAAGTGAAAAACGACAACAACAGTAAAACAAAGTAAAACAAAAGTGGCAACAAGTAAAAGGCGGAATCGGAGTCACGGAGACACAAGAAATAAACAAGCACAGGCAATGCAAGGCCGACCTCAGTGGGGAGAGGCGGTCAGATCACAGCGGGTAGCGGTAGTGGGACAGTGGCACAGGAGGACCGTGTGGCAGCTGGGGGGCGACCTACCTGGTGACAGGGTCAAGGGTCGCTCCCTTCACCACCGCGCGGCCTCCATATGAGGGGCTGTTGGAGAGAGGAGCAGCTGGGAGGCGGGAGTGGGGCGGCCAATGGGATACCAGGGGGCGGGGCCGCAAGGGACGCAGCGGCAGGAAGCGTGAGGGAGCGAGTGGGTGACACAGAAGGCAAAAGGGGGCAGTGGGGGAGAGGGCACAAAGGGCACAAAGTGAAAAACGACAACAACAGTAAAACAAAGTAAAACAAAAGTGGCAACAAGTAAAAGGCGCAATCAGCGTCACGGAGACACAAGAAATAAACAAGCACAGGCATTGCAAGGCCGACCTCGTGGGGAGAGGCGGTCAGATCACAGCGGGTAGCGGCAGCGGGACAGCGGCACAGGAGGACCGTGTGGCGGCTGGGGGGGCGACCTACCTGGTGACAGGGTCAAGGGTCGCCCATCATGGTCCAAAGGCAGAGATCGTTCTATCAAGCTGTGAAGAAGAAACTCCAGAAAGCACAACTCAAATACGCCCTGCTGTACCCTGCCAGGCTGAAAGTCAATTATGACAAACAAAACTCACTTCTTCGAGAGCCCAGAAGACGCTGAGGAATGGCTCGAAGTCACGTGCCTTGGTTTCAGCCAGTTCAACCACTCAGACTTCTCTTCGCAGGGCTCCGGCAAACTTCAGACATTGGGATATCATCGATCACAGAAATCCAGCCAGGGCAAGGGCGGTGCTGGACCACCGCGCGAACAACAACGTTGTGACTAGGAGGGGGCCCTTGCTGTTGCCGGGGCATTTCGAGAAGACTCCACCAAGATCCCCACGGACTCGGAGGACAGCACCCTGAATTCGGACTCCGAGCATAGTATAACTCTATTCCCCACGATTACACCCCGAGCAGTGGACGATATAATTGATAATTGACAGCTGGTATGTTCGCTCGACGTGCATGGAACAATCCTGGAACTGCTACACTATGAAGGCTTCTGCAGGAGACATGGACTCCAACTCCCAGCGCCCATTATATCCTTTTTTCACAGTTTTGAATAAATATATGTCATTATGTTTTAGTCTGTATGCTCTCATGAAGGGTCTGGGTTGTTTGAAGGGAATGTACACTGCCTATATACTTATGCGGATTTGGCACTGTTTTGCTGGGACTCCGGCTGTATCTTACTTGACATTACTTAATGCGGAAATACTGACTTTGACGTGTTTACTTATAACCCCCCCTCCGCTGGGTTCCGCAGAGCCGCCAGGAATCTGGCCTCATTGTACACATGACCATGGTTGATGGTGGCGGCCCCCCTATAAGCGTATGCACCGTTATCTGTTACCTGATTATTGTAAATTGTTGTTGGACCCAGCGTAGTTCGGGCGCTGAGCCATGTTTTGTTAGTGTTCATGAGAAGAGGGACTCCTGGTAGATCTCGGTCTATTGGCTCAATACAACTTGGAGCTCCACCCCATATACAGTTATATGCCGAGAACCGCTACCACTTTAGGGTCTTATAACCTAATCACATGGAATGAGCGCGGGATGGAGGCGATTCAGAAGAGGCATCGTATACATGCATATCTCCTCAGCCGTAAAGCCCATATAGTTTTTCTACAAGAATCCCATTTAATCAATCAATCAATCAATCACAAGATTTGTAAAGCGTACTACTTACCCACGAGGGTCTCAAGGCGCTGAGGAAGAGGAGGGGGGGTTGCCGCTACTGGTCGAATAGCCAGGTCTCCTGAAGGTCAGCAGGTCTTGGGTCTGTCGTAGGTTGATGGGAAGGGTGTTCCAGATCTTGGCAGCGCGGTGGGAGAAGGATCTGCCTCTGGTGGTGGTTCTCCAGATGCGCGGGACGGTGGCCAGGGAGAGGTCAGTGGAGCTGAGGTGACAGTTGGGAACGTTGAAGGAGAGTCGACTGTTGAGGTAGGCTGCGCCGCTCTTGTGGAGTGCCTTGTGTGCATGGATCAGGAGTTTGAAGGAGATTCTCTTGTCGACGGGGAGCCAGTGCAGGTTTTTCAGGGGGGATGTGATGTGGCTGTGGCGTGGAATGTCGAGGATCAGGCGTGCAGAGGCGTTTTGGATTATTTACAGTCGTTTGATGAGCTTGGTCGGGGCTCCTGCATAGAGGGCGTTTCCGTAGTCGAGTCTGCTGCTGACGAGGGCCTGGGTGACAGTTCTTCTCGTGTCTGTCGGGATCCATCTGTAGATCTTGCGGAGCATGCGGAGGGTGTTGAAGCAGGAGGAGGAGACTGTGTTGACTTGCTTGGTCATGGTGAGCATTGAGTCGAGGATGACTCCCAAGTTGCGTGTGTGGTCGGTTGGTGTCGGGGGTTGCCCCTAGTGACGAGGGCCACCAGGAGTCGTCCCAGGCTGATGGGTTGGGACCGAGGATGAGGATCCCCGTCTTGTCTGTGTTCAGCTTAAGTCGGCTGCACTTCATCCAGTCGGCGACGGCTTTCATTCCTTCGTGGAGGTTGGATTTGGTGGTGAGGGGGTCCTTGGTGAGGGAGAGGATCAGTTGAGTGTCGTCGGCATAGGAGATTATGTTGAGGTCATGCTGTCGGGCGATGTGTGCGAGTGGAGCCATGTCGATGTTGAACAGTGTCGGGCTGAGGGAAGATCCCTGGGGTACGCCGCAGATGATCTCTGAGGCTTCGGATCAGAATGGGGGGAGGCGGACTCTCTGGGTTCTGCCAGAGAGGAAGGAGGTGGTCCAATCCAGGGCCTTGTCTCGGATCCCTGCGTCGCAGAGGCGTGTGCGTAGTGTGCGGTGGCAGATAGTGTTGAAGGCGGCGGAGAGGTCCAGGAGGATGAGGGCCGCCGTCTCGCCGTTGTCCAGCAGGATCCTGATGTCGTCTGTGGCGGCGATGAGGGCGGTCTCGGAGCTGTGGTTGCTGCGGAATCCTGACTGGGAAGGGTCCAGGATGCTGTTATCTTCGAGGTAGCGGGTGAACTGTCTGTTGACGATCTTCTCGATGACCTTAGCTGGGAATGGAAGCAGGGAGATGGGCCGGAAGTTCTAGAGGTCGCTCGGGTCTGCCTTGGGTTTTCTGAGTAGGGCGTTTATCTCGGCGTGTTTCCAGCTCTCTGGAAAGGTCGCGGTCTCGAAGGAGAGGTTGATGATGTTGCGCAGGTGGGGTGCGATGGAGCTGCCGGCTTTGTTGAAGATGTGGTGTGGAAAAGGGTCTGATGGGGAGCCAGAGTGGATTGTGCCCATGGTCTTGATTGTGTCCTTGGTGTTCACTTTGACCCAGGCGGTCAGGGGGTCTGATGTGTCGGGCCTGTTGGGTTCATCAGGGAGTCGAAGCTGTCGTGGATTTTGGCGATCTTTCTGTGGAAGAGGGTGGTGAGGGAATCACACAGGGCTTGCGTCAGCGGGATGTCGTTGGCGTTGGAGCTGGGGTTGGAGAGTTCCTTCACGATGCTGAAGAGCTCCTTGCTGTTGTGTGCGTCGAGGCGGTCTTTGAAGGAGGTCCTCTTGGCGGACTGAATGAGGTGATGTTGGTTGCGGATGGCGTTTTTGTGGGCTGTGCGGCTGTCCGGCGTATTGTCGCTGTGCCATTTGTTCTCCAGTTTCCGGCAGGTGCGCTTGGATGCTAAGAGTTGCGGGGTGAACCAGCTGGCTCTCTTGCTGGTGTTTTTGTAGGATGGTTTTTTCAGCGGGGCTAAGGTGTTGGCGCAGTCGTCCATCCATCATCTGAGATTGCGGGCGGCGGCATCGGGGTTGGAGGGGTCGGTGGGTGGGTTGAGTGCGAGGTTTGTCTGGAGTTGGTCTACGGTGACTTTGCTCCAGTATCTACGGGGGATCTGTAGGGTGCGGTGGTGTGCGGCGGGTTTCCGGAAGGTGAAGTGGATGCAGTGGTGGTTGGTCCAGGTGAGTTCGGAGGTGTGGCTGAAGGAGAAGTGGGAGCTTGAGGAGAAGATGGCGTCGAGCGTGTGTCCAGCGATGTGGGTCGGCATCGTGATGAGCTGTTTCAGTCCGAGGTTGGCGAGATTGTCGATCAGGGTGGAGGAGTTGCTGTCGTTGTTGTTCTCCAAGTGAAAGTTCAGGTCTCCGAGGAGGATGTAGTCGGTGGAGGTCAGGGCGTGCGTGCTGATGAAGTTGACGATGGAGTCGCTGAACTGGGGTCATGGTCCGGGGGTCTGTAGATGAGGGTGCCTCTTACGGTGGTGTTGGGATCTGTGTGGATCTGGAAGTGCATGTGTTCGGCGGTGCTGAGAGTGTCGTCGGTGCTGGTCGAGACCCTGATGGTGTCTTTGTGGACAATGGCGATTCCTCCTCCGATTCCGTTGGTGTGGTCTCTGTGGGTAATCTTGTAGCCGTCGGGGATGGCTATGGCGATATTGGGTGCGGAGGATTCGTCCATCCAGGTCTCTGTCAGGAAGGCGATGTCCGGTGATGAGGTGTTGAGTAGGTCCCAGAGCTTGACGGCGTGTTTGCGTGCGGAGCAGGTGTTTAGTAGGATGCACCGTAAATGGTTGAGGTCCTTCTTGGCGGGAGTCTCGGGGTCTCCGAGGCAGGTGAAGCTGCAGTTCCTGCAAGTGAAGGGACCATGGGTGCGTTTCGGGGTGGTTTTGAAGCAGGTGGAGGTCCGTCCTGGGATGAGAGCGATGAGGTAGCTGGCGTCGTATCGGAGGCGGTCTTCGTGGTGAATGCGGGGGCCAGGGGTTCTGGCGCTGGGCGTGGTCAAGGCGCTGACGGGCGCAGACGGGCTTGCCTTAGGCATGCCTTTGGCGCGCCTCTGGCGCGGTTGCTGTGCGTGGCCGCATAGCGGCCGCCATATCTGGCGAGCTGGGAGGGAGGAACAGCTAGGAGGCGGGAGGCAGGGGCAGCGAATGGTCAGCGAGGGGGGCGGGGCCGCAGGGGACACAGCAGCGGGAAACGGGAGGGCGAAGGGGTACAGAAATCAGAAGGGGCACAGGGGGGCACAGAACCAAAAACAGTGCACAGCAGTGGAGGCACAGAACGGAAGGGCAAAACAGTGGAGAACAGTGGGGGCACAAATACAGAGGGGTAAGACAGTAACAGTGATGCTCACAACGTCAAGAACCTACCCACGGCCTACCACTGGCCACCAGGGATGAGGCGCAGGTGGTAGACTGCGGGTGGAGGAGGGCCTCAGATTCAGCAGCAGCAGGGAGCTGGACGCACTGGTGGCGCCGTGCGGATGGGGGGGCGACCTACCCAGAGGTCAAGGGTCGCTCACCGCGCAGCGGACGCCATATATGGGGAGGTGGGAGGGAGGAACAGCTGGGAGGCAGGGGCAGCGAATGGTCAGCGAGGGGGGCGGGGTCGCAGGGGACACAGCGGTGGGAAACGGGAGGGCGAAGGGGTACAGAAATCAGAAGGGGCACAGGGGGGCACAGAACGAAAAACAGTGCACAGCAGTGGGGGCACAGAATGGAATGGCAAAAACAGTGGAAAAACAGTGGGGGCACAGAACAAAAAAAGGGGGCATAGCAGTGGGGGCACAGAACGGAAGGGCAAAAACAGAGGAAAACAGTGGGGGCACAGAACGAGGACAGTAAGCAGCAGTGGGGGCACCGAGTCGGAAACACAAAAAACACGTAAAAAATGGCGAGGACAGATATACTCCACTAATTACTCGGTATTTTCTAGGGGAACGACCATTTGGGTATGCCACGGGGTCCCATTTACTGAATTGGAACGCCGGGTCGATGACCAAGGGAGATGCATTCTATTGAAAGGTACACTGGACGGCTCCCTGGTGATCCTTGGTAGCGTTTACGCCCCTAACTTCGACCAGGACCGCTTCCTATACCGATTGGGTGCAGCGCTGGCTGACTGGGATGGTGTCCCCTGGGTGTTGGGAAGAGAGTGGAATGCTGTTTTAGACACTAACTTGGATAGATCTCACCCTCCCCTTCAAGCACGAATGCCCGTAAGCTAGCTGACCTGTTTACTGCCTGGGCAGAAGGATGGGCGCTCTCAGATGCATGGAGATGTCTACACCCTACTCATAAGGAATATTCCTTTTACTCCCCTGTACATAGTCTCCATACCAGAATCAATAGATTCCTATGCTCCAATTCCATTGTCACTCAGGTCTGCCAGACTACATACCTAGCAAACACCTTCTTGGACCACAACCCCTTAGAGCTCACGCTTAACTGGGGTAATGTGCCAACTCCAGTACCCACCTGGAAATTACACCCGCAATTACTGGAGGATGCTCCATTTCGAACAACCCTTCCCAACACCATTACTAATTATTTGGCTGAAAATTGGAAAACGGCCTCATCTAACTTAATCGAATCGGACGCACTAAAGGTGGTGGTACGGAGGGCGTCAATAGGACAGTTGGTGGGGACCCGACAGGAGACACACCAACACTTACTCCGAGTCGAACAACAGATGACCATACCGGAACAAGAGGCAGTAAGAGACCCAGACAAAAGGGAGGCATTGCTGGCGGCCCGTATTGATCACGCTGAGACACTAGAGACACTGCGGACAATCGAGCATAGGGCATTTCTGCAGCGCAAACACTCAGAGGCGGACAGGTCTGGTACACTATTAGCCCTCATAGTGCGGGATAGGCCCGATCCACTGATTATAACCCAAATTCGCACACCAAATGGACATATAGCCATACTCAACGAGAGATAAATGTAGCCTTCTATGATTATTTTAGCACGCTTTACGCTGCACCCACACCTGATGAGAACTCTTCTACTGCGGAATTCTTGCGGGATCTTACCATTCCTGTACTCTCAGAGGCGGTACAAAAGGAAATAGACGGCCCCATAACCCAACAAGAAATTCAAGCAGCGATCAAGGGTCTGAATCGTAACAAAGCGCCTGGGATTGACGGGCTGCCTATTGAATTCTATCATACGTACTCAGAGGCTCTGGTACACACACTGGAGATGGTGTATAGAGCTGCCTTCGCGGCTGGCCATCTACCGCATTCCACCATGCAAGCGTTGGTCACATCGTTGCCCAAACCAGGACGTGATGTCCTGGACATGTCCAATTATAGACCCCTTTCCCTGCTGGCGACTGACTACAACATTTTAAGTAAGGCCCTTGCCAACCGTATACAGCTCTATCTTAATACACTCATACATAGTGACCAATGCGGATTCCTGCTGAACCGTAGCACATCTCAACACAAGGCGGCTACATTATGTCATGAAGGCCACCCCACAAGCTTACCAGTCCGCGGGATGCCTGGCCCTAGACCTTCGGCAGGCCTTTGACTCTCTCTCCTGGAACTTCATGTTTGCGACTCTTCAACGATTTGGGTTCCCGGACACATACCTTAAATGGGTTTGCCTATTGTATACTTCCCCCCCCACAGCCCGAGCCCGTACAGGTTGCTACATTTCAAACCAATATACAGTTCACAGGGGTACAAGACAGGGATGTCCGTTATCCCCCCTATTGTTCGTTCTTGCACTAGAACCCCTGGCGATAGCATTTAGACGGTCGGCAGACCATCTTGGCATACCCATTGATGGCGCGACCCACCTAATTTCCATTTATGTGGATGACATCCTCTTATATCTACGTGATCTGACGGCCGAGAATGCTCCCCTTTCTGATATATTTGCCACTTTCGAACGTCTCTCAGGCCTGGCCATAAACCCAAGAAAGTCTATGGCCTACTTTTTCCAGGACACACCATACCCAGACGATCTACAGTTTGGTGACTACACCTTGCCCGTGGCCCCCACCACCTTTAAATACTTAGGCATTCAAGTTTACAGAACGCAAGTGGATCAAATTGAAGGTAACATAGTGCGGGCCATAACAGCTCTCTGTGCCAGTGTGGCCTTTTGGTCCTCTCTGCCGTTATCGGTGATGGGGCGTATTGCCATCTCAAAGATGGTGATGGTCCCTCGCCTATTGTACTATTTTGTGAAGTTACCTGTCGTAGTTCCACTGTCTATTTTCAATACATTGAATACTATGTTGGTGGATCTCATTTGGCGAGCGGGCCGCAGAAGAGTGAGCCTACGGAAACTTCAACTGGAGACCCGGAGTGGTGGCCTGGGACTTCCTGACTTCAGGGCCTACTACTACTACGCTAGTTAGCTCCAATGGCTATCTTATTGGACTGCGGGGAGGAATTTACAGGAAATTGGCTATACGTCTGGGGAGCTGGACCGGGGCGCACTACAGTCCCTGCTCTCGCCTAAGGCCAAAATCCCAGTGAACAGCCCTCCCCTATTGAGGACTGCTCTGCTGGAGGAAGGCGTTATCGTATACCTCCTCGGCGACTCCCTACTCGATGAACATTCCCCTCTTGGGTATCCCTACACCGCAGGGTAGGCTTACGAGGGCCAGAATACATGACTGGGTGGAGGCGGGAGTGGAGGACGTCAGGGCGTTCTTCGGTGATAGTAGTTTGCTTGATTACGATTCCTTTCTTCAGGCTATGGGTGTACCAACACGTTTATACCTACTACACGCTGCTGTCTCCCATTACATAAAGAACACATGGGCCCCACAATGCAGTGAACCTTCACAACATAACTTGGTCCATCTCTTATACTACATGGGGAATGCGGGACACCTGGTCTGTTGGCTATACACAGGTATACGGGCACACGCCGCAATCACACTTACATCCCTTAGAACACAATGGTCCGAGGATTCTATTACGGAAATCTCTGATAAGGCCTGGAAATGCATGCTCGAACACCCTAAAAGAGTGTCCCGTAATGCAAAACTGAAGTTCATCCAGACGATGGTCCTTCATAGGTCGTATCTCACCCCAAAGAGGATCCATCGTATGTTCCCAGACGCTCAACATTGCTGCCCCCGTTGTAAAGGGGACGAGGCAGACTTCCTTCATATGCTATGGTCCTGCCCCCGCCTCCAGGACTACTGGAGAGGAGTTCATCAGTCCCTGGGCAAAGTCACACAAATTCCGGTCTCTGACGATGCTCTGGACTGCCTCATGGGCCTTCGTAAACGTACAAGTGTATAGAAGGTACGGCTTAGATTCTTAGACTTGGCCCTCATATTAGCAATAAGAGACCTCACCATGAGGTGGAAATCCCCCAGGTGCCCAACGGTATCCAACTAGCAAGATGACATGATTCAGTGGGGAAAAGCCGAGGGCGCAGCTCCTCGGCGGGAAGAAGAGAAAGGACTACGAAAGCAACCCATCTCAATGGAGTGGGAGATCATGCTACAGGAACTCGAATCACTTGACTTACTGCCCCCACCCTGGACCCCACCCCTGTAACTCACAGTGTCGCTCCGCGACAATCTAGCATAAGGTTCCGAAACTCTGACCCATACATTATAACCCATAGGCACTGTAGACCCCTTAGAGATACACTGCTAGCACCCCTTTTGGTTACTACAGGCATTAACATTGACTGACCAGGAGCTTGGGTTGGGAGGGTTAGGGAGGGAGGGGTCATAGTTGGGATTGTTTATTTTCACTAACTGGAAATATATATGCTTTATGCTTTAACTTTATATGACACAGCTGCAATGATCTGGAAACTTACTTTGGTCATCAAGACGCTTTTGCTCCTCATTTCCTGTCGTATAGTATGAATACTGTATGGTAGATTCATTCAACGTATATACTGTATCTATTACAAGTACAAAAGACTCTCTTTGTATTACTCATTGCATTGGATGTGTTGTCAGGGTCCTCAATAAAGTATGTAAAAAAAAAATATGAAAGTTGTATTAGGGTTTAATAGGGGGAGATAAGTGTCCTATGTCACTGTGTGGTAGGAGCAGCACACTTTTAAAAGATTTTGTTAGTCTTGCATTAGACAAGACCTTCTGATTTTACTAAAATGATATTTTGATATACTTTCTAATTGGGGCTCTCAGGCAGCCATCTTTATCCCTTAGTCTTTTGTTGTCATTCACATATTTCTTCCACAATGAGTCATATCACCTCAGGCGCTGGGAAACTGTGGGCTGCTTCCCTTTCACAAGAAACACAGCCACCCTCAAGGTAGATTCCTTGAGTATTGCCCAACTCTTAACAGTAGTGTTAGGCACCAGTGCACAAGAGTTTGTCAGATCAAAATGGGTGCTCAAGCCCCGAGGTTCTACTGCCAGTGAACCCCCTCAGTAACCCGGCATCATAGATGTACTACAAAAGGAAGCTCTCCTAACAGGAATGTAACACCGAGTCCTAACATTGCGCGAACATTTTTATTCATATCCTGAAAAGTCCATGGCGTTTTGATAGCAAAATGAAATCCATCCAGTAGATGTTGTATCAATATCTAATACCAGTTTGGAGACAGTGCGCTTATGTCATGTTGTAATCTTGCATTTTACACGGCAACAATCTGGCACTATGCCGATACGCCCACGGGGTATGCCGTTTTTGTGCTTGGCTCCGGTGATAGCAATGCACTGTATATTTTAGATAATTGCCCTTGGCAGCCGGCCATGACCAGTTGGATTTCATTTTTTGCAATCAGCCCAAAACAAAAAACAGTCCTGTGTATTTTGGGCTTTCTTTATTTGCTATACGACATGTTTTACATGGCATATACTTCTTATCCTGTGTCAATAATCACGTTCCAAGATGTCCCACTGATTTGACCATTATGTTGTCCATATCTTTATTTTACCATGCATTCTTAAGGACACCCTATAGGTAATGTTAACACATGTGACCAAGACTGCTGGCCAGTCGAAACGCGTTGTGTGAATTAAACAGCTTTCTGCATAACTGTGACTACTTTTTGCTGGATCCTGAGAGTGCGCCTACCTATTTCTCTTTTGGATTTCCAGCCGGTATGCTCTGCCGGCATGCGTACCACCTCCCATGGGTCCTTTAATACCAGAAGAGCCAATAATGAAAAGTGTGTGTGTATATATATATATATATATTCACTGAAAAAAACAAAGGTTTCAGGGGCGTTATGCGCCCCCGCAATGCACTGCTGATGACGTCACATATTACATCACTCATGACATGGTCAGTGACATCACTGATGACATCTCAAATGACATCACTGATGACATCACTGATGACATCAGGGGAATTTCTAGGGTTTTGTATGAGGAAAATGTCCAGCTAACTATAACGCCCCTGAAACCTTTGGTTTTTTCAGTGAATTTCTAATGTTTTTTAAATGCCAATTCCTAACTATAACGCCCCTGAAACCTATGGTTTTTTCAGTGAATTTCAAAGGTTTTTTAAATGCTAATTCCTATCTATAACTTATCTCTGAAGATATCATGAAAAGCATTCTTTTTTAAAAGTAGGGTGCACATTAGTTTTGTGGAGATCAACCACACCTGCTGCTTGCATTTGAAAGGCACTGTTCGAACTTAAAACAATCGTCAACTTTTAACCTGCACGTGTCGTTAAATATTCAAGAAAATGTTACAAAAAAATATCGTTAAGTTTTAAAAAATTGATGAACTTTTAACCTGCACCTGTTGTAGAATGTTCTAGAAAGTGTGTTGATAGAATACGTTGCACTTCTGACTTCTATGTGTTGTTCAATATTAAAAAAACGGTTCATATGGAAAATTAAAAAGAAACCAATAGAGAAGTTTCGAAACCTAAAAGAATCAAGGAACTATTCTAATTTATTCTTTACATGTATTTATGTGTGCAGCAACAAAATTGTAGACACAACAGCAGTAGGAAGAGGAAGAAGCAGGGAGTGAGGGGAGGGGGGCGATGGGCAGAATGGCACACATGCACAATTAAGTACAACACACATATAGACTAACAATGGCCAAAATGAAACACACCAACAAGGAGCACAAGTCACACAACCCACCAACATCACACCACTAAACGAGCATAGAAGTGAAAACCACGCTGCATTCATACAGGATGTGTACAAAGGCCAGTCGTTGGTGTTGTGGGATGTCTGCGACGGTGGTCATCATGGATGAGATGCCCAGCATGTGGCACATGGTCGAGTTCAATGTGTGTTATGTTGCCAAACGGCTGCACCTCCCTCCCATGAGCCCCCACACTTTTGTACGGTGCGCTGTTGTATCTCGTGCACTCGTACAGCACACCATTGTAATGCCTATTTGCCGTTTGGAGGTGGTGCATGCCAGTTTACAACATCAACTGCTGCGGCACTTGTAGCAGGCCACATCAGAACACAGAGACACACTTACCACACTTCCTGTACACGGACATGTTCGAGACACCCTGTTCCCCTTGCCGGATAGGCACACCCCTGTACTGACCTGTGAACCCCAGACCAGCACACGTCAGTTGTGCATGCAGGAGGATGCATGCGTAGCTATACATCCAGGCTCACTACCAACGCTGAGGTGACAGCACACTGTGATGTTGCAGGGCTCGTGCCTATCATGCTAAGACAATGACCACAGGGACACACTTACTAAGATGTGGGTTTGGGGGGCATTGGCGGTCCTGGAGTTGTTGAGATGAGTCTTCTGTCCCTCATGGGTATCCCTGTATCATGCTCATTGACTCTATGGTACCTGTGGGTGTTCTGGTGTGGCTCTTGACTGTGATCCCTTTCATGGTGCAGGTAGTTGTCCTGCTTAACACCAGCAGAAAGCAGGTGTAAAATCCCTGGTGCTAACGTGTCTTATCGCCGGAATTTGTTTCGCATTGCAATTGGTGTGAAAGTTGTGATGGGATTTTTTTCATGTGCAGAACAATATACGAACTGAGCAGTGTATCTCATCAAGATCCAGCACCTGACGCACTATTCCCAATCAATATAAATACAATGAGATTTCTTAATAGATTTTGTGTGTACACTGTAACTGCAGCCAATACCTCAGTGCAATTCAATACAGGATTTTAGTATTTAGAATAAATCGGAAAGGTGCACCTCGTGTCTTTTTGCACGGGAACGGCTACTCTCCATTTCATTATCAGCACTTTAACGGAAGTAAAGTTGAGATACATCTAACACACTATTCAGAAGTTAGTGCAAACTGCAGATATCACCAGTATTCCAGCAATAAGTCCCCCAAAATATAACACCATGGTGGACTCCATCAAATAACAGTAATAAGAACAAGAAAGAGTCACACAGCAGTTAAGAGAACAACCAAAAACGTTATTAATTTTTTTTCAAACTTTATTTTTTATAATAATAAATATATAAACGAAAAACTATTTTGAAACTTTATTTTTTTATTAACATATATATGAACAATAAACTAATAAACAAAATGTAACAACAATAATAAAAAACAACAAGGCGGAACACTACTGTGGGGACAATGGATGTCGACGACAGACCTGGAAAATAAGAAAGATTGTTAAAAAAACAACAACATGGTATTCTCAACAAAATATCACAAGAAACAAATCACAGATATATAAAATACATACAGCTAACAAAATTTTATAAGTTTAACTTACAAAAACTGTAAATGTTGCCGCTTTAAAATATTTACCGAATCTGAAGAAAATGTTTTGCAGAAGGCACCACACAAACAATGTTTTTCTTCAGTGGTGAAGAAATGTTTTACTTTTTCCAAGAAGCAAACAAAGACCAATGCCACCTTCGTCACTCGCAAGATTTACCAAAGAGCTCTGTTACGAGGAGATCCTAACAAAAAATACTCGTGCGGCACAGCAAGTATGATGAAACACCTAAGGACCCTTGATTCAAACAATCTTGCACGAGAAGAGTGCATACAGATGAGAAACACTCCTGTTCTGTATCTGTAAAAGAGAATCACAAATAAATGTATATTAATAACTTTCAAATTTATACTATTCCATTACTGTACAAACACATTTTATATAAAAACTGACTATGAAACTATAGCCCTGAACCACAAGTGTGACGATCATTAAAACACTACATGCATAGTGCATACTACTTTGAAGCAGTTCATGCCCTAAAGCCTACCTCACTAAAACACTACATGCTAACTGACTAAATGATTACAGTAGTATAAGGAGACACACTTGGTGACTCACAGGGTGTTTGCTAGAAGAGTATGAATACTAACTAGGGAATAGAAGATGTGAAACACAACTGTGTAGGTGATTAGAGGACTGCATCCATACTGCATAGGCATTCAAAGCAGTCCATGTGCTAAGGCTTGGCTAACTGCATGACTACTTGGGTACTGACTGAATGATTATCGTACAGCAAGGAGAGTGCCTAGGTGAATTTATAAGTGCTAGGCTTTTCGCACAGAGAATAGATTAGTACTTGGTACTGAATGGGTCACTAGAGGACTGCAAAGGCAGTGACAAGTGCTGGACTGTGTGGATACTGACTAGGACATTGAAAGTGTGAAAGACAAGTGTCTAGGTGGTTAGAAGACTGCATGCATAGTGCATAGGGGTTTGAAGCAGTCCATGTGCTAAGGCCTGGCTCAGTGTATGAATTCTTAGGCACTGACTGAATGATTAGAGTACTGCAAAGATAGTATCTTGGTGAATTTATAAGTGTTTGGGTTTTAGCACAGTGAATGGATTAGTACATGGTGCTGAATGGGTCACTAGAGGACTGCAAAGAGAGTCACAGGGTATTTCCTGGAAGTGTATGGATACTGACTAGGGAATTGAAGGTGTGAAAGACAATTGTGTAGGTGGTTAGAGGACTGCATACATAGAGGATAAGGGTTTGAAGCAGTCCATATATCAAGGCCTGGGTCACTGGATGAGTACTTGGGTACTGACTGAATGATTAGAGTACTGCAAGGAGAGTGCCTGGGTGAATTTATTAGGATTTGGCGCTGTGAATGGATTAGTACATGATGCTGAATGGGTCACTAGAGGAGTGCAACGGCAGTGACAGGGTGTTTGCTGCAAGTGAACGGATACTGACTGCGTAATTGAAGGTGTGAAAGACAAGTGTGTAGGTGGTTAGAGGACTGCATGCATAGTGGATATGGGTTTGACGTAGTCCATGTGCTAAGAACTGGCTCAGTGCATGAATACTTAGGCAGTGACTGAATCATTAGAGTACTGGAAAGAGAGTGTTTAGGTGAATTTATAAGTGTTTGAATTTTTGGCACAGTCAATGGATTAGTACATGCTGTTGAATGAGTCTCTAGAGGACTGCAAAGGAAGTGACAGGATGTTTCCTGGAAGTGTATGGATACTGACTAGGGAATTGAAGGTGTAAAAAACAAGTGTATAGTATGTCAGAACACTTTTATTTGAAGCAATCTATTTGGTACTTAGAAACTGACTAAATAGTCAGACTACTTCTAGGACAGTGCTTAGGTACAACTTTTAAATTTTCAGTTCTGCCACAGTGAACAGAATAGTACATGGTTCTGCACCTTAGTGTCAAATCCTGACTCATTTTATCAATGCATAAGCAAAGACTAGCTTCTCTAATGCTACTAAAACTTGACAACATGAGAGGTTTTAAATTAGTTATCTGTCAGCAAATACACAATGTTACCAAGCTTCTCTCACAGTGGTTCTCAAATGCACACAGACTCACAGTGTAATTCTAGACAAGAACCACTATACCTAATAGTTTAACAAAAATCATTCACTACTGTGGAAATGGTAAGCGAACTGCACACAATCTTCATATTTCATGACTGCGCTTTTGTGTCAATGCCTGACTCATTTAATCAACACATAAGCAAAGACTGGCTTCTAATGCTACTAAAACTTGACAACCTGACTGGTTTTAAAACACTTATCTGTCAGCAAATACACGATATTACCAAATGCTTCTCTCACAATCCTTACCCAAATGCACACAGACTCACAGTGTGATTTTAGACAAGCAACACTATCCTAGGAGTTTACCAAAACTCATTCACTAGTCTGGAAGAGTTAATGGTACTGCACACAATCTACATATTTAAGTACAGCACATCAGTGTCAAAGCATTGAGGTTCCGTGAGAATCGTAATAACATTTTGGGTGTGTTCGAATATGGACGCGTTTGGTATCTACGAACCGCAAATGACGATTTTAGTGGGTGTACGCGTTTTCGCTACGCTACGATGAATGGTTCGTCTCATTCGTGGGTATGTCCATCTGAACCCTCGGGTTCCATTTTAGATACGGCATCCATTTTGTCTCTTGCCCTCAAGTAGCCAGCGAACGGACACTGTCCGCTTCGTGACCCTGGGATTCCCAAACCTTCGCGGAGAACACGTGTTCCTTTGAGGTTGTCTTTATGATGAGGGGGATGACACTGTAAGGGCAGATGGCTCCGCTCGAGGCTCATCTTGCCGTGCTAGTCTATTGTTTCAGTCGTGCATGCATTAGGCATGGATCCTTTGATCCTGCAATCGTGCTTCAGATATTGATCCCTACACTCTTTTTCAAGCTGTTGTCCATCCTTGTTCTTCCTTTGCATCTGTTTTTGTCCCTTCTCCTAATTCGTTTACAGTCAGAATGGAATGTGTTTACAGTGGGGATAATGTGTTTTTACAGTTGGGAACCGGCAATGTAACTGTAATTATGTTCCGGGTCTCCGAAAATATGAATACGACCCTTTGAAGTTTACTGTGGGAACTGAGTTGTAACCTTTTGTTCGCCATGTTGTTCAATGACGAAAATGTGTATAAAAGGAGCGATCCACTTTTGCAATTTGAAGCAGTCTCCCAGAACCTACACGTTGTGTACTTCTTGTGATTTCTGTATCCCTGCAGTAAATAAATGCTGATCTTTGACGCCGCCGGAAGTGTCCCGTGTCTCTGTGTTTTGTACGCCGGAACAGGTAACCCACGAAGGTTTCAGGTGTTGTCCCCTGGCACCGCTGGGTCTTAGAATTGCCCAGTCCTTCAGTTGGCGCCCAACGTGGGGCGACATCAGCGGTACCGGTCCAAAGCCCGACGATCGTGAGGAACTTCGTGTGAAATCTCCGAGGGAAGGTGCACCCCGCTTCATCGATCCAGTTGTCGAAATAAGTGGTCCGAAGACTTTTCCCGCGAAGATTCCCGCCTCCTGACGGCTGCGACGGACTGATGCCCTGACTGTCGACCTGTTTTGGCGCCTGGCGTAGTCCTTTTGTGGTAAATAAAATCTTCTTTACCGGACTGAATTTCATACGGAATCTTAAAATAAAGTAAAATAGCTCAAAATAACAAGAGGCAGAATCTGTGGTATAAGAGGTTTTCTAAATGGGCTTTATTCCACTCAAAATGGCCGACTCGAGTCGCGGCCTTCAGGTTCCGTCACCACGAGGGTTCAGGAAGTGAAGTACAATACTTTATTGACAAGAAGTAACTTTTATAGGTTATACATTTACAATGAAACGAATGCAAAAAAGGCGTAACAATTGATAAGATAAATTAACATAGTGACACGTAATCGAAACTAGGCGTAATAAGGAGCAAAAAGAAACATGATTGGCTCTGATTATCTTACATAGGTGGATCTATACGATAATACTTAACATAGATGCGCGCGCAGCAGCATGACGTGTGATTGACGTGCAACTAGGGGGTGAAGGGACTTGACATTTAGCTCTACATGTGGAGACGAGAAGTCTGGGGGGTCAAGTCAACCTAATCCCAAATCATATCTAACATCCTATGTTTAAAGAACTATGTTATCCACAAGGAAGGACTCTCGGACAGAATCTAGTCTATACTGACTGTGTGCGTGCACAAACGCCTAAGTGTCTATATGAGATGCGAGAGGCAGAAAACTTTCCATGGCAGCAGGGCTATGAATCACTTGCAGGAGGACGGAAAGGCTGAGTCCTTTGCTTGTGAGCTAAAGGAAATGTTTACCTAAATCACTAGACAGGAATGCATCGGCTGGAGAGCAAAATAGATAATTCGAAGGTGAAATACAGCTTCTTGGCAGGCAGGCGAAAACTGGCCGAGGCAGGCACCGTTAGCTGCACATGGAGTAGGACAAAGTTCATGGATACAGATGCGAGCTCAAGCTGAAGCTGTCAAAAGACAGAGAGCAGGGAAAGGCTTTGAGGACAGAATCGGGCCTACTTGCCTGAACTGTAAAAATGGAGTAACTTAGCCATATAAAGTCGGTGGCCTTTCATGCTTAGGAATCGAATATCCAGCCCATTGATGGCGGATCTGACAGAGAACATGTCGACGGTAGACACACATATGTTTGCGTCTTAGAAACTGGAACTGGAGGGAACATACATGTACTTGTAACATGCATATAGAACCGTTGGGGTCCAAGATAGGGGACATAACTGATCAGGAAAATCCACATTTCCACATTCCCTCCTTGTCCCCTACTTGCCCTTCAAGAGATATCAATCTTCATCATTCCATCGATTTGCTCATGGAGCATCATTTCTTCTTCCTTCTTCTTCCGGTATTTTGAACGAGAACTGTGATATGGAATGCATGATGTGGCACACAGACCACAAATCGCTGGTCCACATTGCAGGCATAAACAACAACTGAAGAGCATAAGAAGGCCAATACCTAGGAAGGATAGAACTCTCCATCCCCAGGCTGATATCACACTCCAAAACCACCCGGACCACGTCCAAGTGCCTGGATTCTCGTGTATCTGGCTCACAATCTTATGAAGGCGTGTTATAGCTTTATATACAGATGGCGAATTTTCTGGTATAAATATGCAGCAGCTGGATCCGATGACCCTGCAAGCTCCGCCCCTATCGGCCAGGATGACGTCAAGGACAAGACGATTCTGGAGAACAACAATTCTCATCACTGATTGTTCTTCTGTCAGATTGCCTAGGGCGGCTATAGTCTCGTTTACTACAGCTTCAAGAGTCTTGGTTAGTCTGCGTATCAGCTTACTATTTGATATTGTACCTATATAGGGAAAGATACCTTTATTGAAATCTACATACTTGTCCCATGCCGTCTCAGTATAATCGACAACTGGGAGATCTCTTCGCTCTCTATTGTGTACTAAATGAACATTTCGATAATAATCAGGGGGGGCTAGGAAAACAGGTGGCAGAAGGAATGCTATGTAACAGGTACCATCCCAATCTAGAGGCAGACGCATATATGCCGTCTGACCACATATAAAGTAAGAATGGCGAGAAGCTCTAAATGAAGATTTACCTTGATCACGATATTCTACTGTAGTAACGCATTGGCTATGGCCCATATGTATGGAACCAACTTTTCTCACACATAATTCACCCTTAACTGGAAATACAGACATAGTGGGCAGAATTAGTTCAACTTCGGTTTTGACATTCAAAATCATAAGATTAGGCGTAAAATTACCTAATTTATACACTTCATTTTCTAAATCAGTTCCTGTTCTACTGGGGTGACCCTCCTTATTAGGGTGACAGACTTTGAATAAAACTAGATTCAGATTTCCCCATATCCAATGTTGTTGATAAACTGCTGTGTCTGGGTCTATGGAATTTAATAAACTAAACCATGCTCCACAGGAGCCATTGTGTGTGAACGGATGTGGAAAGAAAGGCAGAACTCCTTTGTTATTCTGATAGGGAGGGAGTCGGCCACACACCCAACAATTGGTGGCATTACTAGTCTGATGGGAATGATGTAACATACTAATGAATGTGTTATTGCGCAGCGCAAGTCTATAGGACAACTCATGTGGGGGTAGGTCACTAAAAGAATGTTCATCAGTTATATTGAAAGCACGTTTAGAAACAGGATAATACATATGCAACAATATACTTGCAGTAACTATTAAAAAACTCAAGGAAAACAAAATTAATAAAGTCACAATACAGTGGCTACACAGTAATTTACAATAAGCATGTCGTTTCATTATGATTCTGGACTCTACATCATTCAGACCTAAGGGATACATGTCGGGACAGATTCAACCGCTTCACCTTGGAGAGGACTTAAACAATCAAATCGTCCGACAGTTTGGATCTGGACCTGAGTTTCTGCTTATAGAGTTCGGTGCTACTGGCCTCAGCCAAAGGTAGCTTTGAGTCAATGGGGGAAGACACACGGGGAGTACTGTTTGTGTCAGGAGGAAGTCCATGAAATTTCTTGATATGGCTGGAATGCACCCAGCCTTTTCTCCCTTCGATCTTCACAGCTGTTCTGGTCGTCAGCAGGACCAACTTAGGAAGCCTCCACCTTGGCTCCAGTTGGGTTTTCCGATCGAAATTCCTGACGAGAACATAATCGCCGGGAATTACATCATGAGGTTTCACCTCGGTGTTGTCGGGAAAAGCTGCGACTACCTGTGAACGACAAGATTGTAGTGCAGACATCAAGGAAGCCAGGTAATCTGTCAGCATATTACAGTCAACATCAGTTATTTTACGGGGTATAGGCGTCCCCCACATATTCGGTGGTCTACCAAAGATCACCTCATAAGGGGATAGCCCTGTTCGAGAGTGTGCTACCATCCTCATGTAAAATAGCGCAACTGGTAAAGCTACTATCCAGTCCACACCTTTTTCCTGACATATTTTAGACAATCTGATTTTTAAAAGTTGATTATGTCGTTCCACGAGACCTGCTGCCTCGGGGTGTCGGACACAGTGGAATTTCCACTGATATCCCAACAAAAGTGAGACATGTTTCATTAATTCGGATGAGAAAGGCTGGCCGTTATCTGAATATACAACACGTGGTAAACCGTACCGTGGGAAGAATTCTCGAACTAGCTGCTTGGCAGTAGTCGGGGCAGTGTAATCTGATACGGGATACGCCTCTGTCCAACGGGAGAGAGCGCAGACAACTACGAGAACATATTTGAATCCTCGACAACGTTCCATCTGAATATAATCCATCTGGAGGACTTCAAAAGGATGGTCAGGAGGCTGAAATCCACCCTGCTCTACGGGAACACTCTTTCCTGGATTAAACTGACAACATATCATACAGGTACGAACTTTTTGTTTAGCTGCTGCTCGTAAATGTTTGTTGAACCAAATGTGCTGAATGCTGTCTAGCATAGCCTTCTCTCCTAAATGTGCTGGACTGTGAACTGTAGCTATAATGGCTTGAACCATGGAATCAGGGAGAAACCATACAGATTTCTCCTTCGTCATCCATCCTTGATCTGTCTGGATCCCTCCTAGTTCAGTCCATTTCTTTATTTCTTCTGCTGTGGCATGTGTCTGTATGTCAATTACGTCAAGTGCGGGATCCTTAATTGTCATACACTGTGTTGGTGTCTGAACTATTGGCTTTGTCATGTCTAATGTGCGATTCTGAGCAGTCTGTTTAGCTGTTCTGTCAGCTAAATCATTGCCTTGAGAAATGGTATCAGTAACCTTCGTGTGTGCTTTACATTTCATAATCGATATAGCAGTGGGTAGATGTATTGCGTCTAACAAAGCATGAATGAGGGGTCCGTGCTGAATGTGGGCACCATGGGAGGTTAAATAACCTCTCTCTCGCCACAGCACGCCGAAGTCGTGTACAACTCCGAATGCATAACGTGAGTCAGTGTATACATTAACTTTCTTATTTGTGGCTTGAATACAGGCTTGTGTTAGAGCAATAAGTTCTGCTGCTTGGGCTGACAAAGTATCTATACAATTTGTCTCAATAACTTCAGTGTCTGTTGTGACTGCATACGCGGCCACTAAATCTCCTGTACTTGTTCTCATGCACGATCCGTCTACATACAACGTCAGGTCTGGATCTAACAATGGAACGTCTGTCAAGTCTTGTCTAGGTTTCGTCTTTATTTCAATGATTTCAACACAATCATGAGCTAGTGGGTCTGTTCCAATTACAGGTAATAGTGTAGCAGGATTCAATGTATTACACCGTCGGATCTCTATGTGTGGTTGAAACAATGTCAGTTCATAACCGGTAAGTCTTGCTATGGTCAAGTGTTGTGTTTGTGTTCGGTTCACAAGAACCTCTACTGCATGTGGTACTTGTACTGTCAATGGATGTCCTAACACTATGGCATCGCTTTGTCTGATTGCTAAAGCTGTCGCTGCCACTGATTTCAGGCATGCAGGCAAAGCCTGAGCTACGGGATCTAATGTACTGGAAAAATAAGCACATGGCTTGCGTGATCCTGCTTGATCCTGAGTGAGTACTGACAAGGCAGTACCTTCGCGTTCTGTAACAAAGAGTGTAAAATGTTTGCTATAACATGGTGTTGCTAAAACAGGTGCTTGACATAAAGCTTCCTTTAGGCTTTCAAAAGCTTGTGTATGTTCCTGAGTCCAAGGGAGAACAGTCGATGTGGCTGCCTCCTGTGTGGTTAACTGAATGAGTGGTTTTGCTAGAAATGCGTACTGAGGGATCCACTGCCTACAATATGAAGTGAGGCCTATGAAAGCCCGCACCTCCTTTTGTGTCTGGGGTATTGACATGTTAGCAATTAACTGGATGCGATCTGGTGTAAGCTGCCTTCCCTCCTTGGACAGCGAATGACCAAGATAAATAACTCGCTGGACACAGAATTGCAGCTTAGAAGGAGACACCTTGTGCCCCTTGTCGGCTAGAAAATGTAAAACTGTCAGAGAAGCCTTTTCACATTCTGGCTCGCTTCTTGCGGTGATCAGCAGATCATCGACATATTGAAGCAGTGCAGTATTGACTGGCATGTGGATACTGTCAAGTTCTCGTTTCAGTGCTTGGCTGTAGATGCTGGGGCTTTCTGTGAATCCTTGGGGAGCGCGTGAGAATTTAAAACTGCGCCCATTTAAACTGAATCCGAACAAATATTGGCTTTCCGGATCTATTGGGACGCTGAAAAAGGCATTCTTGAGATCGATTACAGTAAAGAATGTTGCTTCGGAATCAATTGCTGTCAACAATGATGATATATCAGGGACCACAGGGAATTGTGGTACAATACACTTGTTTAGTTCACGCAAATCAATAACCAATCGGTACACTGGTGGGGCAGTAGGATCAGTTCGTTTAAGAATCGGAATTATCGGTGAATTACATACATTGGAGTCTGTTTCTACAACTACTCCCTGGGCAATCAGCTCATCAATTATTTTCAGCAAAGCCACTACAGCATCATGCGGTAACTTGTATTGTCGCATTCGTGGTAGTACCACTCCTGCTTTCAATGTGACTCGATAGGGTGTAATGTTCATGCAGCCAACATCCGTAGGGCCTTGTGCCCATAGATGTACTGGTAAAGTCTGTAGTCGGGGATCCATGTCTCTACACGCATAGTGACCTTTAAAATCACGTAGAAACAACCTTACTCCTTCCGGAGAACAACATATTATGGCTCCTAGTGCTTTCAGAGTTTTAATTCCTAACAGATTTTCTGGGCATGATTTAGTAAGCAATAAATCTGTAGTTCGTGTCAAAGGTCCTATCGTAAGTGGTAGAGGCTGTGATACTTCATTAACAATAGGTTTTCCCGAAAAACCAAGGGAAACATTTTGAGAGCCTGAGAGGGGTGCCCCTGGAACTTCACTACGTTTTATGGTTGTTCGACTTGCCCCTGTATCGAGTAAGAATTTTCTATCTTGACCTAATAATTCACTATGTACATAAGGTCCTTCTTGATCTACAGGAATCTCGATAAGCGGTAAGTCAACTTCCCTCTCTAGGCTGGTTCATGCGTAACGCTGATACTCAGGGTATTCATACTGTGCAGTCTGATACATTTGTCGTGTTGTGGTTTGTGTGGCAGTAGCAGGCAACGGTGGTGCAGCTGGCACAAACTGTATGGGTTGCTGTGAGGCTGGCATGGACTGTTGTTGAACTGGCATGGACTGTCCATGCTGCATAGCTCCTTGTTCATTCTGATCTTGTCTAACTAATCGTGGTCTCTCCTTTGCAATACCTGTAGCTATATTACGTTTCAGGACTGGACAATCGTGTACATAATGGCCCAGTTGTTTACAGTAATTGCAGGTTCCCTTTACAGGAACTGCAGAATCACCAGAATGTGTCACACCCTTTTTGTGACCATCTGCTGGTACTGTCTGAGAAACTAGCATTTTCATTTTTGTATCCTTCATGCGTCTATGCTCGTGTTCTTGTTCATCCCTAATTCTATTGTGATGATACTGTAACATTTGTAGCATTTGCGACGGAGTGTTACTTTGCCAGGTACTCTCGAATTTCAATATTCTATTCTTTACTGGAGGCAATGCATTTTCCACTAATTTTGTCACAAATAAATGTGGATATGAGTCACTACTTGCTTTTATACCACTATTTATACCAAAACATTTTTCAAATCGAGCATAATAATCGCTTGTGTCTTCATCTTGCTTTTGTTTGCAGGCTGTGATTGCACCCCAATCTTCCTTTTTTTTGTAGTTAATAAACGTGGCAGTACCTGTACTAGTAAACCTGGTAACAGTTTAACTTTATCCCCGAGCCCTGAACCTGCAGTTCGGCCCCTTTCTTCCTCTGCTAATGCTGTCCAGTCTATCTTTTGGTCACCCACTTCCCACTCTTTTTCTTTCAGTTTTTCATAAATGCCAGCAGGCAAAAGCACCTTTAATATCGTCATAATATCAGGAAAGGTGTACTCTCCCATCAGTAACATGTCTTTAATTTCTCGGTGGAAACCCGCTGGGTCTTTGTCATGACTAGGTACTACTTTCTTCATTTCCAATAATTCCATTTTTGATATGGGTGTGTAAACAAATACACGGTGAAACTCATTGTCTTCGCCTTTTATTGGGTGCACTTCTCGTAGGGGATTTTGTCTATCCATATAGTACGGCGCTCTTTCTCTGCGGGGCAGCGAGAGAGAATCCGGACTTACAAAAAGGACATACTGCTTACGTGACACTAATATCTCTTTAATTAGCTTGTTACTAGAACCTCTCCATCTGTTCGTGAGTAGTTCCGTTAATATATCAGGTAAAGGACCAGGGTCAGCATGTTGGCTCTTATATAATATGAGGAGTTGCTGAATCATATAGATTCCAGCTAAACGTTGTTCATCTGTACTGAGATTAAAAAACGTGTGTGCTACGGTCTCATCACCGTATTTTTCAGGACTGTCAATCCAGTGAACGGCTGATCTGGCTAATTCTTGCTCATCCATGGAATCGAGGAGGTGGTAACCCCTTCGTTCTCGTAGTATTTTATCTGCGGCTTGAAACGAATGTTCAGGAGACTTCAGATTTATTATAGGCGTCGGATACGTTCTGCTATTATTTGGGCATACAGAGTGTATGGGATCAGAAAAACATCTAGCATTATCACAGGATCTTCCTCTTTCTTCATGAATACGCTCTATTTCTTTACGGATTTTTCGGCACATGGCTATTATACAATTTTGCTTATCGTGTCTCCCTTCTGATATATTCTGACTCCATCTTGTAAGAATAAGCATTGTATTCGGGTCTACCCCCGGGCGGTCTTGATTTCTGATCACACAGTTTATGAGGAAACGTAACAGTTCCCCCTGTATCTCTACTTTCTGGAATTCCATAGCTCTGTTAATACATCCTGGATCTCGTCCTGTTTGAACAAAATGATATATGTTATCTAGATGCGTAATCATTCCTGGTAACCTTGCTAAATACTCTGCGGCTCGCCTGATACGTAATGATGCCAGGACCATTTCGTCCTCTTTACCAACCACCGGGTCATATCTACAATTTACAAGGAGTTCCTTAAGCGTACGTTCACTTACGAATTTAGGTGTACGTGAATGCGCTGACTCTTGAAAAACAAGTTTATTTATTCTGGGTGGTGTAAAGGTAATGCTAGCACCTCCCGTGGCCCCATCTGGGGCGTCGGGTGTGAATGGATTCGTTGAACGTGACACAGCAACTATGGGTGTCGATACCCCTGTAGGATCGACTGCGGAGACAGATGCGGAAACAGATGTGCTTGCCGAAGCTTGTGTCGGGACTTGCTGTTGCACGGGGACAGATACCTGATCCTGACGTTGAACCCCTACACCAGACGGTCTGTGTGGTGCGGCGT
This sequence comes from Triturus cristatus, assembly GCF_964204655.1. Lineage (NCBI taxonomy): Eukaryota > Metazoa > Chordata > Amphibia > Caudata > Salamandridae > Triturus > Triturus cristatus. Next base: position 1,171,863,837 of record NC_140580.1, on the reverse strand, counting down.
TAGCATACTCGGGAGCTGCGTCGTCTAGATATGAGGAAAGAAAAACATCTTCTGCGGTTCTGGGATGCCCTTTTGGATGTACCTTAATTGGAAATAATGGGGGTGGCAAGTCTTTTGGCATCTCTGGAGCAGCCTTAGGTAGTCCTTCGGCTAGAAGGGGATACATACCATTCATAAGAGCATTTCTTTGTCTATTTACTTGTTCTGATTTCACTCGGATACCTTCCTCAATTAATAGATTTTCTTGAACTTTATTTGAACTTTCTTTACTCCTCTCTTCTTGTCTACGTGCTTTTTCTGTACGTCTATGAGATTCTTTACGCCATAACTCAACAGCGTCTTTCTGTGACTGTCTGACCTTTCTTTTCCATAACTCTTCCTCTACTTTCATGATGCATTCTGCATCCCAGGTTCCCGCTACGGGCCACCTTTGACTTTCCGGCAATCCCTTGGTATAATCTACCCATAGATCAAGAAACAATATGGCATCTAAGCCATGCTTATGGTACATAAAATGCCCTGGAGTGTCCCTAGGAGGAATAGGAACTGCTTCTTCAAGCACCCCTTTTCTGGTAGTAATCTGTCTTAACTTCGAGAAGAGCGGCATATTGACAACTGATCTGATACTTACTCTTGAACTCACTTAATACGAAAAACACAATAATGAACAGTGAACAATGAACACTCATTCATACCACAATATTTGAACACTTTAAACATTAAACATTAAACATTTTAACAACGACCGACAATGATGACAGTCTGCCTAACTAATCACCACGCTGAATTCTTGACAATAACTGCATACTTCGGAATACTTGATATACTGCTAAACAGTACATATACACTGCTAAACAGTGCAGACCGGATTTGTGTACCCAAATCCGTCTTGACCGGCACAACCTATGTGCGCGTCAACATGCCTCCCCGGCGATGGTACTCACCGAGTAGCTCCTTGAAACGGAAGGCCTCAGAGAATGGACAGGACTCGATGACTGCGGACAGCGGACCCTCTGGACATCGGGATTTCGAGAAACCTGGTGGGCCTCTGTATACCTCGGATCTTGCTCTCTCAGCTAGGCTCTGGTCGGGATACTTCGCACTTCTCACCGCCTCGTCTGGGTTGATCGCAGCCTCAGTCGCCCCCGCTTGACCGGAGGGAGCTTACAGGAAATCCTGCTGGTACGCGTTTATGGTCCGTCCAGTTGTGGCAGGAGACCGGGCCTGCAACGCACCGCCGGCGCGTGAGATGAGAAAGTGTCCCTGTTCGGGCGCCATTATGTGGTAAATAAAATCTTCTTTACCGGACTGAATTTCATACGGAATCTTAAAATAAAGTAAAATAGCTCAAAATAACAAGAGGCAGAATCCGTGGTATAAGAGGTTTTCTAAATGGGCTTTATTCCACTCAAAATGGCCGACTCGAGTCGCGGCCTTCAGGTTCCGTCACCACGAGGGTTCAGGAAGTGAAGTACAATACTTTATTGACAAGAAGTAACTTTTATAGGTTATACATTTACAATGAAACGAATGCAAAAAAGGCGTAACAATTGATAAGATAAATTAACATAGTGACACGTAATCGAAACTAGGCGTAATAAGGAGCAAAAAGAAACATGATTGGCTCTGATTATCTTACATAGGTGGATCTATACGATAATACTTAACATAGATGCGCGCGCAGCAGCATGACGTGTGATTGACGTGCAACTAGGGGGTGAAGGGACTTGACATTTAGCTCTACATGTGGAGACGAGAAGTCTGGGGGGTCAAGTCAACCTAATCCCAAATCATATCTAACATCCTATGTTTAAAGAACTATGTTATCCACAAGGAAGGACTCTCGGACAGAATCTAGTCTATACTGACTGTGTGCGTGCACAAACGCCTAAGTGTCTATATGAGATGCGAGAGGCAGAAAACTTTCCATGGCAGCAGGGCTATGAATCACTTGCAGGAGGACGGAAAGGCTGAGTCCTTTGCTTGTGAGCTAAAGGAAATGTTTACCTAAATCACTAGACAGGAATGCATCGGCTGGAGAGCAAAATAGATAATTCGAAGGTGAAATACAGCTTCTTGGCAGGCAGGCGAAAACTGGCCGAGGCAGGCACCGTTAGCTGCACATGGAGTAGGACAAAGTTCATGGATACAGATGCGAGCTCAAGCTGAAGCTGTCAAAAGACAGAGAGCAGGGAAAGGCTTTGAGGACAGAATCGGGCCTACTTGCCTGAACTGTAAAAATGGAGTAACTTAGCCATATAAAGTCGGTGGCCTTTCATGCTTAGGAATCGAATATCCAGCCCATTGATGGCGGATCTGACAGAGAACATGTCGACGGTAGACACACATATGTTTGCGTCTTAGAAACTGGAACTGGAGGGAACATACATGTACTTGTAACATGCATATAGAACCGTTGGGGTCCAAGATAGGGGACATAACTGATCAGGAAAATCCACATTTCCACACTTTGTACGGCGAGACGATAGACGGGCCTTCCTGGTGACGCCATTGCTCTTTCAGTTAAGTGTTTGTGGGTCGCTCCCAGAGTTCATGGTTTTGTCGTTCCCTTTTGGGATGGTTACTTTGTATTTTTTGTAACTTGGTTAAACTTGGTTGTTTGCATGGTTCCATTGCATTTGTGGTTCTTAATTGTTGGTTCTTAGTTGTTGGGTTTTATTTGACAATTGCAATTGCCAAAAACCGAGGGTCTTGCATTTTTTTGCGAGGATATCGTAATCGATAGCCCTTGAAGTTTGTTAAATTGGTTAGTGTGCACGATGCCTGGCCGTAGTACTTTGTTTGGTTTCCTTAAATGTTGCAGCACGGATTCCCGGCTGGAGGATTCATGTCCGATACCTCCAGTTGGAACTCCAATTTATGAGCTCTATAGTCGCCACGGAGTAGGTCCTATTGTGCATAATGAATATTGGATTCGTTATACTAAAAATGATGGTGTTCTTAGTTGGCCACCACATGGTAGTTTAGAAACTGCAATATTAGATAATCTTGAAGCTAAATTGTTTAAAAAGAAGGCTAGGCCGGCCATGTTTGATTCCTTTCGGTTATGGCGTAAAGAGGCCAAGCAGAAAGAAATCAAACAGATTAAGAAAAATAAGAGAGAAGGTATTATTACGGTGATGCGAGATGCAGAACAGTATCAGCGAGACAAAGACGAGAAGGAACAGGAAGTTTTTGCTAGGTTGCAGCATATGGCGGTGGATAAATGTTATCCGGTTCTACCGTCTAGTTCTGATAAGAAGGGAGAAGAAGCGGTAGAGGATCCATTATTGTCTTATCTATTGAAATCACCACCTCCCTATGCACAGGATACTGTGGTTCCTGTGATTCCTCCAGCTCCTCAACCTGTTGTTCTGGCGGCTGCTGGTCAGCCTGTCGTTCCTCCTGTTTTTCCGAATCCCCTTGTGCCCCAAATTGTCCCTACTCCTTTACCTGCTCTTCTTCCTACTGCTCCTTTGCCTGTATCTCATCAGCCTATTGTTACTACTACTCCTGCTATCTCGACTACAGCTACTGTTTCTACGTTTACTCCTAATGTTGTTGCTCCTGTACTTCTTTCTTCTTCCCCTTCTGTTCGTAGTCGTATACCTAATGCTGTTGCTAATCTCTATTCTCCACTTTCTGGACCAATACTCAGGTCCGATCTTTCTGATGTCTCTCAGAGGCGCAGTCAAATTCCTGGTGGAAGAGAATGTGAGATGTTAGTGAAAATGACGCGTAAATGGATTAGGCATCCTGCTAAGTACACTTCGCGTATAGTTTTCGATACGTTTTCTCAGTTTAATGAGCCCACGCAAAGATTCGTGTTCGAGGAAATGTGTAAATCCTTGAGAGAAGAGTGGGATAATGATGAGGTAGACAATGTACCGTCCGAGATGACTGAACTTCAGAATCAGTTTTCGAATGGTATGATTGTGGGTGGTAATGTCCGACGTGCTTTAGAGCGTCTGTTATCTTTTCGATCTACAGTGCAACCTCGAGCATTGTTTAAGGACGAAACTGAGGAGGGGTTGGCACAACCTGGTCAGTATCCTATGCGAGAAGTTCCCCCAGTGTGGATGCCAGGTGATCCTGCTGCTAATCCCGCTGTTCTACCACACTTTCAGAGAGTTTGGATACACCTCCCATGGAAGCGATCGGAAGTTTTGCAGGTGAAGCAAACTTTGCCTGACCCCCGCAAAAATCCGGCAGGTTATTATAAGGAGTTATCCCAATTAGTGGATGCTACTGTTATGAACCTCGCCGATATCGACATGTTGTTCGGTAATGTAGTACCTCAACCGATTTGGGCGAAAATCCGTCAACAGAATCACGTAGCTGAGTTAGGCGGTGATTGGGTTGCTCTTGCGGCGGCTGACGGACGACAAGTTGGTGGGTCTAAACCTGAACAGCTCATTGAGGATCTACCCCAGAGGATAATTACACTTATGAAGACGCTTATGCCAGCAGTAAGAGTTACCTGGGATAAACTGTCCGCGTGCAGACAAAAGAAGGGCGAGAGTGTCTCCGATTTCTTTACGAAATTTGAGTAGGCATTCATCGATCACAGTGGTCAGGATATGAGTACTGAGGGAGGTCAGCGACTGTTTGTTGATAAATTTGTATCGAATTTGTTGCCTGAACTAAGCAACAAATTGAAGAATTCTGAAAGTTCGTGGGCCGTTTCTACCACTGCTCAAATATTAGCCACGGCCCAATACTACGAAAATAGAGAGAAAGAAGAGAGCGAACGTGTAGATAAGAAAACGAAGGATCTCAAAACTAAGGTCTTATTGCAGCAAGCGTATCCTCCGTGCTTGAATCAAAATGATTCGCAACAGCAAAATCGATTGCAATCACAGTCTTCTAGGTCGCAGTCGCGTACTGATTCCTCTACACCACGATCTATGCTGGGTTATAATCAATGCGCATATTGTAGGGGTGAGGGCCATCTGAAGTTTAATTGTCCAGTTTTGCGTGACCGAAACAATGGTATTTCGGCTCGAGGAGGTCGTAGTGGTCCTCAACAAGCATCACGTGGTAGAGGTCGCGGTGTTACTCAGAATCAAAATGAGCGTTTTGCCACTTCATCAGACTCGCAAAATTGCTTTGATCGGCGCGATTCATCGTCTGGTAGATCTGCACAGTATCATGTGGACGACTATTATGTCGAGCATGATGTTGATGTTGACGGTCATTACTAGGACAGCTATAGACGAAGAGAGGGAGTAGTATCGGTTCCGGTTGATCAGAGAGGGCCTTACGTCGCAGTTGCCACATTGGGCGTAGTTGAGCCTTTTCTGTTGGACACTGGTGCAGCGAAAAGTTCCATCATGCATTCGAAACTCCCTGGCGCGCCTTTGTCTGGCTTAATGAATGTTTCTGTTGGATTCTCTGGCGCCCCCGTTAGCAATCCAGTTTCTAGCCCTTTGCCCCTTACAATTGGATCTCGTGAGTTAGAAGCTCCTTTGATTTTGACTACTGGTTGTGGTGAGAATCTTTTGGGCCTGGATTTGTTGAAACGATTATATGCGACTTTGTACTGTTCTCCTGCGGGAGTGGAGCTTACGTTGGGTCGGGGAGTGATCTCTCCTATGTATTTGTCAACTGATAAGCTCCCACCGGAATTGAGTTCTCTTCCTGAGTCTTTGTGGGCAACAGGTCCCAATGATGTGGGCCTGCTGGAGATACCACCTTATGTTGTTCAATTGAAATCAAATGTGAAATTACCACGCATTCCCCAGTATCGTATCTCTCTTGATGGAGAACGAGCACTATTAGCGATCATTTACGATTTGATTGATAAAGATGTTATCGAAGAAACTCGGGGTAACGTGTGTAATAGTCCTGTGTTACCTATTTTGAAACGAACTGATCCATCTAAGCCTCCTGTGTATCGTTTTGTTATTGATTTAAGAGAGGTAAATAAAATTGTAATTCCACAGTTTCCCGTGGTGCCTGACATTACAGCTTTGCTGACTCTGATTCCAGCTTCTGCATCATGGTTCTCGGTAATTGATCTGAAGAATGCTTTCTTTAGCATTCCGATTGCTGAGGAAAGCAGAGATCTATTCGGTTTCTCATTAGGTGGTCGCAGCTTCAGGTTTAAACGCGCACCTCAGGGCTACTGTGAGAGTCCATCGATCTACAGCCAAGCTCTTAAGAGTCAACTTGATGCGTTTGTGTTACCGGCTGGTGCGGCCTTGATTCAGTACGTTGATGATCTGTTGGTAGCTGCTGACACTGAACAGATTTGCAAAACTGCTACGGTATCACTGTTACAGCATTTATGCGACTTACATCACAAAGTGTCACCTTCTAAACTGCAATATTGTTGTCAAGAAGTAACCTATCTAGGTCACTTATTGTCAAAGGAGGGAAGAAGGTTGACCCGAGAAAGAATTGCAGCGATCGCTCGAATGACTGTGCCAACAACTCAGAGAGATGTGCGTGCCTTTCTAGGTATCACGTCATACTGTAGACAGTGGATTCCGAACTTTTCACTGTTAGCGAAGCCATTGATAGCTCTCACGTGCAAGGATGTTTCGACTCCTTTGCCATGGACGGATGAATGTCAGAAAAGTTTTTCTGAACTGCGTGATGCGTTGTGTTCGGCTCCTGTGTTAGGTACTCCTGATTACAGTAAACCGTTTACACTATACGTTCACGAGAGAGAAGGTTGTGCGTTGAGTGTTTTGACGCAACAATTTGGTGGTAAGCAGCGTCCATGTGCATATTTTTCCTCGACCTTAGATCCGGTAGCTAGAGCGTTGCCGAGTTGCTTGAGAGCGACAGCGGCAGCTGCGGTGTCTATTCGACAATCCGCAGGTCTGGTCATGGATAATATGCTCACAGTGATGGTTCCGCATGCAGTTGACACTCTCCTGAATCGTACAAAAACTCAACATCTGACGAGTGCAAGGTTGTCCGGTTACGAGTTGACACTTTTGGCAAGTCATATACAGATCAAGCGTTGTAATGTGCTGAATCCGGCGACATTGTTGCCGACTAATATGGAATCAAATGATGTACCACCACATGATTGCTATTTACGAACTGAGGAAGAAACGAAGGGTCGTGTTGACCTGAAAAACACTCCATTGATAGACCCCGATGGCACTTTGTATGTTGATGGTTCATGTTTTAAGTTGCCGAATGGTGATGTGACGACTGCGTATGCTGTAGTGACGTTGAGTACGGTTGTGGAAACTGCGAGATTGAGTCAGAATTCGGCGCAAGCGGCAGAGTTGATTGCGTTGACAAGAGCGTGTGTTTTGTCTAAGGGAAAGCGAGTGAATGTGTTTACTGATAGTCAATATGCATTTGGCGTTGCACATAGCTTTGGTCGACTATGGAGAGAAAGAGGATTCATGACATCACATGGTACGAAGATCCAACACGGACAGCTCGTGAACGATCTTTTGGATGCACTTACATTGCCTAAACAGGTGGCAATCATTAAATGTAGTGCGCATCGAAAGGTTACGGATGATGTTGGTCGTGGTAATACATTTGCGGATGAGGTTGCTAAGGAAACGGCTAAGAATCTTGCGACCCGAATGTATGTTACAAGTTCAGTGAGGTGGCCGACGGAGACTGGTATGTGTGAAGACACTGTTGCGAGCGTGAAAGCAATTCAGAATGAGGCCACTGAAACTGAAAAGACCAAATGGAAAGAAAGCACGGGAAAGTTAGACACGCATGGATGTTGGGTTGACTTGTCGGAATGTCAGAGGTGGATGTTACCGGATGCATATGTGCAAGCCGTTGTGACTATGGCTCACGGCTTGTCACATATTAGCGCTAAAGGTATATGTAAGTTGTTGTCCCCTGTATGGAAGAATGATGGTATTGCTAAATGTGCTGAGAGAGTGGTTAAGAATTGTATGGTATGTTTGATGTATAATCCTGGCAAGGGCACCCCCACTCCACCCGGTCATTTTGCTCCTCCTACATGTCCCTTTGAGGTTATCCAACTGGATTTCATCCATATGGAGAGATGCAATAATTTGAAGTACGTTTTAGTCGTGGTTTGTGCGTTCTCCAGATGGATCGAGGCCTATCCTCTTAAGGATAATACTGCCCTGTCCACAGCGAAAGTCTTACTGAAGGAATACTTTCCTCGGTATGGAATGCCACGGATTGTGTGGTCAGATAACGGAAGTGAGTTTGTGGGAAGTGTGATGCAGAGTGTGTGTAAGGGCCTTGGAATTCGACAAAAATTCCATAGCGCCAATCATCCCCAGGCAGCGGGTTTGGTTGAAGGGTACAATGGTACTCTGAAACTGAAACTTGCGAAGATACAAGCTACGACTGGTCTGTCATGGCCAGATGCCTTGCCTCTGGCTCTCTTATCGACCAGGGCGACTGTGCACTCTCGAGTAGGGCTTAGCCCATATGAGATTGTATTTGGCCGCCCTGCAAACATTTGGGGAGTCCCGAGGCCTAAGGCCTTTGATAGTCTTGAGTATCCAATGTTAATTGATTATCTTCATGATCTGACTGCTAAACTGAGGTTAATTCATCAACAGGTCTTTGAAGCTTTGCCGGCACAGACATAGGGTCCTGGACATCGGCTCCAACCGGGTGACTGGGTTGTCACACGCAATTTTGGCAGAAAGCGCAACTTGGAGCCGAGATTTGTGGGTCCCTTCCAAGTATTGCTGGCTACAAGGACTGCAGTTCGGTTGGAAGGCAGAAAGAACTGGGTGCATGCCACCCATACCAAAAAGGTTCCGATCCCTTCACCAGCAGATGATTGGGTGAGAACTGGTATTGCGGCAACGGAAACCGAGACCCCTCTATGTTTTGTGCCGTTTAGTGATGCTCAACCTGTAGGAGACAATACATTGCAGCCGGACACATCTGTTGAGTCGTCAGTTTTGGAGAACTCAAGGTCTGAATTGTCATCTGATCGATTGAACACTGTTTCACAATCCGAACAATTATTTGAAGAGCAGACTCGACCTGGAAGAAGTCGATATTTTCTTCGTTCACGTGACAAAGACTAATAATATTTTTTTGAACTAATATTGTCCTTTACTGTTGCTACGAACATTGAGAACAATTGCATCCTTTACTGACTTTTGAGTTTCCTTTTCATGTGTACTTTTTACAGCCAAGAGATTTTTTATGTTTGTTTAGGAAAACCTATCATCCGGGTTGACCGTAGGGCCGTACGAGTACTTCCTTCTGTTTAGCAGGTTCCTGATACTAGGTCGGTTACTTTTTGTCGATTCCTGGGAACTCCTGGGAATTGATAATCGCTACTCAGAACGAAGTGCGTCAAGAACGTTACGGACGGTTTTTAGAGGATGGCGTTCTCTGAGCTGTTGGAAGTAGAAAGGATGTTGGCGCAAAGATCAAAATTGCATAAGATTGTACGAACAAAATGCTTTTTGTTTCAGGTATTCCTGTTGTTTCTGACTGTTTCTATGCTATTGGTGGGTGGAGTGTATTTTGGAATACAGTCGTTATTGCCTTCCATTTCACCTACTTTTTCTCCTAAACTAAGTTCTATTACCACCGTTTCTCCACATTCCTTTCATCCTCTGCCCCAACATGAACAGGTTAGACGTGCGGAATTCATGAATAACTCCTTCGTTCAACTCCTACATCAGCATCAGTTGGTGATGAACACTACCAACTGTTGGGTGTGTGGGTTAATGCCACATACCATGGATAGGGGTATTCCGTATTTGGTTCTTCCTTACAGCTCCCAAGGGTCAGCTCGAGCATTCCAAACTATGTTCCGTAGTGCACTAGATTCCTACCCCAGTCGAGAGCCACGTTCTGCAAACTTTGGTCCTGGTCCGTACCACAAGCCTTTGGTGATAGCGATTGCTGATTTAGATAGAGATATTTTTGATGCATCGCTTATTCCAGATGAAGAGGTGCAAGCCTATAAAGATCTGAGTGAGGCTGAGTATCGTATGTCAGTGGGTGATAGACAGCTTAAGAGCTCGTCTCCAATATGGATCGTACCCCACCTCAGTAATTTCTGCTTGAAAGGTCTTGGTCGAAATCCGAGAGCCCAGCTTCGGAAGAGTGCTTGTACTGAGACGTATGTTCTACCGATGCTCTCTTCCCCTGTTTTCCTGACCGCCAAGGGTACCTATTTCATATGTTATGAACGTGCATATACATGGTTGCCCCGTGACTTCTCAGGTACCTGTTATATTGCGAATCTTTTGCCACCGACTTTTACGGTTGCCTCAGACTATCACAAGACTAGAGTTGTGAGAGGCGTTATTAGCGAAGAGGACACTGCCGGTCAAGAAGCAGGAGATTTCTTTAAGGGTTTCTTGCCGTTTTGGGGACCTATGGTTAATAGTAGGAACCTGAGACAGTTGACCCGTGTGGTAGAATCGACTGCTAACATAACTGCAAGTGCTCTTGGTAATTTAACAGCAGAACTTCAGGCGGATAGACTTATGACGTTGCAGAACCGTATGGTTCTAGATGTTGTTCTTGCAGATAGAGGTGGTGTGTGCAAGGTGATCCATTCGAGCTGTTGCATTTTCATTCCTGACAACGCTCCAACTGTTTACCAAGCCATCTCGAAGTTACATAAGATCTCCGAGTCCATACACGTGGACGAAGGTGGTTGGACGCTTCTAGGATGGTTTTGGGGTCTGATATCAACTTGGGGTTGGAAGATTCTGATGATCATAGGGGTTGTTGTAACGTTTCTGTTCACGTGTTGTCTTTGTGTGCAGTGTGGTCCTGCCTTATGTGGCCTCTGTGCTACAACGTGTATAAGACGGCCGTCTGTTACCAAAGAGACATTGATGGATAGAGGATAGAATGATGTTCCAGCAACAACTGAACGATCTGATGAATATCGAAATCGATTCTGATCTCGACTAATGCTTGCCTACATGAGGGCAAAAGGAGCGTCTGAGGTTCCGTGAGAATCGTAATAACATTTTGGGTGTGTTCGAATATGGACGAGTTTGGTATCTACGAACCGCAAATGACGATTTTAGTGGGTGTACGCGTTTTCGCTACGCTACGATGAATGGTTCGTCTCATTCGTGGGTATGTCCATCTGAACCCTCGGGTTCCATTTTAGATACGGCATCCATTTTGTCTCTTGTCCTCAAGTAGCCAGCGAACGGACACTGTCCGCTTCGTGACCCTGGGATTCCCAAACCTTCGCGGAGAACACGTGTTCCTTTGAGGTTGTCTTTATGATGAGGGGGATGACACTGTAAGGGCAGATGGCTCCGCTCGAGGCTCATCTTGCCGTGCTAGTCTATTGTTTCAGTCGTGCATGCATTAGGCATGGATCCTTTGATCCTGCAATCGTGCTTCCGATATTGATCCCTTCACTCTTTTTCAAGCTGTTGTCCATCCTTGTTCTTCCTTTGCATCTGTTTTTGTCCCTTCTCCTAATTCGTTTACAGTCAGAAAGGAATGTGTTTACAGTGGGGATAATGTGTTTTTACAGTTGGGAACCGGCAATGTAACTGTAATTATGTTCTGGGTCTCCGAAAATATGAATACGACCCTTTGAAGTTTACTGTGGGAACTGAGTTGTAACCTTTTGTTCGCCATGTTGTTCAATGACGAAAATGTGTATAAAAGGAGCGATCCACTTTTGCAATTTGAAGCAGTCTCCCAGAACCTACACGTTGTGTGCTTCTTGTGATTTCTGTATCCCTGCAGTAAATAAATGCTGATCTTTGACGCCGCCGGAAGTGTCCCGTGTCTCTGTGTTTTGTACGCCGGAACAGGTAACCCACGAAGGTTTCAGGTGTTGTCCCCTGGCACCGCTGGGTCTTAGAATTGCCCAGTCCTTCAGCATGACTCATTTAATCAACATATAAGCAAAGACTGGATTCTAATGCTACTAAAACTTCTCAACATGACAGATTTTAAAACAGTTATCTGTCAGCAAATACATGATGTTACCAAGTGATTCTCTCACAGTGATCCCAAATACACACTAACTCACAGTATGATTCTAGACCAGCACCACTATCCCTATGAGCTTACCAAAACTCATTCACTACAGTGCAAGTGGTAAAGGAACTGCACACAATCTACATATTTCACAACTGCAATTTACTGTCAATGCCTGACTCATATAATGAAAGCATAAGCCATAACTGTCTTCTAATGCTACTAAAACTTGACAACATGATATGTTTTACAACACTTATCTGTCAGCAAATACACGATGTTACCAAACACTTCTCTCACAGTGGTTCCCAAATACACACAGACTCACAGTGTGATTCTAGACAAACAACACTATCCCTAGCAGCTTACCAAAACTCATTCACTACAGTGGAAGTGGTAAGGGAACTGCACACAATCTACATATTTCACGACTGCACTTTAGTGTCAATGCCTGACTCATTTAATCAACGCATAAGCAATGACTGGCTTCTAATGCTACTAAAACTTGACAACATGACAGGTTTTAAAACAGTTTTCTCTCAGCAAATACAAGATGTTACCAAACGCTTCTCTCACAGTGGTTCCCAAATGCACAAAGACTCACAGTGTGATTCTAGACAAGCACCAGTATTCCTAGGAGTTTACCAACACTCATTCACTACACTGGAAGTGATAAGGGAACTGCACACAATCTACATATTTCACGACTGCACTTTAGTGTCAATGCCTGACTCATTTAATCAACACATAATCAACGCATAATCAATGACTGGCTTCTAATGCTACTAAAACTTGACAACATGACAGGTTTTAAAACAGTTTTCTCTCAGCAAATACACAATGTTACCAAACGCTTCTCTCACAGTGGTTCCCAAATGCACAAAGACTCACAGTGTGATTCTAGACAAGCACTAGTATTCCTAGGAGTTTACCAAAACTCATTCACTACACTGGAAGTGATAAGGGAACTACACACAATCTACATATTTCACGACTGCACTTTAGTGTCAATACCTGACTCATTTAATCAACACATAAGCAAAGACTGGCTTCTAATGCTACTAAAACTTGACAACCTGACTGGTTTTAAAACACTTATCTATCAGCAAATACACGATATTACCAAATGCTTCTCTCACAGTGGTTCCCAAATGCACACAGACTCACTGTGTGATTCTAGACAAACAACACTATCCCTTGCACTATATGAAAACACATTTCTTCATCTAGAAGTAGTACTACATTTTAGTATAGAAACATAACATAACTCATTTCACAAATTCATAAACAATGACTGGTTTCTAATTCTACCAAAATATAAAAACTGCACAGTTATCTCTCTACAAACACATGAAAAACACAAATGCCAATCACAGAATGGTTTCTACATGCACACACATTGTAGAGAAAAAAAGTACTCCCTACACTTTAGCAGGAAAAATACATTAGTCTGATTAAAATCAAAATAGTCCACATACATCCCCTCACAATTAAATAACTCATCTTTCAAGTTCTTTTGTAGATTAAGGAGTATATCAATCACTCACCATATTTTCTTTTACATAATCTCTGTACTGTGCACCTCTCAGCAAAAGCATTTTCCACACATATACATGTAAACATCAAATCACAATCCTTCGCACATAAACTCAAAAGCAAACACACATTTCTATTGGTTAAACATTTCAACCCTTTCCAACTGAAATACATTTCAACCCTTCCCCCAATCTGCCTTTTGCCTGTTACCATAGAAACAGGTCATGGAACACTGCACTGAGCTCACAGGTCACAAGTTCAGCGCACAATGTTCCTACACAAGACAGGAAGTGTGCTTGACTTTTCAACATATCAGCTTATCATATATAATGTTCCTTACAATCTGTTTTTGTTAACCAATAACAATCATACCTTTAAAAAACAAAAATATACACCCTACCTTTCAGTGTAGAAAGTTGTTATACAACCAATGATTTCTTGTCGTTTTTCAAAAAACTTTGCCGTGGATCCGCGCACCCACCGCAAGAGAATCCGTGCATCCAACGCGATAGGATGCGCGCACCGTGCGCGCATTTCACCGCTTTTTTATTTTAAAAAGGGGGGCCCTAGGGGGTCCTTCTGGGACCCCCTAAGCACCTCTAGAGGGTCAGAGTATTCCCACTCTGCCCCCTTTATATGTTTTACGCACTTATTCCCCTTGCTTCTTCAGCCTCGCTTTTACCGAGGCAGAAAATGGCCGCCAACAGTTCCTGGTTTCGAATGTAGAGAGACGCTCGACAGCCAATTAGCATTCAGCGTGCGATCGGGAGGGTGCGCGCTCGGTTCGGGGAGGGTTCGCGTACGGTGCGGGTAGGGTCCGCGGATCCTCCGCGGCCATAGATATCACTAACTTTTTTACCCTAATTTTCTCAGGAACTACTGAACAGATTCACATCAAATATGCAAAAGGCACGAGTCCGAACTGAGGACTACCTCTTTGCCAAATTTGGTGTCATTCCGTCCAGCGGTTCGGGCTGTAGCTGCGACAACAGGGAAATTGCATGGGGAAACGTGTTTTGGGACCCCCCTTTTTTCTCGGCCCCCGCTTGACGAATCACCACGAAACTTTCAGGGTAGGAGCGGAGCGGAGCTGGCCAAAAGTTTGGAGAATTTCGCAAAGCTTCGTCAATCAGCGCCAAAGAAATTCCCAATAGAATGTTGCGGATTACCTATAGAACATAGATCCTAACTATAACTATCTACTGGCGACCGCCAGTAGATAATATATATATATACATATATATATATATATATATATATATATATATATTACCTACTGGCGGTCGCCAGTAGGTAGTTATAGTTAGGACCCCTTTTCCATAGGAAATCCGCAACATTCTATTTTGAATAACTTTGGCGCCGGTTGACGAATCCTCGCGACTTTCTCAAAATAGGTGGGGCGCTACGCTCCGCTCCTACCCTGAAAGTCTCGGGGGGATCCGTCAAGCGGGGGCTGAGATAAAAGGGGGGTCCCAAAACGCGTTTTTCCCATGCATTTTTCCATAGGACCTTTAGAACGAGCTACAGCCCGAACGGCTGAACAGAATTACTCGAAATTTGGCAGAGAGGTAGTCCCTAGGTCAAGGAAGTGCCTTTTGTAGGTTTGGTGTAAATCTGTTCAGTAGATTCTGAGAAAATAGCCTTTAAATCAATATATATATCTGAGCCCGCTTACGGTACGCTTACCGTACGCTTACCGTAAGCGTACGGTGGCGTGCGCGAGCGCGATTCTGATTGGCTCTTAGATCTTAGTAAACATTCGAATCGGCCGAAACCAGGAAGCGGCGGCCGCCATTTTGTGTATTTCACTCTGAAAAAAAAGAGTGAAAACAAGAAAAGGGGGCAATGAGGAGAGTTACAGACCCCCTAACATTTGTAAGGGGGTCAAAGAAGGACAGAAAAGTACAAAAAAAACATTTATTGATTTTTAAAAAAATCACGGGGTACGCGTACGGTAAGCTTACGGTAAGCGTACGGTAAAAAAAATTAAAAAAAATAAATGAAAAGCAGATTTAAGAGTTTAGATATTAGGGAGCTCTAAAAAGAGCTGTTGTGTTTATGAAGTCATTTTTTTAGTGGTACCTACAAGTAAGTACCGATGCAGAGTCTAAGGTTCAAAAGGAAGACTCTGTTCCCTTCATCATTGAAGTGCACACCATCTCCTCTATAAATGTCTTGCATGTCATAACGCAAGTTGTTGTGGTAAATGGCACCCATACCATAGTCACGGAGGAAAGCAGAAACAGATTTGTTGACGTGCTTTCTTGCTTTGTCAATCTGTGGACAGAAATGATTGGACCAGTTCCATTTTTGCCTTTGGCATATGTTGGAAAACACAAAGGCAGTTTTAGGGAAAAGAGAAAACAGTTGTGCAAAGGTGTCCTTCATAAGCATTTCCAGACCTACCCCAGTCAAAGTGCCTAGGTCATTGCCACCACAGTGCACTATTATGAGGTCAGGGTGTTGGATTTGCATGAAGGATTTCACCAATGGCATCAATTGGTGCCACTTTAACCCTCTCTGACCAATCCATTTAATGTCTACATTTGGCAAAGCAAGGTCTCTCACCATATCTGTTTTCTCTGCAAACTTTTCACTCCAGAAGACATAGCTGTGCCCTACAATCCACACTGTGAACATCTTCAAAGGAGATCTGGATGCACTCAGGAGGTGTCTTTCAGTAGAATGGCAATATGAAAAGAAAGACAGTTTGGAAATGGAGGCATACATATTTTTTTCAAAACAAAAAGAACTGATTGGCTGTTTCATACCATTCTAGAATAAAAACTAGGCTGTATGTGTAAATTAATAGAAGCATGTTTTGTATTGGTACAAAAAAATGTGTAACCAAAGAACAGTACTATGGATTTGCTGTTAGGTTAGAAAAGTCAAGCACTCTTGCTCTGTGGAATTGAAACATTGTTTGGCGAACTTCTGACCTAACTCAACACAGCAGTGTTCCATGAGCTGTTGCTATGGTAGCAGGCAGAAGTCAAGTTGGGGGAAGGGTACTAGGCAGAAGTCAAGTTGGGGGAAGGGTACTTTTGGAAAAGGGTTGGTTTTCAACCAATAGAAATGTGTGATTACATTTGAAAAAAAGGGGGAAGCACTGAGATTTGAAACTTACATGTATATGTGTGGAAAAATAGAGGGAAAGTTTGCCATTATCTGGTTCTGCTGAGAGGAGAGAGGTGAACACAACAGAGATCCTGGCTCTGATAATCTGCTGTTTGAGTGTCACATTTCTTTCACAACTAACTAATTTTAAAGGTGAGTTTACAGTTTGAGAGGGGATGTATGTGGTAACTTAAGAAATGAATAATAGAAATGGAAATTGTTTTTGTTGTAGTTGCGTTTATCATTTTCTGTTTTGGGAGAAATTTAAATGTGAGGAACATGTAAAATAATATGGAGTATGTTTTCACAATAAATTAAGGTGTACTGGAAAAAAAAAGAATAGTTTAAGGGTTTGAGGTTGGACTCAGTAAAGCAAATACATTCAGCATCACTAAGGCTGGTTGCCCTTGCTGGAGTGTAGGCAGTCACCGAGAATACACATGGTGGTGGTCTGAAAAAACAGTTTGGACATGTGCATTTAAATAAATCAAAAAAAGTGGTTTCATAATGTGTCAGTCTGTAAAAGTGATTTTCACTTGCCCCGAAAAAAAAAGAGCAGTAAGTGTGCTTTCAAATTGGCAAAGAAATTTCGTTTTGGGACTAATGTGAAAACATGACTCTGTGTGCAGAGAGGAATTATAGGCAGAGATTTATTGCGTATTGCTCTGGTGATTTCACAGTTGCATTAGATGGAAAGGGGGAGCGAATTTTTGGGGGAAGAAGCAGACTCTTAGCACACACCCATGTGCTTGCCATGTATAATCATGCACAGTATTTACAAGCGAGTGGGGTTTTCAGGTTTCAGTCTGTAATGCAAATACATTCAGCATCACTAAGGCTGGTTGCCCTTGCTGGAGTGTAGGCAGTCACCGAGAATACACATGGTGGTGGTCTGAAAAAACAGTTTGGACATGTGCATTTAAATAAATCAAAAAAAGTGGTTTCATAATGTGTCAGTCTGTAAAAGTGATTTTCACTTGCCCCGAAAAAAAAAAGAGCAGTAAGTGTGCTTTCAAATTGGCAAAGAAATTTCGTTTTGGGACTAATGTGAAAACATGACTCTGTGTGCAGAGAGGATTTATAGGCAGAGATTTATTGCATATTGCTCTGGTGATTTCACAGTTGCATTAGATGGAAAGGGGGAGCGAATTTTTGGGGGAAGAAGCAGACTCTTAGCACACACCCATGTGCTTGCCATGTATAATCATGCACAGTATTTACAAGCGAGTGGGGTTTTCAGGTTTCAGTCTGTAATGCAAATACATTCAGCATCACTAAGGCTGGTTGCCCTTGCTGGAGTGTAGGCAGTCACCGAGAATACACATGGTGGTGGTCTGAAAAAACAGTTTGGACATGTGCATTTAAATAAATCAAAAAAAGTGGTTTCATAATGTGTCAGTCTGTAAAAGTGATTTTCACTTGCCCCGAAAAAAAAAAGAGCAGTAAGTGTGCTTTCAAATTGGCAAAGAAATTTCGTTTTGGGACTAATGTGAAAACATGACTCTGTGTGCAGAGAGGAATTATAGGCAGAGATTTATTGCGTATTGCTCTGGTGATTTCACAGTTGCATTAGATGGAAAGGGGGAGCGAATTTTTGGGGGAAGAGGCAGACTCTTAGCACACACCCATGTGCTTGCCATGTATAATCATGCACAGTATTTACAAGCGAGTGGGGTTTTCAGGTTTCAGTCTGTAATGCAAATACATTCAGCATCACTAAGGCTGGTTGCCCTTGCTGGAGTGTAGGCAGTCCCCGAGAATACACATGGTGGTGGTCTGAAAAAACAGTTTGGACATGTGCATTTAAATAAATCAAAAAAAGTGGTTTCATAATGTGTCAGTCTGTAAAAGTGATTTTCACTTGCCCCGAAAAAAAAAAGAGCAGTAAGTGTGCTTTCAAATTGGCAAAGAAATTTCGTTTTGGGACTAATGTGAAAACATGACTCTGTGTGCAGAGAGGAATTATAGGCAGAGATTTATTGCGTATTGCTCTGGTGATTTCACAGTTGCATTAGATGGAAAGGGGGAGCGAATTTTTGGGGGAAGAGGCAGACTCTTAGCACACACCCATGTGCTTGCCATGTATAATCATGCACAGTATTTACAAGCGAGTGGGGTTTTCAGATTTCAGTCTGTAATGCAAATACATTCAGCATCATTAAGGCTGGTTGCCCTTGCTGGAGTGTAGGCAGTCACCGAGAATACACATGGTGGTGGTCTGAAAAAACAGTTTGGACATGTGCATTTAAATAAATCAAAAAAAGTGGTTTCATAATGTGTCAGTCTGTAAAAGTGATTTTCACTTGCCCCGAAAAAAAAAAGAGCAGTAAGTGTGCTTTCAAATTGGCAAAGAAATTTCGTTTTGGGACTAATGTGAAAACATGACTCTGTGTGCAGAGAGGAATTATAGGCAGAGATTTATTGCGTTTTGCTCTGGTGATTTCACAGTTGCATTAGATGGAAAGGGGGAGCGATGTTTGGGGGAAGAGGCAGACTCTTAGCACACACCCATGTGCTTGCCATGTATAATCATGCACAGTATTTACAAGCGAGTGGGGTTTTCAGGTTTCAGTCTGTAATGCAAATACATTCAGCATCACTAAGGCTGGTTGCCCTTGCTGGAGTGTAGGCAGTCACCGAGAATACACATGGTGGTGGTCTGAAAAAACAGAGATTTATTGCGTATTGCTCTGGTGATTTCACAGTTGCATTAGATGGAAAGGGGGAGCGAATTTTGGGGGGAAGAAGCAGACTCTTAGCACACACCCATGTGCGCAGAGATTTATTGCGTATTGCTCTGGTGATTTCACAGTTGCATTAGATGGAAAGGGGGAGCGAATTTTTGGGGGAAGAGGCAGACTCTTAGCACACACCCATGTGCTTGCCATGTATAATCATGCACAGTATTTACAAGCGAGTGGGGTTTTCAGGTTTCAGTCTGTAATGCAAATACATTCAGCATCACTAAGGCTGGTTGCCCTTGCTGGAGTGTAGGCAGTCACCGAGAATACACATGGTGGTGGTCTGAAAAAACAGTTTGGACATGTGCATTTAAATAAATCAAAAAAAGTGGTTTCATAATGTGTCAGTCTGTAAAAGTGATTTTCACTTGCCCCGAAAAAAAAAAGAGCAGTAAGTGTGCTTTCTAAATTGGCAAAGAAATTTCGTTTTGGGACTAATGTGAAAACATGACTCTGTGTGCAGAGAGGAATTATAGGCAGAGATTTATTGCGTATTGCTCTGGTGATTTCACAGTTGCATTAGATGGAAAGGGGGAGCGAATTTTTGGGGGAAGAAGCAGACTCTTAGCACACACCCATGTGCTTGCCATGTATAATCATGCACAGTATTTACAAGCGAGTGGGGTTTTCAGGTTTCAGTCTGTAATGCAAATACATTCAGCATCACTAAGGCTGGTTGCCCTTGCTGGAGTGTAGGCAGTCACCGAGAATACACATGGTGGTGGTCTGAAAAAACAGTTTGGACATGTGCATTTAAATAAATCAAAAAAAGTGGTTTCATAATGTGTCAGTATGTAAAAGTGATTTTCACTTGCCCCGAAAAAAAAAAGAGCAGTAAGTGTGCTTTCAAATTGGCAAAGAAATTTCGTTTTGGGACTAATGTGAAAACATGACTCTGTGTGCAGAGAGGAATTATAGGCAGAGATTTATTGCGTATTGCTCTGGTGATTTCACAGTTGCATTAGATGGAAAGGGGGAGCGAATTTTTGGGGGAAGAAGCAGACTCTTAGCACACACCCATGTGCTTGCCATGTATAATCATGCACAGTATTTACAAGCGAGTGGGGTTTTCAGGTTTCAGTCTGTAATGCAAATACATTCAGCATCACTAAGGCTGGTTGCCCTTGCTGGAGTGTAGGCAGTCACCGAGAATACACATGGTGGTGGTCTGAAAAAACAGTTTGGACATGTGCATTTAAATAAATCAAAAAAAGTGGTTTCATAATGTGTCAGTCTGTAAAAGTGATTTTCACTTGCCCCGAAAAAAAAAAGAGCAGTAAGTGTGCTTTCAAATTGGCAAAGAAATTTCGTTTTGGGACTAATGTGAAAACATGACTCTGTGTGCAGAGAGGAATTATAGGCAGAGATTTATTGCGTATTGCTCTGGTGATTTCACAGTTGCATTAGATGGAAAGGGGGAGCGAATTTTTGGGGGAAGAAGCAGACTCTTAGCACACACCCATGTGCTTGCCATGTATAATCATGCACAGTATTTACAAGCGAGTGGGGTTTTCAGGTTACAGTCTGTAATGCAAATACATTCAGCATCACTAAGGCTGGTTGCCCTTGCTGGAGTGTAGGCAGTCACCGAGAATACACATGGTGGTGGTCTGAAAAAACAGTTTGGACATGTGCATTTAATTAAATCAAAAAAAGTGGTTTCATAATGTGTCAGTCTGTAAAAGTGATTTTCACTTGCCCCGAAAAAAAAAGAGCAGTAAGTGTGCTTTCAAATTGGCAAAGAAATTTCGTTTTGGGACTAATGTGAAAACATGACTCTGTGTGCAGAGAGGAATTATAGGCAGAGATTTATTGCGTATTGCTCTGGTGATTTCACAGTTGCATTAGATGGAAAGGGGGAGCGAATTTTTGGGGGAAGAAGCAGACTCTTAGCACACACCCATGTGCTTGCCATGTATAATCATGCACAGTATTTACAAGCGAGTGGGGTTTTCAGGTTTCAGTCTGTAATGCAAATACATTCAGCATCACTAAGGCTGGTTGCCCTTGCTGTAGTGTAGCAGTCTGGACATGGGCTTTTTAAAAAATCTGAAAAGTGGTTTCATAATGTGACAGTTTGTAAAAGTGATTTTCACTTGCCCAAAAAAAAGAGCAGTTAGTGTGCATTCAAATTGGCATAGAAATTTCGTTTTGTGACTATTGTGAAAAGAAATGTAGTAATATATTTAAATACAATAAAGGAATTTTTTTTTAGTTTTTTTCAGGTATTGCTGAAGAGCAGTGAACAAAATTTAAGATGCCTACAAAATCCAGAGTTCAAAAAACGCTAAAAAAAAAACTATATTTGAAGACAACTGGAGGACCAAAGTTAGTAGAAGATGCTCATGTTGGGAAAAAGAAAAAATCTTCTGGTAAGCAGAAAAAACAATTTCTTAAAAATATATTCAAAACAAGGAAAAATGTACAAAATGTCTGTACTGGAAAGAATGTTACGAAACGAACAGAACAGGAAAAAATTGAGAATTTAGTTAATGCAAATATACCTTCTGCAACTGAAAAGATTTACATAAACAGAAAAACAGCGTTTAAAGAGATACGTAGAAAAATGTTTCAGAGAAGAGTTATGTCCAATTTGATAAAGGATGTGAAGAAATATAAGCAAAAGGCAAAATATTACAAGAGAAAAAAAGAAATTGAAGCCATTGCAGCAAAGGCATTAGAATTAAAAAGGAAACTATTCATATTAATTTTGAATAGGATGCGTACATTAGACAAAATGGTTAATGTACTGAAATCACATAGCAAAAGGAAAAGAGTAGTGAACAGAACAAACTTTTGTAAAGTGTTTTTAGGAAAGTGGATGCATAGTTCAAGTAGTGAACCTTTTTTTAATGAAGAGAGCTATTTTCAAAGTAATAGTTTGCTGCATGCAGTTGACACCAGAGGTCGTTCATACGAAGTAACAAATGGTTGCATAATGGAGAAGGAGATAATGGTTCCAAGAGATGAGGTACAAGTGATGGCAGATGAGGCAATGGGGAGACGTCCTAAAGCCCCAGTGTACACTTGGAATTGTAGTAGTATTTGCACTGTGCGTCAGGAATCTATTGACAAATTTCGAGAGTTTCTAAGAGAATATAGTAAAAAAAGTGTAAAACAGAAGATTAAGGTGCTTCAAAGTCTGGATCCATGCAGAGTGAGAGAGAATACTGGTTTGCAGGGTCATTCTCTGGCTTGTCTATCTAGAAAAGTGTGCAATAGTGTTTTCCATCATTTTAGGATGCTGGCTGTTCATCATACTGAAATGAGAAAGTTTGTGAGACGGTTGTATTTTGCCAAAAGTCCAGCAATAAAGTTAAATGAATTGAATAGGGCTCTGTTCCGAGGAACAGTATCAGATGTAGAGAAGGTTGTTGATGAAATTCAGTTTTGTTACTTTGGTCCTGAACAAAACAGTGCAGAGAAGGACACAGTAAATGAGGAAGAAGTGGAAGAGAATGTAGAACCCTCTGTAAGTAACACATTTAATGATCACATAACAAAATTTGCAATAGTCTCTAATGAAAGACCAAATTTTACTTGTATTTGTTGCCGCAGAACTCATTATAGAAAACAAACTAGGAATGTTGATCTCTACAGAAAGAGT
Source organism: Triturus cristatus (assembly GCF_964204655.1). Lineage (NCBI taxonomy): Eukaryota > Metazoa > Chordata > Amphibia > Caudata > Salamandridae > Triturus > Triturus cristatus. The sequence continues at coordinate 1,171,840,929 of NC_140580.1, read as the reverse complement.
GAAAATGAAGATAATTATAAGTGGAAGGATTTTGCCACATATATATTTCTAGAAAATTGTTTTGAATTGGGTGAAGATCAGCGTATTTGTAAATACTGTTACAACAAGTTAGAGGAAAATAGAATGCCGACCAGAGCTGTACATAATAATTTAGAATTGGATGCTATTCCTGCTGAACTTTCTGAATTAAATACATATGAGTCTATACTCATTCAATGTGTTCATCCGTTCCAGACCATAGTACGTATGGAGCCCAAAACTGGTAAATTACCTCCTTCAGATTTACTGAGAGGTTTAAAAGGTAGAGTGGTGTATTTGCCCTTGGATTTGAAAAAAAATATGGAAACTATTGATGCGGATACTTTGGAAACTGAACCATTAATTATTCTGGTTAATGGTGTACCTACAAAGAATAAGAAGATTTGGCAGGAGCTGGTAGATGTGCGGAAAGTACAAAGAGCAAATTTGTATTTGAAAAAAAATAACAAATGGTATGAATCAATTTATATAGAAGAAGAAGAAGAAGAAGAAGATTTACAAGAAGACACAGAAATACCAACTGGACAAATTGAAAAAGTGGACAAGTCAAAGGAAGAAGAAATTTATGAACATTTTAGCATACATCCTCTTCATTCGAAAGAAGTTATGGGAGACAATATTGATCTCTTTCAGATGAAGAAAGCAAAAGGAACTCCCGTGAGTGTATGGGAGGAGAGCTTGGAAGCTCGATGTTTTCCCCAGCTGTTTCCTAAAGGAAAAGGAGGACGATACGATGAACGTCCAGAACAGATTCCAGCTTCTGAGTATCGGACTACAAGACTATATGCTGAAGATCCCAGATTTCGACAAAGTATTCCTTATTTGTTCCATCTTTTATTTGAAAGCGACTTGTCTGCACTGTCTTATGCAGTAAATCACATTTTAAAAAGTGGAGTACATTTACAAAATGTGTCTGCTAAGGATTTTATGGAGAAAGTGCAGCACCGAGATGATCATTTGGAAACACAACTGATCAATCTGATGGCTTGTCAGCGTGGGACAAATGAATATTGGTACCGACGCCATGGTGAACTAAAATGCATGTTACGGAATTTAGGAACACCAACATGGTTCCTTACCCTAAGCTGTGCCGAGTACGCTTGGGATGATTTACTGGATTGTCTACGAGAGGCCAATTCAAACATTAAAAACATCGAATACAAGACAGCAGGAGAACTGTGCTCATTGGATCCGGTTAATGTTTGCAGATATTTCAATCATAGATTTGAGGCTATGATGTCCTTCATCTGCAATAAAAAAAATCCACCCCTTGGAGAAGTAGTGGATTTCTTTTGGAGAAAAGAGTACCAGGCAAGAGGTGCTCCTCATATTCATATGCTGTTGTGGATCAAGGATGCCCCAAAGTTTGGAACAGATGCTGATGAAGCAGTGTTATCTTACATTGAAGAATATGCAACATGTGCTATACCAAAAAGCACAGAAGAGAACAAGTTAAAGGAGCAAGTTTTACGTTTCCAAAGTCATCGGTGTGGAAAATACTGTCGACGGAAATACAAGAGCAAAGAAAAATACTACACTAAATGTCGATTTGGATTTCCTAGACCTGTTCTTTCAAATGGAAGAGTCAACAGTTTTATGTCAGCTGTGAGACATACTATCACAAGAAAATCACCTAAGAATACCTACAACCTAAAAAGAAAAGAAGAATCAAAAAATATAAATGACTACAACCCAGTCATTTTATCCATGTGGAACGCTAACATGGATATACAGTATGTAGCTGACAATTCCATTGCTGTTGCTCGATATGTAACGTCTTACATTACGAAATCAGAAAAAACAGAATTGAAAGAAATGTGGGAAGAGATTTCTCACGAGAAGACTGTCAGTAAGAAGCTGTACAGTTTCAGTTTGAAGATGTTATCGCATCGAGAAATTGGATCCTACGAATGTTCAGATAGGTTATCTTCTGCAAGTCTCTACTCGAAGTCAAGAAGAATAATTTGGGCAAGTTTAGGCCTTGCAGCAATGAGAAATCGGGTACTGAAATCTGTAGGAGAAATTGAATATTTGGCCGAGAATGACCCAGAAAGTACAGATATTTTGAAAACAAACATGTTGGACACATATTATCCCAAGAGAAGTCAACATCTGGAGAACATGTGTCTCTATGAAGTGCTGCAGAACTACATTTATTCACGGAAAGCCACAGAAGACATCAATAATGGAAAATATAAAGTCGTTGGTGAGGAAGGATGTTTGGTGAAGCAAACAATAGGAAGTTTGATAAATCACCGGAAGCTGAGTTGCGACACTACTGACAAGAAGGAATTTTACTACTTGGCTCTTTTACAGTTGTTTAAACCATGGCGTACAGAGGATGAACTACTGGGAGAATTCCAGAGCTATGAAGATTCTTTTAATGCTTGCAAAGACAGCATACAATGCAGTACATTCTCAACTTATCTGCAAATGTTAAATGAAGAAATTGATCAGGAAACTACAATTGCAGCAGAAATCGCTAGAGATAGTTCTCAGGACAGCCAAAGTTCAGGAACACTCAGTCAAGATCCCCTAGGACAACCAATCATTGAAAATGAAGCATCAATAGCCATGAATGAAGTGGAAACGGCTATGAATCAAGCTCAAGAAGAATTTATAGACTTAGAAAATTTGGAAAGACAACTGAATCAAGAGCAGCAACAAATTTATGAAGAGATCAAAAACAAAATTGATCACGGATTTCTACATGAAAAAAAAGAGTGCTCATGCACATCATTTCATCCAATCAGGATGTATGTAAGCGGACAAGCTGGAACTGGAAAAAGTTTCCTAATAAAAGTCATCAGAAGCTACCTAAAGCAAAAAACGGATTCTACTTTGTCTTGTGTGGTTACTGCTCCAACTGGGTTAGCAGCATATAACATAAAAGGAATCACTTTACATCGTTTGCTAATGTTACCAGTGGAGCATGAGAACAAAATACAATTCAACAAGCTAACTGGAGAAGCATCCTTGGAAGTTTCAAGAGTATTGAAGAAGATGCAAGTTCTCATTATTGATGAGGTGAGCATGGTATCAAACTTAATGCTTGCCTTTGTGCATTTAAGAATGCAGCAAATTTTGAAGACAGACTATGACATGTTATTTGGTGGAAAACACGTCATAGTTTTTGGAGATCTTTTGCAACTTACTCCAGTTAAAGGACAACCAGTGTTTAATACTGTCACACATGAAGACACGAAGAAGTCATTGGGAAGCATCGGAAATACAAATATTTGGTCCTTCTTTGAGTACAAGGAACTTACTACTAATATGAGGCAAGCAAACGATGAAGAATATGGAAGTATTCTGAAAGATATCAGGATTGGACTACTCACAGAAGTTGGCAAAAAAACATTACAGAGTCGGCTGCTACATAATTTATTTCCAAAGGAAGAAATAGTTGCAGAGAAGATATACAAGAACATTGCAGAAAACAAAAGTGTCATCTGCTTAATGCCAACTCTACGTGAATGCTCAATATTCAATGAGGAGCTTTTGAAATTGGAAAAGGAAGAGATCAGGAAATTGGAAGCAGTGGACAAAATTGAGGATGGAAGAATTAGTGTCACAGTAACAGGCAAACTGAAAAATAAATTGGACTCACTAGAGAAGAACATCTCCAAAACAGCTGGATTAGAAAAAAATCTATATGTTTGCATGAACTGTAGAGTATTTTTAAGGAGAAATTTGGATGTTGAAAAAGGTTTAGTTAATGGAGCGATGGGAAGAGTTGTGGGTTTTATTAATTACCAGAAAAAAGAAGGAGTTGAATGTTTAAAAATAAAATTTGATCAGATAGAAGAAGTTAAAGATATTTGTCGTTGTACAGTACGTTTTATGCTTGTGAAAGACTTATATGTACGTAGGAAGCAGTTTCCGTTTTCTCTAGCATATGCTGTAACTATTCACAAGTCTCAAGGATTGACTGTAGATTGTGCATTTGTGAACATTGGTTCAACTGTGTTCAAAGAAGGTATGGCATATGTAGCTTTGTCACGAGTGAAAACATTATCAGGTTTATTCATGATAGACTTTGATGACTCAAAAGTTAGTGCTGATACAAACTGTGTAAAGGAGTATAATAGATTAAGAAGAAGCTATGCTCCTCATTTAGGTCAGTATCCTGTGTTGGAGAAACGTGTAGTTTCTCGTAAAAGAAAAAATGAGAATATCTGTAATGAAGATGTAGAGAAGAGGAAAAAAAAGAGGAGTGATGTAATTGCAAGCAAAAAGAAAAAGGAAAATGAAGAACAGGTTGTAGGATGTCATTTTGAAAATAGCTCTGGTGTCAACTGCTACGCAAATGTAGTGCTGAATGTTGCATTTTATCTGAAAAGTTTGCAAGAGCAGATAATAGTAAATCAGGGAAAAAGATTCTGTTCAGAGCTGAGTCTCCTTTTTCAAAAGCTGAGTAAAGATAAAACTCAAATAGAAAGTGCTACTGAAATTAGAAAACTTTTAGATGTATGTTCAGGACGAACACAGTTTTCTCAAAATGAACAGCAAGATGCACATGAATTTTTGATGTATTTTCTTCAGGTAGTGGAAGAAGAAGGAGTTCCCATTGACATTTTTTTTGGTCTCTCTTATAAATGGGAACATAGTTGTGATAATTGTTATAATATATGTGGCTCTATTTAAATAAAAACCACAATGCTAGCGGAATCCCCCTGAGGCAGCACCGGATTTAAAGATAACTCAATATAGTAGTAAGGTGAAACGATTATTTATTCACCAGGAGTGTGCACTATTGGTTAGCACCCGCCAGCACAATGCCGTTCCAATACTTGGAATATACAAATGACAAAACACAGCACCAAGTGCACCACTCTATTCATGTAATACAAATAAATCCAAATTTTCAAGGTGGTACGTTTTCCAAAAAGTTCTTCTTTAATGTTCAGTTTAAAATGTGAATGTTTTAACAACAGCAAAAACAGCCGACGCGTTTCGTCCAACTTTGGACTTCTTCAGGGCTGTAACAAAATTATATACACAAAAACACAAAAAGTATAAATGACATACATAAAGACAAAAGCACGAATAGCACATACAATACATGTATAAATATTAAAAACTTGTTAGACTAGAGCATATTAATATCAAAATGATGACAGGCTCATATGAGCACATCTTAATGCTGCTAAAAAAAGGCTACAACAACCGACAACAATAATACAATAAACAACCATGTGCATTAGGATAACAAAGCAATATTACCGTGAAACATGGGGGCACCCCTCAACATATGTCACATGTAAAGGATGAGCCTAAGTTATCATAAAAGGGAATAGGGACCAGAAAAAGCGTAAAGGAATGGTAGAACAGGGGAAAAAGAAAGGGACGTCACCCCAGTGTGATAAGGAGACAGTAGGTAAATGGAGCGAAACCAGCTAGTGAAAATAAAACCAAGAGATGGGAATAAGGCGAAAATAACGTCTTATTACGGCAACAAGCTCAATTTGTACCCACCTAAGGTCGTAGGTTGAAATATAGACACAAATGGTTTTGATTGGCTCAAATCCAAAATCTAGCACAGTGCAGCTGGATTTGGAATATCCATGATATAAGGTCAAAGTCCCTAAAAGGCAAAGAAAGCCACATAAGAATCCCTAAGAGGGAACCAGCAACTTCTCTAAAGCAATTATCATAAACGTAGACAATGTGTAAACCTACTTACTGTATAGAAGAGAAAATGGATGGTACCATTTAATATTTCAGAAATTCAAAAGCGGTGTTCTCATAGTGTCAGTGACAGATCGTAGTCAATTGATAAGAACAAATTTGTCTTATCGTTGAATACCTAAAAATGAGGGGGATATATTTGAGGCATGTCTCTCACAAAAAATTGACGTTTATAGAGAAAAGAACAGTAGCATAGCGAGTCAGGCTAAAATCCTTATAAGTCGGGAACTTTGACAATAGTAATAGGATATGTATAAATAGCATCAGTGTCAGCGGTGGTCATGAATTAAGTTTAACCTATGTAAGGCAAGAAAAATACACCAAAACCTCCAAGAGTCCTACGTTTAAACCAATCGGTAATGTAAAATACATGACGGTATTTAAATGGTTATATGTAAACAGTATCAATGTCGGCAAAAGCCATGAATTAAAATTAAACATATACAAGGCAAGAGAAAGGTGCCAAAAGTTCCATGAATCCTACGTAAAACCAATCGGAAAAGTCAAAGACGTGACGGTATTAAGGTGGATGAAACGAAAGTAACCTCAGAGCTATCAATAGCACGCTAATATCAAAATGCGTCGTGACCCTCCCTGCAGGCATGAGAGGAGACTTCTTACCCGATTCAGTATTCAAAGGCGCAGTGAAAGGCAAATGTCCGCTCCGTCCAGAGACAGCAACACCCACTAGTAAGAGAAGACTTGTTTAAATAGTGTGGAGTATCAGACTCAGATAACAAACACTTGTGAGCGATTCCCGAAGATCGGGAGTTCAAGCCAAGGGTCCGGCGTAGGCCGAAGGGGAAGAATATCGAGAAGCCAGTCGCCATATTGGAGCGAGCAACAGAGCCTGTATGCCCGTTGCCCGTATCGTAACGTAAACAGGAAATTGATGATCCCAAGTGTGCCGGGACACACTCACTTCAACCTAACATGATTTCCCAGAGTACTGTGAGGTCACCTATCAGTAGTGAAAAAATAAACAAAACTAAGATTTAATAAATTCAAGTAATAATGTTACGTTATATTGGCTTTCTAAGTATGACCAATGAAAGACGTACAAGCCTAAAGGAGCTTGTACGGCTTATCTGCGGCATCTCACCATCTTAGAAAATATATGAGGCATGCGTAATTAAACGAAAAAGCAACGGTCTCAACCAACGAATATCCTTATTCGGCCGCCATCTTAGGTGAGTCAAAATACAGCTAATGTGAATATAGTTGTAACAACAGAATGCTTATTGCCATACGGCCATAGTACGTCGTACATACTCAAATGAGAGCCAAGTTAACATTTGAGAACACCCATCATCCTGGAGTATATATGAGGTGTGCGTGGTTGAATGGAGGAAAACAAAGTCTCCAACAGCTTGTATCCTAGAAACAGTCGCCATCTTGGAGTGGTCGGAAAACCGATTACCTCCAAGGGGTGGAAACAGCTGTACATAACGGCCAGAAGTTCCTAATTACACGAATAAACCAACGGATATTTATGATGTTAGCGAATCCAAGTAATCTAAATTAACTCATCATAATAGAATACATGTCAGGTGTGCATGGTTGAATGGAGAGAGTGGAACAAAACCAAGTCATCTAAACTAACTTATCATACTAGAGTACATGCAAGGTGTGCATGGTTGAATGGAAAGAAAAACCAGACCCCACCAACGTGTGTCTTAAAAGAGGTCGCCATCCTGAAGGGGGAAACACCCCTAGACATAAAATCATAATAGACACTCAACATATAATTGATGCCTCGAAATACGTCAAGCGGGCTACCCCGAAAAGTGAGAGGAGAAATACACATATCCCCAAAAAACCGATTGAGTAGAACGCAGGGCAACAATCCCAATTTAATGGTAACCATGGATCATGTGTCATATGGTGAGTTGTGCCCAGAGGGAACAGATTCAGAAGGGACGGGAGTACATTTGGGGGAGAGGTCATGATTAAATATTGAGATTTCTTCGCATAACTATGCTACGCATTGTGTCAAACATGGACATCAATGATGACATTCAGCAGCCTATTTAATTCGAATTCAGTTTAGAGGAACAGAGGTTATATGGAGAGGGAAAAAGGTAGGGTGATCTTGTACATTTCAGAGAAAATAATGCAATTCGGATTCATTGTTATGACCCATCTCTACACATCGGAGTCTACAAATCCAACTTGCTTCGTTTCTCCTCAGGTTCTGTTCCCTATTCCCACCCCTAGGAGAGATCCGTGTGTGATCAATACCAAAAAACCACAGATCATCCAGATTATGTTGTTGTTCCTGGCAGTGTAATGTTAAAGGGTATCTCAGGTCCCCATTCTTAACTGCCCTGACATGTTCCTGAATCCTGACCTTTAATTCTCTCTTCGTGCTGCCTACATATATCTTGTTGCATGGGCATCCTAATATATATGTCACAAATTTGGTTCTGCACGTAATGATGTGTTTAATCGTATGTACTCTACCATTGTTAAATTCGAAGGTACGGGTCCTATTTTTACCTATTTTACAGACGGAACACTGGGTGCATGTGAAAAACCCACCCTGACCATCCCTCATCCAATTGGGGGCTTTGGGTGTTAGAACCAAACTAGGGCAAAGCATGTTTCTTAAATTTTTTCCCCGTTTGTAGGTAACCTTTGGGTATTTAGTGATCTCATTCCTGATGCCTGGGACCTCCTCAAGTAATCTCCAGTGTTTACGTAAGATGTTGTAAATTCTGCTACTGTCCCTGTTGTAACCCGTTACTAAGGCAGTGGGTGAGCTTCTCCCTGTCATACTTGGTGTTTTCACAGCAAGTGTGCTTTCCCGCTTAATATTCAATGCCCTTTTTTCAGTTTTATCCATCAGGCTGGCAGGATAACCTCTTTCCAAAAACCTCTTTTTCGTTTCTGTTAGGTTTTGAACAAATGACTCATGGGTACTGCAGACCCTTCTCATTCTCACCATTTCACCAAATGGGATGTTGTTAACCACATGGCGGGGGTGAGCACTGTCATAGTGTAAAACACTGTTACAGGCTGTGGATTTGCGATGGATGGTACTTTGTATTGTGTTATTGTTAGCAAAAAATTGAATGTCTAAGAAATCAATCCTCTCTTTGTTCCAGTTTAAGGTCAGTCGGATGTTATACGGATTATCATTTAGATAGTTGTAATATTCCATGAGTTCTGGGACAGGTCCATTCCAGATAATGATAATATCATCGATGTACCTGCCCCAGAACAACACAAAATCCGTCCATGCAGATGAGTGTCTGCCCCAGGCATGCACCCGCTCATACCAGCCCATGAAAAGGCCGGCATAAGCGGGTGCAAACCTAGAGCCCATTGCAGTGCCCTGTATCTGTTGGTACCACCCATTATCATGCATGAAATAGTTTTTAGAGAGAATTATGTCCGTCATCTCCATCAACATTTCATTGTGGCCCAGATGGTCAGCCGTTCTTTGTCCCAGAAAGTGCTCCATGGCTCTAACACCAAACTCTTTTTTGATGCTGGTGTAGAGACTAGTGACATCCAAGGTCACAAAAATCATCGAGTCCAACCACTCCAGGCCCTCAAATTTCGAAAGTATATCTTTACTATCCTTTATGTATGCAGGCAGTTGTTGCACCAGTGGTTGGAGAAAGCCATCCACATACTCAGATAATCTTTCCGTAGGGGAATTGATGCCTGAGATTATTGGGCGTCCTGGGGGAAAAGGGCCACCCTTATGGACCTTTGGTAAGATGTATATACATGGAAAGGTAGGTTCCATAACCGTCAAGTATCTGTACTCTTTCTCATCAATGAGCCCAATCTCACGCCACTCAAAGAGTTTATTGTTAATGTGATCACATAGTTGCCTAGTGGGATTGAGTGTAAGTCTCCTATAGCATGTGGCATCCGCCAACTGTCTCTCAATTTCCCCCATGTAGGCCTCCTTGTCCATCACGACCACATTACCCCCTTTATCCGCCTCCCGGATGACTATCGAGGGGTCCGATTTCAGATTTTTTATAGCTTGGTTCTCAGTCAGGGAGAGATTAAATTTAGTATTAATCGTTCTGGGCGGGGCGGTTTTGAGTTTGTAGAGGTCACGTGTGACCCTCTCATGAAATGTGTCGATGTTAGGGTGTGTCCCTGATGGAATAAATTTGGATTTCAGTTGAAGTCCACTATTGACACTCAGATCCTCCGTTATGTTTAGTTCCATACGGAGTGACTCTGTATCTATCTCCGTTTCAGACTGGATTGATAACATGGATCTCAAGGTGTTGAATTCCGAGACCGTTTGTACAATATCAGTGCGATTGGAAGAATTATCAATGCATGGAGGCAAGGTGTTTGCAAAGTGGTTTTTTAATTTAAGCAGTCGTACAAATTTGTAAACATCAACAAAAATATCTACATCGTTGCCTGTTTGAGTTGGGCAAAATCCCAAACCCCTACTCAGAACGGTAATCTCATCATAAGACAGTACTTTTTTTGAAAGGTTGATTATTTTCAAATTGTTCGTCATATTAGTATCAACTTCCCTCACTTCCTGATTCCTCCCTTCCTGGTTCTTGTAGTCCTTTCTGGGATCTCCTTCGTTATATTCTTGTTTTTTTCGCTGTTCCTGCCATCTCCTGCCACCTCGTCTTGTCTTTGTTCTTTTCCCAATGGTCTTCCACCCACCCTGACTTTCTCCATTTCTAATAAAAAAGATGAAGCGGAGTGGGGTTGGATGTTATCAGAGGGTCTTGTAGTGGTGTCCTCAGGGGCTATGGAACTGACGGAGGATGAGATTGAAGACACACTGCCCGCTAATGAGGAACCCATAGTATCCTCACGTTGCCTCTTACCTTCCCCAGTCACTTTGATGTTGTCATATTTCCGGGCAAACGTGTAGACCCTCCCGTCCCTATAGTCTTTGTCATCCCTGCGTATCTTTTTAACCTTCTTATCTTTAAGATAAATCTGGTGGTCATCCAAAATTTTATCTAATATTTCATAATTTTTCTTAGTGGCCTCCTTTAGGTCCATAGATGTTATTTCAGACTCTAATTCTGTGATCTCCTGTTCTAGCTTCTTACCCTTACATTCTGCATTTTTGATAAGAATACGCATCATCACAAATGATGCGTCATGTAAGTTTTTTTCCCAATCCTTCAAATCCCCCTCCTCAAGATTCTCGAAGGTAGATAGATTAAAATTCTCAACCCTCTGGGGATTTTATCATTCTCTATATACTTGGTCAGGGTGGTGCCATCCCACCACCGTGCCATCTCAGCCTTTTTTAGCCTTTCTAACTTTTGAAATTTGCTGCGTAGTCCTTCGGAGCTGGGGGTGGCCGTAGCTTGTCCTCCTGCCCTTGGATTACTGACAAATAAGTCCTGTGCCAACTCGTGTCTTCTGTCCTTAAACTGTGCCATAGTGGACTTAATAAGACAAGACTGAAATTCAGATATTCAAAAACGTTCCTTTCGTACAATATAACAGAGTTAAATCCGTGCTAAAAGGGTGACATCATACATAAATAAAAACCACAATGCTAGCGGAATCCCCCTGAGGCAGCACCGGATTTAAAGATAACTCAATATAGTAGTAAGGTGAAACGATTATTTATTCACCAGGAGTGTGCACTATTGGTTAGCACCCGCCAGCACAATGCCGTTCCAATACTTGGAATATACAAATGACAAAACACAGCACCAAGTGCACCACTCTATTCATGTAATACAAATAAATCCAAATTTTCAAGGTGGTACGTTTTCCAAAAAGTTCTTCTTTAATGTTCAGTTTAAAATGTGAATGTTTTAACAACAGCAAAAACAGCCGACGCGTTTCGTCCAACTTTGGACTTCTTCAGGGCTGTAACAAAGTTATATACACAAAAACACAAAAAGTATAAATGACATACATAAAGACAAAAGCACGAATAGCACATACAATACATGTATAAATATTAAAAACTTGTTAGACTAGAGCATATTAATATCAAAATGATGACAGGCTCATATGAGCACATCTTAATGCTGCTAAAAAAAGCTACAACAACCGACAACAATAATACAATAAACAACCATGTGCATTAGGATAACAAAGCAATATTACCGTGAAACATGGGGGCACCCCTCAACATATGTCACATGTAAAGGATGAGCCTAAGTTATCATAAAAGGGAATAGGGACCAGAAAAAGAGTAAAGGAATGGTAGAACAGGGGAAAAAGAAAGGGACGTCACCCCAGTGTGATAAGGAGACAGTAGGTAAATGGAGCGAAACCAGCTAGTGAAAATAAAACCAAGAGATGGGAATAAGGCGAAAATAACGTCTTATTACGGCAACAAGCTCAATTTGTACCCACCTAAGGTCGTAGGTTGAAATATAGACACAAATGGTTTTGATTGGCTCAAATCCAAAATCTAGCACAGTGCAGCTGGATTTGGAATATCCATGATATAAGGTCAAAGTCCCTAAAAGGCAAAGAAAGCCACATAAGAATCCCTAAGAGGGAACCAGCAACTTCTCTAAAGCAATTATCATAAACGTAGACAATGTGTAAACCTACTTACTGTATAGAAGAGAAAATGGATGGTACCATTTAATATTTCAGAAATTCAAAAGCGGTGTTCTCATAGTGTCAGTGACAGATCGTAGTCAATTGATAAGAACAAATTTGTCTTATCGTTGAATACCTAAAAATGAGGGGGATATATTTGAGGCATGTCTCTCACAAAAAATTGACGTTTATAGAGAAAGAACAGTAGCATAGCGAGTCAGGCTAAAATCCTTATAAGTCGGGAACTTTGACAATAGTAATAGGATATGTATAAATAGCATCAGTGTCAGCAGTGGTCATGAATTAAGTTTAACCTATGTAAGGCAAGAAAAATACACCAAAACCTCCAAGAGTCCTACGTTTAAACCAATCGGTAATGTAAAATACATGACGGTATTTAAATGGTTATATGTAAACAGTATCAATGTCGGCAAAAGCCATGAATTAAAATTAAACATATACAAGGCAAGAGAAAGGTGCCAAAAGTTCCATGAATCCTACGTAAAACCAATCGGAAAAGTCAAAGACGTGACGGTATTAAGGTGGATGAAACGAAAGTAACCTCAGAGCTATCAATAGCACGCTAATATCAAAATGCGTCGTGACCCTCCCTGCAGGCATGAGAGGAGACTTCTTACCCGATTCAGTATTCAAAGGCGCAGTGAAAGGCAAATGTCCGCTCCGTCCAGAGACAGCAACACCCACTAGTAAGAGAAGACTTGTTTAAATAGTGTGGAGTATCAGACTCAGATAACAAACACCTGTGAGCGATTCCCGAAGATCGGGAGTTCAAGCCAAGGGTCCGGCGTAGGCCGAAGGGGAAGAATATCGAGAAGCCAGTCGCCATATTGGAGCGAGCAACAGAGCCTGTATGCCCGTTGCCCGTATCGTAACGTAAACAGGAAATTGATGATCCCAAGTGTGCCGGGACACACTCACTTCAACCTAACATGATTTCCCAGAGTACTGTGAGGTCACCTATCAGTAGTGAAAAAATAAACAAAACTAAGATTTAATAAATTCAAGTAATAATGTTACGTTATATTGGCTTTCTAAGTATGACCAATGAAAGACGTACAAGCCTAAAGGGGCTTGTACGGCTTATCTGCGGCATCTCACCATCTTAGAAAATATATGAGGCATGCGTAATTAAACGAAAAAGCAACGGTCTCAACCAACGAATATCCTAATTCGGCCGCCATCTTAGGTGAGTCAAAATACAGCTAATGTGAATATAGTTGTAACAACAGAATGCTTATTGCCATACGGCCATAGTACGTCGTACATACTCAAATGAGAGCCAAGTTAACATTTGAGAACACCCATCATCCTGGAGTATATATGAGGTGTGCGTGGTTGAATGGAGGAAAACAAAGTCTCCAACAGCTTGTATCCTAGAAACAGTCGCCATCTTGGAGTGGTCGGAAAACCGATTACCTCCAAGGGGTGGAAACAGCTGTACATAACGGCCAGAAGTTCCTAATTACACGAATAAACCAACGGATATTTATGATGTTAGCGAATCCAAGTAATCTAAATTAACTCATCATAATAGAATACATGTCAGGTGTGCATGGTTGAATGGAGAGAGTGGAACAAAACCAAGTCATCTAAACTAACTTATCATACTAGAGTACATGCAAGGTGTGCATGGTTGAATGGAAAGAAAAACCAGACCCCACCAACGTGTGTCTTAAAAGAGGTCGCCATCCTGAAGGGGGAAACACCCCTAGACATAAAATCATAATAGACACTCAACATATAATTGATGCCTCGAAATACGTCAAGCGGGCTACCCCGAAAAGTGAGAGGAGAAATACACATATCCCCAAAAAACCGATTGAGTAGAACGCAGGGCAACAATCCCAATTTAATGGTAACCATGGATCATGTGTCATATGGTGAGTTGTGCCCAGAGGGAACAGATTCAGAAGGGACGGGAGTACATTTGGGGGAGAGGTCATGATTAAATATTGAGATTTCTTCGCATAACTATGCTACGCATTGTGTCAAACATGGACATCAATGATGACATTCAGCAGCCTATTTAATTCGAATTCAGTTTAGAGGAACAGAGGTTATATGGAGAGGGAAAAAGGTAGGGTGATCTTGTACATTTCAGAGAAAATAATGCAATTCGGATTCATTGTTATGACCCATCTCTACACATCGGAGTCTACAAATCCAACTTGCTTCGTTTCTCCTCAGGTTCTGTTCCCTATTCCCACCCCTAGGAGAGATCCGTGTGTGATCAATACCAAAAAACCACAGATCATCCAGATTATGTTGTTGTTCCTGGCAGTGTAATGTTAAAGGGTATCTCAGGTCCCCATTCTTAACTGCCCTGACATGTTCCTGAATCCTGACCTTTAATTCTCTCTTCGTGCTGCCTACATATATCTTGTTGCATGGGCATCCTAATATATATGTCACAAATTTGGTTCTGCACGTAATGATGTGTTTAATCGTATGTACTCTACCAGTGTTAAATTCGAAGGTACGGGTCCTATTTTTACCTATTTTACAGACGGAACACTGGGTGCATGTGAAAAACCCACCCTGACCATCCCTCATCCAATTGGGGGCTTTGGGTGTTAGAACCAAACTAGGGCAAAGCATGTTTCTTAAATTTTTTCCCCGTTTGTAGGTAACCTTTGGGTATTTAGTGATCTCATTCCTGATGCCTGGGACCTCCTCAAGTAATCTCCAGTGTTTACGTAAGATGTTGTAAATTCTGCTACTGTCCCTGTTGTAACCCGTTACTAAGGCAGTGGGTGAGCTTCTCCCTGTCATACTTGGTGTTTTCACAGCAAGTGTGCTTTCCCGCTTAATATTCAATGCCCTTTTTTCAGTTTTATCCATCAGGCTGGCAGGATAACCTCTTTCCAAAAACCTCTTTTTCGTTTCTGTTAGGTTTTGAACAAATGACTCATGGGTACTGCAGACCCTTCTCATTCTCACCATTTCACCAAATGGGATGTTGTTAACCACATGGCGGGGGTGAGCACTGTCATAGTGTAAAACACTGTTACAGGCTGTGGATTTGCGATGGATGGTACTTTGTATTGTGTTATTGTTAGCAAAAAATTGAATGTCTAAGAAATCAATCCTCTCTTTGTTCCAGTTTAAGGTCAGTCGGATGTTATACGGATTATCATTTAGATAGTTGTAATATTCCATGAGTTCTGGGACAGGTCCATTCCAAATAATGATAATATCATCGATGTACCTGCCCCAGAACAACACAAAATCCGTCCATGCAGATGAGTGTCTGCCCCAGGCATGCACCCGCTCATACCAGCCCATGAAAAGGCCGGCATAAGCGGGTGCAAACCTAGAGCCCATTGCAGTGCCCTGTATCTGTTGGTACCACCCATTATCATGCATGAAATAGTTTTTAGAGAGAATTATGTCCGTCATCTCCATCAACATTTCATTGTGGCCCAGATGGTCAGCCGTTCTTTGTCCCAGAAAGTGCTCCATGGCTCTAACACCAAACTCTTTTTTGATGCTGGTGTAGAGACTAGTGACATCCAAGGTCACAAAAATCATCGAGTCCAACCACTCCAGGCCCTCAAATTTCGAAAGTATATCTTTACTATCCTTTATGTATGCAGGCAGTTGTTGCACCAGTGGTTGGAGAAAGCCATCCACATACTCAGATAATCTTTCCGTAGGGGAATTGATGCCTGAGATTATTGGGCATCCTGGGGGAAAAGGGCCACCCTTATGGACCTTTGGTAAGATGTATATACATGGAAAGGTAGGTTCCATAACCGTCAAGTATCTGTACTCTTTCTCATCAATGAGCCCAATCTCACGCCACTCAAAGAGTTTATTGTTAATGTGATCACATAGTTGCCTAGTGGGATTGAGTGTAAGTCTCCTATAGCATGTGGCATCCGCCAACTGTCTCTCAATTTCCCCCATGTAGGCCTCCTTGTCCATCACGACCACATTACCCCCTTTATCCGCCTCCCGGATGACTATCGAGGGGTCCGATTTCAGATTTTTTATAGCTTGGTTCTCAGTCAGGGAGAGATTAAATTTAGTATTAATCGTTCTGGGCGGGGCGGTTTTGAGTTTGTAGAGGTCACGTGTGACCCTCTCATGAAATGTGTCGATGTTAGGGTGTGTCCCTGATGGAATAAATTTGGATTTCAGTTGAAGTCCACTATTGACACTCAGATCCTCCGTTATGTTTAGTTCCATACGGAGTGACTCTGTATCTATCTCCGTTTCAGACTGGATTGATAACATGGATCTCAAGGTGTTGAATTCCGAGACCGTTTGTACAATATCAGTGCGATTGGAAGAATTATCAATGCATGGAGGCAAGGTGTTTGCAAAGTGGTTTTTTAATTTAAGCAGTCGTACAAATTTGTAAACATCAACAAAAATATCTACATCGTTGCCTGTTTGAGTTGGGCAAAATCCCAAACCCCTACTCAGAACGGTAATCTCATCATAAGACAGTACTTTTTTTGAAAGGTTGATTATTTTCAAATTGTTCGTCATATTAGTATCAACTTCCCTCACTTCCTGATTCCTCCCTTCCTGGTTCTTGTAGTCCTTTCTGGGATCTCCTTCGTTATATTCTTGTTTTTTTCGCTGTTCCTGCCATCTCCTGCCACCTCGTCTTGTCTTTGTTCTTTTCCCAATGGTCTTCCACCCACCCTGACTTTCTCCATTTCTAATAAAAAAGATGAAGCGGAGTGGGGTTGGATGTTATCAGAGGGTCTTGTAGTGGTGTCCTCAGGGGCTATGGAACTGACGGAGGATGAGATTGAAGACACACTGCCCGCTAATGAGGAACCCATAGTATCCTCACGTTGCCTCTTACCTTCCCCAGTCACTTTGATGTTGTCATATTTCCGGGCAAACGTGTAGACCCTCCCGTCCCTATAGTCTTTGTCATCCCTGCGTATCTTTTTAACCTTCTTATCTTTAAGATAAATCTGATGGTCATCCAAAATTTTATCTAATATTTCATAATTTTTCTTAGTGGCCTCCTTTAGGTCCATAGATGTTATTTCAGACTCTAATTCTGTGATCTCCTGTTCTAGCTTCTTACCCTTACATTCTGCATTTTTGATAAGAATACGCATCATCACAAATGATGCGTCATGTAAGTTTTTTTCCCAATCCTTCAAATCCCCCTCCTCAAGATTCTCGAAGGTAGGGAAGATTAAAATTCTCAACCCCCTGGGGATTTTATCATTCTCTATATACTTGGTCAGGGTGGTGCCATCCCACCACCGTGCCATCTCAGCCTTTTTTAGCCTTTCTAACTTTTGAAATTTGCTGCGTAGTCCTTCGGAGCTGGGGGTGGCCGTAGCTTGTCCTCCTGCCCTTGGATTACTGACAAATAAGTCCTGTGCCAACTCGTGTCTTCTGTCCTTAAACTGTGCCATAGTGGACTTAATAAGACAAGACTGAAATTCAGATATTCAAAAACGTTCCTTTCGTACAATATAACAGAGTTAAATCCGTGCTAAAAGGGTGACATCATACATAAATAAAAACCACAATGCTAGCGGAATCCCCCTGAGGCAGCACCGGATTTAAAGATAACTCAATATAGTAGTAAGGTGAAACGATTATTTATTCACCAGGAGTGTGCACTATTGGTTAGCACCCGCCAGCACAATGCCGTTCCAATACTTGGAATATACAAATGACAAAACACAGCACCAAGTGCACCACTCTATTCATGTAATACAAATAAATCCAAATTTTCAAGGTGGTACGTTTTCCAAAAAGTTCTTCTTTAATGTTCAGTTTAAAATGTGAATGTTTTAACAACAGCAAAAACAGCCGACGCGTTTCGTCCAACTTTGGACTTCTTCAGGGCTGTAACAAAATTATATACACAAAAACACAAAAAGTATAAATGACTTACATAAAGACAAAAGCACGAATAGCACATACAATACATGTATAAATATTAAAAACTTGTTAGACTACAGCATATTAATATCAAAATGATGACAGGCTCATATGAGCACATCTTAATGCTGCTAAAAAAGCTACAACAACCGACAACAATAATACAATAAACAACCATGTGCATTAGGATAACAAAGCAATATTACCGTGAAACATGGGGGCACCCCTCAACATATGTCACATGTAAAGGATGAGCCTAAGTTATCATAAAAGGGAATAGGGACCAGAAAAAGCGTAAAGCGTTGGACTCGATGATTTTTGTGACCTTGGATGTCACTAGTCTCTACACCAGCATCAAAAAAGAGTTTGGTGTTAGAGCCATGGAGCACTTTCTGGGACAAAGAACGGCTGACCATCTGGGCCACAATGAAATGTTGATGGAGATGACGGACATAATTCTCTCTAAAAACTATTTCATGCATGATAATGGGTGGTACCAACAGATACAGGGCACTGCAATGGGCTCTAGGTTTGCACCCGCTTATGCCGGCCTTTTCATGGGCTGGTATGAGCGGGTGCATGCCTGGGGCAGACACTCATCTGCATGGACGGATTTTGTGTTGTTCTGGGGCAGGTACATCGATGATATTATCATTATCTGGAATGGACCTGTCCCAGAACTCATGGAATATTACAACTATCTAAATGATAATCCGTATAACATCCGACTGACCTTAAACTGGAACAAAGAGAGGATTGATTTCTTAGACATTCAATTTTTTGCTAACAATAACACAATACAAAGTACCATCCATCGCAAATCCACAGCCTGTAACAGTGTTTTACACTATGACAGTGCTCACCCCCGCCATGTGGTTAACAACATCCCATTTGGTGAAATGGTGAGAATGAGAAGGGTCTGCAGTACCCATGAGTCATTTGTTCAAAACCTAACAGAAACGAAAAAGAGGTTTTTGGAAAGAGGTTATCCTGCCAGCCTGATGGATAAAACTGAAAAAAGGGCATTGAATATTAAGCGGGAAAGCACACTTGCTGTGAAAACACCAAGTATGACAGGGAGAAGCTCACCCACTGCCTTAGTAACGGGTTACAACAGGGACAGTAGCAGAATTTACAACATCTTACGTAAACACTGGAGATTACTTGAGGAGGTCCCAGGCATCAGGAATGAGATCACTAAATACCCAAAGGTTACCTACAAACGGGGAAAAAATTTAAGAAACATGCTTTGCCCTAGTTTGGTTCTAACACCCAAAGCCCCCAATTGGATGAGGGATGGTCAGGGTGGGTTTTTCACATGCACCCAGTGTTCCGTCTGTAAAATAGGTAAAAATAGGACCCGTACCTTCGAATTTAACACTGGTAGAGTACATACGATTAAACACATCATTACGTGCAGAACCAAATTTGTGACATATATATTAGGATGCCCATGCAACAAGATATATGTAGGCAGCACGAAGAGAGAATTAAAGGTCAGGATTCAGGAACATGTCAGGGCAGTTAAGAATGGGGACCTGAGATACCCTTTAACATTACACTGCCAGGAACAACAACATAATCTGGATGATCTGTGGTTTTTTGGTATTGATCACACACGGATCTCTCCTAGGGGTGGGAATAGGGAACAGAACCTGAGGAGAAACGAAGCAAGTTGGATTTGTAGACTCCGATGTGTAGAGATGGGTCATAACAATGAATCCGAATTGCATTATTTTCTCTGAAATGTACAAGATCACCCTACCTTTTTCCCTCTCCATATAACCTCTGTTCCTCTAAACTGAATTCGAATTAAATAGGCTGCTGAATGTCATCATTGATGTCCATGTTTGACACAATGCGTAGCATAGTTATGCGAAGAAATCTCAATATTTAATCATGACCTCTCCCCCAAATGTACTCCCGTCCCTTCTGAATCTGTTCCCTCTGGGCACAACTCACCATATGACACATGATCCATGGTTCCGCAATCAAAAGAAGGATGAATAAAACGTCAAAGACGAATGGGCTATATTTAATGAGGTCCAGTATACAGGCCCTGAATTGGTCAAACGGAAAGGGTATACAGTTCCTCTGTTCATAAAGGAGAGAATGAAGGATACTCTCCTCAGAATTAGACTAAGTGGGGGGTGGTGTTCAGTAAGCCTAAAGGGTATAGGACTGTGTGGGGTGGGGGAACCCACATTGGTGGAACTAAAACCCTCACACACCCAGCAAGCTAGGTGTCATGCTTCATCATCTGGGTTTTGCTCCTCGTCGGGTCGGCGCTGCAATTCCCGACGGGCACCCAGAGATGGGGCTCTTTGGCGGAGATCTTTTGTTCCTTGCCGAGGGTGAGTGCAGGTGAGGGCCAGGGAGGTGTAGACGTTAAGTGAGTGTGGTTAAAAAGGGTCGGTTAGTCTGAATAACTGATTTTATTAGGTCAGTAAACCACCCTGCTAAAATGAAAAGAGAGGTGGTAGTTTTGACTAAATGGGTCAGGGACTACTCTACTCTGCTCTGGTGGTCGACATGTTTCATGCCTACAAGGTCAGGAGGATCCAGCGGCAATTCATCAGGACCAGTGATTACAACTATCTACAACTATGTGAGGGTGTGATACTAATTATTTACAGTGATAAAAACTACCCTCAGTAAGTGTCGGAATAACTAGACTCTTACTTTCTGGACCGGCCTATAGAAAAGGAAAAAAAGGGAACAAAACAAGCACCAGCGTACATTAAGACGCACACTTAGTCCAATTAATTCATAGAAGAGAAGAAACAGGAGCTAAAGACTCCTCATATGCATTTTCGGTAAACACAATTTGCATTACATATTGGTGGTCATGCATAAGTGGATGCATGGTGCAGAAACGTGCCAGGTGAGCTAATCTGGAATAAAAATATAAATCATTAAAACCACTCAGAATCTTACGTTAAGTGCAAAGATGCTCACCTAACGTATTAGAAAGTGCCACTCCAGTCGGTACTTGGCGAGCCTCTTGGGGATGCGAACTTGCCTACTGTAGATAAGGGTAAAGAGTGAAGAGGCAAGGGGCTCATGCTAGGGGAGATGCATGCTCCCTGTTCGTAATAATCAAAAGGGAAAGGTGACAGGCTACCCCCCAAGTCCCGTGACAAGCGAAAGGCTAATGCTTTGATTTGATGTATTCCGCCAATTCGCTATATCATCAAGGACAAAAAAGCTGGCAAAACACCCCGTAGCGGCCCGTGATTGGAAGGACCACGACCGCGGAACGATCCGTCAACCAGTCCCAGGCGTCTCAAAGGAGACAGAGAGGAGACCGGGAACGGGCCGTCACAACAGCCGAGGGGCGCCGATCACAGAGACCGGAGGGGTCTCAGCGTAACTGGTGGAATATTAAGGCACTCCGAGTAACTACTCACAGTTTTAGTCGCCCAAGGGTGGTGTAAAGACCTACCCCGCTCCGCCGAAACCGGGAAGTGGAGTCTGTTTCCCGCTGCTCGGTTAAAGAGAGAAACTCATCATGCTAGATGGATGCTGATTGGTTACCGGACACCGACCGGGGAAATCAGACAAGAGGTCTAGTTTCAAGGGTAAACACGGGGGCCATCTTGGAGAAGGATATCCCACTAGGATGTGAATGGTGTGTGTGGCGTGAGAGAGTCAAGGGGTCCTTCCAAATATGAGTAACCATTTGCTTAAGAATATATGGACATGTACTTTATCCATATCAGGCATTATTGGATAGTAATGCTCGTGGATATCAATATATATGGTAGTGTATCTGATATACGAATGACGAAAGAGGTGTGGCAAGTTGATGTAACCGCTATTCGTCTGGGGCTAGCAAACGGCAGGCTTGCAAGAGGTTTAGATCAGTGGGGGACTGACAAGGTGCTGCCGGCGGTGGTCTCGTCATCGTGGACGAATTGGTCGCCATATTGGAATGGAGAGGTATATAATTTGATATTCCTAGAGACCAAATATAATTGTCAATAGCAGGGCGCTACAGAGCATCATTCTCCGGTTCGAATCACATAAATAGTGTTCTGATGTCATAGGAGAGCCGTGCTAGGTAGAAAGAATGTATGTGGGTTTATTCCAACCTGGAGGTGTATATCGGGGAAGTGTTGCAAGATAGTCATAAATTTCCCAGTTGCTGTCACTAGTTGGTAGATGAAATCCCTTCCTCTGTGAGATATTACTCGAAGGTGGGATTGCAGTGGAATAGAGGTGTCATGGGAAACGAGGATATGCCCTCTCAAGCTCAGTGTTGTGGGGTGAGGTTTCTCCCTGTAATCATGGGAGTCAAGGGATATATCCTCTCGCTTACAATGTAGTGGGATGGTGTTCCACCTTTAGGTAAGGCTAACTTATAGGGATTGACATAAAGGTGTCGTGTGAGTTTCAATGAGTTAAAGAACCCCATGGTATGTCATCATTAAGACCACGTGTATCCGAAGACAGTTTATGGACCCATCTTTGTTCCAATCTGAGAGGAGATTGTGGTGGCATGCCTGGATGTGATTCAAGGACAACCCATCTCAAGGAGTCTGCTGTGTGATGTAGATCTTTGAAATGACAGTATAATTTTGTGGTTTCCTTGGAGCATCTGATATTACTTTTATGCTCTGTAATGCGTGTCTTAATTGATCTTGTCGTCATCCCTATGTAATACAAAGCGCAAGGGCATTGTAGTAGGTAAATGCAATTCTTGGAATTACAATTCGTGTGACGTTTCAATTTCCAGGTTAGATTGTCAGATAAAGCCAATTCCTTAACGGTCATCGTTTGTTGGCAAGATGTGCAACTGCCACACGGGAAATGTCCTGTGACTGGCGGGAGGCCCCACAGGGTCGCCTGGGTGTTCTGTGCTGCTTTTTTGGGTCTGGTGTGGATCAGGATATCTTTAAGGTTTTGCGTTCTCTTAAAGGCAAACCTTGGTTGTGGTAAAGTCAGATCTCCAGCCGCCAGAATACCCCAGTGTTTCTTAATGACCTTTTTAATGTTGTTAGAAGATGGGGTAAAAGAAGTCACACAGGTCAGGATATCGGTTTGTTCACGGGTCTTTGTCTCTAGTAAAACCTCTCTAGGGTTATTCCTTGCTCGTTTCATGGCGTTATTGATAGTGGCAGGGGGATACCCTCTCTCTTGTAGATTACTGGCTAGGCTATTTGCCTCCTTTTTGTAGTCCAGCACAGAACTACAATTTCTCCTTAACCGGAGGAACTGGCCGAACGGCAGATTGTCCCTCAACGATTTGGGGTGGTGACTGCTATACAACAACAGGCTGTTTCTGTCCGTTGGTTTTTTATAGAGACTAGTAGTTAAGACTCCTGACTCCAATCTGATGTCTAGGTCCAGGAATGGAATGTGTGAGGGGGAGGTGTGATTGGTAAATCTCAGGTAAGGATTTTGGATATTGATCCATTGGCAGAACTCATCACATCTGCTCATTGGACCCTTCCAAAGGATGAGGATGTCGTCAATGAATCGCCTCCACAACATCAGATTCTCATTAAAGGGGTTGTTGGGACTCTGAATGATTTCCTCCTCGAAGGCTGCCATATAAAGGCAGGCTAGACTAGGGGCGAATGTACTGCCCATAGAAGTCCCCTGGCATTGATGGTACAGTTCATTCTTAAATCCGAAGAAGTTCTCGGTTAATGCCAAGGATGCTAAATCCATGATAAAGGACACCGGGGTGGGTGATGTCCATTCTTCCTTACGTAGTGCCTCCTCGATCACAGTTAGGGTGGCTTGTTGTGGGATATTGGTGTAAAGTGCCTCCACGTCAAGAGTGACGAGGAGGCTAATGTCCCCAGTAGGTGCCAACCCTTCAATTGTTCTTAAGATATCGCTAGTGTCTTTGATATAAGATGGTATTTTTAGGACCAGGGGTTGCAGGTAGTGGTCCACAAACCTGGATAGAGGCTCCAGGATTGAGCCAATTCCCGACACAATGGGCCTACCTGGGGTGGGAAAGGTTCCCTTATGGACTTTAGGCAAGGTGTAGAAATATGGTGTTACAGGATTAGGTGTATTGAGGAAGTCAGCCTCTTTTTTAGAAATCCACCCATTGGTCTCAGCCTCGAGAGTTAGGCTGTTGATGGTGTCCTTCAGTCTGGGAGTAGGGTCTATAGTAATCGGAGTATAGTATTTCCGATCACCTAATTGCCTCTGACATTCTCTCTCGTAGTCAAGGGTGGACTGGATTACTGTAGCCCCACCCTTATCTGCTTGTTTGATGGTGATTGTGGGGTCATCTGCCAGGGCCCTGGCAGCATTCATTTCCTCCTTTGAGAGATTATAGAAGGTGTTAGACCTCTCTCGTGTTATGGCTAGATCCTTTAGTATTGCTTTCTCAAATGTTAGTACTTCTGGGGGGACCATGCCAGAATTGGGAGTGAAAGTAGAGGGATTATGTAACCCAGTATCTGTGGTATCAGTATCGTCAATAGATTTGTTGTTAAAGAACGCTTTAAGGCGGATCTTTCTGAAGAAACTGTGCAGTTCGCAAGCTTCCCTGAATTTATCCCCTTTGGGAGTTGGTACAAAGCCTAACCCTTTTTGCATCACTCGTAATTCGATATTATTGAGTGATCTTTCAGAGAGGTTGATCACTAGGTCCTTCTGCCCCTGCGTTGGCTCCGGGTCAATGGGGGGTCCAATGGGGGGTCCAATCGCTCTTTCTACAATCAAGGGGCACCGATATTCCCTGGCCCACCACCACAAACTCATTTTTGGCAATACCCCACATTTCCCCCGTGTCCTCCCCAATTCTACCCAGGAACCAACCCCCAACCTTTTTTAGGCAGAGGCTGGGGCAGAGGAAGAGGGCGAAGGCGAGGAACACAACATGTTCAGTGGCAAGATCAAGCTCAGCCACAAATGGAGACCCGGAGCCAACGCAGGGGCAGAAGGACCTAGTGATCAACCTCTCTGAAAGATCACTCAATAATATCGAATTACGAGTGATGCAAAAAGGGTTAGGCTTTGTACCAACTCCCAAAGTGGATAAATTCAGGGAAGCTTGCGAACTGCACAGTTTCTTCAGAAAGATCCGCCTTAAAGCGTTCTTTAACAACAAATCTATTGACGATACTGATACCACAGATACTGGGTTACATAATCCCTCTACTTTCACTCCCAATTCTGGCATGGTCCCCCCAGAAGTACTAACATTTGAGAAAGCAATACTAAAGGATCTAGCCATAACACGAGAGAGGTCTAACACCTTCTATAATCTCTCAAAGGAGGAAATGAATGCTGCCAGGTCCCTGGCAGATGACCCCACAATCACCATCAAACAAGCAGATAAGGGTGGGGCTACAGTAATCCAGTCCACCCTTGACTACGAGAGAGAATGTCAGAGGCAATTAGGTGATCGGAAATACTATACTCCGATTACTATAGACCCTACTCCCAGACTGAAGGACACCATCAACAGCCTAACTCTCGAGGCTGAGACCAATGGGTGGATTTCTAAAAAAGAGGCTGACTTCCTCAATACACCTAATCCTGTAACACCATATTTCTACACCTTGCCTAAAGTCCATAAGGGAACCTTTCCCACCCCAGGTAGGCCCATTGTGTCGGGAATTGGCTCAATCCTGGAGCCTCTATCCAGGTTTGTGGACCACTACCTGCAACCCCTGGTCCTAAAAATACCATCTTATATCAAAGACACTAGCGATATCTTAAGAACAATTGAAGGGTTGGCACCTACTGGGGACATTAGCCTCCTCGTCACTCTTGACGTGGAGGCACTTTACACCAATATCCCACAACAAGCCACCCTAACTGTGATCGAGGAGGCACTACGTAAGGAAGAATGGACATCACCCACCCCGGTGTCCTTTATCATGGATTTAGCATCCTTGGCATTAACCGAGAACTTCTTCGGATTTAAGAATGAACTGTACCATCAATGCCAGGGGACTTCTATGGGCAGTACATTCGCCCCTAGTCTAGCCTGCCTTTATATGGCAGCCTTCGAGGAGGAAATCATTCAGAGTCCCAACAACCCCTTTAATGAGAATCTGATGTTGTGGAGGCGATTCATTGACGACATCCTCATCCTTTGGAAGGGTCCAATGAGCAGATGTGATGAGTTCTGCCAATGGATCAATATCCAAAATCCTTACCTGAGATTTACCAATCACACCTCCCCCTCACACATTCCATTCCTGGACCTAGACATCAGATTGGAGTCAGGAGTCTTAACTACTAGTCTCTATAAAAAACCAACGGACAGAAACAGCCTGTTGTTGTATAGCAGTCACCACCCCAAATCGTTGAGGGACAATCTGCCGTTCGGCCAGTTCCTCCGGTTAAGGAGAAATTGTAGTTCTGTGCTGGACTACAAAAAGGAGGCAAATAGCCTAGCCAGTAATCTACAAGAGAGAGGGTATCCCCCTGCCACTATCAATAACGCCATGAAACGAGCAAGGAATAACCCTAGAGAGGTTTTACTAGAGACAAAGACCCGTGAACAAACCGATATCCTGACCTGTGTGACTTCTTTTACCCCATCTTCTAACAACATTAAAAAGGTCATTAAGAAACACTGGGGTATTCTGGCGGCTGGAGATCTGACTTTACCACAACCAAGGTTTGCCTTTAAGAGAACGCAAAACCTTAAAGATATCCTGATCCACACCAGACCCAAAAAAGCAGCACAGAACACCCAGGCGACCCTGTGGGGCCTCCCGCCAGTCACAGGACATTTCCCGTGTGGCAGTTGCACATCTTGCCAACAAACGATGACCGTTAAGGAATTGGCTTTATCTGACAATCTAACCTGGAAATTGAAACGTCACACGAATTGTAATTCCAAGAATTGCATTTACCTACTACAATGCCCTTGCGCTTTGTATTACATAGGGATGACGACAAGATCAATTAAGACACGCATTACAGAGCATAAAAGTAATATCAGATGCTCCAAGGAAACCACAAAATTATACTGTCATTTCAAAGATCTACATCACACAGCAGACTCCTTGAGATGGGTTGTCCTTGAATCACATCCAGGCATGCCACCACAATCTCTTCTCAGATTGGAACAAAGATGGGTCCATAAACTGTCTTCGGATACACGTGGTCTTAATGATGACATACAATGGGGTTCTTTAACTCATTGAAACTCACACGACACCTTTATGTCAATCCCTATAAGTTAGCCTTACCTAAAGGTGGAACACCATCCCACTACATTGTAAGCGAGAGGATATATCCCTTGACTCCCATGATTACAGGGAGAAACCTCACCCCACAACACTGAGCTTGAGAGGGCATATCCTCGTTTCCCATGACACCTCTATTCCACTGCAATCCCACCTTCGAGTAATATCTCACAGAGGAAGGGATTTCATCTACCAACTAGTGACAGCAACTGGGAAATTTATGACTATCTTGCAACACTTCCCCGATATACACCTCCAGGTTGGAATAAACCCACATACATTCTTTCTACCTAGCACGGCTCTCCTATGACATCAGAACACTATTTATGTGATTCGAACCGGAGAATGATGCTCTGTAGCGCCCTGCTATTGACAATTATATTTGGTCTCTAGGAATATCAAATTATATACCTCTCCATTCCAATATGGCGACGAATTCGTCCACGATGACGAGACCACCGCCGGCAGCACCTTGTCAGTCCCCCACTGATCTAAACCTCTTGCAAGCCTGCCGTTTGCTAGCCCCAGACGAATAGCGGTTACATCAACTTGCCACACCTCTTTCGTCATTCGTATATCAGATACACTACCATATATATTGATATCCACGAGCATTACTATCCAATAATGCCTGATATGGATAAAGTACATGTCCATATATTCTTAAGCAAATGGTTACTCATATTTGGAAGGACCCCTTGACTCTCTCACGCCACACACACCATTCACATCCTAGTGGGATATCCTTCTCCAAGATGGCCCCCGTGTTTACCCTTGAAACTAGACCTCTTGTCTGATTTCCCCGGTCGGTGTCCGGTAACCAATCAGCATCCATCTAGCATGATGAGTTTCTCTCTTTAACCGAGCAGCGGGAAACAGACTCCACTTCCCGGTTTCGGCGGAGCGGGGTAGGTCTTTACACCACCCTTGGGCGACTAAAACTGTGAGTAGTTACTCGGAGTGCCTTAATATTCCACCAGTTACGCTGAGACCCCTCCGGTCTCTGTGATCGGCGCCCCTCGGCTGTTGTGACGGCCCGTTCCCGGTCTCCTCTCTGTCTCCTTTGAGACGCCTGGGACTGGTTGACGGATCGTTCCGCGGTCGTGGTCCTTCCAATCACGGGCCGCTACGGGGTGTTTTGCCAGCTTTTTTGTCCTTGATGATATAGCGAATTGGCGGAATACATCAAATCAAAGCATTAGCCTTTCGCTTGTCACGGGACTTGGGGGGTAGCCTGTCACCTTTCCCTTTTGATTATTATGAACAGGGAGCATGCATCTCCCCTAGCATGAGCCCCTTGCCTCTTCACTCTTTACCCTTATCTACAGTAGGCAAGTTCGCATCCCCAAGAGGCTCGCCAAGTACCGACTGGAGTGGCACTTTCTAATACGTTAGGTGAGCATCTTTGCACTTAACGTAAGATTCTGAGTGGTTTTAATGATTTATATTTTTATTCCAGATTAGCTCACCTGGCACGTTTCTGCACCATGCATCCACTTATGCATGACCACCAATATGTAATGCAAATTGTGTTTACCAAAAATGCATATGAGGAGTCTTTAGCTCCTGTTTCTTCTCTTCTATGAATTAATTGGACTAAGTGTGCGTCTTAATGTACGCTGGTGCTTGTTTTGTTCCCTTTTTTTCCTTTTCTATAGGCCGGTCCAGAAAGTAAGAGTCTAGTTATTCCGACACTTACTGAGGGTAGTTTTTATCACTGTAAATAATTAGTATCACACCCTCACATAGTTGTAGATAGTTGTAATCACTGGTCCTGATGAATTGCCGCTGGATCCTCCTGACCTTGTAGGCATGAAACATGTCGACCACCAGAGCAGAGTAGAGTAGTCCCTGACCCATTTAGTCAAAACTACCACCTCTCTTTTCATTTTAGCAGGGTGGTTTACTGACCTAATAAAATCAGTTATTCAGACTAACCGACCCTTTTTAACCACACTCACTTAACGTCTACACCTCCCTGGCCCTCACCTGCACTCACCCTCGGCAAGGAACAAAAGATCTCCGCCAAAGAGCCCCATCTCTGGGTGCCCGTCGGGAATTGCAGCGCCGACCCGACGAGGAGCAAAACCCAGATGATGAAGCATGACACCTAGCTTGCTGGGTGTGTGAGGGTTTTAGTTCCACCAATGTGGGTTCCCCCACCCCACACAGTCCTATACCCTTTAGGCTTACTGAACACCACCCCCCACTTAGTCTAATTCTGAGGAGAGTATCCTTCATTCTCTCCTTTATGAACAGAGGAACTGTATACCCTTTCCGTTTGACATGATCCATGGTTACCATTAAATTGGGATTGTTGCCCTGCGTTCTACTCAATCGGTTTTTTGGGGATATGTGTATTTCTCCTCTCACTTTTCGGGGTAGCCCGCTTGACGTATTTCGAGGCATCAATTATATGTTGAGTGTCTATTATGATTTTATGTCTAGGGGTGTTTCCCCCTTCAGGATGGCGACCTCTTTTAAGACACACGTTGGTGGGGTCTGGTTTTTCTTTCCATTCAACCATGCACACCTTGCATGTACTCTAGTATGATAAGTTAGTTTAGATGACTTGGTTTTGTTCCACTCTCTCCATTCAACCATGCACACCTGACATGTATTCTATTATGATGAGTTAATTTAGATTACTTGGATTCGCTAACATCATAAATATCCGTTGGTTTATTCGTGTAATTAGGAACTTCTGGCCGTTATGTACAGCTGTTTCCACCCCTTGGAGGTAATCGGTTTTCCGACCACTCCAAGATGGCGACTGTTTCTAGGATACAAGCTGTTGGAGACTTTGTTTTCCTCCATTCAACCACGCACACCTCATATATACTCCAGGATGATGGGTGTTCTCAAATGTTAACTTGGCTCTCATTTGAGTATGTACGACGTACTATGGCCGTATGGCAATAAGCATTCTGTTGTTACAACTATATTCACATTAGCTGTATTTTGACTCACCTAAGATGGCGGCCGAATTAGGATATTCGTTGGTTGAGACCGTTGCTTTTTCGTTTAATTACGCATGCCTCATATATTTTCTAAGATGGTGAGATGCCGCAGATAAGCCGTACAAGCTCCTTTAGGCTTGTACGTCTTTCATTGGTCATACTTAGAAAGCCAATATAACGTAACATTATTACTTGAATTTATTAAATCTTAGTTTTGTTTATTTTTTCACTACTGATAGGTGACCTCACAGTACTCTGGGAAATCATGTTAGGTTGAAGTGAGTGTGTCCCGGCACACTTGGGATCATCAATTTCCTGTTTACGTTACGATACGGGCAACGGGCATACAGGCTCTGTTGCTCGCTCCAATATGGCGACTGGCTTCTCGATATTCTTCCCCTTCGGCCTACGCCGGACCCTTGGCTTGAACTCCCGATCTTCGGGAATCGCTCACAGGTGTTTGTTATCTGAGTCTGATACTCCACACTATTTAAACAAGTCTTCTCTTACTAGTGGGTGTTGCTGTCTCTGGACGGAGCGGACATTTGCCTTTCACTGCGCCTTTGAATACTGAATCGGGTAAGAAGTCTCCTCTCATGCCTGCAGGGAGGGTCACGACGCATTTTGATATTAGCGTGCTATTGATAGCTCTGAGGTTACTTTCGTTTCATCCACCTTAATACCGTCACGTCTTTGACTTTTCCGATTGGTTTTACGTAGGATTCATGGAACTTTTGGCACCTTTCTCTTGCCTTGTATATGTTTAATTTTAATTCATGGCTTTTGCCGACATTGATACTGTTTACATATAACCATTTAAATACCGTCATGTATTTTACATTACCGATTGGTTTAAACGTAGGACTCTTGGAGGTTTTGGTGTATTTTTCTTGCCTTACATAGGTTAAACTTAATTCATGACCACCGCTGACACTGATGCTATTTATACATATCCTATTACTATTGTCAAAGTTCCCGACTTATAAGGATTTTAGCCTGACTCGCTATGCTACTGTTCTTTTCTCTATAAACGTCAATTTTTTGTGAGAGACATGCCTCAAATATATCCCCCTCATTTTTAGGTATTCAACGATAAGACAAATTTGTTCTTATCAATTGACTACGATCTGTCACTGACACTATGAGAACACCGCTTTTGAATTTCTGAAATATTAAATGGTACCATCCATTTTCTCTTCTATACAGTAAGTAGGTTTACACATTGTCTACGTTTATGATAATTGCTTTAGAGAAGTTGCTGGTTCCCTCTTAGGGATTCTTATGTGGCTTTCTTTGCCTTTTAGGGACTTTGACCTTATATCATGGATATTCCAAATCCAGCTGCACTGTGCTAGATTTTGGATTTGAGCCAATCAAAACCATTTGTGTCTATATTTCAACCTACGACCTTAGGTGGGTACAAATTGAGCTTGTTGCCGTAATAAGACGTTATTTTCGCCTTATTCCCATCTCTTGGTTTTATTTTCACTAGCTGGTTTCGCTCCATTTACCTACTGTCTCCTTATCACACTGGGGTGACGTCCCTTTCTTTTTCCCCTGTTCTACCATTCCTTTACGCTTTTTCTGGTCCCTATTCCCTTTTATGATAACTTAGGCTCATCCTTTACATGTGACATATGTTGAGGGGTGCCCCCATGTTTCACGGTAATATTGCTTTGTTATCCTAATGCACATGGTTGTTTATTGTATTATTGTTGTCGGTTGTTGTAGCTTTTTTTAGCAGCATTAAGATGTGCTCATATGAGCCTGTCATCATTTTGATATTAATATGCTCTAGTCTAACAAGTTTTTAATATTTATACATGTATTGTATGTGCTATTCGTGCTTTTGTCTTTATGTATGTCATTTATACTTTTTGTGTTTTTGTGTATATAATTTTGTTACAGCCCTGAAGAAGTCCAAAGTTGGACGAAACGCGTCGGCTGTTTTTGCTGTTGTTAAAACATTCACATTTTAAACTGAACATTAAAGAAGAACTTTTTGGAAAACGTACCACCTTGAAAATTTGGATTTATTTGTATTACATGAATAGAGTGGTGCACTTGGTGCTGTGTTTTGTCATTTATATGTGGCTCTATTGTTGATAATGAAAGATTTATTTATTTGACATTGCCAGAGAGTAAAACAGTCACTTTTGCAAAATTAGTTAAAGATGCTAATCATAGCATGAAATGTAGTGAGTGTCAATCTGACATGTTTTCTACATTAATTTTAAAGGAATACGGACAGTATGTAATTTTAATGATGCAACGATGTAGAGCTGATGGTTCAAAATTGGATACTTTAATAAAGAAGTTTACAGGACAGCAATTATCAATTTCAGGAAAAACTTTTGTAACTGTTGCAATAATTTTCCATGATGGACCTACTGTTACTTCTGGACATTACACAGTTTATCTTAAATGAGAAAAAGGCTGGACACTGTGTAATGATTCCCAATTGATTTTCAAACAACGTTTGCCTTTTGATTTAGCAAATTCCTATCTAATCTTCCTGAAACCTAAATTTTAGACAGATTTGGCAAGATCTCGACAAAATAATTTTACCATTTTACTGGATTACCATTACAATTTTGTAGAAAAAAGATTTTTTAAATTATCATTTGGCCTAATGGAAAGATAACCAATTGTAATGTGGACTTTTTAAATTTTTAATGAAACTTTGAAAAACCAATAATTTAGAGATTATCGGTAACTTCTGCACATTTTAAATTTTGGAATGTTATTGGACTGCCATTGGAAATTTTTTAAAAAATGATTTAAAAAATTACTATTTGGCCATGCGGAAAAGTAACCAATTCTATTGTGGACTTAATAAATTATTCAAAAAATTTTCGTGAACCAAAATGTTACAGAGAATCGGTGAGATCTGGACAAATTAAACTTTAGAATTTTATTGGATTACCGTTGGAAATTTATTCCCAAAAAAAATTTAAAATTACTATTTGGTCTAAAGGAAATGAAATCAGATGTATTTTGGAGTTATTTGAGATATAATATTGTGATTATACTTCTGAAACAAACATATCAGACGGTATTTTAAAGAAATAAGTATTGGTATTAGATGATATTTTTTTAGAATATTATGCATTTCTATAATGTTAAGTTTAAGTAAAAAGAGATTCTGGGCTTTTTTATTACAATCTTTGTGATTGTTATTTTTTTTTGCCCGCTGTAAAATGATGAATGCAATTGCTTTCACAATTTATAGTGAAATGCAATATATTCTGAAAACAGCAAAAATAAGGCAAAAATATTTTTTGGAAAAAAATGTAAATATGTGTACTGTATTATAAAATGTTTTAAAAATATTAATACTTTTTTCTTTTTTTTCAGATTCATATAGAAAATTTTCGAAAACTAGAACCATTTTTAAAGCTATTTTTTAAAAAAACAAATGAATAAATATTTTTTTGAGTGAGTATGGTAAGTCAATAATAATAATTGTAGTCTCTCAAGGACCTTGTAATGTGATAATTGTTTTTTAGTGTTTTTAAAAAAAAAAAAATTACGCGTACCGTACGCGTACGGTAAAAAAAAAAAAAAAGTTTTTAAAAACATATATAAAAAATAGATGAAAGGTAAGGTTGGCTCTTAAAAGAGCCGTTGTGTTCATGCAGGGACAGAGGAAAGAAAGATTGGGAATATTAGACGGTACGACAAGTGTGCTGATCTATTTTACTGTTCACTAGGGAAACACTGGTCTCCCTATAAGTAATTAGATCGTGACAAGTGGCGCACCGTACTTCAACCCTCGCAAACCGAGGGTTAATTTCCAGAGGGCCAGCAAAAGGAGATTCTCCCCCCACAGATGAAGGGCTCACCTGACCTGCAGAAGAAGGAGTCAGCCCTGCAGATGATGGTCCAGGCTGAGCTGCTGTGGATGTACTGGCTTGTCTTTCTGAAGAGTTACCTCCAAAAAGATGACCATGTGTCCTTCTGTGTACATCCTGGAGGTGTCTCTTCATGGTGTGATTCCCAAAGGAATACTTCCTGTTAGGATTACCTCTAGAAAGTACACGCTTACACAGCTTACAAGTCACTAAGGGTGCATTTACCTTTTGCTGGCCTTCAGGAAAAGTAAAATAATCCCATACATAAGAGGGCTTTTGTTTCCTCGATCTCTGCCTCAAGACAGTGCTGCTAGTGCTAGCCTCACTCTCAGAAGAGCTCTGCTGTTCTGCCATCGTATCCCAAAGACAAACCAGCTCCTTCTCCCAAGGGATCACAAGCAGAAATGAGGGGAATGGGTGTGGTGTAGGAGAGTTCTAGAACTGAAAGTAGTTTCAACCAATCAAAAGTTGTGTTTCATGATCACATGACCTACCGTACGCTTACGGTACGCTTACGGTACGCTTACGGCAAAAGTGCGCATGCGCGTAAAAAAGACACGCGCTTGCGCGCATGCGCATAACAGTCACTCCCGGCACTTCCGCGTAACGTGCGCGTGTAGCGTACACGCGTACGCGTCCCACGCGGAGTACGCGCGGCTACGCAAATTGCGTAACTATACGCAAGCAGCGTAGGAAAATTACGGACGTTGCGTAAACCGTACGCTTACCGTGAGCTTACGGTACGCGTACTAAAAAAATAAAAAAAAAAATAGAAAAAAAGTACTGCAAATAAATTTTACATGTTTATTTTAAAAAATATATAAAAAAAAACATATTAAAGAATTTTAAAAATTTAATCATAGTCTTTATAAAAGGTAAGAAAATTAAAATAAAAATATGTTAGAAAAAATAGAAGAAAAAAAAAAAATTAGCATTTAAAAAACCTTGCAAATTCACTGAAAAAACCATGGGTTTCACACACGTTATAGTTAGGAATTAGCATTTAAAAAACCTTGCAAATTCACTGAAAAAACCATGGGTTTCACACACGTTATAGTTAGGAATTAGCATTTAAAAAACCTTAGAAATTCAGTGAAAAAACCATAGGTTTCACACACGTTATAGTTAGGAATTAGCATTTAAAAAACCTTAGAAATTCAGTGAAAAAACCATAGGTTTCACACATGTTATAGTTAGCTGGACATTTTACTCGTAAAAAACCAATGAAATTCCCCCGTTATAGTTAGTTCAGCTAACTATAACTCACGCGCCCGCAATGCACTGCTGATGACGTCACATATTACATCACTCATGACATGGTCAGTGACATCACTCATGACATCACTGATGACATCTCAAATGACATCACTGATGACCTCACTGATGACATCATCCTTGTGATAGAGTGGCAGACCTCCTCTTCCCCTAATAAAACCTTTGATACACACATTCAAAAATAGAGACTAAAATTTACAAAACAATGGACATACCAATAACAGTTACAACAACCTCTTCAGTAATTCTAAGATCCACATACACATCCACTCATTCACCAACAGTCCAATACAGTCACTCATACATGTACTCACTTATCATATGTACTCATACACCTATACATCCTGTTACACAATGCCACTCATCCATAGAGCTACTCACACACATAGTCACTCATGCTAATAAAGAATCAAACATACATTTACTTGCATATACAGTTATACACACACCACCACACTTACTTCTACGGAAACTTACACATACTTAGTCTTTTAAACAATTACTTATAGAAATACATACTTATTCATACAGGAACTCTTTCAATCTCTCACTCTCACATATACTCACATATATAAACCAATAGTCACATATACTAGTTTTAAACATATGTAGTTACTCATAAAGACACTATTGAGACAGTCATTCACTCACTAACACACCCATACACACACTCATCCACCCATGCAGTCCTGCACACATGCTCTGTTCAACACATACAAACAGTGAGTCACTCATTCATGCACCTATGCACTACGTCATACCCCCCACCGAACCATGCAGACACTCATACTGATACTCAAAAAACCAACTAATAACCTATATAGACACCCATGTAGCTACTCTCCAACCCATGCAGCCACTTATACACAAAGTGAGAGACTGATACAGATATTTATATATTTAAACATTACTCACTAAGCCATGTATTCACTATGATACACTTAATCAGTCAGTTACACAATCAATTTTTCAAAAAGAAATCATCCATTTAGACAGTAATATACCCATTTATTCTTCCATCGACCTTGAGATATACATATATAAAACATATTTAATTTTCAGAAAAACACACATTCACTGGATGATGTCATCAGTGAGGTCATCAGTGATGTCATTTGAGATGTCATCAGTGATGTCATGAGTGATGTCACTGACCATGTCATGAGTGATGTAATATGTGACGTCATCAGCAGTGCATTGCGGGCGCGCGAGTTATAGTTAGCTGAACTAACTATAACGGGGGAATTTCATTGGTTTTTTACGAGTAAAATGTCCAGCTAACTATAACATGTGTGAAACCTATGGTTTTTTCACTGAATTTCTAAGGTTTTTTAAATGCTAATTCCTAACTATAACGTGTGTGAAACCTATGGTTTTTTCACTGAATTTCTAAGGTTTTTTAAATGCTAATTCCTAACTATAACGTGTGTGAAACCCATGGTTTTTTCAGTGAATATATATATATATGTATATATTCACAGAAAAAACCATAGGTTTCAGGCACATTATAGTTAGGGATTAGCATTTAAAAAACCTCAGAAATTCACGGAAAAAAACATAGCTGGACTTTTCACTTGTACAAAACCATTGAAATTCCCCCGTTATAGTTAGTTCGGCTAACTATAACTCGCGCGCCCGCAATGCACTGCTGATGACGTCACATATTACATCACTCATGACATGGTCAGTGACATCACTCATGACATCACTGATGACATCTCAAATGACATCACTGATGACATCACAGATGACATCATCCAGTGAATGTGTGTTTTTCTGAAAATTAAATATGTTTTATATATGTATATCTCAAGGTCGATGGAAGAATAAATGGGTATATAAGTGTCTAAATGGATGATATGTTTTTGAAAAATTGATTGTGTATCTGACTGATTAAGTGTATCATAGTGATTACATGGCTTAGTGAGTAATGTTTAAATATGTAAATATCTGTATCAGTCTCTCACTTTGTGTATAAGTGGCTGCATGGGTTGGTGAGTAGCTACATGGGTGTCTATATAGGTTATTAGTTGGTTTTTTGATTATCAGTCTAAGTGTCTGCAGGGTTCGGTGGGGGGTATTACGTAGTGCATAGGTGCATGAATGAGTGACTCACTGTTTGTATGTGTTGAAGACAGCATGTGTGCAGGACTGTATGGATGGACGAGTGTGTGTATGGGTGTGTTAGTGAGTGAGTGACTGTCTCAATAGTGTCTTTATGAGTAACTACATATGTTTTAAACTAGTATATGTGACTATTGGTGTATATAAGTGAGTATATGTGAGAGTGAGAGATTGAAAGAGTTCCTGTATGAATAAGTATGTGTTTCTATAAGTGATTGTTTAAAAAACTAAGTATGTGTAAGTTTCTGTAGAAGTAAGTGTGGTGGTGTGTGTATAACTGTATATGCAAGTAAATGTATGTTTGATTCTTTATTAGCATGAGTGACTATGTGTGTGAGTAACTCTATGGATGAGTGGCATTGTGTAACAGGATGTATAGGTGTATGAGTACATATGATGAGTGAGTACATGTATGAGTGACTGTATAGGACTGTTGGTGAATGAGTGGATGTGTATGTGGATCTTAGAATTACTGAAGAGGTTGTTGTAACTGGTATTGGTATGTCCATTGTTTTGAAAATTTTAGTCTCTATTTTTGAATGTGTGTATCAAAGGTTATATTAGGGTGAGAGGAGGTCTGCCACTCTATCACAAGGATGATGTCATCAGTGATGTCACCGACCATGTCATGAGTGATGTAATATGTGATGTCATCAGCAGTGCATTGCGGGCGCGCAAGTTATAGTTAGCTGAACTAACGATAACGGGGGAATTTCAATGGTTTTGTACGAGTGAAAAGTCCAGCTAACTATAACGCCCCTGAAACCTATGGTTTTTTTTCAGTGAATTTCTAAGGTTTTTTAAAAGCTAATTCCTAACCATAACGTGCCTGAAACCTATGGTTTTTTCAGTGAATTTCAAAGGTTTTTTAAATGCTAATTTCTAACTATGCCTACAGAGATAGGTCTTTTGAAGGAAGAAGAAAAAACGCACAGAAAGAAAAAAAAAGAAATGCAGAAAGAAGCAACAGAAGTGCTCAAAGACGAAGAAAAGTGCAGGAAGAAGGATAACGTGCAGAAAGAACAAACAGAAGAGCAGACGGATGCAAAATCATCCTGTACCCTCAACTTTTTCAAACGGATACTGGTGGTAACTGAGTCTGACTCACCAGTCTTACAGCCAGTGCTATGTTAAAAGACACTTAGAATACAGTGAAAACATCTACATACACTAGGGAACACTATGCGTTGGGGACCCCCTGTGATTAGCATGACCTCCTCTGTAAGCCCCTAGTATATAATAGGGCAGGGGGATTAAAACTACCTCTTAAAACGAGCCACAGGGCGTGTTTGCACACGTCACCTCAGGCCCCGTCCCCTCCCTTCCCCACTGTGTAAACACACCCTGAGGCCATTCTAAGTTGAGAGATTAAGTCCCCTTGAATCCTAAGGGTCCCTAGGGTCAAACTAGCTCACTTGGTACCTCCAGTAAGAGCCACAGAGCTGTGTTGCAGAGAGGTGTAAAAAGGGGCGTGGCCTCAGAACACCTGTCTGCAACACAACTCCCTGGCGCATACTGGAGATACCTGTTGGGCTAGTTGGCCCTCAGGGACCCTCAGTATTGAAGGGGAATTAATTCCCCAACTTACAGCTCGCCAGGAGGCGCGTTTGCAGAGTGCTGCAAGGAGGGGGCGTGGCCTCCAGCGTGATGCCGGTCTTTTATTTATTTATTTATTTTAAGTAGGGGGGCTGTGTGGCCCCCTTCTTTTTCCAATTCATTGGCCTCTGGACCCCATCCCACAGTGCCTGCTCCCTAATTTTTTTTATTTTTTTAAAAAACATTTTGGAATGGTCTTAATCGGACCCGGGGACCCCAACCCCCGGGGCATGGCCTTTTAAAAAAAAAAATCTTTAGGAGGGGGGCTGCGTTGCCCCCCTCCTCAGGCCACTTATGGCCCCAGGGACCCCATTCCCTGGGGCCGGCCTTTGCTTTTTATTATTTTAAAAAAAAATATATTTATAGAAACACCTAGGACATGCTGGACAAACCGTGCGTACCTATCACCATGACGATTTGTGTGATATTCATTAAAAGGCGACTATGCATACAATGAATCCATGTGGAATGTATTTACACAGCTAGTGAAGCTCTGACGTGTCTGACGCCCTACCGTGCCTAATCCCGGCGCCTTGCGCCGGTGGGTACTTTCCAAGTAGACACCCTTGTCGTTCATTTATACAAACATGGGAAGCTATTGCCGGGCACATTTAATACACACACAAACCAAGCCATTCAAAGGGGATTCGACAAAAATTCGACCAAAACTATGCAAGAAACCTCCCTCACAGTTAATAAAACACACATCCAACGCCGGATGTGTAATACTTTTTATTTTACTCTCTGGAAAGGAGACGAACCTCACTTGAGAGTCACAGCGTGCTCCTGGCTGAGCCCAATGCTGTGTTACACCCACCAGTGCCTGCCGAGTGCCACACACCTCTGTGTTGTATTCCACCAGCTAGTGCGTATGCTATGACACTCTCTAGCCCATGTGCACTGTAACACCACCCCGTGAATATGTCATGCCACACTTGCCTTCGCACGGGTTATATTGCCCCATCTAACGTGCCTTCCTCGATGCCTATGTTATAACGCACAGTGCTATGCCATACATATTACAATCTGGGATCCATATGTTTGTCTCAGTGCATATGCAACGTTACACTCCCCAGCACATATTTTATATTACAACTTTAGAGACTAGTTAGGTTACACAACACTGCCCTGTGCATATTACACTCCATGGTGCATATCGCATAGCACGTGCTAGTGCCTGCGCTATCTCGCGCTCTCCAATGAATCTGTCATTGCGCACAATGTATTGCATATTATATTTCATGCCCCGGTTCATCTTATATCACACTTTTTGGTGCATAGTTTATACCATACACTATATCTAGTTTTCATTTTCAATCGTGCTCTCAGGACTATATTCTATATAACACTGCGTTCACCTACCCTTTTCACGGGCATTACATTTTGCGATGGGGGGTGGAGGGTCAGGGGGTGTTTCTGCCAAGTGAGCCCATAGTCACAGTCACAAACGTCCCCTTCTTCCTGAATAAAAGTGAGATTATGCTGCATACTTGTTCATATTTTAAGTAGTTCGCACAGACACACATTTTAAAAACAATAAAGTTCCCAATACCCGCCTTCTCTGAACAGTTAGCTTGCTGCCCCATCCACCTCCTCCCTATCCTCTGTTGTCTGAATCCATGGACTAGCCTCCTCCCTCCTGCCATGCATGGTCTGATGTGCTGCCACTGCCCTCCATTTAGCATGATGTAGCAGTCTACTCCTCCTGCCCTCCATTGCCCAATTCTATGCCCCATCATTGACCTCCTGCTTAGCCTCTGTGCTTAG
Organism: Triturus cristatus; assembly: GCF_964204655.1. Classification (NCBI taxonomy): domain Eukaryota; kingdom Metazoa; phylum Chordata; class Amphibia; order Caudata; family Salamandridae; genus Triturus; species Triturus cristatus. The sequence goes on along the minus strand of NC_140580.1, from coordinate 1,171,800,033 downwards.
CTTGCTACCCCTATTCTCCTTCCCCCTGCCCTCCGATGTCTTTGTGCATGCCCCTGCTCCATCCTTTTTGCCCACCATGTTCCATGGACCTGCCACTCCTATCTACTCTGAGTGTTCTGTTGAGCTGCCACTCCCCACCTGCCTAGCATTGTCAGATGACTGTAACCTGTCCCTGCCACCTCCACCCTGACTGGCCACATTCCATGCCCCTATCCCCTTCCTCCAGTCCTCCATGGTCCATTTTACTGCCACACCCTTCTGCCCTCCCTGGTCTATTGTGCTGCAACTGCTCCTCCTGCCTGCCCCACGTGGTCTGTTGTGAGGCCCCTTCCCCTGAACTCTCTTGTCTGTGCCCAGGTCCTGACCCTCCCTTCTATCCTCCATGGTCCTTTGTGCATGCCCCTGCACCCTCCTTCTTGCCCATCATAGCCATTGTGCTGCCACTAACCCTCCTGCTTGCCATGCATGGTCTTCTGTGCTGCCACGGCCCCTCCCACCTTCCCTGTGTGGTCAGCTAGCTGCCCCTGACCCCCTCCCACCTTCCCTCCATGGTCTGTGTGTATGACATCATAGTCTCACTGTTGCTCTCCATGGTGTGTCTTGCTTCTAGTGGCCATCCTGCCTGACCTCCATGGTCATCTTGCTGCTCCTGCCCTGCCCCCTTGCCCCCAGCTCTCTGTTTCCATGTTCAGACCCCTATTCCCTCCCTCCTGGCTTGTCTGTTCCATTGTAATGCCCCTGATCCGTCCCTCCTGCCCTTTATGGTCTGTTATGCTGCCGCTTTCTCTCCTGTCTGTCCATTATGGTCAGCTAGCTACCATTGCCTCTTTCCCCTCTGTTCTCTGTTGTCCATGTGCATGGTCCTGTCCCCTCCCTATTGCTTTCTATGGATTGTTGTGCTGCATGCCCTGTGTGGTGTATTGTGCCGCTGCAAACCCTGATACCTGCCCTGTAGGGTCAGTTTGGTGTCCCTCCTGTCCTCTGTTATCCAAGTCCATGTCCCTACCCAAATTCCTCCTGTCTTCCATGACACAATGTACCATACTTGAGAACATTTTGAACTTGGTAAGAGGGAGATTTTGAAAAAAAACTGGGGTATTGATTTTCCCCTTTGAGTTACATGGAAAAAGAGGAGATTGTAGACAGGAGACAGATCAAATAAAGCCCATTTGAACTTAAAAACATTGGACGTTTCCTGGCTGAATCGGGTCTGTTGGCATGTATGGTTGTACTACCATTGCCTCTTCCTTCTGCCCACAATGGTCTATTACATTGCCACAGCCTCTCTTGCAAGTCCTGTATTGTTGGTTTGTTGCCCCTGCCCCCCTTTCCACTGCCCTCCATAGTCTGTTGTGCTGCCACGGCCCTTCCTGCCTGCTCAGTGTGGTTAAATTGTTGCCTTTGCACCCTCCTACCTGCCTTCAATTTTCAGAGTTTGTGCCCCTGGCCTCTGCCTCTCAACAGTATCCTAATGAACAACTGGATTGCTAACATTCTATATTTATTACAAAAGTGTGGAACGCCTGACGTCATCTTGAGGTATCAAAACTGTAATGCCTAGAGCATTTCCTTTAGAAATTACATATATGAGAGGGTCTTATGTGCATCAAAATTATGGTTAGTGCTCTAAAAAACTAAAATAAGGACATATTTTCTGAGTTTTCAAATAGCGACAAAGCACTTTTAAATTATGTGTTACCTTTATGTTTTTTTATCCAGTTGACCACTTGATTAAACGTTGCACTTAGGGGAGAGGATGTGGTGTTACTTCCAGAACTGCAGACTTTGCAACTGGGGAACCAGGTTGGAGTTTCTGCTTCAGCTCGACATTCTGTGATTCTGGTCAAATCACTTAATCTCCCCATGTCTACAACCAAAATGAATTTGTTCTTGTGTGATGTAACCAATGCTCATGTAAAGCACTCCAATACCTGACAAGTCTGCACTATATAACACTGCAAAAACACAAAAAATAATACGATTAGAGGAAAAAGTAACTATATAAGAAATGTATTACAATGTATTTGATGTATTTAAAAAAATGTAATATATCCTGCATGTAAAATCTTTGTACATATGCAACATACATACATATGGTGAACATTGAACTATTGTTGCATTCATCTACTTATGAGTTGGATACATATATATATATATTTGTGATCTAGATTCCTGCGAGAGCTGAAACTCGTTATGCCGACTTGCACCAATAAAGGGTAAAATATTGCATAATACCGTGGTCCGGACCCATTGTTTTGAAGGATTTGAAGCTGTAAACGGTGACGAATTGATATATATATATATATTTTTTTTTTCTGGATTGCTTGCTGCAGAGTGGCTGAAAGCAGCAGCCTGCTTGTGGCGAGGGGGTTCGTAACAAGAAGCAGACCCACTTCCGTATTGTATTCAAATGAAAGCTTTGCAGTCCCTAACCTCCGCTTGGGCGATGAAGAAAGCACAAACTCCTCTGATATTTGCCAAAGTTAATGTTTATTCCTTATATGGAGCCAGTCATAACGCGTTTCGGCTGCCTGAACAGCTTGATTTCTTTCTCTGTTGTGACATTCACTGCCTGGATATCGCTAGTTTGCCTCAAAAGAGATTCTCTGGCGAGCTACTTAGACTAAAAAGAATCTGTAGCACAGAGGATGAACTTAAAAAATGCACACAGGCAAGCCTGGAAAGATTCAGACAGAGAGGCTATAGTGAGAGAATTCTCATGGAAGCTAGTAGAAAGGCAGCATTAAGAACCAGAGAATTTCTTTTGAGGCAAACTAGCGATATACAGGCAGTGAATGTCACAATAGAGAAAGAAATCAATACACCTAGACTCATAACATCATATAGTCGACAACAGAGGCAAGTGAGAGCAATAGTTAATAAAAACTGGCCTATTTTACTCACGGACGGGGTGCTGGCACCTAATTTCCCAACTGTGCCAACACTCACGTTTAGACATGCAAGATCGATGAGAATTGGTTAAAAGCAGCCCTGAAATAACGCTCAACAGTTCCTGGTTAAAACCAAGACAAGGGTTTTTTAAGTGCTCGTCATGCAGGGTTTGCAATTTCGGAGAGAATACAACTCATTACGAGGTACCATTCAGTCCGTTAAAAAGACAAATAGAAGGCCACTATACATGCCGCACAGAATTTGCAGTATATGTCCTCATATGTACAAGTGGCCTTAACTACATCGGGAGCACAAAATTACAGGCACATATTCGCATTCTACAGCAGTCACGTGCTATAGTTAATAATTACATTAATTATCCTGTAGCTTGCCATTTCAAGACAGCCCATAACAATAATCTCAATTGTCTAAAATATTTTGTGGTTGCCGCAATTCCAGTACCCCGTAGAGGGGGTAATAGAGAGCGCATGCTTAGGCAACTAGAAACTCGTATGATCATGGAATTTAACAGCAAAGCTCCGAATGGATTAAACACCACAGAGGACCTCCATAATTTCCTTTAGATCTATACATAATGAATATGTTCCTAAAAATGTGATCGTCTTGAAACACAACATCATAGTGGTAGTAAGTAGTTTCATAGATGCACAGGATGGCCTCGCATTAATAAACAAGTTTACGTTACCATCCTCTGATCAGATATGAACTGTTTTTATAAAAATTATGAAATTTCCCCCAAAAAATGAAGTGTATTTTTTAGATGTGCTTTTTAAGATGTATGTATTATATATATTTATGGTATTTATAATGGTATTAGGCTCAATATTTTATAATGACCCAATTTACACTTAGGAATTTGATATGCAGCACTTTATTTGTAAATTTGCACATAAGATTGAAGGCACAAGTCACTTTACGGTAGATAGAGTAAGATCAGTATTACGAATAGATAAAGCAATTTTGAAGAATTTTATCAAATGGAGCAACAAATGAACCGGTATACAAAATGTAGGTTCCAAAAGGTGAATAAATATTTTTGACACAACAGTTAAATATGATATTTAAATCAAGAATTAATATGTTAGTGTCTAGTTCTATTTAGACCGGTATTATACCTTGTAGTGGTGAACTATATGCATTTATGCTGACATTGAAGTGAGCTCCATTAAAATAACCAATAACAATTCAAGAACATGCTCGATATTGTAAATATTTCTTGACTGATTTTTACCAAATATTTATTGCAATGCCGACTGGCTCAAAATGTAATTTAGCATATTCTATACTAAGTGACGTTGAAATGCCGTTATATCTAACTGTGATGTTATAAAGTCTTTTTTCTGTGTTCATTGGGAATCACATGACACATTAGGGTGGTATTTAGAAACTTATGGCAACGCATTTCCGCATGTGATCAAGGCTGCTCAGGCAGCCGAAACGCGTTATGACAGCCTCCATATGAGGAATAATATTAACTTTGCCAAATATCAGAGGAGTTCGTGCTTTCTTCATCGCCCATGCGGAGGTTGGGTACGGCAAAGCTATCGTATGAATATATATATATATATATATATATATATATATATATGTACGCTCCGGTTTCTGCACAAGGAACACACTGCACTCGCGGGAACCTCTTTGAAAAGTTATTTATTGCAAGGACGCGTTTCGGCGTTTGATGCCTTCCTCAGCTTGCTAAAGATAGCGCCACCTGTCCTGTGCGTTATTTAAACAGGTAAGTTGGTTTCCATTGGTTGTGGCCACTTGCTATAGAAAGGGGACTGGTGTTTTTCACGGTCGTAATGCCTTTTCCCACTCAGATGTATTGTGGGAGTTGTGGTCTGTGGGATATATATATATATGTGAAACGGTAGGCCAAACAAGGGTACAGACTCCAGTTAAAGATGCAATAAGGAACATTTATTGTCTTAGCTTGTCAGGATGATGTGTTTCGACCACAAGCCTATATATTTTTTAGAAACTGAAAACCACCGTTGTCCTGGGTGCTCACTCCTGCGGTGGTGAGCCACATACAATTCAACAACAAGGCATGCCTTTCCCATGCCCAGATGGAAAGCACTCACAAGAGTAATTTTGAGCAAAAATGCTTTATTGTGCAGACCCCCCTGCACTGACAGATGCGTTTCACCTTGCGGCTTTCTCAATGTCAGTTTACCTGTGCAAAACCGGCAGTATTTCACATCACAATGTGTCACATGATCTTACAATAACATCAAAGATGGACTTACATTTCATTGTTGACAAAATTCATGGCGGCCGTTTTTGAGCATGTTTTTAGTTACACAGTTGTTGTACCACCAAAAAAAAAACGTGTAAAGTGCTATAGTGAATTAAATAGTAAAACCACATATACAAAGAGAAGCAAAAATAATTCCACAAGCATTTGCGGTTAGATTGAAAAACTGTTTAAATATTGGAAGCCTTCATTCTATATGAAGAATTGCTGCTTGGCAAAATGCTCCAAGTTATATATACAAAAATATGAAATACATTTCCTTTTGTAAGGTGCTTTTTTGCTCCCTTGCATTATAATTGAGCCCTGAATGGGCAGTTCAGCGTCACTTTAGAGGATATGCTGTCTACTGGATTGTACCTTTTGTTACCTCGATAATTGAACTTTGTTACAGAGCTCTATTGAAGTCAGTAAGTGCCCCTTTATTCCAAATGGAACCACAATTCTTCATCATTATTGAGCCCTATGGGAGCCTTCGTTTGGAGGTCAATAATGTATTTAGACTCCAACACCCGCAGTTTCTTAATTTTGTCTCCTCCTCTTTCCTCTCTCTCTACCTGATCGATACAGTAGAATTTTAGGAGATCACGGTTGCTTTGATGGAATGTTTCAAAATGACGCGCAACCGGATAGGTGGTATCTTTATTGGTCATCGCGCGCATATGCTTGAGGATGCGCTTTATGTCGGGTGTTTTGTGCTCCCTATAGACCGTTTGGAGCACGGGCACTCCAAGCAATAAACTACAAAATCTGAATTTTAATTCAGGAGCTCAGACCAATCAAAAAGCTCCTGAATGGAGAAAGTTGTGTTGAATCTTTTTGTTCCCACAATTTATGTCCCATATAGGGCATTATTTTGAGTGTCTTATGAATTTATACAATCAAAGTGATGAGAATAAATCATTAGGAGGGTGATTATAATATATATGTACCGTACCTGGGTTCCGTCATAGCCATCATTAGATGGCGGAACTTTCTTTGCTTACTAAGTACTGTTATGTGGATTAGTCCTTTTATGATTTTGATTACCCGGAAACTGACTATGTTTGTGTACAGGAAATGCATGTATAAATAAATAGCGGCTCCGGCGTTTCATGCAAACATCGACAAAGGTGAATTGCCGAAACGCGTCTGTGTGCCCCAAGTTCATTTTTGTGAATAAATCTTTGGAACTCGCCCCTGTGAGTGCTGTCATCCTTGGAGGGTACGATTACCCGGTGGAGCTGGTAGTGAGATATAGAGGCGGGAACACCCCCGCTTGACAGGCACCATATATATAACATGTTAATTTCCATTGGAAACTTTAGACAAGGCTACAGGTCGAATGGGTGAACGGAATTACCCCAAATTTGGCAGGGAAAAGGGTCTTGGTCTAGAAAGCACGCTTTTGTTTATTTGGTGTAAATCCGTTCAGTAGTTTTGAGAAATATCGAAATTTACAGATATCGATATTTGGGAATTCTGCCATCTGATTGGCTGAGCACGAGCTTGCTGCTTATTGGTTGTGAGCGCTGCGAGCGGTTGCAACTAGGATGTGTTGGCCGCCATTTTGTGATTCCGTTGAAGCGAGTAAGGGGAAAAAAAGGCGAAAAAAGTGGGAAAGAGGAGGGTAGGAGCACTGTAACCTCTGTGGGGTATTTAGGGTGTGCTATAGATGGGGTGTGAAGCGAAGTATTCACCCCTAGCTGTGTGAAAGTGCTGGGCTATGGAAATTAAGTGAAGTATTGCCTAGAGTCTGATGCTGCTAAGGTGAGCTGGTGCGGGAGTCGGGGATTAAAGCGTGAGCCCAAATTGTGTGTCTTATGCTGTGAAGTCATGTGCCGTGGCCGCTGCACTACACCTGTAGAAGTAGTGTCAGCATGTGTTTATACCTACTAGGACGAACTACTGACCCGTACTGGTCTGAAAGTCCTGGGGTACGGAAAATATGTGAGGTATTGTGTACAGTCTCATGGTGCTAGGCTGAGCTGCTGCTGGACTCGGGGATGAAAGCGTGAGTTCAAACAGTGTGTCATATGCTGTGAAGTCATGTGCTCTGGCCGCTGTGCCACATCTGTCCAATTAGTGTCAGTATGTAGGTATACCTACTCGGAGGAACTTTTGTTTCGAACATTGTAACTTGTGTATGGTGCTTAGGGGGTGTTATACAGGGAGTGCGAAGGTAAATTTGCGCGTATCAAATCAATTTGGTATTTGTAAAGTGCAAACTACTCACTCCTACGGGTCTGGTGGCGCTGGGGGCATAAGCTGAGCTGCTGACGGACTTGGGGTAAAACCGGTGAACTACCGACCCCTACTGGTCTGAAAGTGCTGGGTACGGAAATTAAGTGAGTTATTGCCTAGAGTGTCATGCTGCTAAATTGAGCTGCTGCCGGACTCGGGTATGAAACCGTGAGCCTGTGTTTGCTATGCTGTGAAGTCATGTGCTCTGGGCACCGTGCCACACTTGTCCAACTTGTATATGGTGCTTAGGTGGTGTTGTACAGGGAGTGCGAAGGTAAATCAATACGGTATTTGTAAAGCGCAAACTACTCACCCCTATGTGGGGAGTAGAGGTGGTGATCAAGGCGAGAGCTCTGTGCTGCAAAGTCAGATTGTCTGGCTGCTGTGTCACAGCTGTGTGGAGAATACATTTTGGCGAGGGTCCGGGAGTTGCCGTTACCTGGCCCTAAAATAGCGGGCCTAAGTTGTCAGTTATAGGGTGGCTCTAAAAAGAGCCCTTGTGTTGATTAGTTGGAGCTACATATAAGTGCGGATGCACAGCTTCAAGTTATTCAGGAAAACTCCGTGAAGTGTACTCCATCACTTCTGTAGATATCAGCCATATCAAAACGTATGTTGTTGTTGTAGATGGACCCCATTTTGTGGTCTCTGAGGTATGCAGACACAGCTTTGTTGAGTTTCTTCCTAGATTTTTCAATCTGAGGACAACATTGTTTTGACCATTTCCACTTCTGTCTTTGGCATATATTGGAATATACAAAGACAGTTTGAGGGAAAAGTAACATCAATTGTCCAAAGGTGTCCTTCATAAGCATTTCCAAACCTACCCCAGTCAATGTGCCTAGGTCATTTCCACCACAGTGCACAATCATGAGGTCAGGGTGGTGGAGATGCAAACAGGTTTTAACCAAAGGCAACAATTGGTGCCACTTCAATCCTCTCTGTGCAAACCATTTAATGTTCACATTTTGTAAACCTAGGTCTAAGTCAATACGTCTCTGTTCTGCATACCTCTTGCACCAGAAAATATAGCTATGTCCTACGATCCACACTAGCATTTTGAAGGTATGGCTGGAAGGTATGGAAAGATGTCTGTAGCTCATGCAGTTCCTTGGTAGAATAAGAGATATGTTTAAAGATGGGGAGCTACTTTTTATTGCCATACAAAACGATACGTGATTGGGAGACGAAAAGCATTCTTTTTTAAAAGTAGGGTGCACATTCGTTTTGTGGAAAAGCATCTTTGTGATTGGTTAAGAAAAAGCAGTTTCAACGTGGAGTACATATCATAGGATAAAAGTTGTCAACTCAACCACACCTGCTACTTGCATTTGAAAGGCACTGTTCGAACTTAAAACAATCGTGAACTTTTAACCTGCACGTGCCGTTAAATGTTTGAGAAAATGTTGCAAAAAAATATGGTTAAGTTTAAAAAGATTGATGAACTTTTAACCTGCACGTGTTGTAGAATGTTCTAGAAAGTATGTTGATAGAATACGTTGCACTTCTGACTTCTATGTGTTGTTGAATATAAAAAAAAACTGTTTATATGGAAAATCAAAAAGAATCCAAGAGAGAGAAGTTTTGAAACCTAAAAGATTCAAGGAACTATTCTAATTTGTTCTTTACATGTATTTATGTGTGGAGCAACACAATTATAGACAGAACAGCACCAGGAAGAGGAAGAAGCAGGGAGTGGGGGGACGGGGGGAGATGGGCAGAATGGCAGACATGCAAAATTAGGTATAGCACAAGTATAGACAAACAATGGCCAAAATGAAACACACCAACAAGGAGCACAAGTCACACAACTCGCCAACATCACACCAGTGAACGAGCATAGATGTGAAAACCACGCTGCATTCATAGAGGATGTGTACAAAGGCGGTTCGTTGGTGTTGTGGGATGTCTGCAACCGTGGTCATCATGGATGAGATGCCCAGCACGTGGCACATGGGCGAGTTCACTGTCTGTTACGTTGCAAACAGCTGCTCCTCCCTCCCACACTTTTGTACGGTGCGCTGTTGTATCTCGTGCACTCATACGGCACACCATTGTAATGCCTATTTGCGCATGTGCCGCTGCATTCCAACTACACCATCACAGTGCCGTTTGGAGGTGGTGCATGCCACTTTACAACATCGACTGCTGCGGCCCTTGTGGCAGGCCACACCAGAACACAGAGACACACTTACCGCACTTCCTGTACACGGAGATGTCCGAGACACCCCGTTCCCGTTGTCGGATAGGCACACCCCTGCGCTGACCTGTGTACTCCGGACCAGCACACGCCGGTTGTGCATGCAGGAGGATGCGTGCGTAGCTACATGTTCAGGCTCACTGCCAACGCTGAGGTGATAGCACACTGTGATGTTGCAGGGCTTTTGCCTATCATGCTAACACAATGACCAGAGGGACACACTTGCTCAGATGCGGGTTTGAGAGGCGTTGGTGGTCCCGGAGTTGTTCCGAAGAGTCTTGTGGCCCTCATGGGTATCCCTGTATCATGCTCATTTATTCTATGGCACCTGTGGGTGTTCTGGTGTGGCTCTTGGCTATGTTCTCTTTCATGGTGCAGGTAGTCGTCCTGCTTAACACCATCAGAAAGCAGGTGTAAAATTCCTGGTGCTAACGTGGCTTATCGCCGGAATTTGGTTCGCATTGCAGTTGGTGTGAAAGTTGTTATGTGATTTTTTGCGTGTGCAGGACAATATACGAACTGGGCAGTGTATCTCGTCAAGATCCAGCACCTGATGCCTGATTCCCAATCAATAAAAATACAATGATGTTTCATAAATGATTTTGTGTGTACACTGTGAGTGCAGCCACTACGTCAGTGCAATTCAATACAGGATTTTAGTATTTAGAATAAATCGCAAAGGTGCACCTCGTGTCTTTTTGCATGGGAATGGCTAGTCTGCATTTCATTATCAGCACTCTAATGGAAGTAAAATTGAGATAAATCTAACACACTATTCAGAAGTTGGTGGAAACTGCAGACATCACCAGTATTCCCGCGATAAGTCCTCCAAAATTTAAGACCATGGTGGACTTCATCAAAAAACAATAATAAGAACAAGTAAGAGTTACACAGCAGTTAAGAAAACAATCAGAAACGTTATTCATTTTTTTCTCAAACTTAATTTTTTAATTGACATATATCAACGATAAAGTAATTAACAAAATTTATCAAAAGAAATACAAAATAACATGGTGCAACACTGCTGTGGGGACCATGGATGTGGACGACAGAGCCTGGAAAATAAAGCACAAAATAAGGACGTGTGTAATACGCATATCAAAGGAGAGAGACATAGAGAAACAGGGAAGGAAAAAAAAGCCAGAGAGGGAAGGAAAGAAAGGGAGAAGGAAGAGAGAGAGAGTTAGAGAGATAGAAGGAAAAGAAGGAAGAGAGAGAGAGAGAGAGAGGGGGGAGAGAGAGGGAGAGAGAGAGGGGGATAGAGAGAGAGAGAGAGAGAGACACTTCCGCCCCTGCGCATCCATGAGCAAATAATTACCTGGTGCCACCGGAGTGTGCAGCAGTGGGCACTCCACTTGCCCGTCAAAACTCATCCCAGATATGTCTCTGAGTCCTGAGTAATGAATGGCGGAGACCACATCAGGTGCTTGGCGGATCGCACAGATGTCGCTGAGTCCTGAGTCATGAATGGCGGAGACCACATCATCTTCTCCACGGCCCGGCAGATCTCACACATGTCGCTGAGTCCTGAGTCATCAATGGTGGAGACCACATCAGCTTTTGGGGCCGCTAAACCTGTGGAAGTTAAGTTTGTGCCACGTGGTGATAGGCCCCTGATGGCCACATGAGCTTCGGGTGGCACTAACCCTGTGCATCTGAAGTCCGTGCCAAGGGGGTGGTAGGCCCCTGAGGGCTATACAGATTAGGGTGCGAGTAACCTTCTGTGCAAGTTTTGAAAGACTCTTTATGGTTGAGACACGTGGAGTGTCCGGCATCTAGTCAGCACCGGCAATAAAGGATGTGATGTTGTTGATCTATTATATTTGCGTGGTCACATGGCCTGTGACGCATGTGCCGGACTGGTGTGGTGTGTGGGTAAAGCTGCCCTCAGGGAGTGGGTGGGAGATGTGGAGAACTAGACCACTGACCTGCACAGGAACAGCGACTACGCCCGCGACAGGTAGGTATGTGGGGCCATCGTCGGAACGTAATCTAAGTGGCGTGGCGTGGCATGGCATGACGTACAACGGAACAGGGCAGGGATAGCTACAATGGCGCGGACAGCTCGTAGTACTGCGTCTGTGAGTGAAGTGGACGGGCCGCAGCTGTCCCTCTGCGAGCCTGGGTGTGAACTGTTCATAACTCACACTACATAAGTATTGAAAAATCATTTTGTGATTCAGTCCGTCAGCTGGCATTTGTCCGAGGTATTTGTGAAAACATATCGGAGTTCTTTCTGTGATAGATATCCCTTTGACGCTGCCTCTCCCCACATCAGCAGGTAACGCACCCTCTTCCCACATTACCATCATACCCCCAACAACCTTCTTGGGCCCGGAAGTGTCCCTGTGCGGTTGGACAAAGAAGAGTCTTAGACATGTATAGATTTACATATAAAAAAAATTATTTAAAGAAAAGAACAACTAATAAGACTGAAGCGAGTCTGGTGCTGTGGTCGCTGCCACGAAGTTTGGGTGACTGCCATTCAGGATTCAGGACACAGTTACACATGTGGGATCGATTTGTGTTAAAGAGGGTTAGTGGGACTACGTGTCGCCGGCCTTGCATATCGAAATATGACTCACAAATCGAAAGGAGTATGTTGTGTGGTTGCTGCCTCGGACTTGGGATCACTGCCATTCAGAACTCAGGACACAGTTACACATGTGGGATCGGCTTCTGTTAAAGAGGGTTAGTGGCACCAGAAGTATTGAGAGTGTATGAGCCTGTGATAATGCTTTATGTCGACAGGTCACACTGGGAGCAATGTGTCTTGGCTATAGGACTGCGTCATGTGGAATCACAACTCTATCTGAATTGTGAGGCCTGCTGATCGTAGTGTAGGCCAGAGATAGCGGTGAGCAAGGGCCCACAGCCACGTGCATACGTTGGTGGCCTCACTGGCCTGCATAGTGCAGGTTCAGTGGCACCACTTGTCGCCAGCCTTCAATATGAAAATACTCCTCACTAATCGAAGGGAGTGTGGTGGTGTGGTCGCTGCCATGAAGTTTTGGGACACTGCATATGGAAATATGTCTAATTGATTAAAGGGAGTGTGGTGCTGTGGTTGCTGCCATGGACTTGGGGTCACTGCCATTCAGGACTCAGGACACAGTTACACATGTGGGATTGGCTTGTGTTGGACAGTGTTAGTTGGCACCATGTGTCCAAAATTCAAATTGCGAGGTCTGCTGTCCGCAGTGTAGACTGCTGAGTGTTCGTTTGTACTTGAAAATGAATTTGGTGATTGTACTAAAGGTATAACTGATATAAAAAATGTTCCAGAAGAAAGGATACTAAAAGGATATTATGTAGATTTGAGGCCTGTAATAGTTACTAGTGGACTCTGTAGTTTATGAATGAAGAAATAATTTCCATTGGGAGCCCTAGTGAGTGCAGTGTAGGTCTATGATTAAAAGATGAAATAAGTATAGAATACACTGATGAAGTGTTGTATTTTCTAAGTACAATCTTGTTGTTAGAAATTAGCATTTAAAAATGGAATTGCCAGCTGTACTGCCTGCAGAGTAGACTGCTATTCCATTTTAGTTTTCATTTGAAGATTAATTTGGCCATTGTAGTAAAGCTATAACTGATATAAAAAAAAAGTTCTTGAAGCAAGGATACTAAAAGGATAATATGTAGGGTGTAGGACTGTGATACTTACTTGCCTACTGGAGTCTGTAGTTGCCTATGGAAATACCCCTCACTAATCAAAGGGAGTGTGGTGGTACAGAGTTGGGGGTCACTGCCATTCAGGACTCAGGACACAGTTACACATGTGGGATCGGCTTGTGTTGAACAGAGTTATTGGCACCACGTGTCGCCGCCGTTGCATATGAAAATATGTCTAACTGATCAAAGAGAGTATGCTCCTGTGGTGGCTGCCATGGACTTGGTGTCACTGCCATTCAGGACACAGTTACACATGTGGGATCGGCTTGTGTTAAAGAGGGTTAGTGGGACTACGTGTCGCTGGCCTTGCATATCGAAATATTTCTCAGTGATCGAAGGGAGTGTGGTGCTGTGGTCGCTGCCACGGACTTGGGGTAACTGCCATTCAGGACTCAGGACAGAGTTACACATGTGGGATCGACTTGTGTTGAACAGGGTTAGTGGTAGTACAACTACATTCCTAGTTTGAATTTTATAATGAGTACGTCGGCAATAAATATAAACATAGTTGGGATTTTCACCAGAAACTACTTTAAACTTTGTTATTTCTTTTTCAAACTTCACAACAGTATTATCTTCCATTTGTTGATCAACACCTAGACATATCCAACTGTTATTTTCTGTACAGTTCTCTTGACTAGCAAAGAAACGTAAGTCTATATCATCACAAATTTGTTTCATAACATTTATATTAAAACTCGATTTTGTGCCGCAGGAAAACCTAGACTTATCCAGATGGTTCCTATTGACTTTGAATATAAACTTGCAGATGTCTATCGATCCGAACATTGGTAGGATCCAATTTCTCGATGTGAAAGTATATTCAAACTGAAGCTGTAACTGTTTTTCCTAAGTGCCTTCTCCTGTGAAATTTCTTCCCACATTTCTTTCAATTCTGTCTTCTCAGAGTTGGTAATATATGAAGTGACATAGTGAGAAACAGCAAATGAGTTATGTGCATCATATTGTATGTTCATATTTGCATTTCACATCTTCAAAATCTCTGTATTGTAATCATTATTGTACTTCGATGCTTCTGTTCTTTTTAAATTATAAGTATTTTTGGGTGATTTTCGAGTGATGGTATGTCTCATTGCTGACATAAAACTGTTCACTCTTCCTTTGGAAATTACTGGACGTGGAAAGGGAAATCGACAGTTTGTGTAAAATTTATCTTTTGCGTTGTATTTTCGTCGGCAATACTTTCCACAGTGATGACTTCGATATGCAAATACGCCACACTAATCGAAGGGAGTCTGGTGCTGTGGTCGCTGGCAAGAAGTTGGGGTCACTGCCATTCAGCACTCAGGACACAGTTCCACATGTGGGATCGGCTTGTGTTGAAGACGGTTAGTGGTACCATTTGTCGCCGGTCACCCACAGTGTAGGGCAGAGGTAGCGGTCTGGGTGGGCCGCACTGGGAGCAACATGTCTTGCAAACTGGACTGCGATATCTGCAATCGCCCCTACATCTGAATTGTGAGCTGTGCTGTCCGTAGTGTATATCGAAAGCAGTAGTCGGTACAGACATAAGTCTGCTGTGCTGTGCCGCTGGGTTCGCAGGGGCCCTGTGTTGAGGAGGCCCGTGGTTATGGTGGCTGCCACGTGCCAGGGTGAGGGCTGCCGTTCTGAGAGACTCGTTGGTCTTCCCACAAGTGAACCACGTCTAGGGCCTGGTCTATTTATTCATACTCCTACGCTGGAGTGGTGTACGTTGGAGCAGCCCACTCCGCTTCCGCTTCCAGGGGGGGACAACACAGCTACATGACCGAGATCTTCCCCACTGCCTGAGGTACCATGGTTGCGTCCACTGTGCACTACACTACAAGTATCAATAGTATATCTCCTCATGGAGAGGTTTGTGCTTTTCATAGTGAGGTCTGTGCAGCACATGAGCATTACACTTGGCATTGTGTGCTTTATCAGTGAAGGGTGACTTGCCTCCTTCATATATAGTTGGTTGCTCATCTCCCAACATTCAGCTATTGTGTGGCTGAGGGGCATGGCGTTTTGGTAATGTCCGTTGTTCTGTTTTGTGCTGCCTCTGTGGTAGTAGGGGGGGTGGTCTGGGGGGAGGTTCTGGTGGTGGTGGGGCTGGGTGTTGTGGCGGTGTTGGGTGTCGGAGCTGCATGATCAGTAGCTGTATCACATGTTGGTCTTAAGATGTGGCTGTGAGTTGGGTCAAAATAACGGAGTAGATAGTCGACCTTAAACCAGTTAAAGGTTGATGTTAATTTGTTACTGCTAACTCGGCTTATTGCCTGCTTTTTGGATCGCATTGCAGATTTGGCTGGTCGTTGAAAATATGGGGAAGTGGTGTTTTCGTTTTTTTTGGCACGGGAACGCCTACTGTGCATTTCATTAGCGTTAGATGTGGCTCTTGTTTGTGGCGATTTTGTTGGTGTAAGGTATTGATGGAAGAGTGGTGAGATTTGCAGTTTTCACCAAGTTGAGAATGGGATGATAATTAAAAAACACAGAAAAAAAGATACGTTTAATGAACGTTATAAATAGAAATTAGCATTTAAAAAACCTTTGAAATTCTCTGAAAAAACCAAAGGTTTCAGGCACGTTATAGTTAGAAATTAGCATTTAAAAAACCTTTGAAATTCACTGGAAAAACCATAGGTTTCAGGCACGTTATAGTTAGAAATTAGCATTTAAAAAACCTTAGAAATTCACTGAAAAAACCATAGGTTTCAGGGACGTTATAGTTAGGAATTAGCATTTAAAAAACCTTAGAAATTCACTGAAAAAAACATAGGTTTCAGGGACGTTATAGTTAGTTGGACATTTGACTCATATAAAACCAGAGAAATTCGCCTGTTATAGATAGTTGAGCTAACTATAACTCGCGCCCCCGCAATGCACTGCTGATGACGTCACATATTACATCACTCATGACATGGTCAGTGACATCACTCATGACATCACTGATGACATCTCAAATTACATCACTGATGACATCACTGATGAAATCATCCACGTGAAAATCAGATGTACCTGATCAGACCCTAATATAACACTTGATACACCCAGTCTAAAATACAGACTATAATTTTCGAAACCGTGAACACACCAATACCAGTTAGTGCATATCCACTCTCTAATTTGTAGGTCTACACACATCCATTCATTCACCTATACACTTACTCATACATACAGTCAGCCATCAATACAGCATTATCATATCCATTCACATATCTATACAGACACTCACACACTGCCTCTCATTCTTAGAGTTATTCACACACCTAGTCAGTAATGGAAATAATCAATAACACTTTCATTTACTCACCTGTACAGTTATACACATACCACGTCACTTATACTAACACATACTTACACTCTAATACAATAACTAATAATGTTAATGTTATCAAGATTTCTAAAGCACACTGTTACCCTGAGGTGTCCTGGCGCTGTGCGCTATCTGCCTAGCAAGCCGAGTGAGACAATAGGAAAAGGTTCTTTAAGAAAAAAGCCAAAATACAAGGACACACTGATCCATACAGGCACTCTCACAATCACTCATTCTCACATATAGTCATTTATATAGTCCAACACTTATATATACTGCCTTTCACATATGGAGTTACTCACATGTACCACTGAGGCATCCATTCACTCACCGGGACACTCATACACACACTCACTCAGCCATACAGACGTTCACAGATACAGACTTGAACACATATACCTAGTGAATTAGCCACTCACACATCTATGCAGAGAGTCACACCGACCCACGCAGACACTCAGGTACTGATACAGGTACTCAGACAAGCAATGAATAGCTCATATAGATCCTCATTTAGTTGCTAACCAAACCATGTAACATCTTACACACCAACTAACAACCTAAACTGTGTGAATGTTTATATCAGTCGCTAACACATGCATTAAGCAAGACACAATTAATTAGTCACTTATACAGTTAGTCACACACCTACTTAATCATCCATCCTGAGTCTTATACACTCATTCATTCTTCAATACACCTTGGCATATATATATTTATAAAACATATTTAAACTTTACAGAAACACACATTCACTGGATGATGTCATCAGTGATGTCATTTGAGATGTCATCAGTGATGCCACTGACCATGTCATTACTGATGTAATATGTGACATCATCAGCAGTGCATTGCGGGGACGCGAGTTATAGTTAGCTCAACTAACTATAACAGGCGAATTTCTCTGGTTTTATATGAGTCAAATGTCCAACTAACAATAACGTCCCTGAAACCTATGGTTTTTTCAGCGAATTTCTAAGGTTTTTTTAAATGCTTATTCCTAACTAT
The DNA here is from genome assembly GCF_964204655.1 of Triturus cristatus. Lineage (NCBI taxonomy): Eukaryota > Metazoa > Chordata > Amphibia > Caudata > Salamandridae > Triturus > Triturus cristatus. The sequence continues at coordinate 1,171,782,459 of NC_140580.1, read as the reverse complement.
AACGTCCCTGAAACCTATGTTTTTTTCAGTGAATTTCTAAGGTTTTTTTAAATGCTAATTTCTAACTATAACGTGCCTGACACCTATGGCTTTTTCAGTGACTCTGTGAAAGATCCAAAACTGGAGAAGAAAATAAGTTACTTACCTGTAGCTGCAGTCCTTCAGCATTAGTATTTTTCATTGATACACATGCAACCCACCCTCCTCCCCTGAGAGGCTCCTCTTATACTTCGGTATTACCTATCCACACTTGTGCTGGAAACTCTGAGGGACTCAGCCTCTGTTGGGAGTGTCCTAGAGGGTGCTGTCGCCTGATTGGTTATAGTTCAAGTTTGGTCCTTTTTAAAATGGACATAGATAGGCTACTGAAGTAGGTGTTCATTGCCATTATAGCCTATGATAGTGATACATACTGCTTTATTGTGGTACCGTGGGCCTTCCACTCCGACAACAGGGAATGATTTAAGTATGTGAGTCCATGAAAGATACCAATACTGGAGAACTCCAGTTACAGGTAAGTAACTCATTTTCTTACGGGGTACCGGGTGCATATAACCACCGCATACCATAGCCCCTCAGTTCATTTAATCCTCGTACCGCCCTCATCTCATGTACACTCTGTAATCACAAATGTCATGGATTCTGCATGGATATAGCGCTAACCATAATTATTGTGGCAGCGTGGCGCATTCTCTGTTCTGGCCACCCTTTCTTATGGATCTGGTGGGCCAGCCGTTGAGCTCTTGGATCCACCATTGGCGGTGTCTTATTTTGTTGATGTTTGGTTGTGTGTGGTTCACAGAGAATCTTATTGTATTTGTACCACGTTCTTGGTGATGGATAAAACAGAAACTGTGAAGCACCAGGACACCGAGCACAAATACTGGGCCTTGGTGGGCCTCACGGTATTGGTGGGAGGGGATGTCGCTGGCCTGCTCAGCTGGACCAGGATGTAGTGCTGGTGCTGGCTGGTGCTGGTGATGGTGCTAGCTAGTGCTCGCTGTTGCTGGCTTGTGCTTGTGCTGGCTGGTGCTGCCTGGTGATGGTAGTGCTGACTGGTGCTGGTGATGGTGCTGGCTGGTGCTTGCTGGTGATGGTGCTCGCTGGTGCTGGCTTGTGCTGGTGCTGGCTGGTGCTGGTGATGGTGCTCGCTGGTGCTCGCTGGTGCTGGCTTGTGCTGGTGCTGGCTTGTGCTGATGCTGGCTGGTGATGGTAGTGCTGACTGGTGATGGTGCTGACTGGTGCTGGTGGTGCTGGCTGGTGCCTTGCTGATGCTGGTGATGGTGCTGGCTTGTGATGGTGGTGCTGGCTGGTGATGGTGCTGGTGCTGGCTGGTGCTGGCTGGTGCTGGCTGTTGCTGGCTGCTGCTGGCTGTTGCTGGCTGGTGCTGATGATGGTGCTGATGATGGTGCTGGCTGGTGCTGGTGATGGTGCTGGCTGGTGATGGTGGTGCTGGCTGGTGATGGTGCTGGCTGGTGCTGGCTGGTGCTGGCTGCTGCTGGCTGTTGCTGGCTGGTGCTGATGATGGTGCTGATGATGGTGCTGGCTGGTGCTGGTGATGGTGCTGGCTGGTGCTGGTGACAGTACTGGCTGGTGCTGGTGGTGCTGGCTGGTGCTGGTAGTGCTGACTGGTAATAGTGCTGGCTGGTGGTGCTGGCTGGTGCTGGTAATGGTAGTGCTGGCTGGTGATGGTGCTGGCTGGTGATGGTGCTGGCTGGTGCTGGTGGTGCTGGCTGGTGCTGGTGACGGTGCTGGCTGGTGCTGGCTGGTGCAGGTGACGGTGCTGGCTGGTGATGCTGGTGCTAGTGATGGCTGTTGCTGGCTGGTGCTGGAGGTGCTGGCTGCTGCTGGTGCTGCCTGGTGCTGATGATGGTGCTGGCTGGTGCTGGTGACAGTGCTGGCAGGTGATGCTGGTGCTGGCTGGTGCAGGTGATGGTAGTGCTGGCTGGTGCTGGTGATGGTGCTGGCTGGTGCTGGTGCTGGTGCTGGCTGGTGATGGCTGGTGCTGGTGATGGTGCTGGCTGGTGCTGGTGCTGGCTGGTGATGGCTGGTGCTGGTGATGGTGCTGGCTGGTGCTGGTGCTGGCTGGTGATGGCTGGTGCTGGTGATGGTGCTGGCTGGTGATGGTGCTGGCTGGTGATGCTGCTGCTGGCTGGCGCCTCGGTGGTGCCTCGGGGGCTCCGACACTGGAAGCATGCCTGGGAGAGGCTCGGCAGCAGGCCTGCCCTGACCGGTGCTGCATACCTGACGCTGTCTGCTTCCTCATTCCAGCCCAGCCTGAGGGAACTTGTAGCTGCAAAGAGAAGCGCCAGCGTCGAGCCCAACATCTGTCGATGAAGTGATGCTCCAGCGGCCTCGTGACTCTGCCCTGCCTCCCAAGGGTCGTGAGCAGCATCGTTCTACCTCACGCCGCACCCTCTCTCCCTTCACACACCCTCACACACCCTCACTGTTATTGCTGTCTGTGCAGCGACTGTAAGTCAGGCCCCGCACGCCTCGGGCCACGAGCTGCATCTTTTGACACCACAGCCCCCCGTCTTCCCGCCCCTTCCTCGCCTCTCTTGTTTGTGAGCATCAGCATGAGAGACGTGGACCCCCTCTCCCGAGGGGCCTAGTGTGTGAGTGGGGGGCGGTGCCCTCTCTGGAGCATCCTTTCACGCCATACCCCAGCTCTCCCCCTCTTCCCTCAGACCTGCCCTTCCTGCAGCTACTGTCTGTGCAGCATCAGCGCTCACAGGACGTGACCCCCCCCCCCCCAACCCCAGGGGCCCGGTGTATCTGGGGGACCCTCTGAGCAGCAGCGGTTCAGGCCACGCCCATCGCTTCTCTCTTCCCAGTAGACATGCCCTCCCTGAAGGTGCCGCCTCGGCTGAGTCTGTACACTGTGGACTCTCTTCCCGTCAGACATGCCCTCATTTGACTGTGTGGTTTGTAGCTCACATTTTCTGGCTTTCTATTTGCTGGCTTTAGTTGCTTTAGGTGGTCCAGCTCAAGTTCGTCCCTCCCGTTGCCCAAACTTGTTTACTGTATTCTTCCACAAACTCTCTTTCTGTAAAGAGGCCTTTAACTCTTGTTCTTCTCCTGCCACATTTGCTGTGCATTCAAAGACAGAGGTCAAAGGTCAGGCTGAGTCTTCCAGGGAGCTTTGTGTTTATTTCTCTGACTTGAAAGTGAGAGGATTTCTGTGACAATCACGCTGGCGAGAGGGGCTGCTTGAGGAAGGCTGTACAGATGCTATTTTTATTTCTAGCACACAACAAAATGTAAAAGTCTGTAAATGAACTGTGCCGACGATCAAACCAGTACATTGGGTGATGACATTTCCACACATTATTGTTTGATTGTTTGTACAATATATAGTTTATCAGTAACACTGGATATCTGTGAAAATGTTTTGGTCATTTTAGTTGAGGATGTGTTGTCTGCAATGGCAGTGCGCTACCATATCATGCATACTCCACATTAGCACTCTTTTCTCTGCACCACACCACTCTACTCTGCGCCACTCCACACTGCACTCTTTTTTGTTGTTGCAGTTTTATGTAGCCCAAACTCGACAAGAAGGTATTGGAGCGCTTTACATGAGCACCAGTTATGTTACACAAGGACACATTGATTTTTCAGCCACATGGAGATACCGTGATTTGCCTAAAATCACAGGGTGCTTTAGCCTCCCGCTAAGACTCAAACATGGTTCCCCAGCATCAAGGTCGACCGCTCTGGCCATTACTCTACATCCTCTCCTCTCTTCTCTGCACTGCACTCAGTGCCACTGCACTCTACGCCAATGCACTCTGCACAACTTTACTTAAAACTTGTGCACTCTACGCAAATCTACCCTGCACCAAATCTCTCTACACCACTATACTCTGCATTACTGCTCTCTACACTACTCTCTGCACCACTGTACTCTACGCCACTCTGTGCCACTGCACTCTACTCGAATGCACTCCGCGCCACTCTACTATACTCCACTGCACTCTACTGAACCTTACGCCACTGAACTCTGCACTACTGCACTCTACGTCAATCCACTCTAAGCCACTCTAATCTATTATGCAGCACTGCACTCTATGGCACTCTACTGTATACCACTGCAATCTACACCACTTCACTATACTCTGAAAAAATCTACTCTGCCACTGCAGTCTACACAACTCTATTGCACTCCTTACCGCTCCACGCCACGCCACTCCACACCGCGCTACTGCACTCTATGCCAATCCATTCCACACCACTTTACTCAAAACCAATACACTCTATGTCATTGCACTATATGGCAATCTACTCTGTACCACTGCAATGCACGCCACGGCACTCTGTGCCACTCTACACTATTGCACCCTACGTCACTTTAGTTTGTACCACTGTCTGCCACTGCAATCTACAACAATGCACTCTATGCCACAGCAACATCCCCATCCTTATTTGGGATCAGAAAGAAACATTAGTGGGATTATCTCTGATTTGAGCTTCCCCCTGATTTGTTGGGTTAGGTGACTACCATATGTTCGACATGATGAAGACCCCTGAGGATTTGTCTAATTAGGGGTCGAAACGTTGCCTTCACGTGCGCCTACCTATTTCATTTACTGCTCGATACCAAATTCTAATGTACTTTAGCATTGTGTTTGTGATTGTTTTAATCTTGAAATCCAAGCGTATGGGCTGTCTGTAAATGTTCATTCCTTTTTGTACTTTTTTCATACCATTTGTTATGCCTCACTGATTTCCACTCTCCACTGCGCCATCACTTGGAGCACCTGTTCGTTTGTATACAGCACGAGGATCAGTCTCATGTGCTTCTAAATACAAAACTGAAACATCTGCATTGTCGTTGGGCGAATTTCTGTTGAGAGAAAAAGTTTGGTGCATTCTCTTGTTCAGTGAAAGATGTTTTGTTTTAAATTGAAATCCTGGTATAACACTTGTTTGATTGTAGTTCTATTACCCTTGTACTAGGGATTACCGGCTGCCCCATTTTTCTTTTACTTTTACCTATTGTCACCAATTATGCACAATCCTGATTTCGACCTGGGACTTTATACTTAGTATTCAAAAGATGGAGCTGACGTAACCACCCTCTTCTTGGGGACCTATTTTCAGGGATGGATTAAGCACCAGTGTGAAGATTCAGGATTATTCAGGACAGATCTGAGAAGACAAATTTGGGCGATGCAGTTGTTACACTGGGCTTGCACACAGGGTAGGGGAGCAGGAGGGTAGGGAACAAACCCCATGCGAGGCAGTGACCTTAAATAAGCACTTTACAGCAGCTGCATACATTTGTATGGAATAAACCTGCAGCAATCTTTTCCCAACAAAGAATTGTGTTGTGTAATTATTCCATTGTACATGCTAACCTTGCAAAGGGTGGGGAGTGTTGCCTATATAGGCACTATGCTTCTATGCTTTTGACAAGATGGTGTTTGTCCCCAACAGGGTAACATGCCATGTTTGGTAGTTATGTTGTGTGCTGGAAAAACTGCTGAAAGAGGTACCCTCAAGTGGTGGCCTTGCTATGGCATACAGGTTTACTGGAGTGAAAGCCTGTCACCAATGAGGGCTGGACCAGGGATTGTGCTGCCTTTACAACCCTTCACTTTATTATTTGAGTACCCAGGTGAAAACAGTCTGTACCCACTAGCCTCTGTGGCAGACCAGATTATATCTCTCCTGTGCTTGTGGTAGCCATATTGGTAGTAGCACTGTCTCAGTTGGAAGGCATATACTATCCTGCACCTTCAAAAGTGGCAGAAAGAGGTTTAAAAATGTATGCTCCAGAGAACTACCCGCCCTTCTACATGCAAGGGTGCATACATTCCCAAAATCTGTTCCCCATTTCAGACACATGAAATGACTTCCGGTTGTGAGAGGGGATCTGGCGACTAAGCCGGAAACTCTGCCTAGGTCACTGTTGTGCGACCCGCCTTCTGGCAAAGACGGATACCACCAAGATGATTAGATGAACGCCTGAGGAGTTTATACATGTTTTTTTCTAAACAAATCACTGAGCTTAATTGCAATTTCACGAAAAGTTACAAATGTATACAGAAACTATACTTGATGCTCCCCCTGTCGCAGCGAAGGAAAAGGTTGAAAATAAAGTTCTTAAAAGAGCAGACGTGGGCAAATTCATGATCTCTTTAAGAAATAGATGTGTGCTAGGGCACTATTTCCATCCATCCCTTGAAAAACACTATGGGACTAGTTGCCTTTACATACACTGACAATGTATCTGACAAATGGACCGATGCGCCACATCCTGTGCCAAGGGCTGCCTTTGCTGCGAATGCTGTAGCTGAGTGGAGAAGGTCCACAAGAGATGGACTTGGGGTATGGGTGAACCAGAGTCCTGTGAGCACTTGATGTAAAGAGTTGCTGGGGGTTGGTGATGAAGGCGGTGAGTATGTTCGGGCGGCTTCTCCACTAGGGCGGAGGAGCGTCGTCCCACTGCTTTCTCGCAGTGCGAAAAGCAGAAACATAAAATGGTAATAACTTTCAGGTATTACCATTTTATGTTCAGTTGCAGGTGGGCGGGGCTACTCTGCTAGCAGGGCAAGAGAGTAGTGGTGCGCCCACTCCTGAGGTTGGCAAAGACTGCTTGGTCAGCCCTCTGGGGCCGCCCAAACCAGTCATGCACACTCTGCCCTTCTCCATCTGCATGGAGAAAATGGCCTCCCAATAAGCCCCTGGCTGGGCGGCGTCCCGACCAATCACAATGCTGCTTGCAGCATTGTGATTGGCTTAGGGAAGGGAGCCTGGCTGCCTGCTTCCTGTTCCTACTGGAGGCAGGAGAGCAGGAGCAGAGAAGACGCGGAACCCGGCTGGCGGAAAGGTATGTTTAATTTTTATTATTATTAAATGACTAGATCCAGAATTTTTTTGTGAGGAGTACTCCAGCGCTGGTAGGTGTCGTCATTCGGCTCCGCATGCGTTGTTGATGTCGTCCACACTGGAAATGACGTACGCGGTGCCTATACAGGTGTCACCCAGTCGCGCTGATGTGAGTTCTTTTCTTTCTGAGCCAGCCAGCACAGATCTGGGAGGAGCTACCCCACAGTCACTTTTTGACTAGGTTTGTTCGATGTTTTGTCAAAGTGTTTTTTGAGGTTTGCCTCCTTGTGTAGCTGGGATGCTTCCGAGGAAGGCCAGCTTCAAGCGCTGCGGTGCCTGTCACTGACATATGTCTGTGACAGACCCACACCTTGTATGCATTTGGTGACTCAAGTGCGATCACAGCCAGAAGGCCTGCTGTACCATGCACCCTAAGGTCTTGAGGGTGCGACCCCACAAGCTGATGGTGGCTCGATGTGCGATGCCGCGACGTTCACAGTCCCGATGGTGAGGAAGGTCCTAGGAGCGGTCAGAGCACAAGGTTATCTTTGCATTCAAAGTCATTGAGCCATTCTGGTATGTCCAAATCCCACAAAAAGAATTCAAAGCATGCTTTAACTTTGCTTCGTCTGTCGGCCAACGAGACAAGGGAGCGTCACATCACAAGGCCTGGCTCCGCAGTTAAGTCAGCATCTGGGTCGGCTCCGTGCCTCCCCAAGTTTCCGGGAGCCAGAGAGACCCCCTCCCACTTGCGTGAGGTGCCATGCACATCATCTTTGGGTGGCCCGTTTTCCCCGACATGCCTTTGGGCCACACAGGTTCGGGATGTACCCCTACTGGATCCACACTGGCATCTCTGGTGTCAGATGGGCCGCAGGGATCCACCGATGGATCCGGATCGTGTTGGTTGTGCCACCTTGACCTCCCCATGCTCCGAGGCTGACCCTCCCGGCGTCGCCATTCTCAATCCTGAATCCGACAAGACATTATCCTTGACTGCCACTGAGGGCAAGCTAAGGTCCAGGACATCAGCGGCCCTCCACACCACAATTGCAAAAGAAGCTTTCTCCTCCGTAGCCAAGGTAGGGGAAGAAAGCATACCAGTACCTGAGAAGTCCCAAGCAGTAAGTCAGTTAAGTACCTCACCGAAAGGTAGAAGCAGTTCTGTAGGAAGCACTATGATGGCTTACGTCTCTTCGGAAACAAAGCAGATTCGGCACTGGAGCGCTTCAAGCAGGGCCAGACTGGCAGTAGCGGGCACCGGGTGTTTCCCCTGTGGGCTGCCAGGGTGCGGGGTTGGTTTTGGAACCCTGGGGGACGGTTTTTGTTACCATGGTCGGTTTTACAGCAGGCCCTGACAAACTGCTTGGCCACGCCACCGCACCCCCGCCTCCCCTTGTGGCCGGCCGAGCTGTTTGCCAGTGCTGGTTTTGGTTCCCAGTCTGGCCGTGGCTTTGAGGACAGCAGGGCTAAGGCCAGGTCCTTGGGCCTTTCTTTGTAACCTCATCAACCACAATCGGCCTTTCGCTCCTTTCGAGGCCACAGAATGGGAGGCCAACCTCGTCTTTACCCACCACGGTTGCAAGTTCCCCAGTCTCTGGGTGGCCGTGCAGCTGTTCCTACTTGCCCTGTGAATCGGGTGACCAGCGGTTGGGTCAGTCACTATCCCTCCTGCAGCCTCCAAGCCCTCTTAGTCTGCCTGCGTATCATCATGGACACCCAGTCTGTGGCAGGATTTGCCATCACCTATCCCGCCAGCAGTCCATAACATCGGACTGGTGGGTTTTTCAGATTGTCGAACGGGCTACACCCTCCCCTTCCAGATGACCCCTTCCTCAATGCAACTCTCGACAGGATGACGAAGGACCACCTATCTTTTATCCGCCAGGAAGTGACGCCTCTTTTGGCCAAAGGAGCCATAAAGAGAGTGCTGATGCCAGAAGTAACTTGTGGTTGCTATTCCTGCTACTTTCCAGTTCCCAAGAAGGGCAGAGGCCTTTGTCCTCTACTCCATCTACGCTCTCTGAATTTCTTCCTCATGATGCTCACTCTGGCTCAGATACTCTCTACCCTGGAGACTGGATTATAGCGTTGAGCTTGCAGGATGGCCATTTTCACATTGCCATCCTGCCTGCCCACAGCTGCAACCTGCGGTTCACAGGGGGTCACAAGCATTTTCAGTTCACTGTGCTCCTGTTTCTTCTCACCAGTGCCCGTGGGTGTTCACTAAGATAATGGCGGTGGTAGGAGCTCATCTGCGCCGATCAGGGGTTCCAGTCTTCCCCTATCTCGACAACTGGCTGTTGAAGGCGTGTTTGCTCCAGGCTGTTGTCTCCCACCTCCAGACTACCGTGGACTTCCTGCATTTGCTGGGGTTCACGATCAATGTGCTGAAGTCACACCTGACTCCCTCTCAGATGCTCCCTTTCATTGGAGCTGTTCTGGACAATATGTAGTTTCAGGCTAATCCTCAATTTTCGGGCGATGATACCGATGTTTAAGCCTCTAGCCTGGATTTTGGTGAGACCGACTCCGAGGCTGATGGGCCATATGGTCTCTTGCATTCTGCGTGTGACACATGCCAGTTGGCATATGCTGGCTCTGCAGAGGGTCTTGAATTTCCAGTTGGTTCAGCATTAGGGGAATCTCTCTGACATGGTCCAGAACTTGGAGGGAACTGCGAAGGACCTGCAATGGTGTCTTACGAACCGCGACTGGGTCAGCGGTAGTCCCCTCTCCCTTCTCCAATCAGATCTTACAGTGGTGACAGAGACATCAATCCTGGGATGGGGCGTCCATCTGAGACAGGAAGAGATCAGAGGACTCTGGTCTCTGGCAGAATCCAGACTCAACATCAACCTGTTGAAGCTCCGAGCAATCCGATTGGCATTGAAGGCCTTTCTACTATCCATCTAGGGAAGGCTAGTGCAGATGTTCACAGACAACACCACCGCCATGTGCTACTGCAACAAGCGGGGTGGGGTTGTGGACTCTTTGTCAAGCGGCCCTGCATCTCTGGACACGGCTTGAACTGCTGCACATGTCCATGGTGGTTCAACATCTTGCGGGTTCACTGAATGCCAGAATGGACAAACTCAACCCAAGGTGCCTAGTGGATCACAAATGGCGCGTCCATCCGGTGGTGGTGCAAGGTCTCTTTCAGCAATGGGGAATGCCTCGGTTAGATCTGTTTGCCACCACTGAGAACGTGCAATCTCAGTATTTCTTTCAGCTGGAGTTTCCAAGGTGGCTCTCGCTCGAAGATGCTTTTATTCTCGAGTGGATCTCAGCCCTCCTGTAAGTCTTTCCGTCCATACAACTCCTGCCCAGAATTATCAAGAAGATCAGGAACGACCGGGCCAATGTCATCTTTTGGCTCCATGACTGGGCCTGGAGAGTCTGGTATCCTGACCTGTTGAGCATGTCCATCGGTCCTCTGAGCAGGCTGTCCCTTCAGGAGGATCTTCTGTCACAGCAGCAGTGAAGGGTTTCCTACCCAACCTGTCAATGCTCCACCTTCTTGCATGGAGATTGAGCAGAGACAGTTGATACTCTTCAACCTTTCGCCCAGAGTCTGTAATATTATCTTGGCAGCCAGGCGTTCTTCCACTAAGACAGTTGACACCTGCCGTTGGGCTAAATTTGTGGCATGGTGCTCAGAAAGACACTTTGATCCCCTTTCTGCTCCTCTGCCTTTCTCAGGTGCTCCTGTTTGTCCGTTCCCTTGTCCAGCAGCGCTCTACTCTGGCCACTGTTAAGGGATATGTATCTGCAATTTCTGATTTTCCTCGGTTCCCTGACTAACCTTCCCTTTTTCAATCCCCTATTTTACATAGGTTTTTGAAAGGTTTGCAACATATGTTCCCTCCCACTCTCTTTATTATGTCCCAGTGGGACCTCAATCTCGTTCTCACTTTACTTATGTGCACTTGGTGCAGATTAGGGCATACAAATTCTCCCTACTTCCACAGATAGAGTAATTTCACAGATACACGCACATGCACTCATCATACACTTGGTCCCATTTCACTAACATATACTCGATTACTCTATCAGCACTGAACCTGTGGAGAGAAAACTCCTAAACACCCTATATCTACACTGAGGCCAATAGGATCAGTTTGATACTGCCCTGAGTCATGATCTAAACAGCAATCTAAACAATAATAATCAAAATAGAGTACTCAATAATTGACAAGAAATAACCACCAACACTGTATTTAAAATAATGGTACTTTATCTAAAATTAGTCAAAGAAAATTAATCAAAGTAAATCATTATTCTCATAATTACCTATTCTAGCTAAATGTCATGAATGGGTCAGGACAGGTCTCTCAGTAGAAGTCTCCCAAGTCGCCGTCCTCACAGCATCGATCCTCACCAACGCAGGTTTGGGAAGAAGTGGCCTTAGACCCTCTCTAGGCTAACAATACTTATAGTAAATCTTGCAAATTAAAGAAACATAAAATGTTCTAAACGTCCGCTGAACCGCTGAGCAGAGCGAGCAGGAAAGGATGTAGCATCGCTACATTTGGAAAAATCTCCGCTCAGAAAAATCACAAAAATAAAAAGACGGAAGAAGGAAACTCGAGTTTTACAAATGTTTCTTTCACATTCACATTTCCTCGGAACCAGCGCTGTAATCACAAAGTTCATTGTGGCTCCCTTGTCCTCCAAGGACACTTGGACTCTCGCCCAGAGCTGCTGTCCTCACGGAAAACTTGTAAACCAGGCGAAGACTGTGGTCAGATGACTCTCGACCATGTTCAGCAAGGCCTTCTCATCAAAATTCGACTACTCGAGTGCAGGCTTTAAACGGCGGCCATTTTTTGATAGGCCAAAACAGACCATCTTAATTAAAAGAGACAAAAACAACGTTACCACAGCATAGTGATTAAACAGTGTTAACCCCACTAATACCCTTATGTGTATGTAATTATCTAGCCTTTGCAACACAGAAAAGCATTAGTACACGTTATTTCAAAAGCGTTTTGTGCTTTAAAACAAACAGCACTCAGCAACATTCATTTAATTAAACCTGCACATTATTATTAAGCAACATGAATGCATTCCCACGTGTAGTTTTCTCTTGTTAGTTCGTATTGATTAATCAGAACATTCACACAAAACAAATAATTAATAGTTACAAATTAATATTTTTTAATTTTCGACATATAGACAAACCGGAGCTTAAAAACCCAATAGATTTTCAACAGAAAACTCTGCTCCAGCAATCCCCCCTTTGGTGATATTATCACCAAATAAACAACCCAAAAAAAAAAATTTAGTAAAATTTAGTCCCATTTTAGGAGAAATTGGAAATGTCTTTTTCTCCTTACACAACACTACACACCAGACTCGCTTTCATCATCCCTCTTTGTTTCCAAGTAAACACTCTCCCTCAATTCTTCTAATTCTATTTCTTGTGGTTCCCTTTTTGACCTCTTATTTCTCTTTTCAATATTTCTTTTAATTAATTTCTTTTTCCCTCCCCTGTTTTTACAACATAAACACACCAATCTTAGTATCAATAAAGCAACAATTATACAGGTCAAAGGAAACAATATCTTACCTATAATAGTACTACCTATTTTTGCAATAAAACTCTTAACAGCAACTATCTTATTAGCTATTTTAGTCCAAATACTCTCAGCTTCCAGTGGTACTAATTCTTCATGCAAATCAGTAATATTTTTGATATAGACCTTCAGGTCTTTGCTTTCGTCAGGAATGTAAGTGCAACAATGTTGAACTTTCAGCATTCCACAGACTCCACCCTCTTTGGCCAATAAAATATCAAGGGCAAGTCGATTTTGCATAGACATGGCACGTACGGCAATCATCTCCGTATTCACCAAAAGAAACCCTCCAGCGGTATTTGTCGATAAGCGATCCACCACTGTTGACAGTTTCCGAATTCCATAAGCATTCAAAGAAATTCCCACTGCTGGAATTAAAGCTCCAAAAATATCACCTACAATTTCAGACCAAGTTTCTCTCTTGAAACGTGGTAATAAATTAATATGTTCTACATCTTCTATTCTATCTATATGAAAGATCTTTGGAAAGACCAGGCCCACATAACACGTGCCATACCAATGGTCAGGCAACCTGTAATAAGCCTTGTTCCCACAAACATAATACACTCCTGGGAAAATTGGATCTTCTCCTCCCTTGAAACCCCATCCTGTTGCAATGAAGTATGTATCATGACACTCACTAGTCCCAACAAAATATGTATCATATTGGGATTTCCTCCTTGTAATGCACAGCTTACCCTTCTGTGGTGCATCTAGAGCTAAAGTTGGACTAGGCCCATTTCTCAATTCTTTTCCCATCTCAATGTCCCAAATTGTCTCACTCATTTTATATTTCCCTGCCTTTTCATGCATGCTCATTCTCCTTTCCTCCACCATGTTTAGGAAAGCCTTCTCCTCTTCTTTCAGACTGCAAGTTAAATTGTTCTTAAAAATGTAATCTAATGTTAATTCTTCTTTTTCAATAAAAAATCTCACCAAAAATATTAGCTTCTTTAGCTGGATTCAGCTTTTTGTTCATAGGCAATTGCCCAAAAATATTATCTTTGTTAGACATCTCATAATCTATTTTCCCTAACAAATAAAAAACACTACTTAACACACTACAAGAAATTCCATACGTAGCTGGTAAATGGTGATAAGTAACACCCTCTGAAACGGATGCAGGTAACTGCATACATACGTAGCAATCCCTAACTTCCATTGTCTTCACATATTCGTACAACAACTTTGAAAAAACATTACTAGAAAAATCATTAATTGACCTATCTTTATGTATGTAAGTATTACTAATTCTAGTTGGAACTACCTTTTGTGAACTCTTCCCTACATTAGTCACATTCTCTGTATGCATCTCAAATGTACCTATTGTAACTCTAAAAGTAACTAATAAAGCTAAAACACCCCATAGTAGCATTAATAATCCAGTACAGCAGCAGCACATTTTACACCATCTTTTTAAGAAGGCACATCTACTTTGATTATTCCCTATGTTAGCCATTTTACTACTTTGACCGTGTCTTTTGACTTAGCCTCTACTACTCCACTACTGAATCTCTAAAACTCTGGATTACTTCAAACAATTAATTTTCAGTCTTTCTTCTTTTCACTTTTCTCCAAGTGATTTCTTCTGTTCACTCAATTTGGATACTCATCACTCTTTACTTCATCTTCTTCAACATCAAATTGTATTAGATCTCCAACAATATCCTCAGTATCCGACTTTTCTCCAATGTCAGTCAAGATTACTTTCAGGATTTCACCTGTTTCTTCCTCAACCACTTCTCGTACGGTCTCCTCTGGATTTCCTTGACTTTCTGCCTCTTCACCTTCAGACAGTGCCACGTACGTCCATTCCGGCGACCTATACTTCTGGTTAGGTTTTCTTATCCTTTTGATCTCCTCTGGTTCCTTTGACTCTTTTTCGCATTTCACCTTTTGCTGGATTCTGACTCGACACCTCATTCACTTGTTCAGCTTTCGAGGTATTTGCTCGTATCAGTCTGTATCTCAGCTTCTTTATTCTGTTGTTAGGCCAAAGATCTCCTCTTATAACCTTTTTCGGTCTTATTTCTTTATTATTTCTTTCTCCAATCCAAGTTCTCTTTCTCAGAACTCGACCCTCTGATTTCGCATTCTCACTTTCATCCGATTCTGTTTCAAATGCCTCTTGTTCTTCAGCAGTTTTCTTTCGCTCCACAGTCTTTTTCACTACTGTTTGAGACTTCCCTATTTCTGTCCCTCCTCGGGTCTCTGACACGCAATCTTCCTGCTGTCTACTTGTCCCTTCACCTAGCTTATCAAGAATGTTCCCTACACCTCCTCGGGGGTCTTCCGCAATCTGTCCCTCTCTATCTTCTTCTTCTGACCCTGCTTCTTCAGGTATAATCTCAAGTGGTTCTTCAATCTCCTCTTCTGATTCAGGAGTAGTCTCTGTGGAATTGCTCTTTTCTCTTCTTTTTCCTCCACTGTTTTTTGGAACTTCAGGCTCTCTTACAGAATCTGATCTCCCTTCTGAGACTCTCAATGGTTCTCTTGAAGCCTTTTCTGATTCTTTTTCTGAACTTCGATTTTTCCTCACTGGTTCTGTGTCTTCATCATCACTGGAATCTGACTCTTCAAAATACTCCTTACCAGTCCCATACTTTGGGTTTGGAACTCTCAGAGTATGACTCGCATGTACCCAGTTTTTCACACCAGCACACTTCACTGCAGTTGTCGTAGTCAGAATGACTTGTCTTGGCCTTCCCCACCTTGGAACCAAGCAATTTCTTCTTCTGTGTACTTTAATCCTCACCCAGTCCCCTGGACTCAGATCATGAGCCTGCTTCTTCTCAAGTGTGGTAGCGTCTTCTCCAACCTGGTGAAACACAGAATGAACTGCGTCAGCCAGGCCTTTACAGTAATCCAAAATCATGTCATCAGTTATTGTCATCAACTTATTGACAGGTACAAATGCATGACGCATTGCACGTCCCATCAAAATCTCATGTGGACTTAAACCAGTAGTTCTATCTGGAGTAGATCTAATAGTCATTAGCACTAGAGGCAAGACATCAGGCCATTTCATTCCAGTGGCTAAACACATCTTACCAATCCTGTTCTTGATCGTGCCATTCATCTGCTCCACCACGCCAGAAGCCTCTGGCCTGTATGCACAATGTAGCTTCTGCTGTATGCTCAATGCTTCACAAATCAAACTCATGAGCTCATTATAGAAGTGTCCACCTCTATCAGACTCAATCGTTACTGGAAATCCGTACCTAGGAATCAACTCTCTTAACAGTAACTTTGCCACTGTTACTCCATCATTTCTCCTAGTCGGATAGGCCTCCACCCATCTTGAGAACAAACAGACTACCACTAGAACATACCTCAATCTGTTCACTTGGGGCATTTCAATGAAATCAATCTGCATTCTCGTGAAAGGACCACCTTCTCTGCCTATCGTTCCCAGACTCACCACTGTCTTTTTCCCAGTGTTAAATTGCTGGCAAATCAAACATCTTTGACAGATGCTTTCTGCAATTGTCCTGAACTTTGCATTGTACCAAGTCTGCTTAAAAGACCTGATCATCGCATCCCTTCCCAAATGTCCCTGGCCATGATACATCCTTGCCATTGTCGACAACATAGAGTTAGGCATGACTGGTCTACCATCTCTATAGACCCAAACATGGTCTGTTTCTCTTGGGGCACAACCTGCCTTGATCCAGTCTTTCTTTTCTTCCTTTCCTGTCTCATCCTGCAACTGTTTCACCTCATCCCACGTCTCTAGGACATAGGTAAACATCACAGAACAAAAAGACATTTCCCCTTCTCGTTCCCTATTAATCGAGTGATTATTTTTCGCACAATACTGTGCAATGTCATTAGCAAATCTGTTTCCAAGAGTTACAAAATCATCTCCTTGTCCATGAGCAGCACATTTCACAACTGCTAATTCTTTAGGCAGCTGTATCGCCTCAAGTAATTTTCCAATCACTTCAGCATTCTTTATTGGAGTCCCACTCGACGTCAAGAAACCTCTCTGCAGCCAAAGCTGGCCAAAATCATGCACAACTCCAAATCCATACTGACTATCAGTCATCACAGTCACTCTCAGATTCTCTCCAATTTTGCAAGCTTTCGTCAACGCCACCAATTCTGCAACTTGTGCAGATTTCACTCCTTTCAATGGTGAAGCTTCCATAACTTCTGAAACCTTGCACACTGCATATGCTGCACTCAGCACACCCTCATCATTCCTCAGACATGATCCATCCACAAACAGCACATGATCACTCTCATGCAATGGAAGATCTCTTATGTCTGGTCTCGGTTTTGTACAGTAATCAAGCACATCCAAACAATTGTGATCATCTTCTGTTTTCACACCCACATTTTCAATATCCGGCAACAATGTCGTTGGATTCACATTCACACATCTCTCAAGAGTCACATTTGATGCTCCCAGTATGACTTTCTCATATTTAGTCAGCCGACTATGTGACATGTACTGGGTTCTGCTTCTTGTCAAAAGAATTGCCACATTATGAGGTACGAATACCCTTACAGGATATCCCATTATGATTCCCTCACTCTGTTCCAGGCTTCTGCATGTTGCAGCTACAGATTTCAAACAACCTGGTAAACCTACAGCTACAGGGTCAAGTGTCGATGAGAAGTACGCAATAGGCCTCCTCAGCTGTCCATGCTTCTGAATTAACACTGAAAGTGCACATCCATTTCTCTCACTGCAGTACAACTCAAACTCCTTTTCATAGTCTGGCATACCCAAAGCAGGGGCTTCACACATTCTGCTCTTCAGCTCTTCGAATGCTGCCATTTGTTCTCCATCTAGTTCCAATGGGTCTTTTACCTCACTCTTTGTCAGCTTAATGAGTGGTCTTGCTATCAGAGAAAAGTTACTAATCCACTGACGACAATAACCCACCATCCCCAGGAACATTCTCACTTCCCTCTGGGTCGTTGGGGCCTTCATTCCCCTGATGATTTTAATCCTGTCATCAGTCACCTTTCTCAGACCTTTTTCAATATTGTGTCCAAGATAATGCACCTCTTTTTTGCAAAATTGCAATTTGGCTGGAGACACTTTTAACCCTCCATCTGCCAGATGATTCAGTAAAGCTATAGTATCTACTTCACAAGCTTCACGTGTCTTTGATGCCACAAGTAGGTCATCAATATACTGCACTAGTACTGAGTTTTCAGGCATGATCAAACTCTCCAATGATTTTTTCAATAACTGATTGAATATCGAAGGACTCTCTGTATACCCCTGTGGGATACGACACCATGCTAAAATACGCTGGCCAAACCTAAATGCAAAAATCGGCTGGCTGTCATGATGCAATGGAATTGAAAAGAAAGCATGACACAAATCAATCACCGTGTACCACTCAGCATCATGTGGAATCTGATACAAAATCACTGATGGATTTGGCACAATGGGACAACATGCCACCACAATTTTGTTAACTTTTCTCAAATCTTGTACAATCCTGAACTTCCCATTAGGCTTCTTTAGCCCCACTATCGGTGAGTTACACGGACTACTCAGTAGTTCTCTCAAAACTCCTTGCTGAATCATTTTCTCAATTATAGGAGTTATTCCTTCAATTATTTCTGGTGTCATTTTGTACTGAGGAATGTTAGGATAAGTAATTCCCTCTTTCACTGAAATTTTCACAGGATCTACATTATTCATCAATCCCACATCCTCTCCAGTAAAATCCCAAACTGTCCTTTTCACTGTGTCTCTCAGTTCTTGAGGCAAATCCTCCGGATCAAACACAGCATATGCACCAACCATTTCACTCTCTCTATTTCCTAGAGTCATTCGGTACAAAACATCCTCATCTGGTGTTTCAAAAGCTATTCCATCCGGCGTACAAAAAATTGTACAGTTCATTTTGCATAGCAGGTCCCTGCCTAACAAGTTCACTGGACTAGTGTCACAGACAATAAATCTGTGCATGTCTGAAAATTTCCCTATTTGTACCCTTACTGGTTCAGTAAGACGTGTCTTGATTTGTGTATTGGCTACACCAACTACTTGGATTGCTTTATCCGAGAGAGGAAGATTTCTAATATCTGCTGACCTGACAGTTGATCTTGTCGCACCTGTGTCTACTAAAAAAGTAACACTCTCTTCATTTATTTTCCCATCTACAAATGGTCCTGCCTGGTCTATTTCTAGAGTTGCACCAAGTATGCACTCTTCCTCCTCTCTTCGGCACCGTCAATAATCACCTTCAGACTCACTCCCTTCATTCTTTAACAAATACTGTTGTGCCTGGTTAGAACGCCTTTGTTTGTTTACCTGCTCATCATTGTAGAATCCTGAATCCTGATTGTACTTTTGTGACCCTCTATTCTGCGGCAAGGGCGGTTTTGGCTCTTGACTCTGCTGTCTCACAACCTTCTGTTGTTGCTGCTGTTGATTATTCCCCTCGTTCTGCACCTGTTGATTTAATGTTTTACCCTCATTATTCGCTAATGGTGGATTGGTACATTCAGATCTCCAATGTCCCAGTTGGCCACAGTTGTGACGAGGAAATTTCTTTTTGGCTTCCTCAAGATTCCCCTTTCCTTTCCCTGCATATCTGGGCCTATTCGCTGCATTATTTGCCTGTTCCACCAACTGTGCTTCTTGTCTTTCCGCAACCTTCACTTGTGCCCACATTGCCTTTTCTTTCAGCTTTCTCTGTTTTGCTTCAATTTCATCACTGAAGTACTTTGCATGTCTCAGAATCTCATCTATTTTCTTACTCTGCCAGTCCACTGTGTGCTCACGAATTCTCTCACTAATCTCAGGTCTCAGGCCATATACAAATCTGTATACAAAATGACTCAAATCTTTGTCACCCAGGTGCTCATCCCCGCTGAATTGTTTAAAAGCCAGTATCAGCCTCTCATAAAAAGCATGAACTGATTCTTTTGCTTCCTGATGTGTTCGATCTATTTTAACCCAGTCTGTCTCTTTTGGAGGTACTTTACTTTTCAGGTATACAATCACCTGATCATACTTCCTCATTACCTCTGGATCTGGTGCTCCCGTTCTCTGATCTCTTGGATATTCCTCAGTAGGCCAATTTACAACTATTTTACACTCAGTCCACAAGTCTGCTGGAACAATTATATCAAACATACTATTCAGGTCAATCCACAGCACTTTTGACAATTTCACAAACCTATCTACCTGCCTATACCACTCGACGGGCTTTTCTCTCAGTCGAGGGAAATCATTCGTAAATGATAAAATATCCTGTCTGGTCCATGGAAGATGTACATTTCCCCCTCCAGGTATTTCTCTCATGGGATAAGCATCCACTGTTTTCTCCTTTTCTCTCACAGGAAATGCTGAATAAGTCCTGTCCCCTGATTCTTCCCTTTTCTTCTACCACCTATCCTTCCACTTCTCTACATCACCCCATCTTCGCAACAATGCGACCATTTCTTTAATCTGTCCTGTTCTACCAGCACCATTCAGATTTTCAATGTCTTTGTCTGTGAAATCCATCCTGTAAGACTTCTGCAAAGCTTTCACCTTATCAATGTCAACTCCCTGCTCATTTGCTACTGCTCTTAACCTGTCATGTGTATTTCTTGCTCTCCAGGTGATGTTTTTGCACATGAATAACAATTCGCCATCATGATGGTTTTTTAGAATTTCTGTAGGAATTGTCCCTGCAACAAGCTCCTCTAATTCTACACGTAACCTGGCCACATCAATTGCCTGTGAATCTTTATCCCTCTTTTGAAGGACTCTCATCCAATCATTCAAATCTTCAGCTGTTATTTCAGTAGTTTTTCTCACTGGAACCACTTTCTTCTGTGGTTCTAAAATCGGCATCCCTGAACAACTAGCTTCACTAGCATCCAATCTCGAATTAGACTGTACCTCTAATCCTTCACTACATGTGTCATGTCTGGATTGTCTCAGATCACTACTTTCTGTCCTTTTTCCTGAGTCTCCTGAGGGACCAGACAAACTTGTTATCTTATTCCCAACATATGGAATCACCAAACCATTTTCACCTGTCCTCTGCTTATCAAAAATAGGCATAACCGGACCTATGGTTACAGGCACCGTAACAGCTTCAAGATTC
This sequence comes from Triturus cristatus, assembly GCF_964204655.1. NCBI lineage: Eukaryota > Metazoa > Chordata > Amphibia > Caudata > Salamandridae > Triturus > Triturus cristatus. The sequence goes on along the minus strand of NC_140580.1, from coordinate 1,171,761,971 downwards.
TTTGTCAGCTCTCTAATCTTTTCAGTCAGCTCTGATGTAGTTCTGGCTAATTCTCTCGTATTCTCATCACCACTTCGATTCTCTCTCTCCCTGAAAGGATTACCACTTCTTAACTCAGGTGTCACATTTTCTGTCTCAATGATACGCAATGTATCTATTATCGGAGAAACAACTGGTGTGCTCTCTTCTGGTTCTGGTCTATATGGAGGTGGTCTCTTGTAAATCATGTCATTCAAGACCTCATCCTCATACTCATTAACTCCGTATCTTTTCACTTCTGCCTCAGGAACCCTTTCCGCACCCTTCCTTTCTTCTCTCTCGTCAACTGTTCTCATAGGATATAATCCCTCTGACATGCTAGCATCTCGCCATCTCTTCATTCGATCATGATGAGTTTCACGATCATGTCTCCTCCCAAACATGTATCTGTAGTTGCCTCCAGACCTCTGTTTTTCTCGCTCATGTACTTCCTCTTCCCATTCCACTAAAGCCTCAAACTGTGTCGGCCTTGGTCTAGGGTCAAGACACAACATCTTTTCCCGTAAATTTCTCAACACGGCCATATTAAATGAACCATGTTCTGGGAATGCTAGGACACCATCTTCCCTAGTATACCTAACCCAATTCTCCAACCATATACAGGTATGATACCCATATCTCGCAGCCATGAAGGATGCAGGCGTTTTCGTTGGAGGTAACAATTCACCTTCTCTTGTTTTAACATCTTTATCCTTGTCAAACCATCACTTTATTTTTCCAAACAAAGATTTTTTTCTTTTTCTCTTCTTGGTAATACATTTTACCGTTTACCAAAACTTTCTAATCCCTTCCGTATTACAACTGTACAGTACGATTTTTCATCCAATAACAGCGCGACTCACACTAACGCACCAATCCTGGAGCGTCTACGTCACCCTGTACCCCTTCCAATCCTTGCGCGGCTCACACCAACACACCAATCCCAGCGCGAACACTGTTCTGATCCAATATCCAATCAGAGCGCGGTCTGTTTGACGTCAGCAGTCGCTGCAGTCGCTCCTGTCTCCTGTCACTCGTCTACCCCTCCTTTACAAAACTTCTCAGTAGACTTCGTGTCAAATTTCTACAAAATCTATTAGTTACAACATATAAACATCTCCATTGTCTGCTTCGCTAACCACAGAATAGTAAAGAAAATCTATTTCACAAGAATCCCGTCTTTCACTCACTTCTGTTTCAGTACGGAATTAATACAGTAGCACATCCCTCTACTCTGCCCTTCTATCATGCATTCATTAACTGTTTCCTCTAGGACTGCTCCAAAAAGTCTTACAATCAACTAAATGCTCATACATTCACGCACATTCATACAAGAAAATATAGTACATACACACAGAATCCTTCCCGAGAACAGCGAACAATCTGTCCCGCTACAGAATTATAACACACGTTAACCAAGCAGCTTACCTCTGCCCAATCCTTCAAACAAGCTCAGAGAATACCTATTACTTCTCCCGTGATAAGCTTTAATGGTGAACCTTACGGATCCCTGGGACTTAAGACCAGAGTTTCACAGATAACCTTCGCTACCATACACACTCCTTTTATACCAGAAATATATTTCTAATAGTAACATACGACAATGTCACTGATTCCGAACTCAGACAATGTGACGCGCAACTTCAATTGTCACACGTTTTTCCTGCATACGTACAGGACCAACAATCCCGTCTTTCCCGAGAGCAGTATATACTTCCCTCTGCCCTACTACGGAACTGCTACTAGCTCCCAAGTTCCAGAAGCACTACATATAACTCAATACAACGACTCCAACATATAGTATTAGTACATATACCAACATCAATCAATAATCAATAAATCAAAAAGCCAATATACAAGCAATCTAATCAGATCAAGACAATCATCAAAACCATCCTCTGCTACCAGGAAATTGGTGCAGATTAGGGCATACAAATTCTCCCTACTTCCACAGATAGAGTAATTTCACAGATACACGCACATGCACTCATCATACACTTGGGCCCATTTCACTAACATATACTCGATTACTCTATCAGCACTGAACCTGTGGAGAGAAAACTCCTAAACACCCTATATCTACACTGAGGCCAATAGGATCAGTTTGATACTGTCCTGAGTCATGATCTAAACAGCAATCTAAACAATAATAATCAAAATAGAGTACTCAATAATTGACAAGAAATAACCACCAACACTGTATTTAAAATAATGGTACTTTATCTAAAATTAGTCAAAGAAAATCAATCAAAGTAAATCATTATTCTCATAATTACCTATTCTAGCTAAATGTCATGAATGGGTCAGGACAGGTCTCTCAGTAGAAGTCTCCCAAGTCGCCATCCTCACAGCATCGATCCTCACCAACGCAGGTTTGGGAAGAAGTGGCCTTAGACCCTCTCTAGGCTAACAATACTTATAGTAAATCTTGCAAATTAAAGAAACATAAAATGTTCTAAACGTCCGCTGAACCGCTGAGCAGAGCGAGCAGGAAAGGATGTAGCATCGCTACATTTGGAAAAATCTCCGCTCAGAAAAATCACAAAAATAAAAAGACGGAAGAAGGAAACTCGAGTTTTACAAATGTTTCTTTCACATTCACATTTCCTCGGAACCAGCGCTGTAATCACAAAGTTCATTGTGGCTCCCTTGTCCTCCAAGGACACTTGGACTCTCGCCTAGAGCTGCTGTCCTCACGGAAAACTTTTAAACCAGGCGAAGACTGTGGTCAGATGACTCTCGACCATGTTCAGCAAGGCCTTCTCATCAAAATTCGACTACTCGAGTACAGACCATCTTAATTAAAAGAGACAAAAACAACGTTACCACAGCATAGTGATTACACAGTGTTAACCCCACTAATACCCTTATGTGTATGTAATTAATAGTTACAAATTAATATTTTTTAATTTTCGACATATAGACAAACCGGAGCTAAAAAACCCAATAGATTTTCAACAGAAAACTCTGCTCCAGCACACTCTCTTTGAGCCTCTGCACCATTCTCAACTCAGATTACTTACCATGAAGACGGCATTTCTCGTGGCCATAATATCTGCACAGTGGGTCAGTGCATTGCACGCCTTGTCATCCAAGTCTCCTTATCTTAACATCTACCCGGACAAACTGGTACTTCGTACAAATTCTTCCTTTCTTCCACCACTTCCAGACGGCTCCATTGTCTTCCGAGCACCAGCACCTTGCGACAGGCGCACCTGCCTGCAGTCCTGCTTGCTCCTCGTGGGTCACCCCGATTCTGCTCTTGTCAGGATCCCACACCATACGCCACGACTCCGGCAGACACTGGACGGCCACTTCTTCATTCCCTGGGCGGCCCTCCGCATACCCACCCCCATTCTACAGGGTTACCAAGCGTCTGTTCTGGCCACCTGGCTAGATCCTTCAATTGGGCATTCATACATCCGGGCGAACCTGCTCCCACGTGCCACATGGTGCCCTGCCCTGGCTTTACCGCACTACACCACGGCCTGATTCACTTATTTGGCCCACAGCCACCTCCTGGCGCCCACCACATACCGATGACCTTTTAGAGAGCACCTTTCACCTTACCTGCAGCATAGTACCTCCATCACACACCCTTAGACCGGGTTGGAATTATCACCGGTTTTCAGGGACCACCTTACTTCATGCTTATACACGCCATACAGCCCTGAAGAGTCACAGGCATTGAGGACGAAACACATGTCGGCTGGCCATTTGTATACTATACAGTCGTAGCGTCATTAAATACACTTTTGAACTCTAAACTGGTGTCGACCACAGCTATATTGACTCTATCAACAGTGTGATATCCTCACTACGTGTGCCCGGGACTGTGCTCATCTACCCAGACAAACTGGTACTTCGTACAAATTCTTCCTTTCTTTCAAAAGTGGTCACTCTGTTTCACAGAGGCCAAACCATCACTCTGCCTACTTTTTACGCTCTCCTCATACCTCCAAGAAACAGGAGCGACTTCACCGTCTGGAGCCAAAAAGAGCATTGTTGTTCTACTTTGACCGCATGAAGGAGTTCCACATGGACGACCAACTCTTCGTGGGGTATGTCAGAGCGAAGAAAGAGCGGGCTGTGCAGAAGCGGACCATCTCCCGCTGGATCATGCTCTGCTTTAAAACCCGCTACGCATTGGCCAAGAAGCAACCCCATGAGCGTTTGCGTGCTGATTCCACCAGAGCTAAAGCAGCGGCCACTGCGTTGCTTGTGGAGTTCCGGTTGTAGATATCTGCCAGGCAGCAATGTGAGCCTCATTGCACACGTTCACCAAACGTTACTGTCTGGACAGTCAGGTCCGTAGAGATGGGCATTTTGCCCTTTCAGTCCTGCAGGACTTCCTCGTGTGAACTTGATCCACAGAGTCACCTCCGGGCAGGTGTTGCTTGGGTATGTATTATAAGGTAAGAAATCTGCGGCTAGATGTCTCTATCAAATCGACAAGTTACTTACCTAGGGTAACGCCTTATCTGGTAGAGACATGATCTAGCCTATTGGTGGTCAGGTGTCTTTTGGTGTCGGGTTGCGTCGTCGATTTCAATGGAAGCTGGCGAAGAAGTGCTGCTACCGTGAAGATGAGAAGTGTCCGAAGAGATCCAAGTCTGGATCTAGGATGGAAGGAACCTGATAGCAGAGGGGACAGAGTCTAGGTCACTTGCCAGTGACTGAGGGCAGGATCGACCAATGCCCACAGATGTCGGGGGTTTGAGGTGAGTTGACGGGATTCTTGACTCTTCAGCCACGAGTTCCAGGAGGTGCCGACGATGACCAGGAGCTGGATTCGAGCTGTCCGACAAAGTCTGTCGAGTGCTGCGATGTCGGCGACCAGATTGGACCAAACAAGCCTTGGTAACGGCAAGTTACTGGAAATCAGAGAAAGGACTGCGGTGCAGACCAGCAAGGCCTGAGGCACTCACCCAGTTAGGGTAAGTGAGGGCACGTCTGGAGCAACCAGGTAAGCCCAATCAGAAAAGGAGTCGCCCTCGTGGGGACCTGCTAGCGAATGGGCTAGTGATCGCGAAGGAGCCTCAAGCGGTCGCACTTGAAACTGGCCCACGGTTCACTCGTGGAGTGGAGGCCAGCAATCTTCGGTGCAGGAGGTGCTCAAGGCTGGGGCTACTCGGAGCCCAAAGCACAACTTCGAGGAGGACCAGGAAGATAGTGTTGCTGCAAAAGTTCACGGTGTCCAGGGGTCACGGTTCCACGTCACCCACGATAGCCACGGACCTCAGCTTTGCTGTGGACTCAGGGTAACCTCGGGGAAGTATGGAAAGCCCCCTCTGGTGATGCAAAGACTTCAGCGTCCGGTGGGAGCTTCAGCGATGCAGACCGGTCAGTTGCTTCTTTGGTGCCTGCCAAGCAGAGGAGTCACTCCTTGACCCCAAGGGAGATTTCTTCCGTCTTCTAGTCGAATTAGAAAGTCGAAGGTCCAGGATATATGTTGCAGAGTTTCGTCCAGGGTAATCCAAAGTCGCAAGGACTGGGTTCCCATACTTATGCTAAGTTTGGGGGTTGGACATACTCTAGGGACCCACCTATGGGAGGGTCTGGAAAGAGGGGTGGTTACACCCATTTCCTTTGTCCGTTGGCTAGTGGGTCCCCACGACGGCAACTCCTCTTCTGCTTGGGCTTTCCTGGTTGCTAGAGATGTGCCCCGACTTGCCCTCGCTGGGTGAGTCCCTCAGACCTTGCTGGTCTGCACCGACGTCCTTCTTCTCTTTCCACAAGACTTGCAGTTGCCAAGGCTTGTTGAGTCCATTCTGGTCGCCAGCACCGCAGCACTCGACAGACTTCGTGGAACAGCTCGAATCTGGCTTGTGGACTTCGTCGACACCTCCTGGACCTCGTGGCTGAAGAGTCAAGACACCCGTCAATTCACCAGAAGCACCCGACATCTGTGGGCATTGGTCCATCCTGCCCTTGGTCACTGGCAAGTGACCCAGACTCTTTTCCCTATGCTTTCAGGTTCCTTCCATCCGAGAACCAGGCTTGGATCTCTTCGGACATTTCTCCTCGGCAGCAGCACTTCTTTGCCATCTGCCATTGAAATCGACAATGCGACCCAACACCAAAAGAAGCCTATGCACCCGACTTCTCTGGGTGAGGTAACAAGAGTATTCCGGTGCTTCTGTGGATGCTAGCCCTAGAACTTCTTAAGTCCAAAAGGGTTGGATCCTAACTCGATTCTAAGGGTCCCTGTTGGGAAGGTCCACCACCACCCTGCGGAGTGGGAGTAGCTTGGCTCGAGTGGTCAGGAAACAGGCGCAGTGCTAAGCATACAATATACCCATACAATAACCATGCGTGCATCCGTTCCAAAAACGACTCTACACCGTAAAAATTATGAAAATATTCTTTCTTTATCTTTTTCTCTTAGTTGCTGATTGGAAAAATAAATAGGTCAATCACAATATACAAGTTTCAATTAGTGCAGGTCAAATCAATATTGGCTGTTTGATGAAATAAATAGGGGTGATCATAAATAACAGGGCATAAATACAAGTGCAATATATACAGACAATTGAATACTTTGAGGCAATAAATACTGTACCAATAAATATTGTACACCAACAAGTCCTGTGGACCTATAAATATAGTGCAGCAATAAATAGATAAAAATTCAATAAATACAGTATCCCCAATAAATAATTACAAGTATACAGCACCCCTCATATAATCAGATGACACTTCACTTCTTAAGGGCTGATATGGCCCAGGCACAGCTTGTAGGGTGGTGGAAGGCTTGAGGGGGGCAACTCCCTGGCTGGGACAAGGCTGAGGCCTAAACTGAGGTAGATCAAAGGGGGGAAATACCAATGCCCTGGCTTTCCTTCTCCACACAACCTCTCTAGGTTAGTCCCAGTTCACCCCAGGCACAGTCAGATGGGTTTCAGCACCTCCCTAGCCCCTTAGAGCAGTCTCTCAGGTCTCCACAGGGCCTTAGGCGCCCTCTACTCCACTTACTGCCCTTTTTCTGATGTTCCGACGCCGCTGGAGTCGTGTCGACGCCGTGAGGCGGTTCCGGTTCGGTCTCGGCGGCCTCGGCACAATGTCAGTTCTTTGACGACGCCGGCAGGCGGTTCCGGTCCGATGTCGGTGGCCTCGGTTCGATCTCGACCTCCGATTCGACGGCGTCAGGCAGTCTCTTCACGATGTCGACTTCGGGCGGCTCCGGTCCGATGGCGCTCTCGGCTCCGATGACGTCGGCCGGCCTGGCCTCGATGTCGACTTCCGGCGACTCCGGGGTGCGATCCTCACCCCCGACCTCCGGTGCTCCTCCTCACAGGCTCCGGGCGACTCCGGAGTGCGATCCTCACTCCCGACCTCCGGTGCTCCTCTACCTCGGTCTCCGACGACTCCGGAGGGCGGACTTCACTCCTCCGATGACGCCGCTCGCTCGACCTCGGTTCACTTCCTCCTCGACCTCTGGTATTCCTCTCGACCCCCGTCGGCGCCCTCTCACGACCTCAGGCGGCTCCGGGTACGACGTCTGCTACTTCAGTCAGCGCCGCTTCTCCACCTCGGGCTCCAGGTCTTCAGGCTACTCGACGCCGGACTCCAGGGAAACCAGTTCTCAGGTCAGAATCTTGCTGTATTCTTGGTTCTAAGGCCTGTTCCTGCTGTCCAGGTCCTTAGGATGGTTTTCTTCTGTCTTCTTCCCACACAGGGCTATAGGCTGGGATCCATCAGTAGGGACAAGTATCAAGGGTGGGTTTATGGACCCCACTCCAGGCACAAGTTTCCACCCCTGCTGCTTCACTCCTTCCTCCTTCACTGTTGTGCTCCTCTCTCTTCACCAGTCAGGTGCCAACTGCCAGCTCCAACTGCCAACTGCCTCTCTTATCCTCCCAACATTCTAAACCGCCTCCAACGGTCACAGGGTTCTGGAATCTCCTGGAATGTTCTGGAAGGTGCTGGTAGGTTCCAGTGGATGCTGGTGATGTCACAGGTGGCCACCATTTTGTGCTCCAGGCCCTCAGACATAAGTTTCAGGGGTAGCTAAAATGGCTCCCTGAATCTGTAGCAACACGAAAAAGTCTGGTGGTTCCCAAAAAGGAAAAATTCAAACAGGGTTTGAGGCAAAAGTGGGACAAAATAAATAATGATGAGGAGGGACCACCCAAAGGGCTGACAGGTCTAACACGCGTCCCCCCCAGCTGAAAGTGGGGAGAGCTACCCAACCCCTTGGGAGTTCTCATCACTAAGGCGGAAATACCTTGAGAGACCGTCGGCATTGGCGTGGTCCACTCCAGGCCGATGTTCCACCTGAAAGTCCATCCCCTGTAGGGAAATAGACCACCTCAACAACTTGGGATTCTCCCCCTTCATTTGCATCAGCCAACGAAGGGGTCTGTGGTCGGTCTGAACCAGGAAGTGCGTTCCAAACAGGTATGGCCGCAACTTCTTCAGAGCCCATACCACTGCAAAGGCTTCACGCTCTATTGCACTCCACTTCTGTTCCCTGGGAAGTAGTCTCCGGGATAGGAAGACCACGGGTTGATCCAGACCCTCTTCGTTGAGTTGCGATAACACTGCCCCAATGCCATGTTCTGATGCATCTGTCTGGACAATGAACTTCTTGGAAAAGTCTGGGGCCCTTAAGACCGGGGCCTCGCACATGGCTTTCTTCAATTTCTCAAAGGCTTGCTGACAAGCCTCCGTCCAGACTACCCGTCGAGGTTGTTTCTTGGACGTGAGCTCCGTGAGAGGGGCTACGATGGTACCGTACCCCTTCACGAAGCGGCGATAGTATCCCGTGAGGCCCAAAAATGCTCGGACCTCAGTCTGTGTCTTGGGGGGTTCCCAGGCCATGATGGCCTCGATCTTCGCCTGGAGGGGTTGCACCGTTCCCCTACCCACCAAGTGTCCAAGGTACACTACCGACCCCTGCCCGATCTGGCACTTGCTGGCCTTGATCGTCAATCCAGCTTGTCTCAGGGCCTGGAGAACAGCTTGCAGGTGACGCAAGTGATCCTCCCAGCTGTTACTGAAGACGGCTATGTCATCCAGATAAGCAGCAGAGAAACTCTCCATTCCGGTGAGGATCTGGTTTACCAGGCGCTGAAACGTGGCAGGTGCGTTCTTGAGCCCAAAGGGCATCACACAGAACTGGTAGTGGCCATTGGGCGTGGAGAAGGCTGACCTTTCCCTTGCTCCATCAGTCAACGAGATCTGCCAGTACCCTGAAGTAAGGTCAAAGGTACTTAGATATTGGGCAGCTCCCAGCCGGTCAATCAATTCATCCGCCCTAGGGATCGGATGTGCATCAGTCTTTGTCACTGAATTCAGTCCCCGGTAGTCCACACAGAACCTCAGTTCTGGTTGGGCACCCGGTGGTGAAGCTTTCGGTACTAACACCACCGGACTAGACCAGGGGCTGCTAGAAGGTTCAATCACTCCTAGCTCCAGCATCTTAGTGACTTCACTATGAATGCTGGCCTTCACCTTGTCTGACATCCGGTAGATCTTGGACTTCACAGGTGGGCTGTCTCCTGTGTCCACGTCATGGACGCACAGGTGAGTCCTACCCGGGACAAGGGAGAACAACGAAGAGTACTGCCCCAGGACCTGGCGACAGTCCTCCTGCTGTTCAGGAGTTAGAGATGGGGAGAGAATCACTCCCTCCACCGACCCATCCTTTTCTTGAGACGCAAACAGATCAGGGAGAGGCTCGCTTTCCACGTCCTCTCCTCCGTCAGTCACCATCATCAAGATGACTTCGGGCCTCTCGTGGTGGGGTTTGAGGCGGTTGGCATGCAGCACCCGCAGGGGCTGACGAGGGGTCTTCAGGTCCACCAAGTAGGTAGCCTTTCCCTTCTTCTCCAACACCTCAAAGGGTCCTGACCAGCGATCCTGGAGGGCACTAAGCTCTCCGGGTTCGATCACCCACACCTTCTGGCCAGGCTCCAACTCCACCGGGTGAGCGTTGTGGTCATACCACGCCTTCATTACTGCTTGGCTGGCTTCCAAGTTGTCAGAAGCTTGCTTCCACAACTTAGCCATTTGGCTCCGGAAGGCCAGCATGTAGCTCACCACATCCTGGGGGAGCTTTCTGGGAGTTCTTTCCCATCCGTCTCTCACCAGGTTAAGAGGTCCACGTACAGGGTGCCCATACAGAAGCTCGAAGGGACTGAAGCCCACTCCCTTCTGTGGCACTTCCCTGTAGGAGAAAAGTAAACAGGGTAGGAGGACGTCCCATTTCCTCCGCAGGCCTTCAGGCAGACTTCTGATCATGCCTTTTAAGGTTTTGTTAAACCTCTCCACCAGACCATTGGTCTGGGGGTGGTAAGGAGTGGTGAACCGGTATGTCACTCCACACTCCTTCCACATTGCCCGCATATACGCTGACATGAAGTTGGTCCCCCTGTCGGACACAACTTCCTTGGGAAAACCCACTCGGGTAAAGATTCCCATCAGGGCCCTAGCCACAACAGGTGCTGTTATGGTCCTCAGAGGTATTGCCTCTGGGTACCGTGTGGCATGATCCACCAGAACCAGGATAAACCTGTGACCAGCTGTAGTCGGCGGATCTAATGGACCCACAATGTCGATGCCCACCCTTTCAAAGGGGGTGCTAACGACAGGAAGTGGTTCCAGGGGAGCTTTCAGCTTCACCCCTGTTTTCCCACTGGCTTGGCAAGACACACATGTCCGGCAGTAGGTATCGGACGACACTTTCATCTGAGGCCAATAAAAGTGTGGGACAAGACGGGCGAAGGTCTTGTCTTGCCCCAGGTGTCCTGCCAAGGGGATCTCGTGAGCCAACTCTAAAAGGAAGGCTCGATAACGTTGAGGAACTACCAAGGCTCGTGACGATCCATGTAGGGGTGCCTTGGGTTCACTGTAGAGGAGGCCATCCTCCCAGTAAACACTGTAGTTCCCTTCAACGTTCCCTGCTGCCTGGGCTTCGGCCTGTCGCCTCAGCCCCTCAAGGGTAGGGCACTCCCTCTGGCCCTGGCAGAATTCCTCCCTGGACGGGCCTCCCTCCACGTGCCACTCGGCCGGGATGGGTAGGTCCTCCAGGTTGGTAACGTCCCCCTCCGCAGACTCCTGGTCCACCACCTCCGGTGGCCTATCCGTCCTACGGGGTGGAGACGCCGAGGCAGGCTCCTCCTGTCCTCGGTTCTTCCCTTGACTGGCAGCTGGCTGGGCCTTTGTTCCAGGCTCCAGCCGGAATGAACTCCCTCTTCGGGTAGTCACGGACCTTGTGCTAACACAGGCCCAGTCAGGTGTACCCAGCATCTCGGTGTGAGTCCGGTATTCCACCTCCTTCCAAGCGTTGTGCTCCATGTCATTGCCCAGCAGACAATCGACTGGCACGGCAGGGCTTACGGCAACTCGAAGTGAACCTGCAACCCCCCCCCATTCAAAGGGAACCTCGGCCACTGGATAGTGACCTGTTCTGCCGTCAGCCATCGCGGCTGGGTGGAGTACATCGGGAATTACCTGCTCTGGAGACACCAGTTGGCTACGCACCATAGTCATACTGGCTCCTGTGTCTCTCAGAGCCTCCCCTCTTTGGCCGTTGATGGTGATCCACTGCCCATACTTTGCGGTATTTGCGGGCACCTGGATCTTAGGAACCATCTCCCGTTCTCCCAGGGACACTAAAGTGACACCCGCCCACTCCCTTCCCTTAGTTAAGGGCATCTCCTCCCCGAGCACTACACTAGCTACTCCGGGGGGTTTTCCTCCAGTGGGAGGGGGTGATCGTTTCTGACACTTCGGATCTCCTTTATAGTGTCCAACGCCACCGCACTCATAGCAATGGACAACCCTTGGCTGCTGACTCTGGCCAGGATTAGGGTTTCTGGGTGGGTTAGCCTTAGAGGTGAATCCTGTTCCCTTCCCTTGGAAGTTATTTTGGGGGCCTTTGGAGAACTCCTTTTTCTTTTCCCCTCCTTCTTTCTTCTGGGGGGCGCCCTGTCCGGCCTTTTGAGTATCCCCTCCAGTCCCCCTTGTGGACACCCGGGTACTAGCCCAAATGTCCGCCTCCTCAGCAAGCTTCCGGGGGCTGGTCAGCTTGCTATCCACCAGGTGTTGCCGCAGTTCAGGGAAACATTTCTCGAGTAGGTGTTCCTTCAGTACTAGGTCAAACAGCTCCTCGTAGTTCCTTACTTCACTGCCCTGAATCCAACCTTCCAGTGCCTTCTTTGCATAGTCCAGGAAGTCCACCCAATTCTGTGTGCCCAGCTTGTGACTACCCCTGAACTTCTGTCTGTACTTTTCAGGTGTTAGTCCAAACTTTCTGATGAGCGCCAGTTTCATGGTGGGGTAGTGGGTCTGCTCATCCTCTTCGAGGGCCAATAAAGCATCCCTACCAGCTGGAGGCATGTACTTATACAATCCCCCTCCCCAGTACTTCACTGGAACCCCATGGGCCCTCAACGAGACCTCATAGGCTGCTAGCCACTTGGCGATGTCGTCACCCGCCCCATAGCTAGCTACTATGTCCTTTGGCAGGTAAGGTTTGGATTCCCTGGTGACCTCTTGGTTTTGGCTGCCACCATTAGGAACAGTTGGTGCCCCAATTCTTAGGATCTGAAGCTCTATCTCTTTCAGTCTTATCTCATGAGCCATCCTCTCTTTCTCCGTCTCATGAGCCAACCTCTGTTCCTCCTTCTCCTTCTCCAGCTTGGCTAAATCCCATGTGAGCTGTCTTTTCTCTCTCCGATCTGCTAACTCCACGCTGGATAAGCCCCCGCTAGAGACAGTGCTGCCCTTCCTAGAAAGTGTCCTGGGCCCTGCTGACAGGTTCCCCACCTCAGGTTGGTACATCTCAGCCCCCTCGGGGTTAGGCTCTCCATCCCTGTCTTCCTCCTCAGCCTTGCTTTCTCGGCGTGCCTCCCCCCAAGCCCTTAAGCTGGTTTGGAGTGCACCCTTCTTTGCTCCTGGGGGACAGTACACCCCCTCCCGCTGGCAAAACTCCCTGAGTTGGGCCACAGTGTACGTTTCTAAATCTTCCAGTACAAACTCCATCTTGCCCACTCAGGTTAGAGGTCAGGTTTTGTGCAGTAACAATGCAGGGGGGTACCTTTAGTAATACCTCCTCCCACCACCAGAGTAAATTTGGAAAAAACAAAAACCCACAATTTGGAAGGCCGCTGTGAGAAAACTCCCGGTGTAGGCCTATGGACTACCCACAGTTATTGTTGAGTATATGTAGGCACAGCTCTATCCCACCACTGAACACCAATTTATGTTGGAAACAGCCCCACTCCCACTCCGCAGGGTGGTGGTGGACCTTCCCAACACAATGGGGTAGCTTGGCTCGAGTGGTCAGGAAACAGGCGCAGTGCTAAGCATACAATATACCCATACAATAACCATGCGTGCATCCGTTCCAAAAACGACTCTACACCGTAAAAATTATGAAAATATTCTTTCTTTATCTTTTTCTCTTAGTTGCTGATTGGAAAAATAAATAGGTCAATCACAATATACAAGTTTCAATTAGTGCAGGTCAAATCAATATTGGCTGTTTGATGAAATAAATAGGGGTGATCATAAATAACAGGGCATAAATACAAGTGCAATATATACAGACAATTGAATACTTTGAGGCAATAAATACTGTACCAATAAATATTGTACACCAACAAGTCCTGTGGACCTATAAATATAGTGCAGCAATAAATAGATAAAAATTCAATAAATACAGTATCCCCAATAAATAATTACAAGTATACAGCACCCCTCATATAATCAGATGACACTTCACTTCTTAAGGGCTGATATGGCCCAGGCACAGCTTGTAGGGTGGTGGAAGGCTTGAGGGGGGCAACTCCCTGGCTGGGACAAGGCTGAGGCCTAAACTGAGGTAGATCAAAGGGGGGAAATACCAATGCCCTGGCTTTCCTTCTCCACACAACCTCTCTAGGTTAGTCCCAGTTCACCCCAGGCACAGTCAGATGGGTTTCAGCACCTCCCTAGCCCCTTAGAGCAGTCTCTCAGGTCTCCACAGGGCCTTAGGCGCCCTCTACTCCACTTACTGCCCTTTTTCTGATGTTCCGACGCCGCTGGAGTCGTGTCGACGCCGTGAGGCGGTTCCGGTTCGGTCTCGGCGGCCTCGGCACAATGTCAGTTCTTTGACGACGCCGGCAGGCGGTTCCGGTCCGATGTCGGTGGCCTCGGTTCGATCTCGACCTCCGATTCGACGGCGTCAGGCAGTCTCTTCACGATGTCGACTTCGGGCGGCTCCGGTCCGATGGCGCTCTCGGCTCCGATGACGTCGGCCGGCCTGGCCTCGATGTCGACTTCCGGCGACTCCGGGGTGCGATCCTCACCCCCGACCTCCGGTGCTCCTCCTCACAGGCTCCGGGCGACTCCGGAGTGCGATCCTCACTCCCGACCTCCGGTGCTCCTCTACCTCGGTCTCCGACGACTCCGGAGGGCGGACTTCACTCCTCCGATGACGCCGCTCGCTCGACCTCGGTTCACTTCCTCCTCGACCTCTGGTATTCCTCTCGACCCCCGTCGGCGCCCTCTCACGACCTCAGGCGGCTCCGGGTACGACGTCTGCTACTTCAGTCAGCGCCGCTTCTCCACCTCGGGCTCCAGGTCTTCAGGCTACTCGACGCCGGACTCCAGGGAAACCAGTTCTCAGGTCAGAATCTTGCTGTATTCTTGGTTCTAAGGCCTGTTCCTGCTGTCCAGGTCCTTAGGATGGTTTTCTTCTGTCTTCTTCCCACACAGGGCTATAGGCTGGGATCCATCAGTAGGGACAAGTATCAAGGGTGGGTTTATGGACCCCACTCCAGGCACAAGTTTCCACCCCTGCTGCTTCACTCCTTCCTCCTTCACTGTTGTGCTCCTCTCTCTTCACCAGTCAGGTGCCAACTGCCAGCTCCAACTGCCAACTGCCTCTCTTATCCTCCCAACATTCTAAACCGCCTCCAACGGTCACAGGGTTCTGGAATCTCCTGGAATGTTCTGGAAGGTGCTGGTAGGTTCCAGTGGATGCTGGTGATGTCACAGGTGGCCACCATTTTGTGCTCCAGGCCCTCAGACATAAGTTTCAGGGGTAGCTAAAATGGCTCCCTGAATCTGTAGCAACACGAAAAAGTCTGGTGGTTCCCAAAAAGGAAAAATTCAAACAGGGTTTGAGGCAAAAGTGGGACAAAATAAATAATGATGAGGAGGGACCACCCAAAGGGCTGACAGGTCTAACAGTCCCTAATCTTGAAATTTCCAACCGCGACATTGCCCATAGAAGCTAACGGGAACCCGTGGTTGTGTTTACACACTGCACACGGCTCCCGTGTGTCCCCTGTATCACTACCTTGGGTAGCTCCTTGGGGTCCCAGCGATTCTACAGGCTCTAGGCCTTGTGTCTAGTTCAGTTGTGATTGTTATACCACTTTATTGGTATATGGGTTGGTACGCCCCTAGGGCACAAAGGTGTATTTGTGCTATTACTGTTGATTGCTAACTTGTAAATTAAGTACTCCGAACTCCAGTCTCATAAAGAGACTAGAGGGGTGTGTTTTATCTTAAATACATATATTTTAAATATATACCTGGTGTGGTTGTCCTTTCATTTGATCATTCAAGAGATTATAGACTGGTAAAACAAGCTGCTTTACATTCCTTCAAGACTTAGCCTGAAGGCTGCTCTGCATAGCTACCACTAGGATAGCTTTCAATAAAGGTTGTCTTTAACCTATTCACCATAAGAGGTTAATTGGACTGATACAAGGTGCCCACTAGAACTAGTGGACAGCATATATCAGGCAAACTTCTCACATTGGTGTGCAGCGTGTGGGATTCCAGCTTGCTATTGTTTTACCATATAATCTCAATTGAATTGATCAACTGAAAACCACTAAAGGTACCTTAGGTACATATAATATCAAGTTTAGTTACAGTAAGTTCTACTGAACTTAGAGTTGTGTGTTAAGGGATAGCACACCCTTTCTACAACTCAAGAGAGATTAGTAGGCCACACTAGTGTAGGTAGTGCAATACACCACACCACATAATGTCTATTTAGCCAGGAACCAGTGGGTCCCTACCAGGAACCAGTGAGCTCCTTCCCTATAAATATGAGGATCTCTACTTTGCACAGCTTGGGGGCTTATGTTCCAGTAGGAAGTTGAAGACAGTCAAAAGCCCAACCACCCAGCATCTCATAAAGATACTTAAGCTGGATGATATCTCAGGGCCTAGTGGGCCTGATGGGGTAGGCAGTGTGGGTGGGGCAGCAGCTGAGGGTGGGCCTAGGGGTGGAAACTCCCCTGACCCTTCCTCCAATGCTAAACAGACTGATAACAATGATCAGAATCTGGTGAACCCAGCTCTCCTGGATGAGGAGGATGACAACAATGCTCCCTCCTTTATTCCTCCAGGAAGAGTTGAAAGTAGGGCTAGAAGGGATAGGTCTCTCTCAAGGGGATCTATTCAGTCTAACTCCTCCATAGGGACCTCTGTCTCTTCTCACAGAGGGAGGGAAACCTCCCAGGAGAGGAGAGAGAGACTGCTGAAGTATGAGCAAGCTCAGCTTCACCTCAGAAAGCAGCAGATGGCCCTAGATAGGGAAGCCCTAGAGCTCTACAGAGCTAGTAAAAAGGAGGGACTAGAGTCCCTTGGTGGCAGCAAATTCCCTAGCGATAGGGAGAGGTCTTATGACCATAGACACCTAAGTAAGATTGTCCCTCCCTACCAGAGTGGGGATGACATCCACAAATGAATAACTGCCTTGGAGAGGGCCTGTAAAGTACAGAAGGTCCCTCAAGGTCAGTGGGCAGCAATCTTATGGCTCTCCTTTGCAGACAAAGGTAGAGACAAGCTCCTCACTGTGAGAGAAGAGGATGCTGATGATTACAAAGTCTTGAAAGTGCACTGATAGATGGGTTTGGCCTAACCACTGAACAATACAGGTTAAAGTTCAGAGACACCCAAAAAGCACAAAATCAAGACTGGGTTGATTTTGTTGACTGTGCTGCTAGGGCTCTGGAAGGTTGGTTATTGGGCAGTAAAGTGTGTGACGTCATAGGATTGTACAATCTGATAATGAGGGAGCAGATTCTTAACAACTGTTAAAATCAGCTGTTGCACCAGTACCTGGTAGACTCTGATCTGACATCTCCTCAAGAATTGGGAAATAAGGTAGACAAATGGGTCAGAACCAGGGTGAGGCAGAACGTACAGAACCAAGGTGGTGACCCAATGAAGTAGGATTCTAAGAACTCTGACAAGGGTGGGGACAAGGGTAAAGACCAGAAGTCTCCTCAAGGGCCCCAAAAAGAATCTTTTTTTGTTTAGAATTTTTTTATTGAGAGTTTTATTTCCCATGGTACAGCATTATGCATTGACAAGTTAGGCGTTACGTCAGTTGCCCACAGGCAGTCAGATGATATTATCACAGTATGTAACATCCATCCATTATACATCGCACATGACAAGCAAGAAACATCACATTGTACCTAGGTATTACTCTTCTGCTAATCTAGTGTGGGATGCAGTGGGCTGGCTAAAGCCGGATGCCTACATGAGTGGGTTTCCATAATGGTACGGGTTGATGTGGAGACCCCCCTCCTTTCTGGTGTCCCTCTTTGCTTACTGCCCACGCATGTGCTCCCAATGTGTAAACACCTACTCTCCGGTGCCAAGGGGTGAACATAAAAATAAACTGGGGGTAGGGGTGGGAGGGGGTTAGGAGGGATCCGGGAGTTTACCGAAAGAGGCTTGGTGTGATAAGTATGTGCTATGCGGTAGGTACCAGTACGTCCGCTAGATGCTTACGGAGTCAGGGTCGGGAGGAGAGGGGAATCTTCAGGAGTCAGGGTCGTGAGGAGAGGGGAATCTTCAGGGGGGTTGTATTTCCCAGCAGTAGTCAGGGTGCTAGTCTAGTGGCTTCCCACTGCGTGATCGGTCTGTCATTTGGTGCATCTATTGCGCCGTGGTATGTACTGACTCTATCGGGGACAGGGGTGGGATTTGGGACTGGGCTGGTATATCCCCGGGTGGGTCGTCTTGTGCTGTGTCTTGCGTGAACTGAAACAGTAGTTGTGCCCATTCCATGGAAATGGGATGTTTTCGAATCCCCTTCACCTCCTCGTCTCTCAATATGGCTTCTTCCGCTGCCCCCAATTTTTTAACCCCCCCAATCCAGGCTGCCTCTGGGGGCCCTGCCGGTGCCCTCCAGTACATGGCTATCCCCCGTTTTGCCAGGAGTAGGGCTAAGGACGCAAATCTGCACTGCACCTTTTCTGTCTTCCGCCTGCGGAAGACCCCTAGGGCACATGCCTCCCATGAGGTAATGTGCATGAGGTGGACCGTCGTCTCTAGAACCTGATGTACTCTGCCCCAATAAGGCTGCAGCACGGGAAAGTTCCAGAACATGTGTTTGAAGTGTGTTTCGGGTGTTTGACATCTGGGGCACGCAAACCTCGTGTCCGGGTAAAAGCGCTGGAGCTTATGCGGTGTTAAGTATGCGCGATGTAGAACATAAAATTGTATGTTTTTGAATCTTGCGTTCCGCGATACTTTCTTTGGGTACTCTAAGGCTTTTTCCCATTCTTGGTCATTGAGCACTCGCTCTATCTCGTCCTCCCATTTCTGGCGTAAGGCCTGTAGAGGGACCGTAATCAGTTCCCTTATTGCTTTACAATGCAAGGTAACTAAGTGTCTGCCTCTGCCCATGCGGAGGATTGTATGTAGCACTGGGTGCATCGGTGGTTCCCCCTCAGTTAGATCCCAATATTGGCGTGCACTGTCTACTAGCCGTCTGTGCACCAGGAATTGCCCCGGGGGAAGATCAAAGCTATCCCGCATTTGGGCATAAGTTTTCAGTTGCCCATCCTCAAACAGAGCCTCTATCTCCGTCAACTCATGCTCCGTCCATATCCGGAAGGTTCCAGGCATGTAATAGTTCTCCTTCTGTGGGAATCCCACTAGTGGAAGCAATGGGGAGTATAGGGGTATACCCCTTGACATTCGATGTATGCGCATCATACATTTGCGGGCAATCGCAACTTGTAAGGGATGTGTTCTCGTTGGCTTGGTTCCTGGCATCAGCAGTCTCCGGATGGCTGGGAGAGGAATCTGACTGTCGTTATTAAATGTCTCCTCTATGTGGCGCTCTGCCGTCCAATGGGACAGCCACTGAAGCTGGGCCGCCAGAAAATAGAGCAGTCTGGGTACCATTATCATCTTTGCTATGGCTACACGCCCTATGGGAGCCAAGGGAAGGATCTTCCAGAAGGCCACTGCCGCTCGAAGCCCTGCTAATATTTTGCAGTGGTTGCCCTCGTAGAGGTCTTCAGGCGAGTGATATAGTCTCACTCCTAAATATCGGGGTGCCGCAGTACTCCAACCGAGTGTCTGGGGACCTATTGTAATCTCCGAGGGAGCATGGTGGGGGCTGAGAGGAAAGATTGTCGATTTTTCCCAATTGACTTTAAGTCTGGAGACCTCTGCGAAGGCGTGTAGTATTGTCCATATTGGCGTGAGATCACTTGTGACATCCCGCACAAAGATCAAGAGGTCATCGTCATATAACGATGCGCAGTGAACCGCGCCCGCAAGTGGGATACCCCATGCGCCACCCTCCTGTTGCAGGTAAATGGCCAAAGGCTCCACTGCCAAGGCGAAAAGCAGGGGGGACAAGGGGCACCCCTGTCTTGTTCCCCGCTCCACCGCCAGTGGGGCCGAAATGTATTTTCCTATCTTCACTCTAGTGGTAAGGCCCTTATAGAGAAGTTGCGTGTATGCCATTAGGGTCGGGCCAACACCTATTCTTTGGAGGGTTGCGAACAAATAGGGCCATGTGAGTGTATCAAAGGCCTTTTCAAGTTCTAAAATGAGGCATGCGGCTTGTGGGAAGTGATCCCGTACTCTGTCCTGTACATGGAAGAGTCTACGTATATTCTGTGATACGTTGCGCCCGGGAAGAAAGCCATTTTGGTTTGGGTGGATTAATTGCGGGAGGACCTGGATGTAGCGGTCTGCTAGTATTTTCCCCAGAATTTTACAATCCGCGTTAAGTAAAGTTATGGGCCTGTACGAGGACGGGAGTGTGGGATCTCTGTTCGGTTTGAGAAATGTTACTAGGGTAGATTCTCTGAGTGAACTGGGAAGTATATCTCTCTTTTCAATGCATCGTCGTACATGGTCACGAGGCGTGGCGACAGCTGCCCCAAAAAAGCAGTATAGTACTCAAGGGGAAAGCCATCCATTCCTGGTGCTTTACGGTGTGCCAACGCCCTGATCTCGTGAGTGACATCCGGGGAGGTAATCTTAGTGTCTAGCGCCTTTCCGTCTGCCGGTGGAATGCCGGGTATGGGAGTGGATTGGAGGAATTGGGTTAACGTCAGGTGTGATACCTGTGGCGGGCGTGATAGATGCTTGTATAATAGCCGTGAAAGATGCGTAGTATATCTACTTGTGAGTGTTTAATGGTACCAGACTCATCCCGTAATGCTGTGATGGGTGGCATGTCCTTGTCTTGTTTCGCGAGCCAGGCGAGAAGTGTACCTGCCCTATTCCCCTCTATGTACCCGGGCGGCATACGCTCTAAAGTTGTATTTGCGAAGGCCATTCATGGTTTCCGCATATGTTGTTGTGTGGGGGTGGCCTCCCCCGTATATAGTTTTTTCGTAAGGTCCGCTAATCGCAGTTCCGCGGTTCGTAGTGACCGCTCAAGCACCTGCTATATGCTGAATACAGTGTCCCCTCGCCTCGACTTTGAATGCATCCAATTCTACTGATCTGGATGAGGCTGTGTTCGTGTTGAGGGAAAAATATTCCTGGATGTGTTCGCTGTGGGTATGACAGACCGCCTGGTCTGTGAGGCAGTCCTGGGGCAATTTCCATGTGGGCACCGGGGAATGCGGTGACCTCCATCTAAGGATCACGGAGTGTGCATCATGGTCAGACAAAACTCTGCCTAGGTAGTCAGTGTGTTGTATTTGAGGGAGTAGTGCCGCTGAGCAGAGGAATCTATCGAGACGCACCCTAAGATTGTGGGGGACGGAGTAGAATGAGTATATCTTAGCATTTGGATTCTTTTCTCGCCATGCGTCTACCAGTGACCACTGGGTAGCCCATTTTTTTAAAAACTCTGTCTGTTTCAGTGCGGGTGAATGCGCCAGCGGGGGATGAGATCTGTCTAACCCAACATCCAGGGTGGAATTATAGTCCCCTCCCAGTAACCACGGTATTGCAGTGTTGCGTGCTAATACCCCTGTGAGACGGGTCCAGTACTGCTCTTGTTCCACGTTGGGAGCATAGATGCTTCCTATCAGTACCTCATTACCCTCGAGGTGACCTGCTAACAGAGTATCGGCCCTCCTTATCAAAAACCTTGGACTGTTCTTTGAAGGGGATCCCGGGCCTAATCCAAATTAGGGATCCCCTGGCAAATGCCGAGTATGTTGTGGCGCATATAATACCACGCCATTTTTTGCCTAGGCAATCCAACTCTGCCCCTGTAAGATGTGTCTCCTGGAGGAGTTCTACCTGCGCCTACTGTCTTTTCATATAGGCATAAATTGCATAACGTTTGTTGGCCGTGTGCATACCCCTGACATTCAGTGTTACGACTTTCAGGTCTGTGTTAGGGATCCTAGCCGTCATAGTGACTGATAGTTGGGTGTTGTTTTACGGGGTGGAGTGCCCTCTTCTTCTCTCGTGCCCCCCCATCCGAGGGACTATCTCTGGTAGCCCTATCAGCACTCTGCATATCGCGTATTCGGTTCCCCGGGAATGCGTGTGGGAAAGGTAACAGGGGGGAAGTAAAGTGAATAACCGGGAAACTATCCCAACTAAAAGGACCTATCGCATGGGGCGGTACGTCCAAACTACACAACATGTGCTAACTTTAGTTCGTTGCGTGGGGTGTGTGGTACTCAGCCTTCTACCAGCCGCTGTCGCCTCACCAGCCCGATCATTGTCTATGATATCCTGGTGCCCAACTATAACTACGGCCAACATTGATGGGCGATGTAGTCTGATATGGCAGTGAGCCGTCTGGTTTCCCAGACGCGGGACCGTCCGCCCTAGACATGATGTGTCAACTCTGCAAGAGTAGGAAGTTCATGGATCTTGGACGGCTCCTTCCATTGTCTGCAGGGTATGGCATACCGGCCTGGGGAGTTCAAATCAAAGTGTCAGCCGTTTGGGGGGTCACTATTGGCGGAGTCATGGAGCCATCCCCTAGTGTGTTCCTGTCGCTGCCCTCCTCTTCGGATGTGAATATGTGCGGGCCCCTCTCGCCGTCCGAGCTGTCCCCTGGGAGCCCCACTGCCGCAGCCGCTTGAAGTGCTATCCGGCGTTCTGCGATGATTTGGGTAAGATCCGGAGAGTTCTCACTGGAGGAATCTGAGCGGGAGTTGAGTGGGGTGAGTGTGACCTTTTTCTGCTGACGCCGTTGGCAGCCCTGTGGTCGATTGGTCTGTGACCTTTTGGGATTGATCATGTTCGTCAGGTGTTGTTCAACCCAGTCGCTGGCCGCGGCGGGATCCATGGAAAAATGTGTGGTTCCCTCGTGAATGATCTTAAGTCTAGCCGGAAACAGTAGTGCATATTGGACATTTTTCTGTCGCAGGATGCGCTTGACCGCCATAAAGGTGGACCTTTGTTGTTGTACTGCTCTTGAGTAGTCCGGGAACAACATGACCTGCTTGTCCTCCACTCTTACAACGCCTTGTCTCCTAGCAGCCCGAAGGATAGTGTCTCTGTCCTGGTAATGGAGCATTTTCAAAAGAAACGGTCTCGGGGGTGACCCCGGTGGTGGTTTCAGGGCCGGTACTCTATGTGCTCGTTCAATGGAGAAGAAAGGGGTCAATTCCCCCGCTGGTGTGAATGTCGCAATCCATGTCGCTATGTAGTTGAGAGGATTGGTTCCCTCCGCTCCTTCCAGCAGGTTGATAATGCGAATGTTGCTCCTCCGGGATCGTCCCTCTAAATCATCCGTTCTGTCCTCTAGAATCTTCATCCGTGATTGCAAGTTTTTCAGAGCGTCTTGTTGTTGTTGCATTTGCGGTTCTAGGTTTTGCAGCGTTGTTTCCCCTACTTTTACCTTGTCCGCCAGTTTCCTGTGGTCGTCCCGGAGCAGGTTGAGATCCGTGGCCAGCTCTCCGAACTTGTGCTCCATAGACACTCTCGAGTGTTCAATCGTCGCTAGGACTTTGTCCAGTTTGGCCGACATTGAGTCCGAGCTTGCAGTTCCATCTCCCGGTCTTGTGGTTTGCGGTGGCGGGGACGGGGCCCTTGGGGGTCCCGCAATCTGCGGAGTGCCCATCGCCCGACATATTGGTTACGTCCTCCGCTGACCATCGCCGGCGATCACCCGTGGCACTCCCCCAGTGCGACGACCTCGTTGATGCTGCCTGGTTGTCAGTTGCTGTTACTGTGATGCCCCGGGGGGGCTCCCCTATTCGAAGTACAGTTGCTGCGCACTGTTTCTGTCTGGATGCCTCGCAGCCCCATCCGAGGTGGTGTCGGTGTCGCTTCTCTGAGTCTTCCGGGGGAGGTCGCCTAAGGACACAGCACCGTCATCTCGCCCCACGGGTCGTGGACTCGGTTCCCGCGCCGTTGGGGCACCGCTTTGATCAGGGGGCTCGATCGATAGTTAGAGGAAGTTTAACCCACCTTCTCCCTCGTGAGGTCTGCCCCTTGAGCGTGCGTCCTCGCCACGTGCCCCGAAGCTCGGCCCTTTTGCGGTGGATGGGGGGGTGTCACGGCGACAGCCCGTCAGGCACCACCGGCAGATGTCATCGGTGCCATGGCCCCTTGATGCGCAGGGCGGGGTTGTGGAGGGTCTTTGATGTAGAATTGCTGAGGGTTCCCTTGACGACAGAGACACAGCCCCATAGGCCCGATAGCGCTTAGGCCATGCCCGCTCTTCCCCCTGGTCCTCAAAGAGTCCCGGGCGCTTTTTAGGGAATCTGCCAGTCCACTGACACTGATACCGCTTCTATCAGGGGTGACGCCAATGGCAGTCACATGGCGCTCCCGGTCCGACCTTTGACCGGCGCGGCGGGTATGTTATGCCTCCTAGGTCGCAAATGCTACCCGCACCTCGCTACGGGTCAGCTGCAGCAGGATGTCCCCTCCGATGGTCCGGGGAATCCCGACGTGCCGTCCCACGTAGGAGTGCGAGGGCCCACCCTTTGATATTGTGGCCTCCCCGCGCGCCTCGAGGCCCGGCGCTGCTGCGGGGGAGGGGTGCCGCTATGCATCTGGGGGTCACCACACTGCAGGTATGCCTAGCGCCTCACGCCGATGCCCATCCCATCCACAGGGCAGATGAGCTAATAGATACTTTGGCCTCAGCCAAGTTTCGAAACACATTTGACCTGACAGCTGGCTACTGGCAGATCAGACTAGCTGATGATGCAAAGCCAAAGACAGCATTTTCTACCCCTAGTGGGCACTATCAATTTGTGGTAATGCTTTTTGGTTTGAAGAATGCACCTGCCACTTTCCAAAGGTTGGTGAATACCGTTCTCACGGGTCTGGAAGCCTTTAGTGCAGCATATCTAGATGATATTGCTGTCTTTATGTCCACCTGGGAGGATCACCTGGTCCATCTGAAGAATGTTTTGGAGGCTCTGCAGAAAGCAGGCCTCACTATCAAGGCTACTAAGTGCCAGACAGGGCAGAGTCAGGTTTTGTACCTGGACCACCTTGTAGGTGGAGGCCAGGTTCAACCATTGCAGAGCAAAATCCAGACCATAATGGACTGGGTTGCTCCAACTACCCAGACTCAGGCGAAAGCCTTCTTAGGCCTGACTGGGTACTATAGGAGATTTGTCAAAGGGTATGGATCAATAGTGACACCCTTGAATGACTTAACGTCTAAGAAAATGTCCAAAACGGTTCCGTGGACAGCTAGCTGTCAAAAGGCATTTGATGACCGGAAGCAGGCCATGTGTACTGCTCCCATTCTGCAGAGTCCTGACTACTCCAAAAAGTTAATTGTTCAAACTGATGCATCTGAATTGGGGGTTGGGGCTGTACTGTCACAATTGAATGAAGAAGGTCAGGATCAGCCAGTAGCTTTCATAAGATAAAACACACTCCTCTAGTCTCTTTATGAAACTGGAGTTCGAAGTACTTAATTTACAAGTTGGCAATCAACAGTAATAGCATAAATACACGTTTGGGTCCTAGGGGCGTACCAAACCATATACCAAAAAAGTGGTATAAGAACCATGTCTGAACTAGACACAAGGCCTAGCGCCTGTAGAATCGCTGGGACCCCAAGGAACCACCCAAGGTAGTGGCGCAGTGTGTAAACACAACCGCGGGTTCACGTTAGCTTCTATGGGCAATGTCACGATTGGACAATTAAATATTAGGGACACTTAGAATCGAGTTAGGACCTAACCCTTTTGGACTTAGGAAGTTTTAGGACTAGCATCCATGGGAGCACCGGAATACTTGTGTTACCTCACCCAGGGAAGCCTGGTGCATAGGTGTCTTTTGGTGTCGGGTCGTGTCGTCGATTTCAATGGAAGCTGGCGAAGAAGTGCTGCTGCCGTGAAGAGGAGAAGTGTCCGGAGAGATCCAAGCCTGGATTTAAGATGGAAGGAACCTGAAAGCAGAGGGGACAGAGTCTGGGTCACTTGCCAGTGACCGAGGGCAGGATGGACCAATGCCCACAGATGTCAGGTGAGTTGATGGGTGTCTTGACTCTTCAGCTACGAGGTCCAGGAGGCGCTGATGACAACCAGGAGCTGGATTTGAGCTGTACTACAAAGTCTGTCGTGTGCTGCGGTGTCGGCGACCAGATTGGACCCAACAAGCCTTGGCAACAGCAAGTTACTGGAAATCAGAGAAAGGACTGCGGTGCAGACTAGCAAGGTCTGAGGGACTCACCCTGCAAGGGTAAGTTGGGGCACATCTGGCGCAACCAGAAAAGCCCAATCAGAAGAGGATTTGCCTTTGTGGGGACCTACTATCCAACGGGCTAGCAATCGCGAAGGAGCCTTGAGCGGTCACACTTGAAAGTGGCCCACGGGTCACTTGTGGAGTGGAGGCCAGCAATCTTTGGTGCAGGAGGTGCTCAAGGCTGGCGCTACTCGGAGCCCAAAGCACAACTTCAAGGAAATCCAAGAACATAGTGTTGCTGCAAAAGTTCACTGTGTCCAGGGGTCACGGTTCTACGTCACCCACGATAGCCACGGGCCTCAGCTTTGCTGTGGACTCTGGGTAGCCTCGGGAAAGTCTGGAATTCCACCTCTGGTGATGCAAAGTCTTCGGCGTCCGGCGGGAGCTTCAGCGATGCAGACCGGTCAGTTGCTTCTTTGGTGCCTGCCAAGCAGGGGAGTCAATCCTTGACCCCAAGGGAGATTTGTTCCATCTTCTAGTCGAGGTAGAAAGTCGAAGGTCCAGGATATATGTTGCAGAGTTTCGTCCAGGGTAATCCAAAGTCGCAAGGACTGGGTTCCCATATTCATACTAAGTTTGGGGGTTTGGCAGACTCTAGGGACCCACCTATGGGAGGGTTTGGAAAGAGGGGTGGTTACACCCATTTCCTTTGTCCAGTTTCGCGCCAGAGCAGGGGCAGGTAGCCCCTGCAACCGGTTTGATCTGGACTATGCACAGGGACACCAAGAGTGCCCCCAGTGCAGGACTTCAAAGCACCAGAGAGTGCTCCCACCCAATCCCAATACACATCCGCCTGTCTGGGGAGGTTGTCACACCTCCCTGGGAGAGGAAACCTATTGTCCAGGCCTCCGCTGCTGGAGTTTCTGTCAGCAGCAGGAGGCCAGACCCGTGTCTGTGGCATCCATTTTGTGATCCCAGGGCTGTAGAAAGTCTTTACCGGGCAGACCAGTGTGAACATGTCTCTCCCTCTAGAAGGGTGGAATGCTACCCCGCTGCCAGAACTGGCGGGGGGGTGGTATTCCAAAGTGTTTGACACCAAACACGACATGTTTCCGTGCAGCCAGTCCAAAGTTAGCATTTACCGCGAGGTTATAATGCACTTAAGAGTATATGGTCAGGCCGCACCACAAACAGCATCAGAGGAGGTACTCCGAACGCTGCAGAGGGGCTCTGCTCATGCAGGGGCACCCTCTCACATAAAAACCAAGCACTCTGCCTTCAGGATTGTTAATGCCTGCCATAGGAGTGACTTATAGGTTTTATCTGTGTGCAATGATAGTGATATAGGTAGCCTATACCACTGTAAGGGGTGCAGGCCTCACCTTACCCAGCCTGCAGTAGCAGACCTGTGGTGTCATTTTGGAGTGCTTCCCAGGGGTGGCATAATACACTCTTCAGCCCCTGGTAGGCCTCTGAGGTACCTATGCCCTAGGTACATAGTATACCATATACTAGAGGCTTATAAGGCACTCCAGAATCCAATTAGAAATGTACCTAATGTACATGGGAACCATTTTAGAGAGGAAGCAGACAGGCTGGGGTCCCGATTAGCAGGGCCACAGCCAGACTAAGATCGAAAAACAGTGAAACACCAGCAAAAAGTGGGGGTACCCATGTGAAGCAGATCCTACTCTCCTACAGCTACCCTTAGCACATGGGACTTAAGATGGCTGCCCAAAGCACCTGGGACTTAAGATGGCTGCCCTTAGCACATGGAACTTAAGATGGCGACCCTTAGCACCTGGGACTGGAGATGGCTGCCCTTAATGCTTGGGACTTAAGATGGCTGCCCTTACCGCTTGCGACTTAAGATGGCCGCTCTTAGCTCATGGGACTTTTGATGGTTGCCCTTAGCGCTTGGAGACTTAAGATGGCTGCCCTTAGCACATGGGACTTAAGATAGCTGCCCTTAGCACAGGGACTTAAGATGGCTGCCCTTAGCGATTGGGACTTAAGACCGCTGCCCTTAGCACCTGGGTCTTAAGATGGCTGCCCTTAGTGCTTGGGGCTTAAGATGGCTACCCTTAGCACATGGGACTTAAGATGGCTGCCCAAAGCACCTGGGACTGAAGATGGCTGCCCTTTGCGCTTGGGGCTTAAGATGGCTGCCCTTAGGACATGGGACTGCCTGAGCCTACAGCGTGGATGAGGCAACAAGCACGGGCAGGAGACTCGAATAAGAGGTTGTAAAGGAGGGCGTTCTGTACTGCAGTGTGGTCGTCTTGGCAATGAGAACCTCTCCAGAAACATCCATGAGGAGGAAGGGAGTGGAGTGGGACTTGGACGTGAGGACATCTTGACTACACTGGCGCCACCGTCGTTCTCGGGCCAGGCGATGATAGCGTTAAAGAAGGATGGATTGGGGGCAGAGACATTGCTTAATTTGAGCCAGTGGTTTCCACTGCTCACAACCATCACTTAATAGTCCACACCAGCGCTTGTGACAGTGTGCCACAAGTAGAAGTTGTCTGGCCAATTTTGAGATGACCACAAAAACAATTTGTTAATTCAATCTACATAAAAAAATTACTATTCCCTGACACCCGAGCCATTCTTCTGGTTTGGGGGCCTGTAACAGGCTGAATTGTCACACTTGTAGGAGTGTGATGGTTTGTGGTTGTGTTGTTACTATCATTGGCAGCGTGTCAGGGGCAGAGTGTGATGCAAGCTGCAGTGGCCTCTTGACGAGAGGCCTGGCATTTTTTTTTTCACAAATTAAGCACTGGCAGAGATGTACAGGAGCCCTGCACTGCAATTGGGTAAAAATACGATTCTAAAAAAGAGGCAGCAATGTGACGGTAAATGCTATTATAAAAACAAGATATGACTACGACTTTTATAACAACCCTCCCCAAAATGAATGTGTCAAAAATACGAATTGCTTCGAGTAACAGACGCCCGGACCCTGGGAGGGATAGGGGGGGGGGGGGGGCGAGGGATCGGTTCTGCTGGAGCGGTGGCTCT
Organism: Triturus cristatus; assembly: GCF_964204655.1. Taxonomy (NCBI): domain Eukaryota; kingdom Metazoa; phylum Chordata; class Amphibia; order Caudata; family Salamandridae; genus Triturus; species Triturus cristatus. The sequence continues at coordinate 1,171,733,141 of NC_140580.1, read as the reverse complement.
TCTGTGAGGGGGTCGTGAATAGAAGCACGCCGGTGCAGCCAGTGCGCGCCTGCCATCGTCTTCCTGAGCAGTCTGAGGGCTCGCTGCGGTCTCCTGGGCGCTCACGTGACCCGCTCCGCCTCCGGAAGGAAGAGCAAAGATGGCAGAAAATCCATAAGGGTCGCAGTTCAGCCGCTGAGCAGAGCTCACAGCCGGAAGGAGGTGGAAACTCAAGGATGCTGTGCGGGGCTGCAGTGGGTCCGCAGTGTGCGTCCTCCGGGCTCCTGTGTCCTGCCGGGCTGCACTGCTCCATCGCTGTCCATGCCATGCCCTCACTGTGCGTCTCCTGAGCACTTGGCACACTGCAGTTGTGCCCTTCAGGCATGCACGGCTCACTTACTGTACCCACTGCAGAGTCAGCACAATGCTGTGGTCTCCTGCAGACCTGCGCGGCTCCCACACTGTGCCTTCTGCAGATTCAGCACAATGCTGTGGTGTCTTACAGGCCTGCAGGGCTCCCTCACTGTGCCTACTGCAGATTCAGCACAATGCTGTGGTATCTTGCAGACCTGCGGGACTCTCACACTGTGCCTACTGCAGATTCAGCACAATGCTGTGGTATCTTGCAGGCCGGCGGGGCTCTCTCACTGTGCCTACTGCATATTCAGTACAATGCTGTGGTGTCTTACAGGCCTGCGGGACTCTCTCACTGTGCCTACTGCAGATTCAGCACAATGCTGTGGTATCTTACAGGCCTGCGGGGCTCTCTCACTGTGCCTACTGCATATTCAGCACAATGATGTGGTGTCTTTCAGGCCTGCGGGACTCTCTCACTGTGCCTACTGCAGATTCAGCACAATGCTGTGGTGTCTTACAGGCCTGCTGGTCTCTCTCACTGTTCATTCTGCAGATTCAGCACAATGCTGTGGTGTCTTACAGGCCTGTGGGGCTCTCTCACTGTGCCTACTGCATATTCAGCACAATGATGTGGTGTCTTTCAGGCCTGCGGGACTCTCTCACTGTGCCTACTGCAGATTCAGCACAATGCTGTGGTGTCTTACAGGCCTGCAGGGCTCCCTCACTGTGCCTACTGCAGATTCAGCACAATGCTGTGGTATCTTGCAGACCTGCGGGACTCTCACACTGTGCCTACTGCAGATTCAGCACAATGCTGTGGTATCTTGCAGGCCGGCGGGGCTCTCTCACTGTGCCTACTGCATATTCAGTACAATGCTGTGGTGTCTTACAGGCCTGCGGGACTCTCTCACTGTGCCTACTGCAGATTCAGCACAATGCTGTGGTATCTTACAGGCCTGCGGGGCTCTCTCACTGTGCCTACTGCATATTCAGCACAATGATGTGGTGTCTTTCAGGCCTGCGGGACTCTCTCACTGTGCCTACTGCAGATTCAGCACAATGCTGTGGTGTCTTACAGGCCTGCTGGTCTCTCTCACTGTTCATTCTGCAGATTCAGCACAATGCTGTGGTGTCTTACAGGCCTGTGGGGCTCTCTCACTGTGCCTACTGCATATTCAGCACAATGATGTGGTGTCTTTCAGGCCTGCGGGACTCTCTCACTGTGCCTACTGCAGATTCAGCACAATGCTGTGGTGTCATACACTCCTGCTGAACTCCAACATGATTCCTACTGCAGATTCAGCACAATGCTGTGGTGTCTTGCAGTCCTCTGGGGCTCTCTCACTGTGCCTACTGCAGATTTAGCATAATGCTGTTGTTTCTTGCAGGCGTGCGGGGCTCCCACACTGTGCCTACTGCAGATTAAGCACAATGCTGTCGCATCTTGCAGGCCTGCGGGGCTCCCACAATGTGCCCACTGCAGATTCAGCACAATGCTGTGGCATGTTTCAGGCCTGCGGGGCTCCCACACCGTACCTACTGGAGATTCAGCACAATGCTGTGGGGTCTTGCACTCCTGCCGGGCACTCATACTCTGCCTACTGCAGATTCAGCAGAACGCTGTGGCATCTTGCAGGCCTTGGGCTCTCTCACTGTGCCTACTGCAGATTCAGCACAATGCTGTGGCATCTTGCAGGCCTGCGGTGCTCTCTCACTGTGCCTTCTGCAAATTCAGCACAATGCTGTGGCATCTTGCAGGCCTGCGGTGCTCTCTCACTGAGCCTTCTGCAGATTTAGCACAATGCTGTGGCATCTTGCAGGCCTACGGGCTCCCACACTGTGCCTACTGCAGATTTGGCACAATGCTGTGGCGCCTTGCACTCCTGCAGGGCTCCCACATTGTGCCTACTGCAGATTAAGCACAATGCTGTCGCATCTTGCAGGTCTGCGGGGCTCCCACAATGTGCCCACTGCAGATTCAGCACAATGCTGTGGCATGTTTCAGGCCTGCGGGGCTCCCACACCGTACCTACTGGAGATTCAGCACAATGCTGTGGGGTCTTGCACTCCTGCCGGGCACTCATACTCTGCCTACTGCAGATTCAGCAGAACGCTGTGGCATCTTGCAGGCCTTGGGCTCTCTCACTGTGCCTACTGCAGATTCAGCACAATGCTGTGGCATCTTGCAGGCCTGCGGTGCTCTCTCACTGTGCCTTCTGCAAATTCAGCACAATGCTGTGGCATCTTGCAGGCCTGCGGCGCTCTCTCACTGAGCCTTCTGCAGATTTAGCACAATGCTGTGGCATCTTGCAGGCCTACGGGCTCCCACACTGTGCCTACTGCAGATTTGGCACAATGCTGTGGCGCCTTGCACTCCTGCAGGGCTCCCACACTCTGCCTTTTGCAGATTCAGCACAATGCTGTGGAATCTTACAGGCCCGGAAGGCCTTTGACTTGTCAGATCCAAGCTATACAGGCCTGCATGCTGTGACCAAATTCACAATTTGTTGTGGCTTGTATACCACCAATTCCATTGGGTGAGCCATTGACACCTATGTCGCGATTTGTCTCCATACCTAGCTGGGGTTGACAGGTTTTTTCAAGTGATGTCCAGTTTTCCTTTATGGACATGCCCTTTGACAGCTTTCATCTGTTTGGTGACAAGGCAACTTCCGGTCTTGAGCGGCTCAAAAGGAGCAGGACAACAGCATTCTCTCTGGGCACTTCTGGCCCGCCTCGCCAGCTGTATCAGTCCTACCAGTTGCGGTTTCGGCAGACGCATCCTATACCGGCAGCTATCTAAGTCTCAGCAAGGTGTGCAGCAATATTGTGGCCGAAGCAGTGGCACGCTCTGACCCCAAGGGTCTGCTACCTCCTACTGTGGCCCCATCTGCCAAAGCCCATTAGCATGTCCTTAGTGGAGCACAGCCACCCAGTTGGAGATAGGATAGGATCCAGCGATTCTTGCCAGGCTGGCAGGCTGTAACATTGGAAAGGTGAGTCTTGCAGAATGTTGTGTTGGGATACATCCTGCCCTTCATAGCTACTCTGCCAAACCTCCCTCCAAAACTGGACTGACTGAGGGTGGACTATCTGTCTGTCTTACACCAGAAAGTGCAAGCCCTTTTGACCAAAAAGTGCATTAAGAGAATGCCTGCACCAGAAGTAGGTAGTGGTTGTTATTTCTATTACTTTATAGTGCGAAAGAAAAATGTAGACTTTAATCCTATTTTAGCCCGGTGTACTCGGAGTGCCTTCCCCTGGAAGGATACATTTAGAATGCTCACCATGGCTTAGGTTTTATCTGCGCTCATCCCTGAAGACTGGTTTGCGGCATTGGATCTGCAGGACGCCTATATCCATGTCCCAGTTCTACAGGCCCATCGGTGCTGCTGAGGTTCACAGTGGAACAGGAGCATTTTTAGTTTTCAGTGCTCCCCTTTGATCTCACCAGTGCTCCTTAGGTATTCACGAAAGGGATGTCGGTAGTAGCCGCACACATTTGGAGGTCAGGGGTTCCAGTCTTCCTCTACCTTGACAACTGGCTGTTGAAAGCAGGCTTACCCCAGGCAGTCGCCAATGACCTCCAGACTAATGCGAACCATCAGTCATCCTTGGGGTTCAATATCAACGTTCCAAAGTCAAACCTGAGTCCTTTCATCGAAGCCATTCTGGAAATATTTCAGCTTCATGTCTTTCCCCCCAGAAAAGAGAGTTCAGAAAATCCAGCCTCTGATCCGATTTCTAGCTTCTATTTTGGTTTTCAGTGAGGTTGACTTTGAGGCTGCTGGAATTGATGGCCTCTTGCATCCTGCTGGTCAAGCACGATAGGTGGCATATGCAGGCTCTGCAGTGGGATCTGAAGTTTCGGTGGGACCAAAATCATAGCGATCTAGCTGACCAAGTCCAGATTTGATAGGAGACTGCAAAAGATCTGCAGTGGTGGTTCCTAGGCCGTGATTGGGTTAGAGACAGACCCCTTACCCTACCCCACCCACCGATGCACCATTCCTGGGTTGGGGTGGCTTCTTGAGTGAGGTAGAGATCAGAGGCCTCTGGCCTGTGGTAGAATCCCAGCTTAACGTCATCTGTCTGGAGCGTAGGGCCATCTGCCTGCCCATGAAAAAATGTCTTCCTTCCAACAAGGGGCGTTTGTTATAGGTGCTTACGAACAACACCACTGCCATGTGGTATTGCAACAAACTGGGTGGGTTGGGGTTACAAACTCTGTGCCAGAAAGCCATGCGCCTCTGGAAATGGCTAGACTATTAAGCCATTTTTCGGATGGCAAACGACCTGGCAGGCTCCTTGAATGCTAGGGCGGTCAAACTCAGTCATTCATGCCTCACAGATTAGGAATGGCCACTGGAGGCGGCGTAAGGTTTATTCCAAAAATGGGGAGAACCTTGGCTCAATCTATGCACTACAGCCAAGAACAGCTATGCCGGCAGTTCTGCGTGTTGGAGTTTTCAAAGCTTCTGCCACTCAGAGACGCATTCTGCCTAGATTGGAATTGGGATTCTTGGATGCCTTCCCATTAATACCTCATCTGCTCCAAGTTCTCAAAATGAACAGGACTGACGAAGCCCAAGTTTTCCTAACTGCCTCGGATTGGACATGGAGAGTATGGTATCCAGAGCTCCTAGGCTTGAGCATCTGTCCTTCGATCAGGCTGGTTCTCTGGGAAGACCTGCCACTGCAGGAATCTGCACCCGGGACTTTGCAAACTTTACCTTCATGCTTGGAGATTGAGGGGTGACAGCTGAACACCTTGACCTTCCTCCGGAGGTAGTTGATGTCTACTTAGCAGCCAGACATCCCTCAACAAAAACTCTGTACGCTGATCGTTGGGACAATTTTGAGGCTTGATAGAACCTCCGAAGGCAAAGCTACCTGGATTTCTATTGGTTTTGTCCGTCCACTGGCAAGGCTTTTCTCTGGGCACAGTTGAAGGGTATCTATTGGCCTTTTTGCTGTTGTCGGTTCATCCCTCATTATTTTAATCACAGGTGCACAGGTGCTGATACATTTTTGAAAGGCCTACAGTACCTGTTTTCTCCTTCTCCCTTTGTCATGCCACAGTTGGATCATAACTTGGTCCTTGCATATTTGATGTGTCCTCCCTTTGAGCCACTTCACAGCTGTCACTTACATCTTCGGTGTTCCTTGTCCCCATAACATCGTGTCACACAGCTCTAACGAATTTAGTAGGACTGTGGATTGAATCAAAAAAACTTCATAATACAGAGACTGAATCTTCTTATATCATCAGTAAATTTAGATTTTACTATCTCCCATAAAAAATACCAATTAAAAACCATGTATACTATGAAAGAAGGAAGAGGCAAATTCCCAAAATGCCAATTTATGAGTCTCAGAGGCATCCGAAGTGGAGGATGGCGTCTCCAAAGTGTCCACACCATCCATGTCCAGAATTAGGGCCCAGGAGGGAACATGCACCCGCAGACATCACATTGAAAGAGGCCTGAAGAGCAATATCGAATTAATGAAGATAGTCATCACCTGCCCAATTAGCAGATGCTGAAGGTGATATTGTCAGGAGCACAGCATGCCCAGATACCGGGAAACCTGAAATTGAAGGAGCATCTGGTATTGGTGAAGGCAGCTCAGAGTAGGCATCTTTCACAAAGGAAGCAGCATCGTTTGACAACACAGCTGATGCGACCGCAAAGGACACACAAGCAGATTTATATCTGGAGGCTGTGACAATTGCATAGCAAGGCATAAGTCAAGTTCACACTCGAATGAGCACCATAGACAGCGAAACACAGGCTCCACTCTCTGAAACCATATCGACTGGAAGGACAGTGGCCAGCGTTCGTTCAGTTCCAATAGCCCTGATCGTCCAGAATACTGTATCATGCACTCACGACACAGAAGGACAAATGGTAGTTCCATTTCCATTTGGCTTTCTTGTGGGACGTCCATTTTGGAGCAACAAAAATAGAACCAATGCACCAGTAAGGCGCAATAACAAAATCGGAATGCCCCCAAAAACGCTTCAAAATAAGAAATGCAAAAAGGACAAAATTAACCTAAGTACAGTCTGGAATGTTGAAACCAGTCCAGACCCAATCACTTAAAAAAAGTGTGCCACTTAAAAAGTGTAAGATGCATTAAAAATACTGTGCACAAGCTCACCTAAATGCTGCGGTAATTAAGTTCTTAAAAGGGACTGCACCTCTGACAAATGTCAGAGCCACATCTTTATGAAACAGAAGGGGCCCGATTCACAGAATTAACTTACGACTAAATCCTAAACTTACTACTTTGTGGTATTCACAGAATGCACTTACTACTTTTGGTATTCACAGACTGCACTTACTACTTTTGGTATTCACAGAATGGATTTACGACTACTAACTTTACGTCCGCACTCGGGCCAGAAATTCCGGCCCGGAGGCGGAGCTTCCGGCCCGGAGACGGAGCTTCCGGCCTGGAGGCGGGGCTTCCGAGCCGGTGGTGGAGATTTCGGCCATGGCTAAATCTCCGCCACCGGCCGGAATCCCCACCTCCGGCCCGGAAGCTCCGCCTCTGGCCCGGAAGCCCCGCCTCTGGCCTTGAAGCTCCGCCTCCGGGCCGGAATTTCCGGCCCGAGTGCGGACGTAAAGTTAGTAGTCGTAAATCCATTCTGTGAATACCAAAAGTAGTAAGTGCAGTCTGTGAATACCAAAAGTAGTAAGTGCATTCTGTGAATACCACAAAGTAGTAAGTTTAGGATTTAGTCTTAAGTTAATTCTGTGAATCGGGACCTAAGGCTTTTAGTCTGCTCAACCTATCAAAGTGTATTTTATCTACGGGGGCCATGGGCCACAAAGTTACTTCTCTTATAGAATGTGCAGGAGGATATAAAATATGTGTACAGCAAGTTACAACACTGGAAACATTGGGCCCAATTCACAGAACTAACTTAAGACAAAATCCTAAACTTACTACCATTTTGGTATTCACAGAAGGCACTTACTCATTTTGGTATTCACAGAAGGCACTTACTCATTTCGGTATTCACAGAAGTTAGGAGTCCTAACTTTAGGACTCCTAAATGCCTTCTGTGAATACCGAAAGTCTTAAAGTTAGGATTTTTCTCAGTTTAGAAGTCCTAAAGTTAGGAGTTGTAACTTTACTACTCCTAAACTGAGAAAAATCCTAATTTTAAGGCTTTCGGTATTCACAGAAGGCATTTAGGAGTCCTAAAGTTAGGAGTCCTAACTTTACTACTACTAAATTGAGAAAAATCCTAATTTTAAGACTTTGGGTATTCACAGAAGGCATTTAGGAGACCTAAAGTTAGGAGTCCTAACTATACTACTACTAAACTGAGAAAAATTCTAATTTTAAGGCTTTCGGTATTCACAGAAGGCATTTAGGAGTCCTAAAGTTAGGACTCCTAACTTCTGTGAATACTGAAATGAGTAAGTGCCTTCTGTGAATACCAAAATGAGTAAGTGCATTCTGTGAATACCAAAATGGTAGTAAGTTTAGGATTTTGTCTTAAGTTAGTTCTGTGAATCGAGCCCATTGACCACATAAGGGACAACCGGTTTCATGTCACACAAACTTTGATCACTTAAAATTAGATAGCTCCCTTTAGAAAACAACAAAAAATCAGTTTTGATCTTGAAGTGCAAAGAGTGACATAAAGCAGCCCCAGAATCGCTAAGACTAACAAAGGCCGCTTTGTTCTCATGTATGCATCTGTCCCCAAAAGGGAGGAACCAGGCGTCATGCAAAAAATGGGTACCCACACATCTACCTACTTGAAAATGCCTAAGACATGATGTGAAATTAAACTTGGAAATCGGAAGAGAAAATAATCCATGAATAAGCCAAACTGTAGTTGGGGTTTCAGCAACCGAAAAGGGTACCTCTTCTATACGTTCGCTATTATCCATGGTGTAAGTAGCTTCTTTTTTAGCCAATATTTCCTGCACGCATGTCATATTATAAGACATAAACAGCTCAGTTGCATTCAAATATCCGCTTTCAAAACCTGCAAAGTCCAACTCAATTGCAAAATCAATCTCAGCTGACTCTGGCTATTTTGAAGCATAGACATGTCATTTTGTATGATATTGAATGCAGACGAAACAACACTATTCAAAAATAAATACGAGTTGGTAATGTGGTACTCCCATTATCGAAACATCCAAAGCTTTTTCCAAATTTTCTCTAACAATATGTCTTAAACGTTCAGCTACTTCTTGTTGTGAAAGTTTCCAAAATGTCATTATAACTGGCATATATGAAATGTTTAGAACAAGGTAATATTGGACCCAATAGAAAATCCTGCAAATCCATATTATCTGAAAGGAGGGATAAGTGATGTTAAACTGCTGACAATGTTGAGTGTTGTAACTTTTGCTGACAGTTTACCAACAATATACATAGTGATAACCCCAGAGTGTAGTACCTGATTATACCTGGGGTCCCGCCTGTTTGCTTTAAACCCCTTGGAAGAGTTAAAAAAACAAGTATTGAAACCATTGGTGTCAACTGGCCATAGTAACAATCCTTCTGAACTGGAAATTAAAGAATTGCACGCTCCATTCTTTACTATTTCATTAATCTCTTCCTCTGTGATATTAATCAACTGTTCACAGTTATGAAACTGTACAATAGATGGAGTGCTAGGCAGATTCAAATTTTAAACATTGCTAAACCCAAGAAATGTAGTCTGCTGTATTGTTTTGTTTAAAAAGATAATTTTCTGAGGGATCAGACATGCTCTAAATAAAGCATCAGTACCCTGGACCTGCCAACAATGTGTATCCCAAACAGACTTATGTTCAGCATTATCTTTTGAATACTCATAACCCTGTAATGAGAGTTGTGTAATGAGAGTTGTGAAATATATTAATCTGAATAAATTAATTTTGTTTCCGTGAGCATGCTCTTCCTCGGTGGGCAGCAAGTAAGCTAAACAAATAGGAAACCGGGTCTGTACTGACATGACTAGAATAAAAGGAAACCTTTTCAAATATGTATTCAAACTACCCACAGTTGGTGTTAAGCAGTGTGTGTTCCCACTGTGTATAATTAAAAATAGCATGTGGAGTACTAGCTCTGTGCAAAAAGTGATGTGCCTAATGATGATAACAAAACATCTCACCATAATTTTCAGAATTCAAATACAAATCCTCATTTTCAAAAACTGTGTATGATTGTAATTCAGGTAGCATATTAGTAACGGTCTCAACATCCCATTTATCTGAAATGGAATGTGGAGTGATGATGTCATACATAGCAACTTTAACTACATACGGATTTCGCAATGTTTCTGTGGGACCAAATATATCATAGGGAACTTTATCTCATACAATACCATCATGGGCAGAGAATGCAGCAATGTTCACATGGGACAAGTCTCTCCTGATGTTATGTGATGAAGAATGGGGAGTAAATACCACAGCTACCAGTTCTAGAGAATCACAGTCAGGGAGATAGTGTCCATTCAACAGCATAAAGAAGAATGTTACAAATCCAATCCAATGGACAAATAGAAATAGTGAAAGAAAAATCCAACAATGGGACCAAGGAGAATTGGTTAAGTCTGTTTCAACTAAAGAAATTGTCCACGCACACCACACAAGGAGGTATGAGATGAGTCTGAAAAAAAGATCATCAATGTTGACAAAATAACCAGAGGCAGAAAAAAAAGGAACCTCATTCTGGCTTTCAGGTGCTATATTTTGACAGAAACAACCAACCGAAATGTCCAATGTAGTTTTGTATTTTTACGAACTATGGGACAGATGTAAGACCATTTCATTTAGCGCCTCGCAATTTGCGACACATTGCGAGTCGCTAATTGCGAGGCGCTAAATGAAATGTACAACAGTGTGTTTGACACTGTTTGCGATTCCCAATGGGGTCGCAAATTGCGAGGATCATTAATATTAATGAGCCTCTCGCAATATGCGAGCCCATTGGGAATGCCAGCCTTCCCAGGGATGGTGGCCTGCTGGGCTCAGCAGACCACCATGTCTGGGACTGCTTTTAAATAAAGCAGTTTTTTTTTAAAAATGCAGCCCGTTTTCCTTAAAGGGAAATGGGATGCATTAAAAAAAAACTAATTAAATGTTTTCGTTTCATTTTTTAAGGGCAGGCAGTGGACCCTGGGACCACTGCCTGTCCTTAAAAAATAAATTTGCATGCATTTGCAAAGGGGAAGGGGTCCCCTGGGGACCCCTTCCCATTTGCAAATGCATTACTACCTACTTGAAGTAGGTGGTAATTGCGAGTGTTTTACGACCGCAATTGCGGTCGCAAAACATTTGTACATGGTTTTGAGACTTGCTATTTGGAAGGGAACGCCCCTTCCAAATAGCGAATCGCAAAACCAATTTTGCGAGTCGCCAAAAAATTGCGACTCGCTAAATAGGCTATGAACATGGCCTAAAAGGTTTTTGCATGCGCAAATGGGTTTGCAAACCCGTTTGCGCATGCAAAGACGGGTTGTACATCTGGCTCTCTGTTATTTATCAAGCCCATGCTGTGGGAATTCTGTGTGTGACTATTTAAATGTCAATAATCCAAGACTATACCATATGAATGATCAGGTTTAGGCACTGGAAATAATGGATTGTTCATAAGGGAGATGCAAGGCTCAATCACACTTTGATATTCTAATTATGATAGAATCTCCCTAAGTGAGCATTTATCTTCACGTTTAATAGGATATTGTGCATGCACCTGTGGGCTGGACCTTATAGGTATAAAACGATAAGGTGAGTCTTTATCGCAATCTGCTTCATTGTGATACAAAGCTGGGCCTGTGCAAGGGCCTATTCTGTAGCACATCCTGCTTTCACCCCTGTCCAGAACAAAACTGGAAAAGGAAGGCATTATCACATCCTCACCTTGCGTAGAATTTTTAACGAACTTCAGCAGCCAATCAATCTTCGCCAAGAGGATTTCGTATTCACTAGTCAAATTCAGCCTGCATATTACTTAAATAGTACACAGTATGTCGCTCTCAATTAGAATGTCCAAATAATAAATTATTGAGAGACATCATTGTTATAAGCATTATTAGAATGGTATAAAAAACACAAACAATTCAACCATGCTAATTGTTCCTAATATTACTCCTATCTATCACTAATACCCCAAAAGAGAATGGTGGGTGTATCCTTCTGCCAGACCCAATTGGAATAATTTAACCCCATACCTTGGTGTAATATCTCAGGAAGCTAGGCTCAGTGCTTTAACAAAGGCACTTGGTCTTAGTGTGCAAGCGCGCACATAGCTCCCTGCACAGCTATCTTCCATCTTAGGAAGAACGTTGGGCCTCTGGAGCTGCCTCTCATTGACAGCTCTCAGCAGCTTCCATGATAACTCCGGTGTGAAGTGCCTTGCACCGAATTCAAAATGGACACTGTTTAAATATTAAAACACCTGGCTTGTCTCATTCTGCCAGAGGTGCAGAAAAACATCTTTACTTAGTCTGAGTAAAAAGCATTGTCTCCTAAGAGCACAAAATAAAGTAAAAACATCACGTTCTCATATGTGTCTGTGAACCTTACAGTGCAGACTTCGGAACAGCAATGTTCAACCATTAATAAATGCCTGTATGGCATTTTATCGTGCGAGTGAAGAACACGTTCAAGCCGCCATCTCAGAAAGATGCTAAGTTAGAAGGGAAAACGAAAATGGAGACACACTGTAATCTATATCACAATCGGCGTGGTGCGTGAGTGAGCTTCGGGCTCTCTGTCTCAACTTGCCATACACCACCTTCTTCCCAGACAAACTGGTTCTGCTGACAAGGGCATGCTTCTTCCTGAAAGTTATTTTCCTGTTCTACGTTGATCGTACGACTACTCTGCCAGATTTCTGTGCTCCTCTTTACCCGTCTAAAGCAGAGGAGAGACTCTATCGCTTGGACCCTAAAAGAGTATATATTGGGTGGACAATAAGCTCTCTGTGGGGTTCTCTAGAGAAAAAAAGACATGGCAATATAGATGCAGGGGGGGTGGTGCACATGGAAAACTCTGCAGCTGCTTTTGTTACAGGGGGCCGATATTGCTGAACCGGCACCCAGTAACAAAAATCGGCACCCACCCTGGCGGCCCACCGGGGAAACGCCTGGTGCCCGCTATGGCCAGTCTGGCCCTGTCTCCCTCTGGATCGTGCTCTACATTAAGATCTGCTACGCACTGGCCATGAAGCAGCCTCCAGAAGAACTGCAAGCTCATTCCACCTGGGCTAAGACACCTACGACTGCGTTGGCACACTGTCCTGGACGTCTGTCAAACAGGTAAGTGGGCTTCACTGCATATGGTGACAAAGCACTACTGTCTGGACACCTAGGTTCGCCGAGAGGGGCACATTTTGGCCGTTCAGTTCTACAGGACTGTAAATTGGGTTAGACAGTCAGCACAAGACAGCAAAGCTGTATGGTAACTGTGTCTTTTATTTTTCCTTTTTTTCTGCCTGAATACGCAACTACAGAAACTTTTTTTTAGAGAATATCGATGCCTCCAACAACATTTGATGGAAGTTGTTGTGGTGTGTTCCAGTAATTACGACCTCCTTCAAGTGGGAAAAGATCCTAACCTCCATAGAAACCATACTTTTTTCCACTGTAAGACTTCCTGAACCACTGGCTATAGTCTGGTGTCTCCATTAGTGCACGTGATAGAGACCGATCTTTGGGAGATATCCTTTTGTGTTTGGACTAGACACTCCCTTACTACTGAATAATGAAACCCCGAGTCCACCAAGACAGTAACAAAGCTCCCATTAAGGTTGACCTGTATTCAGTAAGTTCAACGGGATCCTCCCTCCAAATATAAGACTCCTCCCGTCGCGTACCCAACTTTCATGGGTTCAGGCCCCAGGGACCTTTGTGGGCATAGTCTCGCTATATGGCCCCATTCGCCGCATTGGAAACACTGAAGTCCTGTTCCGCATCGTTTACCCCCACTTTTGTTGGGGCCTTATTCCCAGAAAGGGGTCAAAGAATGGTTTTAGGGTTTTTTTTCCAGTGGGAGGGTAAAAGGGGTGGGATTTTGTGGTAGCACACTTGAAGTCAGAGGATCGGTGGTATGCAAAGGCTAAGTCTATGGCCATGCGAACCGTGACGTTGAGATGTTGTCTTATACATACTCGTGTAGAGGAGGGTAATGTTTCCAGATAAACCTTTTCTACCATCTCCTCTATTGTGAAAGAACCAGGCTGTAACCAATGACTACCCATTGCATGGCTTATAATAAACAAAGCTCTCTGGTTATCATTAGTTGTCCACTTCTCCTTCCTAAACCGGACTCTATAGTATTCTTCATCACAACCTAGGCGTTCCAGTATGGCCTTTTTCACATTTTCATACAGTGTCGTGTCGGCCGGGTTCGCTGCCTTGTTTGCAGATTGTAACTCCCCTGCCAAGAGAGCTCGACATATTGTCCCCACCGTTCCTGGGTCCATGCTGCTGTGGATTCAACTCTTTCAAAATTTCTAATGAAGAAGGCAGGGTCCTCGCCTGGGATGTACTTTGGCATGTGCTAGGGCATCCGTGAGTTTCAGAATGGCTGCGTCTTGGGATAGTTGATTCTCTGTAATGCGTGTGGCCTGTTCTTTTATGTCATTCTGTATAGTGTCTCTGTCTTGCTGTGCCGTTTTGACTTGTTGCTCTGTCACAAGCTGTAAATGTCTTTAACCCTCAGCAAGCTCTTTCACCATATCTTCTATCGTTATCTGCTGAGAAATCATTGAGACTGTCTATTCCACTTCTGACACCAATGTAAATTGGGTTAGACAGACAGAACAGGACGGCAAAGCTCCGGAAACTTTGCTTAGAGAATATCGTTGATTTACACCCAAGCAACTGTTGTCACATGGGAGGCCTCCAGTCAGTTAATTGCCCCTCCGGTTGCTGGCTTAGTCTTCTTATCTTCACCAGTATCACCGGTGGGCCCTCGGGAAGATGGAGAAGATCCTGAGATGACTATTCGATATCAGGATAGACTGAACCTGTCATCAACACCCACATATGTGGCTTACTTTCTTAATCAGTATTAGAAAATTGTGTTTTGACTGTGCCTCACTTTCAAGGCTCACCAGTTAAAGCCCAGATAAGGAGAGTATGAAATCTGTTTTCCTTTCGGCCCACTACCCTCATCAACCCCCCAGGCATGCAAAGATAGGGGAGCGCAACACTTGCCTCAAGCCGCAATCCGAAGGTCCAGCCTCGGCGGTCAGGTCTCTAGAGCTTCTATCCCGATGCCATGCTCGGGTTTCCACACCGTCTTCTTCTTCTTAGGGATCGGTCACTCCTGCTGGATTTCCTCTCCTAAGTTGAAATTTGCCTCCGCTGTCCTCTTGTCACAGCATCTCTCTCTTCTGCCTCCCACTTCTTCGTCTCTGTCTAGGCACTGTCTTCTCTTCTCAGCCGTCCTGCGGTCTCTTTAAGCCCACTGTGCCTCCCTCAGACGGCTGATTCGTCGACCAGGTGCACGTCATCTTCATCATCTAGTGCACTCTGTGTTTTTCCCATCGGTCTTAACTTGTCAGCCATCTTGGAATTCTTGGCGCTCACATAGGGGACCCTGTCGCAAGGACATTTTAGCTTGAGTTCATTCACTGACCTCACTCCAAATAGGTACTGCTTTGGTATCTATGTAAAAGGTGAGTGATCTGCAATATAAGTCTCTATTAGAAGAACAAGTTACTTACCTTTTAGTAATGCTACTTCTAATAGAGACTATCCAACCGCAGATTTCTCATCAACCCTCCCATCCTACCTATTATGGGAATTGGGCCCTACCCATTAATAAGATAGATCCGAAGTCTAGGAATCTTCACACTGGTGACAACCAGTTTGCTAATGGAGCTCTTCGTCTGGGGACAGCTTCAAAAGCGACTGACAGCAGGCAGTATCGGCGCCTGTATAGGCTCCACGTGTAATTTCCTAATTTCTGAAGCGGAAAAGAATCAGTGTGAGTTGCACATTACTACCTACTGACACGCAAAAGTACTGCTGGAAAAGTTTAGCGATCCAGTCTGACGCCTGGGAAATATTCAAAAGGGAAGGTTTGCAATTATATTGTGAATCAGATCAACATTATCTTAACAATGTAATAAGAAACCTGTGAAAAGATATCTGGAAAACTAGAATGCTCAACTGAAGTGAGAAGGGATCCATTGAGCAATGTTCTAATAGGCTCCTCTCAAACTATTTTGAACACATTACAGTCAGGTACAGCATGTTTGTTTAAACATTTATTGAAGGGAAAAATATATTTTTGAACATCTTAAGCAGTCATTGATTCAGGGGCTACTGGGAATTTCATAGATTGGAAATTGGTCAAAAAGGTGAAATTACAGAGTGTTAAAAAAACCCAGTCCAAAACATGTGAAAGCAGTAGATTTTACAGAGTTTACATCAGGATTAATCACCCATTCCATTGCTATATTACTCGCTGTTATTCAGGGGAACCACACGGAATAGTAAGTTTTCAACATAATTGATACTCCTCAATTCCATTTCATAATTTGTTAGATGTGTTCAGTAAACAGCAAGAAGAACAGTTCCTTCCTCACAGAAAGTATGATTGATCTTGAGTCTGGGGCAAAATCGCCGTGCAACAGAAGATACACATTGACAGAGAAAGAGACTGAACATTTGAAACAATTCATAGAGAAATACCTGGCCAATAGTTTTAGTAGACATTCACAATCTCCTGTGTCTTCTGTGCCTCAAAAAGAGGGTGATCAGAGCTGTATTGACTATCGTGCCCTGAACAATGTTACCATTAAAAGTAATTACCTCCTTCTATTCATCTTGGTAAACTTAGATCAGATCAAGATGCTAAGATTCTTACTAAGATCAATCTTAGAGGTGCTTATCATTTGGTAAGAGTTAATGAAGGGGATGAGTGGAAAACAGCATTTTGTGCCAAATTTGGACTTTATGAATATCAAGTTTTACAATTCAGTCGGTGCTATGCACCCTCAGCTTTTCATTTTTTATTAATGACATCCTTAGAGAATTTATTGACATTTTTGCCATTATTTACATTGATGATATTTTAATATTCATATGCAAAGGCTGAAAATGTGAGTTTCATGTTTCTCAAGTAGAATTTTTAGGCTCTGTGATTTCTCTAGAAGGCTTAAAAATGGATAACAAGAAGACTCAGGCAATCGTTGGCTGGCCTATTCCAAAGACAGTGAAAAACATGAAGCTTGTTTTAAGCTTTGCAAATTTACTGAAGTTTTATAAAAAATCTTTCTCAGGTCATATCACCCATTCATAGGCCATTGAAGAAAGGGTTCATTTTAAATGGAATCATGAGTCAAAAGGAACATTTCAGGAATTAAAGAACAGGTTTACTTTAGGGACGATATTTAGACTTCCTGACACTAGCCTAACGTCTGTCTTGAAGCTGATATAGCATCTGTAGCTTTAGGAACAGTATTATCCCAAAGACAGCAAGTCAGAGTTCAGTTACATCCAGTAGCTTATCTATCCAGAAAACTGGCTGATTGGCTAATAAAGTAGCATTTGCAAAATGGAGACATTATTTGTTTGTGGCACAGGTTTCAGTCACTGTTTATACTGATCAGCCCAAGCATTAACAGCTAGACAGATGAGATGGTCGTTATACTTTTTAGACTATAAGTTTGTAATATCTTTCAGACTAGGGCAACAAAGTCAGAAAGCTGACATTGTATCATAGCAATCATGACAGTTTTGAGAAGGCACAAACAGTCTATGCAATAATTACAAAGGAGAAAATTGTTATATTAGCCATTTCAGAAAGTATTAAAAGAGATATGCCCATGGAGGAAATGATGGATAAGGCTGATAAGGACGAGAGATGGAGAATTGAAAATCTGTTACCGTCTTTTAACCAGTATCTATATTTACCTGCAGTGGAAATTAGCAATCAGGCATTAAAGAAAATACAATTCTCCATTGCCAGGTCTTCAAAGGCATCTTATGCAATTGAATTAATGCAGAGATAATTTTAGTGGTAAAACGTGAGTACATAATTATAGGAGTATGCTTCATCTTCTGATATTTGCTCCAGAAATAAGAATGAGTCATAAGTCAATGGAATTGTTACAACCATTGGATGTTCCCAAACTACCTTTGTAAATTATTTCCATGGATTTTGAAGTAGATCTTCCATCCAATGAAGGGTTTGCAGCCACTCATCTTATTGTTGATTCCTTTTAAAAAATGGTCCTTTGTATACTCACTAAAGTGTTGCCATTAGTATAAGAGATTAGTCTACTGTTTTCACAACATGTAGTATAACTTCACGGGTTAGCTACAGTAGTGGTTTCTGATTGATCGTGGGACTCAGTTCATCTCATGATATGAGAAAGAATTCTGTAAAAACTTGAAATTGCAAATCAGGCTGTCATCTACATATCACTCCCAGACCGATGCTCAAACTCAATGAGTTAACCAAGAGTTGGAAACATACTTAAGATGTTTTATCCAAGATCAGAAATCATTGTTTGTTCATTTGTGATTGCCTGAATTTTGTCACAATAACGTTATTATTCCTCTACTAGTCAAAGCCAATTTTTCATCATGCAAGATCCATCCATGTTTCGTGGCTGATATACCACTCACAACATCTAATTATCAATCTGTTGAAAAAAGAATTCAGCAATTACATGTATTGTATTGTATTCAGAATTTGCAAAGTGCACTGTGACCAAAAATTTTATCCTGGCGCTGACTAAACCACTATGGGGCCAATTCCGATCCGAGTCGGAAGGGCACCGAACGCGATCTGGCCGGAAAAACTACGAGCCGTACGCGTGTTATCCAGCCGACTCGTACAGCTGTACGAGCAAGCAAGTACGATGCGAGCTACATGAAATTCACCAACCGAATTGTTTCCGGGTCCGAACCTCTCCGTACGTGTTGGTCGTAAGCTAACCGTGGCATGCAATGGATGCCATTCACGAGCAAGCCAGTACGATGCACGCGTCGGACAGCCTGTGCGAGCCGGAGTGTCCGGCTCGCAAATCGTCCGGGTGGTTGCCTTTGGGGGTCCCTGTCACCCACAGCCCTATGACTCGGACACATGGGGAGACCCATGGGTCTCCCCAACACAGGCATGAATGGTGTGGATGGCACAGACGCGTACCCACTGTAGGGGGTGCCCTTGTCCGCGACGTACCCATTCAGTCAATGGGAGCCATGTACGTGTCGTACGACCGGCTCCCATTGATTTCTATGCGAGTCCGACCGAACTGAGTCCGGCAGCATACAGCCACATCGTACTCGCTCGGTCAGACTGCAGGACTCCGGCTCAGTTGGAAAACACTCCGGATCAGGCTCGGTCGGAGTGCTTTCCGACCCGGATCGGAATCGGCACCTATATGAAGGAATCGACTGAAGAGAGTCTGAAGAAGCTGAACCTGACTGTTAGTGAGGAAAAAGCCAGGTTTTCAAAGCCCTTCTGAACTTCAGCAGGTCAGTGTGAGATCTTATTGGGGCTGGCAGTTCATTCCATATCTGAGCTGCTTTCGCAGTAAAGGCACTTCCTCCTTGGCAAACGTTTTTGTATCTATGTTCTTGGACATAGTTGCATGAAGCTGATCGGAGGGGTCTGCCAGGGGTGTATTTTATTAGTTTGGCTTGTCAAGGTTTTGGTCCTTTATTGTGTAGTGCCTTCTGTACAATACAGAGTGATTTGAATATAATCCTCCGTTTAATAGGCTGCCAATGAAGAACTCTAAGAGCATTTGGAGCAGAGGAGTGTCGTTTAGTGCTAGCTTTATTTTTATGTATTTTTTATTTTACAGAGTTTTATATAGCGCGAACTTGACCTGAAGGTATCTGGTATCAGAGCGCTTTACATAGCACCAGTTGCGTTACATAAGGACACATTCATTTTGTTAGGCACAGGGAGATTAAGTGATTTGCCCAGAATCACAGGATGTTCAGCGTCGTTGCCAAGACTCAAACCCAGTTCCCCATATTTGAGGATGACCGCCCTAGTCGTTAGGCCAACTCCTCTCCCCTAGCTTTGCTGTGACTATCTGGATGCGTTCCAACTTCTTTAATAAAATGCTTGGAGACCCTAATAAAAGGGCATTACAGTAGTCCAGCCTACCTAATATTACACCTCTAGAAATCAGTGATCTAGCTGGGAGGTCAAGCAGTGGGTATAACTTCCTGAAGGAGCGAATCAGTGCGAAGCAGGTCCCAGTAATTCCATTCACTTGCTTTTCCATAGAGAGACCTTCATCTATAACTACCCCAAGATTTCGTACAGCAGTTGAGTTGCCCAACAAGGTTTCCATGGGCAAAGCCAGAAATTAGGTGGTAAAGATGTAGGAATTTTAATAGAAGGACAGCAAAGCAGCTCCGTTTTACTTCTGTTCTTCTTAAGTGAGTTTATGTTTATCCAATTAGATATATCCAGGATACATGCCTGAAAATTGCAATGAATGTCAGCCTGATCTTTGTTTAATGATAAAATCAACTAGGTATTGTCCGCATAATTAATCAGCTTCATCTTGTGGGTCATGAAGACAAATAACCATTGTTGCATTATATTTCCAATGAAAGAACTGCATTAAGTTTTAGAGAAGAAAGGGCTGAGTTAGAGAACTTGTTACTTGAGGTAATCAGGTAAGAGATTGAATATGATATGATTCTTACAAGTTTCTTTTCTTTTCTGGTATTGTTTCATTGCAGACTTCCATAAGCAGTTCCAAGGGATGTTTTACAAACCTTGGTGGGAGACATTGTATACAGAGGCAACAGGTAAAGAAAATACCGGCAACCACAGCCAAGAAAGTGAGGATCTTCCAGTCCCAAGATATTAACATGTTTGACAACCACCCCGACACTGTCCAAGTACCTGCTTTCTGGGTGTATCTCAGCCGATATCCTATGTAACTTCTGTATAGCTGTATAAACATTGGAAGCGTTATAAGGTAAGTAAACACAACAGCTGCTGCCTATGACACCACTGGCCCCTCTCCGATCTGCAAGGATAACGTCTAGTACCATGCTGTTCTGCAAAGTGACTAATCTTGTATCCTGGAGCTCAGCAGTGATATTCATCGTTATCCCAGCAGTTGTATCAATAACCGCTTCAACAACTCTAGTTAACTGACGAACTTGAAGGCTATTAGCGATGGGGCCCCAAAATGGTAGCAGGGCTTCACAGCATCTCCAAATTATAGTGCAGTAGTGTCTGTCTGATCTAATCCTTTGTGTCAACAACCCTTCTTACTCGGGCCAGGAATGGACTTCTACGTTGCACCCGATAAGTTTTGTGATAATTAGATGGGGCAACATACAAGGGGAAGAAGGAAGGAGAGATAACATGTGCCTTACCATCCCCTCAGGAGCCAGACGTGAGCCTGTGACTCACAGACAAAATAGACATTATGGGGTAGGATCAAAGGCGGACTGTTAGTCGCATTCAGGTTGTAGGTGAAATTACATTTACTCTCACCCACCTTTATCTCCCCAATCTCCAGGACACAAAAATGATCTGTCTTATTGACCACTCGCACAGGAATCGGTATATCTTCTGTAAGATTTCGACCTCGGAAGGATTGGATGTACTCAGAGGTGTTAAATAAGCCATCTCCATTCGATACCAGGCATTGTCCTTTACTCTATGGTACGTTTTCAAACAAGACTTTGAGGACATTGTCCCTAGAGTGCCTTGTCCTGCCGGTCCCATGGGGGTAAACCGTTGGTAGACGCGTAAATATTCATTCGCAGTGTGAGAATTAGTGGATGTTATATCCAGAGTGGAAAGATGAAATTGGAAGTACACCAGCCGAAACAGTTCATACCAACCCTCGCAGCTGCCAATATATGACAGTGGCATAGACAACAGATTGTCACTCTTACGAGTGACTGAAGGGAGCAACCCACAAACCCAACAATTAGTTGTATTGGACTCATTACGAGCATGATGCAACACTTGTATAAATACATTGTCCGTGTAGTACTGCCTGTGTGCTGCTTTGTGTGGGGCTAGAGTTACAAAAATGTGTTCAGGGGGAGTGGGGGGTTGTACCTACCAAGGAATGTACAGGAAATGTCTCCTCTAGAAACCGGGATATTACAAATATTGTCACTATTGCAATCACAACTAATATGCAAACTATTATACTCTTTGTTGACCAACCCCGTGCTAAATGCAGTGGTGCAAATGGTTGTTCCTTTGCATCAATAGGTTAACCAAAGGAATGCATTATGAAGCAAGGAAAGAAATGCAACAAAAATGACAGCATAGGTAAGTGTGCCCAGTCTCAGTCAGAGCCTCACTGGTATAGGCTCCTATTGTTCATCAAACGTTGGCGCTCTTGAGCACCGGTGGTGGAGCTTGCTCTGTCCTAAGCTGTTGATGTATCCCGCACCGATCAGGATAATGTACCCCCCTCCAAGGGAGTACGTTCAATCTATCCTGTACAATGTCAAAACAGTGCACAAATCTCACTTCACCCTAAACTAACTCCGTTTGTACTACAGCAAAGTACATCCTAATTTGCACAGTCCATCCCTGTCTAATCTGACTTCTCCTTTTGTGCACTATTCTTCTCTCTTTTTGTGCACTATTCCTCAGCCGAGGACGCAGATTGTACCTGGTGACTCCAGGCACAGAGGGATCAGTGAAAAGGGGTTCCTGAATAGCTTGTATCTCCTGTGGAACTGCTGCATTCAGCACTTCATCGTTTTCTGCATCCGTTTGGGTCCAGGTCAGCTTGGCATCACTATAGGAGACAAACTGAGGCACTGTCTCACACGCAAGAGTCCCCTACGCCATCCTTGATCCATTGGTCATAAGGTAAAGGCAGAGGCACCCTTTTGCAATGGGTGCCATGCACTCAATTCTTTCAGCCAGTGACCTTGATGGCTGTGTGGGTGGCCAGAAGAACCTGTTCCGGTCCCTTCCAACACAGCGCCAAAGTCTTCCTCCGCTGGAAGTTCCAGAGTAACACAAAGTCCCAAGGCTTGATGTCGTGTCTGGGTCCCTCGGGTGTAGCTGGTAGGGAGTGAGGATCTGTTGGTGAATAGAACGCAAATTTTCAGACAACTGGCAAAGGTAGTCAATCAGGAATGGGTATTCAATATCTGAGAACCGCAGAGGAAGCGGGACGCCACAGACATTTGCCGGGGGTCCAAACATGACCTTGTAGGGTGCCAATCCTGTGCTAGAATGTACTGTTGTTCTTGTCAACAACAGAGCTAATGATAAAGCATCTGGCCACTGTAACCCTGTTGTCTCCTGAATCTTTGCCAATTTCAGTTTGAGAGTACCATTGTACTTCTCAACCAAACCTGCTGACTGCAGGTGATTTGCAGCATGAAACTTCTGTTTTATGTGCAAACCATCACAAATTAACTGAATGACCTTGACATTAACATGACTTCCGTTATCACTCCAAATCAAACGGGGCAAGCCGAAACGAGGAAAGAACTCCTTGAGGAGTACTTTTGCAGTCGTCATGGCTGTATAATATTTAGTAGGATAAGCCTCAAACCACTTACTGAATGCACAAACAGCCACCAAAACATACTTCAAATTATTGCACCAATCTAATTCTATATAGTCCATCTGGATGACCTCAAAAGGAAAAGCGGGTTTTGCAAAATTACTGGGTGGTGTAGGAGTACCCTTCCCAGGATTGTGCATCATGCACACCATGCAGCACTTCACTAAATGTGCAGCTGTTTTCGAAATGTTATCATTCTGCCATACAGGGTCTAACAGCTTGCAAATATCCTTAGTACTAATATGGGCTGGGCCATGAGCCATCGTGACTACAGGAAGAACATATACATCTGGCAACATCCATCTCTGCTTCCCTGACTTATCAATCCAACAACCCTCGTCATTCAACTGTGCTGTACTTTTTTGCCACATTGCTAATTCCTCTATTGTGGCCTCACTTTGTATCTCTTTCACGTTCTCAAGTGTATCCTCAAACATGGTGATTTCAGGGACCCACCTAGTGGGACCTGCTACAAACATTGTTTTCATTTTAGTCCGGGCTGTTTCCTTAGCTGTCTGATCTGCAAAAGCATTCCCCTTACCTACATCGTCAGTGACATTCCAGTGGGCGCTACACTTCACTATGGCCAATTTCTTAGGGAGTGTCAAAGCAGACAAAAGCCTCAGTATAAGGTGCCCATGTTGAATCTTGGCACCATCCAAAGTAAGAAACCCTCTCTCTGCCCAGAGTCGCCCGAAGTTGTGCGCGACTCCAAAGGCGTACTGACTGTCAGTATAACTATTGACAAACAATCCCTCGCTCAATTCACAAGCTTGTATTAGTGCAACGAGCTCTGCAGTTTGGGCCGACTGATAGGGAACTTGTGATGTCTCAACTACTGTATGCTGTGTAGTAAAAGCATATGCAGCAGTTGTAGTGCCATCTGGTCATTTAAAGCAAGATCCATCGACATATAGTTCCCCTTGAGGGTCAGATAAGGGAACATCAGTCAAGTCTTCCCGTCCTCTCGTCTCTTCCTCCGTCCAGAAGATACAATCATGTGTATCAATCTCATCACTCTCAGAAGGGGGGGGGGGGGCAGTAACGTGACTGGATTCAGACTGGCACATCGTTTGATGTGTTTTGCAAACAATGTCATTTCATATCCAGTTAGACGTGCACTGGTGAGGTGCTGTGTCTTTGTCTTATTCAAAAGTGTATTCACAGCATGGGGTACCATAACTGTGAGGTCAGTATCAAGCACGAGTTCAGCCGATTGTCTTATTGAGGCAGCCACAGCAGCAACCGCTCTTAGACAGCTCGGGAGGGCTCTTGCGACCGGGTCAAGAACAGCAGAGAAATAAGCACACACCGGTTCCTTATCTCTGAATTTCTGTGTTAAAACGGAAAGCGCGCAACCAGCCATCTCATGAACATATAATACAAAGTATTTGGCGTAGTTAGTCAACCACTGGAGCCGAGCAAAGTGCAGTTTTAAGTTGCTCAAAAGACTGCTGACATTGTGACATCCAAGGTAAAGGCACATGCACTCCTTTCGTGGTTAATGCAAGCAGGGCTTTATTAGTAGGGAATAGTTAGGTATCCACTGATGACAGTAGGAAGTGATACCTATAAAGGCGCGTACATCTTTCTGGGTTTGTGGAACTGGTATTTGAACAATGGTACTAATATGCTCAAGGTCAATCTCCTACCCTCCTGCGACAGTAAGTGACTTAAGTAGGTGATCTCCTGTCGACAATACTGACATCTTGAAAGTGAAATCTTTATGGTCATGCTGAGCTAAATGCAACAACAATTTAACTGTACTGTCTCTGCAACCAAGTTCTGTATCTGAAGCGATGAGCAAGTCATCGACATACAGTAGCAATACATTACCTGTGGGGAGGGACAACAAATCCAACTGACCTTTCAATGTCTGACTATAGATACTCAGACTCTCCATATAGCCTTGAGGAGTGCGACAGAACCTAAAACTTTTACGAGCTAGGTTGAACCCAAACAGATATCTGCTATCAGGATGAATAGGAATACTGAAGAACGCATTTTTCAAATCAATGACAGAAAAGAATTTAGCAGAAGAGGGAATCATTGTGAAAAGAGTGGTAATGTCAGGAACCACCGGAAACTGGGGAATCACTATTTTATTAACTTCACGCAAGTCAATCATAAAACGATAAACATCTTCATGGTCATCAAGAGAATCGGAGGGCATCCGCTTAAGAATGTGAAGGATTGGGCTATTACAAATATTAGCTGTGGTATCCTCAACCACTCCCTTCTTAATCAAATCCTGCACAATTTGCATTAAGGCTCGCTCTCCTGCCTGCTGTATTTTATATTGAGGGATACAAGGTAAAAAAAGCACCATCCTTAACGCGTATCGAAACAGGCGATATCTACAACAATCCCACTGGCACATCCTTAAATTCAACAGGAAGGGGCGCATCTTTGGATAGACACTGCTTAGCGCACACCACATCTATACCCATTGTCATATAGACACCTACTGGGGAATAATAAATCGTAGCCAGCAGTTTTTTTAACAAATCCAAACCCATCAAATTCTTACCACAGTTAGATGTCAGAAAAAATGGCGAATCCACAGTGAAAGGCTCAATAGTCAATGCAAGGGGTCTTGAAATGGGGCTTACAACTGGTACACCAGAAAAACCTACCGAAACATTATTATGGTCGGACAGAGCCGCCCCCAGGGACCATATTTTGAGAAACAGAACTCTTCGTTGCACCTGTGTCCACCAAAAAATCCTTAGTCGAACCTTGCAGTTCCGGTGTTACATAAGGACCACGCTGGTCCACAGGTATCGGAACTGGTCCCCCACTCTGTCCCTGGGTGTTCTAGCTGTAAGACATTCCTGCCACTTCATCCACTAAATAATCATTGTGGTAATACTGTTAATCCTGAGGGTCATCAAAGTAATTATTATCAGAACAATCATGTGAGGCTGCGGCGTCCTGAGCCCTGCCTGCCCCACCATTTCTATGACCCCTTCCACGGGAACCTCGTCCTCTAGAGACCGCCACCTTCTACAAAAGCACACTACTCACTACTCCAATGTCCCTTCTCTTTACAATCCACACACTGATTCGGACCCAGGGGCGTAGCGTTTGGCTGCCTACTAGTGCGTGGTAGCTGTCGGGCCAAACCATCAGGTCCTCTATCATTCCCTCTAAAAGCCTGTTGCAACAACACCTTTGGCTTCAAATCCTTATGCTTTTTTTCTGTCCTCTCCTTTTCCTCATTACCCTTATGGTCATAGTACTGTGCCATATTCAAAATAACAGAAGGGGAAGAGGTGGACCGGGTGCTGTCGGAAGCCTGCAATCGAGTCGCAATCTCATGAAGCAAATTAGAAACAAATCTATAACAAACAACCGAACACCTCCCTCAACAGACAGGTCCTGCCCACTGTAATCCAGGAATATATCTTCAAACTGAGTGAAAAAATCAGACACGCTCTCATCTTTCTTTTGTCAACAAGCCGTTAATTTGTCCCAATCAATCTTCCTCAGTGGAATAAGAAAATGCATATACGTAATGATAAGGCCTGGCAAAGCAAGTATCTCTGCTCTAGGCTTATCACCTGGCTTTCGTTCCTGATCCCATACTTTAATTTGGTCCCTTGTACCCCCCAACTCTGCAACATCGTCTTGAGTATGCACCTGTCTCCAAATATCAACCGGAACAAGAAGACCAAAACACATTTCAATATCAGCCAGAGTCATCACAGTGGAGGAGGCAGCTTTAGTCAATTATTTATAATATGCAGTTGAATTCTTCCTAGGATCAGGCAAATGAGTCTTAAGAGACAAAACTTCACTCTGTTTTCACAGAGTGTAAACCCAAACGAGCCGCTTCTCTGGCCCTTATAACATTACTGCTGCCATCTTGTAATTCTGGTAATTCTGGGTGGTATATAGGATGAACCTCCCGCATGAGAAACTGAGTCACCGTCTTGGGACTGTTCCCATGCAGTCTTCCCCTATAGGCTATTATTGTTGTGACATTACTGAAAACTTGTTCTGGGCTTCTGATTCAAAACACTGCTGCCAAAGACCAATCAAAGTCACCGGCATGTGCTTAAGAACATGATGCTGCATAAACGGCTCAAAATCTCGCATTGTTCCCCAAACATGCTCCACACTGTAAATGGAATTACGAGCCCACTGGGTAGCCTGATTAGCTATTACCCTTTTCTCTTCATCTCCCACATCAGATCGTACTAACAGTCCCATCCATTCCTTAAATTTTGTCCACTCTCTATCCTCAAATCCACGCACTGGTGTCCCACTACTCAGGAACATCGGGAGATGGAAAAACAAAGTGGGAGTAGCAACGGAAGTAACAGGCACTGACGTCGCTGGTTTAAGAGCTGGCGAAAGGGATGCTGAAACAATAGGTGTGGCAAGAGCACCAACAGTCATAGTTGCCATAGACGGTGAGGACAAAGAAAGGACAGGAGGTGCCATGGCCAAACCAGTCTGATCAACAGTAGCAGGAGCAGAAATAGCAGAGACAGAAGGTGAGTGGCTGGGACTCTGAGGTAATAGCGGGATATATCCTCTGTGGGGCATATGGAGGTGGGGGTCGAGTATCTAACAATTCTTCCACAAAAGTATCATTTTATTTTTAGGCCACATAAGATTTATCAATCTGTAATCAAAACCTTCTATCTTAACATTCAATACCCTTCTGCTTTCCCCTGTCATATGCTACGGCCTTCTGAGTCAACGTCTGCATTCTCCTTTTCCGGGCCTCTTTCTCTGCTTCAATTCGCCTCTGTTTAGCTGCTTTTTGCCACGTTCTAAGGGAATCAAACATAGACTGTCTACTTCTTTTCTTAAACAACTGTTTTTGTAAATACTCAATCTTTTGCTCATCAAAAGTGCCTGTCATATATTTTTGCCATAGCGTACTAAACATAATAGGGCCAAGGCCCTGCTTCACATGCATATCAAAATTCGGAGTGCCTTCTGGAGGCGCTGGCTGACTTTCCTCAAGTCGAGCATCAGCAGAACAACAACAACAGCTCAAAGAAACCAGTTTCCTTATTCCAGGCATTCTCAAAAGAAAACAAATTCACTACTTATGCCTGGCAAAGTATTTGCAAACAATTTGTACCCAAAATTTGTCTTCGGACCGTAACAAATACAAACCAAAATGGTACCATATCCACAAAGAACCAAAACAAACCCACCTGATGTATGCAGGTCAAACAAATGTATTCGCCACTGCCGGCTCTTCAGACCAAACGGTCAGATCCAAGGGTTTCGCAGTTTGGGACCCCATTCGTGATGACCACTGGGTGAGGCACCATCCGGCAAGACAGAAGGGGCAGCTGCGGGTACAGGAAATCTCTTGTGCAGGGATCCCTGATCTGTCCGTCCACCCGACGATGGCATCGACCTCCCCAACCATCCTCAGGAGGAGGGTCACTCACCCGATGGAGTCCCTGTTCTGGCGCCAACTGAAGGAAGTGACCTGATTAGGGTCACCCGTTTTACTCATGACCACCTCTCAGCCTTCCATATAAATGAAGAGTCAGTCAGACAATAGAGAATACAAACCAGTATATTTATTCAAATATACTTGAGCGGAGCCCAGTCTGCCCAGTCTCTTAGGATTGCTGCAGAGGAATTGACATCAGCAAACACTGTGATACAATATGTACGATTCAGAACCAATGAAGGCCCGCCCACAATGGAATTTTCCTGGCAGATGCAGCTACACAAAGAAGTACAGAAGTATAAGTTTCGATCATGAGGCCGGGCACACACTATCTACTACTCAAGGTCACTCCGTCCGTGCCCACCGCTAGACTAGAGGGAGAAGGCCTGAATCTAGTGGGGAAGATATGCGCTAATAAGAACAGTTTATATTTATTAGGAAAAAGCAAGGCCCAACCTTGAAGAAACGAGACTTACCAAAAGCTTTTTTCTCAGGAAGGGAAAGATTAGTTTCGATCATGGTTCAAAATGGTGCCAAATATAAAATGGTGCCACAAATGCTAACTTACACAGAACAATACATAATCAACACAGCGAAAACATTTTCAGTCTATCACTTTCTCTTCGTAGATTTATATTGCAGCACACTGTCTCTTTTCTACTCTTAGTTTATAGTGCAGTGCATTGTCTCTTCTGCTCTGTTTAGATTACGGTGCAGTGCACTTTCTATTATCCTGCTCTGCCTGGATTATACTCCAGCACCCTTTCTCTTCTTACATTTATAAGCAGCACACTTTCTCGTTTTAGATTTATATGCAGACCAATTTCTCTTAGATGTGTAATCTCTTCTGAGATTAAGATTGTGGCACACCTTCTCCTATTCTGATGTTCTTAGATTATAGTGCAGTGCACTCTCTCTTCTTCTGCACTGCTAGATTTATATTGCAACACACTTTCTCTTCTTAGATTTATATTTATTAGACATATCCAGAAAATATAAATACAAATTCATACAGATTCAAAGAAAAAGGAGACGAAGGAAAAATAAAATAAAAATTAACAAGTTTGAGAGACGTAACCTATGGAAATTACATTGAGAGAATCAAATCAAACAGAGCGGCAGCTTTTTTATTCCAGCTTACTCAGAATTCTACTATTTACAAACTTAGCGGATCACGGCCCTCCTCCCCCTTTACTCCATCCACGCATCTCTACTCCATTCCTCCATATGTGCCCAGATCTTCCTCTCCCGGGCTCTAGCCTGTCTGCCGCGGCATGAGTATATGGACAGCTCTTGTTTATAAATTCCGAGGAGCCTAGCAAGCCACATATGAAAACTTGGTGGCTCGGTATCTTTCCATCTTGCAGCAAGTAGTATCCTATATACTGCTGCCCCCAGAAACAGTCCATATTCTTGTTCAGTATCAAGGCCCAGCGTACTATCGTATCCAAGCACCAGGAGAGTAGGAGTCATTTATAAGCTACGGCTGAACCGAGCCTCCCAAAAACCTAACAGCCCTTCTTTCAGTGGAGCCAGTCTCACATTCATATAACATGTGTATCAAAGTGGCGGGTCCTAACCCACATCTGGGACATTTATCATCTGCCCTTTTCCCCCATCGGCAAAGTTTAGCAGGGGTAAAATAGAGATTAAATAACGTTTTATAGATTTGTGTTTTTACATTTTAGGATAACAACATTTTTGAGGATAAGGAAAGACTCATATAAATATCCACATCTGGGTTTCCCAGTTTAATTGCCCAAGATGCTTCAGTTTTTTCCAAGTCATCTTGACTTTTGTCAAGAAGCACTTTATAGAAATCTCTTATTCTGCACGTTTCCCTAGCAACCACTTCCAAAAGAGGTATCTTATCGAGCATAATCTTGGGACGCCGTATGGTAAGAATATTCTTAATCTGGATAAATTTAAAGCATTGGTTGTCTAAAATACTAAACACCCGCTGTAGCCTAGAGAATTGAAAGTCTTGTTCTCCACCACAAAAGTCCCCAATTGTTCCTACCCCGCATTTTTCTCACTTTTTCCCCATATCATCATTAGCCAGACAGGGCAGTAATTGCGAGCGCCATAGGGGGGTGTATCTAGAGATTCTCGGAATTGCCATAAATTTAGAGACCTGCTTCCAGATTCTCCATGAGCTATAGATCACTTTGAACCGCACCTTCTTATAATAGCTGGGTTCCAGTTGTCTAAGTAGCAGCCCAGTGGCTTCCTTCCCCAAAGAGAGTTCATAAATTGTGGGTATTTTTGGGCCCTGCGCTGTTTCCCTAGTATTGTTTACCGATAAAAGGGTGGTCATCTGGTGTAAGAGTGTTGCCCAGTAATACAGAGTAATACAGGGAACTGCTAGCCCTCCCCTATCCTGGGGCAATGCTAAATATTTCAATGCTCTTCTGACCTTCCCATATTGCCATATGAAATTAGAAAAGGTAGATTCCAGCGCCCTCAATAAATTATCCTCTATGATCAGGGGGATTGCCCGAAACAGATATAATATTTTTGGTAGCATAGTAATTTTTAAGAAATTCCCCCTTCCAATAATTGACAAATGCAGCCCGTTGACCCTCCTTAATTCATTCCCTATATTTTTAATTAGAGGTTCAAAATAAATTCGACTGATTTCGTCCACTTTGGCGCTTAATCGAACCCCAAGGTACACTGCCGAAGTTGCTCTCTTAGGATCGTTAAAGACTATATTGTCTGTACATAAAACAATGGTTTTACCAGCATTCAAGGCATATCCAGAGAGGAGACCAAAACCTTCTGCAATCCTACTGATTTCTTTAATTGTCTCAACAGGGTTCGAAGTTAAAACTGCGATGTCATCCGCGTAAGCCAGTAGTTTTGTCTCAAACCAACTGGTAATTATTGGCTTAATTTTCGGGCTCTGTAGTAAGATAACCACAAGGGGGTTAATATATAACGCAAATAAAATAGGGGAGCAGGGACAGCCCTGCCTGGTCCCTTTTGATATGTTAATATTACCGGAATCCCCCCCCATTAATTGTAGTCGGGCTTTTGGCTGGCAATACATGGCCTTGATAGCTTTTATTAACTTAGGGCCGAAACCATAAGGTTCCAATATCAGCCATAAGAACTCCCAGGACACTCGATCAAAGGCTTTTTCGGTATCGAGGAGGATCATAGCCATCTGGTCCCCCACCCTGGTTACGATAACAAAAAGAGAAATAACTCTTCGGGTGTGGTCTGTTGTACCTTTACCAGGGATAAACCCATGTTGCCATGGGGAAACCAGACGCTCAATGACCCTCCCCAGCCGATTAGCCAGAATTTTAGAATAGATTTTGGTGTCGGAATTGATCAGGGAGATCGGCCGATAGGAGGATGGATTGTCCACCGGTTTCCCTTTTTTAGGGAAGATTATAAAGGCAGTCTCTTTCCAAGACTCGGGGGGGGGGCGTTCCATTATACTGTACACCCCTAAACAGATCTAGGAGCAGAAGTGTTATAGCTATATCTAAGATTTTATAAACTTCAAGAGGTATCCGGTCCGGACCGGCCGCTTTCCCTGTAGCCATTCCTGAGAGCGCTAGTTTAACTTCTTCAAGTGTGATTTCTGCCTCTAGCTCCTCTCTAGTGAGCTCGTCCAACCCCTCTCCAACATTGATGTCAGCAACCAACCCTGCCATACCCAGAGAGATCTCCTCCCGGCTCTTGTTGATGTCATCTTGATACAAAACCTGGTAATAATTTTGGAATCCTCTAATTATCTCCTGTGGATCGGTATAAACTTGTCCATCCATTTTAATCATAGGTATAGCATTTGAGGATATCTTCTGCCTGGTACAGAGTGCTAACCTCCTGCCGACTTTCATAAACGCTGTTTCGGTGAGATTGATACTCCTCAGCAGATTTCTGCATTAGCCAATTAGTTAATTCTGCTCTCAGTACGATTATTTGATGCTGAGTTTGATCTCCCTCCCGTCCCTGTGCTATCAGTGAAATATGTTGTTCTTCAACCCTAGCTAGATCCTGCATCAGTTGTTGATTCTTTTTTTCCTGCAGCTTCCTAGCCCTAATGACAAAAGAAATAGTCTCACCTCGAAGAGCTGCCTTAAAAGAGTCCCATACAACCCCCCTACTGGCACTAAACCTTTCTCTTCTTAGATTTATATTGCAGCACCTTTTCAATTCTTAGATTTATATTGCAGGACCCTTTCTCTTCTTAGATTGTAGTGCAGCACCCGTTCTCTTCTTAGATTTATATTAGAGCACCTTTTCTCTTCTTAGATGTATATGCAGCACACTTTCTCTTCTTAGATTTATATTGCAGCACCCTTTCTCTTCTTAGATTTATATTGTGGCACACTTTCTCTTCTTAGACTTATAATGCAGCACCCTTTCTCTTCTTAGATAATAGTGCAGCACCCTTTCTCTTCTTGGATTACAGTGCAGCACCCTTTCTCTTCTTAGATTTATATGCAGCCTGATTTCTCTTAGATTTGTAATGCAGCACGCTTTCTCTTCTGAGATTTATATTGCAGCACCCTTTCTCTTCTTAGACTATAGTGCTGCACCCTTTCTGTTTTTAGATTTATATTGCAGCACCCTTTCTCTGCTTAGATTTATACTGTGGCACACCTTCTCTTATTCTGATGTTCTTAGATTATAGTGCAGCAAACTTTCTCTTCTCCTATTTATATTGCAGAACGCTTTCTCTTCTTAGATTGTGGTGCAGCACCCTTTCTCTTCTTAGATTTATATTGCATCCCACTTTCTATTCTATTTATATTGCAGCACCCTTTCACTTCTTAGATTCATATTGCAGTACCCTTTCTCTTCTTAGATTATAGAGCAGCACAGTTTCTCTTCTATTTATATTGCAGCTTCCTTTCTCTAGATTATAGTGCAGCACCCTTTCTCTTCTCAGATTTATATTGTGGCTCACTTTCTCTTCTTATATTTATATTGAGGCACCCTTTCTCTTCTCACATTATAGTGCAGCACACTTTCTCTTCCTAAATTACAGTGCAGCACCCTTTCTCTTCTTAGATTTATATTGCAGCCCCCTTTCTCTTCTCAGATTATAATGCAGCACCCTTTCTCTTCCTAGATTATAGTGCAACACACTTTCTCATTTTAGATTTATATTGTGGCACACTTTCTCTTCTTAGAATTATACTGCAGCACACTTTCTCTTCTTAGATTTATATTGCGGCACCATTTCTCTTCTTAGATTATAGCGCAGCACACTTTCTCTTCTTCTGATGTTCTTAGATTATAGTGCAGCACTCTTTCTCTTCTATTTATGTTGCGGCACCCTTTCTTTTCTCAGATTATAGTGCACCACCCTTTCTCTTCCTAGATTAGAGTGCAGCACCCTTTCTCTTCTTAGATTTATATTGCAGCCCCCTTTCTCTTCTCAGATTATAATGCAGCACCCTTTCTCTTCCTAGATTATAGTGCAACACACTTTCTCTTCTTAGAATTATATTGTGGCACACTTTCTCTTCTTAGAATTATACTGCAGCACACTTTCTCTTCTTAGATTTATATTGCGGCACCATTTCTCTTCTTAGATTATAGCGCAGCACACTTTCTCTTCTTCTGATGTTCTTAGATTATAGTGCAGCACTCTTTCTCTTCTTAGATTATAGTGCAGCCCGATTTCTTTTCTAAGATTATAGTGCAACACCCTTTCTCTTCTCAGATTATAGTGCAGCACCCTTTGTCTTCATAGATTATAGTGCAGATTATAGTGCAGCACCCTTTCTCTTCTTAGATTTATATTGCATCACACTTTCTCGTCTATTTATATTGCAGCACCCTTTCTCTCCTTATTTTCATATTACGGCACTATTTCTCTTTTTAGATTATAGTGCAGCACACTTTGGTGCCGATCACGATCCGGCAAAAACCGGGTACGAACCGTCGGACGGAGCATATTCTCCGTCCGACGCGTACCCGGTCGTCAAAATATACAAACATGGAATTACGATTCGCACGGGTACACCATTACCGTACGAATCGTAAAAAAGACCGACCGAACAAAAAACACCTACCAATGCGATCCGGGAAAGCGCCGACCTGACGTCGGGACGCACGCAGCCAGCCATTCACGACCCAGGAATCACGATTCGCACCGACGTCACCCCGCACGGTGAATATTTTGCGGCAGCCAAAAACTGCCGGGAAATCAGGACGACGCGAACAAGGACCACCAGTACGCGACGGACAGACGGCGACGCGAACAAGGAGGACCAGTACGTGACGGACACACAGGACGACGCCACCAAGGAGGACCCGTACGCGACAGGACGACGCGATCAAGGAGGACCCGTACGCGACAGGACGACGCGAGCAAGGAGTACCAGTACGCGACGGACAGACATGGACCCGAACCTACGAGTCATCCCTGCCCTCATAGCAGTACACCTCCTCTACAGGTTACGACGCAGACGCCGCAGAAGGTCAGAATAACTAAGGGAGGGGGGAAAGTGGGGTGGGGTGGGGGTGGCACGACCAGGGCAGGCCACAAAACAACCACATGAGTGACACACTACACATGGCCTGGACATACCTGACTCCCATGCCCTGGTCACCACGAGGGGGTGGGGGCGTGTCCTGATAAGCCAGCGACCGCCACAACGGAAGTCCGTCACCACGCGAACCGGCAACACAACCAGACAGGTACGTCCCGTACCCACGCCTGAAGAGCGTGGGTACGAGTCGGACCACGCCCACACACGTCACCCCAACAATGGCGGGACGGATCGCACCCACGTGGCAAAGGCCTGGGTACGGGCCGCACAAACATCACATAGCATGGGGACGGATATGTACGGACCCTACCCCCACCCCGTATGCAAGGAGCGTACCCCCCAGCCCAACAGTGCAAGTACGACCCGTACCCCCACCCGCGGACGCACGGAGCGTACCCCCAGCCCAACAGTGTAAGTACGACC
The DNA here is from genome assembly GCF_964204655.1 of Triturus cristatus. Taxonomy (NCBI): domain Eukaryota; kingdom Metazoa; phylum Chordata; class Amphibia; order Caudata; family Salamandridae; genus Triturus; species Triturus cristatus. The sequence goes on along the minus strand of NC_140580.1, from coordinate 1,171,697,918 downwards.
CGTACCCCCACCCGCGGACGCACGGAGCGTACCCCCAGCCCAACAGTGTAAGTACGACCCGTACCCCCACCCGCGGACGTACGGAGCGTACCCCCAGCCCAACAGTGTAAGTACGACCCGTACCCCCACCCGCGGACGTACGGAGCGTACCCCCAGCCCAACAGTGTAAGTACGACCCGTACCCCCACCCGCGGACGTACGGAGCGTACCCCCAGCCCAACAGTGTAAGTACGACCCGTACCCCCACCCGCGGACGCACGGAGCGTACCCCCAGCCCAACAGTGTAAGTACGACCCGTACCCCCACCCGCGGACGCACGGAGCGTACCCCCAGCCCAACAGTGTAAGTACGACCCGTACCCCCACCCGCGGACGTACGGAGCGTACCCCCAGCCCAACAGTGTAAGTACGACCCGTACCCCCACCCGCGGACGTACGGAGCGTACCCCCAGCCCAACAGTGTAAGTACGACCCGTACCCCCACCCGCGGACGTACGGAGCGTACCCCCAGCCCAACAGTGTAAGTACGACCCGTACCCCCACCCGCGGACGCACGGAGCGTACCCCCAGCCCAACAGTGTAAGTACGACCCGTACCCCCACCCGCGGACGCACGGAGCGTACCCCCAGCCCAACAGTGTAAGTACGACCCGTACCCCCACCCGCGGACGCACGGAGCGTACCCCCAGCCCAACAGTGTAAGTACGACCCGTACCCCCACCCGCGGACGCACGGAGCGTACCCCCAGCCCAACAGTGTAAGTACGACCCGTACCCCCACCCGCGGACGTACGGAGCGTACCCCCACCACACCAGTGTCAGTAGACTCGTACCCTCACCTCTAATGCAGTGTGCGTAACCCCACCGTGTATGTGCCAAGCGCACATATCCAGAAATCGGAGGTGTGTGTGCAGACTCCACCCAGCAGTGCCCTGAGACAGGAGGGGTGGGTGCCCATCACTCCCAGCAGTGCCCAGAGACAGGAGGGGTGGGTGCCCATCACTCCCAGCAGTGCCCAGAGACAGGAGGGGTGTGTGCAGAGTCCTCCCAGCAGTGCCCTGAGACAGGAGGGGTGGGTGTGGAGTCCTCCCAGCAGTGCCCTGAGACAGGAGGGGTGGGTGCTGAGTCCTCCCAGCAGTGCCCTGACACAGGAGGGGTGGGTGCAGAGACCTCCCAGCAGTGCCCTGAGACAGGAGGGGTGGGTGGTGAGTCCTCCCAGCAGTGCCCAGAGACAGGAGGGGTGGGTGCAGAGTCCTCCCAGCAGTGCCCTGACACAGGAGGGGTGGGTGCCTAACACTCCCAGCAGTGCCCTGAGACAGGAGGGGTGTGTGCCTAACACTCCCAGCAGTGCCCTGAGACAGGAGGGGTGGGTGCAGAGTCCTCCCAGCAGTGCCCTGAGACAGGAGGGGTGTGTGCAGAGTCCTCCCAGCAGTGCCCTGAGACAGGAGGGGTGTGTGCAGAGTCCTCCCAGCAGTGCCCTGAGACAGGAGGGGTGTGTGCAGAGTCCTCCCAGCAGTGGCCAGACACAGGAGGGGTGTGTGCAGAGTCCTCCCAGCAGTGTCCACACCCAGGAGGGGTGTAACACATGTGTGTGATGCCACAATTACCCACATCCATACTGCCTACAAGGGAACATGTCCCCATGAACTCATGTCAACTGACTCCACACACAAGTACAGTGATCACCAAGGATGCCACGATTGTTGCAGGTGGAGACATGGCCATGCATGCATGGCCAAAGTAGAAGGGCTCCGTCACACACACAGCTCATGTAGACACAGCTCTGCGCTAAACATTGGGAACACCCTGCAGGGAAGAAACTGGGTACACAGAGGAAGGAATACACCCTGGGACAATTGAACCATGCAGTAACTGCTGACATGACCCAAGGAAGTTAGCCAACACCTTGTGATGGCACACAGATCCTAGGGTGGCCCCAAAGAGCAGAACACTACTACAAATCCCACACACCCAAAGCCTTAAACACCACCCAAAACAATGTAGCAGCCCCACCAACACCAATACCACCATAGCAGGAGTGTGATAATGAAAAAAAGAATAAAGCTTTAATCAGCATGAGCACAATGTCCGTGGATCAACGGCAGTTCAAAGTCAACAAAGGCCATAGGGCAGTCAATTATTCCCAGCTGCATGGGGGACACAGTGGGATGTGTGTCCCCTACCTTGCCTGCACAGTCAAATGCCATCGTCTTCCATACTGGTGAGGGCATCAGGGGGGGGGGAAGCAACAGGCACCGCAGGGACATCAGGGCAAAGGGGCGGCGTTGTGGGTGCAGGGATGGAGGACTCAACCACAGGGGGTGTGTCATGGCCAAAGGCGGAGGCCAGGATGGCACTACACACCTTAGCAAGGTCCTCCAGGGAGTCCCCTGCACCCGAAGTGACCTCAGGCCCCAAGGAGGGGGGGGGTTCAGAGGGATGGGTTGCAGCGCCACCGGGGGAGGGTGGAGACAGGGGGGGAGACTCAACCACCCTGACCGAGGACTTCCTTGACCGCTTGCGTGGTGGCGTAACTGTGGGGCTCAGGGACAGAGCGGCCATGAAGGAGTCCTTGGGGGAGATGTGGCCAGGAGAGCTGAGGGGAGGGGATTTGGAGGGAGTGGATTGTGTGGAATGCGGACTCCCACTCTGGCTGCGTGTCACACGTTTGCCCCCCGACCCAGTGGGTGTGCCTATCTCACCCTGTGTGTGCGTGTCAGGAGGAGTGCGGTGGACCTTCCCTGCTGGTGTGGTGCCTGTGTCTGTTGTGGTGGGTGCATGCCGACGTCTGGGTGTACGTGGGACAGGCATGGAAGTGGGAAGTGTGGATGGGGCAGGGGTAGGTGGGGGGAGGTCGCGCTGCAGGAGACCCACTGCTGCAGTCAGTGTGGAGTCTAGGGACCTCAGCAAGTTGCGTTGGTCAGCCTGCAAAGAATGAATGCCCTCCAAGAATGCCTCGATGTTGCTGAGGGTTTTCCCGTGGGAATGGAGGACATTCAGGATCGCAGCCTGACCAACCTGCATTTGCCGCTGGATGTCCATAGACTCAGCATTGGCGGCAGCAGTGGAGACAGGGGCAGGGGGTGCGGTGCCTGGCAGGAAGGAGACATGCGGTGACCGGGCACGCTGGGAAGGGACACGAGCAAGTGGGAGGCGGTTGGTGGGAACTGAGGGGGCGGTGGCAGGTGTTGTTCCACTGTCAGCTGCTGGTGCAGCCTCCGCCAACCCTGAGACATCCTCCTCGGACCTGTCAGCTTCGTAGTCTGATGTGCCAGTCGACAGGTCCTCGGCCACACTATCCTCCGCCTCTGTCCCACTCGATGTGCCAGCCCCGATGTCACGGCTGCCACTGGTGCTCGGTCCCTCCGCCTGGTCCGTGTCCATGTCTCCCTCTGTGTCCCCCGACGATGCTGTGGGCAGGGTGGAGAGACAGAAATTAATCAGACACCTGTACACATCTGTCACATGAGTCCAATCTACATAGTCAACATTGCATAGCCTGAAGAGGCAGATCCCTAACATCTGCAAAACAAGGTACCGATGTAGGGCATGATACACACTTGTGTGAGCCACCATGCCACTGAAATACCATGGAGAGCATGAGACAATAGCTGATTACAGGAAACGGAGTCTGACATAGCACCCAGGCCCTGGGGACAATCCTGCACTGCCTCTGCACCACACAGCGTTTGTGAAAATACCTATGACCAGGGACAATATCCATGAACTTGAGACACATGCTGCATAGGTAATGCTGCTAACATGCCCAACATAACTCGGTCACTGCACCTTGCGTGTGTGTCCAGTAACATCACACACTGTCCAGACCCAGCAATTAGGAATCAGGATTTGACACATAGGCATTGCCCGCCCCAAGTAACCCCCACACGATGCTAATTGCTGAGACACAGGTGGCACCAACATCTCATAGTCTGGGTGATAAACACAGTGGCAGGCAAAAGGCAAGATTGGACGCAAATTAGCAAAGGTGCGCCTGTACAAATAATGAGGTACCAGTGCCCATCCTCAGATGAGTATAACAAGACACACAGGCACTGGCAACTGTGAGTATGAAGAGGGACAATCAGGTCAGGCTGCACAGTGGACACCTGTACATAATAGCACGTCTATATACATGGTGACAGGGGACAATGGCACAGAGCACAACCTACGCTGTAGACAGTGAGAGTGTCCACGTTGATGATGACACAAACAACACTGAGGATAAGGTGCCCCAGGGGACAGTATTGGGCACGCAACTACATGCTACTGAATGGCTGAATGGGAATGACTGCTACACACGTCACCATCCCTGCACTATGCGTAGCGCACACTCATGCACATCATGTCACAGGCCACTACATAGGACATGCGCGCTGTAAGGCATGACACATGAGAGACCAACTCCCATGTCTGGAGCCAGCATCAGTGCCAACTGACATGGAACCCACATGCAGTGAACTTGACAGTTCACAGGCAAGGTCCCACAACCTGTTACCCACCACTACCACCCATGATGCTACAGTCATTGTTCTCGTGGACAAAGCGCCAGCCTACATTACCTTGTGAAGGAGTGACTACACACAGACCAGGGAACACATTGCAAGGAGGGGAAGGGTGGCAGGGGCGCAGCGCCACACTGGGGCAAACTGGATGGGCACAGCACCTTTAAACCCTGCCAGTGAATTAATGCCACTGTGCCCTTACAAATGCCGGTGACACACAACAAACGCACATGTACCTACCCCCTTCCGCCTGCTGCATCGCCTGTAAGCGCCTCTCCAGGTCTGGAAAGACCACCGGCAGCACACGCCTGTGGAGGTGGGTCAGACGGCGGCGGCCGCGGTTCTTGTGGCTCTCAGGTGAGTCCCCCAGCAGGAGCCGTGCAATCCTCCGCGTCCAGCACCGGATATCCTGCCAGCGTTTCCTCACCTGGGACAGGCTCCGCCTCCGACCATCCACACGCCTCACGGCACTGACGGCGGTCAGCCAGATCTGCTCCTTGGCAGAGGCGCCTACCTGTGAGGAAGTACAAGTGACACCACATCAATACACCAGCCACATGTCACAGAGAGACATATGTGAACATAATAGCTGGTTACTACATGGCATGTAATGCAGCCAACGCATTGCACCTCTGTCATAGGGACATCATCCTCTGGTGAGGGAAAAGGCAGTACGTGCCATAGTGGGTACTCAGGTGGAATGATGGCAATGTCACAATCAATGATCAAGGCTCACACTGTGCATCACACCCACCCCTCCTGTCTCAGGGCACTGCTGGGAGGACTCCACACCCACCCCTCCTGTCTCAGGGCACTGCTGTTAGTGATAGGTCCCCACCCCTCCTGTCTCAGGGCACTGCTGGGAGGACTCCACACCCACCCCTCCTGTCTCAGGGCACTGCTGTTAGTGATAGGTCCCCACCCCTCCTGTCTCAGGGCACTGCTGGGAGGACTCCACAGCCACCCCTCCTGTCTCAGGGCACTGCTGTTAGTGATAGGTCCCCACCCCTCCTGTCTCAGGGCACTGCTGGGTGGACTCTGCACACACACCTCCTGTCTCAGGGCACTGCTGGGAGGACTCTGCACACACCCCTCCTGTCTCAGGGCACTGCTGGGAGACATCAGGCACCCCCCCCCTGGTACCCCCCCGACAGTACATGGCATGTGTGTCACACCGGGTCACAATGCCTGAAGACACAGTCACAACATAGGGACAGTCTGTGGCAGTGGCCTATGCACTCACCTGATACCCTGGTCGCCCATACAGCATGGGGTACTGTGGGAGGATCACATCCAGCAGAGCCATGTTCTCCTCCAGGGTGAATGGCTGTGTCCTCTCCACAGCCCTTGACATGTTTCCAGGGAATCAGTAGCAGCAGCTTGGTCGACAAATGCAAAGATGTGCAGGCAAGTAATCCCTCATGGGACCTGGCTGCCTTATATGTGGCCTTCTGCCCAGTCTCATGCACAGGAGTACAGAGTGATTGGTCACTCACATTTGCATCCTATGTTTCCACCAATCCCTTCAAACCTAGCAGTCTGTGGGTTCTCTATCGGTTTCATTCTCCTGCATGATGTCAGCCCCACAAACACATTGCAACAAAGTAGAAGAATTCCAACTGACTTCTGCTGTGCACCTTCCAGAACAAAATCGAAATTTGAACCTGGTCGCCATGACAACCAGCATGCATGTAGGCCTTAATACTTGTCCCCTATGTAATTAGGAGAATCACACACAGGTACGGTGCGTTTCCGGGCCCTAGGGCACCCCAAAAGCATGGCAACGGCCCGTACATGCATGCCTACGTTCAAAATCACTATGGGTCTGCACGCGTATGCGTACACGTAGTGGTACGGACCGTACACACGCATGTACGCTCACTATCACTATGGGTCTGCACGCGTATGCGTACACGTAGTGGTACGGACCGTACACACGCATGTACGCTCACTATCACTATGGGTCTGCACGCGTATGCGTACACGTAGTGGTACGGACCGTACAAATGCCTGTACGCTCACTATCACTATGGGTCTGTGTACCCGTAGTGATAGTGAGCGTACATGCGAGTGTACGGTCCGTACCACTACGTGTACGCATACGCGTGCAGAACCATAGTGATAGTGAGCGTACAGGCATTTGTACGGTCCGTACCACTACGTGTACGCATACGCGTGCAGAACCATAGTGATAGTGAGCGTACAGGCATTTGTACGGTCCGTACCACAACGAGTACGCATACGCGTGCAGAACCATAGTGATAGTGAGCGTACAGGCATTTGTACGGTCCGTACCACAACGAGTACGCATACGCGTGCAGAACCATAGTGATAGTGAGCGTACAGGCATTTGTACGGTCCGTACCACAACGAGTACGCATACGCGTGCAGAACCATAGTGATAGTGAGCGTACAGGCATTTGTACGGTCCGTACCACAACGAGTACGCATACGCGTGCAGAACCATAGTGATAGTGAGCGTACAGGCATTTGTACGGTCCGTACCACAACGAGTACGCATACGCGTGCAGACCCATAGTGAGAGGGCCGTACACTCGCATGTACGCTCACTATCACTATGGGTCTGCACGCGTATGCGTACTCGTTGTGGTACGGACCGTACAAATGCCTGTACACTCGCCATCACGATGGGTACACATACGGCAGCACTCCCACAGTGATTGGGGAACATACACAGGCCCTCTTAGCAGCAGTACGCCGGTTTGTACACATCACTGTGGTGATAGTCGACACACAGGTAGGAATAGGGCGGACATACTTGTCCATGGATGGACATACTTGTCCAGGAATGGACATCTAGGCATCGTCTGTGCATTACTACATGTGTGGGGCACAGGTGTGACAGGCTGTGATGTGGAACATGCCTCCTGAGTGGAGAAGGCACCAGATGTATGATGAGATGTGTACAGGTGTACTGTGTGAGGGTGCAATGTGTGCCAGGCATGCCCTTGACTCCTTTGACATGTGTGCATGTCGTACTGCGCACTTGGGGTGAGCGTCACTGGCATGGCACGGACACCAACACACGGAAGTGTCCCATGATGGCCGGTACAGGGGTCATGAAACCTGACTTGTCACTACCCACAGTGCACAATGTGACTATGTCATTTATGTGTCCGGGATTTACATCAGGTTGATGTTGTAGCACCCTCAAAAGCTGCAGCCGTTGCAGCAACCAACATGTGTCTGTGTGTAGATTATCATTGCACACTGTTCCGCACACCATGCCACATGTGGTATCTGATGTGAGGTGCACATGTATGCATGGGACACGGAGTAGCGTGACAAGGCCATGTCAGCAAACTCACAAGGAATGTGTGGTGAGTCATGACATGTGCACCTTCATGGCAAGGTGTGTGGGCTGGACTAGTGTAATGTCATGTGACCTGTGGCTCCAGTGTTCCGCTACCAGTCTCTGCAATCGGCATCCTACTTCTGCTGATGTGTGGGTGTATGTCACTTCTGTCTTGCGTCGGGCTGTTCACTTGCACTGGGACACAGCTATTCCCATGGCGTGGCATGGGGAGGTTCTCAATCACCGTGTGTGGCTGGGTCTTGGAAGGAGTGTCACCTTGCATCCATACGTGTCCTGGGCATGTAGCACATGCCTGACTCCCTATGTGGCATGTGTGTATTGGCAGATTTACATGTGCTCAGTAGACATGAGTTGTTCTCGTAGTGCACTCACTCTTCCTTGTCACTTCCAAATTACTGCAGAGCGCCTCCTGTTGCCCGAAGAATTCCAGACTTGGCCACCATGCAGGAGAATGACAGCATCCGGCTCTACCGCTTCACCCAACCGTTGATTCTGGAGCTGACGGCGAGACTGGCACCACACCTGCAACCGCAGCACAGGTATCCTACGGCACTGACACCCCAGCTGAAGGTAATGGCTGCCCTACATTTCCTTGCCACGGGTACCTTCCAATATACCATAGCTCATGTTGGTGGCATGTCCCAGAGCATGTTCAGCGGTGTGCTGCATGATTTCTTGGAGGCCATGTTGATTCACCTGGATGACTTCATCAAGTTCCCAACCCCTGAACAGATGACTGAGGTCAAGCGTGGATTCTATGCCCTGGGAGGGATGCCCCATGTCATTGGGTCCATAGATGGGACACATGTAGGTTTGGTACCACCACACGCACGGGAGGTGGCGTACCGCAATCGGAAGCACTACCACTCCATCAATGCCCTTGTGGTGTGTCTGTCCAACATGGTGATTTCACATGTCTGTGCTCGTTTTCCAGGATCAGCACACGATGCCTACATCATGAGGCGTAGCGGGATGCCTGATATGATGATGCAGCTGCGCAACGAACGTGCATGTGTTGTTGGTGGGTACAGTCTGTCTGTCCTGTATTCTGTTTGGCCGAGCAGCACTACCGCTTCGCCTGTTCTAACGATATCCATGTGCTTTCCATTTAGGGGACGCTGGCTATCCCAACATGCCTTGGCTGCTGACACCTCTCCGCAACCCCATCACGCCGGCCCAGCTCCGCTACAACACCGCCCATGGCCGGACAAGGCGAGTGATAGAGAGGACGTTTGGCATGCTGAAGAGCCGATTCCGGTGCCTCCACAAGACCGGCGGCGCACTCCCATATGCCCCGGCGAAGGTCTGCAAGATCTTCATGGTCTGCTGCATGCTGCACAACATGGCAGTTGAAAGAGCTGTGCCCCTCATCCTGGATCAAGATGACGAGGACCATCCACCCGTGGAGGACGAAGGGCTTGGCAATGGGGCTAGTGATGTGGAGGATGTGGAGCCGCAAGAGGACATCCGGACTCGGCTCATACGCGACTTCTTTGCTTAGTGGTGAGTACCAGGGTCTGAGTGTGCACGCATTGGTCCCCGTGTGGCATGCGTTGTGATGTGTGTCTCCACCTGCATGTATGGCACGTGGGTCAGAGGTGTGTGTGGGTGTGTCACTGGAGTGATGGTGGCAGTGATGGTAGTATTTCCCCAGACATAATTGTGACATAGCATGTTGTCATACATACATGTGTCGAGTACATGCACATGCAAGTGGCTGTGCTTCTTGTGGCTGAGTTCTTGTGTGTCTCTCTTCCCCAGGTACCTGCGCATGCCGTTTGCTGGTTGCATTGTTGTGGCACTGCTATTCCTCATGGACATGGCATCGTGGGCTGACTCAGCGTTACAGGCACGGACACGTTTGGAAGTCTCCATGGGGTAAGGGATGCATCTGGGGTGTATTGGGTGTGGCAGTTGTTCACGATGTGTGCACACTGCCCCGGTCGGGGTTTGGGTCCTCTGCAGACATGTGGCATCCCCATGGGACACGACATGCAGCTGGGTACACCTGAATAGATGGGCTGCCTGGTTGTCAGTCATCAGTGATGGGATGGTGGATTGTGATGAAGGCATCAATGTGTGTGACACTGCCCTCGGACACATCCGGTTAACATTGTCTTGACATGGCGTGGGACTTCCACATCAGCGGATGTATGGTGTATGGCAGGCTCTCCGTGAGCAGCTGTGGGTATTTAGCTATTATCCGACACTTGTGTGCCAGTTCCATGGCTATCACGCATTTGTGCTGCAGAAGGGGGGTGCCAGTGTTGGAGCCACATGGTACTCCACATGATGTGTTCATGTGTACTTCAAGTTGCCTCTGCAATCCCAAACACATGACTATTAAAGGTGTCCCTATGCCTCCAAGGTGCCTCTTCTCAGTCAATGCTGGTGTGTTGGCACGGTGCATCCTGCATGTCTGGCATGGTATTCCCTGATTGTGGCTATGTGTCAATGTGTCGAGTGGCAAGATGCAAGCTGTGTGTGTGTGCTGAGACTGTGTAATGGGCATGATGTCCATGACTGTGTGGGTATTGTGACATGTGCCATCCCCATGCATCCAACGTTATCCATGACCCCATTCTCTGCATCCACCGGACTGAAGCTTGCAGGACATGGTTCTGCCACCTGTCTACACGTACCTGGGTGCCCCCCAGGACACGGGCCAGGATCCCTGACCTCTGCGCATGACTGTTGCTGTACTCAATGTGTCTGTCAGCACGGTTGTTCGGCCACCCCCTCAGCTGGTTCTGACCATCACGGGTGTGTATGGTGCTCCATGTCTGTCTTGCCTAGAAAACTGTGACCCATGTGTCCTGTGCCAGACTCAGGCCCCAGGGTGTGGATGGTTGAAGTGAACAGATGACTCAGGCATGTTTAGACTGTACAAGACACATGTTAGGTAATAATGCTACCAGCAGGCATCTACTCTTAATAGTGTGATTTATTATTGGGGGGGGGGGGCCAAGTGAGGGCCTTTCCGGGATTAGGGAATCCAAAGTTCAGTAGGGGAGTTGGTGTCCTTGCCATTGGAAATCCTCAGAGTCCATGCCACAGTCTTTGTCAACATTGGTCAGCCAGTGACCAGCAGGGCCATGTGGCAGAGAATGTCTCTTGATGCTGTGATGCTGTTGCTCCAGTGGGCCAGGTGCCAGGCCAGGTGTCCTGGGAGATGGTGATGTAGCAGCCACCCTCACGGTCCTTTCCGTGGACGACCCGGCTTCCTGCGGGGAACCTCAGCAGCAGGCCGTGACGACGTCTGGGATGCTCCGTCGGATGTTTCCTCCTCCTCCTCATGATCCCTCCCTGTGGGTGGTGATGTTCTCCGCCTTCTGGCACAGGGAGGGTCGGCCATGGTGTCGGCCATCCGACGGAGTTCAGCGTGAATCCCCTGGGACGCCGTCACTTGCTCAGCCTGTCTGTCCTCCATCCTCCGTTGGTGTAGCTGTAGACAGGCTATTAGCTCCGCATGTTGCTGGGCCTGCTGGACCTTGATCCCCTCGAGGACGGACACAACCTGGGCCATGCCCGTGGTGTCCTGCCGGTATGAGTCCAGGATGTTACGGACATGGGAAAATACCGGATCCCCAGCCAACTGGTCAGGCTCGCGCCTCCGCCGCTCTCCACTCCCACCACCCCTGCCCACTTGCGTCTGGCCTGCACTTGTGGGCACATGGGGTCTCCGGGACCCCTGAGGGGTGGCATTGGCGTTGTCGCCTGCCTCCTCCTGGGTGCCCGGGACACCGTGTCCCTCCTGGCGAGCCTGGCTGCATTGTGGTGTTGGGGCAGGGATCCTGGGTGTCTCCTGGGATGTGGCAGGAGTGGGGGTGGTGGTTGGCACGGTTGTACCTGACGCAGGTGCTGCAGGTGGTTGGACACCAGAGGGGCCAGGTCGGTCGGGGTCGTCCGCAGAGTGGTGAGAGTGGTCGCTGCCGGTGGGATCGGTCTCCTGCAGATCCGGGTCCTGTGAGTGTTCCCCCCCAGTGTTGGGGGGTGCAGCACGACGTTGACCTGTGTGTGAGAGAGACAATGTTACTTTTGATCCATGCAACATCCATGTTGCATCCGTTACAAAGTTGGCACATTTCCTCTTGGAATTAGGATCTGTCTTGCATTCCACTCACAGTGCACTTGTGCATGTGTGTGTCCCTTGGGCACCAATTTGGCCCCTTTAACTATGTGTGGCACAGTCTTACTTGCTGCGTCAAGTGTGACTGCAGTCAGCAGTGGAGTGTGCATGTGTGGCGAGCCATGCACTTGCGCCTTCCTTGTAGCACTGTACATGTGCACATGGAGTGGATCCACACACTCATATGATGCAGGTGGCTGTCCTTGTGCTCGTGTACAGGTTGTAACATGGCCCTGCGTTTTGCCATGATGAAGAGGGGGGGTTCTGGCACTGGGCACCCTTGTCTACATGCACGCAGTCCACCTGCTGACGAGCAGACATTCCCACACACCAAAGGACTGATTTGCTCTCCCTGTGTCTCCCTCCTTCTCTGTCCCCCTCTCCCTCCCTCTCTGTCCCCCTCTCCCTCCCTCTGTGTCCCCCTCTCCCTCCCTCTGTGTCCCCCTCTCCCTCCCTCTGTGTCCCCCTCTCCCTCCCTCTGTGTGTCAGCCTCCTCCCTCTGTCCATCTTCCTGTGTCTCCCTCCCTCTCTGTCCCCCTCTCCCTCCCTCTGTGTGTCAGCCTCCTCCCTCTGTCCATCTTCCTGTGTCTCCCTCCCTCTGTGTCCCCCTCTCCCTCCCTCTGTGTGTCAGCCTCCTCCCTCTGTCCATCTTCCTGTGTCTCCCTCCCTCTCTGTCCCCCTCTCCCTCCCTCTCTGTCCCCCTCTCCCTCCCTCTCTGTCCCCCTCTCCCTCCCTCTGTGTCCCCCTCTCCCTCCCTCTGTGTGTCAGCCTCCTCCCTCTGTCCATCTTCCTGTGTCTCCCTCCCTCTGTGTCCCCCTCTCCCTCCCTCTGTGTGTCAGCCTCCTCCCTCTGTCCATCTTCCTGTGTCTCCCTCCCTCTCAGTCCCCCTCTCCCTCCCTCTGTGTCCCCCTCTCCCTCCCTCCGTGTGTCACCCTCTGTCACCTTGGCCCAGCTTCCTGGGCACACACTGTTAGCAGATCTTTGAGTGGCCCTTGGCCTGTTGATGTGAGTTTGTTTCTGATCTCCAGGCACCCATTTTGTCTGCTGTGTGTCTGTGCGCTGCTGCTGTGGTGGTGTGTGCTGCCACTCTTTCACACTGTTGGCTGTTCATTAGCTGCTGGCATGTGCAAAACAGTGCCTTCACCCCCATGTGTTGATGCAAGGCATCCGCCATTTGCTGGCAAGTCATTCCTGTGTTGGGACACAGTGTTTGTCTGGCTGTGACCTAGGCCATATGGGCAGAGGGCATTGTTGTCTGCTTTGGAGTCGCACTATGTGATTCTTGGTGCCCACACTCCCGCCATCCGGGTTACCGTGTCATGTGTTGTTGTCTTCTGTGGCCTGTGACTTGACATTGTCCAGCTGGGTGCATGGGGCATGGTGGCAGCAGTGGCATGTGCCTGCTCATGGAGTGTGGTTGAGTAATGCGATGGCTTGTGGTGGTTGCGTGCCTGTTAGTAATTTTGTTTGTGGTTGCAGTTCCCCCCATGTGAGGTGCGTTGTTTGTGTACTCACCCGGGTCTCGGAGTCCTTCTACTCCTTCAACTGCCTCCACCGGCAGTATGGCCATCACCCTCTCCTCCCAGGGATGGTACTGTACGGGTCTGCGGGAGGGCCCTCCTCCGGTGGCGTTGGCCTGGTCGTGTTCCTCCTGTCTCTTGGCTCTGACCCTCCTCCGCAGATCGTACCACCTGTTCTGGCAATCCTGCTTGGTCCTCCTGGTGTCCGCAACAGCATTCACAGCATCGACGATGGTCTGCCACATGGCTGTTTTGGCTGCCTGGCTGGTGCTTCTGACCAATGTTCCAAAGATCTGTGGCTCGACTCTGAGGATTTGATCAACAAGGACCTCCAACTCTCGGTGACTGAACTTTGGATTCTTGGTAGTGGGCATGGTGAGGGGTGTGGGTGGGGATGGTGTGGGTGTGGGGGTGTGTGGATGTTGGGGGGGGGTGTGGATGGTTGTGTGTGTGTGTGAATGTGATGAGAGGGTGTTTGTGAGGGTGGTCGTGTGAAGGTGTGCAAGTGTAAGATGTGGTGTCGCTTGTAGTCTGGTTCTGTGGTGTCTGGCAGCAGTGGGTCTGTTGCAAAGGCTCATGGTTTGTGTGTGTGGGCCCTTTTTATTGGTCCATGGGTGGGTGTGGCAGTGTTTGAATTTTGGGTGGGTGTGTTATAAGGAGTGGTGGTGTATTGGGCCTCTGTTTGTTTTTGACAGTTGCAGGTCAGTGATTGTGTTATTTTAGTGGTTGTTGGCCATGTTTAGTGGCTGTGTGCCTTTCGAATGGTGTATTGTTGAGTTTTTTTGTTTTGTCCTTGTTGTGTACGTGCGTTTTGAGCGTGTGTACGGTGTGTACATGGGCCATTTGGTTGTACGATTTGGTCCTTGTGTGTGGCTTTGCACGACTCGTACATGCGGTTGTGATGTTGGGGCATGGGGTGCGCTCCGTACTTAGGAGGTTGTGTTGGGGGTGCGCCAGGAACGTACTGGGGTGGGGGTACGACTGGAACGTACTGGGGTGTACATGGACGGTGGTACGACACGTACAGGGGTGGGGGGGTGTACATTGACGGTGGTACGACACGTACTGGGGTGGGGGTACGACTGGAACGTACTGGGGTGTACATGGACGGTGGTACGACACGTACAGGGGTGGGGGGGTGTACATTGACGGTGGTACGACACGTACAGGGGTGGGGGGGTGTACATTGACGGTGGTACGACACGTACAGGGGTGGGGGGGTGTACATTGACGGTGGTACGACACGTACTGGGGTGGGGGTACGACTGGAACGTACTGGGGTGTACATGGACGGTGGTACGACACGTACAGGGGTGGGGGGGTGTACATTGACGGTGGTACGACACGTACTGGGGTGGGGGTACGACTGGAACGTACTGGGGTGTACATGGACGGTGGTACGACACGTACAGGGGTGGGGGGGTGTACATTGACGGTGGTACGACACGTACAGGGGTGGGGGGGTGTACATTGACGGTGGTACGACACGTACTGGGGTGGGGGTACGACTGGAACGTACTGGGGTGTACATGGACGGTGGTACGACACGTACAGGGGTGGGGGGGTGTACATTGACGGTGGTACGACACGTACTGGGGTGGGGGTACGACTGGAACGTACTGGGGTGTACATGGACGGTGGTACGACACGTACAGGGGTGGGGGGGTGTACATTGACGGTGGTACGACACGTACTGGGGTGGGGGTACGACTGGAACGTACTGGGGTGTACATGGACGGTGGTACGACACGTACAGGGGTGGGGGGGTGTACATTGACGGTGGTACGACACGTACAGGGGTGGGGGGGTGTACATTGACGGTGGTACGACACGTACAGGGGTGGGGGGGTGTACATTGACGGTGGTACGACACGTACTGGGGTGGGGGTACGACTGGAACGTACTGGGGTGTACATGGACGGTGGTACGACACGTACAGGGGTGGGGGGGTGTACATTGACGGTGGTACGACACGTACTGGGGTGGGGGTACGACTGGAACGTACTGGGGTGTACATGGACGGTGGTACGACACGTACAGGGGTGGGGGGGTGTACATTGACGGTGGTACGACACGTACTGGGGTGGGGGTACGACTGGAACGTACTGGGGTGTACATGGACGGTGGTACGACACGTACAGGGGTGGGGGGGTGTAAATTGACGGTGGTACGACACGTACAGGGGTGGGGGGGTGTACATTGACGGTGGTACGACACGTACAGGGGTGGGGGGGTGTACATTGACGGTGGTACGACACGTACTGGGGTGGGGGTACGACTGGAACGTACTGGGGTGTACATGGACGGTGGTACGACACGTACAGGGGTGGGGGGGTGTACATTGACGGTGGTACGACACGTACTGGGGTGGGGGTACGACTGGAACGTACTGGGGTGTACATGGACGGTGGTACGACACGTACAGGGGTGGGGGGGTGTACATTGACGGTGGTACGACACGTACTGGGGTGGGGGTAGGACTGGAACGTACTGGGGTGTACATGGACGGTGGTACGACACGTACAGGGGTGGGGGGGTGTACATTGACGGTGGTACGACACGTACTGGGGTGGGGGTACGACTGGAACGTACTGGGGTGTACATGGACGGTGGTACGACACGTACAGGGGTGGGGGGGTGTACATTGACGGTGGTACGACACGTACAGGGGTGGGGGGGTTTACATTGACGGTGGTACGACACGTACAGGGGTGGGGGGGTGTACATTGACGGTGGTACGACACGTACAGGGGTGGGGGGGTGTACATTGACGGTGGTACGACACGTACTGGGGTGGGGGTACGACTGGAACGTACTGGGGTGTACATGGACGGTGGTACGACACGTACAGGGGTGGGGGGGTGTACATTGACGGTGGTACGACACGTACAGGGGTGGGGGGGTTTACATTGACGGTGGTACGACACGTACAGGGGTGGGGGGGTGTACATTGACGGTGGTACGACACGTACTGGGGTGGGGGGGTGTACATTGACGGTGGTACGACACGTACTGGGGTGGGGGTACGACTGGAACGTACTGGGGTGTACATGGACGGTGGTACGACACGTACAGGGGTGGGGGGGTGTACATTGACGGTGGTACGACACGTACAGGGGTGGGGGGGTGTACATAGACGGTGGTACGACACGTACAGGGGTGGGGGGGTGTACATTGACGGTGGTACGACACGTACAGGGGTGGGGGGGTGTACATTGACGGTGGTACGACACGTACTGGGGTGGGGGTACGACTGGAACGTACTGGGGTGTAGGTAGACGGGGCTGTGACACGTACTGGGGTGGGGGTGTGGCTCGAACGTACTGGGGTGTAGGTACACGGGGGGTACGACACGTACTGGGGTGGGGGTGCAACTGGAACGTACTGGGGTGTACATAGACGGTGGTACGACACGTACAGGGGTGGGGGGGTTTACATTGACGGTGGTACGACACGTACTGGGGTGGGGGTACGACTGGAACGTACTGGGGTGTACATAGACGGGTGGGGGTATACATATACGGGGGGTACGTGTCGGACGTACGGGGGCTGGGGGGAGTGTTGGGCGCGTATGCGGGCACATGTCTCCATGGTTGCTATTGGTGTTCGGTGCGGACAGTGTTTTTTCCATACGGTTGTAGGCTCGGACGCACGGGATGGATCGTGATTCCTCGGTCGGACTTGGATTTTTACGTTTGTAAGGTAAATCGTCCGAGGACGTGTCGGACACGTTTTCCGACCCGAGGACGTGTGGGGAATGATTCCCGGTGCGGGTCGTATGGACTTTTTACCATGCGAATCGTGATTGCCAGTTCGTACGGCATTTGTACGATTCGTACGGTAAAAAGACCCGATACGAGTCGCACGGGGGAATTTTTTGCCGGATCGTGATCGGCACCTTTCTCTTCTTAGATTTATATTGCCTCACACTTTCTTTTCTATTTATATTGCATCACACTTTCTCTGCAATTATATTGCAGCACCCTTTCTCTTCTTATATTTATATTGCAGCACCCTTTCTCTTCTCAGATTATAGTGCAGCACCCTTTCTCTTCTTAGACCTATATGCAGCACCCTTTCTTGTTTTACATTTATATGCTGCAACCTTTCTCTTCTTAGATTTAAATGCAGCACCCTTTCTCGTCTTAGATTTATACTGCAGCACCGTTTCTCTTCTAGATTTATATGCAGCATGCTTTCTCTTCTTAGATTTATATTGCAGCACACTTTCTCTTCTTAGATTATAGTACAGCACACGTTTTCTTCTTAGATTATGGTGCAGCACACTTTCTCTTCTTAGATTTATATTGCGGCACCCTTTTTTCTTAGATTTATATTGCAGCACCTTTCTCTTCTTAGATTTACATTGTGGCACACCTTCTCTTCTGGGATTTATATTGCAGCACACTTTCTCTTATTAGATTTATATGCAGCACCCTTTCTCTTCTTAGATTTATATGCAGCACTTTTTTTTCTTCTTAGATTTATATTGTGGCACCCTTTCTCTTCTTAGATTTATATGCAGCACCCTTTCTTGTCTTAGAGTTATATTGCAGCACCCGTTTTCTTCTTAGATTTGTATGCAGCTCCCTTTCTCTTCTTATATTTTTAGGCAGCACCCTTTCTCGTCTTAGATTTATATGCAGCACCCATTCTCTTCTTAGATATATATTGCAGCACACTTTCTCTTCTTACATTTATATTGCTTCACCCTTTCTCTTCTATTGATAAGGGGCCTAAACGGGCAGGTGTCATTAGGTGAGGAAGGGTGCCATTAAACCATATTTGGTTTTCCCAAGCTGTTAGCGGAACCTCAGGAGAACTATAAGGCCTATATTCCTGAGGAAGGGCCATGGCAGAATATTCGTGAAACAAATTGTCTGTTCCATCGACTGCTGGAAATGTGACCCAGGAATAAAATACCTCGAAGTGGTAGGCTGCATCCACTTCCACAACAAACATAAGTGCAACACCAGCATCAGGCACACCATATTGAGTCAAATAACCTCTGAGCAGTGCACGGTTAGGAGGCGAATACCAATTGCCATAATCAATGATAGAAAATAACAACCTATGCGTGTCAGTGCAATAACGGGGTAATAAGAAAGAGAAAAACCTTTTAAAATTCAAGCTTGAAAAACCTATAAAATATCACAATATAGGAGGCTACACTGTCACAACGGTCTCCGGAAACAGAATTGAGGGGATTGTGGACAAGCACAAGCACTATTCAGAAGTCTTGTAGACAAGAACCAGACCAAATGATGGCGGCGCCATGTTGCGGGGATTCTGCACATACACAGAACTATGCGCAGGAAAACAGGACCTCAGTGTATAGAGGCTGTACCTTCCTACCACCTTAGTACCCATAATCCTAAAAAGAACTAGCTATAGTGTCTCATTCGTTCTCCTACATAATCATGAAGCTACAAATGATTAGACAACCCAGAACACAACAATCCCGACTCTCTCAGGAATTGCGGTAGCAAGACACACCCTTTTGCTCGCTCACTCGTACTTGTCCACAATAAGAATTGGCAGAGTCACTGTAATAGTTCAAAATATTTATTTTAACTCTCGTGCTCTACAATGCAGTACACGAGCCACGACCAGCAGCAAAATGCATAAACTCAGAACAATTAGCAGTGTTACAATTCCATAGAGTACAAAGAGGGAGGTCATTGTATAAAGACATTGGAAAAAGGACTATAAGGCCTAACCACCCTCCCTTTGACTGGAAGAAGGTTTATTATATAAAAGAAGATCTCTGGGCTTTGTCAGCAGACCCCATACCTTAAAGCCTAGATGGAAGGTTTCCATCTTAGGAACAGCATAGCTCTTCTTCCTGGAAAGGTCTCTCTCCAAGTGTGTGTTAGAACAACATGCATCCCCGTCATATCAAAGCACGAGTCTCCAGCAGTGCAGCTGTGTTTAGCATGTTTTGTCTAGGTGCTCGGGACTGACCAGAACAGAATAACAAGGGGCATTGTTTATCGACCTTGCACATTGTATGCAGACTAAACTCCAGGAACTTTAGCAGAGGACGTGAAAAGCAGACAGTGCTCATGTGAAAGGCATAAACAGAGTCTTGCAAAATAAAGTCATGTAGTGACGTGCAAAAGCAGCATCATGGCAGCAGAGCTCATGCTAACTTAGCAGTGTCGACAACGATCCTAATGGCCATATAACACCCTCCCCATTGCAAGGTCATAGTATATAGACAAAATACCAAAACAGAGTTCAGAAGTAAGCAGAGTTCAGAAGTGCCTGAAAAAAACAAATTGGAAAAAAAAAGTGGTCTGGTGCACTGTATCATTTACCAGGCAGGCACAATGTAAAGCTTCAGTTCCCTGAACCTGCCACTGCTTAGTGCCTCAAATTGATTTGAAATCAATGGTATCTTTCCAGTGATCATAACCCTGTGTGGCCAATTTAGTTCTAAATGAATTGAAATAGATCAATTTAGTGTGGGTTAACATAAATTTGGATTGAGATGATAATTGTAATTTAAAGAAATAGGATTCCAGATTAGACGTGTCATAATCTGTAAAATATGTTAATTTATCTCTAAGAGTTTTAGAACTCCACTGTACGGGAGGGTGAGCAGCCAAAATATCGAAACTAAAATATCTACCTACACTAATATCGAGTTTTAAATATCGAAGGGACAGAATATCGATGTCAATAATATCTATGGACAGAATATCGATCCTAAGGTAAGTATTTTAATATCGATGTTAGTAATATCGAAGTTAGTAATATCGATCTCAAATATATCGATTTTACTAATATTGATGTTACTAATATCGATATTTATATTATTGTTATGTATTTTATTATGTATTTAATATGTATGTGTTATAAGTTTTTAGTTAAGTGTTCTACTGGTTTTAACATATATGTATACAACTTTTATATGTTAACAATGGTTTTTTAAGTCAATTTTGTGTTTAAGTACCGTAGCGGGTTGTGGGTTTATAGGGGAATAGGGTGGGAAGTAATTTAATTATATGGAATTAATTATACATTTTTAGGAATTATAAAGTAATTTTAATTAATTTTTGCGTTTAAGTTCTGTAGCGGGTTGTGGGTTTATAGGGGAATAGGGTGGGAAGTAATTTAATTATATGGAATTAATTCTACATTTTTAGGAATTATAAATTAATTTTAATTAATTTTTGCGTTTAAGTTCTGTAGCGGGTTGTGGGTTTATACGGGAATAGGGTGGGAAGTAATTTAATTATATGGAATTAATTATACATTTTTAGGAATTATAAATTGATTTTAATAAAGTTTTGCGTTTAAGTTCTGTAGCGGGTTGTGGGTTTATAGGGGAATAGGGTGGGAAGTAATTTAATTGTAATTAATTAATAATTTATTTTCATTTATTGGTATTGATAATTATATTATTGTTAATTAAGTATTAATTGGTAATTAATTTTTATTAATTGGCAATTAGTTTTAATTAGTTGATTAATTGATAATTATGTTAAGTGTATTATTTTATTAGTGGAGTGTGTCGTGCGTTTATAGGGGAATAGTGTTGGAAGTAATTGAAATCTAATTAAGTAATTATTAAATTAGTTGTTGGGTATTGATAATTAATTAATTGGACAATAATTATTAATTGTTATATATTTTAAATTATAATAGTTTGGTTATGAAAAATAATTAATTGTTGATTAATCATTACTTGTGAATTAAATATAATTAAATATTATGCATTGATATTTCTAATTAATATATTAATAAGTAATTATTAATTGATAATTAATGTGTAATATTTATTATTTTGGCGTATGAAAAATATTTAATAGTTCAATATTTTTTTAATTGGTAATTAATGTTTCATAATTATTATTTTGCGGTATATATTTTTTAAAATTGTTAAATATATTTTAATTGGTATTTACTTTTTAATAATTCATATGTTTTTGGTTATGAAAAATATTTTATCGTTTAATATTTATTATTTGGTAATTAATATTTATTAATTATTATTTATTGGTATTTATTATTAATGTATTGTTAATTAATGATTCTTTGGTAGTTATGTTTGTAATAATTATTTATTGGTATATGTAAATAATTTTGAGTTATTTAATAATTAAATCACTAATTATTTTAAATAATTATTTTATTTATAACTATGTTATTTTTAACTTCTACGCTATCCAACACTTTCCCTACTGTTGCACCCTCTGGAGTTGGAATAGTAAATTTTATCCCTACGCTATCCAACACTTTCCGTACTGTTGCATTCTCTGGAGTTGGAATAGTAATTTTTACCCCTACGCTATCCAACACTTTCCCTACTGTTGCACTCTCTGGAGTGGGAATAGTAATTTTTACCCCTACGCTATCCAACACTTTCCCTTCTGTTGCACTCTCTGGAGTTGGAATAGTAATTTTTACCCCTTCGCTATCCAAAACTTTCCCTACTGTTGCACTCTGTGGAGTTGGAATAGTAATTTTTACCCCTACACTATCCAACACTTTCCCTACTGTTGCACTCTCTGGAGTGGGAATAGTAATTTTTACCCCTACGCTATCCAACACTTTCCCTACTGTTGCACTCTCTGGAGTTGGAATAGTAATTTTTACCCCTACGCTATCCAACACTTTCCCTACTGTTGCACTCTGTGGAGTGGGAATAGTAATTTTTACCCCTACGCTATCCAACACTTTCCCTACTGTTGCACTCTCTGGAGTGGGAATAGTAATTTTTACCCCTACGCTATCCAACACTTTCCCTACTGTTGCACTCTTTGGAGTTGGAATAGTCATTTTTACCCCTACGCTATCCAACACTTTCCTTACTGTTGCACTCCCTGCAGTGGGTATAGTAATTTATACCTGTACGTTATCCAACACTATCCCTATTGTTACACTCCCTGGAGTGGAAATAATAATTTTTAGCTCTACGCTATCCAACATTTCTTTACTGTTTTTTTTTGGAGCTGGAGTAGTAGTTTTATTGTCGGTGCTATTTAATATTTTTTGTATTATTTTAGCTAATGTAATATATAATTAATTTTAACAATATTCAAATTAAATGTAATTTTTTAAATGTGTTATATATAATTATTTAATTTTTATTCATGTTATTGTTTTATGTGTATGATGTATTTGTAATTTATAATAATTTTTAACAAGTTATAAGTTATTAAAACAATTATTAAAATGTATTATTAAGTAAGTATATATATTATATATTATATGTATATGTTTAATTAATGTTTTATTACATTATATATATTAATTATTAATTTTAACCATTATAAAATATATTTAATTATGTTTATTTTATTTATAAATATTATTTGGTTTATTTTACTTTTTTTTTTTAACTAAAAAATACTTTATATTTTTAATAACGATATTTTTGACATTCTATATTTTATTTTCGATATTTTTGTACTTACCATGTTGTAGATAGGATCTCGATATTCTTGTCATCGATATTTTTGTGTCGATATTTTTGTAGGTCGATTTTCTGTCCGTCGATATTCTGTCAGACATTCGTACGGGAGTAGGACAATGTTCCCATTGAGTGTAATAAACAACAGGTCTTAACGTGTTTGTTTTATGCAAAAAATGATGGTCATAGTGTTGATCACAGAATGAATCAGCATAATTAGATGTATCTGTTGTCTTTGTGACCAGCTAGAGGTGGTAAAATGACTGTACGAGTACCTTTCAATCCAAGTACTGGAACTGGTGCACGATAAGAGGGACCAAATTCTTTTTTGTTCTCCAGCTTTTCTCGTACCAGATCTCCAATATTAGGAAGCCAGCTGGCAACTGGAATTGGCAGTGGTGCATCATTGGAAGAGGGTAAATGTTCAGTTTTTTTTTTTAATTTCTTTATTGTGGTTTCAAAGGTACAGTTCATGTGCGTATACAATTATATCCCATAAACAACCATAAACAACCATTGACCGTGACCGGTCCAATTTCTACTCAAGGAGAAGTCTTGATCTAATCTGCCCCTTGAAGATGTTCCCCTAACCGACAGTGATTTTTTACTTTTTTTCTTTTTTTCCCCATAGTAGGTAAACTGTTAACTAAAACAACCCCCCATCCCTTCCCCCCTTACCAGGCCCAACCACCTAGAGGTCCGTCTGTCATAAGATCAGTTGAGGGTATCCTCTTGCCTCCCCTCCTGTGTTTGGGGCTCATACCCCGTGTGATGATCCTCATCCGACGATGCCTGTGTGGAATTTGGGGCACTTCCCTCTATCTCCTGGATCATTAACCCCCACCCCAGCAATACTTCCGGAAGTTTAGCATCTCTCCTAGTGCTACGCATGTGCCCCTCCTCAGCCAGTGCCCAGTCCCTCAAGTCTGTTTTCCAGTTCTCTATCAGCTGCCCTCGTTGAGCTAGCCAGTGGATCGCTATGCGCCGCCTAGCTGTTACAAGCCCCAATACCAGGAACCGCCTGCTTGTCTTGCGTTTAGGGTCTCGGGGAATCAACCCAAGGAGACAAGTACGTAACTCCAAGGCAATCGTCCACCCTGTGTTTCTACTTAGGTCCGCTAGGACTGCTGTCCAGTATGACTGAATTGTAGGACATGCCGATACCATATACGGAAAATCCGCCTGTGCATATTGACATCTGGGGCACCTTGGATCTCTCGATCCATCCATAGTATGTAGCCGCTTGGGCGAGAGGTAGGTCATGTGAACTATATTATATTGTATCTGCTTAAACCTATTGCACACCGCCACCTACGCGTACGCTTTCATTAATTTTTCCCCAATCTCGTGGCGTAATTTCCTGTGGACTCGCCACCTGCCACTTCTCTTCTACTTTTAAAGGCCCACATTTTTTATCTTCCCTTAGTGCCCTGTATAGGTGGGTGACAAGCTTCCTCCCTCCAGCCATGGCAATCATAGTGACCAGGGTATGCGTGTGTCTTGGGGCTTCCGGAAACGTAGGCCATAGTTGCCGTGCCATTGCGGCTTTTTTGGCATATTGCAAGAATTGCCCCGATCCCAACCCAAAGGTATCTACCGCTTCCTGATATGTAATAAAACTCTGTTCCGGGTAGAGGTCCGACAACATGAGACAGCCCCCCGCCTTCCATTTGTCAGTGGACATGACCCGCTCGATTAGTGCTAAGGGGCAGAAGTCTGCCTCAGGGGCAAACGGCTGGCCCAGAATAAGTCTCCTGACCACCCTGTTCCACATTGCAGTGATTAATCTACCCAGTGAGGGACATTGTTCCTGCCGCCCTCTCATTTCCCAGAGGAGCGCACCCAACTGTTGATCTCCATAAGTGTCTGCTAGCAGCGATCTTTCCCAGGAAGGGTCAGTATCTAACCAGGCTATGGCGTGCTGTAATTGTGATGCAAAATAATACAACTCTAGGTCAGGGATTTCCAAACCCCCCTTACCCCATGTGCGTTTCATAACTTCTAGGCTGACTCGACAGCATTTCCCGTTCCATAGCAATTGTATAAGCATTGCGTCGAGTTCTTTGAATACCTGATGCGGGAGTTCAAAGAAGAAACCCTGCATTGTAAAGAGACATCGAGGCAGAACCACTATTTTTATTAAGGCTATCTTCCCCATCAGTGAGAGCTTAAGTGTGTTCCAGAAGGCAATACTGCCTCGTAGACCACTGAGTATTCTCCCCATATTATGGTGATAAAAGATGTCCTTATCCCTGCTTATCCAGATCCCGAGATAGCGCAGCGTATCTGGCACCCATGGGAGCCTCATCTCTGGGAGTTGGACTCTGCCCCTCTCGGTCACTGACCCAACCATATATAATTGCGATTTTCTGTTAATGTAGAGTCCGGAGGCCTTGGCAAACTGATCTAAAGCCGCCAGCAATATCGGAAGCGAGTGGGCCGGTTCCTGCAAGTACACCAATGCATCGTCAGCATACAACGATACAATGTGTTCTGTGGCCCAACTCGGATGCCCTGCCCCTGGAGAGCTTAGGGCTCCATTGCCAGGGCGAACAACAAGGGGGAGAGCGGACACCCCTGTCGCGTCCCTCTTTCTATGGGCATTGCATCTGAGACATATCGACCTGTGCGAACCCTCGCTACCGGCTGAGTATAGAGTAGTCTCACCCAATTCACAAACCCTTCACCTATTCCAATTTTTAGAAGTACCCGCCATAAATATTCCAATCTGATCGAGTTGAACGCTTGTTCGATATCCAAGAATGCCAGGGCACTCTGTTGGGCCCTGTCCCCCAGTGATTGCATAACGTGTGCAAGACGGCAGATGTTTCGTAATGCATTCCTCCCTGGTATAAAACCTGACTGGTCATCATGCACCAGCTGCCTGAGATATGGGAGTAACCTATTTGCCAGTACCTGACTAATGATTTTAAGATCTACGTTTAGCATAGAAATTGGCCTGTATGAGTTGGGGAGCAGGGGGTCCTTCCCCGGCTTGGGGATCATCACAATCAACGCTTCTCCCATGGAGCTTGGCAATATACTGGTCTCCTCGGCCTTGAAAGTGATTTCAAGGATCTTAGAGACCAGACTCCCCCATATTCTTTGTATAGCTCTGCCGCCAGGCCATCCATCCCGGGGGATTTAGCTGTTTTCAGGTGAGCGATCGCCGCCCTCACCTCCTTCCCTCTGAAAGGAGCCCCCAGGGACTCCTGACTCTCCGGGTCGAGGCAAGGTAGGTCCACCTCGGCCAGGTAGGCCTCCATAGCTGGGGAGCGGTACGGGGCTGGGGCTCGGAATATATCTTTTGTAAGTATGCAGTAAATGCCCTATTAATCTCGTGTTGTGTATGGACCATTTGACCTTGTTCGGTTTTAAGTGAGTGTAAATGTTCAGTCGCATAGCTGTCACAGGTCTTTTGTAGATCCTGTAACATAGTAGAATGATTATCTACGTCAAAGGTTGCGGCAGCCGCCACAACATCTAGAGCATCAAGGTCTGGCACAAACATTTTAATGCCAAAGAGCATTTCGTAGGGGCCCACCCACCCAGAGATCTTCTAGGGAGATTATTGAGTGCACGTTGAACACCATACAAATGGGCCAGCCAGTACTTAAGACCCTAGCTGTCAAAGATTGCTTTAAGTCATGGTTCATTCACTCCACCATTGAATTGCCCTAGGCCTGTATGGAGACGAAAACTGCACCAGCACCCCCATTGACTTCATCGCGTCCTTGTACGCCTTAGAGGTGAACGCTGGACCTTGGTCTGAATGGAAGGTGCCACAAGCAAACATCCCGACGAAGACATGCAAATCTCTAATGACATTTCCAGCGTCAGCACTGCGTGGCCAAACCCAAAGGAATCTAGAGCACGAATCAACTGCAACAAAAAATGTATTTATATGCAATATCAGAAGAGAACGGACCGCAGTGATCAAGATACACACTGCCAAAGGGCTGATTGGAAATACAGAGCTGTGTTTGTGGTGGACGTGAGGCCGTAGACGGTTTGATTTGTTGACAAATGTCACAAGAAAGTACATAATTACGGGTCTGTTTATATAAACCACACCACCAGTAATGTTGCTGTAAAATAGAAACTGTCGCAGACACCCCGGCATTTACAGAAGCCATGCCCTCGTGTGCGGCAATGATCAAAGCAAGTCTGCGGTCTTTGTTGGGAATCACCCGATCCCCAACAGATGTAATATTAGCATAAGGAACTTGTTTGGGAGATAAATGATAAGAATACTTTGAAGGGAAGCCCTGCGGGTAAGCAGTTCCATTCTTCATAGCAGCAATTGCTGCCAAAATGTCATCATCAATCTTAGTCATGAACCTTGTAACTGCTGCTACGGAACACGTGGCTACTGCAGATTTGGCCGCTTCATCAGCCAAAGAATTATCAACAGCATTTGCTCCCACACGCTGATGGCCAAGAGTATGTACAACCTGTGTGAGTGGTTTTTAAGTTTCGCCACTCGAACCCAAAGCATTTTATGCTTTATTGTGCTGCCTTTAGAATCCCGATAGTCATTTTGTGACCAAAAGAATAAGGTGCCGATTACAATCCTGTAAAAACCGGGTACGAACCGTCGGACGGAGCATAATCTCCGTCCGACACGTACCCGGTCGTAACAATATACAAACATGGAATTACGATTCACACGGAAACTCAATATCCGTACGAATCGTACAAAACCCCGACCGACGAAAATAAACATACAAATGCGATCCGGGAAAGCGCCGACGTGACGTCGGGACACACGCAGCCTGCCATTCACGAACCAGGAATTACGATTCGCACCGACGTCATCCCGCACGGACAATATTTTCCGGCTGCCAAAAACTGCCGGGAAATCAGTACGACGCGAACAAGGAGTACCTGTACGCGACGGACAGACATGGACCCGAACCTACGTATCATCCCGGCCCTCATAGCAGTCGACCTCCTCTACAGGTTCGGACGCAGACGCCGCAGAAAGTCAGAACAACAAAGGGAGGGGGGAAAGGGGGAGGGGGCAGGACCAGGGGCAGGCCACAAAACCCCCACCAAAGTCACACAGCACACATGCCCTGGACATACCTGACCCCCAGGCCCTGGTCACTACGAGGGGGTGGGGGCGTGTCCAGCAAAGCCAGCGTCCGCCACAACGGAAGTGCCTGACGACGCAAACCGGCAACACAACAATACAGGTACGTCCCGTACCCACGCCTTAAGAGCGTGGGTACGAGTCGTACCACGCCCACACCTACGTCACCCCAACAATGGCGGGATGGCTGTACCCACGTGGCAAAGGCTTGGGTATGGCCCGCACAAGCATTACACAGCATGGGTACGGATTTGGACGACCCGTACCCCCACCCGCGTATGCATGGAGCGTACCCCCACCCCAACCGTGTATGTACGACCCGTACCCCCACCCCAACCGTGTATGTACGACCCGTACCCTCACCCGCGTATGTATGGAGCGTACCCCCACCCCAACAGTGTAAGTACGACCCGTACCCTCACCCGCGTACGTATGGAGCGTACCCCCACCCCAACAGTGTATGTACGGACCGTACCCCCACCCCAACCGTGTATGTACGACCCGTACCCTCACCCGCGTACGTATGGAGCGTACCCCCATGCCAATAGTGTACGTACGGACCGTACCCCCACCCCGTATGCATGGAGCGTACCCCCCATGCCAATAGTGTACGTACGGACCGTACCCCCACCCCGTATGCATGGAGCTACCCCCCACCCCAACAGTGTAAGTACGAACCGTACCCCACCCGCGTACGTATGGAGCGTACCCCCCACCCCAACAGTGTAAGTACGACCCGTAACCCCACCCGCGTATGCATGGAGCGTACCCCCACCCCAACCGTGTATGTACGACACATACCCCCACCTCGTATGCATGGAGCGAACCCACACACGTGTATGTTCTAAGCGTACATATTGTTAAATAGGAGGGGTGTGTGCAGAGTCCTCCCAGCAGTGCCCAGAGACAGGAGGGGTGGGTGCAGAGTCCTCCCAGCAGTGCCCAGAGACAGGAGGGGTGTGTGCAGAGTCCTCCCAGCAGTGCCCAGACACAGGAGGGGTGTGTGCAGAGTCCTCCCAGCAGTGCCCAGACACAGGAGGGGTGGGTGCAGAGTCCTCCCAGCAGTGCCCAGAGACAGGAGGGGTGTGTGCAGAGTCCTCCCAGCAGTGCCCAGAGACAGGAGGGGTGTGTGCAGAGTCCTCCCAGCAGTGCCCAGACACAGGAGGGGTGTGTGCCTATCACTCTCAGCAGTGCCCAGACACAGGAGGGGTGGGTGCCTATCACTCCCAGCAGTGCTCAGACACAGGAGGGGTGTGTGCAGAGTCCTCCCAGCAGTGCCCAGAGACAGGAGGGGTGTGTGCAGAGTCCTCCCAGCAGTGCCCAGACACAGGAGGGGTGTGTGCAAAGTCCTCCCAGCAGTGCCCAGACACAGGAGGGGTGGGTGCCTATCACTCCCAGCAGTGCCCAGAGACAGGAGGGGTTGGTGCAGAGTCCTCCCAGCAGTGGCCAGAGACAGGAGGGGTGTGTGCAGAGTCCTCCCAGCAGTGCCCAGACACAGGAGGGGTGTGTGCAGAGTCCTCCCAGCAGTGCCCAGACACAGGAGGGGTGGGTGTAGAGTCCTCCCAGCTGTGCCCAGACACAGGAGGGGTGTGTGCCTATCACTCCCAGCAGTGCCCAGAGACAGGAGGGGTGTGTGCAGAGTCCTCCCAGCAGTGCCCAGAGACAGGAGGGGTGTGTGCAGAGTCCTCCCAGCAGTGCCCAGACACAGGAGGGGTGTGTGCCTATCACTCTCAGCAGTGCCCAGACACAGGAGGGGTGGGTGCCTATCACTCCCAGCAGTGCTCAGACACAGGAGGGGTGTGTGCAGAGTCCTCCCAGCAGTGCCCAGAGACAGGAGGGGTGTGTGCAGAGTCCTCCCAGCAGTGCCCAGACACAGGAGGGGTGTGTGCAGAGTCCTCCCAGCAGTGCCCAGACACAGGAGGGGTGGGTGCCTATCACTCCCAGCAGTGCCCAGAGACAGGAGGGGTTGGTGCAGAGTCCTCCCAGCAGTGGCCAGAGACAGGAGGGGTGTGTGCAGAGTCCTCCCAGCAGTGCCCAGACACAGGAGGGGTGTGTGCAGAGTCCTCCCAGCAGTGCCCAGACACAGGAGGGGTGTGTGCAGAGTCCTCCCAGCAGTGCCCAGACACAGGAGGGGTGGGTGTAGAGTCCTCCCAGCTGTGCCCAGACACAGGAGGGGTGTGTGCCTATCACTCCCAGCAGTGCCCAGACACAGGAGGGGTGTGTGCCTATCATCATCATCATCATAGTCTTTATTCGAATTAAAATAATTCATACAAGACACAAACACAAAAAACGAATACAGATAGGACAAGTCACAAAATGGTTAAAAATCTAAAAAACTTTTCAATAAATAGATAAAAGTTTTAGGTAAAAGGGATATTAAACATTGAGTAGACAAGATGATATGGATTAAACATCAATGATCAAGTGGTGCTAAAACAGTTAATACACGAATAGTAATCATGTTTGAGGCCCTACCTATGTGCCTTTTCACTGGACCGGAGGGCTTTTAATCTGAGGGACCATGCCCACCCCATGTATTTGGCTAAAACTACTGAGTGGAATGGTAAGGTGCTTGTAAGTAGGATTCTAATGGCAACGGCGGATCTCCTTGTGCCCAAAAGTTTACATAAAGGAGAGAGCCAATGACGTCTTGGGGTGGCATATACCGGGCAGACAAACAAGAAGTGAGCAATTGTTTCTTCTTTAGCGCCACAAGCAGGACAGGTGCATATAGTTGTACCAAACCACCCGCAAGTTAGAGCCCTTAGTGGAAGGGAGCCTGCTCTGAGTTGGAAATAAAGTTTCCTGTCAGTTGGTGAAATAATCAAATCCCAGTAAGGTTCCAGGATAGGTGAGGCCTTTGCCTCTAGAAAGCGGCTGGTCATTGTAGGGGCAGAAAAAGAACCCCATACCCTGTGGTTTACCTGTTCCCAATATAATGTTTTCAATAGCTTTTTAGCTGGGAACACGGCACCAACTGGATCATTCCATAGATCTTCCAACCCCAGGGCTTTTAAAGATTCACGAAGGTTCCTTAACCATCCAATCTTGTGGAACTTATCAACCCGGATTATGTCCAAGATACCCAGTGCGTAGGGTTGTAGCTCCGGTGTAGTCCATAGTCTCCTCCAGTATAGAACCGGACGGAGACTGGCCAGATCATTAATGCCCTTTCTACCTAGGTCATAACGCAATGGGACCATTGGCGTACTTTGTGGCAAGCCGAAGATGTAACGGAAAAATTTATTTTCTACGGCTATTAGGGGTGTTAATGAGTCAAAACCCCAAAGCTCTGCCCCATACAAGACAGAGTTTAGGGCCTTTGCCTCGTATACTTCTAGCACTGGTTTGATAGGTTTGGTGAGCGATTTTTTATGCTCTTTAACCAGCGCCCCCGTGATCTGGGTGAATTTCAACGTGGACAATTCCAAATGTCTATTCCACCGGTTATTATGGGAGACATGGATGCCCAGGTAAGGAAAGTTTGTTACCTCCTCCAGGATTTGGCCGTTCATTAAAAGCTTGCCAGCTCTGTAGCTTGGGTGTGGATTGAAGGTCATAAGCTTAGTCTTTGCCACGTTTACCTCCAAGCCATGATCTTTGCAGAAATTTTCGAAAATTGACAGAGCCCTTTGCATGCCGCACGGTGTTTTAGACACTATAAGGGTGTCGTCGGCAAACATTAGTATTGGTATAGGGACTCCTGCCAATTTGGGGGCGTCAGTGTTTGCTTGGAGCATGAAGTCAACTACTCCGTTGATATACAAGGAGAAGAGTGTGGGAGCCATGGCGCATCCCTGGCGCACACCTCTCTCAACAGGAAACTCTTGGGTTGTTTCCCCCCGACCACCCCATTGTATTTTTGAAAAGTTAGGCTCATGGAGTCTCCTAATTAGAGTCAAGAGCTCCGGAGGTAGACCTAGCTTTTCTAGGACCCACCAGAGATGCTCTCGAGGGACAAGGTCGAAGGCTGCTCTTAAATCCACAAAGGTGACATAAAGACTGCCTTTGCCTAGTTCAACTACCTTCCCAAGTAATTGTTTAAAGCGAAACACCTGGTCCACAGTGCTGGTGAATTTGCGGAAGCCCGCTTGGAGATTGGAAAGGATCTTATTAGCTTCTATCCAACTGAGTACCTCATTCAGTACCATCCTCCCAATGACTTTTTGAATTGTGTCAATTAGGCTGATGGGCCTGTAGTTCCCTGGGAGGGTTTTATCGCCCTTTTTATATATGGGGATTATAATAGCTCCCCCCCAAGATTTAGGTACTGGGGCACCTACAGCCACGGCGTTCGCGATTAGGGCGATGTACTTGCTCCAGGAAGCTTTATTACTAAGAAAAAGGTCAGATGGGACACCATCCAAGCCGGGGGTCCGCCCTGCAGCTACACAAGACAGGGCAACTAAAACGTCGTTAGAGCCAAAAGGCCCCGACGAGTAGGAAACATATGGGATAGAGCCCAAATTACTACAGTGGGGATCTCGTGCGTATTGGGGTTTGAAGTACCTCAGCCAATCGTCTTGGGTGACATGGTTCGCGGGGTTATCAGGGGAACCCCCTCTGCCCCACTTTAGCACGTTCCAGAATAATCTCGTGTCACGGGCATAGCAAGCATCCTTCAATTCAAGCCAATACGAAGCATCCCATTTTCGTTTAGCTTGAGTAATGCTTTTCCTGTAAGAGTGTCTAGCAGATTGGATGAGAGGTAAACTCCCGCTGGAATGGGCTTGAGCCAGGGTGACTCTTGCTCTTTTACATTGTTTATCGTACCACCTAGGTCGCTTGGACGGTGGTATGATGCCCTTTCTTGATTGTTTAAAAAAGAAAGCACGTAGGTCCTCGAAAAAAGACTCGTGTATTCTAGTTGCTTGTACATTTTGGTCCTGGGAATTCAAGGTTACTTCAAGGTTCGCATTAGTTGCAGAAAGAGTGGTGTCAATATGAGCCATTACTGAGGCGTTGGTCTTTACCAGAGACCATTTTAGCCTCCGCATATCGTTTGATGGGACACACGCCAAGGGATCCACAGTTGTTTCCTTGGTCAATGAGCAGGGTGAACCCCACCAACAATGGGAGACGCTAATGGGGTTGTGGTCGCTCTCTGGTCTTTTCTCCACCACCATATCTATAGGGTGACGCCACAGCCTCAAACAACAAAGGACGTAATCAATCCTACTGGCCGAGCGGCCATTATCAAAGGTATGTGCTCCCATCATGTCACCCTTTGTTCTGCCGTTCAGTGCCCGTAAGCCATTTCCAAGGCAGAATGCGTTTATCTGGACTGCTGCCGTAGACCACCTTTTGATGGGGGGTAACGAAAGAACTGGGATAACCCATTGACCGTCCTCGTCGGGATCAGTGCCCCCTTCCAAATCAGAATCTAAAAGGGGTTCGAAGGTGACATTAAAATCCCCAGCTACGATCAGGTCCCTCTGGCACGAGTTGGATTCAATGAGTGAGGTTAAAATATCCAACTCCCTTGACTTTTTCCCTTTAGTGCCCCGAAGGTAAATGTTATAAATATCCAGGGAGCACTTATGGTCAGAAGTTAATCTCACTAGTTGGATATCCGGGGACCCGGTGTCAATCGCGACAGCATGTGGAAACAGATCCTGGCGAGCCCAAATAATTAGGCCACCAGAAGGACGGCCTTTCGGGCCTTTCGTCGCTGGGACATGAAAGCTCAGGTAACCCGGCAAAAACCGAGCCTCGAGGGACCATGTTTCCTGCAATAAGCAGAGATCGTAATTATTTACAAAGCTAACCCATTCGGGGGAGTCGAGTTTAGTGTTGATGCCAGCCAAGTTCCATGACAAAAGGGTACCAGAATAGTTGCCGGGCCGTGTAGTGTGGAGCACGATAGATTGACTAGATGAGTTTTCCCTCTCACACAGGCCGGCTGGAGGTGATGTTAGAGCTCTAGGTGTTGTTTGAGATCCGGACCGGACCAAAGGAATGACCACCGGATCTATTGGTGTACTAACGGTTGCCCTCAATGTCACGGGATGAGAGGGGGGTGTCAGACTATGCAATTGTCACTGGCAAAAGCCTCCAGTGTAAAAATAAGCTAAATTGTGGGCCTCTATGCTGGATCTAGAGTCAAAAGATGTATGCTCAGTGATGAACCTAGGGAGGCGAGGGTCTTTAAAATTAACGATGATGCAGTCACCCTGCGTGTTTTTTGGTTGGGAGCCTATCCAATGGACCCTTCTAACAAAAAGAATCCGACCATTCAATTCATTCGGTATTGGTCTATGGATGTTAAGCCAATGACTTACTCTATTTTTTAGTTGTTCAAAGGATTCGTTTTTGTTGTTGGGAAGTTCGGGGACACCCGTTAATACCACGACGTATGGAAAAGATTCTTGTGGTAGATGTATTTGGGTCAGGGATGGCCTGGTTACATTACATGGGGGAGGGATATCAACAGTCGCGTTCGATCTTTCTGGGTTCGCGGTATTAGGGCCTGAGGGTACATTGCTTAACCGACCCGAGTGCCTCAGGGACTGACTATTTTGTTGCGCTCCCTCCCGCCGTGGTGGTTGTTGGGTATTTGAGGGTGACATGGGAGTATTCGTGGGGAAACCAATGCCTAAGGTAGGGAGGGCAGGAACAGAGGATAGGCCGCATGAGGGTGGGATGACAAGGGTTGGATTTGCTCCATGAGTGCAGTTAGTTTTCGGTATATCCCTAGTACACAGCTTAACAACATTCTTCAGTGAACAGAAGTTATCCAAAATGCATTGCACTAGTTTATCAACTTTAGTTACAACCTTTTCGATCCTTTCCAATAATGGAGAAATGAGAGATCGTACTATGCGTTCTAGCTGTGAGGTTATATTAGTAGGTTCGGGTGAGGGGGGGGCGAGTAAACTAGTTTCAGTCATAGGGTGGTGTGCGCTAGTACTTAAAATGACAGGGGGTACCAAGTTTTTGGTTGCCTTGGATATTTTCGGCTGCCTACCACCATCCTTACCCCCTCCCCTTTTCCTTTTCTGAGTAGCTGCACCGGTGGATGTGTTAGGTCTAGCCCCTGCTCTAGTCTGGTGGCGGGGGGCACTAGAAGAGATTCGGGGTACAACTTCCTCCTCTGGCACTACATCCATATTTATTGGGGGATTTATCAACCTCCCAGGTGGAGATGACATCTGCTGAGATGAATCAGACGTAGAAAGTAGTGATACCTCCTCCCTCTGCCGCTCTCTGGAAATGATTGGTGATTTAACGAGAGCAAGCGGGCCCAATGAGGAGCGCCTACCCGACAAAGAATCTAACGAAAGGCGTTTTTCAGTCATGGCTATCTCTTGTTCCAGTACCGAGACGGCACGTGTGATGAATTGGTCCATAGTCCCGGCTACTGTAGAGGGGGCTGTGAAACGCTTACCCTTTCCAGCCATTTGTCACAGGGCCACACAAATCAGTGGATTACAACAATCACGGGTTAGCCAAATGTCAGTGATCAAAAAGTCAAACTCTGCTGCAACTTACTTCCAGCGTTATCGGGGGGGAGGCCCAGCCCGGCCTCTTCCGGCCCCGGACGGCCACAGACGGCCCGCCCTCTGCCCGGGCTCAGCCCGGCGACGCCCGCGCGCGTCCCGTGACACGAAGGAAGCGCCAGATTTTGAAGCGCCTCCTGGCGCGGGAAAGGTTGTGGGCGGGTCTCTGGCTGCACAGGCTGCTGGGCAACGTAGTTTGTCCCCACTCGGTCGGCGACCGCTGTTGGTGCTTGCGGCGGCAGGGGACAAAGGGTTCAGCAGGGCAGGGCGCTCAGCGCACAGGACACACAAAGCGGCAGGAGTCAGCGTTACGCCCACAAATCTACAAAGAAGCAACCCCTATCACTCCCAGCAGTGCCCAGACACAGGAGGGGTGTGTGCAGAGTCCTCCCAGCAGTGCCCAGACACAGGAGGGGTGGGTGTAGAGTCCTCCCAGCAGTGCCCAGACACAGGAGGGGTGTGTGCAGAGTCCTCGCAGCAGTGCCCAGAGACAGGAGGGGTTGGTGCAGAGTCCTCCAAGCAGTGCCCAGAGACAGGAGGGGTGGGTGCCTAACACTCCCAGCAGTGCCCATGGAACGCAAAGGGTGGAGTAGGCACAGATACCATGCCCACAAATGTCAGTCAGGTGCACAAAGACCCTGCAGTACATGTACCACATGTGTGCGAGGCTGGGAGTATACGCATGCATAGCGCCGAAAAGAAAACATGTCCACATGAAGTCATGTCAATAGTCCACATACACAAGTACAATGACTACCAAGGATGCCACGAATGATGCAGGTGGAGACATCACTCAGCATGCATGTGCAAAGTTGAAGGAGTCCATCACACACCCAGCTAATGTACACACAGCTCAGCGCTAAATATTGGGAACACCCTGCAGGGAAGATGTCAGGGTACACAGGTGAAGGAATACACCTTGGGACAATTTCACCATGCAGTAACTGCTTACATGAACAGAGAAACCTAGCTAACACCGTGTGATGGCACACAGATACCAGGGTCCCCCCTATGACCAGCACACTACTATATTTCCCACACACCCAACACATGATTACCACCCAAAATCATGTAGCAGCCCCACCAACAGCAACATCAGAAAAGCAGTAGTGTTCAAAGGAAACAAAAATGGCTTTAATCAGCATGATCTTAAATAGTGTGTTCGTAGAAAGTTCAATATTTACAAAGCCCATAGGGCAGTCCATGAGTCACAGCTGGACGGGGGACACAGTGGGACGCGTGTCCCCTAGCTTGCCTGCACAGTCAGACTCCTTCGTCTTCCACAGCGGGGAGGGCATCATGTTGGGGGGAAGGACCAGGCACCGCCAGGACAGGAGGGCGAAGGGTAGGCGTCGTGGGATCAGGGATGGAGGACTCCACCACAGGGGGTGGGGCAGGGCCAAAGGCGGAGGCCAGGATCTCGCTGCACACCTTAGCAAGGTCCTCCACCATTTCCCCTGAACCCGAAGGAACCACAGGCCACAAGGAGGGGGGGGGCGGAGGGATGGGTCGCAGCGCCACTGGGAGAGGGTGTGGACAGGGGGGGGAACTCAACCACCCTGACCGGGGACTCCCTTGATCGCTTGCGGGGTGGTGTCACAGTGGGGCTCAGGGACAGAGCGGCCATGAAGGAGTCCTTGCCGGATATGTGGCCAGGAGAGCTGAGGGGAGGGGATTTGGAGGGAGTGGATTGGGTGGAATGCGGACTCCCACTCTGGCTGCGTGTCTTACGTTTGCCCCCCGACCCAGTGGGTGTGCCTACCTCAGCCTGTGTGTGCGTGCCAGGAGGTGTGCGCATGACCTTCCCTGCTGGTGTGGTGCCTGTGTCTGTTGTGGTGGGTGCATGCTGACGTCTGGGTGTACGTGGGACAGGCATGGGAGTGGGAAGTGTGGATGGGGCAGGGGTAGGGGGAGGGACGTAGCGCTGCAGGAGACCCACTGCTGCAGTCAGTGTCAAGTCTATGGACCTCAGCAACTGGCGTTGGTCAGCCTGCGACGAAAAAATGCCCTCCAAGTATGCCTCCATGTTGTGCAGCACTTGGCTGTGGCCATGGAGGACATTAAGGATCGCAGCCTGACCAACCTGCAACTGCCGCTGGATGTCCAAAGACTCGGCATTGGCGGCAGCAGTGGAGACAGGGGCAGGGGGTGCGGTGCCTGGCAGGAAGGAGACATGTGGTGACCGTGGACGTTGGGAAGGGACACGAGCAAGTGGGAGGCGGCTGATGGCAATGGAGGGGGCGGGGTGCGATGTTGTTCCGCTGTCAGCTGCTGGTGCAGCCTCCGCCCACTCGGAGAGATCATCCTCGGACCCGTCGGCTTCATATTCGGTGGTGCCAGTGGACAGGTCCTCGGCCTCACTCTCCTCCGCCTCTGTACCACTCAATGTGCCAGCCACGATGTCAACGCTGGCACTGGTGCTCGGTCCCTCTGCTCCGTCGGTGCTCATGTCTCCCTCCGTGTCCCCCGACGATGCTGTGGGCAAGGTGAAGAGACAGCAATTAATCACACACCTGTATACATATGTCACATGAGTCCAATCTACATAGGTTACAGTGCATAGCCTGAAAAGAAAGATCAGTAACACCTAAAAAACAAGGTACAGATGTAGGGCATGCAACACACAGTTGGTTGACCCACCATGCCAATGAAAATCCATGGAGAGCATGACACAATAGCAAATGACATGAAATGGAGTTTGACATAGGAGCCAGGCCCTGGGGACAATCCAGCACTGCATCTGCACCACACAGCGTTGCCGAAAATAGGGATGAGGAGGGACCATATCCATGAACTTGAGGCACATGCTGCATAGGTAATACTGATAACATGGCCAACATGACTGGCTCACTGCACCTTGAGTGTATGTCCAGACAAACATCACACACTGGCCAGACCTAGCAAGGAGAATTCTGGTTTTGACATGTCGGCTTGGCCCGCTCCAACCACCCCCTACATGAGACAATTTGTTGAGACACAGGTGGCACTTACATCTCTTAGTCTGGGTGAAATACACAGGGGATGCATAAATGCAAGATTGGACGCCAAATACCCGAGGTGCGCCTGTCCAAATAATCATGTACAAATGGTCATCGTCAGATGATTGTAACAAGAGACACAGGCACTGGCCACTGTGACTATGAACAAGGAAAATCAGGTCAGGCTGTAAATTTCACGTCAATATACATGGTGCCAGGGGACAATGGCACAGAGCACAACCTATGCTGTAGACACTGAGAGTGTCCACGTTTTGTGATGACACACATGACACCTAGGAAAATATGCCCCAGGGGACAGTAGTGGCAACACAACTCCATAACTCCATGGTCCTGATTGGGAATGACTGCAACACACGCCACCATCCCTGCACTATGCGTATCGCACACTCATGCACATCATGTCACAGGCCACAACATAGGACATGCGCGCTGTAAGGCATGACACTTGTGAGACTAACTCCCATGTCTGGACTCAGCATCAGTGCCAACTGACATGGAACCCACATGTACTGAACTGGACAGGGCACAGGCAAGGTCCCAAAACCTGTTACACACCACCCCCACACATGATGCTACAGGCATAGTTCACGTGGAGAAAGGGCCAGCCTACATTACCTTGGGAAGGAGTGACTACACACAGACCAGGGAACACATTGCAAGGAGGGGAAGGGAGGCAGGAGAGCACAGCTATACTGTGGGTAACTGGATCTGCACAGCACCTTTAAACCCTGGCAGTGAATCCATGCAACTGTGCACTTACAAATGCTGGTGAAACACAACAAGCACACATGTACCTACCCCTTCCTGCTGCTGCTTCTCCTGTAAGCGCCTCTCCAAGTCTGGAAATACCACCGGCAGCACACGCTTGTGGATGTGGGTCAGTCGGCGGCGCCCGCGGTTCTTATGGCTCTCAGGTGAGTCTCCCAGCAGGACCCGTGCGATCCTCCATGTCCAGCACCGAATATCCTGCCAGCGTATCCTCACCTGGGACAGGCGCCGCTTCCGACCATCCGCACTCCTCACGGCGCTGACGGCGGTCAGCCATATCTGCTACTTGGCAGAGGCGCCTACCTGTGAGGATGAACAAGTGACACTACATCAATACACCTGGCGCATGTCACAGGGACACATATTAGAACACATTTGCTGTTTACAACAAGGCATAGTATGCATCCAACGCATTGCACCTTTGTCATAGGGACATGATCCTCTGGGGAAGGGCAAAAGCAGTACGTGCCATTGAAAGGACACAGGTGGAATGAGGGCAACTACACAATCAATGATCCAGGCTCACACTGTGCATCACAAGCTACACCAGGATAATGTGTAGCACCTCTAAGCAGTCACATGCCACAGGCCACTGACGCTACCCCAGCAGAGTACACAGACACACACAGGCACAGGACATTCACCTGCCATTGCCAAATGCAGCGACATACCTCACTCTGCACATGTGCCACTAGACGGGGGGGGCTCACAGGTGTGGGGCTGGCTCTGCACGTCAGACACACAGCACTGCTCCCTGCTCACATCACATGGCCAGGGTATATCCATCCCTCATGCAGCTGGGGTGCTACACTCCACATATGCACCCACCCACATGACAGGGGACTTACACACACACCGATGTCCAGGGTACGAACACATCATGTGGACACACTCAGCACAGGTACACAGAACTAACACACATCTGTGGGCACAGTCACCTGTCACACTGGGCTGACCACATAATCACATAAGGACTGTAGAGGCTACATTCCCAGGAGGACAAGACAGGCAGAATGTGGCATGCACCATGCAGTGATTGTCACAGTAAACACAATGCAAGTGAGGACGGCAGACATGCACCACAGCATGCACTGGCTGGGAGACATCAGGCATTCCCCCCCCCCCGGGACCCCCCCTACAGTACATAGCATGTGTGCCACACCTGGACACAATGCCAGAAGTCACACTCACAAAAAAGGGACACAGTCTGTGCCGGTGGACTCTGCACTCACCTGATACCCTGGTCGCCCATACAGCATGGGGTACTGTGGGAGGATCACATCCAGCAAAGCCAGGTTCTCCTCCAGGGTGAAGGGCTGTGACCTCTCCACAGACCTTGAAATGGTTCCAGGGAATCAGCAGCAGCAGCTGGGTCGTGGAATACAAAGATGTGCAGGCAAGTGCCCCCTCATGAGACCTGGCTGCCTTATATCTGCCTTGCTGGCCTGTTTCATGCACAGGAGTACAGAGTGATTGGTCACTCACATTTGCATCCTATGTTTCCTCCAATCCCTTCAAACCTAGCACAGTCAGTGGGTTCTTATTGTGTTTTTTTCTTCAGCATGATGTCAACCCCACAAACACATTGCAACAAAGTAGATTCATTCCAACTGACTTCTGCTGTGCACCTTCCAGAACAAATTCAAACTTTAAACTTGGTCTCCATGACAAGCAGCATGCATGTAGGCCTTTATACTTGTCCCTCATGTGTCCCCTATGTAATTTGGAGCTTCACACACAGGTACGGTGCGTTCCGGGGCCCTAGGGCACCCCAAATGCATATCAACGGCCCGTACAGGCGTGTGTACGCTCCGTACCACTATGGGTGTTCTCGCGTATGCGTACTCATGGTGGTACGGCCCGTACACACGCCTGTACGCTCACTATCACTATGGGTGTTCTCGCGTATGCGTACTCATAGTGATAGTCAGCGTACAGGCGTGTGTACGGGCCGTACCACTATGGGTGTTCTCGCGTATGCGAACTCATAGTGATAGTGAGCGTACAGGCGTGTGTACGGGCCGTACCACCATGAGTACGCATACGCGAGAACACCCATAGTGATAGTGAGCGTACAGGCGTGTGTACGGGCCGTACCACTATGGGTGTTCTCGCGTATGTGTACTCATAGTGATAGTGAGCGTACAGGCGTGTGTACGGGCCGTACCACTATGAGTACGCATACGCGAGAACACCCATAGTGGTACGGCCCGTACACACGCCTGTACGCTCACTATCACTATGAGTACGCATACGCGAGAACACCCATAGTGGTATGGCCCGTACGGGGAACAACCTTTACAACGCAACTTTTACAATGCACTACACTTACAACGCATTCTTTACAACGCAAAATCCACTACAACGCATTCCATTACATCGCATGACACTACAACGCATTTTTAAAAACTACCTTTACAACGCATTCCATTACATCGCATACTACACTATCCAACACTTACCCTACTGTTGCACCCCCTGGAGTTAGAATAGTAATTTTTACCCCTATACTATCCAACACTTACCCTACTGTTGCACCCCCTGGAGTTGTAATAGTAATTTTTACCCCTATACTATCCAACACTTTCCCTACTGTTGCACCCCCTGGAGTTAGAATAGTAATTTTTACCCCTATACTATCCAACACTTACCCTACTGTTGCACCCCCTGGAGTTAGAATAGTAATTTTTACCCCTATACTATCCAACACTTTCCCTACTGTTGCACCCCCTGGAGTTAGAATAGTAATTTTTACCCCTATACTATCCAACACTTTCCCTACTGTTGCACCCCCTGGAGTTAGAATAGTAATTTTTACCCCTATACTATCCAACACTTTCCCTACTGTTGCACCCCCTGGAGTTAGAATAGTAATTTTTACCCCTATACTATCCAACACTTTCCCTACTGTTGCACCCCCTGGAGTTAGAATAGTAATTTTTACCCCTATACTATCCAACACTTACCCTACTGTTGCACCCCCTGGAGTTAGAATAGTAATTTTTACCCCTATACTATCCAACACTTTCCCTACTGTTGCACCCCCTGGAGTTAGAATAGTAATTTTTAGCCCTATACTATCTAATACTTACCTTAAATGCAATTTAATATTATGCGTTGTAATGGTATGCGTTGTAAAGGTAGTATGCGTTGTAATGGAATGCGTTGTAAAGGTAGTTTTTAAAAATGCGTTGTAGTGTCATGCTATGTAATGGAATGCGTTGTAATGGATTTTGCGTTGTAAAAAATGCGTTGTAAGTGCATGCGTTGTAAAAGTGTACGTTGTAACGACATACATCCAGCCCGTACACGCCTGCGTACACTCACTATCACTATGGGTACACATACGGCAGCACTCCCATAGTGATAGGGAATGTACACAGGCCCTATTTGCGAAAGTACGGTGCCTTTCACACATCACAGTGGTGACAGGCAGCACACAGGAAGGAATAGGGCTGACATACTTGTCCATGGATGGACATCAAGCCATTGTCTGGGCAGTACTACATGTGTGGGGCACAGGTGTGAAAGGCTGTGATGTGGCAACTCACTCCTGAGTCGAGAAGGCACCAGATGTATGATGAGATGTGTACAGATGTTATGTGTGACGGTGCAATGTGTGCCGGGCATGCCCTTGACTCCTTTGACATGTGTGCATGTCGTACTGCACACTTGGGATGAGCGTCACTGGCATGGCACGGTCAACAACACACGCAAGTGTCCCCTGATGCCCGCTACAGGGGTTACCACACCAGACAGGTCACTACCCACGGTGCACCTTGTGACTATGTCATGTATGTGTGGGGGTTCACATTGGGTTGATGTTGGTGCTCCCTCAAAAGCATCAGCTGTTGCAGCAACCAACATGTGTCTGTGTGTAGATTGACATGGCACACTGTTCCGCACACCAGGCCACATGTGGTACCCGATGTGAGGTGCGTATGTATGCATGGGACACAGAGTAGCGTAACAAGGACATGTCTCCATCCTCTGTATGAATGTGTGGTGAGTCATCACATGTACACCTTCATGGCAAGGTGTGTGGCCTGTCCTAGTGTAATGTCATGTGACCTGTGGCTCTAGTGTTCCGCTACCAGTCTCTGCAATCGACATCCTACTTCTGCTGATGTGTGGATGTATGTCACTCCTGTCTTGCGTCTGGCTGTTCACTTACACTGGGACACAGCTAGTCCCATGCCATGGCATGTGGAGGTTCACAATCTCCGTGTGTAGCTGGGTCTTGGTAGGAGTGTCACCTGGCAGCCATACGTGTCCAGGGCATGTTGCACATACCTGACTCCGTATGTAGCATATGTGTATTGACAGATTAACATGTGCTCAGTACATATACATTTTTGTTGTAGTGCACTCACTCTTCCTTGTCACTTCCAAATTACTGCAGAGCGCCGCCTCTTCCCCGACCAATTCCGGACTTGGCTGCCATGCGGGAGAATGACTGTATCCGGTGCTACCGCTTCCCCCAACGGTTGATTCTGGAGTTGACGGCGAGACTGGCACCACACCTGCAACCGCTGCACAGGTATCCTACGGCACTGACACCCAAGCTGAAGGTAATGGCAGCCCTACATTTTCTTGCCACGGGTACCTTTCAAAATACCATTGCTCATGTTGGTGGCATGTCCCAGAGCATGTTCTGCCGTGTGCTGCATGATTTCTTAGAGGCCATGTTGCTTCACCTGGATGACTTCATCCATTTCCCAACCCCTGAAATGTTGACTGGGGTCAAGCGTGGATTCTATGCCCTGGGAGGGATGCCCCATGTCATTGGGTCCATAGATGGGACACATGTGGCTTTGGTACCACCACAGGCACAGGAGGTAGCGTACAGGAATCGCAAGCACTACCACTCCATCAAT
The DNA here is from genome assembly GCF_964204655.1 of Triturus cristatus. Taxonomy (NCBI): domain Eukaryota; kingdom Metazoa; phylum Chordata; class Amphibia; order Caudata; family Salamandridae; genus Triturus; species Triturus cristatus. The sequence goes on along the minus strand of NC_140580.1, from coordinate 1,171,653,768 downwards.
GCCCTTGTGGTGTGTCTATCCAACATGGTGATTTCACATGTCTGTGCTCGTTTTCCAGGATCAGCACACGATGCCTACATCATGAGGCGTAGCAGGGTGCCTGAAATGATGACGCAGCTGCGCAACGAACGAGCATGTGTTGTTGGTGGGTACACTCTGTCCGTCCTGTATTTTGCGTAGACTTCCAGCACGACCGCTTCTCCTGTCCTACTTATGTCCATGTGCTTTCCATGTAGGGGACGCTGGCTATCCAAACATGCTATGGCTGATCACACCTCTCCGCAACCCCATCACGCCAGCCCAGCTCCGCTATAACACCGCCCATGGCCGGACAAGGCGAGTGATAGAGAGGACATTTGGCCTCCTGAAGAGCCGATTCCGATGCCTCCACAAGACCGGCGGCGCCCTCCCATATGCCCCGGCGAAGGTCTGCAAAATCTTCATGGTCTGCTGCATGCTGCACAACATGGCAGTTGAGAAAGCTGTGCCACTCATCCTGGATCAAGATAATCAGGACCATCCACCCGTGGAGGACGAAGGGCTTGGCAATGGGGCTAGTGATGTGGAGGATGTGGAGCCGCAAGAGGACATCCGGACTCGGCTCATATGTGACTTCTTTGCTTAGTGGTGAGTACCAGTTTCTGAGTGTGCACGCATTGGTCCCCGTGTGGCATGTGTTGCGATGTGTGTGTCCATCTGCATGTATGGCACGTGAGTCAGAGGTGTGTGTGGATGTGTCACTGGAGTGATGGTGCCAGTGATGAGTGTATTTCCCCAGTCATAAGTGTGACCTAGCATGTTGTCATCCATACATGTGTCGAGTACATGCACATGCAAGTGGCTGTGCTTTTTGTGGCTGACTTCTTGTGTGTCTCTCTTCCCCAGGTACTTGCGCATGCCGTCTGCTGGTTGCATTGTTGTGGCACTGCTATTCCTCATGGACACGTCATCGTGTGCTGACTCCGCGTTACACGCACGGACAAGTTTGGAAGTCTCCTTAGGGTAAGGGATGCATCAGGGGTGTATTGGGTGTGGCAGTTGTTCACGATGTATGCACACTGCCCCATTCGATGTTTGGTTCCTCTGCAGACATGTCGCATCACCATGGTACACATGACATGCAGATGGGTACACCTGAATAGATGGTCAGACTTGTTGACAGTCATCAGTGATGGGATTGTGGAATGTGATGATGGCATCAATGTGTGTTACACTGCCCTCGGACACATACGGTTTGCATTGGCTTGACATGGTGTGGGACTTCCACATCAGCGGTTCAATGGTGTATGGCAGGCTCTCCGTGAGCAGCAGGGGGTGTTTAGCTGTTAGCTGACACTTGTGTGCCAGTTCCATGGATATCACGCATTTGTGCTGCAGAAGGGGGGTGCCAGTGTTGGACCCACATGTTACTCCACATGACCTGTTCATGTGTACTCCGAGTTGCCTCTGCAATCCCAAATACATGACTAATAAAGGTGTCCCTATGCCTCCAAGGTGCCTCTTCTCAGTCAATGCTGGTGTGTTGCCATGGGGCATACGGCATGTCTGGCATGGTTTACCGTGATAGTGGCTATGTGTCTATGTGTAGAGTAGCAAGATGCAAGGTGTTTGTGTGGGATTAGACTGTGTATTGTGCATGATGTCCATGACTGTGTGGGTATTGTGACATGTGCCATCCCCATGCATCCAACGTTGGCCAGGCCACCATCCTCTGCATCCACCTGACTCAAGCTTGCAGGACATGGTTCTGCCACCTGTCCACACATACCTGGGTGCCCCCCAGGACACTCCACATGATCCCTGACCTCTGCGCATGGCTGTCGCTGTACTCAATATGTCTGTCGGCACGGTTGTGCGGCCCCCCCCCTCAGCTGGTTGGGCCCATCACGGGTGTGTATGGTGCTCCATGCCTGTCTTGCCTAATACACAGTGACCCGTGTGTCCTGTGCCAGACTCAGGCCCCAGGGTGTGGATGGTTGAAGTCAAATGAGAACTCAGGCATGGTTAGACTTTACAAGACACATGTAAGGTAATAATGCAACCAGTAGGCATCTTCTCTTCATGGTGTGACTTTTTATTTTAGTGGGGGGGGGGTTGACATGAGGGGCTTTCCGGGTGTGTGGAATCCAAAGTTCACTAGGGGAGTTGGTGTCCTTGCCATTTGAAATCCTCAGAGTCCATGCCACAGTCTTTGTCAACATTGGTCAGACAGTGACCAGCAAGGCCATGTGGCAGAGAATGTCTTTTGATGCTGTGCTGCTGTTGCTGCAGTGGGCCAGGTGCCAGGCCAGGTGTCCTGGGAGATGGTGCTGTGGCGCCGACCCTCACGGTCTTTTACGTGGACGACCCGCCCTCCTGCGGGGACCCTCAGAAGCAGGCCGTGACGATGTTTGGGATGCTCCATCGGATGTTTCCTCCTCCTTCTCCTGATCCCTCCCTGTGGGTGGTGATGTTCTACGCCTGATGGCACAGGGAGGGTTGCCCATGTTGTCGGCCATCCGACGGAGTGTACTGTTAATTCCCGTGAACACCGTCACAAGCTCAGCCTGTCTGTCCTCCATCCGCCGTTGGTGTTGCTGTAGACAGGCATGTTGCTCCGCATGTTGCTGGGCCTGCTGGGTCTTGATCTCCTCGAGGATGGACACAACCTGGGCCATGCCCGTGGTGTCCTGCCGGTATGTGTCCAGGATGTTTCGGACATGGGAATATACCGGTTCCCCAGCCAACTGGTCAGGCTCGCGCCTCCGCCATCCTCCACTCCCACCACCCCTGCCCACTTGCACCTGGCCTGCCCTTGTGGGCACATCGGGTCTCTGGGACGCCTGAGGGGTGGCATTGGCGTTGTCGCCTGCCTCCTCCTGGGTGCCCGGGACACCGTGTCCCTCCTGGCCAGCCTGGCTGCTTTGTGGTGGTGGGGCAGGGATCCTGGGTGTCTCCTGGGATGTGGCAGGAGTGGGGGTGGTGGTTGGCCCGGTTGTACCTGACGCAGGTGCTGCAGGTCGTTGGACACCAGAGGGGCCAGGTTGGTCGGGGTCGGGTTCGTCCACAGAGTGGTGAGAGTCGTCGCTGCCGGTGGCTCCTTCATCCCGCTGAGCCGGGTCCTGTGAGTCTTCCCCCCCAGTGTTGGGGGGTGATCCACGACGTTGACCTGTGTGTGAGAGAGACAATGTTAATTTTGTTCCATGCAACATCCATGTTTCATTCGTTTCAAAGTTGGAACATTTCCTCTGGGAATTTGGTTATGTCTTGCATTCCACTCACAGTGCACTTGTGCATGGGTATGTCTCTTGGGCACAGCTTTGGCGACTTTACCTATGTGTGGCACAGTCTTACTTGCTGCGTCAAGTGTGACTGCAGTCAGCAGTGGAGTGGGCAGGTGAGCCGTGCATTGGCGCCTTCCGTGTAGCACTGTACGTGGGCACATGGAGTTGTTCCACACACTTATATGATGCAGGTAGCTGTCGTTGTGCTCGTGCACAGGTTGTGACATGGCCCTGTGTTTTGCCATGGAGGAGAGGGGGGGTTCTGGCACTGGCCACCCTTGTCTACATGCACGCCGTCCACCTGCTGACGAGCAGACATTCCCACACACCACAAGGCTGATTTGCTCTCCCTGTGTCTCCCTCCCTCTCTGTCCCCCTCTCCCTCCCTCTGTGTGTCAGCCTCCTCCCTCTGTCCGTCTCCCTGTGTCTCCCTCCCTCTCTGTCCCCCTCTCCCTCCCTCTGTGTGTCAGCCTCCTCCCTCTGTCCGTGTCCCTGTGTCTCCCTCCCTCTCTGTCCCCCTCTCCCGCCCTCTGTGTGTCACCCTCTGTCACCTCAGCCCAGCTTCCTGGGCACACACTGTTAGCAGATCTTTGAATGGCCCTTGGATTGTTGATGTGAGTTTGTTTCTGATCTCCAGGCACCCATTGGGTGTAGTGTCTGTGTCTGCGCTGCTGCTGTGGTGGTGTGTGCTGCCACTCTTTCATAGTGTTGGCTGTTCATTAGCTGCTGTCATGTGCAAGAACGTGCCGTCACCCCCATGTGTTGATGCAAGGCGTCCGCCATTTGCTGGCAAGTGTTTGTCTGGCTGTGACCTAGGCCATATGGGCAGGGGGCATTGTTGTCTGCTTCTGAGTTGCACTATGTGATTTTTTGGGCCCACCCTCCAGCCATCCGGCTTACCGTGTCATGTGTTGGTGTCTTCTGTGGCCTGGGACTTGACATTGTCCAGCTGGGTGCATTCGGCATGGTGACGCCAGTGGCATGTGTGTGTTCATGGAGTGTGGTTGAGTCATGCGATAGCTTGGGGTGGTTGCGTGCCTGTTTGTGAGTTTGGTTGTGGATGACGTTCCCCCCATGTGAGGTGAGTTGTTTGTGTACTCACCCGGCTCTCGGAGTCCATCTACTCCGTCCACTGCCACCACCTGCAGTATGGCCATCACCCTCTCCTCCCAGGGATGGTAGTGTACGGGTCTGCGGGCCGGCCCTCCTCCAGTGACGTTGGCCTGGTTGTGTTCATCGGTCATCTTGGCTCGGACCCTCCTCCGCAGTTCGTACCACCTGGCTTGGCATTCCTGCTTGTTCCTTCTGGTGTCCGCAACAGCATTCACAGAATCGACGATGGTCTGACACATGGCTGTTTTTGCTGAAGTGCTGGTCTGTCTGACCAATGTTCCAAAGAGGTGTGGCTCGACTCTGAGGATTTCATCGACAAGGACCTCCAACTCTCGGCTAGTGAACTTTGGATTCTTGTTAGTGGGCATGGTTAGGGGTGTGGGTGTGGATGGTGGGGGGGTGTGGATGGTTGTGGGTGTGTGGGTGTGGTTGTGCAGGTGTGTGTGTGAATGTGATGAGGGGCTGTTTGTGAAGGTGTGTGTGTGAAGGTGTGCAAGTGTAAGGTGTGGTAAAGCTTCTAGTATGGTGCTGTAGGTTGTCTGTGGGGTCTGGCAGCAGTGAGTCTGTTGCAAAGGCTCATGGTTTGTGTGTGTGGGCCCTTTTTATTGGTCCATTGGTGGGTGTGGCTGTGTTTGAACTTTGGGTGGGTGTGTTATAAGGAGTGGTTGTGTTTTGGGTCTCTGTTTTTGATTTTGGCAGTTGCAGGTCAGTGAATGTGTTGTTTTAGTGGTTGTTGGACATGTTTTGTGGCTTTGTGCCATTCGAATGGTGTATTCTTGTGTCGTTTTGGTTTGTCCTGGTTGTGTACGTGCGTTTTTAGCGTGTGTACGGTGTGTACATGGGCCATTTTGTTGTACAGTGCTGTCCTTGTGTGTGGCTTGGTACGACTCGTACATGCGCGATGTTGTGTGAAGGTGGTGATGTTGGGGCCTGGGGTGCGCTCCGTACTTAGAATGTTGGGGTGGGGGTACGCTCCATGCATACGCGGGTGGGGGTACGACTCTAACGTACACGGATGTACATACACCGGGGTACGACACGTACACGGGTGTACATACACGGGGGGTAGGACACGTACACGGGTGTACATACACAGGGGGTACGACACGTACACAGGTGTACATACACGGGTGGGGGTACGACTCTAACGTACACGGGTGTACATACACGGGGGGTACGACACGTACACGGGTGTACATACATGGGTGGGGGTACGACTCTAACGTACACGGGTGTACATACACGGGGGTACGACTCGAACGTACACGGGTGTACATACACGGGGGTACGACTCGAACGTACACAGGTGTACATACACGGGGGTACGACTCGAACGTACACGGGTGTACATACACGGGGGGTACGACTCGGATGTACACGGGTGTACATACACGGGGGGGGTACGACGCAAACGTACACGGGTGTACATACACGGGGGTACGACTCGGATGTACACGGGTGTACATACAGGGGGGGGTACGACTCTAACGTACACGGGTGTACATACACGGGGGGGTAGGACACATACACGGGTGTACATACACGGGGGTACGACATGTACATGGGTGTACATACACAGGGGGGGTACGACACGTACACGGGTGTACATACACGGGGGGTACAACACGTACACGGGTGTACATACACGGGGGTACGACTCGAACGTACACGGGTGTACATACACGGGGGGGTACGACACGTACACGGGTGTACATACACGGGGGGTATGACTCGAACGTACACGGGTGTACATACACGGGGGGTATGACTCGAACGTACACGGGTGTACATACACGGGGGGTACGACTTGGACGTACACGGGTGTTCATACACGGGGGGTACGACTCGAACGTACACGGGTGTACATACACAGGGGGTACGACTCGGACATACATGGGTGTACATACAGGGGGGGTACGACTCTAACGTACACGGGTGTACATACACGGGGGTAGGACACGTACACGGGTGTACATACACGGGGGGTACGACACGTACACGGGTGTACATACACGGGGGTACGACACGTACACGGGTGTACATACACGGGGGTATGACACGTACACGGGTGTACATACACGGGGGGTACGACTCAAACGTACACGGGTGTACATACACGGGGGGTACGACACGTACACGGGTGGGGACACGACTCGAACGTACACGGGTGTACATACACGGGGGGTACGACACGTACACGGGTGTACATACACGGGGGTACGACACGTACACGGGTGTACATACATGGGTGGGGATTCGACTCGTACATGGGAGGGCTGGGGGGAGTGTTTGGCGCGTATGCGGGCACATGTCTCCATGGTTGCTATGGGAGTTCGGTGCGGACGGTGTTTTTTCCATACGGTTGTAACATCGGACGCACGGGATGGATCGTGATTCCGCGGTCGGACTTCACTTTTCACATTTGTACGGTAAATCGTCCGAGGACGTGTCGGACACATTTTCCGACACGAGGACGTGTGGGGAATGATTCCCAATGCGATTCGTATGGTCTTTTTCCCATGCGAATCGTAATTGGCAGTTTGTACGGCACTTGTACGATTCGTACGGTAAAAAGACCGGATACGAGTCGTACGGGGAAATTTTTTACCGGATCGTAATTGCCACCAAAATGTTGTATGAAGAGGTGAGATTTTCCCCAAAAATCCCCTTGATTGTACACTGTATATCACTTTCAATTTGTAAGACAATTTCATGGAGTCTTTCCTGGGGGGGGGCAACTCGTTATCAGTTTCTCTCGCCTCCAGACAAGGACGCAGTGCCTCCCGCACTATGGTAACCTCTGCTGCGCTGTCAAGCAGAGTCACCGCCCAAGTCCAATCTAGAAGTTGTGTTCTCACTGTCTGAGGCATATTTAGCTATTAAAGCGGCAACTTTCTTCACTTGATACGGGGTTCTAATACAAGGCAGACCCTCTTTTTTGGCTTTAACATCAAACCGTCGAGGTTGATCCCGTCCCTGTTTTGTGGTCAAACCTTTGCCACAATTCTGGCATTCCCCTCCACTGACTTGAGAGTCCGATGTGTCCTGTAAAGAACGAGGAGAGCACTGATCAGGGACTTGAAATCTATCAGGAGTCTTAATTTTTGTGCGGTCGCTCAAGTCATAAGTACGCTCCGAAGACTCGGGTGTCAGTGAACCAGCACGTAAACCCTGCTTCTGTTGGTGCTGTCCCTGTTTTTTATTCTTCCAGTTCTTTTTAGGAAAGAACGGGCGCCCATGCTTTTCAGTCTGGGATTTTTGTTGAGTTTGAACTTGAGCCTGTGGTTGCGTAAAAGGCTTAACTCCCAGACTATTGCGCCCTATGGTCTTATATGCTTTAGCAATAATCTTCGGCAATTTGCGTGGCTTGTCCACGTCAGCAACAGCCTCCAAGCGTTGTGCCACCTGTAAACTTACTGCATCACCTTTAACACTAGCAAGAATCATATCGGAAGCAATATCTAACACCCCCACCAGTTTCATTCCCATTTCCAGGGCCGCCACGGCCCCATGTTCATCCTGAACACGTCTAATCACGGAAGGCAGAACGGTCATTGAAGGGGGGGAAGAAACACATTGTATATACCGCTGCAAACACTTTACCCTAAGTGTTACAATCAGCAATTTCGGAAACTAGGTCTTTAGGCAAGCACACTGTCAAAATCCTGTGCTTCTCCACAGGTGTCGTGTTTGGAAAAACAGCTTCAAGTTGCCTAAACTTTTCAGCAAGCCGATAAGGAAGTGAACGCTTGCCCATCACAGAATTAATCATTAACGGACAAATCACCACACCACCAGGTGCAGGTGGTTGCGCAGCAATGCCAGGTGGTCCCACCTGGAAGTTGCACGGCATGAACTGAATAATAGCTCTATGTATGCGTATGCGAAGCATGTAATATGCGAAGCTCTGTGATCGTAGCAGTTAAATAACGTGAGTGTGGGGTATACCCAGCCAATACAGGCCATGTGGCCCCATCTATTGATAAGGGGCCTAAACGGGCAGGTGTCATTAGGTGAGGAAGGGTGCCATTAAACCATATTTGGTTTTCCCAAGCTGTTAGCGGAACCTCAGGAGAACTATAAGGCCTATATTCCTGAGGAAGGGCCATGGCAGAATATTCGTGAAACAAATTGTCTGTTCCATCGACTGCTGGAAATGTGACCCAGGAATAAAATACCTCGAAGTGGTAGGCTGCATCCACTTCCACAACAAATATAAGTGCAACACCAGCATCAGGTACACCATATTGAGTCAAACAACCTCTGAGCAGTGCACGGTTAGGAGGCGAATACCAATTGCCATAATCAATGATAGAAAATAACAACCTATGCGTGTCAGTGCAATAACGGGGTAATAAGAAAGAGAAAAACCTTTTAAAATTCAAGCTAGAAAAACCTATAAAATATCACAATATAGGAGGCTACACTGTCACAACGGTCTCCGGAAACAGAATTGAGGGGATTGTGGACTAGCACAAGCACTACTCAGAAGTCTTGTAGACAAGAACCAGACCAAATGTTGGCGGCGCCATGTTGCGGGGATTCTGCACATACACAGAACTATGCGCAGGAAAACAGGACCTCAGTGTATAGAGGCTGTACCTTCCTACCACCTTAGTACCCATAACCTTAAAACGAACTAGCTATAGTGTCTCATTCGTTCTCCTACATAATCATGAAGCTACAAATGATTAGACAACCAGAACACAACAATCCCGACTCTCTCAGGGATCGCGGTAGGAAGACACACCCTTTCGCTCGCACACTCGTACTTGTCCACAATAAGAATTGGCAGAGTCACTGTAAGAGTTCAAAATGTTTATTTTAACTCTCGTGCTCTACAATGCAGTATACGAGCCACTACCAGCAGCAAAATGCATAAACTCAGAACAATTAGCATGGTTACAATTCCATAGAATATAAAGGGGTTGTCATCATATACAGACAGTGGAAAAAGGACTATAAGGCCTAACCACCCTCCCCGTGACTGGAAGAAGTTTTATTGTATGAAAGAAGATCTCTGGGCTTTGTCAGCAGACCCCATACCTTAAAGCCTAGATGTAAGGTTTACATCATAGGAACAGAATAGCTCTTCTCCAAGGAAAGGTCTCTCTCCAAATGTGTGTTTGAACAACATGCATCCCCGTAATATCAAAGCACGAGTCTTCAGCAGTGCAGCTGTGTTTAGCATGTTTTGTCTAGGAGCTCGGGACTGACCAGAACAGAATAACAAAGGGCATTATTTATCGACCTTGCACATCGTGTTCAGACTAAACTCCAGGAATTAGCAGAGAACGTGAAAAGTAGACAGTTTTCATGTGAAAGGCATAAACAGAGTCTTGCAAATAAAGTCATGTAGTAACGTGCGCAAAAGCAGCATCATGGCAGCAGAGCTCATGCTAACTTAGCAGTGTCAACGACGATCCTAATGACCATTCTCTTCTTAGATCTATATTGCAACACACGTTCTCTTCTTTTATTTATATTGCAGCACCCTTTCTCTTAGATCTATTTTGCAGCAACCTTTCTCTTCTTAGATTATATTGCAGCACCCTCTCTTCTTAGATTTATATTACAGCCCACTTTTCATATTATAGTGCAGCACCCTTTTTCTTCTTAGATTATGGTGCAGCACCCTTTCTCTTCTTAGATTAATATTGCAGCACCCTTTCTCTTCTTAGATTATGGAGCAGCACCCTTTCTCTCCTTAGATTATAGCGCAGCACCGTTTCTCTTCTTAGATTATACTACAGCACCCTGTCTCTTCTTAGATTATAGTGCAGCACCCTTTCTCTTTTCAGATTACAATGCAGCACCCTTTCTCTTCTTAGATTTATATGCAGCCCCCTTTCTCTTCCTAGAATTATATGCAGCACCCTTTCTATTCTTAGATTTATATGCAGCACCCTTTCTCTTCTCAGATTTATATGCAGCACCCTTTCTCTTCTTAGATTTATATGCGGCACCCTTTCTCTTCATAGGTTTATATGCAGCACCCTTTCTCTTCATAGGTTTATATGCAGCACCCTTTCTCTTCTTAGATTTATATGCAGCACCCTTTCTCTTCTTAGATTCATATGCAGCACCCTTTCTCTTGTTAGATTTATATTGTGGCGCACTTTCTCTTCATAGGTTTATATGCAGCACCCTTTCTCTTCTTAGATTTATATGCGGCACCCTTTCTCTTCATAGGTTTATATGCAGCACCCTTTCTCTTCTTAGATTCATATGCAGCACCCTTTCTCTTATTAGATTTATATTGTGGCCCACTTTCTCTTCATAGGTTTATATGCAGCACCCTTTCTCTTCATAGGTTTATATGCAGCACTCTTTCTCTTATTAGATTTATATTGTGACACACTTTCTCTTCATAGGTTTATATGCAGCACCCTTTCTCTTCTTAGATTTATATGCGGCACCCTTTCTCTTAGATGTGTATTGCAGCACCCTTTCTCTTCATAGGTTTATATGCAGCACCCTTTCTCTTCTTAGGCTTATATTGTAGCACACTTAGGCTTCTTCGATTTATATGCAGCACCCTTTCTCTTATCGATTTATATGCAACACCAGTTCTCTTCTTCAATCAAACAATCAATCACATTTGTGGAGCGCGCTACTCACCCGCGAGGGTCTCAAGGCGCTGGGGGGAGGGGGGGGGGGGGGTGCGCTACTGCTCAAAGAGCCAGGTCTTGAGGTGCTTCCTGAAGGAGAGGTGGTCCTGGATAAGTCGTAGGTGGGCGGGGAGGGAGTTCCACGTCTTGGCCGCCAAGTAGGAGAAGGATCTTCCTCCTGCGGTGGTTCTGCGAATCCGTGGGACGGTGGCGAGGGCGAGGCTGGCGGAGCGGAGCTGGCGGGTAGGTATGTAGAACGTGAGGCGGTTGTTGAGGTATTCGGGGCCCATGTCGTGGAGAGCCTTGTGTGCGTGGGTGAGGAGTCTGAACGTGATCCTCTTGTTGACGGGGAGCCAGTGCAGGTCTCTCAGGTGGGGAGAGATGTGGCTGTGTCGGGGGTTGTCCAGGATGAGTCATGCCGATGCGTTCTGTATGCGCTGGAGTCTTTTCTGTAGTTTGGCCGAGGTCCCAGCGTAGAGGGTGTTCCCGTAGTCCAGTCGGCTGGTGACGGGGGCCTGGGTGACCGTCTTCCTGGTTCCAGTGGGGATCCATCGGAAGATCTTTTGGAGCATGCGGAGGGTGTTGAAACAGGTAGATGTAACGGCGTTGACTTGCTTGGTCATCGTGAGGGAAGAGTCCAGGATGAAACCCAGGTTGCGTGCGTGGTCCGTGGGTATGGGGGCGGAGCCCAGAGCTGTGGGCCACCAGGAGTCGTCCCAGGCGGAGGGGGATGGTCCGATGATGAGGACTTCCGTCTTGTCTGAGTTCAGCTTAAGACGGCTGAGCTTCATCCATTCCGCGACGTCTTTCATTCCTTCCTGGAAGCTGGATCTGGCGGTGGTGGGGTCGTTGGTGAGGGAGAGGATGAGTTGGGTGTCGTCTGCATAGGAGATGATGTTGAGGTTGTGTTTGCGTGCGATGACTGCGAGGGGGCTCATGTAGACATTGAAGAGGGTAGGGCTGAGTGAAGATCCTTGGGGTACGCCGCAGATGATCTTGGTGGCTGCTGCGCAGAAGAGCGGGAGACGGACTCTCTGAGCTCTGTCAGAGAGGAAGGAGATGATCCATTCCAGGGCCTTTCCTTGGATCCCAGGGTGGTTGAGGCGGGTTTTCAGGGTACGGTGGCAGACCGTGTCGAATGCGGCCGACAGGTCGAGGAAGACGAGGGCGGCAGTTTCACCGTTGTCGAGTAGGGTCCTGATGTCGTCGGTGGCTGCGATGAGGGCGGTCTCTGTGCTGTGGTTCGCTCGGAATCCGGACTGTGATGGGTCGAGGGCGCCGTTTGTCTCGAGGAAGGTGGTCAGCTGTTTGTTGACGGTTTTCTCGATGACTTTTGCGGGCAAGGGGAGGAGCGAGATGGGACGGAAGTTCTTGAGGTCTGTGGGGTCCGCGGTGGGTTTCTTCAGGAGGGCGCTGATTTCCGCATGCTTCCAGCTCTCCGGGAATGTGTCGGATGCGAAGGAGCTGTTGATGATATCTCGGAGTTGGGGTGCGATGATGGAGCCGGCTTTGTTGAAGATGTGGTGTGGGCAGGGGCTGGTTGGGGAGCCGGAGTGGATGGTGTTCATTGTGTGGGTGGTGTCTTCAGTGCTCATGGGGTTCCAGGCGCAAAGGGTGGTGGTGGGGGGCGTAGGTCCGGTGGATGGGTATGTGGTCTGAGCGCCGAAGCTGTCATGTATGTCGGCGATCTTGCGGTAGAAGAACGTGGCGAGTGAGTCACAAAGGTCTTGCGACGGCGTGATGTCGTTGTTGCTGGCGCTGGGGTTGGAGAGCTCTTTAACGATGCTGAAGAGTTCCTTGCTGTTGTGGTTGTTGTTGTCCAGTCGGTCTCTGAATGTGGTCCTTTTGGTGGTGCGGATCAGCTGGTGGTGGTTGCGGATGGCGTTCTTGAGGGCTGTCAAGTTTTCTGTAGATTGGTCGTGGCGCCAGGCTTTCTCGAGGGAACGGCAGGATTTCTTGGAGTCTTTGAGGTCGTCGGTGAACCATGAGGCTTTCTTGCTGTCGTGATTGCTAGGGGGGTTCTTCAGTGGTGCAAGGGCTTAGATTTATAATGTGGCACCCTTTTGCATCTTAGATTTATACTGCAGCACACTTTCTCTTCTTAGATTATATTGCTGGGCCCTTTCTTTTCTTAGATCTATAATACAGCACACTTTCTTTTCTTCTAATTATACTGCAGCACACTTTCTCTTCTTAGATCTATATTGCAGAACACTTTCTCTTCTATTTATATTACAGCACACTTTCTCTTCTTAGATTTATATGCAGCACCCGTTCTCTTCTTAGATTTATCTGCAGCACACTTTCTCTTAGATTTGTAATTTAGCATCCTTTCTCTTCTTGGATTTATATTGTGGCACCCTTTCTCTTCTTAGATCTATAATGCAGCACTCTTTCTCTTCTTAGATTTATATGCAGCACCATTTCTCTTCTTAGATTTATAGGCAGCACCCTTTCTCTTCTTAGATTTATATTGCAGCACACTTTCTCTTCTTAGATTTATATGCAGCACCATTTCTCTTCTTAGATTTATAGGCAGCACCCTTTCTCTTCTTAGATTTATATTGCAGCACACTTTCTCTTCTTAGATTTATATGCAGCACCCTTTCTCTTCTTAGATTTATATGCAGCACCCTTTCTCCTCTAACATTTATATTGCAGCACACTTTCTCTTCTTACATTTATATTGCCACACTCTTTCTCTTCTCAGATTTTTTATGCAGCACCCTTTCTCTTAGATTTGTAATGCAGCACCCTTTCTCTTCTTAGTGTTATATGCAGCACCCTGTCTCTTCTTAGATTTATATGCAACACCCTTTCTCTTCTTAGATTTATACAGCGCAGCACACTTTCTCTTCTTAGATTTATATTGCAGCTCACTTTCTCTTCTCAGATTATAGTGCAGCACCCTTTCCCACCTTAGATTTATACAGCGCAGCACCCTTTCTCTTCTTAGATTTGTATGCAGCACCCTTTTTCTTCTTAGATTAATATGCAGCACCCTTTCTCTTCTTAGATTTATATGGAGGACTCTTTCTCTTCCTGGGTTTATATTGTGGCACACTTTCCCTTCTTAGATTTAGATGCAGCACCCTTTCTCTTCTTAGATTTATATGCAGCACTCTTTCTCTTCTTAGATTTATCTGCAGCACACTTTCTCTTAGATTTGTAATTTAGCATCCTTTCTCTTCTTGGATTTATATTGCGGCACCCTTTGTCTTCTTAGATCTATATTGCAGCACTCTTTCTCTTCTTAGATTTATATGCAGAACCATTTCTCTTCTTAGATTTATAGGCAGCACCCTTTCTCTTCTTAAATTTATATGCAGCACCCTTTCTATTCTTAGATTTATATGCAGCACCCTTTCTCTTCATACATTTATATTGCAGCACAATTTCTCTTCTTACATTTATATTGCCGCACACTTTCTCTTCTCAGATTATGGCGCAGCACCCTTTCTCTTCTTTGATTTTTTATGCAGCACCCTTTCTCTTAGATTTGTAATTTAGCATCCTTTCTCTTCTTGGATTTATATTGTGGCACCCTTCCTCTTCTTAGATCTATAATGGAGCACTCTTTCTCTTCTTAGATTTATATGCAGCACCATTTCTCTTCTTAGATTTATAGGCAGCACCCTTTCTCTTCTTAGATTTATATTGCAGCACACTTTCTCTTCTTAGATAATAGTGTGGCACACTTTCTCTTCTTAGATTTATATTGCAGCACCCTTTTTCTTCTTAAATTTATATTGCAGCACCCTTTCTCTTCTTAGATGTATTTGAAGCACCCTTTCTCTTCTTAGATTTATATGCAGTACCCTTTCTCTTCTTAGATTAACTGCAGCACACTTTCTCTTAGATTTGTAATTTAGAAACCTTTCTCTTCTTAGATTTATATTGTGGCACCCTTCCTCTTCTTAGATCTATATTGCAGCACACTTTTTCTTCGTAGATTTATATGCAACACCCTTTCTCTTCTCAGATTTAGATTGCGGCACACATCTCTTCTTAAATTTATATTACAGCACCATTTCTCTTCTTACATTTATATTGTGGCACACTTTCTCTTCTTAGATCTATATTGCAGCACACTTTCTCTTCTTAGATTATAGTGTGGCACACTTTCTCTTCTTAGATTTATATTGTAGCACCCTTTTTCTTCTTAAATTTATACTGCAGCACCCTTTCTCTTCTTAGATTTATCTGTAGCACACTTTCTCTTAGATTTGTAATTTAGCACCCTTTCTCTTCACAGATTTATATTGCGGCACCCTTTCTCTTGTTAGATCTATATTGCAGCACACTTTCTCTTCTCAGATTTATATGCTGCACCCTTTCTCTTCTTAAATTTATAGGCAGCACCCTTTCTTTTCTTAGATTTATAGGCAGCACCCTTTCTCTTCTTAGATTTATATTGGAGCACACTTTCTCTTCTTAGATTTTTATGCAGCACCCTTTCTCTTCTTAGATGATATGCAGCACCCTTTCTCGTCTTAGATTCATATTGTGGCATACTTTCACTTCTTAGATCTATATTGCAGCACACTTTCTCTTCTTAGATTATAGTGTGGCACACTTTCTCTTCTTAGATTTATATTGCAGCACCCTTTTTCTTCTTAAATTTATATTGCAGCACCCTTTCTCTTCTTAGATGTATATGCAGCGCCCTTTCTCTTCTTAGATTTATATTGTGGCACCCTTCCTCTTCTTAGATCTATATTGCAGCACACTTTCTCTTCTTATATTTAGATGCAGCACCCTTTCTCTTCTTAGATTTATATGCAGCACACTTTCTCTTCTCAGATTTATATGCAGCACCCTTTCTCTTCTTAGATTTATACTGCAGCACACTTTCTCTTCTTACATTTATATTGTGGCACCCTTTCTTTTCTCAGATTATAGTGCAGCACCCTTTCTCTTCTTAGATGCCAGTGCAACACCATTTGTCTTCTTATATTTCTCTTATTGTGGCACACTTTCTCTTATTCTGATGTCCTTAGATTATAGTGCAGTGCACTCGCTCCTCTTCTGCACTGCTTAGATTTATATTGCATCACACTTTCTCTTCATAGATTTATATCCTGCAATCTTTCTCATCTTGGATTTATATTGCACCACCCTTTCTATTCTTAGATTATAGTTCAGCACCCTTTCTCTTCTTAGATTATAGTGCCACACCCTTTCTCTGCTTAGATTTGAATTGCATCCCACTTTCTCTCCCTAGATTTATGTAGCAGCTCCCTTTCTCTTCTTATGTTTATATTGCAGCATGCTTTCTCTTCTATTGCTTCACTCTTTCTCCTATTAGATTTATTTTGTGGCACACTTTCTCTTATTAGATTTTAGTGCAGCACACTTTCTCTTCTGAGATTTATATTGCAGCACCCTTTCTCATCTTAGATTTATATGCAGCACCCTTTTTCTTCTTAGATTTACATTGTGACACACTTTCTCTTCTTAGAATTAGATTGCAGCACCCTTTTTCTTCTTAAATTTATATTGCGGCACCATTTCTCTTCTTAGAGGTATATGCAGCGCCCTTTCTCTTCTTAGATTTATATTGTGGCACCCTTCCTCTTCTTAGATCTATATTGCAGCACACTTTCTCTTCTTAGATTTAGATGCAGCACCCTTTCTCTTCTTAGATTTATATGCAGCACACTTTCTCTTCTCAGATTTATATGCAGCACCCTTTCTCTTCTTAGATTTATATTGCTGCACCCTTTCTCTTGTTAGAATATGGTGCGGCACCCTTTTTGTGTTAAGATCTATACTGCAGCACACTTTCTCTTCTTACATTTATATTGTGGCACCCTTTCTTTTCTCAGATTATAGTGCAGCACCCTTTTTCTTCTTAGATTTATATTGCAGCATGATTTCTCTTCTTAGATTATATTGCAGCACCCTTTCTCTTCTTAGATGTATATTGCAGCACCCTTTTTCTTCTTAGATTTACATTGTGGCACACTTTCTCTTCTTAGATCTATATTGCAGCACACCTTCTCTTCTTAGATTATAGTGTGGCACACTTTCTCTTCTTAGATTTATATTGCAGCACCCTTTCTCTTCTTAGATTATATTGCAGCACCCTTTCTCTTCTTAGATGCATATTGCAGAACCCTTTCTCTTCTTAGATTTATATTGTGGCACACTTTCTCTTCTTAGATCTATATTGCAGCACACCTTCTCTTTTTAGATTATAGTGTGGCACACTTTCTCTTCTTAGATTTATATTGCAGCACCCTTTTTCTTCTTAAATTGATATTGCAGCACCTTTTCTCTTAGATTTATATTGTGGCACACTTTCTCTTCTTAGATTAATATTGCAGCACCCTTTCTCTTCTTATGTCTATATTGCAGCACACTTTCTCTTCTACTGCTGCATTCTTTCTCATCTTAGATTTATATTGCAGCACCTTTCCTCTTCTTATTTCATATTTTTTACATTGTACATCAGCATTTTTGTAGCATTGGCACGTTAATCATATACGTCTGCCACATTGCCCTTTTGTCTATACAGTTTATGGTGTTGCATATTGATACTGGATATATTTGTTGGTTTCTCTACTAATGTTGTGCCGCATCAAAGCCCGTCTGTATATGGCTCCTACTGTGACTGTTCATTCAGGATGAAATCCGGTTTCTAGAACTCCCAGTATGAACAACTAACTGGGGGTTGGAACTAGGGATAGGGGAGGTGAAGGCGTCGGCATGGGCCATCTTCCGCAGACCGTCGGGGGGTGATATTGTTATGGGTGCCTTAGAAGGGTCTGAACACTGGCGCTTGTGGGTTTGGGTGATGTGTAAATGCTCTTATCTCCCTGACGATGCGTGGTGCATGTGGGCTCTAGTGGTGTCTGGATGTGCCTGGGTTGACTGGGGATTCCCAGGAGATTCGAACCATGTGACTTGTCTTGGGGCATCTGCTGCTCGGTACACTGATGGTGGTTGTTGGGTGTTTGTTACATGGTGTCAGAATTGGTGCAGTATCATGGCCCACTCCATGGAAATGTGATGCTTTTGTATGCCTCACACCTCTTCCTGTCTTATTGTGTCTTACTCCACTGTGCCCCACTTACCCACCGCCCCTATCCATGCTGCTATCGGGGCCCCTCTGGATCCCGCCAGTACATTGTAAGTGCTCTCTTCGCTCACAGTAGAGCCAAGGAGGCAAATCGTGTTTGTACCTTATGAGTCTTCCGCCTTTGGAATACTCCGATCCCACTGGCCTCCCAAGTGTTTATGTTGGCGAGTCCCATTATTTCCCTTAGTGTGTCGTGAATCATGGACCAATGGGGCTGTATCGTGGGGCATTGCCAGAACATGTGTTTGAAAGTCATGTCCGGTGACTGGCACCTCGGACACAAGAAGCGTGTTCCGGGGCAGTACCGTTGGAGCCGTGCTGGTGTTAGGATAGCCCGGTGCAGTATGGATAATTGTACATTCTTAATCCTGGCATTTCGAGATACTTTTTTCGGGTACTCTAATGCTTGGTCCCACTCTTTTTTATGCAATGGCCGCCCCTGCTCCTCTTCCCACTTCTGTCGCAGTGGGGTGATTGTAGTGGTGGCGAGGTCACGGATGGCTTTATGTAGCCAGGTGACTAAGTGACTACCTGTGCCCATGAAGTGTATTGCATGGAGCACGGGGTGTGTTGGGGACTTCCCCTCAGAGAGGTTTCTAGAGATTTCAGCAGCTGAGCACTATCTGTGAAAAAGGAATTGCCCCCATGGGAGGCCAGTCTCTTCTGCCAGCTGGCTGAGTGGGAGCAGCTGGCCCTCCGCAAACAGGGATCCCACCTCAAGAATCAACAGGTTTGTCCAGACTTGGAGCAACGAGGCTGAGTACTGCCTATCACTGTGAGGTAAACCGGCTAGAGGGAGTAGGGGGGTGTATAGGGGGATTCCGCCTAATATGCGGTGGAGGTGCCCAGTGCAGGCCCATGCCACGCCCACCTGTATGGGATACATCAATACTGGGTGGCCCACCGTGAGCAGCAGCTGGCATAGAGCCTGCGCTGTATTATGCCCTCTTCCGAGGCGGTCTCCTCCAGAGGTCACCCCTCCGTCCAGTGAGATAGCCACTGGAGCTACGCGGAGAGGAAATAAGCCTCAAAGGAAGGGCCTCCCAGTCCCCCTCAGTCTGTTGGCAGCTATAGTTTTGTTAAAGCTATGACCGTTTCCCCAAATGAGGGAGCATAGCAGCGCATCCAGTTCAAGGAAGAAGGAGCGAGGAGGAGTGACTGAAGTGTTGGCAAAGTGATAGAGGAATTGTGGCACCAGGATAATTTTCGCCTGTGCTATCTTGCCCATAGGGGCTATGGACAAGTTCATCCAGAATTTTATCCAGGTTCTGGCACAAACCACAGCTCTGTGATGATTGCCCTCAAATAGGTCCGAGGCAAATGGTAGAGCCTGATACAGAGGTAGTGCGGGGCTTGTTCACTCCAGGCTATTCTCGAGTTTCCCGCGCGTATCTCAATGGGGGGAAGGTTCGGACTCAGCGTAAATATGGTAGATTTTGCCCAGTTAACTTTCCGGCCCAATGTAGCTTCGAATTCTGAGAGTATCATCCAGATGGCGCTGAGGTCTGCCCAGATATCTCGCACGTACAGCAGCAGGTCGTCTGCATATTGTGACACACCGTGCGTGATGCCTGCTACCGGGATGCCCCAATTCCGTCCCTCCCGACGCAGTCGGATCGCTAGGGGCACCATCGCCATTGCGATCAAAAGGGGGAGAGGGGAAATCCCTGTCAGCTGCCCCTCTCCATTGGAAGGGCCTACTAAATATATTTTCCCAGTCTCACACTGGATGTGAGCGTCCTATATAGTATTTTTGTGTACGCTCTGAAGATGGGACCAAGCCCCATCCACTCTAGCGTCCTGAAACGGTAAGACCAGGTCAGGGTATGCTGTGCCCACTCCTGGACCTGGAACCGTCTGCGTAAGGTTTGCGAGGTGCCCCTTCCGGGCACAAACCCATTTCAGTCTGGGTTTATTAATGGTGGGAGTGCCTTCGATCCAATCTGGTTAGGCTACAACAAAATGGTCGCACACTGCTGACCTACCTGCGTGTTACCCCAAAGAACTGTGGTCCCTGTAGTTAGCGTCGGCGGATACACCTATGCTCGTGTCGTGAGTGCAAGTGTGAATAGCGTTAGCCATCCCTGGACACGTGTTTCGAGGTAGTTGCCTCTCGTCAGCAGGGAGTAGGAAAGAGTGTAGGGTTGCAATGTAAGCTGCTAAAATCATTATCAGGTCTAGTACCTCTCGTAGCAACGCAGGTGCGTAACCTGAGTCCGTCGACTCCCCGGCTCAGAGAGCCACTAAATAGTTACAACAAAATGGTCGCACACTGCTGACCTACCTGCGTGTTACCCCAAAGAACTGGTAAGTGGTATGGGCTATTGGAAGGGTGAAGCGGCACAGGGTGCCGAGCTTAGCGCTTTTTAGGGTGTTCTCATGGGTTATTGCTCCTGGTCCACCTTGGCATGAGGGCCGTGTCCGTAACTTACAGGTGGATCCCTGCAATCGTGAGGGCTTCTTGGACTTCCCTGGCCTTGTGTTGCCTTTGACCCACTCGGTCTGCCCTCTCCGGGTTTGCTGACGTGTCTACTCCGTGGATGGCTCCCTCCTGGTCTGGCCCGTTCGGTCCCACTACGCTCGCCACGTATGTCTTCCTGGTCCATCAATACGGTCAGTGATCAACCTGCCTAGGGGCTATAGCAGGGGAAGCCGCAGCCTGGCCCCTGATTTGCATCTCCTTCCTGCTCGAGGGGTATTTTAGGTTCCGCTCCTCTGCAGCGGGGGTCCCCTCACTGCTGTCTACTGTTACAAAGCTCCGCTAGGTTCCCCCTGCTCAGGTCAGTATTTCCCTGCGGGCACCCGTCTTGCTGAGATCACCACTCGTTTGTGCCGCGGGGCCTGGCGCCGAACATTGAGGTGCAGCAGCTCGCCGGCCTGCCTGAGATCAGCGTTCCTTCACAGGAATCTGGGATGGCTGCCAGTGACTATCGGCCCGATTCACAGAACTAACTTAAGACAAAATCCTAAACTTACTGCCAGTTTGGTATTCACAGAAGGCACTTACTCATTTTGGTATTCACAGAAGGCACTTACTCATTTCGGTATTCACAGAAGTTTCGAGTCCTAACTTTAGGACTCCTATAGACCTTCTGGGAATACCGAAAGTCTTAAAATAGGATTTTTCTCAGTTTAGGAGTAGTAAAGTTAGGACTCCTAACTTTACTACTCCTAAACTGAGAAAAATCCTAACTTTACGACTTTCGGTATTCACAGAAGGCATTTAGGAGTCCTAAAGTTAGGAGTACTAACTTTACTACTACTAAATTGAGAAAAATCCAAATTTTAAGACTTTCGGTATTCACAGAAGCCATTTAGGAGTCCTAAAGTTAGGAGTCCTAACTTTACTACTACTAAACTGAAAAAAATCCTAATTTTAAGACATTCGGTATTCACAGAAGCCATTTAGGAGTCCTAAAGTTAGGAGTCCTAAGTTTACTACTACTAAACTGAGAAAAATCCTTATTTTAAGACTTTCGGTATTCACAGAAGGCATTTAGGAGTCCTAAAGTTTGGAGTCCTAACTTTTCTACTCCTAAACTGAGAAAAATCCTAATTTTAAGACTTTCGGTATTCACAGAAGGCATTTAGGAGTCCTAAAGTTAGGAGTCCTAACTTCTGTGAATACCGAAATGAGTAAGTGCCTTCTGTGACTACCAAAATGAGTGAGTGCCTTCTGTGAATACCAAAATGAGTAAGTGCCTTCTGTGAATACCAAAATGGTAGTAAGTTTAGGATTTTGTCTTAAGTTAGTTCTGTGAATCGGGCCCTATGGGTTGGGTTTCTGATTTGAGTTGACTGACCAGTCCAGCCGGGGCTCCCCTGAGGGAGGTTTCAAGCTTCTCGTGCCCAAGGGGGTCCGGCAGGGCATATGGCCAGTGGGCCCCCTGCTCTGCAGCAGGCTACCTAGCTGCAATCGGTGATGTGTAGTGTGCGCTGTCCTGCAGTGGCATCTGTGAGGTCAGAGCCCCACTGCTCTGCAACAGGTTCATTATCTGCAATCGGTGATGTGCAGTGGGCCCTGTTCTTCAGTGATATCTGTGCGGTCAGTGGTCCCACTGTTCTGCATCAGGCCCCCTTTCTGCAATCTGTGATGTGCAGTGGGCCCTGTTCTTCAGTGATATCTGTGCGGTCAGTGGCCCCACTGTTCTGCATCAGGCCCCCTCTCTGCAATCGGTGATGTAAAGTGTGCGCTGTTCTGCAGTGGAATCTGTGCAGTCAGCATCCCTTACTGCTTTGCCACAGGCATGTACAGTGGACCCTTTATTGCAGTGGTATCTATGCGGTCAGTGGCCCTGCTGCTCTGCAAGAAGCCCCTTCTCTACAATTGCTGATGTGCAGTGTGTGCTGTACTGAAGTGGTATCTGTGAGGTCAATGGCCCCACTGCTCTGCAACAAGCCCTCTCTCTGCAATCACTGATGTGCAGTGTGCACTGTCCTGCAGTGGTATCTGTGAGGTCAGTGGCCCCACTGCTCTGCAACAAGCCCCCTCTCTGCAATCACTGTTGTGCAGTGTGCACTGTCCTGCAGTGGTATCTGTGAGGTCAGTGGCCCCACTGCTCTGCAACAAGCCCCCTCTCTGCAATCACTGATGTGCAGTGTGCGCTGTACTGCAGTGGTATCTGTGAGGTCAGTGGCACCACTGCTCTTCAACAGGCCCATTATCTGCAATCTGTGAAATGCAGTGTGCACTGTCCTGCAGTGGTATCTGTGAGGTCAGTGCTCTGCAACAAGCCCCCTCTCTGCAATCACTGATGTGCAGTGTACGCTGTACTGCAGTGGTATCTGTGAGGTCAGTGGCCTCACTGCTCTGCAACAAGACCCCTCTCTGCAATCACTGATGTGCAGTGTGTGCTGGACTGCAGTGGTATCTGTGAGGTCAGTGGCACCACTGCTCTTCAACAGGCCCCACCTCTGCAATCGGTGATGTGCAGTGTACACTGTCCTGTAGTGGTATCTGTGAGGCCAGTGGTTCCACTGCTCTGCAACAAGCCCCCTCTCTGCAATCACAGATGTGCAGTGTGCGCTGTACTGCAGTGGTATCTGTGCGGTCAGTGGACCTTACTGCTCTGCAACAGGCCCCTCTCTGAATCTGTGATGTGCAGAGGGCCCTGTTCTGCAGTAATATCTGTGCCCCCAGTGTCCCTTACTGCTCTGCAACAGGCCCGCTCTCTGCAATCGGGAGTGTGTAGTGGGTCCCCTTCTGTAGTGGTATCTAGGCAGACAGTGGCCCCGCTGCTCTGCAACAGGCCCCCTCTCTGGATCTGTGATGTGCAGTGGTATCTATGTGGTCAGTGGCCCCACTGCTCTGCAACAGGCCCCCTCTGGGATCGGTGATGTGCAGTGGGCCCTGTTCCGCAGTGATATCTGTGCGGTCGGTGGCCACACTGCTCTGCTACAGACTCCACCTCTGCAATCGCTGATATGCAGTGTGCACTGTCCTTCAGTGGTATCTGAGAGGTCAGTGGCCCCACTGCTCTGCAACATGCCCCCTATCTGCAATCGGTGATGAGCAGTGTGCACTGTCCTGCAGTGGTATCTGTGAGAACAGTGGCCCATACAGCTCTGCAGCAGGCCCCTCTCTAAATCTGTGAAGTGCAGTGGGCCCTGTACTGCAGTGGTATCTGTGCGGTCAGTGACCCTTACTGCTCTGCAACAGGCCCCCCCTCTGGAATCGGTGATGTGCGTGGGCTCTGTCCTGCAGTGATATCTGTGAAGTCAGTGGCCCCACTGCTCTGCAACAAGCCTCCTCTCTACAATCACTGATGTGCAGTGTGCCTGCAGTGGTATCTGTGAGGCCAGTGGCCCCACTGCTCGGCCGCAGGCCCCCTATCTGCAATCGGTGATGTGCAGAGGGTTCCGATATCGGCAGTGATATCTGTGCACTCAGTGTCCCTTGCTGCTCTGCAACATGCCCCCTCTCTCTGCAATCGGGGATGTGCAGTGGGCCCTCTTGTGCAGTGGTATCTATGCGGTCAGTGGCCTTGCTACTCTGCAACAGGCCCCCTCTCTGAATCTGTGATGTGCAGTGTGCGCTGTTCTGCAGTGATATCTGTGTGGTCGGTGGCCCCACTGCTCTGTAACAAGACCCCCCTCTGGAATCGGTGATGTGCAGTGTGCCCTGTTCTTCAGTGGTATCTGTGCAGTTGGTGGCTCTACTGCTTTGTAGCAGGTCCCCCCTCTGCAATCGCTGATGTGCAGTGCGTCCCATGTTTGTCAGTCCCTTCTGTGCAGTGGCCCCAGTCTGTGCAAATTTTTCTGTGCTGGCGCCGTTTTTTCAGTCAGTGCCTCTCATGGTCTTCTGTCTCTCCAGTCAGTTCCTCTCAGGGCCCCCTGTCTCGGCAGTCATGCCTCTCGAGACCCTGTCTCTGCAGCCAGTGTCTCTCAGGGCCCTCTCTCTCTGCAGTCAGTGCCTCTCAGGGCCCCCTGTCTCTGCAGTCAATGCCTCTCGGGCCCCCTGTCTCTGCAGCCAATGCCTCTCGGGCCCCCTGTCTCTGCAGTCAGTGCCTCTCTGGCCCCCTGTCTCTGAAGTCAATGCCTCTCAGGGCCCCCTCTCTGCAGCCAGTGCATCACAGGGCCCCCTCTCTCTGCGGCCAGTGCCTCTCAGGGTCCCCTCTCTCTGCAGTCGGTGCCTCTCAGAGCCCCCTCTCTCTGCAGTCGGTGCCTCTCAGGGCCCCCCCTCTCTCTGCAGTCGGTGCCTCTCAAGGCCCAATCTCTCAGCAGTCGGTGCCTCTCAGGCCCCCTGTCTATGCAGTTGGTGCCTCTCAGGGCCCCCTGTCTCTGCAATCGGTGCCTCTCAGGGTCCCCTGTCTCTGCAGTCGGTACCTCTCAGGGCTCCCTCTCTCTGCAGTCGGTGCATCTCAGGGCCCCTTTTCTCTGCAGTCAGTGCCTCTCGGGCCCCCTGTCTGGACCTCGTGGCTGAAGAGTCAAGACACCCATCGACTCACCTGAAGCATCCGACATCTGTGGGCATTGGTCCATCCTGCCCTCGGTCACTGGCTAGTGACCCAGACTCTGTCCCATCTGCTTTCAGGTTCCTTCCATCCTAGATCCAGGCTTGGATCTCTTCGGACACTTCTCCTCTTCACGGCAGCAGCAGTTCTTCGCCCGCTTCCATTGTAATCGACGACGCGACCCGACACCAAAAGACACCTATGCACCCGGCTGTAGGAGAGTAGGATCTGCTTCACATGGGTACCCCCACTTTATACTGGTGTTTCACTGTTTTTCGACCTTAGTCTGGCTGTGGCCCTGCTAATCAGGACCACAGCCTAGCTGCTTCCTCTCTAAAATGGTTTCCATGTACAATAGGTACATATCTAATTGGATTCTGGAGTACCTTATCAGCCCCTAGTATATGGTATACTATGTACCTAGGGCATAGGTACCTCAGAGGCCTACCAGGGGCTGCAGCATATATTATGCCACCCCTGGGAAGCACTCCAAAATGACACCACAGGATTGCTACTGCAGCCTGGGTAAGGATGTGCTTGCACCCCTTACTGTGGTATAGGCTACTTATATCACTACCCTATAGAGACACATATAAACCTATAAGCCACTCCTATGGCAGGCCTTGACAATCCTGAAGGCAGAGTACTTGGTTTTATGTGAGAGGGTGCCCAAACATGAGCTGAGCCCCTCTGCAGCTTTCAGAAATACTTCCTTATGGCTGTTCTGTGATACAGCCATACCATATACTCTTAAGTGCATTATAACCTCGCGGTAAATGCTAACTTTGGGATGGCTGCATCAAAACATGTCGTGTTTGGTGTCAAACGCTTTGGAATACTACCACCCCACACCAATTCTGGCGGCGGGGGTAGCATTCCACCCTTCTAGAGGGAGAGACATGTTCACACTGGCTAAACCCGGTAGGACTTTCCTGAGCCCTGGCATCACAAAATGGATGCCTCTGCCACAGACACAGGTCTGGCCTCCTGCTGCTGACCGAAACTCCGGCAGGGGAGGCCTGGAAAATAGGTTTCCTGTCGAGGGGAGGTGTCCCCACCTCCCCAGACAGGCTGATGTGTATTGGGGCTGGGCGGGAGCACTCTCTGGTGCTTTGAAGTCCTGCACTTGGGGCACACTTGGTGTCCCTGTGCATACTCCAGTTCAAACCGGTTGCAGGGGCTACCTGCCCCTGCTCTGGCGCAAAACTGGGCAAAGGAAATGGGTGTAACTGATAGAGATCAGGGTGTGTATAATATTCCCACTACCACAGATAGAGTAATCTCACAGTTACACGCACATACATTCATCATACGCTAGGGCCCATTTCACTAACATACGCTCAAATACTCTACCAGCAATAAACCTGTGGAAAGAAAACTCCTAGTCACCCTGCATCTATATCGAGGTCGATAAGACCTGGTTATTATGACTGTCCATAAACATAATCTATACAACCTATACGGCAGTAATCAAAATATAATACTCAATAATTGACAAGAAATAATATCCAACACCATGTTCAAATTATATTGCTTTATCTAAAATTAGTCAAAATGGAAATCAATCAGAATAAATCATTTTTCTCATAGTTACCTATTCTAGCTAAATGTCAGAACGGGTCAGGACAAGTCTCTCGGTAAAGTCTCTCAAGACGAAGTCCCTTCAGCATCAATCCTCAGCAACGCAGATTCGGTACGCGGCAAAGGCAAATGGCAAGTGGCAAGTGGCCTCTCTAGGCTAACAATTCTTATAATGAATCGAACAAAGGAAAGATACATAGAAAAGTTGTAATGTCCGCTGGACCGCTGAGCAGAGCGAGAAGGAAAGGATGTAACATTGCTACATTTGAAAATCTCCGCTCAGGAAAAATCACAAAATAAAGACTACGGAACAGGAACCAAGAAACATAAATGTATCTTGTTAGTTCTACTTCTCCTCGGCAATGAGACCATAGTTCAGAGTCTTTCTCTAAGGCTCCTTTGTTTCCCAAGGCTGCCAAGGACGTTCCATTTCACTTGAAGATTACCCAGGCTGCTGCTGTCCTCACGGAAATTTTAACAAGGAAAGCAAGGACTGTGGTCAGCTGACTTCAGGACCATATTCAGCAGGGCTCTCTCCCATCACGGTTTTCTACTTTCAAATCGAGGCCAGGCTTACAAAATCGGCCATCTTTGTCTAGGCCACCATAGGCCACAATAGACCATCTTAATTAAAAGAAACAAAAACAACGTTACCATAGCATAGTAATTAAACAGTGCTAATCCCACTAATACCCTTATGTGTATGTATCTATCTAGCACTTGCAACATAGGAAAGCATTAATTCGAAAAGCGTTTTGTGCTCAAAAATAAACAGCACATAGCAACGTTTAAACATGAAAACACGCACGTTATTATTAAACAGCACATTTATGCGTACCCACGTGTAACTCTCTCTTATTAGGACAAACGGATTTATTAATATAAACACACTTGCACAAGACAAATAATTAATTACTAGTAATTAATAAATTAATATGACAAATAGACATACCAGAGCTTCAAAAACCAACGAAATTTCAAACAGAAAACTCTGCTCCAGCAATCCCCCCTTTGGTGATTTTATCACCAAATAAACCCAAAAAAAAAAATTAGTGAAAATTTAGTCCCATTTTAGGAGAAATCGGAAATGTCTTTTTCCCCTTACACAACATTACACACCAGTCACTCTTTCATCATCCCTTTTTGTCTCTAAGTAAACACTCTCCCTCAATTCTTCCAATTCAATTTCTTGCGGTTCTCTTTTCAACCTCTTGTTTTTCTTCTCTTTATTCAATTTCTTCTTCCCTCCCCTGTTTTTACAACACACACACACTAATCTCAGATCAATAAAGCAACAATTATACAAGTTAAAGGAAACAATATTCTACCTATAATAGTACTACCTACTTTCGCAATAAAATCCTTAACAGCTATCATTTTATTAGCTATTTTAGTCCATAAATTCTCAGCTTCAAGTGGTACTAATTCTTCATGCAAATCAGTAATATTTTTGATATAGACCTTCAGGTCTTTGCTTTCGTCTGGAATGTAAGTGCAACAATGTTGAACTTTCAGCATTCCACAGACTCCACCCTCCTTGGCCAATAAAATATCAAGGGCAAGTCGATTTTGCATAGACATGGCACGTACGGCACTTAATTCCGTATTCACCAAAAGAAACCCTCCAGCGGTATTTGTCGATAAGCGATCAACCACTGTGGACAGTTTCCGAATTCCATAAGCATTCAAAGAAATTCCCACTGCTGGAATCAAAACTCCAAAAATATCACCCACTATTTCAGACCAAGTTTCTCTCTTAAAACGCATTAGTAAATTAATATGTTCCACATCTCTTATCTTATCTATATGAAAATTTTTGGGAAAAACCAGGCCCACATAACACGTGCCATACCAATGGTCAGGCAACTTGTAATAAGCTTTGTTCCCACAAACATAGTATACTCCTGGAAAAATTGTATCTTCTCCACCTCTGAAACCCCAACCTGTTGCAATGAAGTATGTATCATGGCACTCACAAGTCCCAACAAAATATGTATCATATTGGGATTTCCTTCTTGTAATGCAAAGTTTACCCTTCTGTGGTGCATCTAAAGCTAAAGTTGGACTAACCCCATTTTTCAACTCTTTTCCCATCTCAATGTCCCAAATTGTCTCACTCACTTTATATTTTCCTGCTTTCTCCTGCATGTTCAATCTCCTTTCCTCTACCATATCCAGGAAAGCTTTCTCCTCTCCTTTCAGACTGCAAGTTAAATTATTCTTAAAAATGTAATCTAATGTTAATCCTTTTTCTTCAATAAAAATTTCACCAAAAGTGTTAGCTTCTTTAGCTGGATTCAGCCCCTCGTTCATTGGCAAATGCCCAAAAATACTATCTCTGTTAGACATCTTATAATCTACTTTCCCTAACAAATAAAAAACACTACTTAAAATACTACAAGAAATACCATATGTAGCTGGTAAATGATGATAAGTAACACCCTCTGAAACGGATGCAGGTAATTGCATACAAACGTAGCAATCCCTCACTTCCATTGTTTTCACATATTCATATAACAATTTTGAAAAAACATTACTAGAAAAGTTATTAATTGACCTATCTTTGTGTATGTAAGTATTACTAATTCTAATCGGAACTACTTTTTGCAAATTCTTCTCTACATTTGTCACATTCTCTGTATGCATCTCAAACTCAACTTTAAAAGTAACTAATAAAACTAAAACACCCCATAGAAGCATTAATAATCCAGTACAGCAGCAGCACATTCTACACCACCTTTTAAAGAAGGCACATCTATTTCGATTATCCTCTATGTTAGCCATTTTACTACTTTAATTTAGCCTCTACTACTCCACTACTGAAATTGGAACTCTTAAATTCTTCAACAATTCTTTCCAAATTTTTTTTTTTTCCCTCAGTTTTTCCAAATGATCCTTTCGTTCACTTAATCCAAGTGAATCCTTCCTTTATTCAGTTTGGATACTTGTCATTCTTTACTTCAATTTCTTCAACATCAAATTGTATTAGATCTCCAACATCAAAATCCTCAGTATTTGACTCTTCTCCAATGTCAGTCAAGAGTACTTTCAGAATTTCACCAGTATCTTCCTCAACCACTTCTCTCAAGATCTCTTCCGGATTATCTCGAGTCACTGTTTCTTCTTTTCCTTCTTCAGACAGTGCCACATAAGACCATTCCGGTGATCTGTACTTTTGGTTGGGTCTTCTTACTCTTTTTATTTCTACTGGTTCTTTTGATTCCTTTGATTCTTCTCCTTCAGCTTTTGAACTTTGACTCGATACTTCATTCACTTGTTCAGCTTTTGATGTATTTGCTCTTATTATTCTGTATCTCAGCCTCTTAACTCTGTTGTTAGGCCAACGATCTCCTTTTATCACCTTTTTCGGCTTTATTTCTTTATTACTTCTTTCTCCAATCCAAGTTCTCTTTCTCAGAACTCGACCCTCTGTTTGTTCATTCTCATCATCCAATTCTGCTTCAAGTGCCTTCTGTTTTCGTTTTCTAGCAGTTTTCTTCTTTTCCACAGATTCTTTCACCACTGTTTGAGATTTCCCTACTTCTGTCCCTCCTCGAGTCTCCGACACGCAATCTTCTTGCTGTCTACTTGTCCCTTCACCTAGCTCATCAAGAATGTTCCCTACACCTCCTCGGGGGTCTTCCGCAATCTTTCCCTCTCTATCTTCTTCTGACCCTACTTCTTCAAGTATAATCTCAAGTGGTTCTTCAATCTCCTCCTCTTCTGATTCAGGAGTAGTCTCTGTGAAATTTCTCTTTTCTTTTCTTTTTCCTTCACTGCATTTTGAAACTTCAGGCTTTCTTACAGAATCTGATCTTTTCTCTGATACTCGCAGTGGTTCATTTGAAGCTTTTCCTACTTCTTTCCTCACTGATTCTGTATCTTCATCATCACTGGAATCTGACTCTTCAAAATACTCTTTACCAGTCCCTTCTTTTGGGTTTGGAACTCTCAGAGTATGACTTGCATGTACCCAGTGTTTCACTCCAGCACACTTTCCTGCAGTTGTCGTAGTCAGAATAACTTGTCTCGGCCTTCCCCACCTTGGAACCAAGCAATTTCTTCTTCTATGTACCTTAATCCTCACCCAGTCTCCTGGACTCAGATCATAGGCTTGCTTCTTCTCAAGTGTGGTAGCTTCTTCTCCAACCTGGTGAAACACAGAATGAACTGCGTCAGCCAGGCCTTTACAGTAATCCAAAATCATGTCATCAGTTATTGTCACCAACTTATTGACAGGCACAAATGCATGGCGCATTGCACGTCCCATGATTATTTCGTGCGGACTCAAGCCAGTAGTTCTATCTGGAGTAGATCTAATAGTCATCAGCACTAGAGGTAAAACATCTGGCCATTTCATGCCAGTGGCTAAGCACATTTTTCCAATCCTGTTCTTGATTGTGCCATTAATCTGCTCAACCACACCAGAAGCCTCTGGTCGGTATGCACAATGTAGCTTCTGCTGTATTTTCAATGCTTCACAAATCAAACCCATGAGTTCATTTTGAAAGTGTCCACCTCTATCAGACTCAACTGTTACTGGAAACCCGTACCTAGGAATCAACTCCCTTAACAGTAACTTTGCCACTGTTATTCCATCATTTCATCTAGTCGGGTAAGCTTCCACCCACCTTGAAAACAAACAGACTACCACTAGAACATACCTCAGTCTGTTTACTTGGGGCATTTCAATGAAATCAATCTGCATTCTTGTAAAAGGACCTCCTTCTCTGCCTATTGTTCCCAGACTCACCACTGTCTTTTTCCCAGTGTTAAATTGCTGACAAACCAAACACCTTTGACAGATGCTTTCTGCAATTGTCCTGAACTTTGCATTGTACCAGGTTTGTTTAAATGACCTAACCATCGCATCCCTCCCCAAATGTCCCTGGCCATGATACATTCTTGCCATTGACGACAAAATGGAGTTAGGCATTACTGGTCTGCCATCTCTGTAAACCCAAACATGGTCTGTTTCTCTTGGAGCACATCCTGCCTTAATCCAATCTTTTTTCTCTTCCTCTCCTGCCTCATCTTGCAACTGTTTCACTTCATCCCATGTTTCTAAGACATTAGTAAACATCACAGAGAGAAAAGACATTTCCCCCTCTCGGTCCCGATTAATGGACTGATTTGTTTTGGCGCAGTATTGCGCAACATCATTCGCGTAACGGTTTCCGACCGTTATAAAATCTTCTCCTTGTCCATGGGCAGCACATTTTACAACTGCTAACTCCTTAGGCAGCTGTATCGCCTCAAGCAATTTACCAATCATTTCAGCATTCTTTATCGGAGTTCCACTCGATGTCAAGAAACCTCTTTGTAGCCAAAGCTGGCCAAAATCATGCACAACTCCAAATCCATACTGACTATCAGTCATCACAGTTGTCCTCAAATCTTTCCCAATTTCGCAAGCTTTTGTCAATGCCATCAATTCAGCAACTTGCGCAGATTTCACTCCTTTCAATGGTGATGCTTCCATGACCTCTGAAACTTTGCACACCGCATATGCTGCACATAGCACACCATTATCATTTCTCAGGCATGATCCATCCACAAACAACACATGATCACTCTCATGCAAGGGAAGATCCCTTATGTCTGGTCTCGGTTTTGTACAGTACTCAAGCACATCCAAACAATCATGATCATCTTCCATCTTTACACCCACGTTTTCAATATCCGGCAAGAGTGTCGCTGGATTCACATTCACACATCTTTCAAGAGTCACATTTGATGCTCCTAGAATCACTTTCTCATATTTAGTCAACCGACTATGTGACATGTACTGGGTTCTGCTTCTTGTCAAAAGAATTGCCACATTGTGAGGTACGAATACCCTTACAGGATATCCCATTATGATTCCCTCACTTTGTTACAGACTTCTGCATGTTGCAGCCACAGATTTCAGACAACCTGGTAAACCCACAGCTACAGGGTCAAGTGTCGATGAGAAGTACGCAATAGGCCTTCTCAGTAATCCATGCTTCTGAATTAACACTGAAAGTGCACATCCATTTCTCTCACTGCAGTACAACTCAAACTCCTTTTCATAGTCAGGCATACCCAAAGCTGGAGCCTCACACATTTTACTTTTGAGCTCTTCAAATGCTGCCATTTGTTCTGCATCTAGATCCAATGGGTCTGTCATCTCACTTTTTGTCAGTTTAATCAGTGGCTTTGCTATCAAAGAAAAATTAATTATCCACTGACGACAATAACCCACCATACCCAGGAACATTCTCACTTCCCTCTGAGTTTTTGGGGCTTTCATTTCTCTGATTATTCTGATCCTGTCATCCGTCACTTTTCTCAGACCCTTTTCAATATTGTGTCCAAGATAATGCACCTCTTTCTTGCAAAATTGCAATTTAGCTGGAGATACCTTTAACCCTCCATCGGCCAGATGATTCAGTAAAGCTATGGTATCTACTTCACAAGCTTCACGTGTCTTTGATGCCACAAGTAGGTCATCAATATACTGCACTAGTACTGAGCTCTCAGGCATGATCAAACTCTCCAACGATTTCTTCAATAACTGATTGAATATCGAAGGACTCTCCGTATACCCCTGTGGGATACGACACCATGCTAAAATACGCTGGCCAAACCTAAATGCAAAAATCGGCTGGCTATCATGATGTAATGGAATTGAAAAGAACGCATGACACAAATCAATTACTGTATACCACTCGGCATCATGTGGAATTTGATACAGGATCACTGATGGATTTGGCACGATAGGACAACATGCCACCACAATTTGATTAACTTTTCTCAAATCCTGTACGATCCTAAATTTCCCATTAGGCTTTTTTAGTCCCATTATCGGTGAATTACACGGACTACTCAGTAGTTCTCTCAGGACTCCCTGTTGAATCATTTTCTCAATTATAGGAGTTATTCCTTCAATTATTTCTGGTGTCATTTTGTATTGAGGAATGTTAGGATATGTAATTCCCTCTTTTACTGCAATTTTCACTGGATCTACATTATTCATCAATCCCACATCCTCTCCAGTAAAATCCCAAACTGTCCTTTTCACTGTGTCTCTCAGCTCTCGAGGCAAATCCTCCAGATTAAACACAGCAAATGCACCAATTAACTCACTTTCTCTATTCTCTAGAGTCACTCGGTACAAAACATCCTCATCTGGTGTCTCAAAGGCTATTCCATCCGGTGTACAAAAAATTGTGCAGTTCATCTTGCACAACAAGTCCCTACCTAACAGGTTCACTGGACTCGTGTCACAGACAATGAATCTGTGCATGTCTGAAAAATTCCCTATCTGTACTCTTACTGGTTCAGTAAGACGTGTTCTGATTTGCGTATTGGCTACACCAACTACTTGGATTGCTTCATCCGAGAGAGGAAGATTTCTAACATCTGTTGACCTGACAGTTGATCTTGTCGCACCTGTGTCTACCAAAAAAGTAACACTCTCCTCATTTATTTTCCCATCCACAAATGGTCCTGCCTGGTCTATTTCTAGAGTTGCACCAAGTATGCACTCTTCTTCCTCTCCTCGGCACCGTCAATAATCACCCTCAGATTCACTCCCTTCACTCTTTAACAAGTACTGTTGTACCTTGTTTGAACGTCTTGGTTTGTTTACCTGTTCATCATTGTAGAATCCTGAATCCTGATTATACTTTTGTAACCCTTTATTCTGCGGCAAGGGCAGTTTTGGCTCTTGACTCTGCTGTCTCACAACTTTCTGTTGTTGCTGCTGTTGATTATTTCCTTCATTCTGCACCTGTTGATTTAAGGATGTATTCTCATTACTCACTAATGGTGGATTAGGACATTCTGATCTCCAATGCCCCAATTGGCCACAGTTGTGACAAGGAAACTTTTTTTTCGCTTCCTCAAGACTTCCTTTTCCTTTCCCTGCATATCTAGGTCTATTCCCTGCATTGTTTCCTGGATTATTCGCCTGTTCCACTAACTGTGCTTCCTGTATTTCCGCAACTTTCACCTGTGCCCACATTGCTTTCTCTTTCAGCTTTCTTTGTTTCGCTTCAATTTCATCACTGAAGTATTTCGCATGTCTCAGAATCTCATCTACTTTCTTACTCTGCCAATCCACTGTATGCTCACGAATTCTCTCACCAATTTCAGGTCTAAGGCCATATACAAATCTGTATACAAAATGACTCAAATCTTTGTCACCCAGGTGTTCATCTCCACTGAATTGTTTAAATGCCAGTATCAGCCTCTCGTAAAAAGCATGAACTGATTCTTTCGCTTCCTGTTGTGTTCGATCTATCTTTACCCAGTCTGTCTCTTTTGCAGGAACTTTACTCTTCAGGTATACCATCACCTGATCATACTTTCTCATTACCTCTGGATCTGGTGCCCCTGTTCTTGGGTCTCTTGGATATTCCTCAGTAGGCCAACTCACAACTATTTTACACTCAGTCCACAAGTCTGCTGGAACAATTATATCAAACAGACTATTCAGGTCAACCCACAGCACTTTTGACAATTTCACAAACCTATCTACCTGCCTATACCACTCGACGGGCTTTTCTCTCAATAGAGGGAAATCATTCGTGAATGATAAAATATCCTGTCTGGTCCATGGAACATGTACATATCCTCCTCCAGGTATTTCTCTCATAGGATAATTATCCACCGGTTTCTCTTTTTCTCTCACTGGAAATGCTGAATAAGTTGTTCTATCTTCAGCTTCCTCTCTTTTCTTATACCACCTATCCTTCCACTTTTCTACATCACCCCATCTTCGCAATAATGCTACCATTTCCTTAATCTGTCCTGTTCTACCAGTAGCATTCAAATTTTCAATATCCTTCTCTGTAAAATCCATCCTGTAGGTTTTTTGTAAAGCTTTCACTTTATCAATGTCAACTCCCTGCTCATTCGCTATTGCTCTTAGCCTGTCATGTGTATTTCTTGCTCTCCAGGTAATGTTCTTGCACATAAACATTAACTCACCATCATGATGACTCTTCAGAATTTCTGTTGGAACTGTTCCTGTAACAAGCTCTTCTAGTTCTACACGCAACCTAGCCACGTCAATTACTTGTGAATCTTTATCCTTTTTCTGTAGAACTTTCATCCAATCATTCAAATCTTCAACTGTTATTTCAGCAGTTTTTCTCACTGGAACCACTCTCTTCTGCGGTTCTAAAATTGGCATCCCTGAACAACTAGCTTCACTAGTATCCAATATTTCACTACATATGTCATGTCTTGATTGTCTCAGGTCACTTCTTTCTGCTCTTTTGCCTGAATCTCCTGAAGGACCAACTGAATTTGTCAAATTATTCCCAACATATGGAATCACCAGTCCATTTTCACCTGTCCTCTGTTTGTCAAACACAGGCATAACCGGACCTATAGTTACAGGCACCGTAACAGCTTCCAGATTCTTCGTTAACTCCCTAATCTTCTCAGTCAACTCTGTTGTAGTTCTGGCTAATTGTCTGGCATTCTCATCAAGGTAGTGATCACTTCTTAACTCAGGTGTCTCATTTTCTGTCTCATTGACACAAACTGTATCTCTTATCGGAGAAACAACTGGTGTACTCTTATCCGGTTCTGGTCTATATGGAGGTGGTCTCTTGTAAATCATGTCATTCAAGACCTCATCCTCATACTCATTAACTCCATATTTTCTCATTTCTGACTCAGGAACCCTTTCTGCTCCTCCTTCAACTGTTCTCATCGGATATAATCCCTCTGACATACTAGCATCTCGCCACCTTTTCATTCGATCATGATGAGTCTCACGATCATGTCTCCTCCCAAACATATACCTGTAGTACCCTCCAGATCTCTGTTTTTCTCGCTCATGTACTTCCTCTTCCCATTCCACTAAAGCCTCGAACTGTGTAGGTCTTGGTTTCGGGTCTAGACATAACATCTTTTCCCGTAAATTTCTCAACACGGCCAGATTAAATGAACCATGTTCTGGAAATGCTAGAACACCATCTTCTCTAGTATACCTAACCCAATTCTCCAACCATATACAGGTATGAAACCCATATTTCGCAGCCATAAAGGATGCAGGTGTTTTCGTTGGAGGTAACAACTCACCCTCTCTCGTTTTAACATCTTTATCCTTGTTAAACCACTTTTTAATTTTACCAAAAAATGTTTTCTTCTTTTTCTCTTCTTGGTAATACATTTTAGCGTTTACCAAAAACTCTCTACTCTTTCCGTATTATAAATATACAATACGAATTTTCAACCAATAGCAGCGCGACTCACACCAACGCACCAATCCTGGAGCGTCTACGTCACTAAATAGCTCTTCCAATCCTTGCGCGGCTCACACCAACGCACCAATCCTAGCGCGAACACTATTCTGATCCACTATCCAATCAGAGCGCGGTCTTTCTGATGTCAACAGTCGCTGCAGTCGCTTGTCTCCTGTCTTCTGTCACTCGTCTACCCCTTCTTTACAAAATCTTCTCAGTAGACTTCGTGTCAAAATTTCTACAAAATCTATTAGTTACAACATAAAAACATCCCCATTGTCTGCTTCGCTAACCACAGAATAGTAAAAGAGAGTCTATTTCTCAAGAGTCAACAAACTTTCATACATCTCTTAACTGTTTCCTCTAGGACTTGTCCAAAGAGTCTTACAATCAATTAAATGTATATACATTTACGCACATTCATACAAGAAAATATAGTACATACACACAGAATCCTGCTTCCCGAGAACAGCGAATAATCTGTCCCACTACAGAATTATAACAGACATCAACTAAACAGCTTTCCTCTGCCCAGTTTCTCAAACAAGCTCAGAGAATACCTATTACTTCTCCCGCGATAAGCTTTAACGGTAATCCTTACGGATCCCTGGGACTTAAGACCAGAGTTTCA
The DNA here is from genome assembly GCF_964204655.1 of Triturus cristatus. Classification (NCBI taxonomy): domain Eukaryota; kingdom Metazoa; phylum Chordata; class Amphibia; order Caudata; family Salamandridae; genus Triturus; species Triturus cristatus. The sequence continues at coordinate 1,171,616,306 of NC_140580.1, read as the reverse complement.
CAGATAACCTTCACTATCATACACACTCCTTATATACCAGAAATATCTAATAGTAACATACGACAATGTCACTGATTCCGAACCCAGACAATGTGACGCGCAACTTCAATTGTCACACGTTATTCCTTACAATTCCGTCTTTCCCGAGAGCAGCATATACTTCCCTCTGCCCTACTACGGAACTGCTACCAGCTCCCAAGTTCCAGAAGCACTACATATAACTCAACATTACGACTCCAACATATAGTATTAGTACATATACCAACATCAACCAATAATCAATAATCAATAAGCTAATGTACAAGCAATCTTATCAGATCAAGACAATCATCAATAACCATCCTACTCTGCTACCAGGAAATTGATAGAGATCAGGGTGTGTATAATATTCCCACTACCACAGATAGAGTAATCTCACAGTTACACGCACATACATTCATCATACGCTAGGGCCCATTTCACTAACATACGCTCAAATACTCTACCAGCAATAAACCTGTGGAAAGAAAACTCCTAGTCACCCTGCATCTATATCGAGGTCGATAAGACCTGGTTATTATGACTGTCCATAAACATAATCTATACAACCTATACGGCAGTAATCAAAATATAATACTCAATAATTGACAAGAAATAATATCCAACACCATGTTCAAATTATATTGCTTTATCTAAAATTAGTCAAAATGGAAATCAATCAGAATAAATCATTTTTCTCATAGTTACCTATTCTAGCTAAATGTCAGAACGGGTCAGGACAAGTCTCTCGGTAAAGTCTCTCAAGACGAAGTCCCTTCAGCATCAATCCTCAGCAACGCAGATTCGGTACGCGGCAAAGGCAAATGGCAAGTGGCAAGTGGCCTCTCTAGGCTAACAATTCTTATAATGAATCGAACAAAGGAAAGATACATAGAAAAGTTGTAATGTCCGCTGGACCACTCAGCAGAGCGAGAAGGAAAGGATGTAACATTGCTACATTTGAAAATCTCCGCTCAGGAAAAATCACAAAATAAAGACTACGGAACAGGAACCAAGAAAAATAAATGTATCTTGTTAGTTCTACTTCTCCTCGGCAATGAGACCATAGTTCAGAGTCTTTCTCTAAGGCTCCTTTGTTTCCCAAGGCTGCCAAGGACGTTCCATTTCACTTGAAGATTACCCAGGCTGCTGCTGTCCTCACGGAAATTTTAACAAGGAAAGCAAGGACTGTGGTCAGCTGACTTCAGGACCATATTCAGCAGGGCTCTCTCCCATCACGGTTTTCTACTTTCAAATCGAGGCCAGGCTTACAAAATCGGCCATCTTTGTCTAGGCCACCATAGGCCACAATAGACCATCTTAATTAAAAGAAACAAAAACAACGTTACCATAGCATAGTGATTAAACAGTGCTAATCCCACTAATACCCTTATGTGTATGTATCTATCTAGCACTTGCAACATAGGAAAGCATTAATTCGAAAAGCGTTTTGTGCTCAAAAATAAACAGCACATAGCAACGTTTAAACATGAAAACACGCACGTTATTATTAAACAGCACATTTATGCGTACCCACGTGTAACTCTCTCTTATTAGGACAAACGGATTTATTACTATAAACACACTTGCACAAGACAAATAATTAATTACTAGTAATTAATAAATTAATATGACAAATAGACATACCAGAGCTTCAAAAACCAACGAATTTTCAAACAGAAAACTCTGCTCCAGCATAACCACCCCTCTTTCCTGGCCCACCCATGGGTGGGGACTTAGAGTTAGTCCATCCCCTAAACTAAATATAAGTATAGGAATCCAGTCCCTAGGACTTTAGATTACCCTCGACAAAACTCTGCAACGTACATCCTGGACCTTCGACGTTCTATCCTGACTAGAAGACTGAAGAGATCTCCCTTGGGGTCAAGGAGTGACTCCCTTGCTTGGCAGGCACCAAAGAAGCAACTGACCGGTCTGCAATTCTGAAGCTCCCACCGGACGCCAAAGTCGCTGCATCCCCAGAGGTGGATTTCCAGACTTCACCGAGGCTACCCTGAGTCCACAGCAAAGCTGAGGCCAGTGGCTATCGTGGGTGACGTGGAACCGTGACCCATGGACACCTGAACCTTTGCAGCAACACTATCTTCCTGGTCCTCCTCGAAGTTGTGCTTTGGGCTTCGAGTAGCCCCAGCCTTGAGCATCTCCTGCACCGAAGATTGTTGGCCTCCACTCCACGAGTGACCCGTGGGCCAGCTTCAAGTGCGAACAATCAAGGCTCCTTCGCGATCACTAGCCTGTTGGCTAGCAGGTCCCCACGAAGGCAACTCCTTCTCTGCTTGGGCTTCCCTGGTTGCTCCAGATGCGCCCTTACTTACCCTCCCTGTGTGAGTCCATCAGACCTTGCTGGTCTGCACCGCAGTCCTTTCTCTGATTTCCAGTGACTTGCCGTTGCCAATGCTTGTTGGGTCCAATCTGGTCGCCAACACCGCAGCACTCGACAGACTTCGTGGGACAGCTCGAGTTTGGCTCATGGACTTCGTCAACGCCTCCTGGACCTCGTGGCTGAAGAGTCAAGACACCCATCAACTCACCTGAAGCAACCGACATCTGTGGACATTGGTCCATCCTGCCCTAGGTCACTGCCAAGTGACCCAGACTCTGTCACCTCTGCTTTCAGGTTCCTTACATCCCAGATCCAGGCTTGGATCTCTTCGGACACTTCTTCTCTTCACGGCAGCAGCAGTTCTTTCCAGGCCTCTATTGGAATCGACGACGCGACCCAACACCAAAAGACACCAATGCACCCGGCTTCCCTGGGTGAGGTAACTCGAGTGCTCCGGTGCTCTCATGGGTGCTAGCCCTAGAACTTCTTAAGTCCAAAAGGGTTTGGTCCTGACTCGATTAGAAGTGTCCCTAATCAACCGCAACATTCCCCATAGAAGATAATAGGAACCCGCGATTGTGTTTTCACACTGCATACGGCTCCCGTGGGTCCTCTGTGTCACTACCTTAGATGGATCCTTGGGGTCCCAGCGATTCTAGAGGCAATAAGCCTAGTGCCTATTACAGTCGTGGTTCTTATACCGCTTTTTTAGTATATGGTTTTGTACGCCCCTAGGGCCCAAACATGTATTTGTGCTTTTATTGATGCTTGATCACTTGTAACTTTAGTACTTCGAACTCCAGTCTCATAAAGAGAATAGAGGGGTGTGTTTTATCCTAAATACATATATTTTGAATATATACCTGGTGTGGTTGTCTTTTCATTTGATCATTCTAGAGATTATAGACTGGTAAAACAAGCTGCTTTACATTCCTTCAAGACTTAACCTGAAGGCTGCTCTCCATAGCTACCACTAGGATAGCTTTCATATAAGGTTGTCTTTAACCATTCACCATAAGGGGTTGTTTGGACTGATACAAGGTGCCCACTAGAGCTAGTGGACAGCATATATCAGGCCCCCTTCTCACATTGGTGTGCAGCGTGTGGGATTCCAGCTTGCTATTGTTTTACCAGATAATCTCAATTGAATTGATCAACTGAAAACCACTAAAGGTACCCAAGGTACATATAATATCAAGTTTAGCTACAGTAAGTTCTACTGAACTTAGAGTTGTGTGTTAAGGGATAGCACACCCTTTCTACAACTCAAGAGAGTTTAGTAGGCCACACTAGTGTAGGTAGTGCAATACACCACACCACATTAGTAATATCTAACCAGCCAGGAACCAGTGGGTCCCTACCAGGAACCAGTGAGCTCCTTCCCTATAAATATGAGCATCTCTCGTTTGCTCAGCTTAGGGCCTTATGTTCCATTAGGAAGCTGAAGACAGGTAAAAGTCCATCCACCCAGCATCTCATAAAGATACTGAAACTGGATGATATCACAGGGCCTAGTGGGCCTGATGATGGAGACAGTGTGGGTGGGGCAGCACCTGAGGGTGGGTCCAGGGGTGGAAACTCCCCTGACCCTAACTGTAATGCTGACCAGACTGGTGACAATGAACAGACTCTGGTGAACACAGACCACCAGGATGAGGATGAGGAGGATGACAATACTGCTACTTCCTTTATTCCTCCAGGTAGGCCTGACAACAGGGCTAGAATGGATAGATCTCTGTCAAGGGGATCTATCCAGTCTAACTCCTCTATAGGAACCTCTGTTTCTTCTCACAAAGGGAGGGAACCCTCCGAGGAGAGAGAGACTGCTGAAGTATGAGCAAGACAAGTTCAACCTCAGAAAGCAGCAGATGGCCTTAGATAGAGAAGCCCTGGAGCTCTACAGAGCTAGTAAAAAGGAGGGACTAGAGTCCCTTGGTGGCAGCAATTTCCCTAGAGATAGCGAGAGGTCTTATGACCATAGAAACCTAAGTAAGATTGTCCCTCCTTACCAGAGTGGGGATGACATCCACAAATGGATAACTGCCTTGGAGAGGGCCTGTAAACTACAGCAGGTCCCTCAAGGTCAGTGGGCAGCAATCTTATGGCTCTCCTTTGCAGACAAAGGTAGAGACAAGCTCCTCGCTGTAAGAGAAGAAGATGCTGATGACTACAAAGTCTTGAAAAGTGCTCTGACAGATGGGTTTGGCCTAACCACTGAACAATACAGGTTAAAGTTCAGAGATACCCAAAAGGAACAAAATCAGGACTGGGTTGACTTTGTTGACTGTGCTGCTAAGGCTCTGGAAGGTTGGTTATTGGGCAGTAAAGTGTTTGACTTCAAAGGATTGTACAATCTGATAATGAGGGAGCAGATTCTTAATAACTGTCAAAATCAGCTGTTGCACCAGTACCTGATAGACTCGGATCTGACCTCTCCCCAAGAATTGGGAAAGAAGGCAGACAAATGGGTCAGAACCAGGGTGAGGCAGAAAGTACAGAACCAAGGTGGTGACCCTAAGAAGCAAGATTCCAAAAATAAGGGTGATAAGGGTGGGGACAAGGGTAAAGACCAGAAGTCTTCACAAGGCCCCCAAAATCTTCTTTAGGTGGGGATTCACAGGCTAACAAAGGGAAAGGCCAAAAGAAACCCTGGTGCAAAATCTGTAAGCAGAAAACTCACTGGACTAGTGACTGCACCAAGGCCAAAGAAAATACTCCAACCACCACCAATGCCCCTGCCCCTAAGGCACCTGTTGCCCCTAGTACAGTTACAATTGGTGGTGGGAATACACAGAATAAGGGTGTAGTAGGGTTGACCCTGGGTTCTGAGATGGACTCTGGCCTAGTCAGAGTAGCAACTCAGGCTGTGCTTGTCAGTGATGGGGGCATGGATAGGTCCCCCTTTGTGAGCCCCAGTAACCTGAGCAGCCTTTAATTAATGGAGTAGAAGCTTGGGCATTCAGGGACACAGGAGCAAGTGTCACAATGGTGACAAAAGATCTTGTGGATCCTGGGCAGATTATACTTGGTGAAATGTACCAAGTGACCAATGCTAGCAATGTCAGAACAGACCTTTCTCCGGCAGTTGTTAACTTCTTTTTTTCTCTTTTTTTCTCTTTTTTTATTGATGCAATCTCACATTACATATAATATAGAATTCAGATGAGGTAAATAAATAAAACTCCACTTATTCCTACAGAGGTTAACTTACAATTCCTTACGACAAGGTTCCTCACATGCGCACGGGGAATACAAGAAAGGGAGAAAGGCTAATTATAAAAAATAAAGAATCAAATAAATAAAAGGCGAAAAAATAAAAAGAAAAGAAAAAGAAAACAGGAAAAAAAAAAGAAAAAGAAAGGATGGGCAGAACAACATTAATTTCATATTATTCCTTTATGTATTCAATCATTGGACCCCAAATTGACAATCCAAATTTCTGCTTCTGTACCCCCTTCAACGCATATAGACAATACTCCAGATTGAAAATAAGCAAAAATTTAGCTCTCTACATTTCACAAGTTGGAACCTCTTTTTGAAGCCATAAAGAAGCTATACAAAGCCGGGCTACCGCCACTGCTATGAAGATTAAGTATCTAAAATCAAAAGCCAATTGTCCTTCCCTTACATCCCCCCTATAACCATTAACATAACAGACAATAACATTTTAATTTTATCTCCCGTGATTTCTGAGAGAAAACTTTCCATATGGTCCAAAAGTTGAGTCAATTTCCTACATGTAAAAAAAATATGCATAATATCAGCCCCATCCGTCCCACATCTAAAACATTTCCCATCATTGAGCCCCCCATTTCAACATCTTAGAAGGGGTATGATATAAATCAAAGATGGTTTTAAAATGTTGTATTCTTAAAATGGCTGATATTAAAATTCTCCCTGCCATCGAGATTGATTGTTCTATGCGTATTTCCTGCTCTCCCAGTCTATTTCTCCATCTTATGTTTTGAATTTCCAAATCATCTCTCTGTATGTCCAAAAGACATCTATAAATTACGCCTATGCGTTTTCCCTATCTAACAGCCTCAACCAATAAACATGGCTCTATTATCCTTTGTTTTTTCAACAGAAAGTCCCTCATCTGTAGAAATTTAAAAAATTCCGTCTGACGTAGTTTAAATTCATCAGCTAACATCTGAAAGGAGAGCAGCTCTCCATCTTTATATAATTTACATATAGATATAATTCCCTTATCCTTCCATGTCTGAGCTACTCTGTCGGTGAAGACAGTAGGGAGTAAGATGGGTGAATTTATTGGGGTGTAGAAACAAATCCCCTGTATTTGTAGTTTTTCCGCACTGCTCTCCAAACTTGTAGGCAGCAATTGCTACCTTAAAGCGCTTCCTCTTAAAATAATTATAGTCTAATTTTTTAAACAAACAATTTCTTACTTCTGCCCCTAATACCATCTGATATATGGAGCGGTGTTCTGCAGGGTTAATAATGTCTTTGCCAGTAAGCATTATCCTGATGTTTTGCAAAATACATGTGTAATAGTACAATGTGAAATCGGGTCCCGCCCATCCACCTTTCTCTTTTGTTAAGGACATATAGTGCATTGCTCGTCGCGATTTCCCTTGAGCCCATAGAAATCTCATACAACACGATTGTAGTTGCTGTAGCTGCACCTTAGATAATTCCAATGGGACAGACCTAAAGTAATATAAAACTTAATGGAAAGATTACCATCTTTTAAACATTGCATCTTCCCACCATTGTAAGGTATAAACATTCCATTTTATCTAATTGCTTCTTAACACTCAAAAGTGTAGCATTCCAATTAATTTTAACCAATTGGTCCAAGCATACCCTGATTTTAATCCTGAGATAACTAACTTCATCTATCACTCTGGGGTCTTGAAAGCCGGTCTGGTTAGTGCATAGTATTTGTGTTTTAGATGCATTGAGCTTGTATCCAGAAATTGTTCCAAATTTATGTGCCATTAATTCAATCTTTGGGATTGCTGAGGCCGGGTCTGATGTTACCACCGCCACGTCATCCGCATATGCTAATACTCTCAGTTGTTCCGATCCACATTCAACCGCTTTAATTCTCGGGTTACGTTCTAACATGGTTAAGAATGGGTTTATAGATAAAGCGAATAATAGTGGGGAACACGGACAACCCTGCCTCGTGCCTCTTGTCATATACACCGGTGCCGATTCTACCCCACTGATGCAGACTCGAGCTTTAGGGCTCTTGTATGCAGCTTGAATTGCCTGAACAAAACCAGGGCCAAACCCCATAAATTGCAAAGTCCCCCAGAGAAAGCTCCACGACACACGGTCAAAAGCTTTCTCAGCATTTAGTAAAATTAACCCTAAGGCGGTGCCCTGGACGCTAGCCTTATCTAACAATGCTACTACCCTATTGATGTGATTTATCGTCCCCCTCATAGGTATAAACCCATGCTGTCTCAGAGATACTAATGGGGTGATAACATTAGCCAGACGAGTAGCTAAACTTTTTGTACATATCTTCCCATCGGCATTTAGTAAAGAAATTGGGCGATATGACCCTGGGAGCTCTGGTGGTTTATCCTTCTTTCTGAAAACAATTATATTTGCTTTTTTTTATATACTTCCAGGGGTAACCTGTCTGGACCCGCAGCTTTACCATTATTAAGATTATTTATTGCTATTTCTAATTCTTCCATCGTGATAGATTCCTCCAGAAACTGCACCTCTGTTTGTTCAGGTTTGACACAATCTATATCTTTAAAGAATGTATCTATAAGCTCATCCCCTTGTTTATCCTCTGTATATAACTCTTTGTAAAACGAGTGAAAAGTTTCAAGTATTTCCTGTGGGGTTTCCACTACATTACCTTGTGTATTCCTCATCCTTAAAGTTCTCTGTGCCACCTCTTTAGACCTTAACTTTTGTGCCAAGCACCGCCCAGTAGTTTCACCGAATTCATATCTCTTAAACTGGTTATATTTTAAGGCAATTTCTCTACTCCAATGAAGGTTGATTCTTGCTTTACATCGAGCGACCTCTGCTTGTGCCTGGACAATATCCCCCCCAGTTGCAATCTTTCGCATCAAATCTATCTCTGCCAACCTAAGCTTCCCATAGAGACCTTGTACCTCAGCTCTAAGTTGTCTCTGCTTATGGAGCCCATAACTCAGCATCTCCCCCCTAAATCCTGCTTTTAGGGCATCCCAAACAAATGGTTGTGAAGTCGAGATATGATTAATTTCCAGAAATTGCCGAATCCAATCTTTCATATGATTTATGTAATTAATATCTTTTATGAGTTTACGATCAAACGAAAAAGGTCTCTGTAGAGAAGTATTATCATTGCAGCAGATTGGGATATCTATCACTAATGGTCCGTGATCTGATGTGATTGTCGGGTAAACTTGTATGTTGCCACCCGTTATTAATTCTGATGGTATAAAAAAATAATTTAATCTAAACGCCTTATTGTGAGGATGAGAAAAAAAGGTAAAGCCTGGGTCTGTTATCTGTAATGTAGACCATACATCTTTCAAACCATGATCCTCCACCAAATGTTGTAACCCCTTGAAAACTCTTGGTTTCCTGCCTGTATACCTTTCCCATCCATTCTGAAGGTCATGCCGATTTAGATGAATATTGAAGTCCCCACATAGTATCAGAGGGGTAGACCATAAAGATAGCTTTAAATTAATACCTTCTAACACTAGAGCTTCGTCCAAATTAGACCCATACACTGAACAAACAGTAAAAGTTAGATCCCCCTCTTACATTCCGTGAGTACCCAGCGGCCTTGGTTATCAACCATTCTTCTACCAGTGCTTTGTATCTCCCTATTTGCTAAAATGGCTACTCCCCGAGTAGTGGTGGACTGTCGTGTACAGGCAAGTACTATAAACCCCAATTCTCCAAGAACCTTCCGTTTATCCCATGAGATATGAGTCTCTTGGAGACAAACTAAATCCGGCTGCATCATTCGTATTTCCGCAGCTACTTTTTGCCGTTTCAAATTGTTATTCAACCCACGCACATTAAAAGAACATATCCGTAGATTGCCCTGCTTCTTTTTATCCCCCATCAGAAATGTTTTCCATGCCTCTCCTTTTAATAACCTTATCTCCTGATCTCCTTATCCAAATTCTCATCCTCATCTTCAAAATGCTGTGAGTTGCATCTCCTATTTTACCCTCCACCCATTCCCGAACCATGCCCTCCCCCCCAAGTAACCAGAAAAAATGGTTACAAACCCCCCCCCACCCTCCCTGTAACAAGGCTTTAGGACTAATGGTCCTGGTAATGGACAACTGAATTCTCCCAACCCCCTCTCCCCAAAAGTCTAACAAAATAACAGTTACTTGACTAGTATTAATTTCATACCGTGGGCCTGCGGGTATAAGAAACGACCTTTGTGCTTTGAACTGTGAGCCCTGTTTCTTTAGATCTTTTACCTCTTTATATACCTGTTTATATACACCCTGTTAACATATACCCCTAAATACCCATAGATCACACACAAATCAAAAACATCAAAAACAACAAATAATACCATAAAAAAGGTCTTAGTACATTAAAGACTATCCGTATATAACAGTATGTCGTATACTTTTAGATCCTAATACATTAAATGCTACCAGTAGATAACAGTATGTCGTATACCTTTTTCTTTTTTTTTTTTAGGGGAAAAGAAAGAGAAAAAAGGAACGGCTTTAAATATCGCCTATCCCTATCCCTGATAGACCTAGACAATGGATTGCAAATGTTCGTTGGCTTTCACTTCCGACGTAAAAAACCGTGTCTGTTCCTTGTAAATAACCTTCAGTGTGGCTGGGTTCAATAAGAAAGCTTGGGCTCCCTTGCATTGAAACGGATGGATGAGCTGCCTCAACTGCCAACGTTTCTCTACTGTCTGGTGGCAGAAGTCCGGCCTCACAAAAAACTCCGATCCTTTCCCTTTTCTTTTTCTATCCGGTCGTGCTAGCTCTTACACAGCTTGCCGGGCTAGATAGTTATTAACAGATATCAATATTGCTCTGGGTCTGCTCAAATCTTTTCCCGGTCTCACTCGCTGAGCAAATGGAAATCTATGTGCTCTTTGGATTTCTTGATTCCAATCCCACTGTGGAAACTCCGGAAAGGCTTCTGAAAAAATATCTCCCACAAATTTTCTTGAGTCTTGGCCTTTAACCCCTTCCGCCACCCCCAAAATTCTTAAATTATTACGCCGTAGGCGATTTTCAAGATCTGTAAGCTTCTATGATATGTCGTCCTTTGATGTCTGTGCCGATTCCATCATTGTTCTTTGAACTACTAGTTCATCCTCAATTTTAGAGATCCGAGTTTCCGCTTCTGTGACTCTTTCCGCAAACTCAGAGCAAGTTTTTGCCATCCACCTTATTGAATTTTGGAGTTTGCGATATGCCCCTTGAGTCCTTTGACTCTCCAGATGAGTTTCCTCCCTGTGGGCCATGATGGTCTCATATATCACATTCAGTGACATCTCTTCAGGTTCCCTTATCTCCACCGCGGCCCGTTCTTCCACTGTGACATCTACATTTCCTCCTGTCCCAGCAGAAAAGGAAGCTGAGAAGGAACAGTCCCATGGTGAGGCGACATCCCCGGCGTCCCCTTTATCTCCTTCATCCATATTGACTTTATCTAAATGGCCTATGTTTTTTCGGACTGTCCGATGGGCAGTTCTAGTGTTGCTTGAATGGCTACTGGCTGATGCTCTCATGGATCCCATTTTAAAATCCAAATCATCCTCATTGCCTGACGAGTCCGAAGGGTCGGAGAGGGAGAAAGTCAGCAGAATCAATTTCTTTAGCTGGGATTTGCAGGATATTGCCCCCATCTACCCCAACAGGCTGTTCAGTTGCTCTATCTATGGTCTGGTTGCCGTCACCATCTACCATTTTTACTTTCCCTGCATTCAATAAGGCCGTTCCTTTTACCCCCAATGAGGGAATTTCACTAGCAGGTGACTCCACCGGACCTGCACTGGACACAGTATCTGGTGTGCATGGATACATGGGATGCCATTTGTTAAATTATTTACAAGAAGTCCAGATTGCTGATTATTAGGGACGTCACTACAATCCATCTCAGGCAGCACATTTGACAGCGCGCTCATGCATGCCTTTACGTGTTTCCCCTGTTTCCCCCTCAATGATGTCCGCATTCAGCTGCTTTTTGCCCTTGCTCGATAGAAACAGGGCAGGAATACTGCGCTTACCACCGTCTCCATTATCTGTCCTTTTTTCTTGTGGATTTTCTTTCTCCTTTGCATTGCCATTCTTTATACTTCCCAGAGACTGGGCGATTTTCCCCAGATACGTTGTTTCAATGGGTGTGCGTGTTCTTCCTCGAGCCGCCTTCGGGGGCATTGTGCCTGGCCTCATGAGCACCTTAGGCTTCTTTGCTCCACCCCCAACACCAAACCTTCCTTGCGCCGCACACCGCAACGAGGAAAGCCACCAGCAGAGACCCGCAGATTGTCGCGTTCTACTCCAGACGGCAGCAGTCAGAAGGGGCATAACCTCCCGAGCCGCTGGTAAGTCGCGTAATTTTTCCCCTATAGATAGCCTTTAATTAATGGAGTAGAAGCAAGGGCATTCAGGGACACAGGATCAAGTGTCACACAATGGTGACAAAAGATCTTGTGGATCCTGGGCAGATTATACTTGGTGAAATGTACCAAGTGACCAATGCTAGCAATGTCAGAACAGACCATTCTCTGGCAGTTGTTAACTTCTCCTGGGGAGGGGTAACTGGCCTTAAGAAGGTTGTGGTAAGTGCGGACTACCAGTACAGTGCTTGCTTGGCAATGATCTGGAAACTTCAGCTTGGCCTGTAGTGGAGCTCAGGACACATGCAGAAATGTTAGGGATCCCTGCACATGTCTTTGCTGTGATCAGGTCACAGGCAAAAATGTCAAATTCTGGACAGGCCCTGGATTCTGGAATAATGGACCAGGTGTCTCACAAGAGGAGGAGCAGGAGGGTTAAGGCAGAGCCTTCCCACCTGTCTCAGGATACTGATCAATCTCCTCAGGGAGATGATCTTGAGCCTGCAGAAGGAACTGTCCCAGAGGAGCTTGAACCTGACCAGGATGAGTTCTTAGGGACAGGGGACCCTTCCAGGTCTGATCTAAGCGAGGAGCATAAAACCTGCCCCTCTCTTGAAACCCTCAGACAGCAAGCTGCTGATGAGGCTGCTGGGAATGCTAGTGGCACCCATAAAGTTTATTGGGATGATGGACTCCTATACTCAGAGAGTAGAGACCACAAGCCTGGTGAATCCAGGAGGTTGGTTATACCTCTGAAGTTTAGGGGCTTCCTATTGACACTAGCCCATGATATTCCCCTAGCAGGACACTTAGGCCAGAACAAAACTTGGGACAGAATTGTTCCTCACTTTCACTGGCCACACATGTCTGAAGACACAAAGGATTTTTCTCGCTCCTGTGTAACCTGCCAAGCCAGTGCCAAAGCAGGTGGCACTACAAAGGCCCCCCTGATACTACTACCTGTGGTGGGGGTGCTCTTTGAAAGGGTAGGGATTGACATTGTTGGTCCCATGGATCCCCATACAGCATCTGGGCACAGGTTTATACTGGTGATAGTGGATCATGCCACCAGGTATCCAGAAGCAATTCCCCTAAGGACCAATATAGCACCTGTAGTGGCAAGAGCTCTCTTGAGTGTGTTCTCAAGAGTAGGTTTTCCAAAGGAGGAAGTATCTGACAGGGGTGCCAACTTCATGTCAACTTACTTAACTGCTATGTGGAAGGAGTGTGGAGTGAACTACAAGTTCACCACACCCTGTCACCCACAATGCAATGGTTTAGTTGAGAGATTCAACAAAACCTTAAAGGGCATGATCAAAGGACTCCCAGAAAAGCTTAGGCGAAAATGGGACCTGCTCTTGCCCTGCCTTTTATTTGCATACAGGGAGGTGCCTCAGAAGGGTGTTGGCTACAGCCCATTTGAACTTCTGTTTGATCACCTTGTCAGGGGTCCATTGTGTTTGGGGAAGAAAGGATGGGAGTTACCTCTCAAGCCCCCAAAGCAAGACATAGTGGGCTATGTACTTGGTCTCCGCTCCAGGATGGCTGAGTACATGAAAAGGCAAACAAAAACCTTGAGGCTAGCCAGGAACTGCAAAAAGCCTGGCATGACCAAAAGGCTGTACTGACTGTTTACCAGCCAGGACAGAAAGTGTGGGTGTTGGAGCCTGTGGCCCCAGCAGCTCTCCAGGACAAGTGGAGTGGACCCCACACTGTTGTTGAACAGAAGGGAGAGGTTACATATTTAGTGGAAAAACTACTATGTAAAATGAATGTTAACAAAATTCACTACCACTGTAAAACAATGAGTGCGTGCAAACCAGAGAAGGTAGCCAACCTGGGACAAAACACTGGAAAGCAGGTGAAACAACACCTGTATACTGGATGCACAGTAATGATAGAAAATGAAAACTGATTAACAAAGTACACTAAACAGAACCAACTGTCATCATTGAAGAAAAAACATTCAACATCACATATTATAATTAAACAAAAATTATACTCCTTTAATTATTGAGCTGTAAAGAATCAAATTGAGATATAATGACATTTTTGTTGAACAGAAATAGTACTTGGGTCCTTAAAAGAACATGTCAGTAGTAAGTCTCAGTGAATTTGAGAAAAAACATCAATATAACAATTGTGTCACAGAAGAGATTGACGCTGCTGTGATCGATGCCCAATGCATTTCGGGATTGCCCAGAATCCCTTCTTCAGGGTCCTGTGTTGAACAAGTGGAGAAAGAAATACACATAGTTTTTCAACATGTTATATATGAAGATGAAAAAGTTAGGAAACAGATACATCGTACAAAACCAGAGTGATGAAAACACACCTGTACGTGTGCAAGTCCAGACAATTATCAACGATGTGGAGAACGTGAAAGCAGTGACTGAAAGCTGTGTCTGAAATCAAATATCATGTGTGGAGGAAGATAGAAGGAAAATAGAACGATAATGACCACACCCTTAGTGAGCAACACATATGATGTGAAGAAAAGAAAAAAGAAAAAATGAACAATATGGTGCTGAGTGAACAGCCCTTACTTAAAAACACGAGAATCTGGTGTGTTGATGCTGAACGCAGAAGTGTCTGTCCACTCGAATTCAGAATAGAACAAAAAAATGGTGTTCCAATGCTGCCGCCTAAATGACCCCAAATGTACTAGACAAGTGTACGTATGTATACTCACTCAAGTGAACGTACAGGCAAACTCCTCTTGATGATATGTAATGTACGGGGACTGCAACTAATATGCTGAAACACGAAAACACCAAACTCACGACATTGCCAAACCCATAAAGAAAGAACAACATGGAAAAAGATTACAATAAAAGAAGAAGACAAGCTATGTTACCCCGAGAATCGATGATGGTGTCCAATAATCAATTGAAAACCAGGAAACTGACTGGTTATAGAAAGGTAATCAACAAAAAAGATAGGTCAGGAACAGGACCAAACGAGAATGACTGGCAAAGACGGAAACCTAAGAAAAGAAAGAAAAACAGAAAATAACAGCCCTCCGGTCATTGAACCGCTGATGAAACCACGGTGTTATAATGGTAAACTATGGCAGCTGACACATAGTAACCATCTTACCTCTGTTCTTTGTAGACAACGACTCAGCGTGGCACAGGGATCGCGCGGGTGAAAGAGTTGAAAAGCGGCAAGTAGCCGTAAACGTATTTGAAGGCGACGCTCGGAAGCGTCTAACGTAACAACGACTGTGCTTAAACTAGACAGAAAAAGAGGACTGGAACAATATACCAGGTATATATTTAAAATATATGTATTTAAGATGAAACACCCCCCTATAGTCTCTTTATGAGGCTGGAGTTCGAAGTACTTAAGTTACAAGTCAGTATTCAACAGTAAAAGCACAAATACACGTTTGGGCCCTAGGGGCGTACCAAACCATATACCAATAAAGTGGTATAAGAACCACGACTGAACTAGACACAAGGCCTAGAGCCTGTAGAAGTGCTTGGACCACAAGGAACCACCCAAGGTAGTGACACAGGGGACCCACGGGGGACGCGTGCAGTGTTAGAACACAGCCGCAAATCGCCGTTAACTTCTATGGGGAAAATCGCGGTTAGAAATTAAGAGTTTAAGGACACTTAGAGGTCGACTACAAGCAAACCCTTTTGGACTTAGAGGTGTCTAGGGCCAACACCCACAGGAGCACCGGAGTACTCGAGTTACCTCACCCAGGGAAGCCGGGTGCATAGGTGTCAAATGATGTTGCGTCGCGGCGTCGTTTTCAATGGAAGCTGGCAAAGAAGTGCTGCTGCTGTGAAGAGGAGAAGTGTCCAAAGAGATCCAAGCCTGGATCGAGGATGGAAGGAACCTGAAAGCAGAGGGGACAGAGTCTGGGTCACTTGCCAGAGAATGGTCTGTTCTGACATTGCTAGCATTGGTCACTTGGTACATTTCACCAAGTATAATCTTCCCAGGATCCACAAGATCTTTTGTCACCATTGTGTGACACTTGCTCCTGTGTCCCTGAATGCCCATACTTCCCAGAGACTGGGAGATTTTCCCCAGATACGTTGTTTCAATGGGTGTGCGTGTTCTTCCTCGAGCCGCCTTCGGGGGCATTGTGCCTGACCTCACGAGCACCTTAGGCTTCTTTGCTCCACCCCCAACACCAAACCTTCCTAGCGCCACACACCGCAACGAGGAAAGCCACCAGCAGAGACCCGCAGATTGTCGCGTTCTACTCCAGACGGCAGCAGTCAGAAGGGGCATAACCTCCCGAGCCGCTGGTAAGTCGCGTAATTTTTCCCCTATAGATTTAGCCAGAGCTTCACGGCATAAGTTCGGGGGGAGAGTTCTGTTTGGGAGTGTTCAGCTTATCGCCCGCCTCGCGGCCGCCATCTTGCTTGTTGATTGTTCCAGTAACTTGGGCAAATACAGACAGCAGCCTTTAATTAATGGAGTAGAAGCATGGGCATTCAGGGACACAGGAGCAAGTGTCACACAATGGTGACAAAAGATCTTGTGGATCCTGGGCAGATTATACTTGGTGAAATGTACCAAGTGACCAATGCTAGCAATGTCAGAACAGACCATTCTCTGGCAGTTGTTAACTTCTCCTGGGGAGGGGTAACTGGCCTTAAGAAGGTTGTGGTAAGTGCAGACTACCAGTACAGTGCTTGCTTGGCAATGATCTGGAAACTTCAGCTTGGCCTGTAGTGGAGCTCAGGACACATGCAGAAATGTTAGGGATCCCTGCACATGTCTTTGCTGTGATCAGGTCACAGGCAAAAATGTCAAATTCTGGACAGGCCCTGGATTCTGGAATAATGGACCAGGTGTCTCACAAGAGGAGGAGCAGTAGGGTTAAGGCAGAGCCTTCCCACCTGTCTCAGGATACTGATCAATCTCCTCAGGGAGATGATCTTGAGCCTGCAGAAGGAACTGTCCCAGAGGAGCTTGAACCTGACCAGGATGAGTTCTTAGGGACAGGGGACCCTTCCAGGTCTGATCTAAGCGAGGAGCATAAAACCTGCCCCTCTCTTGAAACCCCCAGACAGCAAGCTGCTGATGAGGCTGCTGGGAATGCTAGTGGCACCCATAAAGTTTATTGGGATGATGGACTCCTATACTCAGAGAGTAGAGACCCCAAGCCTGGTGAATCCAGGAGGTTGGTTATACCTCTGAAGTTTAGGGGCTTCCTATTGACACTAGCCCATGATATTCCCCTAGCAGGACACTTAGGCCAGAACAAGACTTGGGACAGAATTGTTCCTCACTTTCACTGGCCACACATGTCTGAAGACACAAAGGATTTTTCTCGCTCCTGTGTAACCAGCCAAGCCAGGGCCAAAGCAGGTGGCACTACAAAGGCCCCCCCTGATACCACTACCTGTGGTGGGGGTGCCCTTTGAAAGGGTAGGGATTGACATTGTTGGTCCCATGGATCCCCAAACAGCATCTGGGCACAGGTTTATACTGGTGATAGTGGATCATGCCACCAGGTATCCAGAAGCAATTCCCCTAAGGACCAATACAGCACCTGTAGTGGCAAGAGCTCTCTTGAGTGTGTTCTCAAGAGTAGGGTTTCCAAAGGAGGAAGTATCTGACAGGGGTGCCAACTTCATGTCAACTTACTTAACTGCTATGTGGAAGGAGTGTGGAGTGAACTACAAGTTCACCACACCCTGTCACCCACAATGCAATGGTTTAGTTGAGAGATTCAACAAAACCTTAAAGGGCATGATCAAAGGACTCCCAGAAAAGCTTAGGCGAAAATGGGACCTGCTCTTGCCCTGCCTTTTATTTGCATACAGGGAGGTGCCTCAGAAGGGTGTTGGCTACAGCCCATTTGAACTTCTGTTTGATCACCCTGTCAGGGGTCCATTGTGTTTGGGGAAGGAAGGATGGGAGTTACCTCTCAAGCCCCCAAAGCAAGACATAGTGGGCTATGTACTTGGTCTCCGCTCCAGGATGTCTGAGTACATGAAAAATGCAAACAAAAACCTTGAGGCTAGCCAGGAACTGCAAAAAGCCTGGCATGACCAAAAGGCTGTACTGACTGTCTACCAGCCAGGACAGAAAGTGTGGGTGTTGGTGCCTGTGGCCCCAGCAGCTCTCCAGGACAAGTGGAGTGGACCCCACACTGTTGTTGAACAGAAGGGAGAGGTTACATATTTAGTGGACCTAGGAACTCCCAGGAGTCCCCATAGGGTTCTCCATGTCAACAGGCTAAAGGCATATGTGGACAGGGCTGACATGGGCTTGCTCATGGCAACTGATGAGGGACAGGGGGAAGAGAGTGACCCACTACCTGACCTCCTCTCACAGAACGCTGATGATGGGTCAGTTGATGGTGTCGCCTTGGCAGGCAGCCTCACTGCCCAGCAGCAAACTGATTGCAGACAGGTTCTCAATCAGTACAGACACATGTTCTCACTGACTCCAAGTCAGACTACCTGGTGCACTCATGAAGTGGACACTGGGGACAGTCTGCCTATTAAAAATAAGATTTATAGGCAACCTGACCATGTCAGGGACTGTATCAGGACAGAAGTCCAGAAAATGTTGGATTTGGGTGTGATTGAACCCCCAGATAGCCCTTGGGCTAGTCCAGTGGTCCTTGTGCCACAACCTCACACCAGTTGTGGAAAAAGAGAGATGAGGCTTTGTGTGGACTACAGGGGTCTCAATGCAGTCACTAGGACTGATGCCCATCCAATACCAAGGGCAGATGAGCTTATAGATACTTTGGCCTCGGTCAAGTACCTTAGCACATTTGACTTGACAGCTGGCTACTGGCAGATCAGACTAGCTGATGATGCAAAGCCAAAGCCAGCATTTTCTACCCCTAGTGGGCACTATCAATTTGTGGTAATGCCCTTTGGTTTGAAGAATGCACCTGCCACTTTCCAAAGGTTGGTGAATACAGTTCTCACAGGCCTGGAAGCCTTTAGTGCAGCATATCTAGATGCTATTGCTGTCTTTAGCTCCACCTGGGAGGATCACCTGGTCCACCTAAGGAATGTTTTGGAGGCCCTACAAAAAGCAGGCCTAACTATCAAGGCTACTAAGTGCCAGATAGGGCAGAGTCAGGTTGTGTACCTGGGCCACCTTGTAGGTGGAGGCCAGGTTCAACCATTGCAGAGCAAAATCCAGACCATACTGGAATGGACTGCTCCAACTACCTAGACTCAGGTGAGAGCCTTCTTAGGCCTGACTGGGTACTATAGGAGATTTGTCAAAGGGTATGGATCAATAGTGACACCCTTGAATGAATTAACTTCTAAGAAAATGCCCAAGGAGGTTCAGTGGACAGCTAGCTGTCAAAAGGAATTTGATGACCTGAAGCAGGCCATGTGTACTGCTCCCATTCTGCAGAGTCCTGACTACTCCAAGAAGTTCATTGTTCAAACTGATGCATCTGAATTGGGGGTTGGGGCTGTACTGTCACAATTGAATGAAGAATGTCAGGATCAGCCAGTAGCTTTCTTAAGTGGAAGGCTGACCCCTAGAGAGAAACGTTGGTCAGCCATTGAGAGGGAGGCTTTTGCTGTGGTTTGGGCTCTGAAGATGTTGAGGCCATACTTGTTTGGTACTCACTTCCTTGTTCAGACAGACGATAAGCCCCTCTTATGGCTAAAACAAATGAAGGGTGAAAACCCCAAACTGCTTATGTGGTCCATTTCCCTACAGGGGATGGATTTTACAGTGGAACATAGACCTGGGAGTAACCATGCCAATGCAGATGGACTCTCTAGGTATTTCCACTTAGAACATGAAGACTCAACTGGTCCAGGTTAGTTTATTGTCCCTGGGTTTGGGGGGGGGGGGGTTCTGTAGGAGAGTAGGATCTGCTTCACATGGGTAGCCCCACTTTTTGCTGGTGTTTCCCTGTTTTTCGACCTTAGTCTGGCTGTGGCCCTGCTAATCAGGACCACAGCCTAGCTGCTTCCTCTCTAAAATGGTTTCCATGTACAATAGGTACATATCTAGTTGGATTCTGGAGTGCCTTATAAGCCCCTAGTACATGGTATACTATGTACCTAGGGCATAGGTACCTCAGAGGCCTACCAGGGGCTGCAGCATATATTATGCCACCCCTGGGAGGCACTCCAAAATGACACCACAGGTCTGCTACTGCAACCTGGGTAAGGGTGTGCTTGCACCCCTTACTGTGGTATAGGCTACCTATATCGCTACCCTATACAGACTCATATAAACCTATAAGCCACCCCTATGGCAGGCCTTGACAATCCTGAAGACAGAGTGCTTGGTTTTATGTGAGAGGATGCCCAACCATGAGCTGAGCCCCTCTGCAGCTTTCGGAAATACTTCCTTATGGCTGTTCTGTGATACAAGTAGAGGTCAGCGCACTACATATGAATACACAGAAAAACTACTATGTAAAATGAATGTTAACAAAATTCACTACCACTGTAAAACAATGAGTGCGTGCAAACCAGAGAAGGTAGCCAACCTGAGACAAAACACTGGAAAGCAGGTGAAACAACACGTGTATACTGGATGCACAGTAATGATAGAAAATGAAAACTGATAAACAAAGTACACTAAACAGAACCAACTGTCATCATTGAAGAAAAAACATTCAACATCACATATTATAATTAAAACAAAAATTATACTCCTTTAATTATTGAGCTGTAAAGAATCAAATTGAGATATAATGACATTTTTGTTGAACAGAAATAGTACTTGGGTCCTTAAAAGAACATGTCAGTAGTAAGTCTCAGTGAATTTGAGAAAAAACATCAACATAACAATTGTGTCACAGAAGAGATTGACGCTGCTGTGATCGATGCCCAATGCATTTCGGGATTGCCCAGAATCCCTTCTTCAGGGGCCTGTGTTGAACAAGTGGAGAAAGAAATACACATAGTTTTTCAACATATTATATATGAAGATGAAAAAGTTAGGAAACAGATACATCGTACAAAACCAGAGTGATGAAAACACACCTGTACGTGTGCAAGTCCAGACAATTATCAACGATGTGGAGAACGTGAAAGCAGTGACTGAAAGCTGTGTCTGAAATCAAATATCATGTGTGGAGGAAGATAGAAGGAATATAGAACGATAATGACCACACCCTTAGTGAGCAACACATATGATGTGAAGAAAAGAAAAAAGAAAAAATGAACAATATGGTGCTGAGTGAACAGCCCTTACTTAAAAACACGAGAATCTGGTGTGTTGATGCTGAACGCAGAAGTGTCTGTCCACTCGAATTCAGAATAGAACAAAAAAATAGTGTTCCAATGCTGCCGCCTAAATGACCCCAAATGTACTAGACAAGTGTACGTATGTATGCTCACTCAAATGAACGTACACGCGAACTCCTCTTGATGATGTGTAATGTACGGGGACTGCAACTAATATGCTGAAACACGAAAACACCAAACTCACGACATTGCCAAACCCATAAAAAAAGAACAACATGGAAAAAGATTACAATAAAAGAAGAAGACAAGCTATGTTACCCCGAGAATCGATGATGGTGTCCAATAATCAATGGAAAACCAGGAAACTGACTGGTTTATAGAAAGGTAATCAACAAAAAAGATAGGTCAGGAACATGACCAAACGAGAATGACTGGCAAAGACGGAAACCTAAGAAAAGAAAGAAAAACAGAAAAAAACAGCCCTCCGGTCATTGAACCGCTGATGAAACCACGGTGTTATAATGGTAAACTATGGCAGCTGACATATAGTAACCATCTTACCACTGTTCTTTGTAGACAACGACTCAGCGTGGCACAGGGATCGCGCGGGTGAAAGAGTTGAAAAGCGGCAAGTAGCCGTAAACGTATTTGAAGGCGACGCTCGGAAGCGTCTAACGTAACAACGACTGTGCTTAAACTAGACAGAAAAAGAGGACTGGAACAATATACCAGGTATATATTTAAAATATATGTATTTAAGATAAAACACCCCCCTCTAGTCTCTTTATGAGGCTGGAGTTCGAAGTACTTAAGTTACAAGACAGTATTCAACAGTAAAAGCACAAATACATGTTTGGGCCCTAGGGGCGTACCAAACCATATACCAATAAAGTGGTATAAGAACCACGACTGAACTAGACACAAGGCCTAGAGCCTGTAGAAGTGCTTGGACCACAAGGAACCACCCAAGGTAGTGACACAGGGGACCCACGGGGGACGCGTGCAGTGTTAGAACACAGCCGCAAATCGCCGTTAACTTCTATGGGGAAAATCGCGGTTAGAAATTAAGAGTTTAAGGACACTTAGAGGTCGACTACAAGCAAACCCTTTTGGACTTAGAGGTGTCTAGGGCCAACACCCACAGGAGCACCGGAGTACTCGAGTTACCTCACCCAGGGAAGCCGGGTGCATAAGTGTCAAATGATGTTGCGTCGCGACGTCGTTTTCAATGGAAGCTGGCAAAGAAGTGCTGCTGCTGTGAAGAGGAGAAGTGTTCAAAGAGATCCAAGCCTGGATCGAGGATGGAAGGAACCTGAAAGCAGAGGGGACAGAGTCTGGGTCACTTACCAGTGACCAGGGGCACGATAGTCCAATGCCCACAGATGTCGGGTGCTTCAGGTGAGTTGACGGGTGTCTTGACTCTTCAGCCACGAGGTCCATGTGGCATCGACAACAACCAGGAGCTGGATTCGAGCTGTCCCCCGAAGTCTGTCAAGTGCTGCGTTGTCTGCTACCAGAATGGACCCAACAAGCCTTGGCAACGGCAAGTCAAGTGGAAATAGAAGAAAGATGTCGGTGCAGACCAACAAGGTCTGGGGGACTCACCCAGCGAGGGTAAGTCAGGGCACACCTGGAGCAACCAGGAAAGCCCAATCAGAAAAGGAGTTGCCTTCATGGGGACCCCCTAGCCAACGGGCTATCATTCGCAAAGAAGCCTCAAGCAGTCGTACTGGAAACTGGCCCACGGGTCACTCGTGGAGGCCAGAGATCTTCGGTGTTGTAGATGCCCAAGGCTGAGGCTACTCAAAGCCCAAAGCACAACTTCAAGGAAGACCAGAAAGATGATGGACTGGTAAAAGATCACAGTGTCCAGGGGTCACAGTTCCACATCACCCACGATAGCCATGGCCTCAGCTTTGCTGTGGACTCAGGGTAACCTCAGGGAAGTCTGGAAATCCACCTCTGGTGATGCAAAGTCTTCGGCGTCCGGCGGGAGCTTCAGAGTTGCAGACCGGAAAGCTGCTTCTTTGGTGCCTGCCAAGCAGGGGAGTCACTCCTTGACCCCAAGGGAGATTTCTTCAGTCTTCTAGCAAAAATAGAAAGTTGAAGGTCCAGGATATATGTTGCAGAGTTTCGTCCAGGGTAATCTAAAGTCTCAAGGACTGGGATCCCATACTTATACTAAGTTTGGTGGTTGGACATACTCTAGGGACCCACCTATGGGAGGGTTTGGAAAGAGGGGTGGTTACACGCATTTCCATTGTCCAGTTTTGCGCCAGAGATGGGGCAGGTAGCCCCTGCAACCGGTTTGAACTGGACTATGCACAGGGACACCAAGTGTGCCCCCAGTGCAGGACCTCAAAGCACCAGAGAGTGCTCCCGCCCAGCCCCAATACACATCTGCCTGTCTGGGGAGGTGGTTACACCTCCCTGGGACAAGGAACCTATTGTCCAGGCTTGCCCTGCCGGAGATTCGGTCAGCAGCAGGAGGCCAGACCAGTGTCTGTGGCAGTGGCATCCATTTTGTGATGCCAGGGCTGTAGAAAGTCTTTACCGGGTAGACTAGTGTGAACATGTCTCTCCCTCTAGATGGGTGGACTGCTACCCCTGCCGCCAGCACTAGCGGGGGAGGGTAGTATTCCAAAGCGTTTGACACCAAAGACAACATGTTTCCGTGCAGCCAGTCCAAAGTTAGCATTTACCGCAAGGTTATAATGCACTTAAGAGTATATGGTCAGGCTGCACCACAAACAGCATCAGAGGAGGTACTCCGAACGCTGCAGAGGGGCTCTGCTCATGCAGGGGCACACTCTCACACAAAAACCAAGAACTCTGCCTTCAGGATTGTTAAGGCCTGCCATAGGAGTGACTTCTAGGTTTTATATGTGTGTGCAATGGTAGTGATCTAGGTAGCCTATACCACAGTAAGGGGTGCAGGCACCATCTTACCCAGGCTGCAGTAGCAGACCTGTGGTTTCATTTTGGAGTGCTCCCCAGGGGTGGCATAATACATGCTTCAGCCCCTGGTAGGCCTCTGAGGTACGTATACTCTGGGTACATAGTACACCATATACTTGGGACTGATAGGGCACTCCAGAATCCAATTAGAGATGTACCTAATGTACATGGAAACCATTTTAGAGAGGAAGCAGCTAGGCTTGGGTCCTGATTAGCAGGGCCACAGCCAGACTAAGGTCGAAAAACAGTGAAACACCAGCAAAAAGTGGGGGTATCCATGTGAAGCAGATCCTACTCTCCTACAGTTCCTCTCAGGGCCCCGTGTTTCTGCAGACATGGCTCACGGGGCCTCGTGGCCTCTCAGGGCCCCCTGTCTCTGCAGTCGGTGCCTCTAGGAGCCCCCAGTCTCTGCAGTCATGGCTCTCAGGCCCCCTCTCTCTGCTGTCGGTGCTTCTCAGGGTCCCTGCTCTCTGCAGTCAGCGCCTCTCAGGGCCCCCTCTCTCTTTAGTCGGTGCCTCACGGGCCCCCTGTCTCTACAGTCCGTGCCTATCAGGACCCCCTTTCTCTGCAGTCAGTGCCTCTCGGGCCCTCTCTCTCTCTGCAGTCGGTGTCTCTAGGGGCCCTGTCTCTGCAGTCAGTGCCTCTCGGGCCCTCTCTCTCTCTGCAGTCGGTGTCTCTAGGGGCTCTGTCTGTGCAGTCAGTGCCCCTCGGGGCCCACAGTCTCTGCAGTCAGTATATCTCAGGGCCCCCGTCTCTGCAGTCGGTGCCTCTCAAGGCCCTCTCTCTCTCTGCAGTCGGTGCTTCTCTGGCCCCTGTCTCTACAGTCAGTGCCTCTCATGGCCCCCTGTGTCTGCAGTCAGTGCCTCTCGGGGCTCCATCTCTCTGCAGTCAGTGCCTCTCAGGGTCAGCTGTCTCTGTAGTCAGTGCCTCTCAGGGCCCCCCATCTCTGCAATTGGTGCCTCTTGGGGCCCTCATCTCTGCAGTCAGTGCCTCTGAGGGCCCCCTGTCTCTGCAGTCAGTGCATCTCAGGGTCCCCGCTCTCTGCAGTCGGTGCCTCTTAGGTCCCTCTCTCTCTACATTCGGTGCCTCTCAGGGCCCTCTCTCTCTGCAGTCAGTTCCTCTCAGGGCCCCCTGTCTCTGCAGGCATGCCTCTCGGGCCCCCTGTCTCTATAGTCAGTGCCTCTCAGGGCCCCCTGTCTCTGCAGTCAGTGGCTCTCGGGCCCCCCGTCTCTCCAGTCAGTGCCCCGCTGGGCCCGCTGTCTCTGCAGTCGGTGCCTCTCGGGCCCCCTGTCTCTGCAGTCGTGCCTCTCAGGGCCCCCTGTCTCTGCAGTCAGTGCCTCTCGGGGACCTCTCTCTCTGCAGTTGGCGCCTCTTAATGCCCTGTCTCTCTGCAGTCAGTGCCTCTCTGGCCCCCTGTCTCTACAGTCAGTGCCTCTCATGGCTCCCTGTCGCTGCAGTCAGTGCCTCTTGGGGCTCCATCCCTCTGCAGTCAGTGCCTCTCAGGGTCCCTTGTCTCTGCAGCCAGTGCCTCTCAGGGTCCCCTGTCCGTGCAGCCAGTGCTTCTCAGGGTCCCCTGTCTGTGCAGACAGTGCTCTCAGGGCCCCCTGTCTCTGCAGCCAGTGCCTCTCAGGGTCCCCTGTATCTGCAGTCAGTACCTCTCAGAGTCCTCTGTCTCTGCAGTCAGTACCTCTCAGAGCCCGCTCTTTCTGCAGTCGGTGCCTCTCGAGGCCCCCTGTCTCTGCAGTCAGTGCCTCTCGGGGACGCTGTCTCTGCAGTCAGTGCCTCTCGGGTCCCCCAGTCTCTGTAGTCAGTGCCTCTCGGGCCCTCGGTCTCTACAGTCAGTGCCTCTCGGGCCCCCTGTCTCTGCAGTCAGTGCCTCGCGGGCCCTCTGTCTCTGCAGTCAGTGCCTCTCAGGGACCCCTGTCTCTGTAGTCAGTGCCTCTCGGGCCTCCTGTCTCTGCAGTCAGAGCTTCTCAGGGACACCTGTCTCTGCAGTCAGTGCCTCTCGGGACTCCTGTCTCTGCAGTCAGTGTCTCTCGGGCCCACTGTCTCTGAAGTCAGTGCCTCTCGGGGCCACCTGTCTCTGCAGTCAGTGCCTCTCGGGGCCACCTGTCTCTGCAGTCAGTGCTTTTCGGGGCCCCCTGTCTCTGCAGTCAGTGCCTCTCGGGCCCCCTGTCTCTGCAGT
Organism: Triturus cristatus; assembly: GCF_964204655.1. Lineage (NCBI taxonomy): Eukaryota > Metazoa > Chordata > Amphibia > Caudata > Salamandridae > Triturus > Triturus cristatus. The sequence continues at coordinate 1,171,590,096 of NC_140580.1, read as the reverse complement.
CAGTGCCTCTCAGGGCCCCCTGTCTCTGCAGACATGCCTCTCAGGGCCTCCTATCTCTACAGTAAGTGACTCTCAGGGCCCCCTGTCTCTGCAGTCGGTGCTTCTAGGGGCCCCCTGTCTCTGCAGTCATGGCTCTCAGGGGCCCCCTGTCTCTGCCGTCAGTGCCTCTCGGGCCCCTGTCTCTGCCGTCAGTGCCTCTCGGACGCCCTATCTCCGCAGTCATGCCTCTCAGGGCCCCCTGTCTCGACTGTCAGTGCCTCTCAGGGTCCCCTGTCTCTGCAGTCAGTGCCTCTCGGGCCCCCTGTCTCTGCAGTCATGCCTCTCAGGGCCCCCTGTCTCTGCAGTCAGTGCCTCTCAGGGCCTCCTATCTCTACAGTAAGTGACTCTCAGGGCCCCCTGTCTCTGCAGTCGGTGCTTCTAGGAGCCCCCTGTCTCTGCAGTCATGGCTCTCAGGTCCCCCTCTCTCTGCAGTCGGTGCCTCTCAGGGTCCCTGCTCTCTGCAGTCAGTGCCTCTCAGGGTCCCCTCTCTTTGTAGTCGGTGCCTCATAGGGCCCCCTGTCTCTACAGTCAGTGCCTCTCAGGGTCCCCTTTCTCTGTAGTCAGTGCCTCTCGGGCCCTCTCTCTCTCGGCAGTCGGTGTCTGTAGGGGCCCTGTCTCTGCAGTCAGTGCCCCATCAGGGCCCCCTGTCTCTGCAGGCATGCCTCTCGGGCCCCCTGTCTCTACAGTCAGTGCCCCATCAGGGCCCGCAGTCTCTGCAGTCAGTGCATCTCTGGCCCCGTCTCTACAGTCAGTGCTTCTCATGGCCCCCTGTCGCTGCAGTCACTGCCTCTCGGGGCTCCATCTCTCTGCAGTCAGTGCCTCTCAGTGCCCCCGTATCTGCAGTAAGTGCCTCTCGGGGCTCCCTGTCTCTGCAGTCAGTGCCTCTTAGGGCCCCCTGTCTCTACAGTCGGTGCCTCTCAGGGCCCTCTCTCTCTGCAGTCAGTTCCACTCAGGGCCCCCTGTCTCTGCAGACATGCCTCTTGGGCCCCCTGTCCCTACAGTCAGTGCCTCTCAGGGCCCCATGTCTCTGTAGTCAGTGCCTCTGGGGCACCCTGTCTCTGCAGTCATGCCTCTCATGGCCCCCTGTCTTTGCAGTCAGTGCTTCTTGGGGCCCTCTCTCTCTCTGCAGTCGGCGCCTCTAGGGGCCCCGTGTCTGCAGTCAGTGCCCCTCAGGGCCCGCTGTCTCTGCAGTCAGTTCCTCTCAGGGGCCCCGTCTCTGCAGTCGGTGCCTTTCAAGGCCCTCTCTCTCTGCAGTCGGTGCCTCTCGGGCCCCCTGTCTCTACAGTCAGTGCCTCTCATGGCCCCCTGTCATTGCAGTCAGTGCCTCTTGGGGCCTCCGTCTCTGCAGTCAGTGCCTCTCAGGGTCAGCTGTCTCTGTAGTCAGTGCCTCTCAGGGCCCCCCGTCTCTGCAGTAAGGGCCTCTTGGGGCCCCCGTCTCTGCACTCAGTGCCTCTCAGGGTCCCCTGTCTCTGCAGTCTGTGCCTCTCTGGGCCCCCTGTCTCTGCAGTCAGTGCATCTCGGGCCCCTTCTCTCTGCAGTCAGTGACTCTCTGGCCCCCGTCTCTGCAGTCAATGCCTCTCAGGACCCCTATCTCTCTAGTCAGTGCCTCTCAGGCCCCCTCTTTCTGCAGTCAGGGCCTCTCAGGGTCCCAGCTCTCTGCAGTCAGTGCCTCTCGGGGGCCCCTGTCCCTCCAGTCAGTGCTTCTCAGGGCCCTGTGTCTCTGCAGTCAGTGCCTCTCGGGCCCTCTGTCTCTGCAGTCAGTGCCTCTCAGGGCCCCATGTCTCAGCAGTCAGTGCCTCTCAGGGCCCTCTCTCTCTGTAGTCAGTGCCTCTCAGGGCCCCCTGTCTCTGCAGTCAGTGCCTCTCAGAGACCCCCTGTCTCTGAAGTCAGTGTCTCTCAGGGCCCCCTCTCTCTGCAGTCAGTACCTCTCGGGCCCCTTTCTATGCAGCCAGTGCCTCTCAGGGCCATGTGTCTCTGCAGCCAGTGCCTCCCAGGGCCCGATGTCTCTACAGTCAGTGCCTCTCGGGGCCCCCTGTCTCTACAGTCAGTGCCTCTAGGGGTCCCCTACCTCTACAGTCAGTGCCTCTCAGCGCCCCCTGTTTCAGCAGTCAGTGCCTCTTAGGCCACCCTGTTTCTGCAGTCAGTGACTCTCTGGCCCCCTGTCTCTACAGTGAGTGCCTCTCAGGGCCCCCTGTCTCTGCAGTTAGTGCCCCTTAGGGTCCCCTGTCTCTGCAGTCAGTGCCTCTTATGGCCCGCTGTCTCTGCAGTGAGTGCCTCTCGGGCCCCCTCTCTCTGCAGTCAGTGCCTCTCGGGCCCTCTCTCTCTGCAGTCAGTGCCTCTCGGGCCCTCTCACTCTGCAGTCAGTGCCTCTCAGGGCCCCCTCTCTCTGCAGTCAGTTCCTCTCAGGGCCCCCTGTCTCTACAGTCAGTGCCTCTTATGGCCCGCTGTCTCTGCAGTCAGTGCCTCTCGGGCCCCCTGTCTCTGCAGTCAGTGCCTCTCAGGGCGCCCTCTCTCTTTAGTCGGTGCCTCACGGGCCCCCTGTCTCTACAGTCAGTGCCTCTCATGGCCTGCTGTCTCTGCAGCCAGTGCCTCTCGGGGCCCCTGTCTCTGCAGCCAGTGCCTCTCGGGGCCCCTGTCTCAGCAGTCAGTGCCTCTCGGGCCTTCTCTCTCTGCAGTCAGTGCCTCTCAGGGTCCCCGCTCTCTGAAGTCAGTGCCTCTCGGGACCCCTGTCCCTGCAGTCAGTGCTTCTCGGGCCCCCTCTCTCTACAGTCAGTGCCTCTCATGGCCCCCTGTCTCTGCAGTCAGTGCCTCTCGGGGCCCCCTCTCTCTACAGTCAGTGCCTCTCGGGCCCCCTGTCTCTGCAGTCAGTGCCTCTCGGGCCCCTTCTCTCTACAGTCAGTGCCTCTCAGGGCCCCCTCTCTCCACCGTTAGTGCCTCTCAGGGTCCCCGCTCTCTGCAGTCAGTGCCTCTCAGGGCCCCCCTCTCTCTACAGTCAGTGCCTCTCATGGCCTGCTGTCTCTGCAGTCAGTGCCTCTCGGGCCCCATGTCTCTGCAGTTAGTGCCTCTCAGGGTCCCCGCTCTCTGCAGTCATGCCTCTCAGGGCCCCCTGTCTCTACAGTCAGTGCCTCTCAGGGCCCTCTGTCTCTGCAGTCAGTGCCTCTCAGGGCCCCCTCTCTCTACAGTCAGTGCCTCTCAGGCCCCCTGTCTCTGCAGTCAGTGCCTCTCGGGGCCCCTCCACTCTACAGTCAGTGCCTCTCGGGGCTCTCTCTCTCTGCAGTCAGTGCCTCTCGGGCCCCCTCTCTCCGCAGTTAGTGCCTCTCAGGGTCCCCGCTCTCTGCAGTCAGTGCCTCTCGGGCCCCCTCTCTCCACAGTTAGTGCCTCTCAGGGTCCCCTCTCTCCGCAGTCAGTGCCTCTCAGGGTCCCCGCTCTCTGCAGTCAGTGCCTCTCGGGGCCCTCTCTCTCTGCAGTCAGTGCCTCTCGGGGCCTCTCTCTCTGCAGTCAGTGCCTCTCGGGCCCCCTCTCTCCGCAGTCAGTGCCTCTCAGGGTCCCCGCTCTCTGCAGTCAGTGCCTCTCGGGCCCCCTGTCTCTGCAGTCAGTTCCTCTCGGGGGCCCCTTCTCTCTACAGTCAGTGCCTCTCGGGCCCCCTCTCTCCGCAGTTAGTGCCTCTCAGGGTCCCCTCTCTCCGCAGTCAGTGCCTCTCAGGGCCCCCTGTCTCTGCAGTCAGTGCCTCTCGGGGCCCCCCGTCTCTGCAGTCAGTGCCTCTCAGGGCCCCCTCTCTCTACAGTCAGTGCCTCTCGGGGCTCTCTCTCTCTGCAGTCAGTGGCTTTCGGGGCCCTCTCTCTCTGCAGTCAGTGCCTCTCGGGGCCCTCTCTCTCTACAGTCAGTGCCTCTCGGGGCCCCCTCTCTCTGCAGTCAGTGCCTCTCGGGGCCCCCTGTCTCTGCAGTCAGTGCCTCTCGGGGCCCCCTCTATTTACAGTCAGTGCCTCTCGGGGCTCTCTCTCTCTGCAGTCAGTGGCTCTCGGGCCCTCTCTCTCTGCAGTCAGTGCCTCTCGGGGCCCTCTCTCTCTGCAGTCAGTGCCTCTCGGGGCCCCCTCTCTCTGCAGTCAGTGCCTCTCGGGGCCCCCTCTCTCTACAGTCAGTGCCTCTCGGGGCCCCCTCTCTCTGCAGTCAGTGCCTCTCGGGGCCCCTTCTCTCTACAGTCAGTGGCTCTCAGGGCCCTCTCTTTCTGCAGTCAGTGCCTCTCGGGCCCCCTGTCTCTGCAGTCAGTGTCTCTCGGGCCCCTTCTCTCTACAGTCAGTGGCTCTCAGGGCTCTCTCTCTCTGCAGTCAGTGGCTCTCGGGGCCCTCTCTCTCTGCAGTCAGTGCCTCTCGGGGCCCTCTCTCTCTACAGTCAGTGCCTCTGGGGGCCCCCTCTCTCCGCAGTCAGTGCCTCTCAGGGTCCCCGCTCTCTGCAGTCATGGCTTTAAGTGGCCCCTGCTCCGCAGTGCTTTCTCTGCAGTGGTGCACGCCGCAGAGTTCTCCGCTCCGCGGTGGGCCTCTCGCCGCTATGCAGTGGGCTCCACTCTGTCAGATGAGGGCCAGGCAGCAGCTTCTGCTGTACGCAGAACAAACAGATTTCTCTTTGCATCTGGAGGGGGAAGCACAGAGCTAAAAATAAAGAGAGATCGGTATCCGTCAGCCTGACAGCTGATTGGCTGTCTGGGATGCAACCCAGCGCTCAGCTGTAGGTGGGTGTTTGGAATGAGGTCTGCAAGAGACCGAGTGAAGGTGATCCCACAGTCTTTAAATACAAAACCTGACGGCAATAACACATCTGTTCCCTGAAGAAACGTACTGAGGAATCAATGGCTCTTCGGCACGTGCTGGGTGCACGCTCCATGTCTTTCATCTTTCAATCCTCCACCGTGGTGTGAGAGAGAGGGATCGGAGAAGGGCCGGAGGGGGTAACAAGTGTGAGGATGGGTACCAATACCAAGGGTCAAGATTCGGAGTCAGGGAGCGCGCTCCTCTTCGTGGGGTGGGTAGAGTGTGCCCCTCTGTATGTCTAGGAAAGAGAGCGCGCTCCTCTTCGTGGGGTGGATAGAGTGTGCCCCTGTGCATGTCTAGGAAAGAGAGCGCGCTCCTCTTCGTGGGGTGGATAGAGTGAACCCCTGTGCATGTCTAGGAAAGAGAGCGCGCTCCTCTTCGTGGGGTGGATAGAGTGAACCCCTCTGTATGTCTAGGAAAGAGAGCGCGCTCCTCTTCGTGGGGTGGATAGAGTGAACCCCTCTGTATGTCTAGGAAAGAGAGCGCGCTCCTCTTCGTGGGGTGGATAGAGTGAACCCCTCTGTATGTCTAGGAAAGAGAGCGCGCTCCTCTTCGTGGGGTGGATAGAGTGAACCCCTCTGTATGTCTTGGAAAGAGAGCACGCTCCTCTTCGTGGGGTGGATAGAGTGAGCCCCTCTGCATGTCTTGGAAAGAGAGCACGCTCCTCTTCGTGGGGTGGATAGAGTGAACCCCTCTGTATGTCTAGGAAAGAGAGCGCGCTCCTCTTCGTGGGGTGGATAGAGTGAACCCCTCTGTATGTCTAGGAAAGAGAGCGCGCTCCTCTTCGTGGGGTGGATAGAGTGAACCCCTCTGTATGTCTAGGAAAGAGAGCGCGCTCCTCTTCGTGGGATGGATAGAGTGAGCCCCTGTGCATGTCTAGGAAAGAGAGCGCGCTCCTCTTCGTGGGATGGATAGAGTGTGCCCCTCTGCATGTCTAGGCAAGAGAGCGCGCTCCTCTTCGTGGGGTGGATAGAGTGAACCCCTGTGCATGTCTAGGAAAGAGAGCGCGCTCCTCTTCGTGGGGTGGATAGAGTGAGCCCCTCTGCATGTCTAGGCAAGAGAGCGCGCTCCTCTTCGTGGGATGGATAGAGTGTGCCCCTGTGCATGTCTAGAATAGAGAGCGCGCTCCTCTTCGTGGGGTGGATAGAGTGAGCCCCTGTGCATGTCTAGGAAAGAGAGTGGCCTCCTCTTCGTGGGGTGGATAGAGTGAACCCCTGTGCATGTCCAGGAAAGAGAGCGCGCTCCTCTTCGTGGGATGGATAGAGTGAGCCCCTCTGTATGTCTAGGAAAGAGAGCGCGCTCCTCTTCGTGGGATGGATAGAGTGAGCCCCTCTGCATGTCTAGGCAAGAGAGCGCGCTCCTCTTCGTGGGATGGATAGAGTGAGCCCCTCTGTATGTCTAGGAAAGAGAGCGCGCTCCTCTTCGTCGGATGGATAGAGTGTGCCCCTGTGCATGTCTAGGAAAGAGAGCGCGCTCCTCTTCGTGGGATGGATAGAGTGTGCCCCTGTGCATGTCTAGGAAAGAGAGCGCGCTCCTCTTCGTCGGATGGATAGAGTGAACCCCTGTGCATGTCTAGGAAAGAGAGCGTGCTCCTCTTCGTGGGGTGGATAGAGTGTGCCCCTCTGCATGTCTAGGCAAGAGAGCGCGCTCCTCTTCGTGGGATGGCTAGAGTGAGCCCCTGTGCATGTCTAGAATAGAGAGCGCGCTCCTCTTCGTGGGATGGATAGAGTGAGCCCCTCTGTATGTCTAGGAAAGAGAGCGCGCTCCTCTTCGTCGGATGGATAGAGTGTGCCCCTCTGCATGTCTAGGCAAGAGAGCGCGCTCCTCTTCGTGGGGTGGATAGAGTGAGCCCCTCTGCATGTCTAGGCAAGAGAGCGCGCTCCTCTACGTGGGTTGGATAGAGTGAGCCCCTCTGTATGTCTAGGAAAGAGAGCGCGCTCCTCTTCGTCGGATGGATAGAGTGTGCCCCTGTGCATGTCTAGGAAAGAGAGTGCGCTCCTCTTCGTGGGATGGATAGAGTGTGCCCCTGTGCATGTCTAGGAAAGAGAGCGCGCTCCTCTTCGTCGGATGGATAGAGTGAACCCCTGTGCATGTCTAGGAAAGAGAGCGCGCTCCTCTTCGTGGGGTGGATAGAGTGTGCCCCTGTGCATGTCTAGGAAAGAGAGCGCGCTCCTCTTCGTCGGATGGATAGAGTGAACCCCTGTGCATGTCTAGGAAAGAGAGCGCGCTCCTCTTCGTGGGATGGATAGAGTGTGCCCCTCTGCATGTCTAGGAAAGAGAGTGCGCTCCTCTTCGTGGGATGGATAGAGTGTGCTCTGTGCATGTCTAGAATAGGGAGCGCGCTCCTCTTCGTGGGATGGATAGAGTGTGCCCCTCTGCATGTCTAGGCAAGAGAGCGCGCTCCTCTTCGTGGGGTGGATAGAGTGTGTCCCTGTGCATGTCTAGAATAGAGAGTGCCCTCCTCTTCGTGGGGTGGATAGAGTGTGCCCCTGTGCATGTCTAGGAAAGAGAGCGCGCTCCTCTTCGTGGGGTGGATAGAGTGTGCCCCTGTGCATGTCTAGGAAAGAGAGCGCGCTCCTCTTTGTGGGGTGGATAGAGTGAACCCCTCTGTATGTCTAGAATAGAGAGTGCGCTCCTCTTCGTCGGATGGATAGAGTGAACCCCTGTGCATGTCTAGGAAAGAGAGCGCGCTCCTCTTCGTCGGATGGATAGAGTGAGCCCCTGTGTATGTCTAGAATAGAGAGAGCCCTCCTCTTCGTCGGATGGATAGAGTGTGCCCCTGTGCATGTCTAGAATAGAGAGAGCCCTCCTCTTCGTCGGATGGATAGAGTGTGCCCCTGTGCATGTCTAGAATAGAGAGAGCCCTCCTCTTCGTCGGATGGATAGAGTGTGCCCCTGTGCATGTCTAGAATAGAGAGAGCCCTCCTCTTCGTGGGATGGATAGAGTGAGCCCCTGTGCATGTCTAGAATAGGGAGCGCGCTCCTTTTTGTGGGGTGGATAGGGTGAGCCCCTCTGCATGTCTAGGATAGAAAGTGCGCTCCTTTTCTTGGGATGGATTGAGTGAGCCCCTCTGCATGCCAGGGACAGGAAGGCTACACCCCTTCGCGGGAGGGATACTTGTGAGAAGGTGGCCTAATATATGCTGTCCCCTAGTTCTAGTGGGCACCTTGTATCAGTCCAAACAACCCCTTATGGTGATAGGTTAAAGACAACCTTATATGAAAGCTATCCTAGTGTTAGCTATGGAGAGCAGCCTTCAGGCTAAGTCTTGAAGGAATGTAAAGCAACTTGTTTTACCAGTCTATAATCTCTTGAATGATCAAATGAAAAGACAACCACACCAGGTATATATTTAAAATATATGTTTTAAGATAACACACACCCCTCTAGTCTCTTTATGAGACTGGAGTTCGAATTACTTAAGTTACAATGATTGAGCATCAGTAAAAGCACAAATACACGTTTGGGCCCTAGGGGCGTACCAAACCATATACCAAAAAGTGGTATAAGAACCACGACTTGAATAGGCACTAGGCCTATTGCCTCTAGAATCGCTGGGACCCCAGAGAACCACCCAAGGTAGTGACACAGTGGACCCACGGGAGCTGCATGCAGTGTGAAAACACACCCGCGGGTTCCCGTTATCTTCTATGGGCAATGTCGCGGTTGGAATTTTAAAGATTAGGGACACTTCTAATCGAGTCTGGACCAAACCCTTTTGGACTTAAGAAGTCCTAGGGCTAGCACCCACGAGAGCACCGGAGAACTCGAGTTACCTCACCCAGGGAAGCCGGGTGCATAGGTGTCTTTTGGTGTCGGGTCACGTTGTCGATTTCAATGGAAGCCTGCAAAGAACTGCTGCTGCCGTGAAGAGGAGAAGTGTCCGAAGTGATCCAAGCCTGGATCTAGGATGTAAGGAACCTGAAAGCAGAGGGGACAGAGTCTGGGTCACTAGCCAGTGACCAAGAGCAGGATGGACCAATGCCCACAGATGTCGGGTGCTTCAGGTGAGTTGATGGGTGTCTTGACTCTTCAGCCACGAGGTCCAGGAGGCATCGACAAAGTCCACGAGCTGGATTCGAGCTGTCCTAAGAAGTCTGTCGAGTGCTGCGGTGTCGGCGACCAGATTGGACCCAACAAGCATTGGCAACGGCAAGTCACTGGAAATCAGAGAAAGGACTGCAGTGCAGACCAGCAAGGTCTGATGGACTCACCCAGCGAGGGTAAGTAAGGGCACATCTGGAGCAACCAGGAAAGCCCAAACAGAGAAGGAGTTGCCTTCGTGGGAACCTGCTAGCCAACGGGCTAGTGATCGCGAAGGAGCCTTGATTGGTCGCACTTGAAGCTGGCCCACAGGTCACTCGTGGAGTGGAGGCCAACAATCTTCGGTGCAGGAGATGCTCAAGGCTGGGGCTACTCGAAGCCCAAAGCACAACTTCGAGGAGGACCAGGAAGATAGTGTTGCTGCAAAGGTTCACGGTGTCCAGGGGTCACGGTTCCACGTCACCCACGATAGCCCCTGGCTTGAGCTTTGCTGTGGACTCAGGGTAGCCTCTGGGAAGTCTGGAAATCCACCTCTGGGGATGCAGAGACTTTGGTGTCCAGCGGGAGCTTCGGAATTGCAGACCAGACAGTTGCGTCTTTGGTGCCTGCCAAGCAGGGGAGTCACTTCTTGACCCCAAGGGAGATCTCTTCAGTCTTCTAGTCAGGATAGAACGTCGAAGGTCCAGGATGTACTTTGCAGAGTTTCGTCCAGGGTAATCTAAAGTCCTAGGGACTGGATTCCTATACTTATAGTTAGTTTAGGGGATGGACTAACTCTAAGGCCCCACCTATGGGTGGGCCAGGAAAGAGGGGTGGTTACACCCATTTCCTTTGTCCAGTCTCGCGCCAGAGCAGGGGCAGGTAGCCCGTACAACCGGTTTGAACTGGAGTATGCACAGGGACACCAAGTGTGCCCCCAGTGCAGGACTTCAAAGCACCAGAGAGTGCTCCCGCCCAGCCCCAATACACATCAGCCTGTCCGGGGAGGTGGTTACACCTCCCCTCGACAGGAAACCTATTGTCCAGGCCTCCCCTGCCGGAGTTTCGGTCAGCAGCAGGAGGCCAGACCCGTGTCTGTGGCAGAGGGATCCATTCCGTGATGCCAGGGCTCAGGAAAGTCCTACCGGGTTTAGCCAGTGTGAACATGTCTCTCCTTCTAGAAGGGTGGAATGCTACCCCTGCCGCCAGAATTGGCCAAAGGGTAGTATACCATATACTAGGGGCTTATACGGCACTCCAGAAGCCAATTAGATATGTACCTAATGTACATGGAAACCATTTTAGAGGGGAAGCAGCTAGGCTGTGGTCCTGATTAGCAGGGCCACAGCCAGACAAAGGTCGAAAAACAGTGAAACACCAGCAAAATGTGGGGGTACCCATGTGAAGCAGATCCTGCTCTTCTACACAACCTCCCCCCCCTCTCCCCAAACGCAGGGACATTAAACTAACCTTGACCAGTTGAGTCTTCATGTTCTAAGTGGAAATACCTAGAGAGTCCATGTGCATTGGCATGGTTACTCCCAGGTCTATGTTCCACTGTAATGTCCATCCCCTGTAGGGAAATGGACCACCTAAGCAGTTTGGGGTTTTCACCCTTCCTTTGTTTTAGCCATAAGAGGGGCTTATGGTCTGTCTGAACAAGGAAGTGAGTACCAAACAAGTATGGCCTCAACTTCTTCAGAGCCCAAACCACAGCAAAGGCCTCCCTCTCAATGGCTGATCAACGTTTCTCTCTAGGGGTCAGCCTACTGCTTATGAAAGCTACTGGCTGATCCTGACCTTCTTCATTCAATTGTGATAGTACAGCCCCTACCCCCAATTCAGATGCATCAGTTTGAACAATGAACTTTTTGGAGTAGTCAGGACTCTGCAGAATGGGAGCAGTACACATGGCCTGCTTCAGTTCATCAAATGCCTTTTGACAGCTATCTGTCCACTGAACCTTTTTGGGCATTTTCTTAAAAGTTAATTCATTCAAGGGTGTCACTATTGATCCATACCCTTTATCAAATCTCCTATAGTACCTAGTCTGGCCTAAGAAGGCTCTCACCTGAGACTGGGTAGTTGGAGCAGTCCATTCCAGTATGGTCTGGATTTTGCTCTGCAATGGTTGAACCTGGCGTCCACCTACAAGGTGGCCCAGGTACACAACCTGACTCTGCCCTATCTGGCACTTAGTAGCCTTGATAGATAGGCCTGCTTTTTGTAGGGCCTCCAAAACATTCCTTAGGTGGACCAGATGATCCTCCCAGGTGGAGCTAAAGACAGCAATATCATCTAGATATGCTGCGCTAAAGGCTTCCAGGCCTGTGAGAACTGTATTCACCGACCTTTGGAAAGTGGCAGGTGCATTCTTCAAACCAAAGGACATCACCACAAATTGATAGTGCCCACTAGGGGTAGAAAATGCTGTTTTTGGGTTTGCATCATCAGCTAGTCTGGTCTGCCAGTAGCCAGCTGTCAAATGTGCTAAGGTACTTGACCGAGGCCAAAGTATCTATAAGCTCATCTGCCCTTGGTAATGGATGGGCATCAGTCCTAGTGACTGCATTGAGACCCCTGTAGTCCACACAAAACCTCATCTCTCTTTTTCCACCACTGGTGTGAGGTTTTGGCACAAGGACCACTGGACTAATCCAAGGGCTATCTGAGGGTTCAATCACGACCAAATCCAACATTTTCTGGACTTCTGTCCTGATACAGTCCCTGACATTGTCAGGTTGCCTATAAATCTTATTTTTAATAGGCAGACTGTCCGCAGTGTCCACTTCATGAGTGAACCAGGTAGTGTGACTTGGGGTCAGTGAGAACATGTGTCTGTACCGATTGAGAACCTGTCAGCAATCAGTTTGCTGAGCCACAGGGTCCAACACCCACACTTTCTGTCCTGGCTGGTAAACAGTCAGTACAGCCTTTTGGTCATGACAGGCTTTTTGCAGTTCCTGGCTAGCTCAAGGTTTTTTTTTGCCTTTTGCATGTACTCAGCCATCCTGGAGCGGAGACCAAGTACATAGTCCACTATGTCTTGCTTTGGGGGCTTGAGAGGTAACTCCCATTCTTCCTTCACCAAACACAATGGACCCCTGACAGGGTTACCAAACAGAAGTTCAAATGGGCTGTAGCCAACCCCCTTCTTAGGCACCTGCCTATATGCAAACAAAAGGCAGGACAAGAGAAGGTCCCATTTTCGCCTAAGCTTCTCTGGGAGTCCTTTGATCATGCCCTTTAAGGTTTTGTTGAATCTTTCAACTAAACCATTGCATTGTAGGTGATAGGGGGTGGTGAACTTGTAGTTCACTCCACACTCCTTCCACATAGCAGTCCAGTAACTAGACATGAAGTTTGCATCTCTGTCAGATACTACCTCCTTTGGAAAACCTACCCTTGAAAACACACTCAAGAGAGCTCTTGCCACTACAGGTGCTGTAGTGGTCCTTAGGGGAATTGCTTCTGGATACCTGGTGGCATGATCCTACCACCATTAAAAATCTGTGCTCAGATGCTGTTTGGGGATCCATGGGACCAACAATGTCAATCCCTACCCTTTCAAAGGGCACACCCACCACAGGGAGTGGTATCAGGGGGGGCTTTGTAGTGCCACCTGCTTTGCCACTGGCGTGGCAGGTTACACTGGAGCGAGAAAAATCCTTTGTGTCTTCAGACATGTGTGGCCAGTGAAAGTGAGGAACAATTCTGTCCCAAGTCTTGTTCTGGCCTAAGTGTCCTGCTAGGGGAATATTATGGGCTAGTGTCAATAGGAAGCCCCTAAACTTCAGAGGTATAACCAACCTCCTGGATACACCAGGCTTGGGGTCTCTACTCTCTGAGTATAGGAGTCCATCATCCCAATAAACTTTATGGGTGCCACTAGCATTCCCAGCAGCCTCATCAGCAGCTTGCTGTCTGAGGGTTTCAAGAGAGGGGCAGGTTTTCTGCTCCTGGCTCAGATCAGACCTGGAAGGGTCCCCTGTCCCTAAGAACTCATCCTGGTCAGGTTCAAGCTCCTCTGGGACAGTTCCTTCTGCAGGCTCAAGATCATCTCCCTGAGGAGATTGATCAGTATCCTGAGACAGGTGGGAAGGCTCTGCCTTAACCCTCCTGCTCCTCCTCTTGTGAGACATCTGGTCCATTATTCCAGAATCCAGGGCCTGTCCAGATTTTGATATTTTTGCCTGTGACCTGATCACAGCAAAGACATGTGCAGGGATCCCTAACATTTCTGCATGTGTCCTGAGCTCCACTTCAGCCCAAGCTGAAGTTTCCAGATCATTGCCAAGCAAGCACTGTACTGGTAGGTCCGCACTTACTACAACCTTCTTAAGGCCAGTTACCCCTCCCCAGGAGAAGTTAACAACTGCCAGAGAATGGTCTGTTCTGACATTGCTAGCATTGGTCATTTGGTACATTTCACCAAGTATAATCTGCCCAGGATTGACAAGATCTTTTGTCACCATTGTGACGCTTGCTCCTGTGTCCCTGAATGCCCAAGCTTCTACTCCATTTATTAAAGGTTGCTGTCTGTATTTGCCAAGGTTACTGGGGCTCACAAAGGGGGACATATCCATGCCCCCATCACTGACAAGCACAGCCTGAGTTGGTACTCTGACTAGGCCAGAGTCCATCTCAGAACCCAGGGTCAACCCTACTACACCCTTATTCTGTGTATTCCCACCACCAATTGTAACTGTACTAGGGGGAACAGGTTTATTAGGGGCATTGGTGGTGGTTGGAGTATTTTCTTTGGCCTTGGTGCAGTCACTAGTCCAATGAGTTTTCTGTTTACAGATTTTGCACCAGGGCTTCTTTTGGCCTTTCCCTTTGTTAGCCTGTGAATCCCCACCTGAAGAAGATTTTTGGGGCCCTTGTGAAGACTTCTGGTCTTTACCCTTGTCCCCATCCTTATCAGAGTTTTTGGAATCTTGCTTCTTAGGGTCACCACCTTGGTTCTATACTTTCTGCCTCACCCTGGTTCTGACCCATTTGTCTGCCTTCTTTCCCAATTCTTGGGGAGAGGTCAGATCAGAGTCTACCAGGTACTGGTGCAACAGCTGATTTTGACAGTTATTAAGAATCTGCTCCCTCATTATCAGATTGTACAATCCTTTGAAGTCACACACTTTACTGCCCAATTACCAACCTTCCAGAGCCTTAGCAGCACAGTCAACAAAGTCAACCCAGTCCTGATGTTATGCCTTTTGGGTATCTCTGAACTTTAACCTGTATTGTTCAGTGGTTAGGCCAAACCCATCTATCAGAGCACTTTTCAAGACTTTGTAGTCATCAGCTGTAAGAAAGTGGGTTTCTGTTGCAGTAACCCCCCCTTTTTTGCCTAATAGCTGATGCACTTTTCCTTGTTGTGCCCTGGGTTCCTGCCAATCAGGTGCCCAGGGCCTGTGTTCCTTCCCAAAAATTGCCTAACAGCCAAAACCCAAATTGGCAAACCCTGGCCACATGTCAGCCCCTGGTAAATGGTACCCTAGGTACCCAGGGCCTTGTGACCAGGCAAGGCCTCTAAGGGCTGCAGCACTCATTGTGCCACCCTTAGAGGCCCTGTACCCTAACACACACACACTGCTCTTGCAGGCTGAGTGTCTGGATACAAGACAAAACAGAGAGTCGACATGGCACACATCCCTGTGTGCCATGCACACAACCTACACTGCCCTGGCATACATCAGCCACCCCTCTAGCTGGGTGCCCTATGCCAGTGGTGTGGGCACAGAGGCAGGAGCCCTGTGCCCCTACAGTACCCAGGTCCATTCCTGGGTCCTGTAAGTGCAGTGCTGCCATCTAAGAGTATATGGTGCTGGGAGCTTGTCAAACACGAACTCCACAGCACCATAAGGGCAGCACTGAAGACTGAGAAGTTTGGTATCAAACTGCTCAGCACATTAAATCCACACTGATGCCAGTGTGGGATTTAATGTACCAAGCACCACAGAGGGCATCTTAGAGAGGCCCCCTGAAACCTAAACCTACAATCCACCTCTGTTCTGAGGCTGCCTCGGCTGCCACACAGCAGACATGTTGCTGGACCCCTGGGTAGGAGAGCCCCTGCTCTCCTGGGTCTGCAACAATGCACATCCTGGTCGAGGTGCTAAATCTCCTCCTCCAGGATGGGCATGGGAAGCTTCAAAGGCATGCCGCCTCTGTGAGCTTCCCCAGGCCACTGCAACCCCCCACTCTGGCGGGAAGCTTGGCCGGAAACCCCAAATAAGGACAGGGGATGTGCCAGCCTGCCAACCCCACCCCTCAGGTGGGGGAGGCGAGGTGAAGCACATCTCCGGGCTCTCACCATCTTGAAGATGGGAAGCCCTGCCCAATCAGGACTAGGCTCCTGCCCCCCTCCCACAGGAGAGAGGCAGGATAGGGGGTGTACCCAGGACAGGGACCCATTGGCCCCTGCCCTTCACCTACCTGTAACGCCCCTACATCTAGTATTTAGGGGCACCCTGAACCTTCCTTCCCCAGATTCCAGATTCCAACATACAAAAAAGAGCAAGAAGAAAGAAGACCTGCCCTGCAGCTGCTAAGAAGAGGAAGACACCAACTGCTTTGGCCCCAGCCCTACCGGCCTGTCGACCCTCGAACCTGCTCCTGCTCCAACCCGGCATCTCTTGTGGCCAGCAACCTCACAAACCCCAGAGGACCTGGCTACCTTTAGGCTCTAAGCCCCTGGGACTCCCAGGAGTAGAGGCTCTACTCAAAACCTACTTCTAATCCCTGGCAGCAGCCCGGAACCGCGAACCCAGCACACTCTGCACCAGCGAAGCCTGGCCAGTGCCGAGTAAACAAAGACCACGAGGACGACCCCACGGCGACTGTGACCCCGAGTCCGAGGTGCCCCCCCTACCGTGATCAACAGAGGGTAAGATTTCCCGACACCAAAAGGCACCCCTGCACGCGGCGCCCCGCGGCCCCCTGTGCTCAATCCCGGGGTACCTACCTATCCTCCAACTACCAAACTTACCTCTCGAAGTGGTGGTGGCACCTGAAGAATCCTCGTCCCCGAGCTTGCAGTCTTTTTCTGAACCGGAGATTTCCCATTGAAACCAATTGAGCGCTCGAAGGCTCAAAAGCACCCTGCACCCAGCCGTCCGAGTGGCCCTGGCAGTGCAACCTCTACACCTACCTACTTCCCCACTTGCCCTGAGTAAGTGACCAGGAGCCCAGCTCCCACTGCCGCGTGGCTTGCTAGTCAGCAGCCACCAACGAAGGCCCCCCTATCCCTATAACTCTCTCTGCACCCGGCTGCCCTAGAGTCGCTGAGGGTGAACCAACTGTACCTACCTGACCCTGGGGGACCCCTGAGTCTATGCCCAGAACCTCAACTCTGCCATTCGAGTACTTACCTTTAAACCGATAACTCTATATTCTTCATAGGGTTACATTGACTGGCTTTTTCCTGAAATTTCTTCTAAGTGTGGACTTTTCAAATCTTAAAATATTCACCAAAAATCAGCCGAGTAACGAAAACGAAAATACTCACCTGCTCTTAGGTGAGCTCCAAGTGCTGGATCTTGGTGCCCAGAACTGACCCTGCAAAAGGCTTACAACTATACTTACCAGTAACCCAATTTTCTCCCATAGGAAATCATTGACTGTTTTTCTGTGAAATTTCTTCTGTCAATTTCTGCAATCTTTAAATATTCTTTAAGAATCGTATAATATCTGAAAACGTAATTACTTACCTGGTTTGGATAAAGGTCCCAGTACTGAGTCTAGGCACCCAGTACTGGATTACAAAAGTAACGAGAACATACTGTACCTGCAACTTGAATTTTCTTCCATAGGGAATCATTGACTGTTTTCTTTGAAATATTTTCTAAGTGTCAACTTTTAAAGTAGCTAAATACTGTTTAAAAATCATCACAGTAATTAAGTTGACTGGCATCACTTGATTCTAAGTACTGACCCAGGACTGAATCTAGGATCCTGTCCTGGAATTCCAAAAGTAATCCTAAAAGTAATCTGTGGCAAATAACATGAAACTTCCATTGAACTCAATGCATTATTGTGTTTAAAATAGTGTTGCCTATTGCAACCACTTGTAACTGTTTACAAAAGTCAATTGCATATTGCAAAAGTATTTATATAAAGCATCTCATTCTGAGAAAGTATATTTTAATTCGAATTGTTGGTTCTAAAATAAAACAAGCATATATTTTTTTATATATAAACCATTGGCCTAGAGTTCATTTATTAAGTGTGTGAGACCATTTGCTGACAACAAATGCTTTACACTGTTCTCTGATACTGCCTTACTGCTCGACCAAGCTACCACTTTAGAGAGTAAGGTTATATCTAACTTTAGCCTCTGCCAAGCCTCTGGGGACTGTGGATTCTGTACACCCTGTACCTATTAGGGAACAGTATATACAGAGCCACTTTCTCACATCAGCATCCTCTTCTCTTACAGTGAGGAGTTTGTCTCTACCTTTGTCTGCAAAGGAGAGCCATAAGATTGCTGCCCACTGACCTCGAGGGGCCTTCTGTACTTTACAGGCCCTCTCCAAGGCAGTTATCCATTTGTGGATGTCATCCCCACTCTGGTATGTAGGGACAATCTTACTTAGGTTTCTATGGTCATAAGACCTCTCCCTATCTCTAGGGAAATTGCTGTCACCAAGGGACTCTAGTCCCTCCTTTTTGCTAGCTCTGTAGAGCTCCAGGGCTTCCCTATCTAAGGCCATCTGCTGCTTTCTGAGGTTGAACTCGTCTTGCTCATATTTCAGCAGTCTCTCTCTCCTGGGAGGTTTCCCTCCCTCTGTGAGAAGAAACAGAGGTTCCAATAGAGGAGTTAGACTGGATAGATCCCCTTGACATAGATCGATCTCCTTCTAGCCCTGTTGTCAGGCCTACCAGGAGGAATGAAGGAAGTGGCATTGTTGCCATCCTTCTCCTCCTCATCCTGATGGTCTGTGTTCACCAGAGTCTGGTCATTGTCATCAGTCTGGTCAGCATTAGAGTTAGGGTCAGGGGGGTTCCACCCCTGGACCCACCCTCAGGTGCTGCCCCACCCACACTGTCTAAATCATCAGGCCCACTAGGCCCTGTGATATCATCCAGTTTCAGTATCTTTATGAGATGCTGGGTGGATGGACTTTTGCCTGTCTTCAGCTTCCTAATGGAACATAAGGCCCTAAGCTAAGCAAAGGAGAGATCCTCATATTTATAGGGAAGGAGCTCACTGGCTCCTGGCAGGGACCCACTGGTTCCTGGCTGGTTACACATTACTAATGTGGTGTGGTGTAATGCACTGCCAGGGCTCAGGAAAGTCCTACCGGGTTTAGCCAGTGTGAACATGTCTCCCCCTCTAGAAGGGTGGAATGCTACCCCCACCACCAGAATTGGCGGGGGTAGTATTCCAAAGTTTTTGACACCAAACACGACATGTTTTGATGCAGCCATCCCAAAGTTAGCATTTACCGCAAGGTTATAATGCTCTTAAGAGTATATGGTATGGCTGTATCACAGAACAGCCATAAGGAAGTATTTCCGAAAGCTGCAGAGGGGCTCATCTCATGCAAGCGCACCCTCTCACATAAAACTAAGCACTTTGCCTTCAGGATTGTCAAGGCCTGCCATAGGAGTGGCTTATTGGTTTATATTTGTCTGTATAGGGTAGTGATATAGGTAGGCTATACCACAGTAAGGGGTGCAAGCACACTCTGACCCAGGCTGCAGTAGCAGACCTGTGGTGTCATTTTGGAGTGCTTCCCTGGGGTGGCATAATATATGCTGCAGCCCCTGGTAGGCCTCAGAGGTACCTATGCCCTAGGTACATAGTATACCATATACTAGGGGCTTATAAGGCACTCCAGAATCCAATTAGGTATGTACCTAATGTACATGGAAACCATTTTAGAGAGGAAGCAGCTAGGCTGTGGTCCTGATTAGCAGGGCCACAGCCAGACAAAGGTCGAAAAAAACAGTGAAACACCAGCAAAGTGTGGGGGTACCCATGTGAAGCAGATCCTGCTCTCCTACACAACTGTGCACCTCTACATGTCTACGATAGGGAACGTGCTCCTCCTTGGTGCCCCTTCGCATTCTTGGATAGGGAGCGCGCTCCTCCTCGGTGCCCCTCTGCATGTCTGGGAAAGGGACCAGCCACCTCTTCATGGCATGGATAGAGTGTGCCCTTCTGCATGTCAGGCACAGCCGGCTCGCACCTTTTTGTGGATGGATATGGAATGTGCACATCTACATGGAATGAATAAACTCGTTTGTATATCTGTACAGATGGAGATGAACATATGTGCCTTTGCAAGAGATGGACTGGGTGATGCACAACTCTACATGACAAGGCAATGGAATATGTGGCTATGCAAGGGATGGATGGGGGTATGCGATTCTTTGAGAGACATGGTGTGTGCCCCTCTGCATGGAATTGAAAAGGAGTATGCAACTTATCATCGGGTTGATGTTGAGTACATACCTCTGTGCACGATACATCTGATGGTATGGTGTCCCCCCAGTGCGAAACCAAATAATGTGCATAAGTGAACTGTGCACTGTCCATGTAAGTGCACCTCATCCCATAACCCTGGAATGTTTAACCCAATGTAAAACCAAAGGCAGCGTACTTCAAGGCAGAAACCAGGGATCTGCTAGCTGCCAATTCCTTACCTTAGAATATCCCCAGGCATCAGACTGGATCCAGGAGATTTTTGAGCAGTAGCCCTGTGTGCCCGTAGGTGTCATCATTCAGATCCATACCCGAAGTGACGTGTGCGTTACCTATATTGGCACCACCCCAGTGCTTGCCATCAGGTCTTTCCTTAATGGCTAGATTCAGTCTGACCTACGGTCAGCCATTTTTTAACTGACTTTTGGCAACATTTTGTCAACTATTTTTGAGAGTTTTTCTGTCCTGGTGTGAGGAATGGCACCCAAGAAACTGGCTGGTTTCAAGCCATGTGGAGCCACTTTGTGGTGTGTTTGTGGTGCTTGGAGCATGACCACGACTCCAAGACCTGTGAGGACTGCCGTGCCATGCAACCAAAGGTGCTGAGGAAGCGATCCCTCAAGCTCATCGCTGCCTGATGACGGACGAGTCCACAAGAACTCAGTCGGGTGGGTACAGATCGTTCCCTGAGCCTCACCTAGCGATCGTCGGCGCACTCCAAATAATTGTAAGTCAGATAAGTCCCATAAGCAGAAAAGCTCCTAGAAGTCAAAGAGGTCTTTGACTTTACCGCACCCATCAAAGTCATTTGACGAAGCGCGGGAGCGTCAGCCCTTCAGGCCTCATGCTTCGCCAAAGCCTGAGTCAAGGTCCTCTCCACGCTTCCCTGACTTTCTGGGTGATGAAGTGACCCCTGCCTAGCTCAAAGAATTTTATTAGGCCATGCATCTCATATATGGGTGCCCTTCTCCTGTGGAGCGCCTTCTGGCCCCACAGGTTTGACAAGGGCCCCTATTGGATCCCTGCCTGTGGGTATATCCTCAGCACCACTGGGGCTTCATGGATCCCTTGCTGGATCCAGACTGGAGCCACTGGTGAGAACTAGACCTTCCTCAACACCCGTTCCATTGCTGACACCCCTGGTGTCGCCGACACCCCACATCGGCACCATCCTCAATCCTGATTCCAACATAGATCTGTAAGAGCGTCGCCCGACGCCGGTTCCGGCACCGCCAGAGATCATGATTGTAGGAGAGTAGGATATGCTTCACATGGGTACCCCCACTTTTTGCTGGTGTTTCACTGTTTTTCGACCTTAGTCCGGCTGTGGCCCTGCTAATCAGGACCACAGCCTAGCTGCTTCCTCTCTAAAATGGTTTCCATGTACATTAGGTACATATCTAATTGGATTCTAGAGTGCCTTATAAGTCCCTAGTATATTGTATACTATGTACCTAGGGCATAGGTACCTCAGAGACCTACCAGGGGCTGAAGCATGTATTATGCCACCCCTGGGAAGCACACCAAAATGACACCACAGGTCTGCTACTGCAGCCTGGGTAAGGTGGTGCCTGCACCTCTTACTGTGGTATAGGCTACCTATATCACTACCATTGCACACACATATAAAAACTATAAGTCACTCCTATGGCAGGCCTTAACAATCCTGAAGGCAGAGTTCTTGGTTTTTGTGTGAGAGGGTGCGCTTGCATGAGCAGAGCCCTTCAGCAGCATTCGGAGTACCTCCTCTGATGCTGTTTGTGGTGCAGCCTGACCATATACTCTTAAGTGCATTATAACCTCGCGGTAAATGCTAACTTTGGACCGGCTGTACGGAAACATGTCGTGTTTGGTGTCAAACGCTTTGGAATACTACCCCCCTGCCAGTTCTGGCGGCAGGGGTAGCATTTCATCCTTCTAGAGGGAGAGACATGTTCACACTGGTCTACCCGGTAAAGACTTTCTACAGCCCTGGCATCACAAAATGGATGCCACTGCCACAGACACGGGTCTGGCCTCCTGCTGCGGACCGAAGCTCCGGCAGGGTAGGCCTGGACAATAGGTTTCCTGTCCCAGGGAGGTGTAACCACCTCCCCAGACAGGCAGATGTGTATTGGGGCTGGGCAGGAGCACTCTCTGGTGCTTTGAAGTCCTGCACTGGAGGCACACTTGGTGTCCCTGTGCATAGTCCAGTTCAAACTGGTTGCAGGGACTAACTGTCCCGGAGCGAAACTGGACAAAGGAAATCGGTGTAACCACCCCTCTTTCCAAACCCTCCCATAGGTGGGTCCCTAGAGTATGTCCAACCCCCAAACTTTGTATAAGTATGAGAACCCAGTCCTTGCGACTTTAGATTACCCTGGACGAAACTCTGCAACATATATCCTGGATCTTCGATGTTTTATTTCAACTAGAAGACTGAAGAAATCTCCCTTGGGGTCAAGGAGTGACTCCCCTGCTTGGCAGGCACCAAAGAAGCAACTCTGCAATTCTGAAGCTCCCGCCGGACGCCGAATTCTCTGCATCCCCAGAAGTAGGTTTCCAGACTTCCCCGAGGCTACCCTGAGTCCACAGCAAAGTTGAGGCCCATGGCTATCGGGGGTGACGTGGAACTGTGACCCGTGGACACCGTGATCTTTTGCTGATCCATCATCTTCCTGGTCTTCTTCGAAGTTGTGCTTTGGGCTCCTAGTAGCCCCAGCCTTGAGCACCTCCTGCACCGAAGATTTCTGGCCTTCACTCCTTGAGTGACCCGTGGGCCAGTTTCAAGTGCGACCGCTCGAGGCTCCTTCGCGATCGCTAGCCAGTTGGCTAGTGGGTCCCCACGAAGGCAACTCCTCTTCTAATTGGACTTTCCTGATTGCTCCAGACTTGCCCCAACTTACCCTCGCTGGGTGAGTCCCCCAGACCTTGCTGGTCTGCACCGACCTTTCTCTGTTTCCAAGTGACTTGCCGTTGCCAAGGTTTGTTGGGTCCAATCTGGTCGCCGACACTGCAGCACTCGACAGACTTCGTGGGACAGCTCGAATCCATATCCTGGTTGTCGTTGATGCCTCCTGGACCTCATGGCTGAAGAGTCAAGACACCCGTCAACTCACCTGAAGCACCTGACATCTGTGGGCATTGGACTATCGTGCCAATGGTCACTGGTAAGTGACCCAGACTCTGTCCCCTCTGCTTTCAGGTTCCTTCCATCCTCGATCCGGGCTTGGATTGCTACGGACACTTCTCCTCTTCACAGCAGCAGCATTTCTTCAGCATCTTCCATTGAAAACGACGCCGCGACCCGACACCATTTGACACCTATGCACCCGGCTTCCCTGGGTGAGGTAACTCGAGTACTCCGGTGCTCCCGTGGGTGTTGGCCCTAGACACCGCTAAGTGTTCGCTCGTAGTCATCCTCCAAGTGTCCTTAAACTCTTAATTTCCAACCGCGACTTTCCCCATAGAAGTTAACGGCGATTCGCGGCTGTGTTCTCACACTGCACGCATCCCCCGTGGGTCCCCTGTGTCACTACCTTGGGTGGTTACTTGTGATCCAAGCACTTCTACAGGCTCTAGGCCTTGTGTCTAGTTCAGTCGTGGTTCTTATACCACTTTATTAGTATATGGTTTGGTACGCCCCTAGGGCCCAAACATGTATTTGTGCTTTTACTGTTGAATACTGACTTGTAACTTAAGTACTTCGAACTCTAGTCTCATAAAGAGACTAGAGGGGTGTGTTTTATCTTAAATACATATATTTTAAATATATACCTGGTGTGGTTGGCCTTTCATTTGATCATTCAAGAGATTATAGACTGGTAAAACAAGCTGCTTTACATTCCTTCAACACTTAGCCTGAAGGCTGCTCTCCATAGCTACCACTAGGATAGCTTTCAATAAAGGTTGTCTTTAACCTATCACCATAAGGGGTTGTTTGGACTGATACAAGGTGCCCACTATAACTAGTGGACAGCATATATCAGGCCAACTTCTCACAAAGTTGTTACAACGACTTGCGCTGGAGGGTGCTGGAGTTAGGAATAGTATGATTTACTATTCCAACTCCAGCCTACGTAACAGTAGGGAAGGTGTTGGAATAGTAAATCATACTATTCCTTAGTGTATAGTGCCATCCAGCGCAAGTCGTTGTAACGACTTGCATTGTAATGACGCAATGTAAATATATCGTGGTGTAACGACCGCATTGTAAAGGTGGTTCACCATTTTACATACATCATCCCATCCACACAACTATAACGATTCTAAACAGGTGACCTTTTACCTAATAGATTGCCCCTCTCTCTTCGACACCAGGCTCTTAGTTTTCTATCTTAATCCCTGTACCTGACGTACCTAAACATGTCCCCAGACACGGCAGATTTATTCTGTATAAGGGTCACTGCTTTATTTTATCCTTGGCCAACAGCCAACTGTGCAAGATCACACTTGTTTAGAAAAGCATCGGTGATTGTTTTAAAGACATTTATGATTATCTCAAGAACATCTATGGTTGTTTTAGAAACATACTGATTCTAGAAAAAACCCTGGAGAGACCACTTTAGTATAAAAGACCCTCACTCCCCCCTACAAATTAGAGGAGAATTCCTTCCGAGCTCAGACTGGGGTCCTGCATGCCTTGCGGGTTGTCATCCTCGACGCAGAGACGGAGTCCTTAGTTCTAAACCATCAGGTGAGGGGGCTGGTTCATCCTTAAGGGTTTCTTGGCTGCCCCTACATAAACCTACACATCCAGATTAGGCTAGATACATTTAGGCGCGCATTTTAGGAATATGCAAATGCTACTGTTTTTATCGGCCCTGCTTCTGTTCATCTTATTAGCACTATGGTATAAATGTATCTACTATTTACTATGTCAAAACTAGCAATCTCTTTTGTATGCTTCTGTCTCCTGATTATCGCAGCACATAGGTTTTACACAAGACTGTCGCTGGACCAATACATTCTTATTGAATGTTCTAATCGCCATCCTGATAGAAAGCAAGCATGAGTGTCTGAGCGAAACATACTGTACTGTTTTCCATGATCCCTGAGGAATCAGGGTAGTCATGTTCAGTGGTTACCAGAGACTATATACACCACTGTAGAATACAGAGGGGTGGTAGTGGCACTGTAGAGCTAGCTGGTCTAACGGCTGACAGATCCAGTGGGAGTGTCCGGAAGCGGTTGGGACACCAAGCCCTCAGTTTAGGTCTTCCAAAACACGCAGTTCCTGGGGTACTCCTAGGAACTACATGACAGAACCTTGGCAAGATCCTATTTGCCACAGTTGAGAGTACACAATGTCAGCAGTTTTGCGTGCTGGAGTTTCCAAGGCGACTCTCGCTCAAAGACGCTTTTCGTATCGAGTGAAGCTCCAGTTTCCTGTATGCCTTTCAGCCACTAATACCACTACTGCCTAGAGTTCTTAAGAAGATCAGGAACAACCGGACCCAAGCTATTCTTGTGGCTCCGGGTTGGGCACAGAGAGACTTGTATCCTGAGCTGTTGAGTATGTCCATTGGTCCACTGATCAGGCTGTCCTTTCGAAAGGATCTTCTATCACAGCAACAGGGGAGGCTTCTGCACTCGAACCTGTGCATCCTTCACCTTCATGCATGGAGATTGAGCAACAAGAGTTGACAGCTTTTGACCTTCCTCCTAAAGGCTGTGATATTCTTCTGGCCGCCAGGCATCCCTCCACCAAGGCGGTATACGCCTGCAATTGGGATACGTTTGAGACATGGTGTGATTTCCACAAAATCGACCCCTTTCTGCACCTCTAGCCCAGGTTCTTCTATTTGTTCTCTCTTTAGCCCAGCAGGCCCTGCTCTGGACACAGTTAAAGGTTATGTTTTAGCCATTTTGCCTTTTTTGAGGTTGCCAGACCAACCTTGGTTATTTAAGTCACCTGTTGTGGCGAGGTTTCTTAAAGGATTCCAGCACATGCTTCCCCCCCAGGCCATTCATCATGACCCAGTGGGATCAGAATCTGGTTCTCACCTTCTTGATGTGTGCACCATTTGCCTTCTTACACTCTTGACAATCAAAACTGTCTTTCTAGTGGCCATAACATTGGCCAGGAGGGTCAGTGAACTACAGGCGCGCTCAGCACACCCTCCATACACCACCTTCTACCTGGACAAGTTGGTCCTCTCGACACGTGCCTCCTTCCTTCTAAAGATTGTGGCTCTCTTCCAGCTAGGCCAAAACATCATCCTGCCTGCCTTCTTTGCTCCGCCTCATCCCTCTAAGGAAGAGGAGAGACAATATGGATCCAAAAGGAGCATTGTTGTTCTACCTAGACCGTACCAAAGACTTTCAGATGGATGATCAACTCTTTGTGATGTACGTAAGGGGTAAGAAGGGAAAGGCTGTGTAGGAACGGACCATCTCCAGATGGATCATGCTCTGCATTAAGATCTGCTACGCATTGGCCAAGAAGCAACCCCCTGAGTGTTTGCATGCTCATTCCACCAGAGCTGAGGCTGTGACCACTGTGTTAGCCGGCAGAGTTCCTGTCCTGGGTATCTGTCAGGCAGCAACGTGGGCATCCTTGCAAACGTTTACCAAACACTCCTGCCTGGACATTCAGGTTCGTCAAGACAAGCACTTTTCCTATTCAGTCCTATGGGACTTTTTGATTTAGAATGCAGACCCACCTCTGGGGAAGGCATTGCTTGGGTATCTATTCTAATGTAAGGAATCTGCAGTTAAAAGTCTCTATTAGATGAACAAGTTACATACTCTCGGTAACACCTTATCTGTAGAGACTCTATCTTGCTGCCAGTCGCTACATAGATATAAACAATGTGTAAATGTTTCTTAATCTCTGGCATAACTTTGCCTGGTGGTGGTGGTGGGTAGAATGAAGGTGGTGGTGGTTAGGATGAAGGTGGTGGTGGTTAGGGTGGTGGAGGTTGCTAAGGTGGTGGTGGTTGTTTGGGTGGTTGTGGTTAGTGTGATTGTGATTAGTGTAGGGCAGTGGTTAAGTAGGGTGGTGTTGGTGGGTAGGGTGGTTTGGGTGCTGGTGGCTAGGGTGATGGTTATGGTAGAGTGGTGGTAGTTATGGTAGAGTGGTGGTAGTTAAGGTAGTGTGTGGTGGTTAGGGTGGTAAATTAATGTGGTGATGGTTACAGTGGTTAGGTTCGGGTTGTGGTGGTGGTTAGGGTAGTGGTAGTTGAGATAGTAGTTGTAAGGGTAGGTTGGTGGTGGTTAGACTAGGCTAGGGGTTTTGGTTAGGGCTGATTGGTGGTGGTTAGGGTGGTGATGGTGGTTGGGATGATGGTTGTTAGGATGGTGGTGATGGTTAGGGTATAGTAGTGGTTAGGGTGGTAGTGCTTAGGGTATGGTGGCAATTGTGGTTAGGGTAGATTGGTGATTGTGTTTAGGGTGGTGGTGGTTGTAGTTAAGTTGCTGGCGGTGGTGATTAGTGTGGTGGTGTTTAAGGTTGTAGTGATGCTTAGGGTGTTGGTTAGGGTGGTGGTTTTCAGTGTGGAGAGGTGGTGGTGGTTAGGGTGGTGGATGTTAGGATGATGGTTGTTAGGATGGTGGTGATGGTTAGGGTATTGTGGTGGTAAGGGTGGTGAGAGGATAGTGATGGCGAATGCATACTCTCTCCCCAGCAGCTCCGCGCCTACTTCACCGCCCCTGAGCCTTGAGCCTCCTCCTGGGAGGTGTTCAAGACACCTGCCAGCCAGTGCTCCTCCGAGTTCCTTTGCAGGCTGCCCCTGCCTGACTCCTCCCCTTGGGGCCCGTAAATCTGGTATTGTTGTATCATGTAATTCTTCACTCCTGGCATTGTCTTGTTTATTTTTCATTCCTGGTATTGTCTTGGTTTTTTCATTTCCTTACACTTGTGTGCTCTTTTTGTGCCATTTTTCCCCGCTCCCATCTCCTGCAGCCCCTGAGGCCCCGCCCCCCCTGCCCACTACTGCTCCCGCCTCCCGCCACCCAGCTGCTTGTCCCTCCCCTACACCGAAGGCGCACTTAAGGTAAGCACTTCCACCACCCGACCGCGGCCAGCGCCAGTAACCCTGTATCAACGACCTTCCATCGCTACGAATCCGCCGCCCTCCTCGCACTCAACCCCGGAAGGCCCATAGACTGCCAACAGGCCTCACCGAATACGACCCACGGCCAGTTCTCCTGCCTCCATTGCCGCCGGACCTTCACCACCACCCGACCCTCAACACCACCATAGCCAGCACCAACGACGCCCTCAGATACATCCTCCGCAATGTGCGCGCCGTACACAAACACGCCATGGAAATCTGGAACCTACTCGACTCTCTCTCGCCCCACATCGCCTTCTTCACAGAGACCTGGACCAACGCCACCTCCGCCTCCGACATCAACACCTCCATTCCGGATGGATACTAGATCCAGAGGAAGGACCACCCTAACCACCCGGGAGCAGGCCTCGCCATCACCCACAAAAGCACCCTCTGCCTCACCACCTTCAGTGAAACCTTCCCATCCGTTGAACAATTAAATTTCCAGATCCAGCCCAGCCCGAAGACCACAATCCCTGAAACACTCATCTACAGTAATGAAGTACTGGGAATTTAAAGCCCAGCGGTGCAGGGGAACACACCCTAAGACTTCGGGTTCTTCCTGTTTCAGACCTACAGAAACACAGAGTCTTCTGGGTGAAGTCAAAGATCGATTTATTGGCTGCAGACCAATTACAGGTATCCGAGAAGTACAACACAATATATGTTCTCAGGAGACTGCTTAAAGTTACAGAAACGGGCTTCTCCTTAAATACAAAATATCATGCTTCAGGCACACATTCCTTGTTTTACGATATGGTCATTTACATGTATTCATTACAAACGAAAAGGCAGAGTCATGATGACCATCCCACATTCCAGTTAAGCCAGCCCACAATTATTTACCCAGCGAGGCTCAGATCCCATATCAGATATCAACAGGCCCCAATAAACACGGGCATCTCCTGTTTGTAAAACAAGCCATAAAGCAGGAAGAGTCAGGTGTGAAAGAGATTAGCCGGAGGCTTGTGTGGGATGAAAAGGCTTTATGGTGTGTCAAACCCTGATGCTAATCACAGGTGGCCGCAGGACGGGCAGCTCGTGGGACCGGACTGACCTGGGGCAGCGGAGCCAAGCTGCACAGGTCACAGAGAAGACAAAGGAAGGCACATGTGTTCTAAAGGCCCATACTTGTTCGTAATGTGTAGCCTATGTGAGGGCAACCATAAGATGGCCACCGCTCCAAGATGGAACCCACGAAGTCAATGTGTAACATTGTATACATAGTGCATTTATCGATGAAATGTTATGCAAAGCACTTGTACATACCGCATTGGCCATTCGCGGTTCGCTAATACCGGAATAGACAGGGGTAGGGCCCTGCCTCCTACGCGGTCCCAAATTCCAAAGTACCACAGTAAGGGTGGGCGTAGTGGGGCTACGTGAAGCAGCGCGTAGTGTGCCCAAATCTACGCACACTCGCGCGCACCGCGTAGCCCCACTACACGCCGCCCGCCTCCCGCCTCCCGCCCACCCTCCTTTTAAATAATACCCTGCATGTTAAATAATTAAAAGTAAAGAGACTTACCTGAAGCGCGGCATCTCCGGGGCTCCCTCTTCCAAACCAAACAGAAACCCATCACAGGTAGGATTGAGTACATTTAAATAGAATTCATCCATAATCAATGGTTTTGAGCCACCGGATACACAATTTCTTACACATATGTTTATTTTCATATCAGATTTTCCCCTGATGAAGGAACCGTTTGGTTCCGAAATGCATTGGGCATGCGCAATTCAGTGATTGTCAAATGTATTGTTTAAAACAAATGATCATGTAATACAAATGTATTATGTATGTGATATCATTCAACATGTAAAAACTTTATTGAGCAGCACCGCTTGACATTGTTACTATTGAATGAATTTATGTTGTCATTTCAAGAAATAAATTGAGTAACTTGAACACAATTGGAATTTAAATATAGTGTCGCAGTAGACACCAGGTGAATAGTGCACAGCTTATCACAAGTCCAGAGCTTGTCATTAACTCAAATGTTCTGTGATACAGCCATACCATATACGCTTAAGTGCATTATAACCACGCTTTAACTGCAAACTTTGGGATGGCTGCATCAAAACATGTTGTGTTTGGTGTCAAACGCTTTGGAATACTACCCCCCCCGCCAGTTCTGGTGGCGGGGGTAGCATTCCACCCTTCTAGAGGGAGAGACATGTTCACACTGGCTAAACCTGGTTAAAACTTTCCAAAGCCCTGCCATCACAAAATGGATGCCACAGACACGGGTCTGGCCTCCTGCTGCTGACTGAAACTCCGGCAGGGGAGACCTGGACAATAGGTTTCCTGTCGAGGGAGG
Source organism: Triturus cristatus (assembly GCF_964204655.1). Classification (NCBI taxonomy): domain Eukaryota; kingdom Metazoa; phylum Chordata; class Amphibia; order Caudata; family Salamandridae; genus Triturus; species Triturus cristatus. The sequence goes on along the minus strand of NC_140580.1, from coordinate 1,171,560,442 downwards.
TGTAACCACCTCCCCAGACAGGCAGATGTGTATTGGGGTCGGGTGGGTGCATTCAGAGAATGCTTTTGAGACACTGCCTGGGGCACACAAGGTGTTCCTGTGCATAGCCCAGTTCAAACCGGTTGCAGGGGCACTCAGCCCCTGCTCTGGCACGGAACTGGACAAAGGGGAAGGGGTGTAACTTCTCCCACCCCAGGCCCACCCATAGGTGGGGCCTTAGAGTTAGTCCATCCCCTAAACTTAGTATAAGTATTGGAATCCAGTCCCTAGGACTTTAGATTACCCTGGACGAACCTCTGTAACATATATCCTGGACCTTTGACTTTCTATCACGACTAGAAGACGGAAGAAATCTCCCTTGGGGTCAAGGAGTGACTCCCCTGCTTGGCAGGCACCAAAGAAGCAACTGACCGGTCTGCAATTCTGAAGCTCCCGCCAGACGCCGAAGTTTCTGCATCCCCAGAGGTAGATTTCCAGACTTCCCCGAGGCTACCCTGGGTCCACAGCAAAGGTGAGGCCCGCGGCTATCTTGGGTAACGTGGAACCGTGACCCCTGGACACCATAAACTTTTGCAGCAACACTACCTTCCTGGTCATCCTCAAAGTTGTACTTTGGGGACCGGGTAGCCCCAGCCTTTTTTTTTTTTTTTTTTATTTTTTATTTTTTTTTTTAAAACCTTTATTCGTGCATCTTAATAGAACAAATACGGGCCTACAACCGTCAGGCCGGCCACGATACGGTTAAGCACTGATACCAACATTACATCCCCTGTGCTTCAACGGTCAAGATTAACAACGAGTTATGAGTTATATACTGGAGAGATCCTTGACACCAGGGGAAGGAGAAGTGAAGGTTAATTTTAAGTTTTTAAGGTAATTTTATCAGGGAAAAAAGTCAGTGAAGGATAAGAACAAAAGAGATTCGAGTCCGCCAGATAGCTTCACCACACGGGAGAGCAGCAGCATCATTAAAACAACAATGGAAGTAAAATCTCAAGCAGTGAGGCGGTGCAGTGATATAACAGGATAGTCACATGAGCAATTACGCACCCCTCCAGAGCCGCCCCCACTCAATCCACCCCACACCCGGACCCCGAATCGAAGCAAGTATAGCGCAGAGACATAAAAGAAAAAGGCCCATAGAACTAATTAAGAACAGAGTATTACCCCCCCACCCTACACCAATGCGGAGGCTACGGCCTGCCCCCCCCCCAGCATAGTGCCTGTCGCCCAATGAACCCGAAATATAGACAAGAGAGAAAGTAGGAATAGAGTAAAGAAAATAAGAAAACAGAAAAGAAGGTGGGGAGGAGCCCACGGAACACCTGAGCGCCCCAAACCATCAGCCAGCTATGGCCTCCACACACTGAGAACCCACTACGCCAAAAAACTACGTGCGAAAATAACGTGTCACAACAATTTAGGCGAAGGAAGACAAGTCGCGACGAGTGCACACAACACATACATACAGTTCCAGTCCCAGTCCAGCCCGTCCATGAACCATGGCGATATAAGTCATTCTAGCCCTGGCCCGATCGGGGGCTTGGGAGTAAGCCAGCCCCTACATGAAGGCCCCGCATCCCGAGCAGACAAAGACAAGATGGCCGGTTGTGAGAAGATGGTGAAGTAGGATCACGAAATGGCCGCCGACCATCTATTGAGGTCCCTCTTTGCACCACATAAAATCCAGACCTGGCAAGTAGAGTACAGGAGTTCCACAGAAAAGAAGCAGTAGGCCACCGCGGACGATTCCTCGAGGCTGTCAGGTATCGCTCAGCAGGATACTCTTGCGGACGCGGTGAGGCAGGCAACAATGAAGCAGGTAGCCATGACCAGGGGAACAAAGTATCCGCAGTTGAGCTGGAGAGCGGTTGATCCTGGGTGCCGGGAACGCCGGATGCAGGCACCAGTGTAGCACAATCATACACCGCCGTTGCGTCCCCGCAAGAGGACAAAAGCACTGGTAGACCCACGCCTTGTTGATGACAAACAGAGCGCTCACGACCCGCAGCCGACAGTATGGAGTCAAACCGCTCACTCAGCGCCTGCAGACCAGCACACATTTGTAGTCGAAAGTCCCGCAGGACAGCCAGAACGGAGCCGCATGTCAGCGGAAGCTGGGCCCCCACATCGGCAGCAATCCGGGACGGCACTGTGGAGCTGGTGTCCGGAAGAGGGAGGGCGAAATGGACAGCGGGCGAGACCGGAGCATCACCCCCCAGCCGCGAGCAGGCAATCAACGCCATGTTTTACCGCTGTACGGTGTAATGGCCAGGGGGGGGGGTCGTGGCAAGGAGTCAATTCCCCTCAGGTCTGCGCCGCAACAGGGAAGGCCGACAGTCGCTTCTCTTCCCGCGGGTTCTCTTTGCCGCCGGCTAGGCAATAGAAGAAGGGGGTCAGCAGCCTCCCACAGCGCGGTCCTCAGAGCGGGGCAGGAGACCCGCCGCACCGGGGCCCACCCCACAGCTCCAGCCCGTCAGGCTCAGGGTGCAGAAGGTGTCCGGCCGTCCCTCCCCGGGCTCATCCGGCGACGATCCGTGGTGCGAGGTGAGATCGGGACCGCGGGGCTCAGGTTTGCGCTAGCGGGTCTGGTAACTGCGGAGCTTCCAGGGGGCCGGCAAAGGCCACAATGGCACAGGGGTCCAGTGCAGAGAACAAAAGCACCCAGAACTCCGGCATCCGGGCGGGCTTAGACTCCGGGAAAGCGGCGGCACGGTCAGCGCGTCTTCGCACACGTTGCACCTCGAGAATCGGCGAGGATGGGCATCAGGATAATAGTCCGAGGCCAAGGGCCGACGGAGCCGGGCGCTCAAGCGTCTGCTCCGGTCGCCATCTTGGCTCCTCCACCGGGTAGCCCCAGCCTTGAGCACCTCCTGTACCGAAGATTGTTGGCCTCCACACCATGAGTGACCCGTGGGCCAGCTTCAAGTGCGACCACTCGAGGCTCCTTCGCGATCACTAGCCCATTGGCTAGCAGGTCCCCACGAAGGCAACTCCACTTCTGCTTGGGCTTTTCTGGTTGCTCTTACTTACCCGCGCTGGGTGAGTCTGTCAGACCTTGCTGGTCTGCACTGCAGTTCTTTCTCTGCATTCCTGTGACTTGCCGTTGCCAAGGCTTATTGAGTCCTTTCTGGTCGCCGATACCGCAGCACTCGACAGACCTCGTGGGACAGCTCAAATCCGGCTCGTGGACTTCGTCAACACCTCCTAGACCTCGTGGTTGAAGAGTCAAGACACCCATCAACTCACCTGAAGCACCCGACATCTATGGGCATTGGTCCATCCTGCCCTAGGTCACTGGCAAGTGACCCAGACTCTGTCCCCTCTGCTTTCAGGTTGCTTACATCCTAGATCCAGGCTTGGATCTCTCCGGACACTTCTCCTCTTCACGGCAGCCGCAGTTCTTTGCAGGCTTCCATTGGAATCGACGACGCGACCCGACACCAAAAGACACCTATGCACCCGGCTTCCCTGGGTGAGGTAACTCGAGTACTCCGGTGGTCTCGTGGGTGCTAACCCTAGAACTGTCTAAGTCTAAAAGGGTTTGGTCCTGACTCGATTAGAAGTGTCCCTAATCTTTAAAATTCCAACCGCGACATTCCCCATAGAAGATAATAGGAACCCATGGTTGTGTTTTCACACTGCATACGGCTCCCGTGGGTCCCCTGTGTCACTACCTTGGGCGGTTCCTTGGGGTCCCAGCGATTCTAGAGGCAATAGGCCTCGGGCCTATTACAGTCGTGGTTCTTATACCACTTTTTTAGTATATGGTTTGGTACGCCCCTAGGGCCCAAACGTATATTTGTGCTTTTACTGATGCTTAAACACTTGTTGAATACTGACTTGTAACTTAAGTACTTTGAACTCCAGTCTCATAAAGAGAATAGAGGGGTGTGTTTTATCTTAAATACATATATTTTGAATATATACCTGGTGTGGTTGTCTTTTCATTTGATCATTCAAGAGATTATAGACTGGTAAAACAAGCTGCTTTACATTCCTTCAAGACTTAGCCTGAAGGCTGCTCTCCATAGCTACCACTAGGATAGCTTTCAATAAAGGTTGTCTTTAACCTATCACCATAAGGGGTTGTTTGGACTGATACAAGGTGCCCACTAGAACTAGTGGACAGCATATACCAGGCCACCTTCTCACACTTATGGTTACCCCCGCGTTTTGCTGATGTCACACTATTTTTGGACTACTCTCACTGGGATCCTGCTATTCAGGACCCCAGTCTATCTGCTTTCTCCCTTAAATTGCTAAGTATGTACTTTAGGTACACTCCAGATTGGATACTGGGGTACCCTTATCAGTCCCTAGTATATGGTACACCATGTACTTAGGGCATAGGTACCCCAGAGGCCTCCCATGGGCTGAAGCATGTATTATGCCACTCCTGAGCGACCATTCATATTGACACGACACGCCTGCTACAGCAGACTGTGTAAGCTGGTGCTTGCACCACTTACTTAAGTTATAGGTTCACTATATCTATCTAAATCACTGCACATATAAACCTATCAGTCACCCCTATGGCAGGCCTTATCAATCCTGAAGGCAGGGTGCTGGGTTTTACGTGAGAGGGTGCCCCTGCAAGAGCAGAGCCCCTCTGCAGCCTTCAGAAACCATTCTCCGGGGTTGTCTGTGATGCCGCCACAAATATACGTTTAAGTGCATTACAACCTCGCGGTAAATGCTAACTTTAAAACGCCTGCTTAGAAACATGACGTGTTTGGTGTCAAACACCTTGGAATCATACCTCCACAACAGCAACTGGTATGGGAGGTATGATTCCACCCTTCCAAAGGGACATATGTGGGTCACCGGTCTACCCGATACCAGCTTTTTCGACCCGGGCAGCATAAAATGGACGCTGCCAGCCACAGACACGATTCTGCTCCCCTGCTGCTGAGCCAAGCTCGAGCAGAGGAAGGCATGACAATAGACATCCTGTCACTTGGAGGTGTGACCACCTCCCAGACAGGGTTTAGTGTATTGGGGCTGGGTGGGTGCACTCTGAGAGTGCCAGAAAGTCTGCACCGGGGGGGCACATTTGGTGTCCCTGTGCATAGTCTAGTTCAAACCAGTTCTGGGAGCCATTGACTCCTGCTCTGGTGCAAAACTGGACAAAAGACATGGGTGTAGCCACCCCTCTGTCCTGGCCCTCCCCTGGGAGGGTCCACAGAATCTTTCCAACACCTTCCCGTGGGTATAAAGTGGGTTACCTGACTACAGGACTTTATATTTTACCTGGACAAGATTCTTCTAAGAAGAAACCAAGTACTTTGACTGCCTGCACGATGCTGGACGACTGAAGAATCTCCCCTTGGAGTAAAGAAGTTACTCCCCTGCAAAAGCAGGCACCTAAACGCATCTGACCGGTTTGCTTCTCCTGAGCTCCTGAGGACTCTGAAGATTTCACCGACAAAGGAGGTGGGTCCCCGAAGGTCCTTGAGGTAGATCTGCTCTCTCAGCGATTCTGAGACCAGTATCCCTCGTGGGGACCGTGCAACCTGAACCCCTGTGCACTGTTTACATTTGCAATTGCATGTGCTTGTTGACAAATCCCGAGCTTGTGCATTGGGCTTCATGTAGTCCTGACCCTGAGCAGTATTTGCACTGAAGATATCTGACCTCCACTAACCGAGTGTCCTCTGGGCTCGTACTTTGCAAAATTGCTTGAGGTCTCCTCGCGATCTCTGGTCTGTTGGCCTGTAGGTCCTGGCAAGGGTCACCTTGTTTGTTCTTGGGCTTACCTGGTTGTTCCAGATGTGCTCTGACTCTCCATTGCTTGGGGAGTCCCCTGGACCTTGCTGGTCCACACTGTAACCTATTTACTCTGACTGCATGGGTTGCATTTGACAAGGCTTGTTGGTGTTCCAGCCGGACATCGACCCCTCAGCACTCGACATCTTTCATGGGACAGATAACTTCCGGATCCTGGTCATCCTCAATGTCTCCTGGGCCCCGTGGCTGCAGAGTCAAGCAACCCTTCTTCACTCCTGAAGCAATCAACATCAGTGGGAATTCGACTACTGAGCCCCTGGTCACCTGAAGTGATCCAGACTCTGTCCCCTCTGCTTTCAGGTTCTTCTCACCTCGATTCAAGGCTTGGATTCCACCGGACAGTCTTCGCCCTCCTGGCAGCAGTACTTCATTGCAACTCTCCATTGAAAACGACAAAGCTTTCCGACACCACTTGACCCCTGTGCACCCGGCTCCTCGCGGATAGGTAACACGGGTACCTCGGTACTCACTGGTGGGTTGTCCTTAGAACCTTCTATGTTCCAAAGGGTTTGCTTGAAGTCCTCATAGAAGTGTTCTTAAACTGTAACTTTACAACGGCGACTTTTTCCCATAGAGTTGTACGGAGCACCCGTTTTTGTTTCCTCACTGCACCCGTCCTCAGGGGGCTCCCTGTGTCACTCCTCTGGGTGGTTCCTTGGGGTCCCAGCGATTCTACGTGCTCTAGGCACTGTGTCTAGTCAAGTCGTTGTTGTTATACCATTTTTTTAGTATATGGTTTGGCCTCCTCCTGGAGCCCGCTGTGTATTGTGTTATTTACGAATGTTCTATTGATCCAGTATTGTGTACTTTGTGCCCTAGTCTCGTATATAGACTAGTAGAGAGTGTTATGTTAATAAATACATATTTTTATACAACACTGTGCGGTTCTCCTGTCATTTAATCATTTAGGAGGTGATATTCTGGTAAATCAAGCTGCTTTACATTCCTTCAAGATTAAGCCTGAAGGCTGCTCTCTACAGCTACCACTGGGATAGCTTTTTAAATGTTATCTATGACCTCATACTTCATGAGGGTCATGTGGACTGGTATACGGTGCCCACTTTAATTAGTTGACATCATATACCAGGCCACCTTCTCACAATCAGGGTGGAGCGGTGGTGGTTAAGATGGCTGTGGTGAGGGTCAGGTGGTGGTGGTGTTTAAGGTGGTGCTGATAAGAGTATGGTGGTCGCCCTCCTCCGGATCATCTTCTGGTATTTGCCATTCAGTCTCCTCATGTTTCCTCTGCTCCTCAGCATCGACAGGCTCTCTTACCTTGGCTCTAATCTGCTGCTCTTACATCATCCTCTTACATCGTCCTCTTAGATCATAGTCTTACATCGTCCTCTTACATCATCCTCTTACATCGTCCTCTTGCATCATTCTCTGCTTCCAGCCTGCTTCCCTGTGTTGGGTCATCAGGAGCTTCACCTTCTTCTCTTGCTCTCTGCTTCAAAGCATAGTCTGTCTTATTGTTGTTGCTGTTGTCTGTCCTTCCGTCTGTTTTCTCCCCTCCTCTTCCTGTATTGATGTTTTGTTCCTTTCTGTTCTTCACTTACCCTGTCCTCTGTCTTTTTCCAGGTCCTTCCTGAGCTGACCGGCAGGTGCGGAGAGAAGCCCCCTGGAGCGTCCAGGTAACTATTTTTTCAGATTTTTTTCTGCTCCTTCTCACAGTCACAGTGAAAATAGCTTCTTAGGACTTGCCCACGAGCTCTTGATAGGACTTTACAATCCTATGCATTTCGGGTCAGTAGCCTCGCTGGGACCCTGCCTTCATCTAGCCACTCTTCCATAGCAGTAGCATCCTCAGAGAAGTGGGTTTTACAATTCTCAGGGGTATGGCAGGCAAGAGCCGCATGCATTTGATTTGAAGGTCTCTGAGGCGTCCTTGACAGACACGGATGTGCTGAGTTTCTCCCTGTGTCCTTTATAAGTTAAACAGGTCTGAACAGTAGTGTTTTCGAACCCAGGACCCAGGATGGATTCAGGCGCTTTGCTCCTTGAAAGATAAGGATCTCTGTCATTAAGAAGCCAAGCAAATACTGGTCTAGTTCTTGCCCCAGGTGGGGGCAGCTGGATCAGCCAGAAAAAAATAGAAAGGCCATTGAGGGGCCACCTCTGTGGTAACTAAGTTCTTCAAAGTACATTCTGTACTAGGGCCACTCAGTTTACTCTGAAAGACAACAATGTAGATACTGTTACATCTGGAGTGGCCCCCTGCATCCATAGCATTCTAATCATGATATCTGCTGCATGAGGTCACCCGCTTATTTGTGCAGATTTGCAATCTCAGTTAACTGTGTGACTGAGCCTTCAGTGTCCTTGGTTTGCCTACCCAGCTTGTGTTGATCTCCTCTCAAGTGTGTTTAGGGTGGTGTTGGTTGTAGTTAAGTTGGTGGAGGTGATTAGTGTGGGGGTGTTTAGGGTTGTGTTGATACTTAGAATGGTGGTTAGGGTGGTGGTGGTCAGGGTGGAGAGGTGTTGGTGGGTAGGGTGATGGTGGTTGGGATGATGGTTGATAGAATTGTGGTGATGGTCAGGGTATAGTGGTGGTAAGGGTGGTGATAGGGTAATGATGGATGTGGTTATGGTAGATTAGTGATTGTGTTTATAGTGGTGGTGTTTGTAGTTAGGTTGGAAGTGTTGGTGATTTGTGTGGTGGTGTTTTGGGTTGTGGTGATGCATAGAGTGGTGGTGTTCAGGGTGGAGAGGTGGTTATTAGGAGGGCTGTGGTTAGGGTCAGGTGGTGGTGGTGTTTAAAGTTGTGCGGATAAGGCTACGGTGGTCACCCTCCTCCGTGTCAGTTTCAGGTATTCCAATCTCAGGAGTTAGCTGTGTGATTGAGCCTTCAGTGTCCTTTATTTGCCTACCCAGCTTGTGCTGATCCCCTCTCCATTGTGTTTAGGGTGGTGGTGGTTGTAGTTAGGTTGGTGGCGGTGATGATAAGTGTGGTGGTGTTTAGGGTTGTGGTGATGCTTAGAGTGGTGGTCTGGGTGGAGAGGTGGTGGTAGTTAGGGTGGTGGAGGTAGTTGGGATGATGGTTGTTAGGAGGGTGGTGATGGTTAAGGTATAGTGGTGGTAAGGGTGGCAGGGTAGTGATGGCGGTGGTTGGGGTAGATTGGTGATTGTGGTTAGGGTGGTGGTGGTTGTAGTTAAGTTGGTGGTGGTGGTGGTGATTACTGTGGTGGTATTTTGGGTTGTGCTGATGCTTAGAGTGGTGGTTAGGGTGGTGGTCAGGGTGGAGAGGTGGTGATGGTTAGAGTGGTGGAGGTAGTTGGGATAATGGTTGTTAGGATGGTGGTGATGGTTAGGGTATAGTGGTGGTAAGGGTGGTGGTAGGGTAGTGATGGCGATGGTGAGGGTAGATTAGCGATTGTGGTTAGGGTGGTGGTGGTTGTAGTGAAGTTGTTGGTGGTGGTGTTTAGGGCTGTGGTGATGCTTAGAGTGGTGGTTAGGGTGGTGGTGGTCAGGGTGGAGAGGTTTTTGGTGGTTACGGTGGTGGTTGTTGGGATGTCGGTAGTTAAAATGGAGGTTGATGGTTAAATTATAATGGTGGTAACGGTGGTGGTAGCGTAGTGATGGTAGTGGTTAGGGTTTATTGGTGATTCGTTCTACGGTGGTGGGGGTTGTAGTTAGGCTGTGGCAGTGGTGATTAGTGTGGTGGTGTTTAGGGTTGTGGTGATGCTTAGAGTGGTGGTTAGAGTGGTGGTGGTCAGGGTGGAGAGGTGGTGGTGGTTAGGGTGATGGTGTTTAGGGTTGTGGTGATGTATAGTGTTGTAGTTAGAGTGGCAGTGATCAGGGTGAAGAGGTGTTGGTTAGGATGTCTATGGTTAGGGTCAGGTGGCGGTGGTTTAAGGCGGTGCTGATGAGGGTACGGTGGTCGCCCTCCTCCGTGGCAGTTTCATGTATTGCAATCTCAGGAGTTAGCTATGTGATTGAACCTTCAGTGTCCTTGATTTGCCTACCCAGCTTGTGCTGATCTTCTCTCAATAAGCTGATCTTCATCGCCACTGTATCTATCTTATATTCGAAGGCTGCCTCAGAGTCCTGGAGAGGCTGAAGAATCCCATCCATCTTGTCATCCTCTGGAGTAAGAGGAGGCTTGCAAGCTACACCAAATGCAGAAGTCATGAACGTTCACCCACAGTAGAAGCCATGGAGGCGGATTCTGATGCAGCACTCTCCATGGGTCATCCCAATGCTGCATCTAAGGTGTGTACTTAAATGCAGAACTAGAACTCCAGCGACGAGTCCATCAGGGCTCACCCCAATGCAACATTCCCGATGATGCAGCCTGATGCTGGATCTAAGGTGTGTCATTAAATGCAGAACACTGGCAGACTGTCCGCGTTGGTGTACCCCAATGCAGCATTCTCAATGGTGCATCCCAATCCTGCAACTAAGGTATGTACTTAAATGCAGAACTCCAACGAAGAGTCCATCGAGGCTCACCCCGATGTAGCACTCTCGATGATGCATCCCGATGCTGCATCTGAGGTGTGTCCTTAAATGCCGAACTCCAACGAAGAGTCCATCGAGGCTCACCCCGATGTAGCACTCTCGATGATGCATCCCGATGCTGCATCTGAGGTGTGTCCTTAAATGCCGAACTCTAGCGAAGAGTCCATCGAGGCTCACCCCAATGCAGCACTCTTGATGATGCATCCCGATGCTGCATCTAAGGTGTGTCATTAAATGCAGATCTCTGACAGATAGTCCGCGGAGGCGTACGCCAATGCAGTCCTCTCAATAGTGCATCCCAATGCTGCAACTAAGGTATGTACTTAAATGCAGAAGTCCAGGAGAGAGTCCACAGAGGCACACCCTAATGCAACACTCTTGATGGTGCATCCTAATGCTGCATCTAAGGAGTGTCCTTAAATGCCGAACTCCAGCGGAGTGTCCATGGAGGTGCACCCCAATGCAGCACTCCCAATTGTGCACCTCAATGCACAACACAGGAAAGGTAGAAGAAAGAAAATGTGTACTGTGCAAAGCTGTGGAGAGACCAAAGCTTTCATCCTGGAAACTATGATCAAACAAAGGAAACCACACAGTGACCCTAAAAGGGCCTTCTGTAACTGCTTATAACTTCTGATCCCCTGTGCATCAGCCCACACCAGGTGTGGGGCAGCAGCCAGGACAGCTGACTCCGGAGCACGGGGCTGACGGTTCGATCCTCGGCTCCGGTGGCAGCTCAACTCAGCACCATGTGACTATGGGCAATAGCTTGCTTAATTTTCCCGATGGCCCCCAGCACCTTGAGACCCTTAGGGGTGATTAGTTCACACTTTACAAATACTGGGTTAATATTATTATTATCTGACATCATCAACTACAGCTGATTTGACTGTCATTTTATTGCATGGTTTTCGCAGCTTCGTTTCTTGGTATCGTTTTATACTGCCTCCTCAACTCTAGGTGCTGCGGAGGGTGCTATCTCTGACATCCTGAAAGGAACTTCTCCATGGAGGTTTTAAAAGCAGTACATGACAAATTTCCCACTTTAAAACAATTCTATATCAGTTTTAGGGACATTTCCTACTTTTGTCTCACCTTTCTTCCTCTTAAAATATTTTTCTCTTCAAGTCTTCCCAGTCAGTGGGCAATACCATTCCTCCTCTGTTTTCCCCACATCTCCCTCTTGGGTATTCAGAGTACGGTCCATGCTAAACGAAAAAAGAAATTGGAAGAATCTGAAAGAGAGTTAGCATCTTTTGCCGAATATTTGAATAAACGCAAAACAGAAAAACTGACAAAAGGTAAACGGTTCTACTCCAATCTTTTTAGAAGTTACATGTATTTATAGCCATTGTTGGAAGGTCCAGTTCTTCCCATACCATTATAAATAAAGTTTATTCCATACGAAACAGAACATCATGGTGATATTTCTATTCCTTTCCATACTACATAGTTGTAGCTGTAAACCTAAACGAGATATTCATTGTACGTATTTATTATATGCAAATAATGCAGGGTTGATAAAATAGTGTTATTTAAACAATAAAGTTTTATTTGGTCCCAAAAAAAGTCCCGTTATTTAAACAATAAAGTTTTATTTGATTCCAAAGAAAGTCCCATCCCTACGGGATACTTCCTAAGTTTTCTTCAAATATATTGTCACGCCCCCGTATTCACGTTTTTTTACTTTATACATAACCGCATCTTTGTGGTCTTTGTCACCTGATCTGTTTTCCTTAGACGTAACTACGTCATTACGTCGTAACCACCTGACTGAGTCACGTATCGTCGTACCGACTTAAATTCCTAATCAAACGCCGGTTCGCACATATGGAGGAAATCGTTCCGTAGAAAAAGAGAGCACGGCGAGGCAAGTCCTTTCTCCATGAAGGTCTTTCATCATTAGGTGAGCTTTACCGAATCCCTTTGTATCGTAAACATATTAGTGGCCAGCATATACTATAGTACTCCCTATTTCGTATTTTAAAAAAAACCCTTGCCAACTATCGCAACATTAGGTTATTATCTTCATATTGAAATTATGTCATTTCTATTTTATTATTTGCAGACCAAAAATTACTTTGTGGCGAAGAAGATAATACGCCCCGTTATCAGTGCAACAAACAATACATAATAATAAGAATATAAATCGACATTCTTCGCGATCATAATTAGGTAGGTAATACCACCTGTTTTCCTAAGTCTGATACGAACTAGACACTATATTGCAAAAGATTACATCTTTCTAATAACTCATATATAATTATAGATTGCTTCAGAAGCTATTGGCCTCTCTCGTCGCCTCATCGGTGTCTCTTTAAAAAGTTGTGCCTGCCGAGGATATCGGTTTGAAATAGTATTAACCATAAGGTAACTATGTGCACACTTTGCCACTGGATTCAAGCAAGCCTGGCTGAAGACGGCTGAAATGTCAGAAACCGGTCCTAGGAAGCTTGTTTCCGGTCCAGGGAAGGCATGGCTTGGCAGTTCGGGCTGGACTGTTCCTATGAGGCACAGGGTCAGACTGATTTGCATATGGCCATGTCTGAACTGGGGTGGTAGAGTGGGCTAAAGAATGATGATGGATCAAACCCAGATCTGTTGACTGGGTGTGAGTGTTTGATTGGTTCTGATGGTCCGTCCATCACCACCCCCTTTTGTACCGCTTTGTTCGCCATAAGTTGGGAGGGTATGCTCAGACGTGAGTCCCTTGCTCACTTTGCCACTGGATTCAAGCAAGCCTGGCTGAAGACGGCTGAAATGCCAGAAACCGGTCCTAGGAAGCTTGTTTCCGATTCAGGGAAGGCATGGCTTGGCAGTTCGGGCTGGACTGTTCCCATGAGCCACAGGGTCAGACTGATTTGCATATGGCCATGTATGAACTGGGGTGGCAGAGTGGGCTAAAGAACGGTGATGGATCAAACCCAGATCTGTTGACTGGGTGTGAGTGTTTGATTGGTTCTGATGCTCCGTCCATCATCGCCCCCTTTTGTACCGCTTTGTTCGCCATAAGTTGGCAGGGTATGCTCAGACGTGAGTCCCTCGCTCACTTTGCCACTGGATTCAAGCAAGCCTGGCTGAAGACGGCTGAAATGCCAGAAACCGGTCCTAGGAAGCTTGTTTCCGGTCCAGGGAAGGCATGGCTTGGCAGTTCGGGCTGGACTGTTCCCATGAGGCACAGGGTCAGACTGATTTGCATATGGCCATTTCTGAACTGGGGTGGCAGAGTGGGCTAAAGAACGGTGATGGATCAAACCCAGATCTGTTGACTGGGTGTGAATGTTTGATTGGTTCTGATGCTCCGTCCATCACCACCCCCTTTTGTACCAACATTAAGGGCATCATTACGATGTTGGGCGGAGTTTCCTCCGCCCGACACGTCTCGGTCAAGGGACCAACCGACACCCGGTCGGCGGTCCCGACCGACTAACTAGGATGCAACTGAACACTGTTCGGTTGCACTCCTATACTTTACAATGGGAGCATGCATTCTAACCAGAATGCATGCACCCATTGTAAAAATTCGAGATGCAGTTCATCCCTGCACCCCGTGGCAGACACATCATGGTGCCTGCTACGGGGTGCAGGGATCAACAGGGGGACACAATGGGTGCTCCCTCGGCCTACAACTGGAGGCCGTGCACCCATGGGGACCTGCTGGGGCGACAAAGTCAAGTTCCGACATCGTAATCCCTCGGGTGGAAAGAGCCGCCCTTGGGATTACTGAAAGCATTCCGACTGGCGGACGGACTCTCCGAGCCCATTCGAGGCCAGTCGGAATGACTGGTTGCATTCCTTTCCAACCGACTCCATCATAATGGGTCAGTCGGAAACTAATCCAACCGGCTGATTACGATTTCCGACCGCATCGTAATCGGCCACAAAATTGTAAACAATTAGATAGAGAAATCAGAATTGCGCCGATGTGCGTTTTGGTGAAAAGAAGCTCAGACTAATTTAGCCACCTTCATCAGGGCTCTGGATATAATATTTAAAAGTGGTGAAAGAGGCATCTAAGTTCCCAAAATGCTGAAGCAGTCCTTGTAAATCTGGGACTGTACAGAAAGTTAGTCAATCCTGAAGTCGCGGGCAAGCAGCGTCCCGTCCCAATTTTACAGGCGCGGCATGACAAGTTTTGTGTCCATATTTCAGAGAGAAAGGAGCATAAGTTGCTCCCAAGGGCGAGAAGATTCTTTTGTCCATTGTCAGTATTTCCCCTGTAGTATATACGATTGTCACGCTAGAGGAAAGTAAGGAAAGGAGTATGGGTTCACATCCATCAATTTAAAAGATATCATCCCAGGTCTCACTTCAAGAAACTGAGGGATGGGGGGAGGAGCTTCGCGCGCATCCAAGATGGTCGCGTGAGCACAGGGCTCCACGGACCCTTGCCGCTCCTCGCAACTTATCCTGACATTATCCTGGATTTGTGGACGGATTCTGGAAGATGAACCTTGGCTGAATCCATAACTCTTCTCAGAACGAAAATCGGACTGGGGAGACCTGAAATACAGCGTCTTGCATTTTGGAGGCCCACCTGGAAGCTGTGCCCGGTGCTTTGGTGAACCGTGGGGCCGGGGAGTAGTTGAACAACAACGGCATCGGAGCCTTGCCAATGACCGCGCACCCACTTTCAGTTTCGCTTTTGCACTTCTGCATGTCCTGATCGAGGAGCTACTTTGCACGGCTGGGGCGTCCTCCGGCCTTGGTACTGGACTGATTTGTGCCTTTTTCTCAACTCTCCCGAGCGGGCTCTCGGACAGTCTGTGTCTGATCTGCTGGTGCCCCTTTGCTATCGGTCCGGGCGGACCCCACCGGCGAGCATCGCCCAACATGGGGGGCAAGGGGGATCCCGAGAAACGGAAGGCCAAGACATCCCTGCGTGGAGGACCAGTCCAGAGTAACATCATGGATCGCTATACCCAGGGTAAAGGGACCCCCGGGCCGGCAGGTGCCGTCATGGAGGACTCCGGCGGGGGTCCGTCTGTCCCCACGGAATTGTCGCTGCAGGACATTATGGGCGCCATCAACGGCATAAGGGAGACCATCGCCCAGCAGTACGAGGCTCTGGCCCGTAAAATTGACATGGTTGCCATTGATGTTACGTTAATCCGGGCGGATCTCTCTAAGATTAACGAGAGGGTTCAATCGCTGGCCTTGAGGACATCCACTCTTGTCACGGATGTACCAGACCTCCAGGCAACTCTTGGCGATCTAAAGTCTGCAAACGACACGATGTCCCGGCGGCTGGAGGATTTCGAAGGTCGGGCACGGCGCAATAATATCCGTGTCATAGGTGTACCGGAGACTTCCAACAATCGTCCGGTGGACCTTATGGTCGAGGACCTCATCCTCAATCATCTTGCTCCTTCAGGCCTGAGCAAGTTCTTCGCCGTGGAGCGTGCCCATCGTGTCCCGGGCGGTAGGCCTCGACCAGGCGCTCCCCCGAGGCCTATCATTGCAAAACTTTTTCATTACAGAGACCGGGATGCGATCTTGCAGGCCTCGAGGGTGCACGGCCCAGTTAAATATGAGAACCTCTTCCCGGACTTCACCCAACTCGTTCAGAAACAGAGAATGAGCTTTCAGGGGGTGAAGCGTCGTCTTCGAGATCTGGACATCAAATACTCTATGCTTTTCCCTGCCAGGCTTCGTGTGGAATATGAAGATCGGACTCTCTTTTTTGAACGCCCCGACACAGTGAGTGACTGGTTGGATTCCCTGCCGGAACCGGGAGACCGAACTGGGCGTACTGGCGGTGCCGAGGGCGGTGGGCCTCTGCAGGAATAATTCTTGGCTCTCCACTTTGACATTTCCTTCTGTGCTCAGCCAGGTTCTACTTCAATTGTATATTTTGTCTATTAATGTTTCGTCTGGGTGCGGGCGGGGACGGGTCCCTTTCCTCCTCTAGGGTCTTTTTGTAGCATGGGATTGTTAGGGCGACAGGCACACTGCAAGTTGGGGGGGCTGTATAGTCCGCAGGGGTGCAGGGTGGGGGGGGTGGCAATGGTGTGGGGGTGGGAGGGTGGCAGTGGTAGATGGGTTGTGTGTTTTTTCTTTTCAAGGCGGTGTTATTGTTTTCCTTCAGTTTCAGGTGTCTGGCTGCGTGCCCGGGGACTCCAGCTTCTTGTGTTGGGATGGGGGGGACGGGTTGAAACTGATGTCTTGGAACGTCAACGGATTGGGGGACCGTATCAAACGTGGGGTTGTGTTGCAATATTTGCGTCGATTGGCCCCTGATGTGGTATTTCTTCAAGAGACGCACTTGGTGGGAAATGTATGTCATGCTATGAACAGGGGGGGCTACCGACTGGTCGCACACTCTGGCTTCACCACTGGCTCCAGAGGGGTGGGCATCTTGCTGCGCTCTTCCCTTCCACTTGAGATTGACAAAGTTACTCTTGATGATAGAGGGCGCTATGCGTCTTTGACTGGGCGGTGGGAGGGGCAAACTCTTTCATTGGTTTCGGTCTATGTTCCCCCGGGCCTCCAGACCTCCACTTTCTCTGATGTGGGTCGTATGTTACTTGAACTTCCTGATAGTCTCCTGATTGTGGGTGGGGATTTTAATTCCGTGATTTCTGGCGAGTTAGATCGTTACCCTCCCAGGGCCCTCTCTGCCGCCCAGGCGTGGCTCGGCGGGTTCTTGGACACTTTCGGTCTGGTGGACTGCTGGAGGTTGATACATCCGACACAAAGTCAGTACACATTCCACTCCGGGGCCCACGGGAGTCTCTCCAGACTAGATTATTTTCTAATGCCCGCGGCCCAGACAACCCGGGTCCGGGAGGTTAAGCACCTGGCCCGGGGCATTTCCGATCATTCCCCATTGTGGCTCCTCTTCGATACCGGGATGCGATCCGCCGGGCGGATCGCCCCCATTAACCCCTGGTACTTGCGTGACCCCAAGATTCTCAAGGGTCTCATTAAGTCGCTTGATCAGTATTTTCTGGAGAATGAGGGGTCCGCCTTGTCCTCAGTGTCCCTGTGGGAGGCCTTCAAAACGGTCCTCCGAGGACACGCCCTATCCCTGATCGTGGAGGCCAAGAAAGCTAAGAACGGGGAGGTGGTTGCGTTGGAGGCTGAGATATCGGGGTTGGAGGCTGCCTTGGAGACGGGTGTCACTCAGGACGGGCTCCATGCCCTCAACTTGAAGCAGTTCGAATATAAGTCCCTTGTTACGGATGCTGCTCGGACACTGTATAGGGAACAGCAGGGTAGACTGTATGATGCTGGGGATAAGGCGGGTAAATTGATTGCTTGGCTTGATAAGAAGGAGAGAGTGAATCGAGTGGTCCCCATGCTTCAGACGTCGGAGGGAGTGAGTGTGACTGACCCTGGTGAGATTGTGGAGTGTTTTGCGGACTACTTCTGTGCTGTGTACTCCCCGGTGTCTACTAGAGATGAGGCTGACTCTCGTCACTTGTTGAAGGATATTGCTTTGCCCTGCTTGTCGGTGGAGGAGCGTGAGCAGATGGATGCCCCACTTTCGGTCGATGAGATTGCAACCGCGATTCGTTCCCTTCGCTCAGGCAAGGCTATGGGTCCCAACGGACTCCCGATTGAACTCTATAAACTGCAACCGGATAAACTTGCGCCATTTCTCCGTCGTATGTTCTCGGAGTCACTTGAACTCGGCTCTCTCCCTGATGACCAACGCCTGGCCACTATAGTCGTGATTCCCAAGGACGGTAAGCCTCGGGACCGTTGCGCCTCGTATAGGCCTATTTCTCTGCTGAATGCAGAGCCGAAAATCCTTGCCAAGGTTCTTACGAACCGCCTGCTTACTGTTATTTGCGATCTGGTGCATCCGGACCAATCCGGTTTTATCCCGCACCGGAATACGGCCCTTAACTTGCGGCGCCTACATGGCGTACTTGCAAGGGCGGAATATCTTTCAGAGCCGGCCATCTTGGTTTCCTTGGACGCCACGATGGCCTTTGATACGATAGAATGGCCGTATCTTTGGGCCGCCGTGGCAAAGTTTGGCTTCGGGGCGGGATTTATTAATTGGGTTAAACTCTTATACGCTGCCCCGCTGGCACAGTTGGTCATTAACGGGAGGGTTTCCCGGCCCTTCGTTCTTGGGAGGGGCACTAGACAGGGGTGTCCGTTGTCTCCTCTGCTCTTCGCGTTAGCTTTGGAACCGCTCGCTGCTTGGCTCCGTTGGGAACCGTCGATAAGAGGGATCCAGTGGGCCCCTGGCTTCGAGGATCGTGTTTCGTTGTACGCGGACGACATTCTCTTGTACCTCACTCACCTCACCACGTAAGTCACTCAATGTGCTCTTTGACATCCTCACTTCCTTCGGCAAGAACTCTGGTTTGATCATTAACTGGTCCAAATCTTGTGTCTATGCTATATCCGGTGGCTTTCCTCTCTTGCCTTCTCGTTTTCCCATTAAGGCGTCCAGCTCCGGCTTTACGTACCTGGGGGTGTATGTCTCATTGGATCCTGCTGTCCGCTACGAGCATAATCTCCTTTCTCCACTTCGGAGATTGAGGTTAGACGTGGCCCGTTGGCGTAAGCTTCCCTTGTCTCCCCTCGGTCGTGCGGCACTTTTAAAAATGATGTCTCTTCCCCGATTTCTTTACGCACTTCAGAACTCCTTTGATATTATTCCGGCGGCTTACTTCCGGGAAGTGGAGAGCTTACAAAGGAGACTTGTTTGGGGCGGTCGTGCACGTATTGCTCTTGCAAAGCTGACTCTCCCCTGGTACGACGGGGGCATCGCGCTCCCGGACATCAGGAGGTACTATTGGGCTTCCCAGCTATCTGCTATTAACCATGCAACGTACTCACCTGGTCCGAATCCGGCTTTCGAAATGGATAGATTTTTGTTGCCTGGCGGCAACTTTAACAGAGCGCTTTACTCTCGATCGGCTGGGAGGACCTTAACCGGTCCCACCAAGATTGCAATACGCTTGTGGAAGGCTGCGAATGTGGCCATGGGCTGGAATGATCGCTTGACGGGCGCGACCCCCTTGTTTGCATCTGAAAGATTGGGAAGCCTCTGGACGACGAAGGGGTTCGAGCGTTGGGACACGATTGGCATCAGCAGAGTAGGTGACCTTTGGGTGAAGGGTGCGGTTAAATCCTTCGCGGCGCTGCAGAGTGAGTACGAATTGAGTGAGAGGGAGTTCTTTCGGTACGTTCAGGTTCGCCACGCATTGCTCTCGGCCATCGGGCGGGGACTGCAGTCCCTGTGTCTTCGCCACTCGAGGACCGCATACTCGACGGTCACTTGCCCGACAGTACTATTTCCCTTATCTATAAAAAACGAATAAACATTCGGGCGGATCTCCTCGTGCGTCTGCGGGAGGCGTGGATCGGGGATGGGGTGGAACTGGACGACGAGGACTGGCAGTCTGCGCTGTCCTCCCCTAAGGAGGTGGCCATACCCGCGCGTCTCCGTCTTGTCCAGCTTAAAATTCTCCACCGTGTCTACGTGACGGGCCCTCTTTTAGTTCTGATGGGTTTCTCTGAAGACGGACTCTGTAGGCGCGGCTGTGGGCTCAGCGCCACTTTTCTCCATGTTCTCTGGGAGTGCCGTAAGGTTGCGGAGTATTGGCGCCGGGTGCATGCTGTCATGGAATGTGTCACTGGGGTCGCCCTGTTGCCTGAGGTTCGCCGCTGTGTGCTGAACGTGTGGGAGCCTAACGATTATTAATGCGGCTCAGACTCGGTGGGCGGCCCTTGGGAACATGGTTGCTAAGAGGGACATCGCACAGCTTTGGGGCTCCCGGCGGCCTCCCACCGTGTCAGTATGGAAGGAGAACATTGACTGGTGCATGTGCAGAGAGAAGTCTGTGTATGTGGCCCGGGGTAAGCCGGGGGCGTGGGGTAGAATTTGGGGACAGTGGAACGCGTACCGTGGGAACATCTGCGGGGAACAACCTTTACAACGCAACTTTTACAACGCACTACCTTTACAACGCATTTTTTACAACGCATAATCCATTACAACGCATGACATTACAACGCATACCATTACAACGCATTTTTAAAAACTACCTTTACAACGCATTCCATTACAACGCATACTACCATTACAACGCATACCATTACAACGCATAATATTACACTACACTATCCAACACTTACCCTACTGTTGCACCCCCTGGAGTTAGAATAGTAATTTTTACCCCTATACTATCCAACACTTACCCTACTGATGCACCCCCTGGAGTTAGAATAGTAATTTTTACCCCTATACTATCCAACACTTACCCTACTGTTGCACCCCCTGGAGTTAGAATAGTAATTTTTACCCCTATACTATCCAACACTTACCCTACTGATGCACCCCCTGGAGTTAGAATAGTAATTTTTACCCCTATACTATCCAACACTTACCCTACTGATGCACCCCCTGGAGTTAGAATAGTAATTTTTACCCCTATACTATCCAACACTTACCCTACTGATGCACCCCCTGGAGTTAGAATAGTAATTTTTACCCCTATACTATCTAATACTTACCTTAAATGTAATTTAATATTATGCGTTGTAATGGTATGCGTTGTAAAGGTAGTATGCGTTGTAATGGTAATGCGTTGTAAAGGTATTTTTTTTAAATGCGTTGTAGTGTCCTGCGTTGTAATGTCATGCGTTGTAATGGATTATGCGTTGTAAAAAATGCGTTGTAAGTGCATGCGTTGTAAAAGTGTGCGTTGTAACGTCATACATCCAACATCTGCACACCCCCCCTCGTGGACTCATCTGATGCTGCCTTGTCCCCCTGATTCTGAGGTTCCCAGACTATTGCATTTCACCTATAGATGGTTGAGGCTCTCCCGTCGCCCCCACCTCCCCCTTGATCATCCTCATTGACCACCCGAGGGTGGAGTTGGTACTGTGTGGTCCCCCAGCCGTGGTTAGACGCCTCTTTTTCGATGGTTTCTGCCCTGTCTTTATGTGTTATTTTATTTTTCCTTTTTTGTTTGTATTTCTAAAAATTTATGTATCCGGATAACTTCTGAGGTGCACTCAGTACTTTGTCAATTCGGCTGAGCCCCAGGGGGCCCATTGCTTCCTTGATGTTGTTGAACATGTATATATTAGCGGCCGGCCCTGGTGGTTGTAGGCCCATGTTTGTATTGAATTTTTCGGTGCAATAAAGGTTTTTCAAAAAAAAAAAAAAACTGAGGGATCTCCACAGCAGGTACTGAATGCGGAGTTCAGTGGGGCGGGAGCATAAAACTGACCCTGACTTTCTTTAATTTGAGAGATTTTTGATGCTTCTTTAGGCAAATCGACTTCAGCGACTACCTTTTTGGAAAATGTAAAAAATGTCCCACTAACACCAAACTCAACACATGATTGTGTTTAACAAGATCTCCATGTTTATTGAAAGGAGTGTGAGGGTGAGGGCTATCAGTTGATGCTACAGTTGTGATGTTAGAACTCAATGCTTCTGAAAATAATCCCAGTGACATTGGACTTTTCAGTCACTGTGCTAATGTGGTTGATTGCCTTTGCATATCTTGTGGGATGTCTGGTTTGAGTCGTAGAATATTATTGAGACGGTCCATTGATGGGGGCACCTCTGATTGCAGTCAGCCCCTCACAATAATGGAAGACCAGGGATTTGGCGGTGGTCACTGGATGAAAAAGTGTAAGGTGGCCAATCAGGATGAGGGGCGGAGTCGCAGTTACATGGCAGCTGTGTGCAGCAAAGGGACACCAGGATGTAAGGTGGCCAATCTCAAGTTCCAGATCAGCTGTCCCTGCGACCTCAGTCCGATCCTCGTCAAGGTCGCTGATGGTCTGAGTCATGGCCCACACTTGGACTTGATGAGCATCAATCTTGTCGGCATTTAGTTCATGAACTAGTGATGAAGATATTAAAGTGCCCTGCGAACAAGGATCAAGGAAGGCGCAGTATTCAATAGGCCAGGAACTGTCTGTGGGACATAATGGTGCTTCTGATTTACAGCAATGTGTCATAGGTCATGAGTGTGAGTGCAGGTCTCAATAATGGTAGTTTTATTTCTACTTTTCAAAGCTCTTGGAGGTAAGAGTGAAGAGATAACACTAGTTACTTCTTCTGATTCCCCTCAAACAATGTTCTAGGAGAATCCTGACCAGTGAGCACAGTTCCCCTGTGTTCGTAGCTTTCATAGATTACTCTGCTTGAAGAGTCCCTCTTGTCAGGCTGGGAGCCCTCAGTACAGTAACGGTAGATTGTCGTCTCTCTACTGCCCCAACTAACATTAAACATCTCTGTAGACTTCACACAGTCTGTCCATCCCAGTACCTAGCCTGAATCCGGAATAAGGAGGTGGAGTGACAGAGACCCCACTTCCTCTGACCTGAGACTTCAACTGGGAAGTAACTTTTTTCTTCACCATCATGGGATCGCTCATAGATTTACATGCTTGAGAACAAAGCAGTCAAAGAACACGAAATGGATTGTGGGACACCTCGACTCTCAAGTGCATATCCAGGCAGCAGTGCACAGAGGAAGAGAAGGTGGGACTGCAACTCGCTGCTTTGCAAATGAGGCTGAGACATGTTCATGCAGAGCGGGCTGGTGTGCTGCCACGTCGCGGGGGAAGGAATCCTCATGTTGCCTGGAATTGGTTACCTGCTCTAGCAGAAGCCGTCTCAATGCAAGATGCAAGCCATCTAGAGATCCCTTGTTTTGAGAAGGATGTACTCTTATGAGAGCGTCGAAAAGCTGTATAACATGGTCAAATTTACGGATTGTCTTGTTCTATCCAAGTAGAACTTCTGGCATGGCTTAAGGTCTAGCAGGGGTAGTCTATGTCCGCTGATGTTGACGGCTTGTAAACTAAGTGTTGGACATACTTGCTCATTCAACTCAAAGGATGACGTTACTTTGGTCATGAACTTAGGGTGAGTTCTGAGGATAACTGTATCCTCAAGTGAACATGGGTAGGGTTCTTGTGTGGAGAACAACTACATTTCACTCACTTTTCTGGCCAAGGTGATTACAAATAGAAAAGCAGTTTTCCAAATAATACAGAATTTTTGATTTGTGAATAGGTTTGAAGGGGTATTTCATTGGAGCTGCCAAAACAGTACTTAATTCCCAACCAAGGGCTAAACTTCTGACCAGTGAGAAGGTGCAGAAGAGGCCTTCAGGGACTTCTTAAAGAAGGCTTTACTGCCTTTTTTTGGTATTTAGATATGGCAGATAAATGTACTTTTTTTTAACAACAGATTTTATTGATTTTCCGTAGTACCAGATGGGCCGGGCCCGGCAAGCAACGTACCGTTGAAAGGCATATTGTAAAAGTTGTAGGTACTGAAACTTTTACACCCCAGAGGTCTGCGGAACATCAGACCAGAAACCGCCCCCCATGCCCCTCCCCCAACCACACACCATACATACCATAAAAAACATGATAAAAACACATCGAATGAGTTCCCGTCTACATCTGTGTAACTCTATCACATTAAACTGGCAAGTCATTCACTACTAGCTGTTCAAGAGGGTCCCGGTTTACTGGCTGTGTTATGAGGGACAAGTCAATGCCTCGGTATTTGGCCCACCTGGCCCAGATCTTCCCGTGCTTCTGTGGACAGCCCCTTGCCTGAAACACCGCAATCTCGGCAGACATGCACCTATCCATGGCCTTTTTCCAATACACTATACAGGGTGGGGATGTAGCCTTCCAGTGCTGTGCAATGTCTCGCTTAGCCAATGTGAGGCCCAAGAACAGGAGGTGTCTTTTATATCTGCTCTCCCCAATGTCTTCTGTGCTGTGTAGGAGTGTCAATCTAGGGTCTGCTGGAACGTCCCATGCCAATACCCGCCCCATGCAAGACAAAACGCCCGACCAGAAGTGTTACAGTGCCCCGCAACTCCACACCGTATGGAGAAACAACCCCTCATCCGAGTCACAGCAGAGATATGCGGGGGGCTGAATAGCCACCATCTTCCAGAGGCGGAGGCGTGTGTAATATATTCTGTGGAGATATTTAAATTGGATCAGCCTATATCTAGTGGAAACAGTGGAGTACCTGAGGTTGGCCTGCGCCTCGGCCCAGTCATCATCCATCAGGGTGGACAAGTCCGCCTCCCACGCCGCTCGGGTCCGATGAATAGTGGTTTTTGAGTGTGTAATCAGGGTTTGATAAATACGCCGGATTTTGTGGGCCCCCAGATGCCCCATCAACAACCGACCCTCTAACGGGTGAAACTCGGGTGAAGACGTGAGATGCCGTATCAGGGGGGACAAAGCATGACGGAGCTGTAGGTACCCATGGACATGTGATTTGTGAAGGTCGAAATCCTCCTGCAACCTCTGGGAGGACTTAAGCATGGACCCCTGCATTATATCTCCGAATGTGGATATCCCAATATCATCCCACCTACGGAACCTCACTAGTGTCGAAACAGGCCGGAGGTGTGAGCCCTGCCAGAGGGGCGTTGCACTGGTCAGCATGCCCCACCAACCCATAGACCGGACCACCCGCCTCCATATCTGAATAACAGTCCGACAGGCCGGGGGAAGCGCCACCAGGGACGAGGAGCTGTACAAGAGGTGGAGCAGCGGGTTATCTGCCATGAAGAGCCTTTCCACCGCATAGACCGGGTCTACCTGAGAGCCAAACCACCATTCATTGATCACCAGGAGGTGTGGAGCCCAGTAATATGCCCGAACGCCAGCCGCCGCAATCCCACCGCAGTACGTAGACTGGATACACGTTGCAAGTGCCACCTGAACCGCGCCCCGCCCCCCCCTTCCCAGAGGAACCTATTCAGGAGCGCATTTATTTGGAGAAACCACGACGGGGGGATAGGATATGGGTAATTCTGCAGCCGATAAAGCAAGCACGGCAAAGACACCATTATGAAAATGGTGGACCTGCCATATAGAGAAAGGGGCAGGTGGGACCATGCCGTAGTTTCGTCGCGGGGAGCAGCAGAGCGATATTACGCGACCAAGCTTCGTTAGGACATCGCGTGATATATACCCCTAGGCACTTGAAACCCGCATCAGCGACGATCAGTTGCGAGGCCCAAGTCTGACTCCTCTGCTCGCTGCATATGGGGAACAGGATAGTTTTGGACGGGTTAGCGCAGAGCCCAGAAGTCTTCCCAAAGATCCACAGGATCTAGAGCACCCGTGGCCCAGAGGCCCAAGGATCTGATATGAAGAACAGAGTGTCATCTGCACATAGCGCGATCCTGTCCGAGCACTCTGGCGACCAGTCCAGTCCATGGAAGACAGAGTCCAGGCGCACCCACGCGGCTAATGGCTCGATAGCTAAGGCGAATAAAAGCGGGGAAAGGGGGCACCCCTGTCTTGTGCTCCTGCGAATGGGGAAGGGAGCCGAGCAATATTCGGCCACACAAACCGAAGCGGTGAGATCTGTATATAATAATTTCATATAGGCCCTAAAGCGAGGTCCCAGGTTGACAGCCTCTAAGAGCTTAAAAAGGTAAGTCCAGCTCAGCGAATCGAACGCCTTATCTATGTCTGCCAACAAGACCGCTGCGGGGCACCCCAGACGATGAGCCTCCGCCATAGAGTTGTAGGCACGTCTGATGTTGTGTCTGGTGGGGCGTTGTGGCATGAAACCAGACTGATCTGGATGCGCCAGATCCTGGATACATGTGCGGAGGCGGTCAGCCAGGACCTTCCCCATCAATTTAGGCTTGAAATTCAACAAGGAAATGGGGCGCTACGAACCCAGATTTTCGGGAGGGCGGCCCGGCTTGAGGAAGACTACGATTTCAGCGTGTAGCCAATCTGTAGGCAGAATGCACTGCTCTGAGGCCTCGTGTAGCACCTTGAGCAGATGAGGTCTGAGAGTCCCCATATGTGGGTGCATGAAGTGGCACGGGAACCCGTTTGGGCCCAGTGCACGTCCTGGGTGGGTGTTGGATAGCGCCGTCCGCAGCTCATTCAGGGAAATGGGTTTGTCCAGGGCGTCGTGTTGCTCATCTGAAAGGCGGCGAGGAGGGATATCTGTGAAGAAGTCATCTATAAGGGGTTCGGCAATTACCTCGCGTTCCTCATAGAGTGCCGCGTAGAAATTGGCAAAGTCCTAAACCACCGTCTCGGGGGAGGCACACATATCACCGTCCGGGGACCTCAATAGGGGAACCTGCATCGGGACGCTCTGGCCTGGCAGAGCCTGTGGAGCATCTGGCTGGACTTGTCGTCCCCTTGATAAATCCTATATTGGGTTGCTAACCAGGCCTCTTTGGCGCTGTCAGTATGCAGCTGATGGAGCTGCTGCTGAACATGCAGCATATCACGACGGGCATTGGAGTCAGAGCCCTCCACCATTGGGGATTGCAATTCGACCTGTCAGTCTTCCAGTTCCTGTATCTGTGCCAGGCGGCGCTGCTTCTCCCCCGTGCGATAGCTTATGTCTGCCCCTCGAATTGTGGACTTGAAAGCCTACCAGAGGATGATCGAGGATGGGGAAGTTCCAACATTAAAGCTAAGGTAATCGGCAATTGCCCGATGTAACATCTCCTGATACTTGGCGCCTCGGAGCAGCTAGGGGGACATACGCCACTGATAGGGGGCTCGACGGGTCTGCAGGCGCAGCTTGAGTTGGGCCAGCGAATGATCGGAAAGACCCCGGGGCATGATGGATGCATGTGTCACTCGGTGTATATTGCTGTGTGGGAGGAACAGATAGTCCAGGCATTAAAGAGTGGGGTGGACTGATGATGCATATGTGAAAGCGGCTTCGGAAGGGTGAAAGGCCTGCCAAGAGTCTGCCTAGCCCAGTGTATGTGCTAGTATGTTCAGTTTGGATCTAGAAGGGGGTACATCTGGTGGTGTAGTCCGCCACCTATCCACGCGTCCATTATGTCATTCCAGTCACCATCCAGTATTGTCAGGCCACCCGGGAGATCTCCCCATAGCTGTGTTAGTTTATGTATAAATGTCTGGTCTAGCGGTGGAGGGGCATAGACACTTCGGAATGTGATCTGTTCACCAGCTTTGATGCCAGAGATCACCGTAAAATGGCCACACGGATCTAACCAGTGCTTTCTAACCTGGAGTGGCACTCTGCGGTGAATAAGCATTGCTGTGCCACGGGTCCCCCTTGTGAAACCGGAGTGGTACACTGTAGCGAACCCATATCGGGAGACGGGAGAGGCAAGGGGCTTTAGTGCCCAGAAGATGCGTCTCCTGTAGCAGTAGGTTGTCAGCCAAATAGCGCTTCGCTAGATGGAGCACTGCCCCCCGTTTGACCTTGTTCAGTAAACCCCACACATTCCAGGCAAGAATGTTGAGTTCCCCCAACAGAGAATCACCCGCTGTGTGGGCCATTCCCAGTCCTCAAAGTGTATAGTGATAACCGATGTGTGAATGACGGCGTATAGAAGTGCGTGCATGGTGCGTAAAACATAAAACTAACAACAAACGGCCCCCCCAGACCTTCCCGCCTCCCCCACCCCCATACTTCCAGGAACAAGGAGTATCTGTCGTGGTGGAATCCCGTCCCAGGCCCAAAACAGGATGACCCAAGCGGTTCCTCCAATGGATCGCCCCCACCCAACATCACCCAACATTACCCAAAACGTTTAGGGCGTACTATGTCCAGTACCTTCCAGGGCTGATAGGAGAGACCCCAACCCATAGGATCTGAAGCAACCCAGCATGGGGCCACCGCCAGCGACCTTGCCCATCTAGTGAAGAAGAACAGGATAAGATATGTCTATACGCCCAAAGCTACCTCAATCCTTGGTGCCCGTCTGACTCTGGGCACGCCAATTGGAGCGGGATCTATTGCGCCTCGTACCCATATCTCTGCCCTGCCGCCTGCTCTGGTGTGAGCCCTGGGAGGAGTCCGGGTCTATATGGAGAGGTGAGTGAGGTTTGAGGTTGCGTCTCTCATCTGTCCACACGAAGTTCCTCCTCTGGGGTATCAAAGAAAAATGTCTTAGCATTGTAGATCACCTTCATCCGGGCAGGGAACAGCAGCGCGTAGGATAGGTTAAATTCTCGTAATCGTCGCTTGGCCGCCACGAAGGACTGGCGCTGCTGCTGGACCAACCTGGTATAGTCAGGGAAGACCATGCTGGGATGGGACTCAAAGGTCATTTTATCTTTATGGAGCCAGGCGTAGCGGAGGATGGCATCCCGATCAGCATAATTGAGGAGCCGGGCGATCACTGGCCTTGGACGCTCCCCGGGCGGCGACTTCTTGGTTAGAGCACGGTGGGCCCTCTCGATCACAAAGCAAGAAGACATATCCTCCGGGGGCAGCAGCGCCTTAAGCCAGCCCGAAAGGAAATTTTCCATCGATGTCCCCTCGCAGCCCTCCGGGAAACCCACCAGGCGGATATTGTTGCGCCGTGCCCGACCTTCCGCATCCTCAACCCACGCTGCCAGCTCCTGCGAGACCATGGCCAGTTTGTATACCTTCTTCTGGAGGGTGGATACAGTGTCCTCCACAGTGCAGACCCTTGTCTCCGCTTCAGTGTCAACCACCTTTCGGAGATCCTGGCAGACAAACAACACCTCGGAATTCACAGGTCGGCCCCCACCACAGGCAGGAATGAAGGGGGAGGCAGCAAGAGAAAGGTGTGCGGCAATCAGCGGGAAGTGTCACCCCACCCCGGATCTAATCGCAGGGCACCGCTCCGGCGTCTCCAGCAGTCACACACACAGAGGCCCCCGGTGGATGCACGAGACCAGCTCCTTGATGTCTCTGGCGAGCCGAAAAGGGCCCGCCACCAGAAAAACCCAGGCGCAGCAGGGCAGCTCCCGTCCCGGGGAGAGGGCCGACCACAGATGACACAGCCTGGCCGCACACATGCGCCGCCAATCGGGCAGTCTCAGGTTCACAGGCCTCACGTCGCACCCCCCTCCTCCGGGAAGCTGGCGCGGGAGGCAGCAGCGGGGCGCTGCACAGCAGGCACTGGACACAGGTCGGGCCACTCACCGGTGAGACTCAGGGCCACAGGTGACGCCAACACCTCAGCAGCAAGGCGGTCTCCCCTGTACAACGACCCAGGCCGGGTGCAGATATCAGTCACCCCCAATCCGGGTCTCCTGGTGCACCCTCACGTAGGTGCACCCCCAGTGGTGGACTCCGCAGCTCCAGATAGGACGATCAGTCCCTGATGGTATCCGGGGCAGGCCAGGCAATGCGGCGGTCTGAGAGCTCCAGGCCTCGTGTGGAGCCCCGCCAGGCCCGGAGCGTAGACGTCGCAGGCACCGATGCCCAGGGAGGTGGGAGATTGGCACCACGAAGACGCCGCGGTGGTAATGCCGGCCGTCTGCTCAGCCTGCATGCAGCAATCGTTCTCCAGATCTGTCCTGCTTCTCGTGCTCCCCAGGGGCCACACTAGACAGGGCCACCGCGGTCGCAGCTGTCTCACCGGCGATGAAAGTAAACGACAGCCGCAGCACAGCCTCCTCCGCTCTTGGCTTCGTGTGTGGCCGCCGCCGGTCGGGAGCAGGTCGAGGCTTTCCCAGCCCTCTACCGCCACCAAACCTTGTCAGCAGGGTCACGATGTGCTCCGCGGCGGGTGACCCACGAGAACAAAACAACAGCTGGGGTCAAGGATAGCGCAGGATTCTGGCCCTGAGAAGGAGCGATCTGCGAAGCTCTAAGAAGACGCGTCCACCATGTTCGGCTCCGTAGCCACACCCCCTAAATGTACTTTGATGAACAGATATTTAAGGCCCGAATTAGCTAACAGCATCAAGTAAGGAAGAGAGCAAGAAATGGGAGTGTGGTGCCATTGTAAAAGCAGCTGCAGCCAGCTCAGGTAAGGGCGGTAGGGTGGGGCGGGGCAGGGTGCGCAGAGGGGAAACCGACAGATGACAGAATAAGTATTATTTATTTATTTATTATTCCTACTCCGACATCTGTCGACTTCCCAGTGCCCCAATGCCCCACCATGTTTACCTGTGCCGGCCACCGCAGTGTAAAAGACTTTAGTTTGTTAGTCTTGGCCCATTTGCAAGGATATTCCTGGAGCATAGAAGGAATCTTGCTGCCTCCTCTCTACAATGTCAGAGTCCTAAACTCTAAGTCCTCAGCACCTAGGCTGTCTGATGCAATCCACCCCCACGTGGATGGACAGTTTAAGCTTCGTTCATAGACAAAAGTCTTGGCTCTGCCATCAATTGAATCAGCCTGCCAAGCGACATGTTCTAAAACTACGGGAGCCAATGCTGCCAGGGGCACCCCATGGGCATTAATAGCATTAGATCTGGCTCCTTTCTTATCTTGGGATCAGAAAGGCTATAAGGAACTTTCCATTCCAGTTCCCTCCTTGGAACCCTGGCCATGGCCACCTGCTCATAAACATTGGGTATTTCTGGTTGCAATGCCCTGCGAGGAGGTCCCAGTCTGGCCTCCCCCTCGTTGAGATGCCATTTGCACTTGACCCTGTGATGGCCTATAAGCCAGAGGCCACGTGGCTAGCGCGCTGCAACGCGCAGTGAATTACAGGACACACAACATAGTTTCCAGCTTGGTCCCGACTGCCGTTTCTAGGCCACGCCCCTTTATTTATACTGAGCGCCTGACGTCATGCGTCAGCGCTCGCACCTCACCTCCGACGCGGGTAGACTATACCGCTACCCCACGTCGGAGGATATTACATTCCTTCTAACCTTTATCAAAACAAACAATAAACATTTTGACCTTGTAGGTCTGTTACCAGTCACTGGAATTCCAGTCCCAGGTCCGTCACACTAGGAAGTCAGCCAGCTGGGAGGATGGCGCCGGATTTCTTCTCAGGCTGTATCCGGACTGCTGTCCCCGCGCTGATGGTGTTGTCGGGACCACTCCTTGCGAGGCTGCGCTCCCTGGGGATCTCTCCTGAGGGCTGGGCGACCTCCCGCATGGTGTTCCTGGCGGCGACGTTGCACTCTGGTCTGGTTGACTCTCGTAATCGGTGGGGGTGGACCCCTGACTCCCTTCTGGACCTCCATCCGCTGGCGGCTGACTCGGCCAGTCGCCCTGGCGTTCTGACGGACGCTGGTCTGAGGTCCCGGTGTGCACTCTTTTGAAGAACGATATGTTCCTGGTGACCTCCTCGGTCCCTCTCCTCGCGGTGACCAGAGTTCCAGTTCGGCGGACTACTGTCCAAGGTTTGTGTTCAAAGGGGAGCCGGAATTTGCTCCCAGGATACCGGTCCTTGAGATAGACTCTGTCTCTTACTTGAATGTTTGACATCCGGGCTCCCCGGTCGGCACTGGCCTGTTCATTGGAGTGGGTCCTGTTGGCTAGGATCTTCCCCGCGTCTATCTGAGGCAGAATCCAGCTTGGGTGATGCGGGATGGTGTCTCGCACTACTCTGCCCATGCTCGCCGGTCCAGGGGCTGTCTCTGTCGTGAGGTGAGGCGTCAGCCTATATTCTCTCAGGAAGCTGTAGATGGCCCTCTCGAGCGGCGACCCTTCAGCGTGCACAATGCGTACCACTTTGTTGAGGGTCCGCATGAACCTCTCCGCTTCCCCATTGGCTTGAGGCCAGCGCGGGGTCACTTTCCGGTGGTGGATTCCCCACTCCTTTAGATAGTCCGCAAATTCTTGCCCTTGGAAGGGTGGGCCGTTGTCTGTCTTGACCACTTCGAATATTCCGTGCGTGGCGATCGTCTTCTCGAACTTTGTGATGACCTCCGCGGCGGTCTGGCTTCCCACCACCTCGACCTCCGGGTACTTTGTGTAGTCGTCGATGATCACCAGGGCATAGCGCCCATCTGGGAGGTGCCCAAAATCTGCGCTCACCTTCTCCCATGGTCGCTGCGGGTTTTCCTCGGTGATGACGGGGTGGGGGTGATCCGACTGACCCGACGCCTGACACCAGGAGCATGTTCGGACCGTTCGCTCCACCATGGGGTCCATCCCCGGGAACCATACCTTGGCCCTCAGCCGACTCTTTGTTTTCACCATGCCTTGATGGCCCCGGTGTGCCAGGTCCACCGCTTGCTGGGTCAGACGGGAGGGGATTACCAGTCGCGGGCTCCGAAGAAGACACCCACTGGTGTCGACCGAGAGTTCATCCTTGACCCGCATAAGCGACTCCAGGATGGCCTTGGCTTGCAGCGTTCGTCTGGCCATGGAGGACTGGATGGGGCGCCAGTCATGTGACTGGACGGCCGTCAGGACCAGTTGCAGACATTCGTCCCCCTGGGTGGCTGCTACGATCGTGTCGAGGCTCATGGGCAACGGCCGGGACCTCTCTGATACCATCCGGACATATTCTTCCGTGTCTTCAGTATCCTCTTCTTCCGCTTTAGTGGCTACTCTGGGATGTCTCGAGAGATAGTCCGTGGGATTCGAGGAGCCTGGCTTGTACTCCACTGTGTAGTCGTACTCCTGTAGCTGAAGGATCCACTTTTCGATCCGCGGCGGGGGTTTTGACGCCGATCCCTGAAACAGGGGGATGAGGGGTTTGTGGTCCGTGGACACGGTGAATGGATTGCCGTACACATAGACGTGAAAATGTCGGCAGGCCCAATGGATGGCAATCGCTTCTCGCTCGATCTGCGAGTACCTCTGTTCTGTGTCCGTCAAAGAGCGGCTTGCATAGGCTATCGGGGCCCACTCACCATTCTCCTGCAGCTGCGCGAGCACTGCCCCTAGCCCATATGGGCTGGCATCCACTGCCACATTGGTGGACCGGGCCGGATTAAAGTATGATAGGGTGGTGTCAGCCGACAACGCCGCCTTGGTGTCCTTAAAGGCTTGTTCCTGTTCTGGTCCCCATTGCCACGGGGTGGTGGACTTTGTCAGTTCCCTGAGGGGCTTCGTGAGGTTTGACAAGTCCGGGACAAATCGGCCGCAGAAGTTCACCATCCCCAGAAAACTCCTGATTTCCGAGATGTTGGAAGGTGCTGGAGCGTCCTGCACATCTTTGACCTTGTCCGGGTCCGGGGCGACTCCTTGGTCAGAGAATGTGTACCCAAAGAAACTGATCTTCTTCTTTAGGAATTGGCACTTCTCCCTGTGTAGGGTCAGTCCGGATTCTTTGATCCTCTGGAGGACCCCTCGCAGCCTCCGGTGGTGATCTTCTATCGATGAGGCGTACACCAGGAGATATTCGCTTACGTTCAGGACCCCTGGCAGCCCGCTGAGGACTTCTCGGATAGCGTTTTGGAACACCTCCGCGGCGCTTGAGATTCCGAAGTTGAGGCGTCGGTACCGCCTGAGGCCGACATGTGTCGAGAACGTAGTGACGTAGCGAGATTCTGGGTGCAGCGGCAGTTGGTGATATCCGGACCGAAGGTCCATCTTCGAAAACCATCTTGCGCCGTTCAGTTCTCCCAGGATGTCGTCAATGGTGGGAGTTAGGTGACGCTCCCTCTTCACCGCGGCGTTGGGGAGGCGCATGTCCACACAGATGCGGACCTGCCCCGGCTGCTTCGGTTTTCTCGCCACTACGATCGGGGACACCCACGGGGTGGGTCCGCTGACCTTCTCAATAATCCCCTGCCTCTCCAGTGCCTCTAGCTCGTCCTCCACCTTCTTGCGCAAATGGAATGCAATGCGCCTGTGCCTCAGCGCCACCGGTTGGACCGACTGGTCGATGTGGAGGGATACTTCTTTACCTTTGAGGCATCCGATGCCCTTGAAGACGTCTTCGAACTCCTCCAGGATGGCCTCTAACTCTTCCTCTTGCACCGCCAGGGCGAACGATATCAGCCTCAGCTCTTCCGCTGACTGCCCACTGATCAGCATCCCATTTCCCTCAGGGGTCACGTACACTGTGGTGGGTATCTTGATGTCATTGTGGCACATCTCCGTCTTGAAACACCCCAAGAGCGGGATAGGTGTCTTCTGCCCATACGCGAATACTCTGATTCTTGCTTTGCTCAGTGGGGGGCTGGGATTCAATTGTTCATACACATTGGCCGCCATGAGCTCGATCGACGCCCCCGTGTCTATGGTGGCTCTCACGTCCTGGTTGTGGATCTTGACCTTGCACCTTGGGAGTAGTCGTCTCTTCCGTCGTGGCTGGTCTACCGCGAACACGTAGTGGACCGGGTAGTCCCCTGCGTCATCATCCATGTCCTCTCCATCTTGCTCTTCCGCCACCGTCTGGGCTGCCTCCTTCCGTGACTTTGTGGACCGGCAGACTGCCGCAAAATGGTTCATCCACCCGCATGCACTGCATCCTTTCCCTCTTGCCGGGCAGTCTTGCAGGCGATATGGCATGCCTCCGCAGTATCCGCATTCCTTCTTCCTGTCTTGCGGCTTTCTCCCTGCGTTTTGGCGAGACTTGGGCCTTACCACGTTGGTCGTGTCCACCGCATTGACCTGCTCCGTCTTGACAGGGCGGTGGAGCGCCGCCTCCATGTGCGACGCCCTGGCTTGCGACAATTCTTTCGACCGGCCCAGAGTGAGGATGTCCGCCAGGGGCTTTCCGTCCTCCTGAAGAATGTTGACTCTGAGTTTGGACGAGTAGCATCCTTGAATAATCTGACCTCGGATCTCCTCCTGTTCGTCGCGGAAGCCACACATGCTGGCCAGTTCCTTCAGGCGCCCATGGAATGCGTCCAGCGATTCTTCTGCTTCCTGCTTGGCCTGGCGAAATATGAACCGTTCGTAGTCTCTGTTCGCCATCGGCTCGAAGTGCGCATTCAGGGCATTGAGAAGCGTGACGTAGGTCTTAGGTGTAGCTTCCACCAACGTCTTGTAAATGCGATGGATGTCCTTGCCTCCCAGGTGGAGGAGCAGGGCCCTGCGCCGCTCTCGGGCTATGCCCGCCCCTTCGAAGTAGATCTGGAGACGATCGGTCCAGTCTCTCCATCGTGGGGCAAGAGAGGAGGAAGCTCCGTCGACCACAAATGGCTCGATGGCGGGAATCGACGCCATCTTGGTGCAGTCGCAAAGACACTCCGCAGCACGTGCGCCGCCTACCTTCCTGGGACAGTGACAGCCGCTTGGCTGAGGTCAGGATGGACACCCTTAGGGCTTCTCCAGCGGCCTGGTCGTGTTAGGCCTCGCAGCGGGGTCCTCCGCTCACCAGGGTGCCGGGCGCGTACCTCTGCAGGCTCCGCCGGCCACGTGCGATGCACACACCCATCAGCAGGCACACCCCCGAGTAAAGGGGCCGAGCGTGGGGTCTCACAACCTGCCTAGGGCACATCGCAGGCGAGCTGCACCCAGGCGAGACAGCAAGGAGCCAGGGTCGAGGGCACAGCAGTGGTGCACGAAGAGATGGCTGTCAGCACCATAGCATGGGGTCGTTTCTGCCCCTCGTCGCCAGTGTGATGGCCTATAAGCCAGAGGCCACGTGGCTAGCGCGCTGCAACGCGCAGTGAATTACAGGACACACGACATAGTTTCCAGCGTGGTCCCGACTGCCGTTTGCGGGCCACGCCCCTTTATTTATACTGAGCGCCTGACGTCATGCGTCAGCGCTCGCACCTCACCTCCGACGCGGGTAGACTATACCGCTACCCCACGTCGGAGGATATTACAGACCCTTGTTCCGCTTCCGTTTGTGATTTACTGCTGAGAGTGTGCCGCGCATGTCC
Source organism: Triturus cristatus (assembly GCF_964204655.1). Classification (NCBI taxonomy): domain Eukaryota; kingdom Metazoa; phylum Chordata; class Amphibia; order Caudata; family Salamandridae; genus Triturus; species Triturus cristatus. The sequence continues at coordinate 1,171,524,743 of NC_140580.1, read as the reverse complement.
AACCCGGCGCTACAGCCATGTCCAGCCAGTGCGCAGACAGAGCGTCTCCTGGGATAGACACTTCACTCCACCTTGTCTCCTGGTGCAGGGCCTTGTGGGTGGGAATTAGAACTTCTGTGGTCCTGTAACTGAGGCAGAAAGGTCTTTATCACAAGTCGTGTTAGCCTTAGCGCCAGAACAACGTGTGTGTGGTCACCTCCAGTGTCCGCTTTGATGCAGTCGCATCAGCTGTGCTTCCCAACCTGTAATGGATGCAACTGGCTGAGCAGGAGGTCTCGGGGGAAACCCGCAGAGATGTTGTCCCTCTTAGCCCATCATGTCACATTTGTCTCAGTGCGCTGAGAGGTCTCAGTGTTTTGCCCCAGTGCCCCTGAGTCTGAATCCATTGCTTGTTTGGTTCGCCTGCATTGGTCTCCCGCGGAGGCGCGTTTCTGGGAGTAGCTGGCACAACGCGTGTAGCCTGAGAGCGTTTTGGGCTCCATTGCAGTTATGACATCTCAACAACATCTAAGAGATGTTTGCACCGTGGGCTTTTACCCTCTTTCCTTGGATGCCTACATCTTCGCTTCGAGGTTTGCGATTTGTGCACCTGGAATTATAATGTCTGTCAAAGGGCAAATTATTGATTTGTTTACTTTCACGACCAGGTTCAGAGTCGATGAAGTTGTTGACGTCAGTTGCAGATCTTGTGAAGCTTGATTGAAATATTGCATCGTCACTATCCAGGTGTGTCAGTATGGGTCAATTGTGCACCCTCTCTACTGGCGGTATGCTGCCCCTGGCGCCATGCACTTCATGAGTTCCTGAGGGGTGGGAGGGTCAAATGGAAGCCGCTTGAGCTGGCACTGCCCTCCATCTCCTGTGAGCTCAGGAATGGACAGTTTGTGGATGTGTGTGGGGGGGCGGGGGGGGGGGGCGACCTTCAGTCTACTCAAGACCAATGTTTGCCCTTTTGTGTAAGCGACAGGGTCTCTTGGGCGCTTCTCTTACAGTCATGGCTTTTTCAAGGAAGTTGTTTAGACCGCTGAGGTCTAGGAAGGGGCTCCAAGCCCCGTTTTCTTTTTTTAGGAAGAACGAACCATCTCGAGTAATATCCTCGATTCTTTGATGTCTTGGAACGTTTCTGGCTCTTGGCTCCGGAGAGATGTTTGTGTTTCGCCCTCTTCGGTGGATTTAGCGGTTGGTCAGTGAATTCCCAAACATGATGGTGTTGTCTGCGCCTGCTTTGGCACCGCAGTGTGAAACACACACAGGAAGAGCGGTCTGTGCCGCCGGTGCATTCTGCAGCGGTTCTGTTCTTCTCTCTGACATAACTCCCGGGGCCCCCCTAGTGCCCTAGACCCCCCTCCGTCGGTCTCCAGCCTCATCTGTGCATCCTTCTGAAAGCATCAGGGCCTCAGTGTGTGTTGTTATTTCAGCCACACTCATGCAAAGATGGACGGATCCTGGGCTGTTTCAGGTCTGCTGTGAGCACGTGGTGCTTTTGACAAAGCGAGTCGCGGGGGACCCCGGAGTGGCTTCCATTACGTGCTGCACTTTGTACCACACGTGAAACTCGACAACAAAACATTGCCTTGAATGCTGGACTGTAGCTTGTATGGGGCTGTGGAAACAACTGTCAGGAAGTAAAGCAGAGCTTGGACGCGTGGGAATGCGTCATTTGAAAGGCAAGCACTGAGGGAATGAGTTCGCCCCCATACACCCAGGGGTAACCCTTGGTCGATAGGATGCCTGAAGGGCAACTGAACCAAAGCCTTCTTCAAAGACCGCCCTCGGGGCTGGGGTGCACTTTAAACCAGGGGGCTGCTGTCTTGTCAATGACCTGGGACAAGAGTGGTTTTGGATAGGGGTGGGCGGAATTTGCGAAATTAACTTTTGCAAATTATTGCGAAAATGCTAAAAATCTCCGCAAACACGCCGAGAAATATCGCGAAGACGCGCAAGCTTTTTTCCCGCCTGTTCGCGGTAATTTTTGCGTGATCGCGGGTCGCCAACTTACCCATGCGGTTGCTCAAGGGCGTGGCCATCTTGTTTTCACTTGTCCCGCCCGATGCTTACTTCCTGTTCCGGGTCGCACAATGCATGTTCGCGCCCGTTCGCGGTAGATATTTCCTGTTCGCAACCGCTTTTACTTGATCGCGTTGCATTTTGCTTGCTCGGGGAGAAAATATCGCGCAAACTTATGCACGTGGTCGCAATGGGCGCAGCCATCTTGTTTTTCACTCTATTGCATGGTTCTGGGGCCTGATTTTGAATCCTCCCTACATCTTTTCAATCCTTTGTTTAAACCCACATTTTTTTGATCATTCTTATTTATTATTTCTCAAACTATTTTCCTGCTTTTATATTTTTGTTTTTTAGCTACTTTTTCTCTTTCTATTGCCTGCTATTATTTATTTCCTTTACTTCTTTAATTTTATTACCTTTTCTTACCCCAGAACCATGTCTAAGGTTAGGGCTGGTCGCCGTCGCAGCCAGAGCCGCGACCGCCTTGCGGAAGGCGGTGCCCACAAGGGGTGCAGGCACGGGCCTTATTTGGGGAGGTGGAGTTGGCTGCACTAATTTTCTTTGTGCAGCGCCACCTCCCCTCAACCCTGGCAGCAGGTGGCAGGCCTGGGTCCGGGTACGGCCTCCGGGAGCGTCGGCAGCGGTGGGGGAAGGTGCGCCGGGCAGTGTCGCGCTTCTCTGGGATCCGGCGCACCCAGGCGCAGCTGACGCACTGGTGGTCCGACATCCTAGACCGTGAGCAGGACCTGCTGGACCTGCTAGGAGTGGAGGTCCCGGGGCTTGGTGAGTAACTATTTAATTATTACTACTTTGTGTTTGTTCTTCTGCTCTGTGTTATATATTGCGAATATCTTTTTTTTCTTCCAACCAGCTAGAATGTTGCTGCTTACATTCCAGGTTAATTACGTTTGAAAGTCTGTGATTTTTTTTTACACAGGTGCTCTTCTGCGCTACTACTAATCTTACTTGTTTGCAACTTTGCGTTTGCGCTCGCTTAGCGTGATTCTGTAAGAGTTTATTTTAGAGAAATTAAGTTACGTAATGCTACAGTGACTCTAGACCACTCCTTACTTTGTCCTGTCACTAATAGATAGGGGCGGATTGATACTTAGGTTTAGGTACTTTGTATGAGTTTCTAATTTGTTAGTGGTATGCGTGATGCCCCCTCAGTTACGTGACGTGCTGCTAGTACGGCAGTCTTTATTAGAACCTTTTTTAGTTTGTTCAATGAGTGGTGGTAATTGGCTTAGCATTAGCACTACCAGAACATCAGCATCAATCAATCAACCCAAAATTTGGTGTATACAAAAAATGCAGTCATGTGTCCTCCATTTGACCATATGCATTGTTGAGGAATACAGTGGAAATGCATACTTAATGTACAATTGGCACGCCTGGAATAGGTGGGCTAGGTTGGGTGGTACGTCGTACTTAGGCTTAGTTGCTTGTAACTTAGTATTCTGGAATCAGAATGGAAGACTGGATTACTGTTGATAAATAGTAACTTGAGTAGTCGATCCGCGAATCCCCCGATACTACTTGTTGACCAGAGGAGATCGGTCAATTTAGTTATAGCAATTGTTGCTTACATAAGTGTTTTTTGACCGTTGTTGAAAAATATTGTATTTGTTTGACACCATCCATCAATGTTTGTCTCTTTCTTATATCTTTCCTGTTCATCAGCACCCAGGGGCAGACAGACAGGGAGTGGGGAGTCGGCGGGACAGCAGTCCGAACAGCACCACCAGGAGGACACCAATGAGGGCTCCTCTGCTGGCCCCAGTAAGTCTTCTTGTTTTTAATAATATTTCTTATTCCATAACTTTTACTGCACAATATTTTTCACGAACTATTGTTTGTTTCCAAATGCTATTTTTTTACCAACAATTATCCTTCGATCTGTACGGTTTCAAAAATCTTATCCCTGCCTCTGCTATGATGACTCTCAGTACTACTACTACTATCAGTCTGTCTGTACTGTAGTAGCTAAGCTTGCCCAGTTGGCCAGTGCCTCTCTTTATGTGAAAGGTTGTAATATGAAACTCATATTCACCAGTAGCTCGAGCCATTGAGTCCAATCCTTTGGGTCGTCGTCTTGTACAACTTCTACCCTTATTGATCTTGAGTCTTTGTTAATCTTGAGGCTTTGAAAATTCACAGCAACAAAAGCCCAACCAGATTTATTACTATTTTGATAGGATAGCCTATAGGACATACTACTACTGTTGTAGGGAACTTGCACATACACAGACCTTTGCACAAGAAAATAGGATGTTGGTGATGGTAGGTTGGACCTTCCTCACACACATCAATCAGAAATTCAGAACCCACCACAGTTCCACTGCTCTACTATAGTACTGTCTTGTCATAACTATTAGGTCTCCGAACCCTCCCCCCAAGATACCCAACAAGTACACAACCCAGAACATAACACACCCAACCTCTCAGTCGTGGAAGCAATTCACATGCACACCCTTACTTTAATTTGCTCACTCGTGTCAGTTACTCCACACCAAATACCACCAAGTCTATGTACGTTCAAAATGTTTATTTTGAATTGAGAAGCTCTGTACCTTGTTCTATTATAAAATTCAGCACCAACAGGAAAATCAATAACATTAAAACAATAAACATTGTTACACTTACTTACAGTTGGGAATTAAATCATGATAACTGAACAGTGGTGGAAGGCAGCACCACCATCCCCCAGGAATTTAGTTTATATAAATTTATAAATGAAGATGTGAGTGAAGGGACCCCTCACCTTAGAAGAACCTAGTACTGGTAGTTGTTGCATCATTCAGAAGCTCTGCAAAGCTCTGGTTCGTAGAAGGGAATCTTCCGTCTGTAATGCGAAAAATGAAATGGTGCGCGTTAGTATATTGCAACTTGCAAGCATTTCTCAGCCGTGCCAAAAAGTGTAGCATTTATGGATAAGCAATATGGACTAACAGTACACCAGTACTTCATAAAAAAGTGGCTTGTTAATGTTTTTGTTGACCGCTTGTACGCAGCGCGTAGACAGTAGCAGTGTGAGGCAGGTCATGTGGGCTCAAAGGTGTCTTATACAAAAAGCTGCAAGGTAACGTCACATGTGCAAAAATAAAAGAGACAAAGGTAAAATGGTTTCATGGCTCGGGCTAACTAAGCAAAGGCTAGAATGACCATATATAACTATTAGTGTCTACTCTACTACTACCTGATTTGTACTAGTGATGTATGTTAGTATTAACTCATTTTTCAACCTTGCTACTGATCTATAGGGGGGAGGTGTATATGACGCCTAATAAATGTGTAATGTTTTCTAGGCGCACTACCGACCACCATTGCCAGTGCCAGCAAAGGCGACGCGGAGGGAGAAGATTGCGGCAGTTGCAGCAGATACCAACGGAGCGGTAGGGGGAGTGGCAGCACCAGTGGCGGGCGGTGGTAAATTAGATTCATAATCCTTAACTATTGTTGAACTTGACAGTACACTCACTGCAAGGGTGTACTGTATGTATATGTATACTGTACTGTTGAGACTTAGGGCCCCGCCGACACCGCAGGGGCAAACCTCCCGCCATCCCTGTAGAAAAGAGTCAGACCCCCACAAGTCGACCAGGCGGAAAAGGGTTCAATATGGCGGTGGTGTCTCTCTGAACACACCGCCAGCCATATAATCTGCATTTTGGAATGCCTTTGCGTGGCGGCATTGCCGTCCGCCACAGAAAGGTATGCAGACATTGCAGAGTATGCTTGGGGGCCCCCATGGAGGGTACTACCTACCTATGCTATGGTACCCCCCTGCCTTTCAAAGCAAAACGTGACAGGCTCCGTGCGGGGCCCGTCATGTTGTGCTTGGAAAAGCAGCGCAACATGTATTTTTAGCATTGCTTTCGGCACCGCCAACCAGAATGTAAAAAAACCAGGATACGCCTGCCACTGGCGCATCATCCTAATTAATTGTCCCCATGGGACCCCCACCCTTTTTAGCGTGAGGATGGCGGGTGGACAAAGTCTGCCCGCCATCCGAAGTCGTAAGTAAGTATGAGTTGTTGGGAATGTTTGAAGAGTGAACTAGAAGACTAGAATCCCTTTAATTGGCATAGGAGCGGGAGTATTGAGCAACCAATGGCCTCATCTATCTGATTTCAACTCCGCTTTGAAAGTTTTATGGAGAAGAGCACCTGGTGCACTGTTCAACTAAAAGGGGAAAGACGGGTGGAAGGAAGAAGGACGGGCGAGATTTAAAATGTTATGTACTACTGTGCTTTATAGTGCTACTCTACCATGCCACTATCTGTGTAAATAATTAACTTGTCTTACTGTTTTTCTAAGAGTATATTTTACAATTGTCTTGTTTTTTCTTTTTGATACACAGCTACTCCTAAACTCAACCGGAAGGAGTTGGCCGCCAAGGCACGGCGCCGGAAGCTGGAGGCAATCCAGCGGGAATACCGGCAGCTGGTGGTCCTAGCAGAGGAGGAGGAGGAAGAGACTGCGGCAGCAATTGAAGCCTCCTCCAGTGCCCCGGGCCCCAGCCACCGCAGTCCAGCGGTACGGCGCCACCGTCTGGCGGCTGCCCGCCGCCACCGTAGTGCCATCTCTCGTGCTCCCCCCACTGTGGCTGCAACTGCCGCGCCCACACACGCCGCGTCGCCCGTTTAGAGGAGCAGATGCATGTCCTCCTTGAGTCCCGCCCCACACCTTAGTCCCTGTCATCAAGTTCTGCCCCTTTTTTAATTCTTGTTTGGGTGGGTGGGAACTGGTTTGGGCGTTGGGTTTGGGTTTTTGCTTTACAGACTTTTTCTCCTGGACTTTCCTATGGACATTGGTTGAGGTTAGGGAGGGGGGTGGGTCAGCTTTTGTGGGTTTAGTTTATTTTTGTTAGGGTAAATTAAATATATTTTTCTATGTTACATGCAATGTTGTTAATGTTTTGTAGGTGGGGTAACTGTTTTACATCACACTGTTTCCTTGCTGGTGCAGGGCCGCCCATAGCCTGTGTTTGATTTAAATAATTGTCTGACTGTGTAAGACACAAACAGATCGATGCGACACACCTCACTGATTGACTTGTCCTTCTAGTACTTTCAGTCTGTCCTCTAGTCTATGCATTCTTTATCTGGACTGGTGTGTGAAATTGAAATCATTGACAACATGTCCATTATTAATTCTGCCTCCCCCAAACTTCTCTCTTACCTGTGCTTGATGTTTATGTTTAACTTTGGCACATCAATGGCTGCATGGTGAAGATGGTTTCCTTTTTCTAACATGCCATGATTGGGGTGGTGTTGGTGGTAGTATAGTAGTAGTAGTAAAGACTGGCAGGGCGGCAGCATTTGCAAAAAAAGAAAAGGAGACAGTGAATCGCCTTTGAGAGACTGTTAGAGGAGTAGTAGAATGAAGTACAGTACAGAACTTACCGAGCAACAATAATATGCTAAAATATTTTACAACAAAACATAATGGTGGTTGGGATAGCCTACTAGACAGAGTTACCAACTACAGTTGTGTCGAGTCACTTGACTAGGCCTACAGCCTAACAGTTAGTGCTGTATATAAGGAATGACAACAAACAAATCCAATCAATGCCGGCAATTAATGCTGAGGTAGATGTTCCTTTGTTAAATAAAATAACCTCTAAAATATCCTACTCATGGGTGGGCAAGCAGAAGATCATCGCTCTGCCTTTAAATTGAAGTACTGTTGCTTTCGCCACATCCGCCCCAGCAAGTGTGTGATAAAGTATTGGTGTACATTTAATTTAGTCACACCTCCACAATAAGTCACACAGCCCGGGGAAAGAGGGTTAGGATTTGTTGAATGGATGGGAAGGGGGTTTTTGGGAAAGGTTTGACATAGAATAACAGTATGCATGGACAAACAAACGACAATCATTGAAGACTACCATATCCATATGTTAAGGGAGAAAAAGGAAATGCATGCATGATGATGAGACCCGGATTACATACACTTCTAGTTCTTGTTCTGTTGTTCCGGCCTTACTACTTTTACAGATAGCAAATAGAAATTTTAAATATTGGTAGGGAAGAATCATAAACAGAGAGCAAACCTAATGATGATAATAACAACTCTAAGAACACACTGTTGTAAAGATTGTATACAAAATATTAATCAAATTATTTAAAAGAAGATAAAAGTGGATACTGTTACTGTGTTATCCTGGTAAATATGTGGACTGGATTTGCATCTCGGCATTCCTCTTGGTCCTCCTCTCGTCCATCAATCTTGGGTGTGTCGCCTCGCCACTCGCCACTGCCCGGCTGGAAAAAAAATGTTGATTTATTGGTAAGGTAAGTGTGCATTGTAATGTTTTCCAAAGTATAGGGCAAGGCCCGGCCTGTAATTGTAGATGGAAAACCAAAGGGGATATTGAGAAATGCACAAGTTATGGTGTAGTGCAACAAGAACACTTTCCGAGGTGGCATGTATGCATCATCTCTACTCTGGTCTGTTTCCAGCATTGACCTTCAACAATAACAGGAGAGAGCAGGCTTCTACAGACATTTTGGGTCTGCTGTGGTTGTTGTTGACGTGTTTACCTTTAGCCTTTTAAGTTTATGCCACTCATGAAACGTCCTCCTGACTTCATCATCAACTCCGATACTTTTACTGACTGTGAAGATCGGCCTGCAGTAGAAGTAAAATTGTTATTACACAACAAGAGTAGAAATATTATTGACTTGAGTCAGTCTTTAGTGTGTACAGAAAGATAGATTACTAGTACATTTTGACTTCACTTTGTGCACAACAAACAAACAATGAAAATACAAAGACCAATCGCTCAGAGTCAGGTGTCCAATGCATGCCATTAGGTGTCATTACCTGTTCCTTCTCATCTTAAGTTAACGGGCCGTCTATTTCGCCATCAACATGATGGACGGTGCTGTTGTGTCAATCATACTCATTGCGCAGATAGAGTGAGTCCCCTTCCTGTATTGAATTAAAAGCAATGTATCACCAAGCTGCAGGAGAAGTACAAATTTCTTATTTGCAAGAAAGGGAAAATTGAATTCACCTTAAGTTAAGTTTAGTGTGTTCTGTAGAAAGTTGATTAGTGGCAGTGCACAATTACATAAATTCATGCACAACAAACACAACAAAATCATTCATTCTGCGACTCTGCGTCCAATGCATGGCATCAATCATTACCTGTTCCATCTTATTTTCAGTTAATGGCCAGTCTCTCTCGGCTCTGAAAGGAGGATAGCTAAGGTAGTCATCTGATTCATGCTCCACTCCTTTTGGCAGGACTAGGAAAGTTTGAATTTTTTCTTGTAGTATATTACCATCATCCAATCATCATTCATGAGGGCAATGGATTTGGGTGGGAGATTCAGTATGATGCAGCGGAGGAGCTGGATTCGGAGGACTGTACTGTCAAGTAGCAGACACCTGAAAATTGTATATTAAATAAGAAGAGTAGAAGACGGTGGTAATGGATTTGTTGTGATTCACAAGTTTGTAACCGGAACGACAGACACACAAATAACGGTGGGAAAAAAGGGAGGAAGACAGTAAGTGCAAGCCTAATTGTCAGGGAAGTATAGCTCGTCCTCAAACTCTGGGGGGTCAGCCAGTAGTAGGTAATCATCATGTGACACACTACTTCCGTCACCTGAGCCGCTGTCCTCATCTTCCTCCATTGCTTCATGTATTGTGTAATTCGGTGGTATGAAGTGCTGATTCATTTTGATCATTGTTAACCTCTCCACGTTTTTGGGCGAGAGACTGGTCCTTCTTAATGTTACAATGGAACCAGCAGCACTGAAAACACGTTCGGAAGAGACACTTGCGACAGGGCAAGCCAGATAGCTTATCGCCAGCCTGCTGAGCTGTAGCCATTCAGACCTTTTCCTATACCAATACTGCAATGGGTTTTCATCAATGTACACATCTGTTGGGTCGTCCAGATAGGCCTCGACCATCCGCTCAATGTTCAGGGTTGCTGCTGGTAAGCTTTCGTGCTCTTTTCTCTGTGCATCAGCACTGTGCTTGTTAATGCCTAACTTTACATACCAATCGTGTAATGATTGTACTCGGCCTAATGATCCAGTTACTGTTTCTGTGGTCGATAGTGATGGTGAGTGTTGTGATCCAAACGCACTGCCCTCAGCCGACGAAGTTGCACTTGATCCTGCATGGCCTGCTGCAGTACTTCTTGTGGGTTGATCTTGCAGGCTTTTAATTAGCAGCCGTTCTTTTTCCAACTTACTGGCTGCTTCAGCTAGACAAGTTTTGTAGCGGGCAACATCAATCTCGGAAAAAGCAAAGAATGTCTTCAGTCCAAGTTTTGCAAGTGGATCCAGAATTGTGGCACAAATGTAATGTTCTTGTGACAAAATTTTATTTTGTATCCTTACATTTTCAGCTAAGCGACGGGATAAGCTCTCCACCAAGTCACAGGGTTGCCTTTTGTCCTCTACACCTTTGTATGATTCAGACACATTATTCAGCTGATGCTCTAGCATTTGCAATAATGGGATAGCTTGGCCCATTGTACAGTCCTCCTTGCTGACTTCACATGTGAAGACCTCAAAAGGACAAAGCATCTCAGTCAGGCATTTAATTAGGCTCCATTGCTCCATGTCAAGGTTCATGCCTTTAACAGTAGCATCCCCTCTTCTGTTCCAGACATATTCATGGAGTGACCTGTACTGCTCATACAGACGAACAAGCATGTAATACGTTGAGTTCCAACGTGTTGCCACCTCCTGGATGAGTGCCTTGACTGGCATCCTATGTTCACGTTGGATGATCCTCAGCTGCTTCCGAGCTTTAAAAGAATGGCTGAAATGAGTGGATATTCTTCGGGAGATGGCCAGTAAATTGCTGACTATGGGTTCTTTTTTTCAGAAAGTCTTGAACTATAATGTTTATGCAGTGCGCCAAACACGGAACCCTGAAATAGGAACCAAGTTCCATGGCCTTAAGTACATTACTGCCATTGTCTGTGGCAACAAAACCAATACCAATCCCTCTTGGCCGCAGCCAATCCAAAACCTTGCTGCGAAACTCGTGTAAAATGTTTTCAGCCGTATGAGATTTCTCCATGGCGAACATGGCTACAGTTGCATGTTTCCGAGTACCTTCAAAAATCGCAGCTGTGTCAACAGCACCTCGTGCAGATAGCTTATCTCTAACCCCCACTAAAGAGATCCAGTGTGCAGTGATGCACATGTAATCTGTGGCTTGGCAACTGGTCCACATGTCTGTTGTCAGGTGGATATTGTGAACAGCACTCTGCTGCAAAGCTTGTCCAACCAATTCCAACACATCATGATGTAGTGCCGGAACAGCAATTCTTGCGAAATAGGACCGGCTGGGAGCCTTCCATTTAGGGCAGATGGCAGACACAAATTCAAGGAAACCCACCCATTCCACAAATGAAAAAGGAAGAAGGTCCAGCGCTAACATTTTAGCCAGCGTCGCATTGTACAATTGTGCCGTTGGGTGGTTGCGTTGGAACTGCCCCTCCAACCTAAACATGCTCTCAATGGTAGGCTGGATTACTTTCCTTTGTGGTGCTGTTTTCATTAACCCACTAAGGCTCAACGACACAGATTGTCTCATTGCGGTACTCAGTCGCCTTGGTGTCTCACTCTCAGCCTGACATTTCTTCAACATCGCTGCTCATTAGTAGACTGGCTACCTCTGCGACACTAAAGCCCTTGGGCCTAGGTTGGTGGGGTTGGACCGCTGGGCTGCTCCCAGCTTGGTTGCAAGACAACGCTGCTGCAGGCGTAACTTTTTTGGTGCCAAAAAAAACATTGGCCGGCACACCACCAGTCGTGGTTAATGGCACTTCCTTTTTCTGTTCCTTCTTCTCACCGGCAACTTTCTTGGTATTGGACCTGGTACCTTTCTTTGGGGCCATCTTTTTCAGATGTCAGGCAGGATGCAGATGCACAACAAGTTCTGGTCACACGTGGACGTGATGCGCACCAGGACTTCTGTCTGGCTGGCAGTACAACGGGTAGCCGGATGATACTGTTGACACCTCCTCCTCTGTCTTTTGTGCACCTAAAAGCAAATAAGCCAGGAGAAGAACATCAGTGAAATGTTGCATTTGTTGTTGTGGTTCAGTTACTTAGAACTGTACTAGTGCAAACAAAAGATATAGTCTAGCCATTTATGACTTTTTTTTTAAACAAGGGCTATGTTATACTACTGTGTACAGTCACACACTACACTCTCAGGAAGGATAGGAAAGTTAATAATAACCACCAAAATAAAAATGTAATGGAAGTGGGGTGGACCCTATTTGCCATTAAATTATTTGAGCATCTCAGCATCCATGGAGCTGCTGCTGGCAAAGGGGGTGGATGGATGGAAGCAGTAAGCCAAATAGCCAATAGGAAAACCATGCAGGCCTATGGCAAAAGCAGGACACTAATAACTCCCAGTCCAAACACAAAAAAAGGCCACCACCCACATGGACACTCACAAATCACAAACAAGCAGGGGGCCTGGGAAACACCAGGAGCTGACAAAAGGCCTATAAAAGCCAGGTAAAGGATGCATGCTAAAGCACACTGCTCTGCTTTTTTAATGCAACAAAATGGAAATACGAACATTCACAGGCCCCAAAAAGGTCTGCAGGGTGCATGCATGCACACCAGACACATACAACAAAAGCGTGTCTTTAAGACAACCAATATCAGAAAGGCCACCCCAAAAAAACACACTTCCCCAACTCAATCCAATGCCATCCATGCCCTAAATGATGCTTGAAAATGAAATACATAAAAAAACACCAAAGGAACAGTTGCTTCATCATGCACACACCCATGAGGCCATGCCCATGACTAGCTCGGGCCTACTACTGACTACTACTACCTACAACATTTTTAAAAAAAAGGAATGATGATAGTTACCAAAAATAAATTGTAGTTACAACAACTGCAATGCCCACAATCAAACAGACACAACAACCACTTACTTGTAAAATATCCAAATGAAAAAATCCTCAAATCCAATTGCAATGATGCAGCAGACAAAAAGAGTGATCTTTCCAGCTCAAAATCCAAAGGCAGAATGAGCAGGAGATGGACAAAGCACTGGGAGGAGCCTGCTGGACAGGAACAGGAAGCTGGAGATTCTGTGTCACTTCCTCCCTCTCCCCACCTTTTTAAAAAAGGACTCCTTGCACAAAAAAGGACAGCCAAATGTCAACCTGAGGAGTTGTTTTCATCCAAAATCATCATTTGCAGAAGGTTTCATGCTGCTAGAGCTGATATTCTTCTCCAAATTGAAAATTTTACATGTTCGAGTTCTCGAGCTTCACATTACTTCCGCCGGATGTCGATGGCGTGTTGAAAATGACTTGAACGCGTTCTCTCGCTCCCTGTCGCGTTGGATATGACGTGTTCGGGGTCTCTTTCTCCTTTTCGCGTTCAATTAGACGTGCCCGCGTCCTCACGCTCTCGCTCGCAGTGGAGAATGACGTGTTCGAGATCTCAATCTTCTCATACTCGCGCAGTGCATGATCGCGAGAAGAATGACGTGATCGCGCGACAAATGACGTGATCGCGCGACAAGTGACAATAATGCGAGCGCGAACTGTTGTGAGACAGCGCAAAATGGCTACCAACAATCCAATATCTCGTGGAGAACGCGACCGGGTCGTGAAAACTTGTCAGCGAACGCGGGGATTCAGGTAAGGCGATCGCGCGCACGCGAGAATGTATTTTTTTACAGCGCGAGCAAGAAACAAATTATCGCTAAGCTGCAGATTGCGGAAATTTTGACATTTTCGCGCTTTCCGCGGCCTGCCTAAATGCCAAATTATTGCAATTTCCGCAAACGGAACGGAATTTTGGCCCAGGCCTAGTTTTGGAGAGGGAACAGCTCAGCACAACATACATGAGAATCTTACATTCATCTGAGATTTACCGACCTGGAGAAGCGATGCAGCAGAAAACATTGAATTCTGTCCTCATACACGGTCACCTCTCCTGCTGATTGCAGGTGGGAGAAGCCTTGAGATTGCCTTCAAGGGCCGCCTCCTGCCTGGAGGAGGAAGGTCCCTGGAGATGACCCGAGATGCTGATCAGAAGGAGCGAAGTAAATGCATGTGGGATCTGATACAACCATCACGTGTTATTGTAGGATCTTTTACTCTTTGTAAGCCTCAGACAGATCAACCTATAGACACCGTGCAGATATCACTGGCAGGTATGGATCTGAAGTAATGTAACGTCACTTCCGGCCTCTGGTGAACGTCAGACTCCTTCAGATGGGACAGTAGAAATATAACTTCCTGGATTTAAAAGCTGAAGCTCTTCTACCTCTCGAGCATGCTTGGAAGTCCCTGAAGGCAGGAAGTTATGTCAGCGTTGCAAGGTCAAGGAGAGTCCTCTCAAATGCAACCTTCAGCTGAGCATCCATTGAGGGAAGCAGGGGTGACCAAAGAGGCTACGAACATCACGGACGATTTCAGATTTGTTTTAAAAGTCCTCTCACAAACACAGGGGTTGACAAACATTAGCTTTACTCCAATAGTCTGCAGAGGGGTGTTTCCATCAAGTAGCCAGTGTTAGTGGTGGATAAAGGGAGATGATACAAGAAGGGAAGGGTCGGATCCACACCGTTTTTGGGAAGAGAACATGCCTCATTCTGCAGACTTTGTTTTTCTCTTTCCCACTGTGCTGCACTCTGAACTCTAATGGCGGTCCCTGCGGAAGTTTGCCCCTTGCGCTTCCTGTGGTCGCCATGCAGCGCAGACAGCTTCTCCCTTGGGTGTTCTGCCTCATGTTGGCCCTTGAGGCGAAGGGATGTGAGGTTCTGGACTTTTAAGAGTCCAGAGGTGTCAGGGAAACAACACCCAAAGACCCCTGAGTTCCTCCTGTCCCGGTGCACAAATAAACAGAGACACGGGCTTCTCGATGGTGGCGTCAAAGACCAAGGTTTATTTACTGCAGGGACACAGAAATCATAGGAACCACACAGAGGCAGAATCTACGAGACTGTTCAAATTGCATTAAGTGGGTTGTTCTTTAAATACACGCAAAATGTCTTTAGGCAACATTACACGAATATTTCT
The DNA here is from genome assembly GCF_964204655.1 of Triturus cristatus. Classification (NCBI taxonomy): domain Eukaryota; kingdom Metazoa; phylum Chordata; class Amphibia; order Caudata; family Salamandridae; genus Triturus; species Triturus cristatus. The sequence continues at coordinate 1,171,509,685 of NC_140580.1, read as the reverse complement.
CATGCCCAACCCGGTATCCCAAACAAACAGTAAATAGACATCAAACAATAATTAGTCGTAGGCTTTCGGTATTCGATCAGGTCCCCTCGACAGTTTTCCATTCTTTGCCCGATCCTCCCCATCATAAAAATCGTAACCTCCCCATTGTAAAAGCCCAGAAGGAGAGGAGCAGACCCAGGTGCAAGGGATTGAAAAGTAGGATAAGAGGTGTTTATGGATCATAAACAGGCATGGCTACCGTCTTCGGCCTTTCAGTCAGGACAACGGACACGAGAACCAGTATAGCAGGACTGGCCTCAGGCAAGGGAGGCAGCTTGATTCTGCCTAGTCATGCAGCATCAGCCTTTCTCGGGCTCGAGCTTACGTGTCCTTAACAAGGTGACTCTGCCGGGGTCATCGCCCGTTCATTGACTATGTGAGGGCAAGAAACAAAATGGATGCCGTAACTAAAATGGATGCCATGACTTTACAACAGAATGCCCTATTTCTCAGTGAATTCATGCTAGTTGCGTAGCGAAAACACTGTTATGCATATAATGGATCATTTGCGGTTCATTGGTACCAAAATCGTGTCAGTACTACGATACCGATTTCACGGGTTCGGATCGCTACAGAACCTCAGACCGTCCTTTTGCCCTTACATAGGCAATAACTCACTCTATGTCAGAATCCATTTCTATGTTCATCAGGTCACTGATATGTTGTTGAAGCATTACTCTATCTCGTGGCTTATCTCCAAAAACAGGTGGTCTTCTTACGCATGTAGAAATGCAGAGATTACATAAGGCAGGACCACACTGAACAATGAGACAGCACGAAAATAAAAATACCAACGTAACACCAGTGACTATCAGAACCTTCCATCCCCACGCAGACAACAGGCTCCAGAACCATCCCATTAATGACCAGTCACCTTCCTCTACATGAATAGAGTCAGAAATCTTATGTAACTTAGAGATGGCCTTGTATACAGTTGGCGCATTATCTGGGATAAAAACACAGCAACTCGATTGGATCATCTTACATACTCCACCTCGATCTGCAAGTAAAACATCAAGAACCATACGGTTCTGTAACGTCATGAGGCGATCCGCTTGAAGCTCAGCTGTCAGGTTACTAAGGGCACCCGCAGTTTCGGTGATAGTGGATTCAACTACCCGTGTTAGTTGACGTAAGTTTCTACTGTTGGCCATAGGCCCCCAGAACGGAAGGAAACCTTTGAAGAAGTCTCCTGCTTCTTGGCCAGTAGTATCTTCCTTACTGAAAACACCTCTCACAACTCTAGTTTTGTGATAGTCCGGTGCAGCAGTGTATGTCGGAGGTAGCAGTTGAGCGATATAACATGAGCCTGAGAAGTCAGCAGGCAGCCATGTGTATGCTCTGTCTTGGCAAACAAAATAGGTACCCTTAGCAGCTAAGAATGCAGGGGAAGACTGTGACGGGAAAACATATGTTTCGATACAGTCACTCTTCCCTAGTCGAGCTTTCGGATTCCTCCCATTTCCTTGCAAACAGACCTGACCTTGGTGGGGTACGACCCAGATCGGAGTCGAGCTTTTACGTTTGTTCTCACCCAGAGTAATGCCATATTCCGTAACATTCCAACCCATGTAAACTCGCAATTCATCCTTGGGAATGAACGGAGTATTATTGACATCTCTAACCATGTCAGTGATTCCTTTTACCAAGGCTCTATTAGCAGAGTTATACCGAGTGGAACGCGGAGGTCGTGGAGGATAGGTCTCTAGGGCATAAGCGAACATGGTCTGAAATGCCCAGAATGATCCATTATAACTAAAGGGCAGAACCAGATAAGGAATACCCTTGTCCATGGTATGGGGTATCAAGCCACACACCCAGCAGTTTGTTGTGTTAACCACTAGTTGATGTTGGTGCAAGAGCTGAATGAAAGTGTTATTTATAAACTCAGAGCGTCGTGCTTGCTCGTGGGCAGGAAAAGGATGGAAAGAATGGAGAGAAACAACAGTCGGAGAAACAGGGACATGAGGAGATACTGTAGATGTAACAGGTGTAAAGATCAACTGAATACCAAAAATAATTCCGCCTACCAGAGTTATCAAAACAATTAGAAGTGCCAGAGTACATTGCATTAGAAAACATTTACTATGTAATATGTCATATAGCTTTGTCTTGTGCACATTTATGACATTAACCCGTCGCAGTTCAGGAAGCTCCATCTTCTACAACCGTTCGCAACGGATGGTTTGTACCTGTTAAAAACTTGCCTCCGTTTACCCTGGGAGTTCCCAAGATAGACAGAAGAAACCGACCTTGTGTCTGATTCCCTGCAAATTAAAACAAGGCACACGTTACAACCCTACGGTAACCCAGATGGCAAGGTGAGAGAAACAATAAAAACAAAAAGATAAACATTTTGAGCAAACTTCCTGACTGAACGGAATGCAATAAGATCAAAACAGTTTTCAAACAGAAAGGTAATTATGCAATGTCATTAGTTCATAACATGAGAACGTAGATTATATCTGTACTTTCCGGGTCTTGTCTGGTCTTGAAATAGCTGGTCTATAGGTGCGGAAATGTTCGACTCCACAGGTGACAAATGTTCACTTTGTACAATACTCGGTTCAAGATTCAAAGGAGCGGTCCCTGCTGAGGTGTCAAAGTTCTGTGTTTCAGTTCGTGGGTGGTCCGTTATATACTCTGCATCACTGAAAGGGATGTGCCTAGGAACAGGTTCTGTCTCGGATACACCAAATCCCTGTCTAACCCAATTGTCATAGGGGAGTGGGAGAGGGACACGCTTCGTATGGCTAGCGTGCACCCAATTTTTCCTTCCAGCTAGGCGTACAGCAGTTCTTGTTGTGAGGAGTACCTGGAACGGACCCACGAATCTTGGCTGGAGGTTCCGAGTACGTTCAAAGTTCCGAACTACAACTTGGTCGCCTGGTTTCAACGTGTGGCCTGGACTCTCCGGCAGTTTGGGCAAGGATTCGAATACCTGTTGATGAATAAGGCTTAATTTAGCAGTCAGATCATAAAGATAATCAATCAACATTGGGTATTCAATCTGTTTGAATTCCTTTGGCCTAGGGACTCCCCAAACATTAGCAGGGCGGCCGAACACAATCTCATATGGGCTAAGCCCTACTCGAGAGTGTACAGTCGCTCTGGTGGACAGTAGAGCTAAAGGCAATGCGTCTGGCCAAGAGAGACCAGTGGAAGCTTGAATTTTAGCAAGTTTCAGCTTCAGGGTGCCATTGTACCCTTCAACCAAACCCGCTGACTGTGGGTGATTCGCACTGTGAAATTTTTGGGAAATACCCAAACCCGTACACACACTCTTCATAACTTTCCCTACAAACTCACTTCCATTGTCCGACCAAACAATCCGTGGCATACCATACCTGGGGAAGTATTCTTTGAGGAGGATTTTGGCAGTGGACATAGCAGTGTTATCCTTCAACGGATATGCCTCAATCCATCTTGAAAAGGCACAGACTACCACTAGGACGTATTTAAGATTGTTACACCTATCCATGTGGATAAAATCCAACTGAATCACTTCAAAGGGACAAGAAGGGGGAGCAAAATGACCAGTTGGGGTTGGGGTTCCCTTGCCAGGATTATGCATCAGGCATATCATGCAATTTTTCACCACTCTTTCCGCACACTTAGTAATTCCATCGTTCTTCCATACTGGAGCTAACATTTTACAGATCCCTTTCGAACTGATGTGCGCCGCTCCATGCGCCATCGTGACTACCGCAAGTACATACGCATCAGGTAACATCCAACGTTGCTGCTCAGACAAATCAACCCAACATCCACTTGAATCCATTTTACCCGTTTTCTCCTTCCATTCATTCTTCTCGTTTTCGGTTGCTTCATTCTGGATTGCCTTCACACTTTCAATCGTATTCTCACACATTCCTGATTCAGCAATCCATCTTGCAGACGTTGCAACATACATTCGGCTCATCATGTTCTTGGCCGTCTCTTTGGCGACCTCATCAGCAAACGCATTCCCACGGCCAACATCATCCGTAATCTTTCGATGTGCCCTGCACTTCACAATCGCAACTTCATTCGGTAGAGTCAGGGATTCCAATAGATCACTGACTAACTGTCCATGTTGGATCTTAGTCCCATGGGACGTGAGAAAACCTCTTTCTCTCCAGAGACGTCCAAAGCTATGTGATACGCCAAAGGCGTATTGGCTATCAGTAAACACTTTCACTCTCTTTCCCTCAGCTAAAACACACGCTCTTGTTAGTGCAATTAATTCTGCAGCTTGGGCAGAATTCTGACTTACTCTTGCAGTCTCAACAATCGTACTCAAAGTCGTAACTGCATACGCGGCCGTCACATCACCATTCTGTAATTTAAAACACGACCCATCGACATATAAAGTGCCGTCTGGATCTAGTAACGGAGTATCTTTCAAATCAATCCTACCTTTTGTCTCTTCCTTAGTTCTGAAACAACAGTCATGAGGCTCTGAATCACTCGACTCCTGAGTAGTCGGCAACAGCGTTGCTGGATTCAATATGTTGCATCGTTTAATCTGAATGTGACTTGCCAAAAGCGTCAGCTCATAGCCTGATAGTCTAGCACTGGTGAGGTGCTGAGTTTTCGTTCGATTCATGAGTGTATCCACAGCATGTGGAACCATGACTATTAACATGTTGTTCATGACTAGTCCAGCAGACTGTCGAATAGACACTGCAGCTGCTGCTGTAGCTCTCAAACAACTTGGCAATGCTCTGGCTACCGGATCTAATGTGGATGAGAAATATGCGCAAGGTCGCTGTTTGTCACCAAATTGTTGCGTTAAAACACTCAACGCACAACCTTCTCTTTCATGGACATATAAAGTAAACGGCTTACTGTAGTCAGGAGTACCCAACACAGGAGCTGAACACAGCGCATCACGTAAGTCGGAGAAGCTCTGTTGACATTCATCAGACCATGGCAAAGGGCTCGGAACACCTTTTCCAGTCAGGGCTACCAATGGTTTTGCCATGAGAGAAAAATTTGGGATCCATTGCCTACAGTATGACGTAATACCCAAAAACGCACGTACTTCTCTCTGTGTGCTTGGTACAGTCATCTGCGAAATTGCTTTGATTCTCTCTGGGGTCAACCTTCTTCCCTCCTTTGACAAAAGATGACCTAAGTAGGTCACTTCTTGGCAACAATATTGCAGTTTAGAAGGTGACACCTTGTGATGTAAGTCTGACAAATGACGTAATAAAGAAATTGTAGCTGCCTTGCAAGTTTCCTTGTCATCAGCGGCTAGTAAAAGATCGTCTACGTATTGGATCAGAGCAACACCAGGAGGAAGTACAAGGGCATCTAATTGACTCTTCAATGCTTGACTGTAAATTGAAGGGCTCTCACAATAACCTTGTGGAGCGCGTTTGAATCTGAAACTGCGACCTCCTAAGGAGAAACCAAAAATGTCCCTACTTTCCTCGGCTATGGGAATGCTGAAAAAGGCATTTTTCAAATCGATCACTGTAAACCATGAGGCTGAGGCAGGAATCAACGTCAATAATGCAGTGATATCTGGGACTATAGGAAACTGTGGAATCACTATTTTGTTAACCTCTCTGAGGTCAATCACAAATCTGTAGATTGGAGGTTTGGATGGGTCAGTACGTTTCAAAATCGGCAAAACAGGACTATTGCAGACATTTCCTCTAGTTTCCTCAATCACATCTTTCTGTATTAAGTCTTTCACAATCAGCAAGAGTGCTCGTTCACCTTCATTCGAAATCCGATACTGTGGAATTCGTGGGAATTTAACATTTGCTTTCAGACTTACCACATAAGGGGGAATTTCCAAGAGGCCTACATCGTTAGGACCAGTCGCCCAAAGAGTATCAGGGAGAGAACGCAGCTCCAGTGGGAGCTTGTCCATCGACATATACATTGGAGAGATGACTTGTTTGCCTAATGTGAGCTGTACTCCCGAAGGAGAACAGTACAGTGTCGCGTGCAGGCGTTTCAACAGATCTAAACCAAGTAGATTCTCATTACAACCGGTTGTTAGAATAAGGGGCGCTTCCAGTTCACATGGCCCAATAGATATTGGCATAGGACTAGAAACGGGATTGTGAACAGGGGCGCCTGAAAAACCTACTGAAGTGTTCGTTAAGCCAGACAAAGGTGCGCCAGGGAGTTTCGCATGCATAATTGAACTTTTTGCCGCACCAGTATCCAACAGAAACGGTTCGACCACGCCTGAGGTAACTACTGCGACATAAGGTCCACTCTGATCAACTGGAACTGATACTACTCCCTCTCTTTGCCTGTGGCTGTCCTAGTGCTCGCTTCTCTGAATCTCTTCATTATGATCATAATAATCTTCAACATGATACTGTGGAGATCTACCTGCTTGCGCAGATTGTGCATTTCGTTGATCGAAATAATTCGATTGGCGATCGGCCTGTGGTGTCATAGTACCACGTCCTCTACCTCTAGGAGTTTGCATAAACCCAACAGTACCTCTCTGAGCCGGGACACCACTAGTCTGTGCGTGCAGTACCGGACACTCATTCTTATAATGGCCCTCCTTTTTACAATAGGCACACTGATTCCATGCTAACTGTTGTCGAGAAAAACCATAATTAAATCTTTGGGACGTCCCTTGCTGGAATTGTGGCTGTTGCTGAAACTGGGGTCGCTGCTGTTAATCTGACTGATTCGAACGAGGCGGATACGCCTGTTGCAAAAGAACTTTAGTCTTTAAATCTTTTGTTTTCTTTTCTGACTTTTCCTTCTCTTCTTTCTCTCTATTCTCGTAATACTGAGCAGTTGCAAGTATCTGTGCTGTCGTCGACACTGCCCATGCACTTTCAGAATCCTTTAACTTGTTACTAAGCTCAGGTAATAAATTAAACACGAACTTGTCGACAAACAATCTCTGGCCTCCCTCAGTACTCATATCTTGCCCACTGTGGTCTACGAAGGTCTCTTCGAATCTAGTGAAAAAATCAGAGACGCTTTCGTCCTTCTTTTGTTTGCATGCCGATAGTTTATCCCAATTGACTCGTAATGCTGGCATCAGCGTTTTCATCAGATTAATTATTCTGCCAGGTAAGGCAGCAATTAGAGGTTCAGGTTTAGCACCGCCAACTTGTTGCGCATCTGCTGCTACAATAGCTGGCCAATCACCTCCTAAGGCGACTGGGTGGTTCTCTTGTCGAATCTTGGCCCATATAGGCTGTGGCACTACATTACCAAATAACATTTCAATGTCTGCCAAATTCATGATGCACGCTTGAAATGTCTGCGTTAACTCTTTGTAATAACCAGCAGGATTTTTACGTGGGTCTGGCAACGCTTGTTTTACGGCTAACACTTCTGCCCGCTTCCAAGGGATGTGTATCCACACTCTCTGGAAATGTGCCGGGGCAGCTACAATATTATTAGCCCCATCAGCTTGAACTGCATCACGCCATATCGGCGGAACTTCCCTCATCGGATATTGACCTTGTTTTTTCCTAGTAGTAATCGGTGAACCATCAGAGTCTCTTGTCGCTCGAAGAGGGGAATCATCCCTATAAGCTAAAATCAGTTCTATCGCTCCTCTTACTTCTGAACCTATCACCATTCCGGTGGCGAATTTCTGTTGAATATTTATCAAATCAGAGGGGACAGAATCTAAGTCATCATCTTCCCATTCTTCACGCACAAGAGAACACATCACGTCAAAAACATAACGTTGAGTTGGTTCATTCCATTGCATAAAAGTATCTAACACTCTTTGTGCATCATACTTCACAGCTTTCGACATCCACCTAAGAGCTGTCGAATCTAACATGTCTCGTTCCTGAGGACCAGGAAGCTGGCTACGTCTCTGTATAGAGTCAGAAACGGGGGTCCCAATTAAAGACCTGTAGAGAGGAGTTAAGATATTAGTTACAGAGTCGGTTATTTTCCGACGAACGGAAAGCGGAGTCAGAATGTTTACAGGGTTCGGGAATAGGGCAGCTGGAGCAGATTAAATAGTAAGGGTGGGAGTAGCAGGTAAAGCAGTTTGCGTAACGACAGGCAAAGGCGGAGCAGGCGACCCAGGAAGAGGGGGTGCCGAAGGAACATTAACCACGGGAAGGGCAGGAGCTGGAATCAAAGGAAGTGGAGCAACTATTCCAGGCTGACCAGCAGCTGGCTGTACAACAGGTAGTAACTGTGGTACTGTAATACCCTGTGCATACGGTGGAGGTGAATTCAACAGGTAAGACAACAGAGGATCCTTTTCATGATCCTACATCGGCTTAGTTGGACAAGATGGCAATACAGGGTAACATTTATCAATTGCCAAATTATATTTTCTATTCGCCATCTCTATTGCTTTCTCAGTCTCGTTGACATGCAGCTGCCTAGCAGACTCCATTAAAGTCAACCCTTTCTCTTTCTGTTCTTTCTTCGTCTTCCTAATTTCTCTCTGTTTGGCTTCTTTGCGCCATACGCGAAAAGAATCAAACATTACCGGCCGGGCTTTTCTCTTGAACAACTTCATTTCTAGATTGTCTAGTATTTCCGTTTCGAAGCTACCATGCGGTGGCCAACTAAGGACACCATCTTTTCTGGTATAACGGACCCATACTTCATTATACGTAATAGGACCCACACCATGTTTACAATAGAGCTCATATGTAGGAGTTCCAATCGGAGGAACCGAACACGAATCCTCCAACCGGGAATCCCCGTTGCAACGTAACCAGGACAAGAAACAATTACTACTGGTAGTCATGACATACAAAGACAAATTCCAACCAAAATGCGCAAAGAACTTAGGCCTACCAAATGAACAAATACCAAAACAAAGATTATCTAAACAAGAGAAACCAATGATAATCTACAAATCAAACCAGAGCAACAAGGAACAACTAAACTGAGCGTAACCCACTTAATACTTAACTGAAATGTGGAAGACGTCACCAAGGAGAACCCGTCTACGTCTCGCCGTACTAAGGTCTGCACCTCGGGTCCAAGACAGGGCGACAGTCAGGGCAGCGGTCCTCTGTAGCCGTCTGGGAACGGGAACCCTCGTGGAAGAGATCGTCGGGCCACTTTTACGACATGCAGGGATCGATGAAACGGGGTACCTCCCTCCGGAATCTTCACACGAAACTTCTCGAACTTTTCAGGCTTTGGACCGGTACCGGATGACGTCGTCCAACGTTGGGCGCCAATTTGAGGTTCTGGACTTTTAAGAGTCCAGAGGTGTCAGGGAAACAACACCCAAAGACCCCTGAGTTCCTCCTGTCCCGGTGCACAAATAAACAGAGACACGGGCTTCTCGATGGTGGCGTCAAAGACCAAGGTTTATTTACTGCAGGGACACAGAAATCATAGGAACCACACAGAGGCAGAATCTACGAGACTGTTCAAATTGCATTAAGTGGGTTGTTCTTTAAATACACGCAAAATGTCTTTAGGCAACATTACACGAATATTTCTCATGCCCAACCCGGTATCCCAAACAAACAGTAAATAGACATCAAACAATAATTAGTCGTAGGCTTTCGGTATTCGATCAGGTCCCCTCGACAGTTTTCCATTCTTTGCCCGATCCTCCCCATCATAAAAATCGTAACCTCCCCATTGTAAAAGCCCAGAAGGAGAGGAGCAGAGCCAGGTGCAAGGGATTGAAAAGTAGGATAAGAGGTGTTTATGGATCATAAACGGGCATGGCTACCGTCTTCGGCCTTTCAGTCAGGACAATGGACACGAGAACCAGTATAGCAGGTCTGGCCTCAGGCAAGGGAGGCAGCTTGATTCTGCCTAGTCATGCAGCATCAGCCTTTCTCTGGCTCGAGCTTACGTGTCCTTAACAAGGTGACTCTGCCGGGGTCATCGCCCGTTCATTGACTATGTGAGGGCAAGAAACAAAATGGATGCCGTAACTAAAATGGATGCCATGACTTTACAACAGAATGCCCTATTTCTCAGTGAATTCATGCTAGTTGCGTAGCGAAAACACTGTTATGCATATAATGGATCATTTGCGGTTCATTGGTACCAAAATCGTGTCAGTACTACGATACCGATTTCACGGGTTCGGATCGCTACAGAACCTCAGATGGTCACTCCTACAGAGTAGAGGAGCTGAACTCAGTTGCATTCAGTGAGTCTTACACGCATTGTGAGAAATGTCATTAATGAACATCACCTTTCACTGGATGACACACAAATCTCTTGAATTCTACTTAGGGCAGCAAAATAGGTGATACAAGGGACTGATTTTACTTTCTGTTGGTGTGGGATCTCAGACTGTAAAATTCATTTGGAAAAGTTAGATTAATGCAATTTGCCTAAAATTCTACGCACACATCAGTTCCACCGCTCCGCAGAACTTAAAACTCACGTTTCGTTTTTTAATCTAGTCCTGACCCTGCGCCAACACATAAGACCCTATTAATTTGTACTGCTGCTTTCTGAGGTGAAGCTGAGCTTGCTCATACTTCAGCAGTCTCTTTCTCCTCTCCTGGGAGGTTTCCCTCCCTCTGTGATAAGAAATAGAGGTCCCTACAGATGAGGTAGACTGGACAGACTCCCTTGAGAGAGATCTATCCCTTCTAACCCTACTTTCAACTCTCCCTGGAGGGACAAAGAGGGGACCATTGTGCCCATCCTCATCATCCTCATCCAGGGGAGCTGGGTTTGCCAGATCCTGATCATTGTCATCAGTCTAGTCAGCAGCAGAGTTTGGGCCATGGGGAGTTCCACCCCCAGGTTCACCCTGCACTGCTGCCCCACCCACTCTGCCTACCCCTTCAGGCCCACTAGGGCCTGAGAGACCATTCAGCCTGAGTATCTGCAAGAGATGCTGGGTGGTTGGGCTTTTGCCTGTCTTCAGCTTCCTAATAGAACATAAGCCCCAGAGCTGAGCAAAGGTGAGATCCTCATACTTATAGGGGAGAAGCCAACTGGCTTCTGGCAGGGACCCACTGGTTCATGGCTGATTAGACATTACTAGTGTGGTGTGGTGTATTGCACTACCTACACTAGTGTGGCCTACTAAACTCTCTTGAGTTGTAGAAAGGGTGTGCTAAGCCCTTGACACACAACTCTAAGTTCAGCAGAACTTACTGTATACTAAGCTTGATATTATATGTACCTAAGGTATCTTTAGTGGTTTTCAGTTGATCAATTCAATTGAGATTATCTGGTAAAACAATAGCAAGCTGGAATCCCACACGCTGCACACCAATGTGAGAAGTTGGCCTGGTATATGCTGTCCACTAGTTATAGTGGGCACCCGGTATCAGTCCAAACAACTCCTTATGGTGATAGGTTAAAGACAACCTTTATTGAAAGCTATCCTAGTGGTAGCTATGGAGAGCAGCCTTCAGGCTAAGTCTTGAAGGAATGTAAAGCAGCTTGTTTTACCAGTCTATAATCTCTTGAATAATCAAATGAAAGGACAACCACACCAGGTATATATTTAAAATATATCTATTTAAGATAAAACACACCCCTCTAGTCTCTTTATGAGGCTGGAGTTCGAAGTATTTAAGTTACAAGTCAGTATTCAACAGTAATAGCACAAATACACGTTTGGGCCCTAGGGGCGTACCAAACCATATACCAATAAAGTGGTATAAGGACCACGACTGAGCTAGACACAAGGCCTAGAGCCTGTAGAAGTGCTTGGACCACAAGGAACCACCCATGTTAGTGACACAGGGGACCCACGAGGGACGCGTGCAGTGTGTGAACACAGCCGTGAGTCGTCATTAACTTCTATGGGGAAAGTCGCGGTTGGAAATTAAGAGTTTAAGGACACTTAGAGTACGACTTCAAGCAAACCCTTTTGGACTTAGAGGTGTCTAGGGCCAACACCCACGGGAGCACTGGAGTACTCGAATTACCTCACCCAGGGAAGCCGGGTGCATAGGTGTCAAATGGTGTCGAGTCGCGGCGTCGTTTTCAGTAGAAGCTGGCAGAGAAGTGCTGCTGCCATGAAGAGGAGAAGTGTCCGAAGAGATCCAAGCCTGGTTCAAGGATGAAAGGAACCTGAAAGCAGAGGGGACAGAGTCTGGGTCACTTACCAGTGACCAGGGGCACGATAGTCCAATACCCACAGATGTCGGGTGCTTCAGGTGAGTCGATGGGTGTCTTGACTCTTCAGCCACGAGGTCCAGGAGGCATCGACGATGACCAGGAGCTGGATTCGAGCCGTCCCACGAAGTCTGTCGAGTGCTGCGGTGTCAGCGTCCAGAATAGACCCAACAAGCCTTGGCAACGGCAAGTCACGTGAAAAGAGAAGAAGGATGTCGGTGCAGACCAGCAAGGTCTGGGGGACTCACCCAGCAAGGGTAAGTCGGGGCATGCCTGGAGCAACCAGGAAAGCCCAATCAGAAGAGGAGTTGCTTTCGTGGGGACCCACTAGCCAACTGGCTAGCGATTGCGACAGGAGCCTCGAGCGGTCCCACTTGAAACTGGCCCTTGGGTCTCTCGTGGAGTGGAGGCCAGAGATCTTTGGTGCAGGAGGTGCTCAAGGCTGGGGGCTACTCGGAGCCCAAAGCACAGCTTCGAGGAGGACAAGGAAGATAATGTACCGGCAAAAGATCGCGATGTCCAGGGGTCACGGTTCCACGTCACCCACGATAGCCACGGGCCTCAGCTTTACTGGAGACTCGGGGTAGCCTCGGGAAAGTCTGAAAATCCACCTCTGGTGATGCAAAGACTTTGGCGTCCGGTGGGAGCTTCAGAGTTGCAGACCAGACAGTTGCTTCTTTGGTGCCTGCCAAGCACGGGAGTCACTCCTTGACCCCAATGGAGATTTCTTCAGTCTTCTAGGGAAAATAGAAGGTTGAAGGTCCAGGATATATGTTCCAAAGTTTCGTCCAGGGTAATCTAAAGTCTCTAGGACTGGGTTCCCATACTTATACTAAGTTTGGGGGTTGGACATACTCTAGGGACCCACCTATGGGAGGGTTTGGAAAGAGGGGTTGGTTACACCCATTTCCTTTGTCCAGTTTCACGCCAGAGCAGGGGCAGGTAGCCCCTGCAACCGGTTGGAACAGGACTATGCAAAGGGACACCAAGTGTGCCCCCAGTGCAGGACTTCGAAGCACCAGAGAGTGCTCCTGCCCAGCCCCAATACACATCTGCCTGTCTGGGGAGGTGGTTACACCTCCCTGGGACAGGAAACCTATTGTCCAGGCCTCCCCTGCCAGAGTTTCGGTCAGCAGCAGGAGGCCAGACCCGTGTCTCTGGCAGTGGCATCCATTTTGTGATGCCAGGGCTTTAGAAAGTCTTTACCGGGTAGACCAGTGTAAACATATCACTCCCTCTAGAAGGGTGAAATGCTACCACCGCCACCAGAACTGGTGGGTGGGGTAGTATTCCAAAGCGTTTGACACCAAAAACGACGTGTTTTGGTGCAGCCAGTCCAAAGTTAGCATTTATCTCGAGGTTATAATGCACTTAAGAGTATATGGTCAGGCTGCACCACAAACAGCATCAGAGGAGGTACTCCGAACACTGCAGAGGGGCTCTGCTCATACAGGGGTACCCTCTCACATAAAAACCAAGCACTCTGCCTTCAGGATTGTCAAGGCCTGCCATAGGAGTGACTTATACGTTTTATATGTGTGTGCAATGGTAGTGATATAGGTAGCCTATACCACTGTAAGGGGTGCAAGCACACCCTTACCCAGGCTGCAGTAGCAGACCTGTGGTACCATTTTGGAGTGCTTCCCAGGGGTGGCATAATACATGCTGCAGCCCCTGGTAGGCCTCTGAGGTACCTATGCCCTAGGTACATAGTATACCATATACTAGGGGCTTATAAGGCACTCCAGAATCCAATTAGAAATGTACCTAATGTACATGGAAACCATTTTAGAGAGGAAGGAGCTAGGCTGGTGTCCTGATTAGCAGGGCCACAGCCAGACTAAGGTCGGAAAACAGAGAAACACCAGCAAAAAGGGGGGGTACCCATGTGAAGCAGATCCTACTATCCTACAATCGCTTTGAGCTTTCCCTCATCCTCAAAGGGAGCTCGGATTGCAGTCCTGGTGGTACTTTGCTTGTGCTTCTGTTGGTTTCTCGCATCCTCGTAGTCATGGATGCATGCTGGCATATGAGCGTTCTGCAGTGATGCAGGGCAATCAGAACAAGGAAGATCTGTCTGACTCCACCTAATATCCATCTATGTCGAGGTTCTGGACTTGGGCACACTCACATGGCATGTGGCTATTTGCTAATCACATAGCCGGCTCTGTACGTCAGAGCCAACATACTCATTTGGCGCCATCTTGCCAGCCATGAGTGGCGTCTCCATTGAAAGTGGCCCAGTACATCTTTGTCCTATGCCACAGCCCTTTGGTGGACCGTTCACCACCCATGACAGTGCTCATTGCCCGCAGTTCTGTGCTCTCCAATATCCACCGCTGGGAGCCTTGGGTGGCATGTTTCGATTGAGATGGAGCTTTCAAGTTCATTATGCATTTCCTCTCATGCACTTGACTCCTTGAGTTTTGGGAAAGATTTGCCAGGACCCAGCCAAAGTGATCTTCATGTCCCCGAACTGGCAGAGAAGAATTTTGTATGCAGACCTCCTGCGCCTCTCCCTGTATACCCACACTCCTTCGACCTCTCAGGGTGAACCCCCTCTCCCAGTCGGAGAGATGGTTGCTGCAAGCCAACCTCCAGAGCCCCCATCTTCACCCGGGATCCTTCACGCTGCTTCAGAGGTGGTCGTCGGTGTAATACTATCAGCGTGTTAGTTTTTCGCTCTCGCTGGCCCAGCAGTACTGTGCTGTTAGCACCGTTGAGGGAAACATTATTGACTTCCATTTCAGGCATCCCTTCTCATCATGATCAGGTTTTTGAAACGGTTGACCCACATGTTCCATCGGACTCCTTTTACAGTACCTCAAAGGAATTTTGAACCTTGTTTTAACTTTTCTGATTGGTGCTCCATCTGAGTTCCCTGCACCATGGCCGGTTCCACCTGTTGAAGTTTGTTGTACTTAGATATGCTTGTTCTTCCTAGAACCTTCATGTGTTTGCATAGTAACAATAAAGTTCGACAGTTTTTGCTGTGGCCGTTATATCGGCGAGGTGCATCCGTGAGTTCTGAGCACTGAGTGTCCGCCCGCCATTCACATGCGTCCTCCTGGACAAAGGAGTCCTCAGACCTGCATCAGCTTTGCCTCCCAAGGTGGTTCCCCCTTTCCATCTGGGACAATCTATGACCCTTCCTGCCATCAAGGAGGAAGGGATATCACATTGACTGGATCCCAGAAGGGCATTTAATGTTTACACTGACTGTAACAAAGAGATCAGGTGTGATGTCCACCTCTCTGTGGCGTTTACAGGCAACAAAAAAGTTAAGGTAGTCCAGAAGACAGTTCTGTCCTGTTGGACAACATAAAGATGTACTATGACCTTCCCAAAAAGAGACCCCAAAAGGCAGTGCTGAATCGGTAAAAGAACAAGTGCCGGGGGCCCTAGGTTTTTTCAGAAGCCCCCTGCTGGTGCTGTCAGAGAAGGAGGCTGTGTAGCCTTGATTCCACCTCATGCCTCATTAACCCCACGCCAGACCCTCCCCGCCTCTTTATCCCACTCTCGCAGGCTCTTTGTCATCGCTGGTTTCACTCTTCCCCACAGCTTATCTGTCTTTCTTTTCCTCCTTGTTTCATTCACTCGTTTATGTTTCTCTCTTTCTTGATGTGGGTCAGGTTCTGATGAGGATAGATAGGCGCCAGATGGGCTGTGGCACCATGGGCTTCCCTTGAGCCCTCCACCAAGAATCACTGTTGGATTCAGAGGTGAGAGGGGAGGGCGGCTTCACGCTCGGTGTCCCTTGGTTTCCTCATGTGACCCCGACTTCAGTCTCCACCGGAAACCGTGTGACAGAAGGCAAGTGACTCGTTGTAGCTCGCAGCTCCGCTCCCTGGGAGTCCAGTGCTGATGGCAGGACACGGTCCCCAGTGTGAGGGGCCGCAGCACGGGGCCACTTGCGCATCAGAGGCGAGCCTCCAGCTCTCCCAATCGGGGCCCATTAACTCCTGATTGACCTATGACCCCCGACCCTTATTTAACAGACTGCTGGAGAGCACTGGTTCACTCATGCAGAGTGTGCACCGATTGGGCGTCTCTGCAGTGAGGTCAGTGATGACGCGCTGCGCCGCCTTCATCTGCAGGTCCTGGGGGGGGGGGGGGGGGGGGGTACCAGCGTCAACTAAGCAGAGTCCTTCTGCCCATCGAAGTAGAAACGCCGAGGAGGGGGCCCGTGTGTTGATTACCTCATACATGCCCACCCCCTCGGGCTGTATGTTGGGGTAGTGGAGGGATGCTGGCCTACCTTAAGCAGTGACGATCTTCAGGTGGCAGGAGCCCTTCCTTTCATCCTTAGCTCAGCATTTCATGCTGACACCTCCCTACGACGAGAGGACTCCTGGAATGGCGGCTCGACCCTGCCTTTGAAGATGACTCCTCCTTCAGACGTTTCCTCGCCCTCGTGATAGTTTATGCAGGAAGGTGTTGTGAAGCGGTGTATTGTGAAGGCGGCAGGTGTAGGTGGCAGGTGCCCTCAGGAGGGGGTGTCTGCTTTACCAAACTCTGCTCTGTATCTTGGGGCGACAGAAGGGGCCAGGAGTTTGGGGTGCATGTCTTCTGAGTCCACCCTAGGTTCAGACCCATGTCCACCCGTGTCCAGGAGCCTTCCCTCTCTTTCTTCCATAGGTATGCCCAGGAGGCAGGTGAGGCTTGGGTGCCAGTCTGTGGCCTGCATTCTGGCACTCTGGCAGCCGGCCTGAGGATGCCATTGTCAGTGGCCCCTAGGCCTTCTCTGGGTGTCACGGGAGGCGCAGGTTACTTTGGAGAGGCGTCCGGTTGGTGATATCAAGAAGGCACACATTACTGAATATATATTGTTTTTAATGTGGAGAGATTGACGACAAATGTATCCAAAAGAGAGAAAAAAGAACGCAGCCGCTTCCAAGGGCTATAACCGATGTTAAAGGCCCTGAACCCGAGCCGCAGCGAGGCCTGCACCGGAGAGGGCTCCTTCAACACTGGTAGAGCCCTCGGCAGCAGGCTGCATGGCTTCTAGAACATTCCACCCACTGAGGGCAGAAGGTTCTACATGAACCAGCGAGAAGACGAAAGACGAAGCAACGTTCGGAATGGCTTCTATAAATGTATTTGTAAGATCTACCAACAATTGCCCAAGAGATGCCACATTTGCTAGACTTCCGGCAAGTGTTGTATGTAATGTGCTGTGAAACATGAGTATGAAACAGAGGCAGACATATCTGTAACTTTACTCGCTTCCACTACCAGGAAACTGCACCAGGGAAGGGAACCCCTCAGAAATGGCGTCAGGGATCTACGGAGTATCTCCCTTCTGAGGGTGGCAGCCCCTCTCTGGCTTCTGTGAGGGGTGATGTGAGCAGCCCCCAGATGGCCTCTCGCTGGCTCCTGTGAGGGGGGATGTGAGCAGCCCCCCAGATGGGCTCTCTGCGGCTTCTGTGAGGGGTGATGTGATCAGCACCCCAGGTGGCCCCTCTCTGGCTCCTGTGAGGGGTAATGTGAACAGCTTCCTGGGTTGCCCCTCTGTGGCTTCTTTGAGGGGTGACATGAGCAGCCCCCCAGTTGGCCCCTCTTTGGCTTCTGTGAGGGGTGATGTGAGCAGCCCCCCAGGCGGCCACTCTGTGGCTTCTGTGAGGGGTGATGTGAACAATCCCCCGGGTGGCCCCTCTGTGGCTTCTGTGAGGGGTGATGTGAACAACGCCCCAGTTGGCCCCTCTGCGGTTTCTGTGAGGGGGGATGTGAACAGCCCCCCAGGTGGCCCCTCTGCGGCTTCTGTGAGGGGGGGGTGTGAACAGCCCCCCAGGTGGCCCCTCTGCGGCTTCTGTGAGGGGTGATGTGAACAGCCCCCAAGGCTGCCCCTCTGTGGCTTCGGTGAGGGGCGATGTGAACAGCCCCCCCCCGTGTGGCCCCTCTGTTGCTCCTGTGCCCCACAGGTGGCCCCTCTGTGGCTCCTGTGAGGGGTGATGTAACAGCCCCCCAGAAGGCCCCTGTCTGGCTTCTGTGAGGGGTGATGTGAGCAACCCCCCAGGTGGCCCCTCTGTGGCTTCTGTGAGGGGTGATGTGAACAGCCCCCAAGGCTGCCCCTCTGTGGCTTCGGTGAGGGGCGATGTGAACAGCCCCCCCCCGTGTGGCCCCTCTGTTGCTCCTGTGCCCCACAGGTGGCCCCTCTGTGGCTCCTGTGAGGGGTGATGTAACAGCCCCCCAGAAGGCCCCTCTTTGGCTTCTGTGAGGGGTGATGTGAGCAGCCCCCCAGGCGGCCACTCTGTGGCTTCTGTGAGGGGTGATGTGAACAATCCCCCGGGTGGCCCCTCTGTGGCTTCTGTGAGGGGTGATGTGAACAACGCCCCAGTTGGCCCCTCTGCGGTTTCTGTGAGGGGGGATGTGAACAGCCCCCCAGGTGGCCCCTCTGCGGCTTCTGTGAGGGGGGGTGTGAACAGCCCCCCAGGTGGCCCCTCTGCGGCTTCTGTGAGGGGTGATGTGAACAGCCCCCAAGGCTGCCCCTCTGTGGCTTCGGTGAGGGGCGATGTGAACAGCCCCCCCCCCCGTGTGGCCCCTCTGTTGCTCCTGTGCCCCACAGGTGGCCCCTCTGTGGCTCCTGTGAGGGGTGATGTAACAGCCCCCCAGAAGGCCCCTGTCTGGCTTCTGTGAGGGGTGATGTGAGCAACCCCCCAGGTGGCCCCTCTGTGGCTTCTGTGAGGGGTGATGTGAACAGCCCCCGGGTGGCCCCTCTCTGGCTCCTGTGAGGGGTGATGAAGCAGCCCACCAGGCGGTCCCTCTGTGGCTTCTGTGAGGGGTGACGTGAAGAGCCCCCCAGGTGCCCCCCCCCCCACCGTGGGGCTTCAGGTTTTCATCACTAACTCCTCGCTTGCCTTTAAACCCGGAGCAGCGGGGCACTGATTTGTGTAATGTATTCTGATACGAGGGGGAAGGGGATTCGGCCGAAAAATAACACATTCAGCAAAGGAAATTTAAATATATGCAAAATTGTTTATGGAAAATCTAGAAGATTTAGAAGTAAATCCAATATGTGGCTCGCACTTCGGCAGTGTCCTCTGTCTTTAAAATTGATTATCATTTATTAGAAAGTGCCTTGGAAATTGCTTTGCTAATGGAGTCAGATGTGTCTCTGCACCTCTGTCTGCGATTTACATCACTCAGCGGTGGGCAACATCTGTGGACTTTCAGAAATAACTCTTGCTGTGGCAAGAGGATGGGGAATCTTGAGGAATACCCTTTATAATGGCTGCCAGGTCAGAGCATCATCTTCCCAGGGCACCATTCTAGGTGCTCTCTGCAAGCCAGTGCCCCACACAAGAATGTAGCCCAGATGGCATCTCAGGTGGCATTTGAAGGCACCACTGTGACGTACAACACGTTGCACCAGTTCAGGTGTCAATTGAAGTAGAAGGGTCCAGGTGCCCTATGCCAGCGTAATTTCACCCCACACCATCCCATAGGAGAGGAGTCACCAGTCCAGGTCCCTTATGCCAGCATCATTTTACCCCACACCATCCCATAGGAGACGAGTCACCAGGCAAGGTCCCTTATGCCAGCATCATTTTACCCCACACCATCCCATAGGAGACGAGTCACCAGGCAAGGTCCCTTATGCCAGCATCATTTCACCCCACACCCTCCCGATATAGAAGTCACCAGGCCAGGTGCCCTGTGCCAGCGTCATTTCACCCCACACCATCTCATAGGAGACGAGTCACCAGTCCAGGTGCCCTATGCCAGCATCATTTTACCCCACACCATCTCATAGGAGACGAGTCACCAGTCCAGGTGCCCTATGCCAGCGTCATTTTACCCCACACCATCCCATAGGAGACGAGTCACCAGGCAAGGTCCCTTATGCCAGCATCATTTCACCCCACACCATCCCATAGGAGAGGAGTCACCAGTCAAGGTCCCTTATGCCAGCATCATTTTACCCCACACCATCCCATAGGAGACGAGTCACCAGGCAAGGTCCCTTATGCCAGCATCATTTTACCCCACACCATCCCATAGGAGATGAGTCACCAGGCAAGGTCCCTTATGCCAGCATCATTTCACCCCACACTCTCCCGATATAGAAGTCACCAGGCCAGGTGCCCTGTGCCAGCGTCATTTCACCCCACACCATCTCATAGGAGACGAGTCACCAGTCCAGGTGCCCTATGCCAGCGTCATTTTACCCCACACCATCCCATAGGAGACTAGTCACCAGGCCAGGTGCCCTATGCCAGCATCATTTTACCCCACACCATCCCATAGGAGACGAGTCACCAGGCCAGGTCCCCTATGCCAGCATCATTTCACCCCACACCCTCCCGATATAGAAGTCACCAGTCCAGGTGCCCTTTGCCAGCGTCATTTCATGCCACACCATCCCATAGAAGAGGAGACACCAGGCCAGGTGTCCTGTGCCAGCACCATTTCACGCCACACCATCCCAGAGGAGACGAGTCACCAGGCCAGGTGCCCTGTGCCAGCAACATTTCACCCCACACCATCCCAGAGGAGACGAGTCACCAGGCCAGGTGCCCTTTGCCAGCATCATTTCACCCCACACCATCCCATAGGAGACAAGTCACCAGGCCAGGTGCCCTGTGCCAGCGTCATTTCACCCCACACCATCCCATAGGAGACGAGTCACCAGGCCAGGTGCCCTGTGCCAGCGTCATTTCACCCCACACCATCCCACGGTAGAAGAGTCACCAGTCCAGGTGCCTTGTGCCAGCATCATTTAACCCCACACCATCTTGCAGTAGAAGACTCAACAGTCCAGGTGCCCTGTGCCAGCGTCATTTTACCCCATACCATCCCGATATAGAAGTCACCAGTCCAGGTGCCCTATGCCAGTGTCATTTCACCCCACACCAACTCAATATAGAAGTCACCAGTCTAAGTGCCCTTTGCCAGTGCCATTTCACCCCACACCATCCCGATATAGAAGTCACCAGTCCAGGTGCCCTATGCCAGCGTCATTTCACCCCACACCATCCCATAGGAGATTAGTCACTAGTCCAAGTGCCCTGTACCAGCATCATTTCACGCCACACCATCCCATAGGAGACGAGTCACCAGGCCAGGTGCCCTGTGCCAGCGTCATTTCACCCCACACCATCCCATAGGAGATTAGTCACTAGTCCAAGTGCCCTGTACCAGCATCATTTCACGCCACACCATCCCATAGGAGACGAGTCACCAGGCCAGGTGCCCTGTGCCAGCGTCATTTCACCCCACACCATCCCATAGGAGAGGAGTCACCAGGCCAGGTGCCCTGTGCCAGCGTCATTTCACCCCACACCATATCATAGGAGACGAGTCACCAGTCCAGGTGCCCTATGCCAGCCTCATTTCACCCCACACCATCCTGATATAAAAGTCACCAGGCCAGGTGCCCTGTGCCAGCGTCATTTCACCCCACACCATCCCAAAGGAGACGAGTCACCAGGCCAGGTGCCCTGTGCCAGCGTCATTTCACCCCACAATATCCTGCAGTAGAAGAGTCACCAGTCCAAGTGCCCTGTGCCAGCATCATTTCACGCCACACCATCCCATAGGAGACGAGTCAACAGTCCAAGTGCCCTGTGCCATCGTCATTTCGCACCACACCATCCTGCAGTAGAAGAGTCACCAGTCCAGGTGCCCTGTGCCAGCGTCATTTCACCCCACACCATCCCATAGGAGAGGAGTCACCAGGCCAGGTGCCCTGTGCCAGCGCCATTTCACCCCACACCATCCCATAGGAGACGAGTCACCGGTCCAAGTGCCCTGTGCCAGCGTCATTTCATGCCATGCCATCCCACAGTTGAAGATTAACCAGTCCAAGTGCCCTGTGCCAATGTCTATTCATACCATGCTGTCCAACAGGAGAAGCGTCAGCACTCCAGCTGCCCTGCGCCAGTGTCATTTCAAGTAGCCCTGATTACATACGAGAAGGGACACAAGCGAAGGTGTTAATTCACGCCATGCCACCCCACAGGAGAAGATAAACCAGTCCAGCTGCCCTGTGCCAGCATCATTTCAAGTACTCCTGATCATATATGAACAGGGGCACAAGTTAAAGCGCAATTTCATGCCATGCCATCCCACTGGAGAAAATTACCCAGTCCAGGTGCCCAGTGCCAGCGTCATTTCAAGTAGTCCGGATCACATACAACACGGGCCACAACCGAAAGTGTCATTTCATGCTACACCATCGTGCAGGAGAAAATTAACCAGCCCAGGTGCCCTGGGCCAGCGTCATTTCAAGTAGTCCTGATCACATACGAGAAGGGGCACAAGTGAAAGTATAATTTCACACCACACCTTTCCACAGGAATGGAGTCACCAGTCCAGGTGACCGGTGCCAGCGTCATTTCAAGAAGTCTTTGTTAGACGTGGCATCCTTGGTGTTGTTCCTCTGTCTTTTTACCTCTACCTCCTGCATTTTTGATGTTATGCTGGACTACGTTTTTGCTGGTTTAGGTTCTCTGTGCACTTTAACCCTGCTGATCAGGGCTAAAGTGCAAGTGTTCCCAGTGTAGATAGTGATTCGGATTGCTTATCTATGATTGACATATTTGAGTTACTGGTAAGTCCCTAGTAAAGTGCAGTGTGTGTGCCCTGGGCCTGTAAATCAAATGCTACTAGTGGGCCTACAGCACTGATTGTGCCACACACACGTGTAGCCCTTTAAACTTGTCTCAGGCCTGCCATTGCAGTGTCTGTGAGTGCAGTTTTAAGCTGCTATGTCGGCCTGGTAAGTGCACCCACTTGCCAGGCCCTAACTTTCCCTTTCACTTCATGTAAGGTACCCCTAAGGTAGGCCCTAGGTACACCCCTGGGCAGGGTGCAGTGTATGTGAAAGGTAGGACATGTATTGATGTGTTTTACATGTCCAAATACTGAAACACTGCCAATTTCGTTTTTTAGTATTGCATGTACTAGACCTCTGATAAACTGTCATTGGAATTGCCTTGTAATATCTAAAAAGTGTAACTTTCAATTGGGAACAGCGAGAAATTTGGAGTTTGGGTTCTCTGAGATCAGAATTTAAAAATGCACCTTGTAGTAAAGATGGTTTTTAGGTCGAGGACCGTCCGGTCTGCCGAAGGCAGAACCGGAAGTCGGAGAATTAATATTTTGGAGAAGAGGGGCTTGCACCCGCCCCTCTTCTCCCCTCTTCTCCATTGGCTGGCCTCTTGAATGCTGGCCAGCTATTGGAGAAGAGCTTCGTCACTCCGAACAGGCACCGTCCTTTTCGGATTCGGGGGTGTGTTTTTTTCAACTTTTCTTTATTATCTCCTCCAGCCAATGGCAAGAGGAGAGAAAAGAAAAACACGCCCCCGAATCCGAAAACGCCGCTGCCTTTCTCCGAGGCCTTTCTGCTTCGCCTCGGAGAAAGGCAGTGGTGTGCTTGTTGGAGGTATTTGTTGTTTCCGTTGTGCGTGGTCACGTGTGGATATATCCACATGAACCACGTACATGTGTGCACCGATCGGAATTATTGATGACGGTTTCGTTATTGCTTTCTATGGTTTTACCCTTCTTCTTCTAGTCTCCTGTTTACTCCTGTAATGTTCTATTTCAACGTAACTGGTTCTATTGTACAGCGCTCTGACACCTTTGGGTAAAGTCCGCGCTATATACAAATGCATTAAATACATAAATAAACATTTACACACGTCCCCATCCTGACTGGGGTGGGGAGGGGGGACCACTCGCCAGTCAGCCAGTTGCAAACTTCTTTATCACCTCTCCCCTCCCCCCCAACACACACAGACACACCGGCCCCCTCCCCCAGTACCACCCCCTGCATCTTCAGGAAGAAATAACTGACGTCATATATTGGTGAGTTCACTGGCACTTTGATGGTGATCACGTGAAACAAGGAGACGGCTGCGCGAAGACACAGGCAGAAATCTGCACAATTGCTGCGCCGGTTGGTGTTCTCAGCTGGTGAAAGGACCCCGCGGTGCATCAGGCAGACCCCCTCTTGGGACGAGGAGGAGTGTGACAACAAAGCCCCATTGATGACGGGTCCTTTCTAGAGCACAGCTGCAGGACAGCTCAGGGGACAGGAATGAACCGGTTCTGCTGCTTCTTTCGTGACTAACAAGCCAGGATAGGGGGCGTGGCCTCTCGGGTCATGGTGTGCATATAACCTGGTGTGCGGCTGCGGTGGAGTATCAAGTCTCTGAGGAAGTCCGCCGAGGAGCACACATTGCAGCACAGACACCCGCAATCACACTCACCATGGGGGTAAGTATAGCCTGTTCTCTAGCTCATTGTGTTAATGTGCCTGCTACAGAGATCTGTGTTCAACTTGCAGGGAATTCTTTCGATTCTTGGCAGGATGGGCTTCCTCCGGGTGTGGCAGCCCGGGCCACAGCTTTCCGGGCACCCACAGCCGCACCGAGCACTTCACAGGTCTTTAAAAGACCATTTGCTTGTTAATGAGGCTTTGTTGTTTTTTCGCCCCTGCTTCTCCCCCCTGCCTATTGTTGGAACAATTAGCCCCCTCCGAAATTATTTGTTCTTAGCTGAGTGTGCAGACAGGTAAAACCCCAGTGTTAGGGACACTGTCCCGTATGTACACCGAGTGGTCTTTGCAGGGTGTGCGTGCTCTGTGTGTGCACATGGGTGCACTTACTATTCTACAGTGTGAAGTTACAGGTAGCACATATGGAGGATGGGTGAGTGTGCAGACAGGTGAAACCCCAGTGTTAGGGACATTTTCTTGGATGTACGCACCGTGCTCTTCCCAGGGTGTGTGTGCTCTGAGTGTGCACATGGGTGCACTCACTATTCTACAGTGTGAAGTTACAGGTATCACATATGGAGGATGGGTGAGTGTGCAGATAGGTGAACCCCAGTGTTAGGGACATTTTCTTGGATGTACGCACCGTGCTCTTCCCAGGGTGTGCGTGCTCTGAGTGTGCACAGGGGTGCACTAGCTACTCTCTAGTGTGAATAGTTACAGGTGTGATATATGGAGGATGGCTGATTGTGCAGACAGGTGAATCCCTGTGTTAGGGACACTGTCCCGGATGTGTGCACAGTACTGTTTTCAGGGCGTACGTGCTCTGACTGTGCACAGGGGTGCAGTGCACTAGTTACTCTCTAGTGTGAACAGTTACAGGCGTGATATATGGAGGATGGCTGAATGTGCAGACAGGTGAACCCCAGAGTTAGGGACACTGTCCGGGGTGTACACACCGTGCTCTTCCCAGGGTGTGCGTGCTCTGAGTGTGCACAAGGGTGCAGTGCACTAGCTACTCTCTAGTGTGAACAGTTACAGGTGTGATATATGGAGGATGGCTGAGTGTGCAGACAGGTGAATCGCTGTGTAAGGGACACTGTCCCAGATGTGTGCACACTGCTCTCCGCAGAAGCTCACGTTCACTGGAGCCATCTTAGATGTGCTGCATTTTTAGGTCTCGACTAGCGAAGGCTGCGCTTGCGCAGTCTCGCTCGCGAGATTTTATGACTTGGAGGAGTGGGGCTTTAACCCGCCCCTCTTCTTTCCTCTTCTCCATTGGCTGGCCTCTGAAATCCTGGTCAGCCATTGGAGAAGAGGTTTGTCTCTCCAAACAAGCCCCGTCCTTTTGCGATTCGGGGGCGTGTTTTTTTCGATTCTTTCTCTGGGCGTGTTTTTTTTCTCTCCACCAGCCAATGGCAAGAGGAGAGAAAGAAAAACACGCCCCCGAATCCTAAAACGACGCTGCGTTTCTCTGAGGCATTAACCTCGGAGAAAGGCAGTGGTGTGCTCGTCCTCTCCCCCTGCTCTCTCCTCCGCCCTGCACTCATCTACAGTCCGCTCTCTTCCTGAGAGGCCCTCGAAGACCCACTCTTTACCCGCCCATGGTATTGTCCCTCCTCTTCCATGGTAACACTCTGTTTTATCATTCCGGTCATAAATCAAGGGGGAATGGATCACTTGTAACCAAAAGTAGAGGTTCGTAAATCTAGGTTTGAAACTTTTAACACCTAGATAGGTGTTAATGAGAACCCTCAATAGCGTATTTTTTGAGTGGTATGGGCGGTTCTGGGCGGTTTATCTTGATTCTCCGCCTTAAGAAAACGCGTCAGCATTATCATTGGGTCTCTTTTTTTGTCATGCTGCCTCCACCTGGAGGGAACCACTGCTTCTTGGTAGTGATCAGTAATAATAGTGCAAAAGTGATGATAGTGAGGTTAAAAGTGTCGCACCCATACGCCCACCAGAATAAATTGTCATTTCTTCAAGGCAGTATGGGTGCGACACTTTTAACCTCACTATCATCACTTTTGCACTATTATTACTGATCACTACCAAGAAGCAGTGGTTCCCTCCAGGTGGAGGCAGCATGACAAAAAAAGAGACCCAATGATAATGCTGACGCGTATTCTTAAGGCGGAGAATCAAGATAAACCGCCCAGAACCGCCCATACCACTCAAAAAATACGCTATTGAGGGTTCTCATTAACACCTATCTAGGTGTTAAAAGTTTCAAACCTAGATTTACGAACCTCTACTTTTGGTTACAAGTGATCCATTCCCCCTTGATTTATGACATATGCTTTGGAAGATGAATGGATAACTATCTCTTCTAGCTCCCCCTCTCTTGATTGAATGTTATCATTCCGGTCGTCATATTCTTGCAGCGCTATGGCTGGTGTAAGTTTATTAGGAGATACGGCCCAGTTTGAACAAACCAAACTCTCTGAGTCGTTGCACGCAGCTATTTCCTCATTCGCTCCACTGATCCTATGGTTAGCCAAGGCCCTACCGCACTTTCCTTCCGTATTCCCCACAGAAGCACGCCGTTCCTTTGTGCTGATCTGGTTCCCCAGTTTGCTTTACGGCTTGCCTTCTCTTCTGGTGTTATTGCTTCACACTCGCCATACCGGCGTTTTTACTTACGCTACTTCGCAGGCAGTGCGTTAATTCCCCTTGTACGCGGGGTCCTCGAGAGAAGGACAGCGCTGGGGTCCTGCGGTGTGTGAGAGCTGAATGTTTACAGGAATTCAAAGGTAAACGTTCCCCGCTTCCTAACGCGCGGAAGCGCAGGCACTTCTGCGTTAGACCTGGGCCTTTTCTTACGGTGTTCCACCTACGTTTTATACCCATGAGTGCCCCGGCGGTCGGCAGCGAGCGGTGCCACTTCTGCTGTGAGTACCAGCAAGTTGTGTTTCTTGAGGCTGCCAAACCTAAGAGGGTTATACCGAGAATGTAAACGTTGTTTAATAAAATAGTTCAAATTGCAATATTTGATAATCTGCAGGCATTGTTTATTTGATATTAACTGCAATTGTATCCACCGATAAAAGACTCTGCCAAAGTTCCTGCCTCGGACTCCGAGTTTAGATCACACAATGCCAATAGCTCTAACTTTAACAATGCCGGGACCGTTGCATTGTAAATGCTTGTTAAATTGTGTGTTTGAGAAATCCACTTTTAGAAAACAGGCATTTTCTTGCTTAACCACTCTGTGCTTCTGCCTGCCTGTGGAATCAATGTCTGGTTTAGACTGACAGGGCCTTGTTTGTGCATTCACTCTAGACAGTCACACAAAGGGAGGTAAAGTGTGCCCTACATATCCCAATGGCCCATCACCAGGCTGATGGGCCTTCCTAAGCTAGAGGGGTGGGAGGAGTCCTCACCTACGCCTAAATAGGACTGTGCCTGGCCTCTCACAATGCTGTCTCCACCCCCAGGAGTGTATTTGGAGCCAAGACCAGGCAGGACAAGAACATGTGCACTACAAAGACATTCATTTGAAGAATGCCTACTTCAAAGGCCAAAAGGGGTAGATGTATTTGACCTAAAATCCACGACTTTGAGAATATTTCTGGATCAAAAGGAGCCTCTGCCATGGAGAAGAACTGAGAGCTGTAAGGAGGAGGACTGACCCTTTACTTTGTCTTGCTTTGCCGGGTTGGCCTGCAGGTGCTGCTTCTGCTTTGGAGAGGAGAAGGACTGGACTTTGCTTTGTATCCTACTTGTGAAGTTTCCCCAAGGGCTTGGTGTGCTTGCCTTCTGTCAAGAAGTGTCGGTGTCATCAAAGACTTCATCTGTAGCTTCCCTGAACTCCTCTGCTGGGAGTTCTGACCTGCCAAGTGGTGCCAATTCCAGTTCAGGGCCCTTGGTGGTGTTTCCTGCTACAAAAAGCTGAAAACCGCTGCAAAAGTTACGATTTGCCATTCCAGCGATTGTTTTTGTGGTGCAGCACTGCTGTGTGGGCAAAATTTCCATGAACTGCTGCCGTGTGGCTGAAGAAATCGATACAGCACCTGCCCGTGGCCTGAAGAACTGCTGCAGTACGAGTTCAGCGCACCAATCTCTGAAGTCCAAGACCACTGCACTGGCTTCTACTCAGGCCCTGCCGAGCGGCGGAGAAGATTGACGCATTTTTGGACCGCGGCTGAAGAAATCGATGCAGCGCCTGGTTTGCTGCCGCCGCTGCATCCACTCCAGCGCATCCATGTATCTCACTTGTGTGCCAAGTCTACATTGATGCTGGCTTCAGTAAGGAACCGAGCCCACGTGTCTGGAGAATCGACACATCACCTCCTCGCGCAGTAGGAAACTGATGCATCACCTTTCCTCGCAGTAAGAAACCAGCACATCGCCGGCTCTCCAGTAAGGAACCAGCGCATCACCTCCCCTGCGTAGCAGTAAGGAACCAACGCATCACTTCCCCTTGAGCAAGGACCCGATGCATTACCATCTCTGCGAGTGAGAAACTGACGCATTACCTTCCCTGCATGACAGGAACCGACGTGCCACTGTATTTTACAGTGCCTCACTTCCCCAGCTTCAATCGGGTGATTTTGATGCATCACAGGTACTTTGCACTAAAAGTGACACATCCATAGTTTTATATGGACTGAATTGTTTAACTCTTTTTTTTTTTGATAAACAAGTTTTTATTTTCAAATAGGCATCAAGATCAAAAAGGACATACAGCAAGTCGAGCAATTTGTTAGCATTCAGACCCGTCATATAGTAATTAGAAAACATCAGCACATGCATTCGCCCCCCCTCTCCCTCCGTTCCCACCCCACGCACACCGCCCCTTAAACTAGGCCCCCGAGCCATTTCCCCCATATTTTTCGGAACTTCTTGGGGCAACCCCTAGCAGCGTACAGTGTCTTCTCCTGTGCAGCGCACCAATCCACCCCCCTCCGCCATTTGCCTCCCGTGGGTGGGTCAACCCGCTTCCAGGCGGCCGCTATATCC
Source organism: Triturus cristatus (assembly GCF_964204655.1). Lineage (NCBI taxonomy): Eukaryota > Metazoa > Chordata > Amphibia > Caudata > Salamandridae > Triturus > Triturus cristatus. The sequence continues at coordinate 1,171,480,443 of NC_140580.1, read as the reverse complement.
CTCTTGGCCACCACCAGGGCCGTGGTTAAGAAATAGTGCTCATTACGGGAGCCATCCAGCCCATCTGTTATGCCCAGCAGCGCTAATCGAGGATCATGGGGGACCTCCCATCCCAGAACGTCAGTTAAATCAGTTTCAATCTCCCCCAGAAGCTGTCCAAGCGAGGGCAAGACCAAACCATATGAAAGAAATCTGCCGGTTCCACCCCGCACCGCCCGCACGAGGCCTCCTGGCACAGGCCGGCGCGAAACAGACGCTCCGGGGTCAGGTATGCGGTGTGAAGGTAATAGACCTGGACAAGCCGCAATCGAGCCGATGCGGTGATTGTCCTGGGCGCCATGAGGGCGTCCCTCCAATCATTGTCATCCAGAGGGCCCACCCAGGCCTCCCACGGCTGCTTCAGCCCACTCCAGTCCATCGGGGTATTATTAACCAAGGATCGATAAATACGGGAGATGCCCCCCTTCCCAAGATAACCCAGCATCACTTGGGCCTCAGGCGGGCTATGATCAGGGAGTTTGGAGTCTAGGGGGACGTGAGATTGGAGCGCATGGCGCAACTGGAGATAACGATAAAACTGCGAGGGATGCAGAGAAAACCGACTCCGGAGCTCTTGAAAGGAGCACATGTGGCTTCCCCACCAGACGTCGCCCAGGCAGGAGATCCCCAGGAGGTCCCAGCTACGAAAGCCACCGAGTCCCGCCACCTCCCGCATCCAAGTGCCATGCCATAGCGGTGTCACCCGGGTTAACACCCTCGACCACCGGGTGTGCCGTAGAGCTGCTCGCCACGCCAGAAAGGGGGCCCGCACGACCTCCGGAAGCGATCTAGGGATCGTCGCGCCATAGAGCATATTCTGAATAGAGGAGAATCCGATGAGCCGCACCTCCAGTCTGTAAGCCGGATCGTCCCACCCACCCGAGAAACAGTCGTGGACAACCAGCAGCCGCGTAGCGAGGTAATATAGGTAAGTATTCGTCATGCTCAGGCCACCGTCATAGGAAGGAACGCGACAGCGGTCTAAGGCCAACCGGGATCTACCTCCGCCCCAAAGAAAGTTAGTCGCGTCCTGTCCAGGTCCCGAAACCAGGAGCGGGGGAAGGAGCAGGGCGTGTTCTGGAGCATATATAGAAACCGAGGGAGGATCATCATCTTATAAAGAGCAATCCTTCCCAACGGATTCAATGGGAGAGATTGCCACTTCACCATATCTGCTCTGGCCTTGTTAACCACGGGGGCCACGTTGAGAGCCCAGCACAGTTCCGGGAGAAGGGTAACCCAGATCCCCAGGTATTTAAAGGACAGCCGTCGGAGGGGAATGTCAGACTGCCAATCAAAACACTCCCGTGAGGGGTGTAGCGGAACCAGGACAGACTTCCCGGAGTTCAAACGGAGACCAGATGCCTGCCCAAACCGATGAAGAATTCGGTGCACCTGAGGACCCGAGACCGCCGGATCTGAGAGATAAATAAGAACATCGTCCGCATACAACGCAATTCTATCAGGGACCGTACCTGGCCAGTCCCACCCACGGAGAACCGGGTCCGCTTGGATGAGCACAGCCAGGGGCTCCATCACCAGGGTGAAGAAGAGGGGCAAGAGCGGGCAGCCCTGCCGCGTCCCCCGCCCTATCGAAAACGCGCGGGACAGGGTCCCATTGACCAGCACCCGAGCTCGTAGGTCCGCGTAAAGCACCCGAACCATGGCGCGAAACTGGGGGCCGAACCCCATTAGCTCTAAGGTGTCTCCAAGATATTCCCACCCCACCGAATCAAAGGCTTTCTCGAAGTCCACCAGTAGAAGGGCCAGATAAGGAGAAAGGCGCCCCCGGTGGGCCAGAGCAAGATGCAGGCGCCGCAGGCAGTGTCTGGTTCCTCGGTTTGGCATAAACCCGCATTGGTCCGGGTGAACCAGCGCGGCCAGAAAGGGGCGCAGCCGTTGCGCAAGGATGGTAGCGTAGATTTTGAGCTTGGTGTTGATAAGAGAGATCGGCCGGTACTCGGAGCAGGACCATGAAGGGGGTTGAGTCTTCGGCAAGACGACTATAGTGGCGGTATCTGTCTCTCGCGGGAAGGAACCCTTCTCAACCGCCTCCGCGAAGAGATCCCGAAGTCGCGGGGCCAGGGTATCACGTAAATGAGCGTAATACTCCTGTGGAAAACCGTCCGGACCCGGGGTCTTCCCAGGCGCCAAATGGGAGATTGCCATCTCGACTTCCTGCAGGGTAATGGGTAGGTCCAGGGTCTCGCTATCCTCCTGCCCCAACCGCGCCAGGACCGCTCCATCCCCTCCCATCAATCCCACAAAGGAGAGCCCCTGCGGCCGCGCCCGGTATAGCTGGGAATAGTAGTCCGCAAAGGTTTGAGCTATTTCCACCGAAAACGTGTGCGTCTACCCCGCAGTGTCCGCGATGGCCGGAATCACCCGGCCTGCACGAGGGTAGGTGGCTAGTCGGTGCAGGAGCGTACCGTTCTTGTCCCCCCACCCATAGACCCGGGCCACCGAGGAGCGCCAAAGAGTCTTTGCCGCATCTAGAGAGTGCATGCGTATCTCCTCGCGGAGAAAGGCCAGCCGTCGCGCCCGAGCAGTGTCTCCCAACGCGTCCTGGTCGCGCTCAAGCTCCAGGGCTTGCGCTTCACAAGCCGTAAGTTGGCGCCGGTGCTGCTGCTGCAGATGCCCCTTCGCAACCCCTCTAATAGTCGCCTTGCCGGCCTCCCAGAGGACAGCCGCAGAAGAGACGGAGCCCACGTTATGCAAGTAGTATTCCGCAATCCCTTTTTCCACCCCCCCCCCCGAAAGGCCTTGTCCTGAAGGAACCAGGCATTCAAACGCCACGTCGGACGGGCAGTAAAGGGAGGTGGGCCGAGATCCAGAAGCACCGGCGAGTGGTCAGAGAGGCCCCGCGGAAGAATGCGGACGTCACAAACCCCTGCACAGTCGGTAGAGGGAACAAAAATTAGATCAATACGGGCGTGGGAGTGGTGCGCCGCCGAAGTGTGGGTATACTGGTGATCGCGTGGGTGCCAAACCCTCCAAACGTCACATAAGCCCAGGGCCTCAGCCCAACACGATAGCTGTTTCGCGCGAGCGGTCCTGGTGGAGGAGATCAGACCCGTTGAGTCCAGATGGGGTATATAGACCGCGTTGAAGTCCCCACCGAGGACAAGGGACCCCGTCGGGAGCCTGGGGAGGAGGTCCACCGTGTAAGCAAGAGCGGACTGCAGCAGGGATGGCGCTGCGTAGAGGGACAGCAGTGTAAGCGGCCGTCCCTCCAGGGCGCCACATACCGTAACGACCATACCCTGGGGGTCCAAATGCACCTGGGTCAGTACAAAGGGGAAGGAACGCTTAAGCAGGATAGCCACCCCCCGTGAACCTCTAGCGAAACCCGCGTGCCAGACCCTATCGTAGCCATAGCGGGTGAGGAAGGGACATTTATTACCCATAAGGTGGGTCTCCTGAAGAAGGAGAATGTCAATCTCCGCGCGCTGCGCATATTTGAGGACCGCCATGCGCTTGAAGCGATCTAGCAGACCGTTGACATTCCAGGACAAGACGCGCACTGCAGCTCTAGGCAGGGGTGTGTCCGCGATAGGGGCGAGGAGGGGCATGCAGGACAGGAGATAGACACAGCGGCCGCGAAAGGGAGCCGTGGGTTGGTCGGGAAGCGCGCAGGATGCCAAGTCCCCGCGGGCACTGCGCCCACACTGGGGCCAATAAGCGCATGGGCAGGAGAGCTCCCCGGAAGGAGGGACATGAAGAACTCGGACAAGAGAGCAGGTCAAACATTACTTGATGCCTTAGAACTATAACAACGAGGATTGCACCCTCTAACAACAAAAACCTCCCTAGGAGGAAGAAACAACCCCAAACCAATCCCCACCCCGCACCCCCCACCCTATACTTCGAAAACAGAAGCATCTGTCGCCCTAACAGTGTGTAACCAAAACCAAGCTAAAACGCTCGGGCCTGAGCGCTAGTGGACCCCAGAAGAAATCAGATCAGACCTGAATCACCCGCCCTGGCCGAGAGCAACAAATGTGTAGGAGCACCAAGGCCCGACTACGAAGTCCAGCAACCAGGAAGCACACCCCCGCCTCCCCTCCTCAGCAAGAACATTACAAGCAGCAAGTATAAGTCAAATGGTAGGGCTGCGGGAGAGGTCCGAAGTGTCTATTTGAGGGGCAGGCTGGGTCACAGAGTCCGCCCGCCGGGGGGAGATGGACCGCTGCCCGGTGGCGTCAGGACCGGCGGGCACCACCGAGGAGGCCGATGAGGCCCCGGACGCCCACCGCAGCCGCCCCCCGGACCGCACGACAGTCACCTCCACCCCAGCGCGCACCCGGGGCAGCGTGCGTCGTCGCCTTCGGGATCTGGAAGATCGGGGCGCTCCTCGCCCAGCCCGCCCCTCCACCGGTGATCGTCGACCAGCACGCTGCAGGGGACACTCCTCCGCGAGCCAGGTCCAGGCCGCCCGCGGCGTGTCAAAGAAGAGAGTCTTTTGCTGGAAAATGACCCGGAGGCGGGCCGGGGACTGCAGCTGATAGTGGAGGCCCAGGGATCGCATCTTCTGCTTCAACTCCATGTAGGAGCGTCGGAGCTCCTGGACCTCTCGGGTGTAATCCGGGAACACCATTATGGTGTGATTTTGGTAGCGGAGAGTCGCAGAGCGCCTGGCCTCCCTGAGGATCGCATCTCTGTCCCTAAAGTTCAGGATCTTCAGGATAAAAGGACGGGGGGGCGCTCCCGGGGGCCTCGGCGCCAGGGAACGATGGGCCCTTTCCACCACAAAACAGGCCGAGAGGCTGTCCACTGGCATCCAGGATTGAAACCAGTGCTTGCGACGGTGCAACTCTTTAGAGTGGGTGGTAAGCTCACGCACCTGGTCCTGCAGCTGGCGGATATCATCTTCGGCCATTGAGATACGAGACTCAGCTTCGGATATACGGGCCGTGGCGTTACGCAGGTCTTGCCGAAGAAGGGCCACGTCCACCTTCACCTCTCCCACCATGCCCTCCATGGAGGAGCGGGATGCCGTGATGGCCTGCAAGATGGCAGCAAGGTCGGTGCCTGGGGCCGAGGTCCCCTTCCCGGCGGGGCACGGCCCCTTCTCGGAGGTCGGGAATTTGTCCATCTTAGTCTGGGTAGCCGCTGGCGTCGACCTGGAAGCCCTGTCCTTACCCATGGCGGTGGCACCTGCAAGACCGGGGGGCGCTTCGCCCAATCCACGGGCAACGGATCCGGCCGCGGCGATTCTAGAAGGACTCTGGAGGAGAACAGCAGGAGGACACCTCGTGCGATCTGTCTCACAAAAGAAGGAGCCTTAGGCAGGTGTCACTTGAAGCCGTCACAGTCTCACATGACAAGGAGCACTGGTCCAGATGTCACTTCAAGCCATCACTGTATCAGATGCGAAGGGGCCCTAGTCCAGGTGTCACTTGAAGTTGTTACTGTTTCACACGAGAAGGGGCCCTAGTCCAGATGTCACTTGAAGCCATCACTGTCTCACACAAGAAAATTAGCACTAGTCCAGGTGTCACTTATAGCCGTCACTGTCTCACACGACAAGGAGCACTGGTCCAGATGTCACTTGAAGCCATCACTGTCTCACACGAGAAGGAGCACAAGACGAGGTGTCACTTGAAGCCATCACTGTCTCCCATTAGGGGCACTAATCCAGGTGTCACTTGAAGCCGTCACTGTCTCACACAGGAAGGGCACTAGTCCAGGTGTCACTTGAACTCGTCACTGTCTCACACGTGAAGGAGCACAAGACCAGGTGTCACTTGAAGCCGTCACTGTCTCACACGAGAAGGAGCACAAGACCAGGTGTCACTTGAAGCCGTCACTGTCTCACACGAGAAGGAGCACTAACCCAGGTGTCACTTGAAGCCGTCGGTGTCTCACATGAGAAGGAGCACTAGTCCAGATGTCACTTGAAGCCGTCACTGTCTCACACAATAAGGAGCACTAGTCCAGGTGTCACTCAAAGCCGTCACTGTCTCACACGAGAAGGAGCACAAGTCCAGGTGTCACTTGAAGCTGTCACTGTCTCACACGAGAAGGAGCACTAGTCCAGGTGTCACTTGAAGCCTTCACTGTCTCAAACAAGAAGGAGCACTAGTCCAGGTGTCTCCTGAAGCCGTCACTGTCTCACATGAGAAGGAGCACTAGTCCAGGTGTCAGTTGAAGCCGTCACAGTCTCACAAAAGAAGGAGCCTTAGGCAGGTGTCACTTGAAGCCGTCACAGTCTCACAAAAGAAGGAGCCTTAGGCAGGTGTCACTTGAAGCCGTCACAGTCTCACAAAAGAAGGAGCCTTAGGCACGTGTCACTTGAAGCCGTCACAGTCTCACATGACAAGGAGCACTGGTCCAGATGTCACTTCAAGCCATCACTGTATCAGATGAGAAGGGGCCCTAGTCCAGGTGTCACTTGAAGTTGTTACTGTCTCACACGAGAAGGAGCACTAGTCCAGATGTCACTTGAAGCCATCACTGTCTCACACGAGTAAATTAGCACTAGTCCAGGTGTCACTTATAGCCGTCACTGTCTCACACGACAAGGAGCACTGGTCCAGATGTCACTTGAAGCCATCACTGTCTCACACGAGAAGGAGCACAAGACGAGGTGTCACTTGAAGCCGTCACTGTCTCCCATGAGGGGCACTAATCCAGGTGTTACTTGAAGCCGTCACTGTCTCACACAGGAAGGGCACTAGTCCAGGTGTCATTTGAACTCGTCACTGTCTCACACGTGAAGGAGCACAAGACCAGGTGTCACTTGAACTCGTCACTGTCTCACACGTGAAGGAGCACAAGACCAGGTGTCACTTGAAGCCGTCACTGTCTCACAAAAGAAGGAGCCTTAGGCAGGTGTCACTTGAAGCCGTCACAGTCTCACATGACAAGGAGCACTGGTCCAGATGTCACTTCAAGCCATCACTGTATCAGATGAGAAGGGGCCCTAGTCCAGGTGTCACTTGAAGTTGTTACTGTCTCACACGAGAAGGAGCACTAGTCCAGATGTCACTTGAAGCCATCACTGTCTCACACGAGAAAATTAGCACTAGTCCAGGTGTCACTTATAGCCGTCACTGTCTCACACGACAAGGAGCACTGGTCCAGATGTCACTTGAAGCCATCACTGTCTCACACGAGAAGGAGCACAAGACGAGGTGTCACTTGAAGCCGTCACTGTCTCCCATGAGAGGCACTAATCCAGGTGTCACTTGAACTCGTCACTGTCTCACACGTGAAGGAGCACAAGACCAGGTGTCACTTGAAGCCTTCACTGTCTCACACAATAAGGCGCACTAGTCCAGGTGTCACTTGAAGCTGTCACTGTCTCACACGAGAAGGAGCACTAGTCCAGGTGTCACTTGAAGCCGTCACTGTCTCACACGAGAAGCAGCACAAGTCTAGGTGTCACTTGAACTCGTCACTGTCTCACACGTGAAGGAGCACAAGACCAGGTGTCACTTGAAGCCGTCACTGTCTCACACGAGAAGAAGCACAAGACCAGGTGTCACTTGAAGCCGTCACTGTCTCACACGAGAAGGAGCACTAGCCCAGGTGTCACTTGAAGCCGTCAGTGTCTCAAACGAGAAGGAGCACTAGTCCAGGTGTCACTCGAAGCCGTCACTGTCTCACACGAGAAGGGCACTAGTCCAGGTGTCACTTGAAGCCGTCACTGTCTCACACGAGAAGGGCACTAGTCCAGGTGTCACTTGTAGCCGTCACTGTCTCACACGAGAAGGGCACTAGTCCAGGTGTCACTTGAAGCCGTCACTGTCTCACACGAGAAGGGCACTAGTCCAGGTGTCACTTGAAGCCATCACTGTCGTATACGAGAAGGAGCACTAGTCCAGGTGTCACTTGAAGCCGTCACTGTCTCACATAAGAAGCAGCACTAGTCCAGGTGTCACTCGAAGCCGTCACTGTCTCACACGAGAAGGAGCACTAGTCCAGGTGTCACTTGAAGCCGTCACTGTCTCACACGAGAAAGGCACTAGTCCAGGTGTCACTTGAAGCCGTCACTGTCGCACACGAGAAGGGCACTAGTCCAGGTGTCACTTGAAGCCATCACTGTCTCACACGAGAAGGAGCACAAGACCAGGTTTCACTTGGAGGTGTCAGTGTCTCACACAAGAAGGGTCACTAGTGCAGCTGTCACTTGAAGCCGTCACTGTCTCATACGAAAAGGAGCACTAGTCCAGGTGTCACTCAAAGCCGTCACTGTCTCACACGAGAAGGAGCACAAGTCCAGGTGTCACTTGAAGCCGTCACTGTCTCACACGAGAAGGAGCACAAGTCCAGGTGTCACTTGAAGCCGTCACTGTCTCACACGAGAAGCAGCACAAGTCTAGGTGTCACTTGAAGCCGTCACTTTCTCACACGAGAAGGAGCACAAGACCAGGTGTCACTTGAAGCCGTCACTTTCTCACACGAGAAGAAGCACTAGCCCAGGTGTCACTTGAAGCCGTCAGTGTCTTACACGAGAAGGAGCACTAGTCCAGGTGTCACTCGAAGCCGTCACTGTCTCACACGAGAAGGAGCACTAGTCCAGGTGTCACTTGAAGCCGTCACTGTCTCACACGAGAAGGGCAGTAGTCCAGGTGTCACTTGAAGCCGTCACTGTCGCACACGAGAAGGGCACTAATCCAGGTGTCACTTGAAGCCATCACTGTCTCACACGAGAAGGAGCACTAGTCCAGGTGTCACTTGAAGCGGTCATGGTCTCACACGAGAAAGAGCACAAGTCCAGGTTTCACTTGGAGGTGTCAGTGTCTCACACAAGAAGGGTCACTAGTGCCGCTGTCACTTGAAGCCGTCACTGTCTCATACGAAAAGGAGCACTAGTCCAGGTGTCACTTGAAGCCGTCACTGTCTCACATGAGAAGGAGCACAAGACCAGGTGTCACTTGAAGCCGTCACTGTCTCACACAAGAAGGAGCACAAGACCAGGTGTCACTTGAAGCCGTCACTGTCTCACACAAGAAGGAGCACTAGTTCAGGTGTTATTTGAAGTGGTTACTGTCTCACACAAGAAGGAGCACTAGTCCAGGTGTCACTTGAAGCCGTCGATCAATCAATCAGAACATTTGTAAAGCGCACTACTCACCCGTGAGGGTCTCAAGGCACTTGGGGGGGGGGGGGGATGCTGCTACTGCTCAAAAAGCCAGGTCTTGAGGAGTCTTCTGAAGGTCAGCAGGTCTTGGGTCGGCCGTAGGTGGATGGGGAGGGTGTTCCAGGTCTTGGCGGCGAGATGAGAGAACGATCTACTGCCGGAGGCCGCTCTTCGGATGCGGGGGACTGTGGTGAGGGCGAGGTCGGCAGAGTGAAGCTGGCGGGTGGGGGTGTAGAAGCTGAGTCATCTGTTGAGGTACGCTGGTCCGGTGTTGTGGAGTGCCTTGTGTGCGTGGGTGAGGAGCTTGAAGGTTATCCTCTTGTTGACGGGGAGCCAATGTAGGACTCTCAGGTGGGGTGTGATGTGGCTGCGGCGAAGGATGTCAAGGATCAGGCGTGCAGAGGCGTTCTGAATGCGTTGAAGTCGTTTCAGGAGTTTGGCCGAGGCTCCTGCGTAGAGGGCGTTTCCGTAGTCCAATCTGCTGCTGACGAGGGCCTGGGTAACCATTCTTCTAGTTTCGGTGGGGATGCACTTGTAGATCTTGCAGAGCATGCGGAGGGTGTTGAAGCAGAAGGAGGAGACGGCGTTGACCTGCTTTGTCATGGAGAGGGTGGAGTCGAGGATGACCACTAGGTTGCGTGCGTGGTCGGTGGGTGTTGGAACTGTTCCCAATGCGGTCGGCCACCAGGAGTCGTCCCAGGCCGAGGGGGTGGATCCGAGGAGGAGGACTTCCGTCTTGTCCGAGTTCAGCTTCAGTCGGCTGTTCTTCATCCAATCGGTGACAGCTTTCATTCCTTCGTGGAGATTGGTTTTGGAGGTGTGGGGGTCCTTGGTGAGGGAGAGGATCAGCTGGGTGTCATCGGCGTAGGAGATGATGTTGAAGTCGTGCAGTCGGGCGACGTGGGCGAGCGGTGCCATGTAGATGTTAAACAGCGTTGGGCTGAGGGATGAGCCCTGGGGTATGCCGCAGATGATCTCAATGGCTTCGGAGCGGAAGGGGGGGAGGCGGACGCTCTGTGTTCTGCCGGAGAGGAAGGAGGTGGTCCAGTCCAGGGCCTTCTCTTGGATCCCGGCGTCATGGAGGCGTGTGCGTAGTGTGCGGTGGCAGACCATGTTGAAAGCGGCTGACTGGTCCAGGAGGATGAGGGCCGTGGTTTCTCCGTTGTGTAGCAGGGCCCTGATGACATCGGTGGCGGCGATTAGAGCAGTTTCGGTGCTGTGGTTGCTGCAGAACCCGGACTGGGACAGGTCCAGAATGCTGTTCTCCTCGAGGTAGAGGGTCAGTTGTTTGTTGACGGTCTTCTCGATGACCTTCGCCGGGAAGGGGAGCAGGGAGATGGGCTGGAGGTTCTTGAGGTCCTTGGGGTCCGCCTTGGGTTTCTTCAGTAAGGCGTTGATCTCGGCGTGCTTCCAGCTCTCCGGGACGGTTGCTGTCTCGAAGGAAATGTTGATGGCTTTCCGGAGATGGGGTGCGATGGCTGTGCTGGCTTTGTTGAAGATGTGGTGTGGGCATGGGTCTGACGGGGATCCGGAGTGGATGGTGTTCATGATTTTGATGGTGTCGTCTTCTTTTATGTTGGTCCAAGAGAGCAGGCGGTCGGTGCGGATGGTGGTCGTGGGGACCGGGGTCTCCGTGGTTGTCGGGGCGGTCGTGGCGTTGAAGGAGCACTAGTCCAGGTGTCACTTGAAGCCGTCACTGTCTCACACGAGAAGGAGCACTAGACCAGGTGTCACTTGAAGCCGTCACTGTCTCACACGAGAAGGAGCACTAGACCAGGTGTCACTTGAAGCCGTCACTGTCTCACACGAGAAGGAGCACTAGACCAGGTGTCACTTGAAGCCGTCACTGTCTCACACGAGAAGGAGCACTAGACCAGGTGTCACTTGAAGCCGTCACTGTCTCACACGAGAAGGAGCACAAGACCAGGTGTCACTTGAAGCCGTCACTGTCTCACACGAGAAGGAACACTAGACCAGGTGTCACTTGAAGCCGTCACTGTCTCACACGAGAAGGAGCACTAGACCAGGTGTCACTTGAAGCCGTCACTGTCTCACACGAGAAGGAGCACAAGTCCAGGTGTCACTTGAAGCGGTCACTGTCTCACACGAGAAGGAGCACAAGACCAGGTGTCACTTGAAGCCGTCACTGTCTCACACGAGAAGGGCACTAGTCCAGGTGTCACTTGAAGCCGTCACTGTCTCACACGAGAAGGAACACTAGACCAGGTGTCACTTGAAGCCGTCACTGTCTCACACGAGAAGGAGCACAAGTCCAGGTGTCACTTGAAGCGGTCACTGTCTCACACGAGAAGGAGCACAAGACCAGGTGTCACTTGAAGCTGTCATTGTCTCACAGGAACTAAAGCCATCACAGTCTCACGCGACAAGAGTTACAATTCCAGGTGTCACTTGGAGCCGTCACTTCCTCACACGGGAAGTATGGCTGCCTGGGTCTCACACGAGAAGGGTCACTAGTGCAGCTGTCACTTGAAGCCATCCCTGCCTGTCTCAAGTCGGTCACTGCCCGTGTAGCTGCGTTTAGCGACTACAGGAGCTTGAGAAGGAGCCATCATGTCTAACAGTCCTTCCACCGCCGGATCTCTCAGGAGCCCGCCGGGCTGCTCCACTCGCAAGGAAAGGCTTCATCTTCTAGGGAATCATTTATTTTATAAACCACTTAATAGTGGATTTTGCAAACAGGTAGATTACAAGGACTATGGGCCATATGCAAGAAAAGATTTAGCATTTCTTAACAGACCGAATCGCATTTCTGGTCTCTTAAATGCTAAATTGCCTTTTTGTATATATACTCGGTCAGGTAGGGAATCGGAAAATGCGATTTCTACCTAGTAGCAATCACATTTTGCGATTCTCTACATAGGAAATCACCAAGAGGGATTTCTTTTTGTGATTTCATAAGCACATGTACAAAGCATTTTCTGAATGCAAAATGGTCATTTAGGAAATGTTATTACCATCAACTCCAAGTCGATGGTAAACGATGTGCAATTTTTAAAATTCCACCCAAAATGTGTAGTGTGCACATGCCTCTAGGGCATTTGTGCGCTTTACATGTGCACCACTGTTTTTTGGGGGTGCATCAAGGGGGGCGCCTTAGGCCCATATGCATCCTTGGATTTGCATTTCCTAATTTGCAAAGTCCTATTAAGAAATTGCATATTTGGTCATGGAAAACCATTTGCAGCTATGGGGCCTTAGAGAACCATCATAGGAAGGAATGATTTTGCATTTCTTAATCCATCTCTGTAGGAATCGCAATGAGGAAATCTCTAATTTTGCACAATCCATTTTGCATTTCCTAAATAGCGATTTCTTGGGACTCGCCATTTAGGAAATGCAAAATGAAAATTTCGTACTTATGGCCCTATACGTCAGGATGGGTTTCAAACCAGTATAGCATTGACTTACAAAGGCGAATGGGAAGCTGTGACCTCACGGCCTGCTGCAGGGCAGGCTCTAGGCTCCATCCTTCCCTGGCCGACGAGGGGAGCTGTGACGCCAAGGCCCGATGCAGGGCCGACTCTGGGCTCCCTCCTTCCCTGGCCGAGGGATGGGAAGCTGTGACATCAAGACGCGCTACAGGGCCGGCTCTAGGCTCCCTCCTTCCCTGGCCGACGGATGGCAAGCTGTGACCTCAAAGCCCGCTGCAGGGCAGGCTCTGGGCTCCTTCCTTCCCTGGCCGAGGGATGGGAATCTGTGACATCAAGGTCCACTGCAGGGCCGGCTCTGGGCTCCCTCCTTCCCTGGCCGAGGGATGGGAATCTGTGACACCAAGACCCGCTGCAGGGCAGGCTCTGGGTCCCCTCCTTCCCTGGCCGAGGGATGGGAAGCTGTGACATCCAGGCCCGCAGTAGGGCAGGCTCTGGGACCTCTCCTTCCCTGGCCGAGGGATGAGAGTGACATCCAGGCCCGCTGCAGGGCGGGCTCTGGGACCCCTCCGTCCCTGTCTAGGGATGGGAAGCTGTGACATCCAGGCCCGCAGTAGGGCGGGCTCTGGGTCCCCTCCTTCCCTGGCCGACGGATGAGAAGCTGTGACAACTAGGCCTGCTGCAGGGCGGGCTTTGGGCTCCCTCCTTCCCTGGTCGACGGATGGGGAGCTGTGACATCAAGGCCCGCTGCAGGGCAGTCTCTGGGCTCCAGGCCCGGTTCTAGCGGGGGCCGGGTGGGTCAGGCCCACCCAAACATGAGCTTGGCCCTCGCAGTAAGGACGTGAAGGCCAGCAGAAAATGTGCAGTGTGATTTAAAGCGTTCCTCCGAACGCTGTTTTCCCTTCTATTCTAGAAGTTGCGTGATTGGGCCTGGACTCTTTCTCACAGCCATCCCCAATCACCCAACTCCTTTTAGAGAGGCGGGTTGTTGTGCAGGTGCAAAAGGGGCATGGTGAAGGGGACACATTCTTTATTTGGCACCGAGTAACTTTTGCCTGCTGTCCTGCTGCCTGAATATTTCCCTTTCTGTTCAGCGAGAAAATACATTTGTTTATTCTGATTCACCCTTCCTGACACCCAGCAGGTGCTTATCACATCAGGCTGTGACACAAAGTTTGACTAACAGAGTAGGTAAGAGAATGTGTTACTGTGAGAAGTTTGCCTAATATATGCTGTCCACTAGTTCTAGTGGGCACCTTGTACCAGTCCAATCAACCCCTTATGGTGATAGGTTAAAGACAACCTTTATTGAAAGCTATCCTAGTGGTAGCTATGGAGAGCAGCCTTCAGGCTAGGTCCCGAAGGAATGTAAAGCAGCTTGTTTTACCAGTCTATAATCTCTTGAATGATCAAATGAAAAGACAACCACACCAGGTATATATTTAAAATATATGTATTTAAGATAAAACACACCCCTCTAGTCTCTTTATGAGACTGGAGTTCGAAGTACTTAATTTACAAGTCATTATTCAACAGTAAAAGCACAAATACACGTTTGGGCCCTAGGGGCGTACCAGACCATATACCAATAAAGTGGTATAAGGACCACGACTGAGCTAGACACAAGGCCTAGAACCTGTAGAAGTGCTTGGACCACAAGGAACCACCCAAGGTAGTGACACAGGGGACCCACGAGGGACGCGTGCAGTGTGAAAACACAACCGCGAATCGCTGTTAACTTCTACGGGGAAAATCGCGGTTGGAAAATTACAAGTTAAGGACACTTAGAGGACGACTACAAGCAAACCCTTTTGGACTTAGAGGGGTCTAGGGCCAACACCCACGGGAGCACCGGAGTACTCGAGTTACCTCACCCAGGGAAGCCGGGTGCATAGGTGTCAAATGGTGTCGAGTCGCGGCGTCGTTTTCAGTAGAAGCTGGCAAAGAAGTGCTGCTGCCGTGAAGAGGAGAAGTGTCCGAAGAGATCCAAGCCTGGATCGAGGATGGAAGGAACCAGAAAGCAGAGGGGACAGAGTCTGGGTCACTTACCACTGACCAGGGGCACGATAGTCCAATGCCCACAGATGTCGGGTGCTTCAGGTGAGTTGACGGGTGTCTTGACTCTTCAGCCACGAGGTCCAGAAGGCATCGACGACGACCAGGAGCTGGATTCGAGCTGCCCCACGAAGTCTGTCGAGTGCTGCGGTGTCAGAATGGACCCAACAAGACTTGGCAACGGCAAGTCAAGTGGAAATAGAAGAAAGACGTCGGTGCAGATCAGCAAGGCCTGGGGGACTCACCCGGGGAGGGTAAGTCGGGGCACGTCTGGAGCAACCAGGAAAGCCCAATCAGAAGAGGAGTTGCCTTTGTGGGGACCCACTAGCCAACTCCTTGAGCAATCGCACTGGAAACTGGCCCACGGGTCACTTGTGGAGTGGAGGCCAGAGATCTTTGGTGCAGTCGGTACTCAAGGCTGGGGCTACTCGGAGCCCAAAGCACAACTTTGAGGAAGACCAGGAAGATGATGTACCAGCAAAAGTTCACGGGGTTCAGGGGTCACGGCTCCACATCACCCACAATAGCCACGGGCCTCAGCTTTGCTGTGGACTCAGGGTAGCCTTGGGGAAGTCTGGAAATCTACCTCTGATGCAAAGACTTTGGTGTCCGGCGGGAGCGTCAGAGTTGCAGACCGGAGAGTTGCTTCTTTGGTGCCTGCCAAGCAGGGGAGTCACTCTTTGACCCCAAGGGAGATTTCTGCAGTCTTGTAGTCGAAATAGAATGTCGAAGGTCCAGGATATATGTCGCAGAGTTTCGTCCAGGGAAATCTAAAGTCTCAAGGACTAGGTTCCTATACTTATACTAAGATAGGGGGTTGGACATACTCTAGGGACCCACCTATGGGAGGGTTTGGAAAGAGGGGTGGTTATGGTTACACCCATCTCCTTTGTCCAGTTTCACACCAGAGCAGGGGCAGGTAGCCCCTGCAACCGGTTTGAACTGGACTATGCACAGGAACACCAAGTGTGCCCCCAGTGCAGGCCTTCAAAGCACCAGAGAGTGCTGCTGCCCAGCCCCAATACACATCTGCCTGTCTGGGGAGATGGTTACCGCGAGGTTATAATGCACTTAAGAGTATATGGTCAGGCTGCACCACAAACAGCATCAGAGGAGGTACTCCGAACGCTGCAGAGGGGCTCTGCTCATGCAGGGGCACCCTCTCACATAAAACCCAAGCACTCTGCCTTCAGGATTGTCAAGGCCTGCCATAGGAGTGACTTATCAGTTTTATATGTGTGTGCAATGGTAGTGATATAGGTAGCCTATACCACTGTAAGGGGTGCAAGCACACCCTTACCCAGGCTGCAGTAGCAGGCCGGTGGTGTCATTTTGGAGTGCTTCCCAGGGGTGGCATAATACATGCTTCAGCCCCTGGTAGGCCTCTGAGGTACCTATGCCCTAGGTACATAGTATACCATATACTAGGGGCTTATAAGGCACTCCAGAATCCAATTAGAGGTGTACCTAATGTACATGGAAACCATTTGAGAGAGGAAGCAGCTAGGCTGGGGTCCTGATTAGCAGGGCCACAGCCAGACTAAGGTCGAAAAACAGTGAAACACCAGCAAAAAGTGGGGGTACCCATGTGAAGCAGATCCTACTCTCCTACAGTTACCCTTTTGTTTTTATTTTTTAAATCTGCACAGGCCCAACAAGACACATACTTTGTGGGTACATTCTTGGTGTATGCTCTATTTAAATTGTTTTTACAGTATCATGGCCATGGATGCTAGACAACAATAAAAATGTCCAGATAACTGGTGAATAATGATTCTGATAGGGAGCAATCCTTTGCCTGTTGGCAGTTTTGAAATGCAGATAAGCTGTATTTTATGTGGATAGCTCAGTGGGTTACTGCCTTTGACACAGAGATGCTTGTGTTACTTGCAGTTCAGAAGTTACAATCCTACATAGGATAGTGACCTATGAACTGTCATCTAAGAACTGCACACAAACATGAATGGTATAGTTACAACTTCCCCAGTCTTTCATTATTTTAATGTTGCTAAAAAGAGTTTGGGCCGATATACATTTTTAATGGTAAAGCCAACCCCCAACCATTGGGATATGCATTACATCCTGAGTTTGCGCTTCCGCAGTCCAAAACCTTTTAAAATATACTGCCCACCAGTATGGATGACGTGATTCCTACACCTTGTAATCCTCTTTGGCTTAGGTGACATTACCTATAGACTGATGTACATACTTGTATGATTCGTTGTCTCTGTATAATGTGTGCGTGGTGTAAAGTACTGACACCCTACATGGATAATAATCCACGTTTGTAAAGCGCGAACACTCACCTGTAAGGGTCTCTAGTCGCTGGTGGCCATCGGGAAGATTAAGCAAGCTATTGCCCAGAGTCACATGGTGCTGGGCTGATCTGCCACCGGCGCCGGGGATCGAACCGTGATCCCCAGATTCCGGAGTCAGTCGCCCTGGCCGCGGCGCCACACCTCTTCCCTCTAATATGATATGATAGCGCTATGCACCAAATGAGATGCACATGAAAGGGGGGCTACGGAGAGATGAGGGGCACTGGTGGAGGGTGGTAGTAATGGTATCTGCAGAGAAAGAGGTCATTGGTGGGTGACAAAAAGGACTTTTACACTATCGCTAAACCCGGCCCTGTCATGGCCTTTCGGTTTTATTTAATTAGCAGTCAGGTCATTAGGAAACTGTGGAACATACTTTAAAGTGTGTGCTAATTATATTTACTGCTATATGTAAAGTTTTAAGTTTGTAGGTGATTTTACTCATGTTCTTTACGGGAATGATGAAAGTGGAGCCCGATGGTGGCTGATAAGGGGCTGGGTCCAAGGTCAGCTGTGAGATAAGGTGCACAGGAGAGGGGTGGTAGAAAGGTGGATAATCGGGCCCGTTGGAATTGGAGGGTTTGCACTTAGGTCCAGACATTGCTCTTACTTTCGAATAACTCTCCACCTGCTCTGTATACACCCTGAATCGATCCGTTGTATCATGGTGACTGTTTGCAAGTAGATATGATGTAATCTAGGGTTGGTAGGCTACCACAAGAAGCGACGTATTGGACCCGCAGCGGCCCACTCAAATGCACCCTAGGCCCACCCAAATAAACATTCCTAGGGATGGGAAGCTGTGACATCCAGGCCTGCTGCAGGGCGGGCTCTGGGCTCCATCCTTCCCTGGCCGATGGATGGGAAGCTGTGACATCCAGGCCCGCTGCAGGACGGTCTCTGGGTCCCCTCCTTCCCTGGCTGATGGATGGGAGGCTGTGACATCCAGGCGCGCTGCAGGGCAGGCTCTGGGCTCCATCCTTCCCTGGTCGAGGGATGGGAAGCTGTGACCTCAAGGCCCGATGCAGGGCAGGCTCTGGGTCCCCTCCTTCCCTGGCCGAGGGATGGGAAGCTGTGACATCCAGGCCCGCTGCAGGCCAGGCTCTGTGGCCCCTCCTTCCCTGGCCGAGGGATGGGAAGCTGTGGCATCCAGGCCTGCTGCAGGGCCGGCTCTGGGCTCCCTCCTTCCCTGGTCGACGGATGGGAAGCTGTGACATCAAGGCCCGCAGCAGGACAGACTCTGGGTCCCCTCCTTCCCTGGCCGAGGGATGGGAAGCTGTGATATATAGACCTGCTGCAGGCCAGGCTCTGTGGCCCTCCTTCCCTGGCCGAGGGATGGGAAGCTGTGGCATCCAGGCCTGCTGCAGGGCCGGCTCTGGGCTCCCTCCTTCCCTGGTCGACGGATGGGAAGCTGTGACATCAAGGCCCGCAGCAGGGCAGACTCTGGGTCCCCTCCTTCCCTGGCCGAGGGATGGGAAGCTGTGATATATAGACCTGCTGCAGGCCAGGCTCTGTGGCCCCTCCTTCCCTGGCCGAAGGATGGGAAGCTGTGACATCCAGGCCTGCTGCAGGGCGGGTTCTGGGCCCCCTCCTTCCCAGGCCGAGCTCCCTTTTAAGAGGAGATTGATTCCCGGCAGGCACCGCCGCCTGTCCAAGTGCTTTGCATGTATGCAGCTTTACTGCCTGCTTTAATATGTATGCAAATGCGGCGCCGAGCTGCGCAGCCCGTCGGGGCAGATTTGCCCCCGCCCGCTCACGGCTGCCTTTAAACTCTGATGGATGGGGGGGGCGCCAGCGCCGAGAGCTCATCTGTGTAATTTATTCCGACGGGGCGGGGGCGGGGGCGCTCTGGATGGGAGGCAGCGGCTGCAGCAGGCAGGGATTTAAATATATGCAAAGTTGTTTGTGAGCGATGCCAGAGTGGCAGGCGCGCATTTAATATGCGGCTCGCTTTCACTGGCTCCCGCGTCGGGGAGATGGGAGGGCGCCTCTCTCCACGGGTGCTTGCTTCTAGGCGCTAGCGTCCACCCGAGCCTGTCAGGTCCGGAAGAAGACGCTCCATCGGCACGAATCCGCACCTCCAACGCGTGCTTTATATAGGACGAAGTACTTTATGCGGGAACAGTGTCCGTTTTTTTGACCTCACAATTCTATGTTCCTAACTATGCTGACCTCAACAATTCTGTGTTCCATGCTTAAAGAGACCCCAACTCCCCCCCCCCCCCCCCCACACTGGTAATAAAAGTAAATAAATACTGCCGGATCGTCTTAGAGTAAATAGATTCCTAATGTAACAATTGTGAACAGCAAAGTAATACAAATACTTAACAACAAGGGACTCGCACTGCCAAAAACTCACAAAACTCAGACAGCAACACTCTCTTGATTGCACGTTCAGAATAGCAATAAGAATGAGCATTCTAGGAAACAAACTTACATTTCAATTACAATCTTCATTGCTCCAGTGACCGGGATTGTCTTTGGTCCATCCTGGACTTGTCCTCAGCGTCGGGTCTCCTGAACCTCGATGGTCTTTGGTCCATCCCGGACTTGTCCTCAGCGTCGGGTCTCCTGAACCTCGATGGTCTTTGGTCCATCCCGGACTTGTCCTCAGCGTCGGGTCTCCTGAACCTCGATGGTCTTTGGTCCATCCTGGACTTGTCCTCAGCGGTCGGATCTCCTGAACCTCGATGGTCTTTGGTTCATCCCGGACTTGTCCTCAGCGTCGTGTCTCCTGAACCTCGATGGTCTTTGGTCCATCCCGGACTTGTCCTCAGCGTCGGGTCTCCTGAACCTCGATCGTCTTTGGTCCATCCCGGACTTGTCCTCAGCGGTCGGATCTCCTGAACCTCGATGGTCTTTGGTCCATCCCGGACTTGTCCTCAGCGTCGTGTCTCCTGAACCTCGATGGTCTTTGGTCCATCCCGGACTTGTCCTCAGCGTCGGGTCTCCTGAAGCTCGATGGTCTTTGGTCCATCCCGGACTTGTCCTCTGCGGTCGGATCTCCTGAACCTCAATGGTCTTTGGTCCATCCCGGACTTGTCATCAGCGTTGGATCTCCTGAACCTCGATGGTCTTTGGTCCATCCCGGACTTGTCCTCAGCATCGGGTCTCCTGAACCTCGATGGTCTTTGGTCCATCCCGGACTTGTCCTCAGCGGTCGGATCTCCTGAACCTCGATGGTCTTTGGTCCATCCCGGACTTGTCCTCAACGTCGGGTCTCCTGAACCTCGATGGTCTTTGGTCCATCCCAGACTTGTCCTCAGCGTCGGGTCTCCTGAACCTCGATGGTCTTTGGTCCATCCCGGACTTGTCCTCAGCGTCGGGTCTCCCGAACCTCTCCTCTGAGGGGACACCTCGGTCGTGTCTTAATATCTTCTGTCCAAGGTGCTCCAGACCCCCACTCCCCCCTTTCCTTCACCATTGTGCCTCCGCGAAGGAAACATTCTCCAAACTTCTCCTACGTTCAACCAACCCACATTTTCACATCTTTGACAATCTTGACCCGTCCCACAAATGCGGAAACACTTTTAGATTTGTCTCTATTTTTGTTATTTTTGCAACTGAATTGGTAACTGAGCTCATCTTTTGCACTCAGTCTTCGGGACGTTCACTCCTTTCAACCACAGCCACTCTTGCTTCCAAAATCAGGATTTCTTGCTGAGCACACGTGACTTGTGCAGCGACACCTGACCACGAATGAATACATTTTCAAGTATTTCAATCCACGTCTTTGCTAAATTCTTCAGCGCAGCTGCATCGTTCCTTATGTTTGCGCTGTGTCCTTGATATCTTGAAAGAAATGGACCAGGCTGATACAAGTTTCCCAAAATGCTTTTCTAACATTAAAGCAGTTTTATCATAAATGTCTTGGGTTTGCCTTCTCCATTTCCCAGTGAAATCTCATTGAAACTCCCATAAATATGGCAACTTTCAATCCTTAAATTTTGAATCAATACGCCTTGTGTTTTTGTTGTTTCCCCTCCAATGGCGGCCAGAGAAGACTTGAAAAGTTCATGGTTCACCCACTTCCGTACAGAAAAGGGGGTTTGAGACATTCTTGAAGCTGCCATGGTGTGCATGAATGTGTTCATTTAATCAAGATGAACTAATTAACTACTTCACGAACGTAAAATAAATGGATACAAAAACAAACTAACACAAAAACATTGAAAAATAGTCTAATAATTCACTGCTAAAAGTGCTTATGCGAATGGTTAGTGTGACTATAAAAGCCTTTTACCGCCTTCCAAACAAATAGATAACATTTGCATCTTTAGTATCTTTACTCCAGTGGACTTTCTCCTGTTCTTCAAAGGGGCCGACTTACATCTTGGCGGTATCGATACTCTGCTGCAGCACTGATGGAGTATCGATAATGCCAATATAAGGGTCCGCCCAGCAAATGTATGAGCAGGCTGACCTTAGGTTGCATCACGGTGGAGTCCACTCTGTCTCCACCGTGTCCAAACCCCACCGACGGCCCTACAGAGTCCTCACCGTGGGAGGCAGCCCTTTGATTCCGCCCGCCTCACTTCGATAGACGAAACAAGAGATGAGTTTTCACTTGCTGTCACTGCCCGGCAAACGCTGGCCGTAAGGGGCAGTGAAAACTACTAAATGCGCCCCTCGCCATGAGAAAGGACTCCCATGGCGAAGGGGTGCCTTTTATTTTTTATTTCCAAAAAGAAAATCCTGCTCTAAACTTTTGCTTTTGAAAATAAAAAAGTAAACAGATCGGTGCTGGACTCCGTCATGTTGAGGGAGCCCGGCATCAAAGACTGTAAACAGCATTGACAGGAGGTGATGTGACAGCGATTCCTATCAATGCTTTAGAAATGACCACCAGCTTGGCGCTCATTACTTAATGTGGCAGAGGGCACCTCCATCAGGGTGACACAGTAATCGGGCCCAAAGCCTCTCAGATGAATGCCCGATCATTACTTGGAGTTTGCTGTGTTTCGAGTGATTATTTAAAATGCTATTTCCTCCTCTATGTCCGCACGAGGTCATCACTTGACTAAATGTTTCTTTCAATATGGCCGCTAGCGTCTGATGTCATTACTCTAGTGTGTAACGGCGTCATGTTGTAGAGAGCCGTCAAAATAAACTACGCAGACCCCACCAAGGACCTCACCAACGACACAAACAACTTCAACAACTGGATCACCACCTGCACCAATACCCTTGCACCCCTGAAAAACACCAAACACCAAAAGATCCAACAAACAAGCTCGCTGGCACAATGCTGACTTCAGAGAATCCAAGAGAGTTTGCAAACAACTTGAAAAAAATGGAGAACCACCCGAGGAACCACTGCAAGAAACACCTACAAGGCCGGACTTAGATACTATCACCACCAAGTGAAAAAGACCACGAAAAAGACCCTGACCCTCACAATCGAATCTACCCCCTATAGCTGAAAGGAACTTTTTGACGTCATCTATGATTCACCAACCCAACAGCCACCACCAAGACCATCACCCCTACACAAGAACTCTGCAACAACCGCTCCAACTTATTTCACACAAAAATCACCAAGATCTACAGCAACTGCAAACACCAGCCAGCACCCCCATCGACCTTTCCAGCCTGCTAACCTCATCAACCAAAGACTACCAACTGAAGCATGAAACCCTCTATCCATCGAGGGCACTGCAGCAATAATGACGACAGTCCACTCAGGGCCGCCCACAGACCCCTGCCCCACCATATCTACAACATGGAGAGAGCCACGATCAGAGCTTCACTCACTTCCATGAACACCTCCCTCAACACAGCCACCTTCCCAGAGAGCTGGAAACACACCAAAGTCACCGCCCTCTTCAAAAAACCCAGTCGACCCCAAAGTACTCAACAACTACCAACCCATCTCGTTGCTCCCCTTTCCAGCTGAAGTCATCGAGAAGACCATCAACAGACAACTCTGTGACCACCTAGAATGCCATAACTTCCTGGGCAACTCGCAATCGGGATTGCGTAACAACCACAGCACAGAAACAGCCCTCACTGCTACCAAGCACAACATACACATCATCCTCGACCGTGGACAGACCACCACCTTCATCCTCATCGACCTCTCTGATTCCTTCAACACCACCTCCCACCACACACTCATCACCAGACTGCACACAGCGGTAATGCAAGGACCAGCTCCCAAATCGATAGCCTTCTTCCTTTCTGGAAGAACTCAATGAGTCCGGCTCATGCCGTTCACATCAAAAACACCATAACATCATCTGCGGAGTCACACATCATTACTAAGCCCCACACACATTTAAATATGTACATGACTCCTCTGGCTAGCATCATCAGATGCCACAGAATCAACATCATCGCCTACGCTGACGACACCCAGCTCATTTGTTTCCTCTAAAATGACACCATCACCACCAACACACATTTCAAACAGTGCACGAGCAGAGTGGCCAATTGGATGGAAGAAAACGGCCTCAAGCTCAACACGACACTAAAGTGCTGCTCTTTGGAAAGAAGAGCTTACCGTGGGACCACCCTGGTGGCCGCCAAACTTGGACCCACACCCACCCCAACCGACCAACCTGGATACCACCTCACCATGAAGTCCAGGGTCAATGCCCTCACCTCCTCATACCGCCACATCCTCCGCATGTTACATCAAATCTTTAAGTGGCTCCCAATGGACACCTGACGTACCATCATGCAGGCCCTAATCACAAGCAGATTGGACTACAGCAATGCATTCTACTTCAGCATCCTAACCCATCGCCTTCACAGACTTCAAACCATCCAAAACGCAGCTGCCAGATTTGTCCTTGACCTCCAGCGCAGAACCCACACTACTTGTCAGAGAGCTCCACTGGTTCCCTGTTCACAAGCGCTGCCAATTCAAACTTCTCCCACATGCAGTCAATTCACTCCACAACACAGAACCCACATACCTCAATCACTGCCTTCACTTCCACCAACTCACCAGACAAATACGCTCAGCATCATTCTCACTCGCACACACACCTCCCATCCACAGAAGTAGAACTGGAAGTCGATCATTCTACTACCAAGCCACCAAATCCTGGAACGACCTCCTTCAACACATCAGAGTCTCCTCCTCGTTTCTGGAATTCTGCAAGAAGTTGAAGACCTGGGGTCATATTTACAAAATAATGGCACGGCGCTGCAAGCCGTCTTGCTGTGCCGCGCTGCGTCATTAGGAAAGTGCAGGGATATGTTGTATTTACAAAAATACGATGCATCCGTGTGCTTTCCTCTGAGCTGGTGTGCAATAGGCTGCTTAGCGCCAATGCAGGCCCCCTTGCTCCACAGTGCAAGGGTGCCTGCGTTGCAGGGATGATTGTTTTTGTGCAGGAAGGGGCACCTTCCTGCACAAAAACAATCATTGATGGCGTTTTCCTCCTTCTATGTGTGCTGCATCAAAAAAAGTGACACCATGGTGGCGCAAGAGGCTTGTAAATATGCCCCCGGCTTTCCAATTAGTCTTCTTGTGGGACCACCAAGAGTGCCTGTACTCAGGCCCAGCTTCACCCCATGCCTACACTCACCTACTCAGAGCCTGACTACCCTTACGGGTGACAAGCGACGTTCTACAAATCCACCTCACATAAGATTACATTACAGAGAATAAACAGCGTGCACAAAGCTGCTGCGCGTCGGTTGCTTTGTTTGATTCCTTAACAACGGTCAGAAAAATATGTAATTTCCTCGTACAACCAAGACAGCCGAACAATAAATGTATTTAATTCTGTACCTTTGCTGTTATAAAGGTGCTGTGAAGTCCTGGCATTGTGATGGAAATGGTGCAGCCTGAGGTCTGTGATGGCCTGGATATAATGAAAAAGACGAGCGTGTTGGAGGCCGCCCTTGGGTGGCCATTAGCACGGGGTATGGATCGTGCCACCAGGCCCTGGCATGAGTGCCCTGCTTTACTGTCCGCTGATGACCCTCTCACCTTGGCTCATGGACGATCACCTCCACGGTGCCGGTCAGATGCAAGAGAGTTCACTCTTGGGGTGTCCGGGGTGGCGTTAGCATTGGCGCCCGGAAGGACTATCATTTTTGGCGCCCCCACACACCAGAGTCGTCTGCTCATATTCTCTCACTACCACTAGGCAAAAGTGCCCTTCCTCTCTCCAATCATAAGTTATTGCTAAACACAGCACTCCCGAGGTCAGCGGCCCCTCCACAGGTCAGCACCCAGTGCAGCTGCCCCGGTCGCACGGCCCCAGATAGAGCAGCAGGTGCAGAACTCCCCTTAAAATGACCCCCAAGGCCTAGTCACTCAAAGGGAACAGCTGCCTTTTATGTATGAAAGACATGGCAGTGCCCAAGAAGAAGGGGCCGTAGAAGCAACCACCTACCAAGGCTTCTAGGGGACATACACTCCAGCATAAATTCGGGCCTTTATGCAAACAGTATTTTAGCGGTTTACGATGTACTAAAGTGGATAAAACAAGAAAATTGTAAAAATGCACACCAAACCAAAATGTTTAAAAATCGCATAATAGGAAATCTTTTTTGTAATTTCTTAAATGCGATTTGTTGTGAATAGTTACAAAACAGCCACAGGCGGAAGGAAGAAATGGGCAACTGAACCTCACACTGGCTGCACTTTTACAATGGTGGCGAGGAGACCCACGGCGCAGAAGGAGAAGAAAGGAGCGGATTCTACTGAGCCAGGCTCGAGCAGGGGAAGGCAAAACAATAGGCATCCTGTCACAGAGAGGTGTGACCACCTCCCAGACAGGACGTAGCGTATTGGGCTGGGGTGGGGGCGCTTGCCAGTACCAACTGACTTCTTACAAACTCCAGTTTGAGCGAGTTCAGGAAGCCCTTGACTCCTGCTCTGGCATGAAACTGGACAAAGGACATGGGAGTATCCTACCCTCTGTCCAGCCCCTCCTCTGGAAGGGATCCTTGAATTGTCCAAACACTTTCTCTCAGGTACTTAACTGCTTACCTTTGGTTGGCTCTTCATATTTATCATGGGACAAGATTCAAACCCGAACCCACTTCAACTTAGATCATCTGGGCACCTGGGCTTTGCTGGACTTAGCTTGGAACCATGACAGCACTAAGGAAGCCTCCTGCTGCTCCTGGTCTTGCTGTTCTGCAAGTCTTCTTCGTTATCTGTGTCTGCGCTTTTTCAAGGACACCTGAAGTAATCTCCCTTGGAGTGAAGGAGTCACTCCCCTGCATCTGCAGGCACAGCAACGAAGCTCACCGGTCTGCTGCCTGCTCCTGACGTCCCGCGGACTTCAAAAGACTCAGCAACACAGGTGGTGGTTCTGTAACTCCCTCGAGGCCTGACCTATCCTCTCAGCAAGTTTTAGGCCAGTATCCCTCATTGAAACCACTGGAGCAGAACCCCTGTGCACCGCGTAGACGTGCTGTTGCCAAGGCTGTTTGGGTCTGTACGCCAGAGATCTTTGGGCTACATGAAGCTCCAGCATCTCTTACTGCCAAGATCTTCATCCTCACTGCATCCTCTGCACCGTCGGCCTGCATCTTTGGTGAGCTGCCAGAGGTCCTTGTGCAACTTCGTGCTTTTGTCCTGTAGGTTCTCTTGAGGGTCTTCGTTGGCTTCAGTGGGTTCCCTTGCTTGCTTGGGGCCTGCTCTGACTCTCCGGCAATTGGAGAGTCCCTTGGACCTTGCTGGTCCCAGCGTAACTCCTTTATTGTTTACGGTGTCTGTTGCTGCTGCCAAGGCTTGTTGGTGCTCCCGTCGGACACCGACACCCTGGTTCTCGACTTCCAACATGGGACAGCTCATGAACGGCTCCTGGTCTTCCACAGCGTCGCCTGGTCTTCACAACTGTAGCGACAAGGTCACCGTCATCACTTCTGCATCTTCCATCATCGGTCCTCCATTGTAAGTCCGCAGACCTTGGTCCCAGGACATCACTCTCCCCGGCAGCTCAGCGGTGCTCTGCGTTGCTTTTGCGTCCAGCCAGCCCTCCGTTGCAGGGTTCGAGCCTACCCTGATCTTTTTTTTCTCTTCCCAAGTGTTTGCCTAGATACTTGCCTGGTACTGTTTTGCGCGATTGTATTTTAATAGAATTGTGCCTGCTACTGTATAATTGTCTTTTACCCCTCGCTGTGTTTCTTGCTCCCCTTCCGCCCCGCTCCGGCCTCCCAGCTGCTCGTCCCTCCCCCCTCCCCTTCCACACCGCTCCCAACTCCCAGCTGCTCGTCCCTCCCCCTCCCCTTCAAATGCCGACAGCTGTGCAGTCGCGCCGCTGGTGTGCCGAAGGCGCGCCTAACGCAAGCCCGTCCGCGGCCGGACCGTGTCCAGTGCCAGACCCCCTGGCCCTCGTGACCTCCACAGGACCTGACGCTGCTATGATGCAAACACCCTCCACGCACTCAACAACGGCCAAAATTCCACCTGCCTCCAGGCCGCCCCGAGGATCACCCACAGACCCTTCACCTGCCGAAGCTGCAGTTTCACCAGCCAGCGCATACCAGCACGTCCTGCCCATCCCAACACTGCAGGCCACAACCATCTCAGCTGCATACTGCTCAACACCCGCTCAGTCCACAATCACGCCGTCGAACTCTGGGACCTGCTCTACTCCTCCGCCCCGGACGTCGGCTTCCTGACGGAGACGTGGATGAACACCTCCTCGGCACCAGACATAGCCATAGCCATCCCTGACGGCTACAAGATCACACGCGGGGACCGGAACAACAACAAACCAGGAGGAGGAATTTCCATCATCCACAGGGACACCATCAGAATCTCAACCAGCACCGAAGACGCCCTCAGCATGGCCAAACACCTACACTTCCAGATCCACGTCAATAACACCACCCTCAGAGGAACCCTCGTCTACAGACCCCCGGGCCCCCGACCACAGTTCAGCGACTCAATCGCCGACCTCATCAGCACACATGCCATCCCCTCCACAGACTACATCCTTCTAAGAGACCTGAACTTCCACCTCGAGAACCCCAATGACAACAACTCCACAACACTGATCGCCAACCTCGGACTCAAACAACTCGTCACGACACCCACCCATTCCGCTGGACACTCGACCCCATCTTCTCCGCCAGTAACCACGTCACCTTCAGCCACACCACCAAACTTCACTGGACCGACCACCACTGCATCCACTTCTCCTTCGAGAAACACACCGCAACGTATCCCACACTGCAGCTAGAAAAAAGTCACCGAAGACCAGCTCATCACCACACTCGCCCGAGACCCTCCACCCGAGCCCTCCGGGACCGAAGCAGCAGCCCACAACTTCAGACAATGGATCGACGACTGCGCCAACACCCTCACCCCAATCAGGAAACCCTCCAACAGGCGCACCGACACGAGAGCCATCTGGTTCAACGATGACCTCCAGAACTCCAAGCATACCTGCAGAAGACTCGAGAAGCAATGGCGCAAGGATCAGACACCAGACGACCATGCAACCCTCATGAACGCCAGACGCAGACACCACCAGCTCATCAGATCCGCCAAAAGAACCTCTTTCAAGGAACGCATCGACAACTACACACACAACAGCAAAGGGCTCTTCCACATCGTGAAAGAACTTGCCACCCCCAGCTCCAGCTCCAATGACATATCGCCGTCACAAGAACTCTGCGACTCCCTGGCTACCTTCTTCCACGCAAGATCGCAGACATCCACAACAGCTTCGATACCCAGACGCCGCTGACAGACGCCGACACCCCAGAATCAACACCCACCAAACGCACCGAGCTTCTGATCTCCTGGAACAACGTCAACGACAAAGATACCACAAAAATCACCTTCCGACCCCTGCCCCCACCACATCTTCAACAAGGCAAGCTCCATCATTGCACCCCAACTCCGAAAGATCATTGACAGCTCCTTTGAGAACGCTACCTTCCCAGAGAGCTGGAAACACGCCGAGATCAACGACTTCCTCAAGAAACCCATGGTGGACCCAAAGGACCTCAAGAACTTCCGACCCATCTCCCTGCTCCCGTTCCCGGCAAAAGTCATTGAGAAGACCACCAACAGACAACTGATCCTCTTCCTGGAGGAGAACAACGTCCTGGACTCCTCCCAATATGGCTTCCACAGCAACCACAGCACTGAGACCGCCCTCATCGCCACCACTGACGACATCAGGACCATACTGGACAAGGGCGAAACCACGGCCCTCATCCTCCTGTACCTCTCGGCCAACCTTCGACACCGTCTGCCACCACACCCTGCACAAACGCCTCCACGACGCAGGGATCTGAGGTAAAACCCTGGACTGGATCACCTCCTTCCTCACCGGCCGAACCCAGAGAGTCCGCCGCCCCCCATTCCGATCCGAAGCCACCACGATCACCTGCGGCGTACCCCAAGGAACATCCCTCAGCCCGACCCTTTTTAACATCTACATGGCACCGCTCGCCAACATCGTCCGAGCACACCACCTCAACATCGTCTCGTACGCCGACGACATGCAGCTGATCCTCTCCCTCCCCAAAGACCCGGCCATTGCCAAATCCAACCTCCACGAGGGAATGAAGGCTGTCGCAGAGTGAATGAAGACCAGCTGCCTGAAACTGAACTCAGACAAAACCGAGGTCCTCATCCTCGGCTCCACCCCCTCCGCATGGGACAACTCCTGGTGGCCGACCTCGCTGGGAGCTGCCCCAACACCCACAAACCACGCACGCAATCTGGGGTTCATCCTGGTCTCAACGCTTGCCATGACCCAGCAAGTCAACACTGTTTCCTCCTCTTGCTTCAACACCCTCCGAATGCTCTGCAAGATCTACAGATGGATCCCCACCAAAACCAGGAGAACGGTCACCCAAGCACTCGTCAGCAGCAGGCTGGACTACGGCAATGCCCTCTACGCAGGAACCACGACTACACTCCAGAAGAGACTCCAGCGCATACAGAACGCCTCCCCAAGCTTCATACTCGGACTCCCTCGCCACAGCCACATCACCACCCACCTAAGAGACCTGCCTTTGGCTCCCGGTCAACAAGAGGATCACTCAAACTCCTAACCCACGCTCACAAAGCACTCCACTACACCGGACCAGCATACCTCAACGAACGACTGTCCTTCTACACCCCGAACCGCCAGCTGCGCTCCACCGACCTCGCCCTCGCCACCGTCCCACGCATCCACAGAACGACCACAGGTGGCAGATCTTTCTCCCACCTCGCCGCAAAGATATGGAATACCCTCCCCGCCCACCTACATCAGACCCAGGACCTGCTGACCTTCAGGAGACACCCCAAGACCTGGCTGTTCGACCAGTAGCTGCCTCCCCAACCCCACCCCTTAGCGCCTTGAGACCCTCACGGGTGAGTAGCGTGCTCTACAAATGTCTGATTGATTGATTTAGTGTGGTCTACGCGGTTTCTCAGCAAGATCTCTGCCAAGATCTTCACTAAGATCTCCAATTAAGCAATATATCCACTAAGCTCTCCAATTCAGCAAGATCGCCACTAAGATTTCCAAATCAGAAAGATCTCCACCAAGATCTCCACTAAGATCTCCAATTCAGCTAGATCTCAACTAAGATCTCCGCTACGACCACCAGTTCAGTAAGATCTTCACTAAGATTTGCAATTCAGCAAGATCTCCACTAATATTTCCAATAAGATCTTCAGATCAGCAACATATCCACTAGCATCTCCACTAAGATCTCCAATTCAGCAAGATCTCAACTAAGATCTCCGCCACGACCTCCGGTTCAGTAAGATCTTCACTAAGATTTGCAATTCAGCAAGATCTCCTCTAAGAATTCTGTTAGAAATTGTATTTTTGGTCAGATAGGGCATGTGCCAAAGTAGGGCAGAAACAACCACTCTAGTCAGGATAAGGGAGTTACACTCCTAAAATAACCCCTGCTCACCCCCTTGGTAGCTTGGCACGAGCTTATCTTAGAGGCAGTGCGTAAAGCATTTGCACATAACCAACAGTAATACAGTGTAAGCACTACAAAAGGACATGACACCAGTTAAGAAAAATAGCCAATATTTTTATATACTTAAGACAAGACCAAAAACGATAAAAATCCACACTACAGTACTTAACAAATCTTCGGATATCAAAATTTTTTGAAAAATTGTTGCTTGATGTCGATAGCTCCGGCGTCGTGAGCAAACAAATCCAAACAGTTCTGGCTGACCACGGCGTCACGGTCCAGCTATGGTGTCGGAAAGACCCGTAAACAGTACCTTTTAGAAATGCAGGGCGTCAGCGACCTCTCGTTGAGCTTCCGAAAGCACGGCGTCCGCAGGCGTGAGTTTCGGAGGTTGGTGCAGGAATCGTCGGGGACCTCAAAGTCACACGTGTTGCAGATCGATCTCCTCTCTGTTGAAGTCAGGAGCGCTGGCGTCGGCAGCCGTTGGGTGCTGCGGTGCGAAGTGCAGCAGTGTGGTGTGCGGTGCCCGCAGGTCGCGGTGTGAGCAGGGGCTCAGTGGCGGTGTCAGATGGCGCCGTCGGTGAGACCAGGGTCGCGGTGCAAAGTTAATGCGGTGCAAAGTTAATGCGGTGCAGGCAGGTCGCGGTGGAAGCAGCGGCGTCGTCGTTGCTGAAGCGCTGTCGTCGGCTGACGAACTGGAGTCGATTACGCCTGCATCGGTAGGCGAAGGCTGCGGTGCGGGATGAGAGCAGTGGGTCATGTAACTTTACAAGCGGTGCCCTCGAACCACGGTGCAAGCAGTGGCATAGATTTCGGCGTGGAACGTCGTTGTCGGGGATACCAAGGCATCGTTGTAAAGGGAGGCGGTGCGGAGTACGGTGCCCACAGGTCACGGTGTGAGCAGCGGCTCGTGGGCGGACATCAGCAGGTGTCGTCGGTAAGACCAGGGATGCGGTGCAGCGTTGTGGCAGTGCCCTCTGCAGTGCCTTTAGGACACGGAGTCGGCAGCGGCGTCGTAGACGTTGTCGGGTTGCTTTTCTTCTGTTGCAGCACAAAACACACAGTCCCCAGTGCTGAGGGCAGAAGAGCTCAAAGTCTTTGCTGTTCCTGAGACTTCTCTGAACAGGAGGCAAGCTCTACCTCAAGCCCTTGGAGAAACTCACAAAGTAGATTGCAGAAAGTTCAGTCCGGTCCTTTCACTGCCCAAGACAGAAGCAGCCACTGCAGGCCAAGACAGCAAAGCACACAGCAAAGTGGTAGTTCCTCCTCACAGCTTCTCTGGCTCTTCTTGGCAATCTTCTTGGTCCAAAAGAGTTCTAAAGTTCAGGGGTCTGTGCCCCAATATTTATATCCCAAAATCCTTTGATCTCTCAGACAGAGAGTGTCTGTGCCCAGCCAGAACTAGTTCTGCCTTCTCTGGTGTGACTTCCTGGCAGGAGGTGGAGACGGCATGGTTAGAGGCAGACCAGGCCCTTTGAGGTGCAAGGAAATCTGCTCCCCCATCCCCAATTGCAGCCCAGGCCTATTCAGCCCTTTCCTGACCCACCTAGACTATCTGGAGCCACTCCTGATCCCCAGCCTTCTGTCATCCAAACCCCAGACAGGCAATCCACATTCCAGCAGAGGCACACGGGATGACTGAGCAAGAAAATACCTACTTTCTAAAAGTGGTATTTTCAAACACAGAATGTAAAAGTCACCTTCACGAAAAGATGCATCTTTAGATTCTGAGTTCAGGCATACTAAACTTTATTTTCCTACCTAATTCCCTGTGCCAGTTATGTTTATAAGATGTTATAAACAAACTCCACATTCTGTACTAGGGGGAACAGGTAACCTTGCAATGGCGAAAAACGTAATTGGCCGTAATTCGCTATCAGGACATGCCACACACACCAGAACATGTCCTACCTTTCACATACACTGTACCCGGCCCAAAGGGGTACCTTGGGCCTACCTTAGGGGTGGCTGACATGTAAGAAAAGGGAAGGTGAGTGACTGGCAAGTGGGTGCACTGGCCAAGTTGACATGGCAGTTGCAAACTGTGCGCAGACTCTGCAATGGTGGGTCTGAGTTACCTTTTCAGGGCTACTCAAGTGGGTGGCACAATCAGTGCTGCAGACCCACTAGTAGCATTTGATTCACAGGCCCTGGCACACTTAGTGCACTTTAGTAGGGACTAACAAGTAAATCAAATATCCAATCATGGAAACACCAATCCACAACACAGTTTACCACAGGAGCACTTGCACTATACCATTGATCAGCAGTGAGAAAAGTGCACAGACACACTACGCCAGCAAAAACAGAGTCAAAACCGGGAGGTCAGAAAGCAAAAACTCAGGGGAAACACGCCAAAAGAGACAAGTCTAACAATTTCTAATTCAGAAAGATATCCACTAAGATCTCCAATTCAACATGCTCTCCCCTAAGATCTCTCCTAAGTTTTCCAATTCAGCAAGATCTCCCTAAGATCTCCAATTCAACAATATCTCCACTAAGATCCCCAATTCAGCAAGATCTCCACCAAGATCTCAACTTCAGCAAGATCTCTGCTAAGATGTCCACTACGATCTCCAGTTCAGCAACATCTCCACTAAGATCTCCAATTCAGCAAGATCTCCGCTAAGATCTCTGCTAAGAACTCCAGTTCAGGAGGATCTTCACTAAGATCTGTAATTCAGCAAGATTCCCACTAAAATCTCCAATTCAACAAGATCTCCAATAATATCTCCAAATCAGCAAGATCTCCAGTAAGATCACACTAAGATCTCAAATTCAGCAAGATCACCATTAAGATCTCCAATTCAGAAAGATCTCCACTAAGATCTCCAATTCCGCAAGATCTCCACTAAGATTTCCACTAAGTTCTCCAATTTAGCAAGATTTCTGCTAAGGTCTCCACTAAGATCTCCAATTCAGCAAAATCTCCAATAAGTTCTCCTATTTTGCACGATATCTGCTAAGATGTCCACTAAGATCTCCAGCTCATCGATATGTCCACTAAGATCTCCCAGTTCTGCAAGATCTCCACCAAGATCTCAAATTCAGCAAGATCTCTGCTAAGATGCCCACTAAGAGCTCCAGTTCAGCAAGAGCTCCACTAAGATCTCCAATTCAGCAGGATCTCCACTAAGATCCCTGCTAAAACCTTCAGTTCAGTAAGATCTTCACTAAGATCTGCAATTCAGCAAGATCTCCACTAAAATCTCCAATTCAACAAGATCTCCACTAATATCTAAAAAAATAAGCAAGATCATCATTAAGATCACACTAAGATCTCCAATTCAGAAAGATCTCCACTAAGATCTCCAATTCAGCATGATCTCCACCAAGATCTCAAATTTAGCAAGATCTCTGCTACGATGTCCACTAAAATCTCCAATTTAGGAAGATCTCCACTTAGATCACACTAAGATCTCCAATTCAGCAAGATCTCCACTAAGAATTCCACTAAGATCCCCAATTCAGCAAGATCTCCGCTAAGTTCTCCAATTTAGCAAGATATCTGCTAAGGTCTCCACCAAGATCTCACATTTAGGAAGATCTCCACTAAGATCACACTAAGATCTACAATTCAGGAAGATCACCATTAAGATCTCCAATTCAGAAAGATCTCCACTAAGATCTCCAATTCAGCAAGATCTCTACTAGGATTTCCACTAAGATTCCCAATTCAGCAAGATCTCCACCAAGATCTCAAATTCACCAAGATCTCTGCTAAGATGTCCACTAAGATCTCCAGTTCAGCATTACCTTCACTAAGATCTCCAATTCAGCAAGATTTCTACTAAGACCTCTGCAAAGACCTCCAGTTCAGTAAGATTTTCACTAATATCTGCAATTCAGCAAGATCTCCACTAAAATCTTCAATTCAACAAGATCTCCACTAATATCTCCAAATCAACAAGATCTCTACTAAGATCACATTATGATCTCCAATTCAGGAAGATCACCATTAAGATCTCCAATTCAGAAAGATCTCCACGAAGATCTCCAAACCAGCAAGATCTCCACTAAGATTTCCACTCAGTTCTCCAATTCAGCAAGATCTCCAATAAGTTCTCCAATTTTGCAAGATATCTGCTAGGATGTCCACTAAGATCTCCAGTTCAGCAATATCTCCACTAAGATCTCAAATTCAGCAAGATCTCTGCTAAGATGCCCACTAAGATCTCCAGTTCAGCAAGATCTCCACTATGATCTCCAATTCAGCAGGATCTCCACTAAGATACCTGCTAAGACCTTCAGTTCAGTAAGATCTTCACTAAGATCTGCAATTAAGCAAGGTCTCCACTAAAATCTCCAATTTGACAAGAGCTCCACTAATATCTCCAAATAAGCAAGATCTTCATGTCCACTAAGAGCTCCAATTTAGGAAGATCTCCACTAAGATTACACTAGATCTCCAATTCAGCAAGATCACCATTAAGATCTCCAATTCAGAAAGATCTCCACTAAGATCTCCAATTCAGCAAGATCTCCACTAAGAATTCCACTAAGATCCCCAATTCAGCAAGATCTCCGCTAAGTTCTCCAATTTAGCAAGATATCTGCTAAGGGCTCCACCAAGATTTCAAATTTAGGAAGATCTCCAGTAAGATCACACTACGATCTCCAATTCAGGAAGATCACCCTGAAGATCTTCAATTCAGAAAGATCTCCACTAAGATCCCCAATTCAGCAAGATCGCCACTAAGATCTCCACCAAGATTTCCAGTTCAGCACTGTTGAATTTCCATTTGTAGCTTTTTTCAGCTATCCTCCTGGTAGTCCTGACATGACATTTTCAAATGTGCTGAAGGTTAATGCAGGAACACTACAAGACAGGACCCCTTCAGAAACAATACACACTGAGCAGTGTGTTTTTGTCATCACAGACTGCCAGTGAGACATTCCCAATCGTAAATTATGCGTCATTTAATTGCGCTCATAATGATTTATTATTGCACACCAAGACTTCTTAGTACATAATCGATATCAATTCATTTTTTTCAAGTCACAATTTTTCGCTAATTCTGAATAGTGATTTTTCATTTTTGTACGAGGCCTCAGATGATGCGCAGAGTAAGCCAGAGCGGCAACAAAAGACAGAAATATTACACAATTAAAACAATTCTGGTTGTTTTCTTTTCAAAGGGTGTCGTGATGCTCAAGGGGTAGGCTGCCCCCCAGAGAGCAGACGCAGTCGCTGTGCCACGTATCTCTGGCATATAATGCTGCTTAAGTGTCAGAATCCTGGTCTTTGGTGCCCTAAAACCTTAAAACGCGCTGTAGGAAAGTGGGTTATTATTTAGGGTGAATAAGGCCACCAGCTGCTAGATGTAATACAAGTTAAATAAAATAAACTTGTGCTCAATCCCTGGTGATACAAGCCAGTCAGGCTTAAATCAAAGCACAACAGATTCAGGCTGAAATCTTGTTGGTGTAATGTCCTCCATTGTTGTAGGTGGGGTTCCAGGGCTGCCATCTCCTCGTGTGCGGCCTGTATCACTCCTTCCGGCTGTCAGTCCTTCTTTGGTGCTCGACTGCAGGTTGTACCACCTTTGTCGGCATTCCTCTGTGGTTCTCTGTGCGCATTTATGTGCTCATGTATTCTGGCCTGCATGATTTTTTTGTGGCTTCTGGGACATTGTAAGAAGATTTTCCACACAGTTATTCATCTCTGCCACCCATTGCTCAATACACAGTAGATGAAGTCACACAAAACACAATAAAATTCGACAATGGATTTTAAAACAAAGAACACGTTTATGAGTGAGATAAGACCCAAAAATCTAATAAGGGGAACCTGAGATATGAATTTTTAAAGATTTAAGTGAAAATAGCTCTAAAAAGCACAATGCGGCAATGATAGCCTATGGATACGAATGACTGGGACCTAGGCGTGATTTAAAGCCAACCACGATGGAGCTCTGGCCGGATAGAACAAGTGGATTGGTCCCAATGTAGGTCTGGAAGTCCAAACGCAAAAGGGACTTTTTAGAAGAAAAATCCTAGAGAGGGCTGTTGCTGAAATTGTACCAGCCACCGTGGAACCAATGGACAGATACTTGAAGCAGGTTGGAACTTCTGGAGCTATGGAGTTTTGAAAATGTCTTGCTGTAAAATTTCTGAGTCCCAACGCAGAATTGGAGCTGCTTGGAGCCTTGACCGGGATAAAGCTGAAATTCAAACTGTTGCCATGGAGCGGCCGGTCGAATATTTTTGTCTGCAGGTCCCCCTGAAGCTCCGGAGGAAACATTTTTCAGAGTTTCTAAACTTTATTGTGGTGCCTAAACAAAAACAGGAGTGCACTTATAATGCCCCCAGGACCTCAGGGGAGGGCCCATAGAGTCTCTGTGGGAGTCAGGCAGAGGCCCACAGCAAACAGCAGTCAAGGTCCAGTTGCCACTGGTCAGCTGGGCATTTCTAGGAAAAAGCCTATTGCAGCTTGCTGTGTCCCTATAGTCGCACATGAGGTCAGCCAACTGACGGTTGGAGTACAAGAGGAAGCAGGTCCAGTCTTCCAGAGCACCTCTCAGGTCACAGACAGCAGGTCCGTCCTCTTCTGATCTTTTGCAGGTCCAAAAAGTGTTCTGAGGAACGCTGGTTGAGGGTCTGGCTTTGAAAGGTTCACCAGCTTTGGGTGGGGTACACCCTAAGACATTCCTAATCCCTGTCTGATCAATGGAGTAAATGTTCCCATGCCTGGCCTACCTACTTTGCTAGTAGTTCCTGTTTGTCATCCTGCAAACAATCCCACAGTGCACTCTATTCCCAAAATTCAAGATGGGGAAACCCTTCTCCCCTTTTAGAGAATCTTTGTGCCCAAGGGCGCAGCCAACCACCCCACTATACCAGCTTAAGGGGGGGTGGTGCTACTGGAGCAGATTGCATTGTTTTATGGCCCTTCTTAACATTTAACTTTGGCTCGCAGGTCGTTGCAAGTTAGAAGTTAAAACTAATAAATTCCACAAGAATAAACTATGATAACAGCTGTGGGGTGGGGACAAAAAAAACAAGCATTTGCAATGCAACAGGTCTCGCATTTACCCGAGTGAGCTATTGGCATTGCAAATGACAATGCCTTTTATTTAAGTTTTTGTTTTTGAAACATAAATAAAACGCAGTGTAATTTACAACGCTTATTGCTTAAACTCACGTAAATGCGAGACCTATTGCATTGCAAATACTTGTTTATTAATGCATTTGGACGGGCTGGTGGGAACACAGAGAGGGAGGGGGTCAATCTCCTCAGACATATGTCACGGTATTGTGTCTTACTCGCTTAAATACTGAGACCGTGTTGCTTTTTTCTACTCTGTTGAACTAAATTTGTGCATTTCACAGTGTCCTGCGGTACACATGGCTCCCCCAGCATTCTTACCTTCATACTGCAAGTCGAACAAAACAAGCAGGAAGGGAAAGAAGGAGAGAATTCAGTTGGCGCAGGTGCTGGGAGACACCATACTGCTGTTGTCTGCAGTCACCGACCCCGATCTTCCATCCTTTTTATTGAGTGCTCTGAAATTGTCACGACCACGCGCCTAGACTTCCTACCCACCTGTGCTGAAACTACCTTAAAACTCGACAGAAACTGCAGTTGAAGAACAGTACATCTTGTGAAATGCAGACGTGTTTTCTTGTAGCGCAAGCACATGGTGTGTAACTCAGCCAGCCTTACATGTAAGAAAATGCAAGAAAGTTAATAGGGTGTAAAACAGACGTGCTTGCCTGCATTGGAAGCACCACTTGTGCCGCACAAGCATTTCCCTAGCAGCTCGCTAATGTGTAATTGTGTTTAGGTTCACTTGTGTAAAATATACCTGCTTCGTGCAGCAGGAGAGCTCTTGTGTAAAACTGTCTGTTTCACATTATGTGCAGGGAGTCCTATACAGGGCAGTCAGTGCCTGCTACCTCGTTGGTGCTGGGATTCAGGCGTCTCCTGCCTGAGGTCCAGAGTGGCGCATCGCGTGCACCCCCCTCTGACCAGTCTGTAGGGGACTGGCGCTGAGTGCAGTATATGATTCAAGTGGGCAGGGCTGGGATTAACCTGTCACTGCCCTCACCTAGTTAAAGGACTCGCCTGCCTCCACCTCCCCCCGTCCGTGCAAGAAGAGTGCGTGTCGGCTCGTCCGTGTGAAGGGGGAGGCGTTCGTCATCTGAGCGAGGGATATCTCTGCTGTTAGACATAAGTCAATGTCTGCCCTAGTGCTTGTGTTTCTGGCCACGTAGCATAAATTATTTCTGTGCAGAACAAACACGTTGCGTGTGCACGGAAAGTCCAGCTTGTCTGACACAGACTATAATGTATTTAGTGAAAGCACTTTTTATTTACTACAGGCATTTCTCGTGTGTAGGGAAGGCTTTGTGATGTGTGACGTGCGCCTTTCTGTGGGACAAACTCATCTTGTCTAAAATAGACCTGGCTCGCGTGCCTGGAAAGTGTCACTAGCCTTCAGTAAACAGTAACGTCCTCGGGCACTGTTTTACACTGCATTTGTGTAAAACAGTGTGCCTCGGACGAGGAGACACCCCCTTTTGTACTTGAAAAACCACGGGCTTGCATGTGAGAAAATTCACGAGAAGGAAGACTTCTGCGCAGCACTGAGGTGTTCATAAGAAAAGGCAAGCGCTCGCTTTGGCTGGTCAGCGTTTAGCATAAACGGTGACGCCAGCCAATGGAAAAGAGGGGCGGGGCTTAATGCCCTTTACACAAAATACCCAAAATCACTAAATCTCGCCAGCGAGACTGCGCATGTGCGCAGCCTACACCAGGCGAGACCTAAATACCTAAAAACAGCCTAAAACGGTGACAGAAAGACAAACTGATAAAATGCCAAAAGAAAATTAAAAGTTAGAGGCCAATGGAGTGAAACAGCTGAAAGGAAAGCAAGTAAATTGCAAATAATGAAGGAAATAAAAAGGGAGCACAAAGGAAAGAGGGTACAAATGGACATAGAAAATAAGGAAAAAAGGTGTAAAAGAAGAAAAGGAAGAAAAGAAAAAAGAAAGGGTAGAAAGAAGAAAAGGAAAGATCAAAGAAATAAAAAAGGAAAAAGGAAAGGAAAAAAGAAGGAAAGTAGTAAAATGTAATGAAAGAACAAATAGGAAATGTATGTGAAATAAAAGCATTAACGAATTGGAGGAGTGCAAAAACAAACAAATGCAAGGAAGGTGTGAAAGCATACCAGAACCATTATAACAATAAACGGACATAGAGAAGGGTAGAAAGCTAGAAAGAAGGACCGATGGATTGAGAGAATCATAGACAGATGGAAAGAAAGAATGAGGTACACATAAAAGCTCTTTTAAAATGTTTTCTCGTACATTCACAAAGGGAAGGGGTCCCCTAGGGATCCCTTTTTCTTTGCGAATGGGTTACCGCCAACTTCAAGTTGGTGGTAAAATACAAATGTTTTGTGACCACATTTTGGTCGCAAAACTTTCTAACATACCACTGCGAGCCCTTAACACGCCCCTTCCTAATACCGAATCGCCAACCCATTTTACGACTCGGTAATAGGTTACTGAATCACAAAATGGGCCTTTGTGCATAGGAAAATACTTTTTTCAGGTCACAAATGGCCCGAGTCTGTGAATCGTGCTGTTTGCGACATGATAAAAGCTACGTGCCTGTGGCCCTAAATTATGATACCTTTTATTGAAAATCAAAAAAAAAAAATTATGATGTTACCTTTGGACACCAGTAAATGATTTGAGTATTCGATTGTCTTTGCCACATAACTGCCTTGTTGGCACCTTTGCTCACTTTCTCTCAGTTTACAAGTGGCATCTAACTTTCCATACCGGGGGTGTCTTTCTGCACCATATAATCTGGCTTTATTAGTTAAACGTCACAATCCGGCTGTAAGCCACTGTTGACATGTTTTAGAGGTCAGAGCCCATACACTGGGCACTGGATAGCAGGGTCCCAGTGTTAGAGTCAAGATAACCATCAGGTGAGACCCCAAAAATGTAATAGGCGAGTGACCACCCCATAGAGGGTTACTTTGCAACACCCTCCTACAGTGCCCCAAAGCTAGAAGCTCGCCATCAATACGATGAAAGCAAGTGTACCTCCCTCAGCTTCACGAGACCTCAAATCTGGCCTCGATGCCTGAAACTGCAAACCTCGCCCTCAGTGCCCTGAAATCACAGGAAAGCCGCATTATGAAAACTATCTTTTATACCTCTATGAGTGAGACGGATTGTGTCAAATGTATGGGTGCACTCCCCGGAAAGGACTGCAAGCACACTCTTCCTGTGATAACATGTGTGCCTCGTTATCTAGGGCACCCCAGTTATGACCTAAGACTGGGAGTGAGTTTCAGGGCCACCTGTCTGCACAATAGAAGGCTCTGAAGCACCTCTTCCATTGAGACTCAGCCCAGTGAGGATGGACACTACAGGCTTGAAGTGGGAGATCAGCCCCTTACTTATGCCATCTGGACCTGATGAATCCCTTTGGATTGATTCTGACCGGTTTGAAGGCTGCTGTCAGGTCCAATAAGACCAGTATCACTGCTTTATTAGCATCCAATGCCATTTTAATATGATCCGTAACCCCAATAAGGGTAGTCTCTGTGGAGTGGGTGGGTCTAAACTCAGACTGAGAGGGACCAAGAATGGCGTGTTTGTTGAGGTACTCCATTAACTGAGTGTTAATGTAACGCTCTGCCATCTTACTCATCAGTGGGAGGAGTGAAATGGGGCGGTATGCATGAGGCATGCAACTTGCGTCCCCCATTAGGAATCACTAACAGTGTCTCTGACAATGTTGTACATGGCATTTAGCGACTGGAAAATAGCAACTCGCAATTGAGCGCAATTTGCGAGTTGCTAAATGCCCCGGTCGTACATCTGGCCCTAAGTGCCAATGCTGAGCACCGAAAACCACAGGCTCAAATTAAGCACTGCTGTAACCATTATCACACAGGACCCTTCTGAATGTGGGAGGGTTGTTACCGGTCTGTAGAAATGGCATGCTAAGGGTCAGGAGGCTCCTCCAGTAAAGGCAGCAAATATCCAGAAAGCCTGAATGAAGCGCAACTCAACCAGGGTGAGCGAGAAGCCCTTCTGGGCGTGAGGAGGAACGGTCGGCCACCAAAACGCCCAGATCAACCCACAACTCCTCGATGACTTGGAACGGCGGAGCCATGACAACTCCTCAAAGCACAGCACACATCGATGAGTGCGCAGCAGCAACACAGACAGCTTGGTGCCTGAAACACAGCCCATCCCGGAGAACTTCCCACGCCGCCTGATCTACCTGTGCGCGGGGTACTTCCCACGCCGCCTGATCCACCAGCGCGCGGGGTACTTCCCACACCGCCTGATCCACCTGCGCGCGGGGTACTTCCCACGCCGCCTGATCCACCTGTGCGCGGGGTACTTCCCACGCCGCCTGATCCACCTGTGCGCGGGGTACTTCCAACGCCGCCTGATCCACCTGCGCGCGGGGTACTTCCAACACCGCCTGATCCACCTGCGCGCGGGGTACTTCCAACGCCGCCTGATCCACCTGCGCGCGGGGTACTTCCAACGCCGCCTGATCCACCTGCGCGCGGGGTACTTCCAACACCACCTGATCCACCTGCGCGCGGGGTACTTCCAACGCCGCCTGATCCACCTGCGCGCGGGGTACTTCCAACGCCGCCTGATCCACCTGCGCGCGGGGTACTTCCAACACCGCCTGATCCACCTGCGCGCGGGGTACTTCCCACGCCGCCTGATCCACCTGTGCGCGGGGTACTTCCCACGCCGCCTGATCCACCTGTGCGCGGGGTACTTCCCACGCCGCCTGATCCACCTGTGCGCGGGGTACTTCCCACGCCGCCTGATCCACCTGTGCGCGGGGTACTTCGCCGAGGCGAGGAGGAATCACAGCCTGGTCCTAAGGGGGTGATAGCTGGGGATGCCGACAGAGCACCGCGCCAGCATCAGCCCACGCCTTCTTCGAGTCAGGGGTATAAGTGACAATAACATGATATGCTGCCCAGTGCCCAGTGCCCAGGGAGCTTGGTAACTTCCGGCTTTGAAGATTTCGTGAGCTCGGCCTATTCTGATGAGCAGGTTTCTTTGTTTCACAATTCTGTATTCGGGTTTTACGCATAAAGAAAACACAACAATAAACAGGGTACTGCGTGTGTTACAATAATGCAGCAGCTCAACAAAAGCAGGACACATGTGGGCTCTATAGGAACACAGCAAGAACACAGCCAAACTGGGACCCACCGGCCTGGAACAGACGACAGGGACAAGCTAGCCTGGACAAAGAGAAGAGAAGGGTAGGAGAGGGAGGACTGGGGGCCTGGGGGGGGAGGGGCGGGGGGGAAACAGACACGAATGACAGGAGAAGAAGAAGAAAGGGGTGAGTGAACAGGCAAGGTGAGGAGGGGAGAGGAACAGGAAGGAAGGTGGGAAACAGACAAGGGGGGTGGAGGAGAGAGAACCAGGGGTTGGAAGGGGTCCAGGGATGGCCCAAGGACGATCCCCGCTATCTCAGGACCGCTGCTATGGGGTGATGGGGAGCCAAGAGAAAGAAATTGGCCGCGGGCTGTGGGGGTCCCTAAGAGCTACAGTGTACCTGGGGGAGGAGGGGGGGGGGGGCGCATTCCTGACAAACAGCATTGCCTGCTCAACGGCCACCATCCTGCAACAAGGGCTCCCAGACTCAAGAGGGGGGGTCTCCTGTCTCCGCCTTGTCCTGTAGGTTATAAATGACATGTTCATATGAGGCTGTCTGGCACACGGCTGGAAGCCACTCCTCATGCGTGGGAGGGAGCACCAGTGCCAGAGGGCACAGCTCTTAGCTGGAGCGAGTGCCCTGTGGAGCAGCCGGCCCTCATGCCAGTGCAGGGCAGGAGTGTCCGCGGGGTTATGGAACAGGACCAGGGGCGGGCCACGGGCACTGAGAGCGGCAGAGCTGTGCCCAGCGTGTCACCAACCGCCCTCCAGAAGCCAGGGTTGGACAGTGGGGCAACCAGGGCACGAGTCGGGGGCACACGGCGTCCGCCCACTCTTTTCACGGGGGGGACGCCCTCCGCCCTGCCAAAAAGTTGGGCCCCACTGAATAATGTGCTGAACTCGCCCCAGTGTAATATTGAGACACCGGGACACATTCAGCAGCGCCGCCTGCTCGTTAACTGCTTTCCTTCCGAGCAGCAACTTTCGGAGGGGGGTGGGTGGGGAGGGGGGGAGGTTGTTATTTGAGACTCCACCGGGGCCATAACATGGGCCGAACTTAAGGGGCCATTTGGCCTTCTTTTGTCACAGTATGGAGGCTGGGTGGGGGCTGCCCATAGCCTCACACCTAGATGTAAAAGCAGAGGACGGGAAACACAAGCAGCAGCTTGTTAGCACTTCTAAGGCGCTTAAGGAAGCGCGATTTTGACTTTGTTCGGACCCCGTATATAATATTCATTCATGCATTGTAAGAACGTCAGATGCCTTACTCTGTCCCAGTGCAAATAAACTATTTAAATACCAGTATTTTGTATTTGTTTTACAGCGCTATTCATCCCAATGTAGGGTGTCAGAGCGCTTTATAGCAAACATACACATTATATTGACAATAAATCACACAAGTTTGTAACTCATTGTGCAGGATGTGTTACATAAGACAGAGAGGGTTGCTGAGTGTAGGTGTCACATATCATCCTTCAGAGCTCACTCTGCTGTCCTAGAAGGATTACAACGCCACCGCATGCCTTCTGCCGAAACCAG
Source organism: Triturus cristatus (assembly GCF_964204655.1). Taxonomy (NCBI): domain Eukaryota; kingdom Metazoa; phylum Chordata; class Amphibia; order Caudata; family Salamandridae; genus Triturus; species Triturus cristatus. Next base: position 1,171,435,984 of record NC_140580.1, on the reverse strand, counting down.
GAGTGCTTGTGTGTACACTCATGTGTTCAAATGTACTCATGATATACTTGCTAAACATATGTGTGAGGTCTTAAGATCTGATGTCACTTCTTGTAAAGTCATGGATGTGATATCACTTCCTCTGATGTCACTCCCTGTCATCCCACACGCAATGTCATGCACAGTGATGTCATGGGCCTTGATGTCACGTGCCATGATGTCACCTGCCTTCTGCCTTAGTCAGTCCCCCTGGGACTTGTGCCCTGGGGGCAACCACAGAGGATCTGCACCAGATCACAGCGTTCGCTGGCACAGCGCCAGCAGTCAGGATGGGGCAGCAATACAGCCGACCGCAGTCTTGTCGGGCTCCAGTGCCCTTCGTCTAGGGATTTCAGCCGTGTGTCCATGGCCCCAGGGAGGTGCTGGACCGCGGGCCCTGCAGCACTGGCGGCACATAAGCCACCGCAGCCTCAGTGGTGCGGGGGCCCTCCTCAGAAATAGTGCTAGGTGGTGGGCCAGGGAGAGGGCACCTCCATGTACTTTGCAAGGGGGCCCCCTCAAGTGTCGGTACACCACTGGCCAGCGGGGGAGGCCCGCAGCTCTGCGCAGTCCTCCAGCTCGTACTCCACCTGCAGGTGAGTCTGCCACTTGAGGTGAAGACCTTCCATCAGGGGCAAGGAATGAAGGTGATGCTTCAGGAGATGATGGAAGCCGGACAGCACCCCTCTGACGCGGCCCCAAGTCCTGAGGTAGAAGACCACTGGGAAGGCTGGAGGACCCAGGGCGTTGTACCTAGACGCGAGGGAGGCAATGTTAGAGCTGGAAGTAGCCGCACGACGGGTTGGGCGGGAGGCCTTACTCCTCTCAGAGCTTTGCGAAGGACTTACGGGTGCCCTGGGTGAGCACCTAATGAAGGTAGCGGATTCCTGCGGCCCTCCATGCGCCCCAATCAACCAACTTACCACCAACATGGAGGTCCATATATCCTCATAAGGGTGCATGGTCGTGCAAGCGGGCGTGCACGGAGAACAGGCGGTGGGCTTGCAACCAGCATTTGTCCATTCGTCGAGCAAGGGACGGAGGCTTCGTACCGATAGAGGGGCTAGAGACCCTGAGGGCACTCCAGGATGGAGCGCAATCATGACCTACAGCGGCATATTGGTGGCCTGGGGGAGCATGAAGGCCTGCTGTGGCAAATGCAGCACAAAGGCATAATGCGCCCCTGAGCAGAGACCCAACCCCCCACATGAACGGTGGGCCATGAGTCCACTGCCGGCCGCCCAGGGCTGGGACAACCCCTAAATGAAGGATCTAATGCCCCTGTCCACTGTATGTTAGAGAAAAGACACCACAATATATTTTGGATTGGGAATCTCGGACATCCTCCAGGGGACAGACCAGACTCTTACAAAGTGGCATTCACAGAGGTTGTGCCACCCCTTTCTATGCGGCCATGGTGTTTACTATGAAGGAGAACCCTACGTTTGACATCCTGCATGCCACTCAGAAGTCCCTCCGCCTCTTTGCGCCCTCAACGCACTCATGGAAACCCGTCTGAGCAACTGCGAGGGCAGAAGCTCTGGAGGGGCTCTGGGGACATTGGTCCTCAGCAGCAGTCGGAGCATCGAGTCTGACAATGCACTGATGGAGAGTGTGTGGAAAACTTCCCCTGAGCCGAAGCTGTCATGGTGAGCTCGCGAGAGTGTCCTCTGCGCAGATCCCAGGACAAATGGAGCACTTGAGCAGCAAAGCAAACATCTCCCCATTCATGCCCGCAGATGATCAAGGCTGCAGCTGACGCCCCTAGAGCAGAGCTCCTTCCCTGAGGACTGCCATCATTCTCGGCGCCATCTTGGAGCATTGACAAGACTGCGTCAGATGACAGAGCACTGCCCTGTAAACATTGGATCATTAGGGGTCTCCTCTTGAGTGGGATCTGTATGAGAATGCGACCCCTCTGTTATTTGCCCAGGTAGAGGAGAGATTCAGGGGCTGATTTACATTTCGGAAGGAGGCTCGTCTCTCCGCCAGGGTAACAAGTAAATCACGGCATGGCTCCCTGACTGAGATGCCGCACACCACGTTTGGAAACGACCACCAAGCTGGCGATCATTTCTGTATCGTTGCCAGGAACCGCCGTCACGGCACTTCCTATCAAAGCGTTCTAGTTTGGTGCAGGACTCCATCAGCATGACGGAGCCTTGCACCAAACTGGTTCCTTTTTTATTATCAAACATAAAATCCCAAAGCGGGATTTTATTTTTGAAAATAAAAAAGATAATGCTCCCCTCACCCAACCTTGGCGTTATCTCCCATGGCGAGGGGGCCTTTTTGTGTTTTACTGTTCCTTACCATCTGGTTTTGCCTGGTGGTGATGGACAGTAAAACATGGCTATATGTCCGCCCATCTCAATTGGGTGGTCGGACATATCACTAATTCTCAGACGGCCCGTACTCCATCAAAGAAGTTTGGCTATGGCGGTGACGGAGTATTCACCGCTGTAGCCAAACCTATAGTCCGCCCTCATTTAAATCGGGTGGACAGACCAGTGTGTTAGTGGGCGGTAACTCCGTCACCATTGCTTGGTTTTTGGAGACATTTGTGTGTGACATCCCACGGCTGGATTATTTTGCAATCATAACTAAAGCCATTGGCTGTTAGTTATACAGTCGTGGTCAGCAATAGGCAAAGATGGCGCTTTAAGGTCTATCACAAGTACAAACCGGTTATGGCAGGTAATCTGGCACGGTGCATAAGGTAGGGAAAAACCACCAGATCCCCACGTGTGTGGCCAGCAGACCACTTATGCTATATATACAAATCCTCTGCACATGTTCAAAGTACATACATGAAGTTACATTAAATATCACAATGATGCTAGTCTTTATATTTTCAGATGTCTTTAATTCAAGATCTTTAAGCCTTCTTAGCCAACACGTGTTTCGTCACTGTTACAGGGGATTACCCCATGACTTCTTCAGGGCTAAGGTCAGCTTCAAGTAGTCTCTTAATTCCGGTAATAATTCCAACCCGGAAGAGGTTCCTATAAGTTCTGCTCCTGAAGATGAAGACCAATTAGTCTCGTGTCTGGAGAGCTAAATATGCTTCCAAATGTAAGGGAGTTTCTTTTAGAAGAGCTGCTCCATCCGGCAGTATTAGGCTGAACCCTTCGGATATCCAGGCCGTGGCATGTTCGCTGTGCAAATCAGCAGTCCCTCAGCCCTGAAGGAGTCGCGGGGTAATCCCCTGTAACAGCGACAAAACACGTGTTGGCTTAGAAAGCTTAAAGATCTTGAATTAACGACATCTGAAAATATAAAAACAAGCATCATAGTGATTTTAATGTAACTTCATGTATTTACTTTGAACGTGTTCAGAGGATTTGTATATAAAGCCATTGGCTGACCAGATTGTTATCGACTGCCCCAAATTCTAACTGTCAAGGGGGTGCCATAAGGCCAAGGCCAAAAAAACTATGTATGCTGTTTTCCGATGCTAACAGAGAGGTGGTAAAGCTGGAGAGAACTACCATGCAAGGTTAATCCAACATCCAAACATATGAGGGCATGGGACCTTATCTGACCCTGGTTAAAAATGTTGGGGAAAGGTCGCTTCTGACTAGATTTCACCTGGGCGTGATTAGGAGCTACCTCTGTTTCCTGGTAGGCCGATCTGATTCGGCATCTATTTTAATGTGCCCTTGCGATAAAAACAGACATGAATTCAGTGAGGTTTTTTTCTCTAATTAGTATGAATCTATCAAATGGCGATATCTTCTTCCTGTTCTTAAGGCATGTGGGCTTTAAAGTATAAACCTGCGCAGACACTGCGTAATCCAGCGGAATGCTGTGCAGTGGGATGCTTTTTAAGCGACAATGTAACTCATTTAGGGGCATTTAGTGACGTTGTGATGTCGATAGGGGCTGCGCCTTATGCACAAGGCAGCGTTAAGCCACTTAACGTGGCTTAATTCTGCCTTGTACATAAGGCCCCCTTTCACGCTATGGTTAGCATGAAAGGGGTGGGCAGTGGGTGTTGCGGTGGGCATTCCACCGCAACACCCATTCATTTTGACGCTGACCCCTATGTACAAGGGTGGCGTACATAGAAGGCAGCGCCAAAGTTAAGACCAGGTAAAAACTGTCTTAAGATGGCAAAACGAGTGGAAATACATTATGTCTGCTCGTTTTTGCTTTTTCCATGTGTGCTGCCTTGTGCAGCACACATGGAAAAAGCTAAATGCCATTGTTTGTTTATGTACAGGAAGGTGTCCCTTCCTGTACATAAACAAACTTTTTTAAAAATGCCATTTTGACACTGTTATGTGTGCTGCATCCTGCATGAAGCAGCACACATGAAAGTGACAGAATGGCACTTCTAGGATTGTTTATGTGCAGGAAGGGACACCTTCCTACACATAAACAATCCCCCCTGCACACAGACACCCTTCCACTCTGGTGCAATGGTGCCTGCTTTGGTGCGAAGATGCTAAACTTAGCGCCATCGCAGGGGCAAACGCAAGGCTGCACCACACTCTTGTAAATCTGGTGCAGCCTTGCGTTTCCGAAGTGGAGGAGAGAGGCGTTAAGCCAGGAAGGCTAACACCTTTCTCCCCCACCGCCTTGTACATATCCCCCTGAGTTTTTAACATTTCCTTGTATAGTTTATCAATTTTCTATGTGCTTTTACAATTATTTGATAATCATCGAACAAAGCTTTGATCGATTGATTGAACTACTGACCAGTCATGACTAGAGAAGGTCTGCAGAGTTGTGAAACCAATGCCCCTCGCCCAGTGCTGCATTATACATCTCTTTTTAGTGATTACATGAGCTCTGGCAGACAGCTAATGCTCTCTGTCACCAGACCTAAAAAGAACTTTGATTCATTCACAGCCAAATACAAAACATAAAATAGCAACTCTTCATGACACACATAAAACCTTGGTGCCCCTTTGAAAGCCAGAGATCTGTGCATGAATGACTCCCAGAGATCATCCGTTGAGTGCGGAGGACGTGATGTCCACGTCCTTCGCAGTGCAGAGGATGCGAACATCTCGTCCTCCCACTAAAGGCAGGACATTCCTCTGGTGCTCGCATCAGAGCGCCTCCCTTAGGAGCCCCCTCCTCAGGCTGCTGAGGACTCGCTTCCCTAGTAGCCTGGGGCTTTTTGGTTGTTGCCCAAGACTCGCCGATGTCTCACCGTTGAAAACGGCTCCTTCTGCGTTCAGTGCTTGAGGACACGGATTAGCTCCAGAAGCATTGATCACAGCGAGGAAGAACGACTCCTCTTTCCAACAGTACTCAGGGCCGGACTGGCCGTTGAGGGCACTGGGCATTTCCCCGCGAGGCTGGAAGGGTGGGGTGGTTTTGCAGCGGTGGGTGACGGTTTTGTCAATGGGGCCGGTCTTGCAGCGGTGCAGCAATATCGGCCCCCAGTAACAAAAGCAGCAAGCAAGCGTTTCCAGCCTCCCGGGGCCAGGCAGTGCTCCCCCAGGGACTGGTCCGAGAAAATCGCCAGGGCTGCTTTGGGTTTCCAGTGTGGTCCTGACACTACCTCTCCCTTGTGGGTCCCTGCTTGGGGGAAGAAGACCCTCAGTCATGGGGAAATTGCACCTCCCACTTAGCAAGGCCCCCAGCAGCCTTTCTGCTCCCTTGGGTGGAGAGTTTGGCTCAGGGGCAGAAAGCCCACTAGACACCAGGGTTGTTCTTCGAGAAGAAAGAATGGGCTGTGGGCAGGCCGTCCTGGCATCACACTGCACCCTACCCCTAAATGCCAACCAGTCGTTACTTTTCCCCAATCTGTACTCCCTGGAGGGGGCAGAAAGCACTCTAAACAACAGTAATAGATCTTTTTTTAAATGGACCGTGGTGGGGGCCAACCCATACAAATATTGAGCCATACCCGCATCCCTAACGCCAGCACAATCCTTACGTGTTCACTCTGGGGCACAGGGGAATTGTCCCTATTCTGCCCTCCCACAGCGGCAGAGAGCTCACTAGACATCAGGGGTTGATTTGTTCCTTCTTAAAAAAAAAATAAGAATGGGTTAGGGATTGTCTTGTCCTGGCATCGGGCCGTATCCTGCACCCTTTGCACCCACACACAATGTCTGCCCTCCTCGGGGGCCAGAAACAGCATTAGATACCAACCTTCTTCCCCCGGGTCTAGAGTCCGAATACTGTAGCCATTCACATGGCATGTGAGATTTGGAGTCCCTTGGGTCTAGTTTTGACACAGGAGGGGCTGGGAGATGCTAAACCCCCTTCCCCCCTTCTGCCTTCCACAAGTAGTAGGAAGACTATTGTAAGGAAATGCCTCTTTTTGTAGGGTCACCTCCATGTTTTTGGACTGATGCTACAGGTTTCTCGACTCCGAGTGTGCACTGAGGCCTGCTAACCAGAGCTCAGTGCCTGCGCCCTTACCCTTAAACAGATACGTCGAACTGGCTCATATCAAATTGGCTAAAGTAACTTACCTGTAATTCCATAGTAAATGGTACCCAAGTTACTCAGGGCATGTAAGTTAGACGGTCACTCCAGGGATTGCAGCACTGATTGTGCCACGCTGACCACGATACAAGTAAAACAAGACCCGCAGCCTGCCATTTGCAGGCTGGAAGAGCAGATTAAACTGCGAGCGCGACGTAAAATTAATTGATTATTGGCAAAGCCGGGCTTCCCCCTGGCATATGTGTAAATCACCACTATGGCAGGCCTATCAAATCCTAAAGCAGGATGAAACATATCTTATGGGCAGAGCATGTATTTTACAGTTAAAATCTGAAACTCCTGTTTTTACTGCGGAACGGTTTAGTCGTCCCATTGGCAAGTACAGAGTTACACGCTGACCCCTCCGCTGTGCTAACTCTGGAACAGTGAGACTAAAGCGGGTCATCCAAGGTACCAAACAACTAGTTACATTAAGCCCGATTTGATTCTCAAGATAGAAAATGAATGTAACAAGTTGCAGCCTTTAGTCCCCTGTGCCCATACCGGTTGCAAATGGGGTCCTGTCGCTGAGACGGCTGTCTGCCCTCCTGGGAAGATGTGCTAACCACTCCAAGGAAATGATACAATGGGGGCCTACCCTGGAAAGAGGTTGTCACCTCCCTCCTGCAGGAAGCCACACAAGTGTTGGCCCCAAAAGGCGAGTTTCAAAGGAGAAGCCGGCTTTGAAGGGAACATGGGAAACACTTGGGAGAGAGGCTGATCTTCTTTGTAGGCAGATAGACTTGCACCAGGGACCGGAGAAGGGAATCCAGTTGTCAAACTGGTTTTCCAGAGGCAGGTAGCCACACCTCCTGGTTGGGTTATGGAGCTCCACACGCCAGGAGAGCGGTCCTGCCATATTGGAAGTGGGCAGAATGGTGCATCCTGGGATGTCCAGATGCCACACTTTGCAGGAAGTGGTACACAGATCTCGACTGGACTGGAAGAAGGACTGAGGAAGGACTGCCCTTCTGCACCGTGGAACCGGCAAAGAGAGGTTGCACTGTTGTGGACTGCACCTGCTGCACCTGGCGGCTAGCAAAAGAGAGGGACTGTGCCTACCATGTCCTCCTCAAGGAGAAGTCAGTCCCTGGTGCCCAGCCAAAGCCAAGAGACTACAGGGGCAAGCTGACTGGCCCACAGTTCACAGCACAGGGACACAACAGCTGAAGAAGGCTGCTGAGGGACGTTGGTAGCCCAAAGTCTCCAACCCGCAGACAACCACCAATGTGCAGGCCCCAGGACCTGACGCACAAAGTTGCACCCGAATTCGCTGAACCTGAGATTGTCATCGGAGTGCAGCTGTGACCTCCAGAGGACGAGTTATCAATCCAGGAAAGTTTGGCCTGTGACAGCGATACTGGTTGACTGATAGTCCAGTGTCGATTGGACTTCTGCCAGCACTGAGAGGACTTCGAGGACATCAACCCCTGTGACAAGGACCACCTCACCTCCTTGTGGACTAAGGAGTAATCACAGCAAGACCGCATCGCATCCACAGGATCCTTGAGCATCTTCAGCATCCTTCATCCCTTGCATCAGGACCACTTCTATAGTCAAGCCCTGCAAAGGATAAAAGTGCCAGGAACTTACTGAAGACTGTTTCACCTGTTGACTATTCTGAGGACCTTGTGGGTCACCCTGACTGGCTCACTACTGGACTTGGTCGCCTAAAGTGACTCCAAGTCACCACATTACAACTAGCCAAAAGCTTTTTGGGAAAACATTCCAAAGTGGCAAATTTGTTCAATTTTCCAATGCCTGTTCACGGTTGAGTGAAATGCTTTGATTTATTAAACCACGTAAATACTATATCTCAACCTTTTTCATTGTGGTGTCTAAAAATACAATCTTTTTTTAACCTCTTCCATGCTCATGACGTCTCCCGGCCGTCATGAGTCACGATGGGCGTGTGCGGACGACGGCCGGGAGACGTCATGACCACGCCCGCGGTTGGAATGGCAGCACTGCGGTAGCGCTGCGGCGGAATCTGCGCCGCAATGAAGAGGCTAAAAATTTGTGTTGGATTACTTTAGTGTCTCAGTTAATTTTTTTTCAATTGTTTCTTGAACTTTACCTTGTTGCTTAAAGCTGCAGCTACCCAAAGTTGAAAGTTTGACAAAGAAAGCCTAGGGGTCTGAAAGGGGTTGGTAAGTGTATTACACGGCAAGGTCGCACAATCACACCATATAATGCACCCCGTTTCCTCACAACTATCTCGTGCCCATGTGTAGGACTCAATGCCAGGACGGGCTGTCTCTGCACACCAATCCTTCTTTGGAGACCAATCCCTGGTGTTTATCGGTCTGGGGCAGAAAGGTAAGAGAGGCATCCTCCAATCTTTCCCCAGGAGGCAGGAAGACTGTTGCCCATGGGTGGGAGCTTCAGTCAGGATAGGCAAGCCCTGCTCTCCATTCTGTTTCTCTCTTTAGTCTCCTGATGGCTTGGTGGGTTTTCAGCCCTCTTGGATACGTAAATGGTGGGGAAACTTCTCAATCTGTCCCCTGTGGAGACAAAAATCCCACCAGACTACCATGGACAAAATGTTAGAAAAGGGAATCGGTGGGGAGCTGGACCACCTTTGAGTCGAATCCCACCTCCCGGTACCAGACCGCATTTCAGCCCCCCGTGGGAGGAAGTATTGGGGGCCTTCGCTACCAGCCCATGTGTCAAAACTACACTCAAAGAAATCCTATTTTTCTCTTGTTTGCACTGGTGAATGGCCGCAGTGTTCGGACTCTGGTTCATTTAGCACCTAGAAAACCCTACCAAACCACTGCATTCCTGAAACCAAGGTTCCCAGTAATTTTCCTGAATCCTAACAGGTTTTCGTACCCAGAATGCCTTGCAAAAGTAAAACAAAATGCGTACAACGCCCAATTTCCTCTGTCTTTCTAGCGGCAATAGCTGCATAATTTCGGCCCAGGTCACCTGGCCCCCAGGGAACCGAACCAACCCTCTGCATTTCTGAAAACTAGAAACTCAGAGGAATCCAGGGTATTGTGGCCTGTCTGGATACCAGCCTTTTTCCTATTCGGACTGTCCTGCGAATGTAAAACGTGTTTACAATACCCAGTTTCCACTCCACAGGGCATGGCTACAGGATTTCGGCTCGAGAACTGCTGGCACCTAGGGGCCTTACCCCTCCCCCCCTCCCCCTCCCCTCCCCGGGTATTTCTGAAACCTAGAGGAATCCAGAATGGGATGGCTTGCTTGAATCCCAGCAGGCTTTCCTACCTAGAATGCCCTTTAAACATCACAAACATGCATAGAAAACCAAATGTAATATCTCCTTCCATGGGGGATGGTGGCAGCATTTTGACCAGGGGTCAGCCGCCACCTGAAACAGACTCGGGAGAATCCAGGGTGGAGTGGCTTGCATGCATTCCAACATGTTTCCTTACGCAGTATGTATGCCTTGTATGCATTCCAACATGTTTCCTCACGCAGTATGTATGCCCTGCATGCATTCCAACATGTTTCCTCACGCAGTATGTATGCCCTGCATGCATTCCAACATGTTTCCTTACGCAGTATGTATGCCCTGCATGCATTCCAACATGTTTCCTTACGCGGTATGTATGCCCTGCATGCATTCCAACATGTTTCCTCACGCAGTATGTATGCCCTGCATGCATTCCAACATGTTTCCTCACGCAGTATGTATGCCCTGCATGCATTCCAACATGTTTCCTTACGCAGTATGTATGCCCTGCATGCATTCCAACATGTTTCCTTACGCAGTATGTATGCCCTGCATGCATTCCAACATGTTTCCTTATGCAGTATGTATGCCCTGCATGCATTCCAACATGTTTCCTTACGCAGTATGTATGCCCTGCATGCATTCCAACATGTTTCCTTACGCAGTATGTATGCCCTGCATGCATTCCAACATGTTTCCTTACGCAGTATGTATGCCCTGCATGCATTCCAACATGTTTCCTTACGCAGTATGTATGCCCTGCATGCATTCCAACATGTTTCCTTACGCAGTATGTATGCCCTGCAAGCATCAACAGATGGGTCAAAAACACCAGTCTTGGATATTTATGTGACAGAAATCTCAGGCCCTTCAAGCCAAAGGCTAAACTCCTACCACTTTGTGTTCCCACACTTCTCTAAGAAACCTAGCACACCCCATTTGTGGGTGACCTTACACATCTTATAGGAACGTACCAAGAGTAGAACCATGTGAAGCCCATATTGACACTACATTGACTTTACAATGTCTCTGGCGATAGGCCCACCACCGCCCGTGAGACACCATTGGTATTGGACGAATTGAGCAAAACCCTGGTTGTGGGATTTTTATCAGTTCCTGCAGATTCCAGAACTTTCTGTGAGAAAATTCTGTGATGTAGCTGTAATTTGACTGTGGCAAGCATTCTGTGTAAGAAAAAGTAATGTGATCCACCAGGCCACACCACTTTGAACTCCTGCGGGTTTCAGAAATTCTGTGGTTGGTAGGGTTCCCTGGATTCCAGCCAATCCCAGGTCCAAAACATTTTTACCTGCCCACATCACCAGAATTATTGAAATTCAATTGAAAAATCTTGATGTTTCTACAATCGCTTTTGGGGCTTTTCCTGTCATGGATGATCAGCCTGCCCACACAAGTGTGGTAAAAATGTTATTTAGGATAGCGTGGAAATGCTGGGTAGTGGGACTTTTGTTAATCCCTGCCAACTCTGGAACGTTTCATCAGAGAAAAGTGAGAACATTCCTTGCTTTTAGGAAAAGTTTACATTTGCGGAGTATTATGGGTAAGAAAATATGGTGGTATTCATGCAAGCTACAATCCATTAGACTCCCAAGGTGTCTAGTTTCCAGATATGGCTGAGGTTGGAGGGATCCCTGGACACCGGCTGACTTGGGCTCAAATACTACAACCATCCACATCAAGAAAGACTGAAAATCTTGCAGTTTCTACGGTGCATTTTAGAGCCTTGCCTGTTACCAGTTATAGACCAACCCACTCAAGTGTGGTACCGTTTTTATCTGGAGAGTGGGAATGCTGAATGGCATGATTTCTGTGAATCCCACAGATTCTGGAACTTTCTGTCACACGTCAGGAAATGTTGTGATTTTAGTCACATCTTAAAGTTTGCAGGACATCCTGGGTAAGGATTGGTAGTGAGATCTATGCAAACCACACCACTCTTGACTCCCTCTGGTGCCTAGTTTTCAAAAATGTCTGGTGTTGGTAGGCGTCTCTGGGTGCTGGCTGACCCGAAGGCCCAAATTCCGCAGCTATCCACATCGACACAAAGATTGAAATTCAGTGGAAAATTAGTAATGTTTCTATATCACATTTGGGGCCATTCCTGTCACGCAGAAGTGGAAAACTGCTTTAATCGGGAGCAGTGTGGGAATGCTGGACGGTAGGATTTTTGTCAATCCCTGAAAATCCCAGAAAGTTTCCGCAAAGAAACTTGGGCTATTTCTGTGATTTTAGCCAAAGTTATGATGTGTGCAGGGAATTCTGGGTAAGAAAACGTAGTGGGATCTACACAAGCCAAAGCACCCATGAGCTAGCTTTCAGAAAAGCCTGTGGTTGGTAGGCTCCCCAGATCCCCTGAATAATTGATACTCAGTGGAAAAAACTTGATGTTTTGATGTTGCATTTTAGGGCCTTTCCTGTGACACAGGATAGGCCCACCCACACAAGCAGGGTACCGATTTTATGAGGAGAAGTTTGGGAACTCTGGGTGGTAGCACATGTGTCAGTCCCCACAGATTCCTGAACTTTTCTTCACAGACAGAAGAGAAGATTCTGTGATTTTAGCCAAAGTTTGATGTCTGCAGGGCATACTGGGTACGAAAAAGTAGGAGCCTCCACACAAGAAACACCACTGTAGACTCCCCTATTGGTCTAGTTTTCTGAAATGTAGGAAATTGGGAAGTTTCCATGGGTGACAGCCGTACCCCAGACCAAATACCTCTGCTACTGACATGGCCAGAATTATAGTTCAGCGGAACAATTGCACGTTGCATTGTGAGGCAATGGGCTCACCCACTCAAGTAGGAGTAGTTTTTTTTTATCAGGAGTATTGTGTGAACACAGAATTGTAGAACATTTGGTATTATCTATTACATTTCTCTTCGTTTTTAGCTTTCAAATATGAGTCAGAGCAAGATGAACACATTTTGCAAACTGCCCTCTGAATTAAGCCTAGGCAGTAAACTCCGCTCCATTCGCAGAGTTTTCCGCGGAGCATGTGGCGTTCCAAAAAACCTCCGCTCTGCATACCTTCCTCTCTCACGCTCGCCAATGTTAAGTGAGCAAAATCCAATGCTAGACCACTTCCTAGTGAGATTTCTCAACCCAGGCGTTCGCAGATGTCCCTACCGCTCGCGTAGAGAAACCTTCCGTTCTCATTGAGGAATCTGCTGCTCGAACTTCTCTTCAAGCGGCAGAATGCCCTCTTATGCTTCGCATGGCGTCGTTTGCGGGGAACAAACATCTGGCACTAAAATTCAGCGCTAACGGCGCAACGTAATGCACTCTGCCACTTGCGGAACTCTGCGTAGAGAGGCTATGTTTCTTTGGCACTTTGCTGAGTCCCGCGTAGCAGATCTCCGCGACTCCGCCCAGGCCTCCTCTGAATCACATGATAGTATAGTTAACTCGAAATTCAGAATTGCACGATTAACCACTATTCCTAAACTTTGATTATTGGGTATATGTACAGACTTGCATTACTTTCTTCATGCCCATTTTTCATTCATTAGATTTTACCCTATGAACTGACGCATGGTATGTACACAGTGAAAAATCGTTATAAACTGTAGCTTGGTTGATGACTCAGGATAGTGAGTATTTTTGGACCACCAATAAACACTATATATCCCTGTGACAGGAAGAGTCTGACAGACATAATGGTATATCACTTTTGCAAATTGGCCATCAGGGCAAAAAACTACAGATGAAAACATTGCCATCCATTAATTTCTGATGGATAATCCTATCCACAGACTCCTCACCTTGTGACTATCCCCAGGCGCCAGCATGAGCCCAGAAACTCCAAAAGGAGTGCTTCTGTGTGCTGGTAGGTGGTGCCGTGCAACTCTGCACCGACCCCGTTCCGCTCCGGATGTGACGAGCGGAGCCGCATTTATGTGCCACCCAGGCGTGCTGACGTCAGTTCTTTTAATTCCACACCTGCAGATGTGGCTCCGAAGCTCTGCTCCACTTCTTCTTCACTCCTTCAAGAGATTTGTTTCTTATGATTTTCATCTCTAAATTATACTAGTGTGCTAGGGGACATGTCCCCTAAGAAAACAGGGTTTAAACCTTGTAGGGACTACAGCAACCAGATGTCTGTGACAGATCCCCACGAGGTGTTCCTCTTTCGTTTAGGTTCGATGCACGACTCCAAGGCTTGCAATGCCTACGCTCAGGTGAATCCAAAGCCATCCGAGAATGCAAAGCAAGGCTCTGCGTCCAAAACACTGGAAGACTCCATGCAGGGCCCACGCCAGGTGGATCCAAAGCCATCCGAGAATGCAAAGCAAGGCTCTACGTCCAAAACACTGGAAGACTCCAAGCAGGTCCCACGCCAGGTGAATCCAAAGCCATCCGAGAATGCAAACCAAGGCTCTACGTCCAAAACACTGGAAGACTCCATGCAGGGCCCACGCCAGGTGAATCCAAAGCCATCCAAAAATGCAAAACAAGGCTCTACGTCCAAAACACTGGAAGTCTCCATGCAGGGCCCACGCCAGGTGGATCCAAAGCCATCCGAGAATGCAAAGCAAGGCTCTGCGTCCAAAACACTGGAAGACTCCATGCAGGGCCCACGCCAGGTGAATCCAAAGCCATCCGAGAATTCAAAGCAAGGCTCTACGTCCAAAACACTGGAAGAATCCATGCAGGGCCCACGCCAGGTGAATCCAAAGCCATCCGAGAATGCAGAACAAGGCTCTACGTCCAAAACACTGGAAGACTCCATGCAGGGCCCACGCCAGGTGAATCCAAAGCCATCCGAGAATGCAAAGCAAGGCTCTACGTCCAAAACACTGGAAGAATCCATGCAGGGCCCACGCCAGGTGAACCCAAAGCCATCCGAGAATGCAAAGCAAGGCTCTGCGTCCAAAACACTGGAAGACTCCATGTAGGGCCCACGCCAGGTGAATCCAAAGCCATCCGAGAATGCAAAGCAAGGCTCTACGTCCAAAACACTGGAAGAATCCATGCAGGGCCCACGCCAGGTGAATCCAAAGCCATCCGAGAATGCAAAGCAAGGCTCTACGTCCAAAACACTGGAAGAATCCATGCAGGGCCCACGCCAGGTGAACCCGAAGCCATCCGAGAATGCAAAGCAAGGCTCTGCGTCCAAAACACTGGAAGACTCCATGCAGGGCCCACGCCAGGTGAATCCAAAGCCATCCGAGAATGCAAAGCAAGGCTCTACGTCCAAAACACTGGAAGACTCCATGCAGGGCCCACGCCAGGTGAATCCAAAGCCATCCGAGAATGCAGAACAAGGCTCTACGTCCAAAACACTGGAAGACTCCATGCAGGGCCCAGGCCAGGTGGATCCAAAGCCATCCGAGAATGCAAAGCAAGGCTCTACGTCCAAAACACTGGAAGACTCCATGCAGGTCCCACGCCAGGTGAATCCAAAGCCATCCGAGAATGCAAAGCAAGGCTCTACGTCCACAACACTGGAAGACTCCATGCAGGGCCCACGCCAGGTGGATCCAAAGCCATCCGAGAATGCAAAGCAAGGCTCTACGTCCAAAACACTGGAAGACTCCATGCAGGGCCTATGCTCAGGTGGATCCAAAGCCATCCGAGAATGCAAAGCAAGGCTCTACGTCCAAAACACTGGAAGACTCCATGCAGGGCCCACGACAGGTGAATCCAAAGCGAGCCGAGAATGCAAAGCAAGGCTCTACATCCAAAACACTGGAAGACTCCATGCAGGGCCCACGCCAGGTGGATCCAAAGCCATCCGAGAATGCAAAGCAAGGCTCTACGTCCAAAACACTGGAAGACTCCATGCAGGGCCTATGCTCAGGTGAATCCAAAGCCATCCGAGAATGCAAAGCAAGGCTCTATGTCCAAAACACTGGAAGACTCCATGCAGGGCCAACGCCAGGTGGATCCAAAGCCATCCGAGAATGCAAAGCAAGGCTCTACGACCAAAACACTGGAAGACTTCATGCAGGGCCCACGCCAGGTGAATCCAAAGCCATCCGAGAATGCAAAGCAAGGCTCTACGTCCAAAACACTGGAAGACTCCATGCAGGGCCCACGCCAGGTGAATCCAAAGCCATCCGAGAATGCAAAGCAAGGCTCTACGTCCAAAACACTGGAAGACTCCATGCAGGGCCCACGCCAGGTGAATCCAAAGCCATCCGAGAATGCAAAGCAAGGCTCTACGTCCAAAACACTGGAAGACTCCATGCAAGGCCAACGCCAGGTGGCTCCAAAGCCATCCGAGAATGCAAAGCAAGGCTCTACGTCCAAAACACTGGAAGACTCCATGCAGGGCCCACACCAGGTGGATCCAAAGCCATCCTAGAATGCAAAGCAAGGCTCTACGTCCAAAACACTGGAAGACTCCATGCAGGGCCCATGCCAGGTGGATCCAAAGCCATCCTAGAATGCAAAGCAAGGCTCTACATCCAAAACCCTGGAAGACTCCATGCAGGGCCTATGCTCAGGTGGATCCAAAGCCATCCGAGAATGCAAAGCAAGGCTCTACGTCCAAAACACTGAAAGACTCTATGCAGGGCCCACGCCAGGTGAATCCAAAGCCATCCGAGAATGCAAAGCAAGGCTCTACGTCCAAAACACTGGAAGACTCCATGCAGGGCCCACGCCAGGTGAATCCAAAGCCATCCTAGAATGCAAAGCAAGGCTCTACGTCCAAAACACTGGAAGACTCCATGCAGGGCCCACGCCAGGTGAATCCAAAGCGAGCCGAGAATGCAAAGCAAGGCTCTACGTCCAAAACACTGGAAGACTGCATGCAGGGCCCACGCCAGGTGGATCCAAAGCCATCCCAGAATGCAAAGCAAGGCTCTACGTCCAAAACACTGGAAGACTCCATGCAGGGCCTATGCTCAGGTGAATCCAAAGCCATCCGAGAATGCATAGCAAGGCTCTATGTCCAAAACACTGGAAGACTCCATGCAGGGCCAACGCCAGGTGGATCCAAAGCCATCCGAGAATGCAAAGCAAGGCTCTACGTCCAAAACACTGGAAGACTCCATGCAGGGCCAATGCCAGGTGGATCCAAAGCCATCCGAGAATGCAAAGCAAGGCTCTACGTCCAAAACACTGGAAGACTCCATGCAGGGCCCACGCCAGGTGAATCCAAAGCCATCCGAGAATGCAAAGCAAGGCTCTACGTCCAAAACACTGGAAGACTCCATGCAGGGCCCACGCCAGGTGAATCCAAAGCCATCCGAGAATGCAAAGCAAGGCTCTACGTCCAAAACACTGGAAGACTCCATGCAGGGCCCACGCCAGGTGGATCCAAAGCCATCCGAGAATGCAAAGCAAGGCTCTACGTCCAAAACACTGGAAGACTCCATGCAGGGCCTATGCTCAGGTGGATCCAAAGCCATCCGAGAATGCAAAGCAAGGCTCTACGTCCAAAACACTGGAAGACTCCATGCAGGGCCCACGACAGGTGAATCCAAAGCGAGCCGAGAATGCAAAGCAAGGCTCTACATCCAAAACACTGGAAGACTCCATGCAGGGCCCACGCCAGGTGGATCCAAAGCCATCCGAGAATGCAAAGCAAGGCTCTACGTCCAAAACACTGGAAGACTCCATGCAGGGCCTATGCTCAGGTGAATCCAAAGCCATCCGAGAATGCAAAGCAAGGCTCTATGTCCAAAACACTGGAAGACTCCATGCAGGGCCAACGCCAGGTGGATCCAAAGCCATCCGAGAATGCAAAGCAAGGCTCTACGACCAAAACACTGGAAGACTTCATGCAGGGCCCACGCCAGGTGAATCCAAAGCCATCCGAGAATGCAAAGCAAGGCTCTACGTCCAAAACACTGGAAGACTCCATGCAGGGCCCACGCCAGGTGAATCCAAAGCCATCCGAGAATGCAAAGCAAGGCTCTATGTCCAAAACACTGGAAGACTCCATGCAGGGCCAACGCCAGGTGGATCGAAAGCCATCCGAAAATGCAAAGCAAGGCTCTGCGTCCAAAACACTGGAAGACTCCATGCAGGGCCCACGCCAGGTGGATCCAAAGCCATCCGAGAATGCAAAGCAAGGCTCTGCGTCCAAAACACTGGAAGACTCCATGCAGGGCCCACGCCAGGTGGATCGAAAGCCATCCGAAAATGCAAAGCAAGGCTCTGCGTCCAAAACACTGGAAGACTCCATGCAGGGCCCACGCCAGGTGAATCCAAAGCCATCCGAGAATGCAAAGCAAGGCTCTACGTCCAAAACACTGGAAGACTCCATGCAGGGCCAACGCCAGGTGGCTCCAAAGCCATCCGAGAATGCAAAGCAAGGCTCTACGTCCAAAACACTGGAAGACTCCATGCAGGGCCCACACCAGGTGGATCCAAAGCCATCCTAGAATGCAAAGCAAGGCTCTACGTCCAAAACACTGGAAGACTCCATGCAGGGCCCATGCCAGGTGGATCCAAAGCCATCCTAGAATGCAAAGCAAGGCTCTACATCCAAAACCCTGGAAGACTCCATGCAGGGCCTATGCTCAGGTGGATCCAAAGCCATCCGAGAATGCAAAGCAAGGCTCTACGTCCAAAACACTGGAAGACTCTATGCAGGGCCCACGCCAGGTGAATCCAAAGCCATCCGAGAATGCAAAGCAAGGCTCTACGTCCAAAACACTGGAAGACTCCATGCAGGGCCCACGCCAGGTGAATCCAAAGCCATCCTAGAATGCAAAGCAAGGCTCTACGTCCAAAACACTGGAAGACTCCATGCAGGGCCCACGCCAGGTGAATCCAAAGCGAGCCGAGAATGCAAAGCAAGGCTCTACGTCCAAAACACTGGAAGACTGCATGCAGGGCCCACGCCAGGTGGATCCAAAGCCATCCCAGAATGCAAAGCAAGGCTCTACGTCCAAAACACTGGAAGACTCCATGCAGGGCCTATGCTCAGGTGAATCCAAAGCCATCCGAGAATGCATAGCAAGGCTCTATGTCCAAAACACTGGAAGACTCCATGCAGGGCCAACGCCAGGTGGATCCAAAGCCATCCGAGAATGCAAAGCAAGGCTCTACGTCCAAAACACTGGAAGACTCCATGCAGGGCCAATGCCAGGTGGATCCAAAGCCATCCGAGAATGCAAAGCAAGGCTCTACGTCCAAAACACTGGAAGACTCCATGCAGGGCCCACGCCAGGTGAATCCAAAGCCATCCGAGAATGCAAAGCAAGGCTCTACGTCCAAAACACTGGAAGACTCCATGCAGGGCCCACGCCAGGTGAATCCAAAGCCATCCGAGAATGCAAAGCAAGGCTCTACGTCCAAAACACTGGAAGACTCCATGCAGGGCCCACGCCAGATGAATCCAAAGCCATCCGAGAATGCAAAGCAAGGCTCTACATCCAAAACCCTGGAAGACTCCATGCAGGGCCTATGCTCAGGTGGATCCAAAGCCATCCGAGAATGCAAAGCAAGGCTCTACGTCCAAAACACTGGAAGACTCTATAAAGGGCCCACGCCAGGTGAATCCAAAGCCATCCGAGAATGCAAAGCAAGGCTCTACGTCCAAAACACTGGAAGACTCCATGCAGGGCCCACGCCAGGTGAATCCAAAGCCATCCGAGAATGCAAAGCAAGGCTCTGCGTCCAAAACACTGGAAGACTCCATGCAGGGCCCACGCCAGGTGGATCCAAAGCCATCCGAGAATGCAAAGCAAGGCTCTGCGTCCAAAACACTGGAAGACTCCATGCAGGGCCCACGCCAGGTGGATCCAAAGCCATCCGAAAATGCAAAGCAAGGCTCTGCGTCCAAAACACTGGAAGACTCCATGCAGGGCCCACGCCAGGTGAATCCAAAGCCATCCGAGAATGCAAAGCAAAGCTCTACGTCCAAAACACTGGAAGACTCCATGCAGGGCCCACGCCAGGTGGATCCAAAGCCATCGGATAATGCAAAGCAAGGCTCTACGTTCAAAACACTGGAAGACTCCATGCAGGGCCCACGCCAGGTGAATCCAAAGCCATCGGAGAATGCAAAGCAAGGCTCTACGTCCAAAACACTGGAAAACTCCATTCACGGCCCACGCCAGGTGGATCCAAAGCCATCCGAGAATGCAAAGCAAGGCTCTACGTCCAAAACACTGGAAAACTCCATGCAGGGCCCACGCCAGGTGAATCCAAAGCCATCCGAGAATGCAAAGCAAGGCTCTACGTCCAAAACACTGGAAGACTCCATGCAGGGCCAACGCCAGGTGGCTCCAAAGCCATCCGAGAATGCAAAGCAAGGCTCTACGTCCAAAACACTGGAAGACTCCATGCAGGGCCCACACCAGGTGGATCCAAAGCCATCCTAGAATGCAAAGCAAGGCTCTACGTCCAAAACACTGGAAGACTCCATGCAGGGCCCATGCCAGGTGGATCCAAAGCCATCCTAGAATGCAAAGCAAGGCTCTACATCCAAAACCCTGGAAGACTCCATGCAGGGCCTATGCTCAGGTGGATCCAAAGCCATCCGAGAATGCAAAGCAAGGCTCTACGTCCAAAACACTGGAAGACTCTATGCAGGGCCCACGCCAGGTGAATCCAAAGCCATCCGTGAATGCAAAGCAAGGCTCTACGTCCAAAACACTGGAAGACTCCATGCAGGGCCCACGCCAGGTGAATCCAAAGCCATCCTAGAATGCAAAGCAAGGCTCTACGTCCAAAACACTGGAAGACTCCATGCAGGGCCCACGCCAGGTGAATCCAAAGCGAGCCGAGAATGCAAAGCAAGGCTCTACGTCCAAAACACTGGAAGACTGCATGCAGGGCCCACGCCAGGTGGATCCAAAGCCATCCCAGAATGCAAAGCAAGGCTCTACGTCCAAAACACTGGAAGACTCCATGCAGGGCCTATGCTCAGGTGAATCCAAAGCCATCCGAGAATGCAAAGCAAGGCTCTATGTCCAAAACACTGGAAGACTCCATGCAGGGCCAACGCCAGGTGGATCCAAAGCCATCCGAGAATGCAAAGCAAGGCTCTACGTCCAAAACACTGGAAGACTCCATGCAGGGCCAACGCCAGGTGGATCCAAAGCCATCCGAGAATGCAAAGCAAGGCTCTACGACCAAAACACTGGAAGACTCCATGCAGGGCCCACGCCAGGTGAATCCAAAGCCATCCGAGAATGCAAAGCAAGGCTCTACGTCCAAAACACTGGAAGACTCCATGCAGGGCCCACGCCAGGTGAATCCAAAGCCATCCGAGAATGCAAAGCAAGGCTCTACGTCCAAAACACTGGAAGACTCCATGCAGGGCCCACGCCAGATGAATCCAAAGCCATCCGAGAATGCAAAGCAAGGCTCTACGTCCAAAACACTGGAAGACTCCATGCAGGGCCAACGCCAGGTGGCTCCAAAGCCATCCGAGAAAGCAAAGCAAGGCTCTACGTCCAAAACACTGGAAGACTCCATGCAGGGCCCACGCCAGGTGGATCCAAAGCCATCCTAGAATGCAAAGCAAGGCTCTACGTCCAAAACACTGGAAGACTCCATGCAGGGCCCATGCCAGGTGGATCCAAAGCCATCCTAGAATGCAAAGCAAGGCTCTACATCCAAAACCCTGGAAGACTCCATGCAGGGCCTATGCTCAGGTGGATCCAAAGCCATCCGAGAATGCAAAGCAAGGCTCTACGTCCAAAACACTGGAAGACTCTATAAAGGGCCCACGCCAGGTGAATCCAAAGCCATCCGAGAATGCAAAGCAAGGCTCTACGTCCAAAACACTGGAAGACTCCATGCAGGGCCCACGCCAGGTGAATCCAAAGCCATCCGAGAATGCAAAGCAAGGCTCTGCGTCCAAAACACTGGAAGACTCCATGCAGGGCCCACGCCAGGTGGATCCAAAGCCATCCGAGAATGCAAAGCAAGGCTCTGCGTCCAAAACACTGGAAGACTCCATGCAGGGCCCACGCCAGGTGGATCCAAAGCCATCCGAAAATGCAAAGCAAGGCTCTGCGTCCAAAACACTGGAAGACTCCATGCAGGGCCCACGCCAGGTGAATCCAAAGCCATCCGAGAATGCAAAGCTCTACGTCCAAAACACTGGAAGACTCCATGCAGGGCCCACGCCAGGTGGATCCAAAGCCATCCGATAATGCAAAGCAAGGCTCTACGTTCAAAACACTGGAAGACTCCATGCAGGGCCCACGCCAGGTGAATCCAAAGCCATCGGAGAATGCAAAGCAAGGCTCTACGTCCAAAACACTGGAAAACTCCATTCAGGGCCCACGCCAGGTGGATCCAAAGCCATCCGAGAATGCAAAGCAAGGCTCTATGTTCAAAACACTGGAAGACTCCATGCAGGGTCCACACCAGGTGAATCCAAAGCCATCCGAGAATGCAAAGCAAGGCTCTACGTTCAAAACACTGGAGGACTCCATGCAGGGTCCACGCCAGGTGAATCCAAAGCGAGCCGAGAATGCAAAGCAAGGCTCTACGTCCAAAACACTGGAAGACTCCATGCAGGGCCCACGCCAGGTGGATCCAAAGCCATCCGATAATGCAAAGCAAGGCTCTACGTCCAAAACACTGGAAAACTCCATGTAGGGCCCACGCCAGGTGAATCCAAAGCCATCCGATAATGCAAAGCATGGCTCTATGTTCAAAACACTGGAAGACTCCATGCAGGGCCCACGCCAGGTGGATCCAAAGCCATCCAAGAATGCAAAGCAAGGCTCTGCTTCCAAAACACTGAAAGACTCCATGCAGGGCCAACGCCAGGTGGATCCAAAGCCATCCGAGAATGCAAAGCAAGGCTCTATGTCCAAAACACTGGAAGACTCCATGCAGGGCCCACGCCAGGTGGATCCAAAGCCATCCGAGAATGCAAAGCAAGGTTCTACGTTCAAAACACTGGAAGACTCCATGCAGGGCCCACGCCAGGTGGATCCAAAGCCATCCAAGAATGCAAAGCAAGGCTCTACGTTCAAAACACTGGAAGACTCCATGCAGGGCCCACGCCAGGTGAATCCAAAGCCATCCGAGAATGCAAAGCAAGGCTCTATGTCCAAAACACTGGAAGACTCCATGCAGGGCCCACGCCAGGTGAATCCAAAGCCATCCGAGAATGCAAAGCAAGGCTCTACGTCCAAAACACTGGAAGACTCCATGCAGGGCCAACGCCAGGTGGATCCAAAGCCATCCAAGAATGCAAAGCAAGGCTCTATGTTCAAAACACTGGAAGACTCCATGCAGGGCCCACGCCAGGTGAATCCAAAGCCATCCGAGAATGCAAAGCAAGGCTCTATGTTCAAAACACTGGAAGACTCCATTCAGGGCCCACGCCAGGTGAATCCAAAGCCATCCGAGAATGCAAAGCAAGGCTCTATGTTCAAAACACTGGAAGACTCCATGCAGGGCCCACGCCAGGTGGATCCAAAGCCATCCAAGAATGCAAAGCAAGGCTCTGCGTCCAAAACACTGGAAGACTCCATGCAGGGCCCACGCCAGGTGAATCCAAAGCCATCCGAGAATGCAAAGCAAGGCTCTACGTCCAAAACACTGGAAGACTCCATGCAGGGCCCACGCCAGGTGGATCCAATGCCATCCGAGAATGCAAAGCAAGGCTCTACGTCCAAAACACTGGAAGACTCCATGCAGGTCCCACGCCAGGTGAATCCAAAGCCATCCGAGAATGCAAAGCAAAGCTCTACGTCCAAAACACTGGAAGACTCCATGCAGGGCCCACGCCAGGTGAATCCAAAGCCATCCGAGAATGCAAAGCAAGGCTCTACGTCCAAAACACTGGAAGACTCCATGCAGGGCCCACGCCAGATGAATCCAAAGCCATCCGAGAATGCAAAGCAAGGCTCTACGTCCAAAACACTGGAAGACTCCATGCAGGGCCAACGCCAGGTGGCTCCAAAGCCATCCGAGAAAGCAAAGCAAGGCTCTACGTCCAAAACACTGGAAGACTCCATGCAGGGCCCACGCCAGGTGGATCCAAAGCCATCCTAGAATGCAAAGCAAGGCTCTACGTCCAAAACACTGGAAGACTCCATGCAGGGCCCATGCCAGGTGGATCCAAAGCCATCCTAGAATGCAAAGCAAGGCTCTACATCCAAAACCCTGGAAGACTCCATGCAGGGCCTATGCTCAGGTGGATCCAAAGCCATCCGAGAATGCAAAGCAAGGCTCTACGTCCAAAACACTGGAAGACTCTATAAAGGGCCCACGCCAGGTGAATCCAAAGCCATCCGAGAATGCAAAGCAAGGCTCTACGTCCAAAACACTGGAAGACTCCATGCAGGGCCCACGCCAGGTGAATCCAAAGCCATCCGAGAATGCAAAGCAAGGCTCTGCGTCCAAAACACTGGAAGACTCCATGCAGGGCCCACGCCAGGTGGATCCAAAGCCATCCGAGAATGCAAAGCAAGGCTCTGCGTCCAAAACACTGGAAGACTCCATGCAGGGCCCACGCCAGGTGGATCGAAAGCCATCCGAAAATGCAAAGCAAGGCTCTGCGTCCAAAACACTGGAAGACTCCATGCAGGGCCCACGCCAGGTGAATCCAAAGCCATCCGAGAATGCAAAGCAAAGCTCTACGTCCAAAACACTGGAAGACTCCATGCAGGGCCCACGCCAGGTGGATCCAAAGCCATCCGATAATGCAAAGCAAGGCTCTACGTTCAAAACACTGGAAGACTCCATGCAGGGCCCACGCCAGGTGAATCCAAAGCCATTGGAGAATGCAAAGCAAGGCTCTACGTCCAAAACACTGGAAAACTCCATTCAGGGCCCACGCCAGGTGGATCCAAAGCCATCCGAGAATGCAAAGCAAGGCTCTACGTCCAAAACACTGGAAAACTCCATGCAGGGCCCACGCCAGGTGAATCCAAAGCCATCCGAGAATGCAAAGCAAGGCTCTACATCCAAAACACTGGAAGACTCCATGCAGAGCCCACGCCAGGTGGATCCAAAGCCATCCGAGAATGCAAAGCAAGGCTCTATGTTCAAAACACTGGAAGACTCCATGCAGGGTCCACACCAGGTGAATCCAAAGCCATCCGAGAATGCAAAGCAAGGCTCTACGTTCAAAACACTGGAGGACTCCATGCAGGGTCCACGCCAGGTGAATCCAAAGCGAGCCGAGAATGCAAAGCAAGGCTCTACGTCCAAAACACTGGAAGACTCCATGCAGGGCCCACGCCAGGTGGATCCAAAGCCATCCGATAATGCAAAGCAAGGCTCTACGTCCAAAACACTGGAAAACTCCATGTAGGGCCCACGCCAGGTGAATCCAAAGCCATCCGATAATGCAAAGCATGGCTCTATGTTCAAAACACTGGAAGACTCCATGCAGGGCCCACGCCAGGTGGATCCAAAGCCATCCAAGAATGCAAAGCAAGGCTCTGCTTCCAAAACACTGAAAGACTCCATGCAGGGCCAACGCCAGGTGGATCCAAAGCCATCCGAGAATGCAAAGCAAGGCTCTATGTTCAAAACACTGGAAGACTCCATGCAGGGCCCACGCCAGGTGGATCCAAAGCCATCCGAGAATGCAAAGCAAGGCTCTACGTTCAAAACACTGGAAGACTCCATGCAGGGCCCACGCCAGGTGGATCCAAAGCCATCCAAGAATGCAAAGCAAGGCTCTATGTTCAAAACACTGGAAGACTCCATGCAGGGCCCACGCCAGGTGAATCCAAAGCCATCCGAGAATGCAAAGCAAGGCTCTATGTCCAAAACACTGGAAGACTCCATGCAGGGCCCACGCCAGGTGAATCCAAAGCCATCCGAGAATGCAAAGCAAGGCTCTACGTCCAAAACACTGGAAGACTCCATGCAGGGCCAACGCCAGGTGGATCCAAAGCCATCCAAGAATGCAAAGCAAGGCTCTATGTTCAAAACACTGGAAGACTCCATGCAGGGCCCACGCCAGGTGAATCCAAAGCCATCCGAGAATGCAAAGCAAGGCTCTATGTTCAAAACACTGGAAGACTCCATTCAGAGCCCACGCCAGGTGAATCCAAAGCCATCCGAGAATGCAAAGCAAGGCTCTATGTTCAAAACACTGGAAGACTCCATGCAGGGCCCACGCCAGGTGGATCCAAAGCCATCCAAGAATGCAAAGCAAGGCTCTGCGTCCAAAACACTGGAAGACTCCATGCAGGGCCCACGCCAGGTGAATCCAAAGCCATCCGAGAATGCAAAGCAAGGCTCTACGTCCAAAACACTGGAAGACTCCATGCAGGGCCCACGCCAGGTGGATCCAATGCCATCCGAGAATGCAAAGCAAGGCTCTACGTCCAAAACACTGGAAGACTCCATGCAGGTCCCACGCCAGGTGAATCCAAAGCCATCCGAGAATGCAAAGCAAAGCTCTACGTCCAAAACACTGGAAGACTCCATGCAGGGCCCACGCGAGGTGAATCCAAAGCCATCCGAGAATGCAAAGCAAGGCTCTACGTTCAAAACAGTGGAAGACTCCATGCAGGGCCCACGCGAGGTGAATCCAAAGCCATCCGAGAATGCAAAGCAAGGCTCTACGTTCAAAACAGTGGAAGACTCCATGCAGAGCCCACGCCAGGTGGATCCAAAGCCATCCGAGAATGCAAAGCAAGGCTCTACGTCCAAAACACTGGAAGACTCCATGCAGGGCCCAAGCCAGGTGAATCCAAAGCGAGCCGAGAATGCAAAGCAAGGCTCTACGTCCAAAACACTGGAAGACTCCATGCAGGACCCACGCCAGGTGGATCCAAAGCCATCCGAGAATGCAAAGCAAGGCTCTACGTTCAAAACACTGGAAGACTCCATACAGGGCCCATGCAGGTGAATCCAAAGCCATCCGAGAATGCAAAGCAAGGCTCTACGTCCAAAACACTGGAAGAATCCATGCAGGGCCCACGCCAGGTGGATCCAAAGCCATCCGAGAATGCAAAGCAAGGCTCTACGTCCAAAACACTGGAAGACTCCATGCAGGGCCCACGCCAGGTGAATCCAAAGCCATTCGAGAATGCAAAGCAAAGCTCTACGTCCAAAACACTGGAAGACTCCATGCTAGGCCCACGCCAGGTGGATCCAAAGCCATCGGAGAATGCAAAGCAAGGCTCTACATCCAAAACACTGGAAGACTCCATGCAGGGCCCACGCCAGGTGGATCCAAAGCCATCCGAGAATGCAAAGCAAGGCTCTGCGTCCAAAACACTGGAAGACTCCATGCAGGGCCCACGCCAGGTGGATCCAAAGCCATCCGAGAATGCAAAGCAAGGCTCTGCGTCCAAAACACTGGAAGACTCCATGCAGGGCCCACGCCGGTTAATCCAAAGCCATCCTAGAATGCAAAGCAAGGCTCTACGTCCAAAACACTGGAAGACTCCATGCAGGGCCCACGCCAGGTGGATCCAAAGCCATCCGAGAATGCAAAGCAAGGCTCTACGTCCAAAACACTGGAAGACTCCATGCAGGGCCCACGCCAGGTGAATCCAAAGCCATCCGAGAATGCAAAGCAAGGCTCTACGTCCAAAACACTGGAAGACTCCATGCAGGGCCCACGCCAGGTGGATCCAAAGCCATCCGAGAATGCAAAGCAAGGCTCTACATCCAAAACACTGGAAGACTCCATGCAGGGCCCACGCCAGGTGGATCCAAAGCCATCCGAGAATGCAAAGCAAGGCTCTGCGTCCAAAACACTGGAAGACTCCATGCAGGGCCCACGCCAGGTGAATCCAAAGCCATCCGAGAATGCAAAGCAAGGCTCTACGTCCAAAACACTGGAAGACTCCATGCAGAGCCCACGCCAGGTGGATCCAAAGCCATCCGAGAATGCAAAGCAAGGCTCTATGTTCAAAACACTGGAAGACTCCATGCAGGGTCCACACCAGGTGAATCCAAAGCCATCCGAGAATGCAAAGCAAGGCTCTACGTTCAAAACACTGGAGGACTCCATGCAGGGTCCACGCCAGGTGAATCCAAAGCGAGCCGAGAATGCAAAGCAAGGCTCTACGTCCAAAACACTGGAAGACTCCATGCAGGGCCCACGCCAGGTGGATCCAAAGCCATCCGATAATGCAAAGCAAGGCTCTACGTCCAAAACACTGGAAAACTCCATGTAGGGCCCACACCAGGTGAATCCAAAGCCATCCGATAATGCAAAGCATGGCTCTATGTTCAAAACACTGGAAGACTCCATGCAGGGCCCACGCCAGGTGGATCCAAAGCCATCCAAGAATGCAAAGCAAGGCTCTGCTTCCAAAACACTGAAAGACTCCATGCAGGGCCAACACCAGGTGGATCCAAAGCCATCCGAGAATGCAAAGCAAGGCTCTATGTTCAAAACACTGGAAGACTCCATGCAGGGCCCACGCCAGGTGGATCCAAAGCCATCCGAGAATGCAAAGCAAGGCTCTACGTTCACAACACTGGAAGACTCCATGCAGGGCCCACGCCAGGTGGATCCAAAGCCATCCAAGAATGCAAAGCAAGGCTCTATGTTCAAAACACTGGAAGACTCCATGCAGGGCCCACGCCAGGTGAATCCAAAGCCATCCGAGAATGCAAAGCAAGGCTCTATGTCCAAAACACTGGAAGACTCCATGCAGGGCCCACGCCAGGTGAATCCAAAGCCATCCGAGAATGCAAAGCAAGGCTCTACGTCCAAAACACTGGAAGACTCCATGCAGGGCCCACGCCAGGTGGATCCAAAGCCATCCAAGAATGCAAAGCAAGGCTCTATGTTCAAAACACTGGAAGACTCCATGCAGGGCCCACGCCAGGTGAATCCAAAGCCATCCGAGAATGCAAAGCAAGGCTCTATGTTCAAAACACTGGAAGACTCCATGCAGGGCCCACGCCAGGTGAATCCAAAGCCATCCGAGAATGCAAAGCAAGGCTCTATGTTCAAAACACTGGAAGACTCCATGCAGGGCCCACGCCAGGTGGATCCAAAGCCATCCAAGAATGCAAAGCAAGGCTCTGCGTCCAAAACACTGGAAGACTCCATGCAGGGCCCACGCCAGGTGAATCCAAAGCCATCCGAGAATGCAAAGCAAGGCTCTACGTCCAAAACACTGGAAGACTCCATGCAGGGCCCATGCCAGGTGGATCCAATGCCATCCGAGAATGCAAAGCAAGGCTCTACGTCCAAAACACTGGAAGACTCCATGCAGGTCCCACGCCAGGTGAATCCAAAGCCATCCGAGAATGCAAAGGAAAGCTCTACGTCCAAAACACTGGAAGACTCCATGCAGGGCCCACGCGAGGTGAATCCAAAGCCATCCGAGAATGCAAAGCAAGGCTCTACGTTCAAAACAGTGGAAGACTCCATGCAGGGCCCACGCGAGGTGAATCCAAAGCCATCCAAGAATGCAAAGCAAGGCTCTACGTTCAAAACAGTGGAAGACTCCATGCAGGGCCCACGCCAGGTGGATCCAAAGCCATCCGAGAATGCAAAGCAAGGCTCTTCGTCCAAAACACTGGAAGACTCCATGCAGGGCCCACGCCAGGTGAATCCAAAGCGAGCCAAGAATGCAAAGCAAGGCTCTACGTCCAAAACACTGGAAGACTCCATGCAGGACCCACGCCAGGTGGATCCAAAGCCATCCGAGAATGCAAAGCAAGGCTCTACGTTCAAAACACTGGAAGACTCCATACAGGGCCCATGCAGGTGAATCCAAAGCCATCCGAGAATGCAAAGCAAGGCTCTACGTCCAAAACACTGGAAGAATCCATGCAGGGCCCACGCCAGGTGGATCCAAAGCCATCCGAGAATGCAAAGCAAGGCTCTACGTCCAAAACACTGGAAGACTCCATGCAGGGCCCACGCCAGGTGAATCCAAAGCCATCCGAGAATGCAAAGCAAGGCTCTACGTCCAAAACACTGGAAGACTCCATGCAGGGCCCACGCCAGGTGGATCCAAAGCCATCCGAGAATGCAAAGCAAGGCTCTGCGTCCAAAACACCTGAAGACTCCATGCAGGGCCCACGCGAGGTGAATCCAAAGCCATCCGAGAATGCAAAGCAAGGCTCTACGTTCAAAACAGTGGAAGACTCCATGCAGGGCCCACGCGAGGTGAATCCAAAGCCATCCGAGAATGCAAAGCAAGGCTCTACGTTCAAAACAGTGGAAGACTCCATGCAGGGCCCACGCCAGGTGGATCCAAAGCCATCCGAGAATGCAAAGCAAGGCTCTACGTCCAAAACAGTGGAAGACTCCATGCAGGGCCCACGCCAGGTGGATCCAAAGCCATCCGAGAATGCAAAGCAAGGCTCTACGTCCAAAACACTGGAAGACTCCATGCAGGACCCACGCCAGGTGGATCCAAAGCCATCCGAGAATGCAAAGCAAGGCTCTACGTTCAAAACAGTGGAAGACTCCATGCAGGGCCCACGCCAGGTGAATCCAAAGCGAGCCGAGAATGCAAAGCAAGGCTCTACGTCCAAAACACTGGAAGACTCCATGCAGGACCCACGCCAGGTGGATCCAAAGCCATCCGAGAATGCAAAGCAAGGCTCTACGTTCAAAACACTGGAAGACTCCATACAGGGCCCATGCAGGTGAATCCAAAGCCATCCGAGAATGCAAAGCAAGGCTCTACGTCCAAAACACTGGAAGAATCCATGCAGGGCCCACGCCAGGTGGATCCAAAGCCATCCGAGAATGCAAAGCAAGGCTCTACGTCCAAAACACTGGAAGACTCCATGCAGGGCCCACGCCAGGTGAATCCAAAGCCATCCGAGAATGCAAAGCAAGGCTCTACGTCCAAAACACTGGAAGACTCCATGCAGGGCCCACGCCAGGTGGATCCAAAGCCATCCGAGAATGCAAAGCAAGGCTCTACATCCAAAACACTGGAAGACTCCATGCAGGGCCCACGCCAGGTGGATCCAAAGCCATCCGAGAATGCAAAGCAAGGCTCTGCGTCCAAAACACTGGAAGACTCCATGCAGGGCCCACGCCAGGTGGATCCAAAGCCATCCGAGAATGCAAAGCAAGGCTCTACGTCCAAAACACTGGAAGACTCCATGCAGGGCCCACGCCAGGTGAATCCAAAGCCATCCTAGAATGCAAAGCAAGGCTCTACGTCCAAAACACTGGAAGACTCCATGCAGGGCCCACGCCAGGTGGATCCAAAGCCATCCGAGAATGCAAAGCAAGGCTCTACGTCCAAAACACTGGAAGACTCCATGCAGGGCCCACGCCAGGTGAATCCAAAGCCATCCGAGAATGCAAAGCAAGGCTCTACGTCCAAAACACTGGAAGACTCCATGCAGGGCCCACGCCAGGTGGATCCAAAGCCATCCGAGAATGCAAAGCAAGGCTCTACATCCAAAACACTGGAAGACTCCATGCAGGGCCCACGCCAGGTGGATCCAAAGCCATCCGAGAATGCAAAGCAAGGCTCTGCGTCCAAAACACTGGAAGACTCCATGCAGGGCCCACGCCAGGTGAATCCAAAGCCATCCGAGAATGCAAAGCAAGGCTCTATGTCCAAAACACTGGAAAACTCCATGCAGGGCCCACGCCAGGTGGATCCAAAGCCATCCGAGAATGCAAAGCAAGGCTCTGCGTCCAAAACACTGGAAGACTCCATGCAGGGCCCACGCCAGGTGAATCCAAAGCCATCCGAGAATGCAAAGCAAGGCTCTATGTCCAAAACACTGGAAGACTCCATGCAGGTCCCACGCCAGGTGAATCCAAAGCCATCCGAGAATGCAAACCAAGGCTCTACGTCCAAAACACTGGAAGACTCCATGCAGGGCCCACGCCAGGTGGATCCAAAGCCATCCGAGAATGCAAAGCAAGGCTCTGCGTCCAAAACCCTGGAAGACTTCATGCAGGGCCTATGCTCAGGTGAATCCAAAGCCATCCGAGAATGCAAAGCAAGGCTCTATGTCCAAAACACTGGAAGACTCCATGCAGGGCCCACGCCAGGTGAATCCAAAGCCATCCGAGAATGCAAAGCAAGGCTCTACGTCCAAAACACTGGAAGACTCCATGCAGGGCCCACGCCAGGTGGATCCAAAGCCATCCGAGAATGCAAAGCAAGACTCTGCGTCCAAAACACTGGAAGACTCCATGCAGGGCCCACGCCAGGTGGATCCAAAGCCATCCTAGAATGCAAAGCAAGGCTCTACCACGCCAGGTGAATCCAAAGCCATCCGAGAATGCAAAGCAAGGCTCTACGTCCAAAACACTGGAAGACTCCATGCAGGGCCCACGCCAGGTGGATCCAAAGCCATCCGATAATGCAAAGCAAGGCTCTACGTCCAAAACACTGGAAAACTCCATGTAGGGCCCACACCAGGTGAATCCAAAGCCATCCGATAATGCAAAGCATGGCTCTATGTTCAAAACACTGGAAGACTCCATGCAGGGCCCACGCCAGGTGGATCCAAAGCCATCCAAGAATGCAAAGCAAGGCTCTGCTTCCAAAACACTGAAAGACTCCATGCAGGGCCAACACCAGGTGGATCCAAAGCCATCCGAGAATGCAAAGCAAGGCTCTATGTTCAAAACACTGGAAGACTCCATGCAGGGCCCACGCCAGGTGGATCCAAAGCCATCCGAGAATGCAAAGCAAGGCTCTACGTTCACAACACTGGAAGACTCCATGCAGGGCCCACGCCAGGTGGATCCAAAGCCATCCAAGAATGCAAAGCAAGGCTCTATGTTCAAAACACTGGAAGACTCCATGCAGGGCCCACGCCAGGTGAATCCAAAGCCATCCGAGAATGCAAAGCAAGGCTCTATGTCCAAAACACTGGAAGACTCCATGCAGGGCCCACGCCAGGTGAATCCAAAGCCATCCGAGAATGCAAAGCAAGGCTCTACGTCCAAAACACTGGAAGACTCCATGCAGGGCCCACGCCAGGTGGATCCAAAGCCATCCAAGAATGCAAAGCAAGGCTCTGCTTCCAAAACACTGAAAGACTCCATGCAGGGCCAACACCAGGTGGATCCAAAGCCATCCGAGAATGCAAAGCAAGGCTCTATGTTCAAAACACTGGAAGACTCCATGCAGGGCCCACGCCAGGTGGATCCAAAGCCATCCGAGAATGCAAAGCAAGGCTCTACGTTCACAACACTGGAAGACTCCATGCAGGGCCCACGCCAGGTGGATC
The DNA here is from genome assembly GCF_964204655.1 of Triturus cristatus. Lineage (NCBI taxonomy): Eukaryota > Metazoa > Chordata > Amphibia > Caudata > Salamandridae > Triturus > Triturus cristatus. The sequence goes on along the minus strand of NC_140580.1, from coordinate 1,171,403,256 downwards.
CAAAGCCATCCAAGAATGCAAAGCAAGGCTCTATGTTCAAAACACTGGAAGACTCCATGCAGGGCCCACGCCAGGTGAATCCAAAGCCATCCGAGAATGCAAAGCAAGGCTCTATGTCCAAAACACTGGAAGACTCCATGCAGGGCCCACGCCAGGTGAATCCAAAGCCATCCGAGAATGCAAAGCAAGGCTCTACGTCCAAAACACTGGAAGACTCCATGCAGGGCCCACGCCAGGTGGATCCAAAGCCATCCGAGAATGCAAAGCAAGGCTCTACGTTCACAACACTGGAAGACTCCATGCAGGGCCCACGCCAGGTGGATCCAAAGCCATCCAAGAATGCAAAGCAAGGCTCTATGTTCAAAACACTGGAAGACTCCATGCAGGGCCCACGCCAGGTGAATCCAAAGCCATCCGAGAATGCAAAGCAAGGCTCTATGTCCAAAACACTGGAAGACTCCATGCAGGGCCCACGCCAGGTGAATCCAAAGCCATCCGAGAATGCAAAGCAAGGCTCTACGTCCAAAACACTGGAAGACTCCATGCAGGGCCCACGCCAGGTGGATCCAAAGCCATCCAAGAATGCAAAGCAAGGCTCTATGTTCAAAACACTGGAAGACTCCATGCAGGGCCCACGCCAGGTGAATCCAAAGCCATCCGAGAATGCAAAGCAAGGCTCTATGTTCAAAACACTGGAAGACTCCATGCAGGGCCCACGCCAGGTGAATCCAAAGCCATCCGAGAATGCAAAGCAAGGCTCTATGTTCAAAACACTGGAAGACTCCATGCAGGGCCCACGCCAGGTGGATCCAAAGCCATCCAAGAATGCAAAGCAAGGCTCTGCGTCCAAAACACTGGAAGACTCCATGCAGGGCCCACGCCAGGTGAATCCAAAGCCATCCGAGAATGCAAAGCAAGGCTCTACGTCCAAAACACTGGAAGACTCCGTGCAGGGCCCACGCCAGGTGGATCCAATGCCATCCGAGAATGCAAAGCAAGGCTCTACGTCCAAAACACTGGAAGACTCCATGCAGGTCCCACGCCAGGTGAATCCAAAGCCATCCGAGAATGCAAAGGAAAGCTCTACGTCCAAAACACTGGAAGACTCCATGCAGGGCCCACGCGAGGTGAATCCAAAGCCATCCGAGAATGCAAAGCAAGGCTCTACGTCCAAAACACTGGAAGACTCCATGCAGGGCCCACGCCAGGTGAATCCAAAGCCATCCTAGAATGCAAAGCAAGGCTCTACGTCCAAAACACTGGAAGACTCCATGCAGGGCCCACGCCAGGTGGATCCAAAGCCATCCGAGAATGCAAAGCAAGGCTCTACGTCCAAAACACTGGAAGACTCTATGCAGGGCCCACGCCAGGTGAATCCAAAGCCATCCGAGAATGCAAAGCAAGGCTCTACGTCCAAAACACTGGAAGACTCCATGCAGGGCCCACGCCAGGTGGATCCAAAGCCATCCGAGAATGCAAAGCAAGGCTCTACGTCCAAAACACTGGAAGACTCCATGCAGGGCCTATGCTCAGGTGGATCCAAAGCCATCCGAGAATGCAAAGCAAGGCTCTACGTCCAAAACACTGGAAGACTCCATGCAGGGCCCACGACAGGTGAATCCAAAGCGAGCCGAGAATGCAAAGCAAGGCTCTACATCCAAAACACTGGAAGACTCCATGCAGGGCCCACGCCAGGTGGATCCAAAGCCATCCGAGAATGCAAAGCAAGGCTCTACGTCCAAAACACTGGAAGACTCCATGCAGGGCCTATGCTCAGGTGAATCCAAAGCCATCCGAGAATGCAAAGCAAGGCTCTATGTCCAAAACACTGGAAGACTCCATGCAGGGCCAACGCCAGGTGGATCCAAAGCCATCCGAGAATGCAAAGCAAGGCTCTACGACCAAAACACTGGAAGACTTCATGCAGGGCCCACGCCAGGTGAATCCAAAGCCATCCGAGAATGCAAAGCAAGGCTCTACGTCCAAAACACTGGAAGACTCCATGCAGGGCCCACGCCAGGTGAATCCAAAGCCATCCGAGAATGCAAAGCAAGGCTCTACGTCCAAAACACTGGAAGACTCCATGCAGGGCCCACGCCAGGTGAATCCAAAGCCATCCGAGAATGCAAAGCAAGGCTCTACGTCCAAAACACTGGAAGACTCCATGCAGGGCCAACGCCAGGTGGCTCCAAAGCCATCCGAGAATGCAAAGCAAGGCTCTACGTCCAAAACACTGGAAGACTCCATGCAGGGCCCACACCAGGTGGATCCAAAGCCATCCTAGAATGCAAAGCAAGGCTCTACGTCCAAAACACTGGAAGACTCCATGCAGGGCCCATGCCAGGTGGATCCAAAGCCATCCTAGAATGCAAAGCAAGGCTCTACATCCAAAACCCTGGAAGACTCCATGCAGGGCCTATGCTCAGGTGGATCCAAAGCCATCCGAGAATGCAAAGCAAGGCTCTACGTCCAAAACACTGGAAGACTCTATGCAGGGCCCACGCCAGGTGAATCCAAAGCCATCCGAGAATGCAAAGCAAGGCTCTACGTCCAAAACACTGGAAGACTCCATGCAGGGCCCACGCCAGGTGAATCCAAAGCCATCCTAGAATGCAAAGCAAGGCTCTACGTCCAAAACACTGGAAGACTCCATGCAGGGCCCACGCCAGGTGAATCCAAAGCGAGCCGAGAATGCAAAGCAAGGCTCTACGTCCAAAACACTGGAAGACTGCATGCAGGGCCCACGCCAGGTGGATCCAAAGCCATCCCAGAATGCAAAGCAAGGCTCTACGTCCAAAACACTGGAAGACTCCATGCAGGGCCTATGCTCAGGTGAATCCAAAGCCATCCGAGAATGCAAAGCAAGGCTCTATGTCCAAAACACTGGAAGACTCCATGCAGGGCCAACGCCAGGTGGATCCAAAGCCATCCGAGAATGCAAAGCAAGGCTCTACGTCCAAAACACTGGAAGACTCCATGCAGGGCCAATGCCAGGTGGATCCAAAGCCATCCGAGAATGCAAAGCAAGGCTCTACGTCCAAAACACTGGAAGACTCCATGCAGGGCCAATGCCAGGTGGATCCAAAGCCATCCGAGAATGCAAAGCAAGGCTCTACGACCAAAACACTGGAAGACTCCATGCAGGACCCACGCCAGGTGAATCCAAAGCCATCCGAGAATGCAAAGAAAGGCTCTACGTCCAAAACACTGGAAGACTCCATGCAGGGCCCACGCCAGGTGAATCCAAAGCCATCCGAGAATGCAAAGCAAGGCTCTACGTCCAAAACACTGGAAGACTCCATGCAGGGCCCACACCAGATGAATCCAAAGCCATCCGAGAATGCAAAGCAAGGCTCTACATCCAAAACCCTGGAAGACTCCATGCAGGGCCTATGCTCAGGTGGATCCAAAGCCATCCGAGAATGCAAAGCAAGGCTCTACGTCCAAAACACTGGAAGACTCTATAAAGGGCCCACGCCAGGTGAATCCAAAGCCATCCGAGAATGCAAAGCAAGGCTCTACGTCCAAAACACTGGAAGACTCCATGCAGGGCCCACGCCAGGTGAATCCAAAGCCATCCGAGAATGCAAAGCAAGGCTCTGCGTCCAAAACACTGGAAGACTCCATGCAGGGCCCACGCCAGGTGGATCCAAAGCCATCCGAGAATGCAAAGCAAGGCTCTGCGTCCAAAACACTGGAAGACTCCATGCAGGGCCCACGCCAGGTGGATCCAAAGCCATCCGAAAATGCAAAGCAAGGCTCTGCGTCCAAAACACTGGAAGACTCCATGCAGGGCCCACGCCAGGTGAATCCAAAGCCATCCGAGAATGCAAAGCAAAGCTCTACGTCCAAAACACTGGAAGACTCCATGCAGGGCCCACGCCAGGTGGATCCAAAGCCATCCGATAATGCAAAGCAAGGCTCTACGTTCAAAACACTGGAAGACTCCATGCAGGGCCCACGCCAGGTGAATCCAAAGCCATCGGAGAATGCAAAGCAAGGCTCTACGTCCAAAACACTGGAAAACTCCATTCAGGGCCCACGCCAGGTGGATCCAAAGCCATCCGAGAATGCAAAGCAAGGCTCTACGTCCAAAACACTGGAAAACTCCATGCAGGGCCCACGCCAGGTGAATCCAAAGCCATCCGAGAATGCAAAGCAAGGCTCTACATCCAAAACACTGGAAGACTCCATGCAGAGCCCACGCCAGGTGGATCCAAAGCCATCCGAGAATGCAAAGCAAGGCTCTATGTTCAAAACACTGGAAGACTCCTTGCAGGGTCCACACCAGGTGAATCCAAAGCCATCCGAGAATGCAAAGCAAGGCTCTACGTTCAAAACACTGGAGGACTCCATGCAGGGTCCACGCCAGGCGAATCCAAAGCGAGCCGAGAATGCAAAGCAAGGCTCTACGTCCAAAACACTGGAAGACTCCATGCAGGGCCCACGCCAGGTGGATCCAAAGCCATCCGATAATGCAAAGCAAGGCTCTACGTCCAAAACACTGGAAAACTCCATGTAGGGCCCACGCCAGGTGAATCCAAAGCCATCCGATAATGCAAAGCATGGCTCTATGTTCAAAACACTGGAAGACTCCATGCAGGGCCCACGCCAGGTGGATCCAAAGCCATCCAAGAATGCAAAGCAAGGCTCTGCTTCCAAAACACTGAAAGACTCCATGCAGGGCCAACGCCAGGTGGATCCAAAGCCATCCGAGAATGCAAAGCAAGGCTCTATGTTCAAAACACTGGAAGACTCCATGCAGGGCCCACGCCAGGTGGATCCAAAGCCATCCGAGAATGCAAAGCAAGGCTCTACGTTCAAAACACTGGAAGACTCCATGCAGGGCCCACGCCAAGTGGATCCAAAGCCATTCAAGAATGCAAAGCAAGGCTCTATGTTCAAAACACTGGAAGACTCCATGCAGGGCCCACGCCAGGTGAATCCAAAGCCATCCGAGAATGCAAAGCAAGGCTCTATGTCCAAAACACTGGAAGACTCCATGCAGGGCCCACGCCAGGTGAATCCAAAGCCATCCGAGAATGCAAAGCAAGGCTCTACGTCCAAAACACTGGAAGACTCCATGCAGGGCCAACGCCAGGTGGATCCAAAGCCATCCAAGAATGCAAAGCAAGGCTCTATGTTCAAAACACTGGAAGACTCCATGCAGGGCCCACGCCAGGTGAATCCAAAGCCATCCGAGAATGCAAAGCAAGGCTCTATGTTCAAAACACTGGAAGACTCCATTCAGGGCCCACGCCAGGTGAATCCAAAGCCATCCGAGAATGCAAAGCAATGCTCTATGTTCAAAACACTGGAAGACTCCATGCAGGGCCCACGCCAGGTGGATCCAAAGCCATCCAAGAATGCAAAGCAAGGCTCTGCGTCCAAAACACTGGAAGACTCCATGCAGGGCCCACGCCAGGTGAATCCAAAGCCATCCGAGAATGCAAAGCAAGGCTCTACGTCCAAAACACTGGAAGACTCCATGCAGGGCCCACGCCAGGTGGATCCAATGCCATCCGAGAATGCAAAGCAAGGCTCTACGTCCAAAACACTGGAAGACTCCATGCAGGTCCCACGCCAGGTGAATCCAAAGCCATCCGAGAATGCAAAGCAAAGCTCTACGTCCAAAACACTGGAAGACTCCATGCAGGGCCCACGCGAGGTGAATCCAAAGCCATCCGAGAATGCAAAGCAAGGCTCTACGTTCAAAACAGTGGAAGACTCCATGCAGGGCCCACGCGAGGTGAATCCAAAGCCATCCGAGAATGCAAAGCAAGGCTCTACGTTCAAAACAGTGGAAGACTCCATGCAGAGCCCACGCCAGGTGGATCCAAAGCCATCCGAGAATGCAAAGCAAGGCTCTACGTCCAAAACACTGGAAGACTCCATGCAGGGCCCACGCCAGGTGAATCCAAAGCGAGCCGAGAATGCAAAGCAAGGCTCTACGTCCAAAACACTGGAAGACTCCATGCAGGACCCACGCCAGGTGGATCCAAAGCCATCCGAGAATGCAAAGCAAGGCTCTACGTTCAAAACACTGGAAGACTCCATACAGGGCCCATGCAGGTGAATCCAAAGCCATCCGAGAATGCAAAGCAAGGCTCTACGTCCAAAACACTGGAAGAATCCATGCAGGGCCCACGCCAGGTGGATCCAAAGCCATCCGAGAATGCAAAGCAAGGCTCTACGTCCAAAACACTGGAAGACTCCATGCAGGGCCCACGCCAGGTGAATCCAAAGCCATTCGAGAATGCAAAGCAAAGCTCTACGTCCAAAACACTGGAAGACTCCATGCAGGGCCCACGCCAGGTGGATCCAAAGCCATCGGAGAATGCAAAGCAAGGCTCTACATCCAAAACACTGGAAGACTCCATGCAGGGCCCACGCCAGGTGGATCCAAAGCCATCCGAGAATGCAAAGCAAGGCTCTGCGTCCAAAACACTGGAAGACTCCATGCAGGGCCCACGCCAGGTGGATCCAAAGCCATCCGAGAATGCAAAGCAAGGCTCTGCGTCCAAAACACTGGAAGACTCCATGCAGGGCCCACGCCAGGTGAATCCAAAGCCATCCTAGAATGCAAAGCAAGGCTCTACGTCCAAAACACTGGAAGACTCCATGCAGGGCCCACGCCAGGTGGATCCAAAGCCATCCGAGAATGCAAAGCAAGGCTCTACGTCCAAAACACTGGAAGACTCCATGCAGGGCCCACGCCAGGTGAATCCAAAGCCATCCGAGAATGCAAAGCAAGGCTCTACGTCCAAAACACTGGAAGACTCCATGCAGGGCCCACGCCAGGTGGATCCAAAGCCATCCGAGAATGCAAAGCAAGGCTCTACATCCAAAACACTGGAAGACTCCATGCAGGGCCCACGCCAGGTGGATCCAAAGCCATCCGAGAATGCAAAGCAAGGCTCTGCGTCCAAAACACTGGAAGACTCCATGCAGGGCCCACGCCAGGTGAATCCAAAGCCATCCGAGAATGCAAAGCAAGGCTCTACGTCCAAAACACTGGAAGACTCCATGCAGAGCCCACGCCAGGTGGATCCAAAGCCATCCGAGAATGCAAAGCAAGGCTCTATGTTCAAAACACTGGAAGACTCCATGCAGGGTCCACACCAGGTGAATCCAAAGCCATCCGAGAATGCAAAGCAAGGCTCTACGTTCAAAACACTGGAGGACTCCATGCAGGGTCCACGCCAGGTGAATCCAAAGCGAGCCGAGAATGCAAAGCAAGGCTCTACGTCCAAAACACTGGAAGACTCCATGCAGGGCCCACGCCAGGTGGATCCAAAGCCATCCGATAATGCAAAGCAAGGCTCTACGTCCAAAACACTGGAAAACTCCATGTAGGGCCCACACCAGGTGAATCCAAAGCCATCCGATAATGCAAAGCATGGCTCTATGTTCAAAACACTGGAAGACTCCATGCAGGGCCCACGCCAGGTGGATCCAAAGCCATCCAAGAATGCAAAGCAAGGCTCTGCTTCCAAAACACTGAAAGACTCCATGCAGGGCCAACACCAGGTGGATCCAAAGCCATCCGAGAATGCAAAGCAAGGCTCTATGTTCAAAACACTGGAAGACTCCATGCAGGGCCCACGCCAGGTGGATCCAAAGCCATCCGAGAATGCAAAGCAAGGCTCTACGTTCACAACACTGGAAGACTCCATGCAGGGCCCACGCCAGGTGGATCCAAAGCCATCCAAGAATGCAAAGCAAGGCTCTATGTTCAAAACACTGGAAGACTCCATGCAGGGCCCACGCCAGGTGAATCCAAAGCCATCCGAGAATGCAAAGCAAGGCTCTATGTCCAAAACACTGGAAGACTCCATGCAGGGCCCACGCCAGGTGAATCCAAAGCCATCCGAGAATGCAAAGCAAGGCTCTACGTCCAAAACACTGGAAGACTCCATGCAGGGCCCACGCCAGGTGGATCCAAAGCCATCCAAGAATGCAAAGCAAGGCTCTATGTTCAAAACACTGGAAGACTCCATGCAGGGCCCACGCCAGGTGAATCCAAAGCCATCCGAGAATGCAAAGCAAGGCTCTATGTTCAAAACACTGGAAGACTCCATGCAGGGCCCACGCCAGGTGAATCCAAAGCCATCCGAGAATGCAAAGCAAGGCTCTATGTTCAAAACACTGGAAGACTCCATGCAGGGCCCACGCCAGGTGGATCCAAAGCCATCCAAGAATGCAAAGCAAGGCTCTGCGTCCAAAACACTGGAAGACTCCATGCAGGGCCCACGCCAGGTGAATCCAAAGCCATCCGAGAATGCAAAGCAAGGCTCTACGTCCAAAACACTGGAAGACTCCATGCAGGGCCCACGCCAGGTGGATCCAATGCCATCCGAGAATGCAAAGCAAGGCTCTACGTCCAAAACACTGGAAGACTCCATGCAGGTCCCACGCCAGGTGAATCCAAAGCCATCCGAGAATGCAAAGGAAAGCTCTACGTCCAAAACACTGGAAGACTCCATGCAGGGCCCACGCGAGGTGAATCCAAAGCCATCCGAGAATGCAAAGCAAGGCTCTACGTTCAAAACAGTGGAAGACTCCATGCAGGGCCCACGCGAGGTGAATCCAAAGCCATCCAAGAATGCAAAGCAAGGCTCTACGTTCAAAACAGTGGAAGACTCCATGCAGGGCCCACGCCAGGTGGATCCAAAGCCATCCGAGAATGCAAAGCAAGGCTCTTCGTCCAAAACACTGGAAGACTCCATGCAGGGCCCACGCCAGGTGAATCCAAAGCGAGCCGAGAATGCAAAGCAAGGCTCTACGTCCAAAACACTGGAAGACTCCATGCAGGACCCACGCCAGGTGGATCCAAAGCCATCCGAGAATGCAAAGCAAGGCTCTACGTTCAAAACACTGGAAGACTCCATACAGGGCCCATGCAGGTGAATCCAAAGCCATCCGAGAATGCAAAGCAAGGCTCTACGTCCAAAACACTGGAAGAATCCATGCAGGGCCCACGCCAGGTGGATCCAAAGCCATCCGAGAATGCAAAGCAAGGCTCTACGTCCAAAACACTGGAAGACTCCATGCAGGGCCCACGCCAGGTGAATCCAAAGCCATCCGAGAATGCAAAGCAAGGCTCTACGTCCAAAACACTGGAAGACTCCATGCAGGGCCCACGCCAGGTGGATCTAAAGCCATCCGAGAATGCAAAGCAAGGCTCTACATCCAAAACACTGGAAGACTCCATGCAGGGCCCACGCCAGGTGGATCCAAAGCCATCCGAGAATGCAAAGCAAGGCTCTGCGTCCAAAACACCTGAAGACTCCATGCAGGGCCCACGCGAGGTGAATCCAAAGCCATCCGAGAATGCAAAGCAAGGCTCTACGTTCAAAACAGTGGAAGACTCCATGCAGGGCCCACGCGAGGTGAATCCAAAGCCATCCGAGAATGCAAAGCAAGGCTCTACGTTCAAAACAGTGGAAGACTCCATGCAGGGCCCACGCCAGGTGGATCCAAAGCCATCCGAGAATGCAAAGCAAGGCTCTACGTCCAAAACAGTGGAAGACTCCATGCAGGGCCCACGCCAGGTGGATCCAAAGCCATCCGAGAATGCAAAGCAAGGCTCTACGTCCAAAACACTGGAAGACTCCATGCAGGACCCACGCCAGGTGGATCCAAAGCCATCCGAGAATGCAAAGCAAGGCTCTACGTTCAAAACAGTGGAAGACTCCATGCAGGGCCCACGCCAGGTGAATCCAAAGCGAGCCGAGAATGCAAAGCAAGGCTCTACGTCCAAAACACTGGAAGACTCCATGCAGGACCCACGCCAGGTGGATCCAAAGCCATCCGAGAATGCAAAGCAAGGCTCTACGTTCAAAACACTGGAAGACTCCATACAGGGCCCATGCAGGTGAATCCAAAGCCATCCGAGAATGCAAAGCAAGGCTCTACGTCCAAAACACTGGAAGACTCCATGCAGGGCCCACGCCAGGTGGATCCAAAGCCATCCGATAATGCAAAGCAAGGCTCTACGTCCAAAACACTGGAAAACTCCATGTAGGGCCCACACCAGGTGAATCCAAAGCCATCCGATAATGCAAAGCATGGCTCTATGTTCAAAACACTGGAAGACTCCATGCAGGGCCCACGCCAGGTGGATCCAAAGCCATCCAAGAATGCAAAGCAAGGCTCTGCTTCCAAAACACTGAAAGACTCCATGCAGGGCCAACACCAGGTGGATCCAAAGCCATCCGAGAATGCAAAGCAAGGCTCTATGTTCAAAACACTGGAAGACTCCATGCAGGGCCCACGCCAGGTGGATCCAAAGCCATCCGAGAATGCAAAGCAAGGCTCTACGTTCACAACACTGGAAGACTCCATGCAGGGCCCACGCCAGGTGGATCCAAAGCCATCCAAGAATGCAAAGCAAGGCTCTATGTTCAAAACACTGGAAGACTCCATGCAGGGCCCACGCCAGGTGAATCCAAAGCCATCCGAGAATGCAAAGCAAGGCTCTATGTCCAAAACACTGGAAGACTCCATGCAGGGCCCACGCCAGGTGAATCCAAAGCCATCCGAGAATGCAAAGCAAGGCTCTACGTCCAAAACACTGGAAGACTCCATGCAGGGCCCACGCCAGGTGGATCCAAAGCCATCCGAGAATGCAAAGCAAGGCTCTACGTTCACAACACTGGAAGACTCCATGCAGGGCCCACGCCAGGTGGATCCAAAGCCATCCAAGAATGCAAAGCAAGGCTCTATGTTCAAAACACTGGAAGACTCCATGCAGGGCCCACGCCAGGTGAATCCAAAGCCATCCGAGAATGCAAAGCAAGGCTCTATGTCCAAAACACTGGAAGACTCCATGCAGGGCCCACGCCAGGTGAATCCAAAGCCATCCGAGAATGCAAAGCAAGGCTCTACGTCCAAAACACTGGAAGACTCCATGCAGGGCCCACGCCAGGTGGATCCAAAGCCATCCCAGAATGCAAAGCAAGGCTCTATGTTCAAAACACTGGAAGACTCCATGCAGGGCCCACGCCAGGTGAATCCAAAGCCATCCGAGAATGCAAAGCAAGGCTCTATGTTCAAAACACTGGAAGACTCCATGCAGGGCCCACGCCAGGTGAATCCAAAGCCATCCGAGAATGCAAAGCAAGGCTCTACGTCCAAAACACTGGAAGACTCCATGCAGGTCCCACGCCAGGTGAATCCAAAGCCATCCGAGAATGCAAAGGAAAGCTCTACGTCCAAAACACTGGAAGACTCCATGCAGGGCCCACGCGAGGTGAATCCAAAGCCATCCGAGAATGCAAAGCAAGGCTCTACGTTCAAAACAGTGGAAGACTCCATGCAGGGCCCACGCGAGGTGAATCCAAAGCCATCCAAGAATGCAAAGCAAGGCTCTACGTTCAAAACAGTGGAAGACTCCATGCAGGGCCCACGCCAGGTGGATCCAAAGCCATCCGAGAATGCAAAGCAAGGCTCTACGTCCAAAACACTGGAAGACTCCATGCAGGGCCCACGCCAGGTGAATCCAAAGCGAGCCGAGAATGCAAAGCAAGGCTCTACGTCCAAAACACTGGAAGACTCCATGCAGGACCCACGCCAGGTGGATCCAAAGCCATCCGAGAATGCAAAGCAAGGCTCTACGTTCAAAACACTGGAAGACTCCATACAGGGCCCATGCAGGTGAATCCAAAGCCATCCGAGAATGCAAAGCAAGGCTCTACGTCCAAAACACTGGAAGAATCCATGCAGGGCCCACGCCAGGTGGATCCAAAGCCATCCGAGAATGCAAAGCAAGGCTCTACGTCCAAAACACTGGAAGACTCCATGCAGGGCCCACGCCAGGTAAATCCAAAGCCATCCGAGAATGCAAAGCAAGGCTCTACGTCCAAAACACTGGAAGACTCCATGCAGGGCCCACGCCAGGTGGATCCAAAGCCATCCGAGAATGCAAAGCAAGGCTCTACATCCAAAACACAGGAAGACTCCATGCAGGGCCCACGCCAGGTGGATCCAAAGCCATCCGAGAATGCAAAGCAAGGCTCTGCGTCCAAAACACTGGAAGACTCCATGCAGGGCCCACGCGAGGTGAATCCAAAGCCATCCGAGAATGCAAAGCAAGGCTCTACGTTCAAAACAGTGGAAGACTCCATGCAGGGCCCACGCGAGGTGAATCCAAAGCCATCCGAGAATGCAAAGCAAGGCTCTACGTTCAAAACAGTGGAAGACTCCATGCAGGGCCCACGCCAGGTGGATCCAAAGCCATCCGAGAATGCAAAGCAAGGCTCTACGTCCAAAACACTGGAAGACTCCATGCAGGGCCCACGCCAGGTGAATCCAAAGCGAGCCGAGAATGCAAAGCAAGGCTCTACGTCCAAAACACTGGAAGACTCCATGCAGGACCCACGCCAGGTGGATCCAAAGCCATCCGAGAATGCAAAGCAAGGCTCTACGTTCAAAACACTGGAAGACTCCATACAGGGCCCATGCAGGTGAATCCAAAGCCATCCGAGAATGCAAAGCAAGGCTCTACGTCCAAAACACTGGAAGAATCCATGCAGGGCCCACGCCAGGTGGATCCAAAGCCATCCGAGAATGCAAAGCAAGGCTCTACGTCCAAAACACTGGAAGACTCCATGCAGGGCCCACGCCAGGTGGATCCAAAGCCATCCGAGAATGCAAAGCAAGGCTCTACATCCAAAACACTGGAAGACTCCATGCAGGGCCCACGCCAGGTGGATCCAAAGCCATCCGAGAATGCAAAGCAAGGCTCTGCATCCAAAACACTGGAAGACTCCATGCAGGGCCCACGCCAGGTGGATCCAAAGCCATCCGAGAATGCAAAGCAAGGCTCTACGTCCAAAACACTGGAAGACTCCATGCAGGGCCCACGCCAGGTGAATCCAAAGCCATCCTAGAATGCAAAGCAAGGCTCTACGTCCAAAACACTGGAAGACTCCATGCAGGGCCCACGCCAGGTGGATCCAAAGCCATCCGAGAATGCAAAGCAAGGCTCTACGTCCAAAACACTGGAAGACTCCATGCAGGGCCCACGCCAGGTGAATCCAAAGCCATCCGAGAATGCAAAGCAAGGCTCTACGTCCAAAACACTGGAAGACTCCATGCAGGGTCCACGCCAGGTGGATCCAAAGCCATCCGAGAATGCAAAGCAAGGCTCTACATCCAAAACACTGGAAGACTCCATGCAGGGCCCACGCCAGGTGGATCCAAAGCCATCCGAGAATGCAAAGCAAGGCTCTGCGTCCAAAACACTGGAAGACTCCATGCAGGGCCCACGCCAGGTGAATCCAAAGCCATCCGAGAATGCAAAGCAAGGCTCTATGTCCAAAACACTGGAAAACTCCATGCAGGGCCCACGCCAGGTGGATCCAAAGCCATCCGAGAATGCAAAGCAAGGCTCTGCGTCCAAAACACTGGAAGACTCCATGCAGGGCCCACGCCAGGTGAATCCAAAGCCATCCGAGAATGCAAAGCAAGGCTCTATGTCCAAAACACTGGAAGACTCCATGCAGGTCCCACTCCAGGTGAATCCAAAGCCATCCGAGAATGCAAACCAAGGCTCTACGTCCAAAACACTGGAAGACTCCATGCAGGGCCCACGCCAGGTGGATCCAAAGCCATCCGAGAATGCAAAGCAAGGCTCTGCGTCCAAAACCCTGGAAGACTTCATGCAGGGCCTATGCTCAGGTGGATCCAAAGCCATCCGAGAATGCAAAGCAAGGCTCTATGTCCAAAACACTGGAAGACTCCATGCAGGGCCCATGCCAGGTGAATCCAAAGCCATCCGAGAATGCAAAGCAAGGCTCTACGTCCAAAACACTGGAAGACTCCATGCAGGGCCCACGCCAGGTGGATCCAAAGCCATCCCAGAATGCAAAGCAAGACTCTGCGTCCAAAACACTGGAAGACTCCATGCAGGGCCCACGCCAGGTGGATCCAAAGCCATCCTAGAATGCAAAGCAAGGCTCTACCACGCCAGGTGAATCCAAAGCCATCCGAGAATGCAAAGCAAGGCTCTACGTCCAAAACACTGGAAGACTCCATGCAGGGCCCACGCCAGGTGGAAGGCATGGGGACTTCGATCCCCTCTTGAACGAGAGCCCCCAGGTACCTTGGAGATAAGACGATGTTCACACTGCCATCCATCACTCTTTTGGGTTTCAGTTTTAGATAGTGCGTCCTCTACTGACCAAAAGTATGTTTTCTATGCTTGTTTAGAATGACATGGCTCGGTCACGTGATTTACCCACCCCACCCCACATCCACCAACCCGTCTATGATGGCTAGTGACCCCTATGTCTGGAATGAATTGGGGTCAATAGCCGTATACTCACGAATAACACTACTGCGACTCACAGCTCTACTCACAGTGCACTGATTGCTCAATGGATTGAATTTCAGTTCCATGGACTGTGTGAATGGGGAACAACCTTTACAACGCAACTGTTACAACGCACTACACTTACAACGCATTTTTTACAACGCATAATCCATTACAACGCACTACACTTACAACGCATAACACTACAACGCATTTTTAAAAACTACCTTTACAACGCATTCCATTACAACGCCTACCATTACAACGCATAATATTACACTACACTTTCCAACACTTACCCTACTGTTGCACCCCTTGGAGTTAGAATAGTAATTTTTACCCCTATACTATCCAACACTTACCCTACTGTTGCACCCCCTGGAGTTAGAATAGTAATTTTTACCCCTATACTATCCAACACTTACCCTACTGTTGCACCCCCTGGAGTTAGAATAGTAATTTTTACCCCTATACTATCCAACACTTACCCTACTGTTGCACCCCCTGGAGTTAGAATAGTAATTTTTACCCCTATACTATCCAACACTTACCCTACTGTTTCACCCCCTGGAGTTAGAATAGTAATTTTTACCCCTATACTATCCAACACTTACCCTACTGTTGCACCCCCTGGAGTTAGATTAGTAATTTTTACCCCTATACTATCCAACACTTACCCTACTGTTGCACCCCCTGGAGTTAGAATAGTAATTTTTACCCCTATACTATCCAACACTTACCCTACTGTTGCACCCCCTGGAGTTAGAATAGTAATTTTTACCCCTATACTATCCAACACTTACCCTACTGTTGCACCCCCTGGAGTTAGAATAGTAATTTTTACCCCTATACTATCCAACACTTACCCTACTGTTGCACCCCCTGGAGTTAGAATAGTAATTTTTACCCCTATACTATCCAACACTTACCCTACTGTTGCACCCCCTGGAGTTAGAATAGTAATTTTTACCCCTATACTATCCAACACTTACCCTACTGTTGCACCCCCTGGAGTTAGAATAGTAACTTTTACCCCTATACTATCCAACATTTACCCTACTGTTGCACCCCCTGGAGTTAGAAAAGTAATTTTTACCCCTATACTATCTAATACTTACCTTAAATGCAATGTTATATTATGCGTTGTAATGGTATGCGTTGTAAAGGTATTTTTTTTAAATGCGTTGTAGTGTCATGCGTTGTAAGTGTAGTGCGTTGTAATGGATTATGCGTTGTAAAAAATGCGTTTTAAGTGCATGCGTTGTAAAAGTGTGCGTTGTAACGTCATACATCTGTGTGAGTTCAGCACAAAGGTGGAATACAAACGAGTTTCACATTTGTATTTAGCCTACTTTGATTCATTTGGCCTACTAGGCTTCGCCTAACTTTCCACTGCGGTTTGGCTATAATTGTCATTTCCCTGGTAGCTTCTTTATCGACACGAATGGACCTTTGGGCGGAGGGCCAGCCAATCCCTCGTGGGCAAACAGCACATGAAGGGAGTAAACTTGGACTGCTTCTATGGAGGGCCCAAGGAACCAACAAATCTAAGCTCACATCTGTTACCCCCACAAACAGCAAGTAGGTACAAAATGAAGTTCTTTTTTCACAATTCTTAGTGTTTCTGAAAGCTGATAAGAGGACGATTTTAGCAAAGCGAACATTTTTGTTGCTGTTGTTTTTAGGGGGGGAACCATACTTTCTTGTCCAGCACTTTTTTCCCATTTTCCAGAAAACAACTGGTTCATCTTGGCAATTTTCAATTCCCACCAACGGAACCCACAAACCCTGGGTACCATTAGAGTCACCAACATGTGGGGAAAAAATTTATCTTTTGTGGAAAAAAAGGTTTGAAGGTTTTTTTCCCCAAATGCATGGAATTAATTTTAAATTGTATTTGTTCAACTTTTAATAAAAAAAATCAACACAATCAACAGTGTACCATAAAGCGTAGTCTCAACGTCCATACAAATCAAAGCTTCATCCATTCACTTTGATACTTGTTCTTCCTATAGTGCTAATTGAAATAATCTTAGTTCCACTAGCCATTGCTTTAGCGTCGGGCTCGTCCACAACCCCACTGCCTCGCCGCCAGCCGTTTGGCCAATAACAGTGCGAGTGGGAGGATGCTGGGTGCTGTTCCAGTTGACGGGGGTCTTCCTGGAGCCACCCATCTGGCCACAAACACAGTGGTGTGACTTTTGCCTGACCTCAAAGTCCAGGTGAAATCCAGTCAAAAGTAAGTGGCCACTGGTCAACCAGGCTTCATTTACATTGAAACCAGCAGCTCCCTTTAACTGCAGTTAGTGTCCGTCTGAGGTGATCAAACTGCTCTTTGATGACTCTCCTCGGTGCAGCAGACTTGGGTGCCACTTTTGAGTGTCTGAGCTTGGTTCCCCAGGCTGTGCTTTGGTGGTCGGCGGCGACTAAGCGATTATGGGTACTGTTAGACCTGGCATCATTGGCATGAGTCTCTCCTCCATTTTTTTCTGTTTGCCTCCTCTGTTTACGATGTTTTTGCTGGATTATTGCTTTGGGCACTGTGCCACTGCTGATCAGTGCCACAGTGCAAGTGCTCCCTATGTTAAATTGTTACATTGATTGGTGTTACCATGATTGGCTTGGTTGACTTACTGTTCAGTCCCTAGTCTAGTGCACTGAGTGTGCCAAGGGCGTGTAAGTTAACTGCTGCTGGTGGGCTTGCAGCACTGGTTGTGCCACCCACAGAAGCAGCGTGTAAAATGTGACTCAGGCCTGCCACCGCAGCGCCTGCGTGCAGTCCCTGACTGCCATGTCGACTTGGTAAGGAAACCTACTTACCAGTCTCTAAACCTTCACTTTGCCACATTTCGGACACCTCTATGGTAGGCCCTAGGGCAGGGTGCATTGTTGGTAAAAGGTAGGTCATGCCCTGATGTGTGTGGCATGACCTAATAGTGAATCACAGCCATTTTCGTTTTTCACTATTGAAGGGCTACCTGCCTCCAATAGGCCAGACTGGGCAGACTGATTATTAACTCCATTATAATCTATCTGACTCAGGGAGCATGGTAGCAAGTCAAGTTTAGTATCCCTGAACTCAGAATTTAATAACACACCCTTTAGGATGGATGGTTTTTAAATTCTATGTTTGAAAATAGCACTTTTAGAAAGTGGCTATTTTCTTGTCCAACTATCTACCGGTCTCTGCTGGTTTGGTGTGTGTGTCAGGGGCTGGGTGGCCCCAGAGGTCTGAGTGAGTCAGTGTGGGGTGAATGGGGCGTTTACACATAGAGTGAGGGAAGAGTAGCCTGCCCTGCCTGACACAATACAGGCTCCGCCTCCTGCTGGGCGACTGATAGCCCTGCTCCTGCCAGTGACAATACTGGCTCCGCCTCCTGCTGGGCGGCTGAGGACTCTGCCCTGCTCAGTGAATAGGCCAGGTGCCTCTGCCTGGCAACACCCACAACAAACCTGAGATGGTGGGAATCGCCCTGCTTGGACAAAGGGAACAAAGGGAAAAAGGGGTATAAGAGAAGGACCCCTGAACCAAGAACTCAGATCACTTCTGACAAGGAAACCGGTACCAAGGACAAGAAGCCTGCTGATCTAAGGACTTGCCTCCCCTTTCTGCCAGAGGGCTGTTTTGCTGTGGAGGAACCTGAAAGCTGCTTCTTTATTTTTGCCAAGGAACAAGGAGAGAGGAACTTGGTGTGTACTCTCTGAACACTTGCTAGAAAATCTCCAAGGACTGGAAGAGTGCCAGTCTCCTGTTGAAGTCACAGGGCCAAAGGACTTCACCATTTGCTGAATTGCTGGAAAGTGTTGTTTCCAGTACACAAGGGAAATCTGCAGTTCGACGCCGGCCGCCGGGCCCGATCGACGCCAGCAGCAACGCCAGTGAGCAGTGGGTATCGGCCCCGGCTCCAAGTGACCCCGTCTCGACGCCGGTATCGACGCCAGTGAGGAGTGAGTATCGGCTCTGCCTCCAAGCGACCCCGTCCCGACGCCGCTGCTGATCGCATCGACTAGACGCCCGTCTCGACGCCGTGAGCGCTGCTCCGGCCCGACATCCCTCGGCGCCGCTGCGGATTGACCCGACTCCGAGGCACGATCGACGCCGACCTCGACGCCGACATCTCGACGCCGTGGATCCTCGTTTTCTTCGTTTCTCAAGGTACTGTACTTGTGGGGTCTGTTGCGACTCCAGGCTCGACGTAGCGCTCCTCGCGGTCGACGCCGAACCTTGGGAATCCTGTAGACTCGACGTCGTGTGACTCCTGTGGGGGTTACATTGTTGCCAAAGAACTGTGCTCAGAAGAATACTTTGCTAAAGAACTATTTGCCAAGAAGAAACCTTACTTGAACTATTATTTTTCCTTCCAAAGAGTATTTATTAAGACTGTGGTATATTTTTGTCGTTATTTGGTCTTGTGCTAAGCCTTATATAAAAATACTATTTTTATAATAACTTCTGTGTCGTGTCCATCTGTAGTGTATTCACTTTATTACTGTATGTGGTCATAAATGCTTAACACACTGCCTCTGAGATAAGCCTGTCTGCTCTGCCAAGCTACCAAGGGGGTAGCAGGGGTTATCTGAGTGTGTAATCCCCTTGCCCTGACTAGAGTTGGTTGGTCCCTATTTGTCAGAAGTGTATACCTCTGCCAACTAGAGACCGCCGGTTCTAACATTGGTGGTCAGCGGTGAGGATTTGAACTTTGCATTTATGACTCATGTGCAGTGATTAGTGTACGCTACATAGTGAAAGCAGACCATAACGCAGCCACAATCTGTTTTTGGTAGGATATTCTATTTTTGTTCTCCGCTTTCCTGGAGCTTATTTTTTTTAAACACTGCCAGTTTTGACCATGGAGAATGCCGGAGCTGCTACACCTGTGGAGATTGTTGTGGGGGAATTTGATAAGGAGAAGATAGATTCCTACAAGCTAAAGGATACAGGTCTCAAATTGAGAGGCGACTTCCTCAAAGCGCTGAAGGCCTGGTTAGAGGCCAGAGATCCCTCTGACCCGGTGGTGGTACCGGAAGAGGAAGAAGAAGAGGAAGAGGAAGAGCCCACAGGTGGGCCAGTGTCATCTCCAGGCAGCAGTGTTTCCTCTAAGAGCCTTTCTCCTGAAGAGTTGGAAGACAGGGAGAAGGAGAGGGAATACAAGTTAGAAATGGCAAAACTTAAATTAGGAGGGCAGTTGGAATTAGAGAATGCGAGAAGCAAGAGAGAAGCTGAAATGGAGAGCAAAAGATTAGATTTTGAGAGAGAGAAATTAGCGTTTGAACGTGAGAAGATGGTGAGGGAGATGGAGCTTAAAACCAAGAGTTTAGAGTTGAATCCCTCTGGTGGCAGCAGTCCATCCGTGCCTGCAGAAAGTAGGTTTTATTTTCCTAAGGATGTGATCAAAGATTACAGTAAGAATGAAGATATTAGCCAATGGTTTAAAGCGTATGAGTTAGCATTGTTGGCCCACCGGGTCCCTGAGAAGGATTGGGGAACGGGGTTGTGGAGCCGCTTTACAAACGAGGGGAGAGATACCTTGTTGAGCCTTCCTGCTGAGGATAGGATGTCTTATACTCATATGAAAGATGCTTTAATGCTGAGATATGGCTTAACTCCAGAAAAGTACAGACAAACCTTTAGAGAATGTAAGAAGTTGCCTGGTACTACGTGGGTTGAATATGTGTCTTTTTTCTGCAGAACCATGGATGGTTGGATAAAGGGTAGCAAGGTTGATAGTTATGACGCTCTTTATGATTTGTTTGCTTGGGAGCACTTGTCTAATAACTGTTTTCCAGAGCTACGCCAGCACCTTGTTGACAGCAAGCTATCTAACCCTAGAAAACTTGCTGAGGAGGCGGACCGCTGGGTCAGTACCAGGGTCCACAAGGGTCCAGTGGGAGACTCAGCCAAGGGTGGGCAGGGTCCCCAGCAGAAGAGTGGGGGGGACAGGGGTAAACAGAGGGAGTTTCAGAAAGGGCCCCAAAGTAGTCCCCAAGGGAACCAAGGGAAGGGTTCCCAGCCTCCCCCTGTAAAGAAGCCAGAGGCCCCGACAGGTAAACCTGTTCACAGGGGCCCCATGACCTGCTATGCCTGTAAGCAGGTGGGACACCGTTATTATGATCCCCAGTGTCCCATGAAGGATTCGAATGCACCGCCGCGTGCACCCCCTCGTCAGGTAGCGAGTGTAGCCCTGGGAGGGGATGAGATGGGTGCCCCCGGTGGGTGGGGTCCCGCAGAAATGTCCCTGGTCTCTTTAGGAGACGTGGAAATGGTCCCTCCAACCCCTCTGCCTAGTAACACTAAGAAATATAGGCAGTGGGTGACCATTAATGGCCATAGGGTGGAAGCTCTCAGAGACACCGGAGCGAGTGTGACAGCTGTCAAGTGTCACTTGGTGTCCAGAGAGCAGGTGGTCCCGCATGCATTCTACCCCGTTGTAGCTGCTGACAACTCACAGAGTCAGTGTGAGGTAGCTCAAGTTCCCTTTGAGTGGGGGGGGGTCTCAGGTACTCTTCAGGTTGCTGTGAGGCCCGCCATGCCTGTTGATTGTCTCCTGGGCAATGATTTGGAGGACTCCCCTTGGGCTAAGGTGGAGAGAAAAGCGCATCTGGAAATGTTGGGTCTGCCTGAGTGGGTGTGTGCGACCACCCGGTCCATGTCAGTCAGTAAGGGTGTTGATGGGGCCCTGGAGCCTGAAAGTACGGCCCAGGTCCCAACCGTGAAGAGAAGAGGCAGGGGGCGCGGGAAACCGTCCCCCATCGTTCCCGCGGTCCAGGAGGGAGCAGACCCTGAGGGGGATGCCCTGGAACCGACAGGAGAACAAGTGGCCGAACTGGGAGACCTGCCCGAGCTGACCCATTGGCAGCAGGATGGTGGTCCCTCCAGGGAGGAATTTTGTGCTGAACAGAAAGTGTGCCCTTCTCTTGTGGGTATGAGGCAGCAGGCCTCAGCCCAAACGACAGGTGATCAGTCAGGATCACATTGGGTCTACTGGGAGAACGACCTCCTGTATAGCGAGCCTAAGGCTGCTGAGCCTGGGTCAGCCCGTGTGCTGGTGGTACCCCAGCGCTTCAGAGCCTTCCTACTGGGGTTGGCTCATGACGTTCCGTTAGCTGGACATCTGGGGCAGGACAAGACCTATGACAGGCTTGTCACCCATTTTTATTGGCCCCAGATGAGAAGGGATTCAGATATCCATTGTAGGACATGTCAAACTTGCCAGGCAAGTGGGAAAAGTGGGCGGAAGCAGAAGGCTCCCCTCCAACCTTTTCCCGTCGTCAGTACCCCCTTTGAGCGAGTGGGAATTGACATTGTGGGGCCACTGGACCCCAAGACAGCCATGGGCAACAGGTTTATCCTGGTCTTGGTGGACCATGCCACCCGGTACCCGGAAGCCATCCCTCTCCGAACAGTGACGGCCCCCGTGGTGGGACGGGCACTGATGGGTGTTTTCTCCCGCATGGGGTTCCCCAGAGAGGTGGTGTCAGACCGGGGCACCAACTTCATTTCGAATTATATGAAGTCTCTGTGGAAGGAGTGTGGGGTAACCTACAAGTTTACCACTCCTTACCACCCTCAAGGTAATGGGCTGGTTGAGAGATTCAACCGGACCCTAAAAGGCATGATCATGGGTCTTGAAGAACCAATGAGGCGTAAATGGGACGTCCTCTTGCCATGCCTGCTGTTTGCTTACCGTGAGGTGCCACAGAAGTCTCTAGGGTTCAGCCCCTTTGAGCTTTTGTATGGTCACCCGGTAAGAGGACCTTTGAGTCTGGTCAAAGAAGGCTGGGAGCAATCTCCCAGGAAACCTCCCCAGGATGTATATAGTTACATGCTGGCCTTTAGGAACCAGACTCGGCGCTTCAGAGATCTTGCTCAGGCAAATCTGGAGGCCAGCCAGGAAGAGATGAAGCGGTGGTACGATCAGAATGCCACTCTGGTTGAGCTTCAACCTGGTCAGAAAGTTTGGGTCATGGCCCCTGTGGAACCTTGTGCGCTCAAGGACAGGTGGACTGGACCATTTGAGGTTGTGGAGAAAAAGAGCGATGTCACCTACTTGGTGGACTTGAAGTCTCCCAGGAACCCCTTAAGGGTCCTGCATGTCAACCGGTTAAAGCCCCACTTAGGAAGGTCCGAAGTGGGCATGCTCCTTGCCACAGATGCTGGGATGGAGGAGGAGAGTGAGCCTCTTCCTGACCTCCTGTGTGCAAAAGAAAAAGATGGGTCAGTGGATGGTGTTGTCCTCTCTGACACACTGACCCCTGAGCAGCAGCAAGATTGTCGCCATCTGTTGGTACAATTCCCTGATCTGTTCTCCTTGATCCCTGGTGTCACTCAGTGGTGTGTCCATGATGTGGACACTGGGGACAGCACTCCTGTGAGGCACAAGGCCTACAGGGTGACTGACAAGGTCAGAGCATACATCAAGGAGGAGGTCTCCAAGATGTTTGCCTTAGGGGTGGTTGAGTCCTCTAGCAGTCCTTGGGCCAGCCCAGTGGTCTTGGTCCCAAAGGCTGCAGCGCCTGGTGCTTCACCAGAACTTCGGTTCTGTGTGGATTACCGAGGACTCAATTCGGTCACCAAGACTGACGCGCACCCCATCCCCAGAGCTGATGAGCTCATCGATCGGTTGGGGGCTGCCCGGTACCTTAGTACGTTTGATCTAACGTCTGGGTACTGGCAGATCGCCTTGACTGATGGGGCAAAAGAGAGGTCTGCATTCTCCACACCAGATGGGCACTACCAGTTCCGTGTGATGCCCTTTGGGATGAAGAATGCCCCTGCCACATTCCAGAGGTTGGTTAACCAGGTATTGGCCGGGCTGGAAGATTTCAGCGCCGCCTACCTGGACGATATAGCAGTGTTCAGCGCCAGCTGGGAGGAACACTTGCGCCACCTCCAGGAAGTGTTGTTGGCCCTGCGCAGAGCAGGCCTCACAATCAAGGCTAGTAAGTGCCAGATTGGGCAGGGTTCAGTGGTGTACTTGGGGCACCAAGTAGGGAGCGGCAAGGTGGCCCCCCTGCAACCCAAGATAGATACCATCCTGGCTTGGGAACCGCCCAAAACCCAGACTCAGGTGAGAGCCTTCTTGGGTCTCACGGGTTACTACAGGAGGAGGTTTGAAGGTTTTTTTCCCCAAATGCATGGAATTAATTTTAAATTGTATTTGTTCAACTTTTAATAAAAAAAATCAACACAATCAACAGTGTACCATAAAGCGTAGTCTCAACGTCCATACAAATCAAAGCTTCATCCATTCACTTTGATACTTGTTCTTCCTATAGTGCTAATTGAAATAATCTTAGTTCCACTAGCCATTGCTTTAGCGTCGGGCTCGTCCACAACCCCACTGCCTCGCCGCCAGCCGTTTGGCCAATAACAGTGCGAGTGGGAGGATGCTGGGTGCTGTTCCAGTTGACGGGGGTCTTCCTGGAGCCACCCATCTGGCCACAAACACAGTGGTGTGACTTTTGCCTGACCTCAAAGTCCAGGTGAAATCCAGTCAAAAGTAAGTGGCCACTGGTCAACCAGGCTTCATTTACATTGAAACCAGCAGCTCCCTTTAACTGCAGTTAGTGTCCGTCTGAGGTGATCAAACTGCTCTTTGATGACTCTCCTCGGTGCAGCAGACTTGGGTGCCACTTTTGAGTGTCTGAGCTTGGTTCCCCAGGCTGTGCTTTGGTGGTCGGCGGCGACTAAGCGATTATGGGTACTGTTAGACCTGGCATCATTGGCATGAGTCTCTCCTCCATTTTTTTCTGTTTGCCTCCTCTGTTTACGATGTTTTTGCTGGATTATTGCTTTGGGCACTGTGCCACTGCTGATCAGTGCCACAGTGCAAGTGCTCCCTATGTTAAATTGTTACATTGATTGGTGTTACCATGATTGGCTTGGTTGACTTACTGTTCAGTCCCTAGTCTAGTGCACTGAGTGTGCCAAGGGCGTGTAAGTTAACTGCTGCTGGTGGGCTTGCAGCACTGGTTGTGCCACCCACAGAAGCAGCGTGTAAAATGTGACTCAGGCCTGCCACCGCAGCGCCTGCGTGCAGTCCCTGACTGCCATGTCGACTTGGTAAGGAAACCTACTTACCAGTCTCTAAACCTTCACTTTGCCACATTTCGGACACCTCTATGGTAGGCCCTAGGGCAGGGTGCATTGTTGGTAAAAGGTAGGTCATGCCCTGATGTGTGTGGCATGACCTAATAGTGAATCACAGCCATTTTCGTTTTTCACTATTGAAGGGCTACCTGCCTCCAATAGGCCAGACTGGGCAGACTGATTATTAACTCCATTATAATCTATCTGACTCAGGGAGCATGGTAGCAAGTCAAGTTTAGTATCCCTGAACTCAGAATTTAATAACACACCCTTTAGGATGGATGGTTTTTAAATTCTATGTTTGAAAATAGCACTTTTAGAAAGTGGCTATTTTCTTGTCCAACTATCTACCGGTCTCTGCTGGTTTGGTGTGTGTGTCAGGGGCTGGGTGGCCCCAGAGGTCTGAGTGAGTCAGTGTGGGGTGAATGGGGCGTTTACACATAGAGTGAGGGAAGAGTAGCCTGCCCTGCCTGACACAATACAGGCTCCGCCTCCTGCTGGGCGACTGATAGCCCTGCTCCTGCCAGTGACAATACTGGCTCCGCCTCCTGCTGGGCGGCTGAGGACTCTGCCCTGCTCAGTGAATAGGCCAGGTGCCTCTGCCTGGCAACACCCACAACAAACCTGAGATGGTGGGAATCGCCCTGCTTGGACAAAGGGAACAAAGGGAAAAAGGGGTATAAGAGAAGGACCCCTGAACCAAGAACTCAGATCACTTCTGACAAGGAAACCGGTACCAAGGACAAGAAGCCTGCTGATCTAAGGACTTGCCTCCCCTTTCTGCCAGAGGGCTGTTTTGCTGTGGAGGAACCTGAAAGCTGCTTCTTTATTTTTGCCAAGGAACAAGGAGAGAGGAACTTGGTGTGTACTCTCTGAACACTTGCTAGAAAATCTCCAAGGACTGGAAGAGTGCCAGTCTCCTGTTGAAGTCACAGGGCCAAAGGACTTCACCATTTGCTGAATTGCTGGAAAGTGTTGTTTCCAGTACACAAGGGAAATCTGCAGTTCGACGCCGGCCGCCGGGCCCGATCGACGCCAGCAGCAACGCCAGTGAGCAGTGGGTATCGGCCCCGGCTCCAAGTGACCCCGTCTCGACGCCGGTATCGACGCCAGTGAGGAGTGAGTATCGGCTCTGCCTCCAAGCGACCCCGTCCCGACGCCGCTGCTGATCGCATCGACTAGACGCCCGTCTCGACGCCGTGAGCGCTGCTCCGGCCCGACATCCCTCGGCGCCGCTGCGGATTGACCCGACTCCGAGGCACGATCGACGCCGACCTCGACGCCGACATCTCGACGCCGTGGATCCTCGTTTTCTTCGTTTCTCAAGGTACTGTACTTGTGGGGTCTGTTGCGACTCCAGGCTCGACGTAGCGCTCCTCGCGGTCGACGCCGAACCTTGGGAATCCTGTAGACTCGACGTCGTGTGACTCCTGTGGGGGTTACATTGTTGCCAAAGAACTGTGCTCAGAAGAATACTTTGCTAAAGAACTATTTGCCAAGAAGAAACCTTACTTGAACTATTATTTTTCCTTCCAAAGAGTATTTATTAAGACTGTGGTATATTTTTGTCGTTATTTGGTCTTGTGCTAAGCCTTATATAAAAATACTATTTTTATAATAACTTCTGTGTCGTGTCCATCTGTAGTGTATTCACTTTATTACTGTATGTGGTCATAAATGCTTAACACACTGCCTCTGAGATAAGCCTGTCTGCTCTGCCAAGCTACCAAGGGGGTAGCAGGGGTTATCTGAGTGTGTAATCCCCTTGCCCTGACTAGAGTTGGTTGGTCCCTATTTGTCAGAAGTGTATACCTCTGCCAACTAGAGACCGCCGGTTCTAACATTGGTGGTCAGCGGTGAGGATTTGAACTTTGCATTTATGACTCATGTGCAGTGATTAGTGTACGCTACATAGTGAAAGCAGACCATAACGCAGCCACAATCTGTTTTTGGTAGGATATTCTATTTTTGTTCTCCGCTTTCCTGGAGCTTATTTTTTTTAAACACTGCCAGTTTTGACCATGGAGAATGCCGGAGCTGCTACACCTGTGGAGATTGTTGTGGGGGAATTTGATAAGGAGAAGATAGATTCCTACAAGCTAAAGGATCTAAGAGGATTTTGCAAGCAGTTTAAAGTTCCTACCACAGGTCTCAAATTGAGAGGCGACTTCCTCAAAGCGCTGAAGGCCTGGTTAGAGGCCAGAGATCCCTCTGACCCGGTGGTGGTACCGGAAGAGGAAGAAGAAGAGGAAGAGGAAGAGCCCACAGGTGGGCCAGTGTCATCTCCAGGCAGCAGTGTTTCCTCTAAGAGCCTTTCTCCTGAAGAGTTGGAAGACAGGGAGAAGGAGAGGGAATACAAGTTAGAAATGGCAAAACTTAAATTAGGAGGGCAGTTGGAATTAGAGAATGCGAGAAGCAAGAGAGAAGCTGAAATGGAGAGCAAAAGATTAGATTTTGAGAGAGAGAAATTAGCGTTTGAACGTGAGAAGATGGTGAGGGAGATGGAGCTTAAAACCAAGAGTTTAGAGTTGAATCCCTCTGGTGGCAGCAGTCCATCCGTGCCTGCAGAAAGTAGGTTTTATTTTCCTAAGGATGTGATCAAAGATTACAGTAAGAATGAAGATATTAGCCAATGGTTTAAAGCGTATGAGTTAGCATTGTTGGCCCACCGGGTCCCTGAGAAGGATTGGGGAACGGGGTTGTGGAGCCGCTTTACAAACGAGGGGAGAGATACCTTGTTGAGCCTTCCTGCTGAGGATAGGATGTCTTATACTCATATGAAAGATGCTTTAATGCTGAGATATGGCTTAACTCCAGAAAAGTACAGACAAACCTTTAGAGAATGTAAGAAGTTGCCTGGTACTACGTGGGTTGAATATGTGTCTTTTTTCTGCAGAACCATGGATGGTTGGATAAAGGGTAGCAAGGTTGATAGTTATGACGCTCTTTATGATTTGTTTGCTTGGGAGCACTTGTCTAATAACTGTTTTCCAGAGCTACGCCAGCACCTTGTTGACAGCAAGCTATCTAACCCTAGAAAACTTGCTGAGGAGGCGGACCGCTGGGTCAGTACCAGGGTCCACAAGGGTCCAGTGGGAGACTCAGCCAAGGGTGGGCAGGGTCCCCAGCAGAAGAGTGGGGGGGACAGGGGTAAACAGAGGGAGTTTCAGAAAGGGCCCCAAAGTAGTCCCCAAGGGAACCAAGGGAAGGGTTCCCAGCCTCCCCCTGTAAAGAAGCCAGAGGCCCCGACAGGTAAACCTGTTCACAGGGGCCCCATGACCTGCTATGCCTGTAAGCAGGTGGGACACCGTTATTATGATCCCCAGTGTCCCATGAAGGATTCGAATGCACCGCCGCGTGCACCCCCTCGTCAGGTAGCGAGTGTAGCCCTGGGAGGGGATGAGATGGGTGCCCCCGGTGGGTGGGGTCCCGCAGAAATGTCCCTGGTCTCTTTAGGAGACGTGGAAATGGTCCCTCCAACCCCTCTGCCTAGTAACACTAAGAAATATAGGCAGTGGGTGACCATTAATGGCCATAGGGTGGAAGCTCTCAGAGACACCGGAGCGAGTGTGACAGCTGTCAAGTGTCACTTGGTGTCCAGAGAGCAGGTGGTCCCGCATGCATTCTACCCCGTTGTAGCTGCTGACAACTCACAGAGTCAGTGTGAGGTAGCTCAAGTTCCCTTTGAGTGGGGGGGGGTCTCAGGTACTCTTCAGGTTGCTGTGAGGCCCGCCATGCCTGTTGATTGTCTCCTGGGCAATGATTTGGAGGACTCCCCTTGGGCTAAGGTGGAGAGAAAAGCGCATCTGGAAATGTTGGGTCTGCCTGAGTGGGTGTGTGCGACCACCCGGTCCATGTCAGTCAGTAAGGGTGTTGATGGGGCCCTGGAGCCTGAAAGTACGGCCCAGGTCCCAACCGTGAAGAGAAGAGGCAGGGGGCGCGGGAAACCGTCCCCCATCGTTCCCGCGGTCCAGGAGGGAGCAGACCCTGAGGGGGATGCCCTGGAACCGACAGGAGAACAAGTGGCCGAACTGGGAGACCTGCCCGAGCTGACCCATTGGCAGCAGGATGGTGGTCCCTCCAGGGAGGAATTTTGTGCTGAACAGAAAGTGTGCCCTTCTCTTGTGGGTATGAGGCAGCAGGCCTCAGCCCAAACGACAGGTGATCAGTCAGGATCACATTGGGTCTACTGGGAGAACGACCTCCTGTATAGCGAGCCTAAGGCTGCTGAGCCTGGGTCAGCCCGTGTGCTGGTGGTACCCCAGCGCTTCAGAGCCTTCCTACTGGGGTTGGCTCATGACGTTCCGTTAGCTGGACATCTGGGGCAGGACAAGACCTATGACAGGCTTGTCACCCATTTTTATTGGCCCCAGATGAGAAGGGATTCAGATATCCATTGTAGGACATGTCAAACTTGCCAGGCAAGTGGGAAAAGTGGGCGGAAGCAGAAGGCTCCCCTCCAACCTTTTCCCGTCGTCAGTACCCCCTTTGAGCGAGTGGGAATTGACATTGTGGGGCCACTGGACCCCAAGACAGCCATGGGCAACAGGTTTATCCTGGTCTTGGTGGACCATGCCACCCGGTACCCGGAAGCCATCCCTCTCCGAACAGTGACGGCCCCCGTGGTGGGACGGGCACTGATGGGTGTTTTCTCCCGCATGGGGTTCCCCAGAGAGGTGGTGTCAGACCGGGGCACCAACTTCATTTCGAATTATATGAAGTCTCTGTGGAAGGAGTGTGGGGTAACCTACAAGTTTACCACTCCTTACCACCCTCAAGGTAATGGGCTGGTTGAGAGATTCAACCGGACCCTAAAAGGCATGATCATGGGTCTTGAAGAACCAATGAGGCGTAAATGGGACGTCCTCTTGCCATGCCTGCTGTTTGCTTACCGTGAGGTGCCACAGAAGTCTCTAGGGTTCAGCCCCTTTGAGCTTTTGTATGGTCACCCGGTAAGAGGACCTTTGAGTCTGGTCAAAGAAGGCTGGGAGCAATCTCCCAGGAAACCTCCCCAGGATGTATATAGTTACATGCTGGCCTTTAGGAACCAGACTCGGCGCTTCAGAGATCTTGCTCAGGCAAATCTGGAGGCCAGCCAGGAAGAGATGAAGCGGTGGTACGATCAGAATGCCACTCTGGTTGAGCTTCAACCTGGTCAGAAAGTTTGGGTCATGGCCCCTGTGGAACCTTGTGCGCTCAAGGACAGGTGGACTGGACCATTTGAGGTTGTGGAGAAAAAGAGCGATGTCACCTACTTGGTGGACTTGAAGTCTCCCAGGAACCCCTTAAGGGTCCTGCATGTCAACCGGTTAAAGCCCCACTTAGGAAGGTCCGAAGTGGGCATGCTCCTTGCCACAGATGCTGGGATGGAGGAGGAGAGTGAGCCTCTTCCTGACCTCCTGTGTGCAAAAGAAAAAGATGGGTCAGTGGATGGTGTTGTCCTCTCTGACACACTGACCCCTGAGCAGCAGCAAGATTGTCGCCATCTGTTGGTACAATTCCCTGATCTGTTCTCCTTGATCCCTGGTGTCACTCAGTGGTGTGTCCATGATGTGGACACTGGGGACAGCACTCCTGTGAGGCACAAGGCCTACAGGGTGACTGACAAGGTCAGAGCATACATCAAGGAGGAGGTCTCCAAGATGTTTGCCTTAGGGGTGGTTGAGTCCTCTAGCAGTCCTTGGGCCAGCCCAGTGGTCTTGGTCCCAAAGGCTGCAGCGCCTGGTGCTTCACCAGAACTTCGGTTCTGTGTGGATTACCGAGGACTCAATTCGGTCACCAAGACTGACGCGCACCCCATCCCCAGAGCTGATGAGCTCATCGATCGGTTGGGGGCTGCCCGGTACCTTAGTACGTTTGATCTAACGTCTGGGTACTGGCAGATCGCCTTGACTGATGGGGCAAAAGAGAGGTCTGCATTCTCCACACCAGATGGGCACTACCAGTTCCGTGTGATGCCCTTTGGGATGAAGAATGCCCCTGCCACATTCCAGAGGTTGGTTAACCAGGTATTGGCCGGGCTGGAAGATTTCAGCGCCGCCTACCTGGACGATATAGCAGTGTTCAGCGCCAGCTGGGAGGAACACTTGCGCCACCTCCAGGAAGTGTTGTTGGCCCTGCGCAGAGCAGGCCTCACAATCAAGGCTAGTAAGTGCCAGATTGGGCAGGGTTCAGTGGTGTACTTGGGGCACCAAGTAGGGAGCGGCAAGGTGGCCCCCCTGCAACCCAAGATAGATACCATCCTGGCTTGGGAACCGCC
The DNA here is from genome assembly GCF_964204655.1 of Triturus cristatus. NCBI lineage: Eukaryota > Metazoa > Chordata > Amphibia > Caudata > Salamandridae > Triturus > Triturus cristatus. Next base: position 1,171,372,590 of record NC_140580.1, on the reverse strand, counting down.
CAAAACCCAGACTCAGGTGAGAGCCTTCTTGGGTCTCACGGGTTACTACAGGAGGTTTGTCAAGGGGTATGGCAACATTGTGCACCCCTTGACCTCGCTGACTTCCAGGAAGCAGCCGAGACTTGTGATCTGGACTGACGCCTGTCAGAACGCCTTTGACACCCTGAAAACTGCAATGTGTACAGCACCGGTCCTCCAGGCACCCGACTTTTCAAAAGGATTCATTGTCCAGACAGACGCTTCAGAGCATGGTGTGGGGGCTGTTCTGGCACAGATGAATGAGGAGGGCCGAGACTTACCTGTAGCCTTCATCAGCCGGAGGTTACTTCCCAGGGAACAAAGGTGGAGTGCGATAGAGCGTGAGGCATTTGCTGTGGTCTGGGCGCTGAAGAAGCTAAGACCCTACCTGTTTGGGACTCACTTCCGGGTTCAGACAGACCACAGGCCCCTCAGATGGTTAATGCAGATGAGGGGTGAGAACCCAAAGCTGTTGAGGTGGTCCATTTCCCTACAGGGGATGGACTTTACGGTGGAACACCGCCCTGGTACAGATCACGCCAATGCTGATGGTCTGTCCAGATTTTTCCGCCTTAGTGATGAGGACTCCCTGGGTGAAGGGTAGTTCTCCCCACATTTCAGCTGGAGGGGACACGTGTTAGACCTGGCATCATTGGCATGAGTCTCTCCTCCATTTTTTTCTGTTTGCCTCCTCTGTTTACGATGTTTTTGCTGGATTATTGCTTTGGGCACTGTGCCACTGCTGATCAGTGCCACAGTGCAAGTGCTCCCTATGTTAAATTGTTACATTGATTGGTGTTACCATGATTGGCTTGGTTGACTTACTGTTCAGTCCCTAGTCTAGTGCACTGAGTGTGCCAAGGGCGTGTAAGTTAACTGCTGCTGGTGGGCTTGCAGCACTGGTTGTGCCACCCACAGAAGCAGCGTGTAAAATGTGACTCAGGCCTGCCACCGCAGCGCCTGCGTGCAGTCCCTGACTGCCATGTCGACTTGGTAAGGAAACCTACTTACCAGTCTCTAAACCTTCACTTTGCCACATTTCGGACACCTCTATGGTAGGCCCTAGGGCAGGGTGCATTGTTGGTAAAAGGTAGGTCATGCCCTGATGTGTGTGGCATGACCTAATAGTGAATCACAGCCATTTTCGTTTTTCACTATTGAAGGGCTACCTGCCTCCAATAGGCCAGACTGGGCAGACTGATTATTAACTCCATTATAATCTATCTGACTCAGGGAGCATGGTAGCAAGTCAAGTTTAGTATCCCTGAACTCAGAATTTAATAACACACCCTTTAGGATGGATGGTTTTTAAATTCTATGTTTGAAAATAGCACTTTTAGAAAGTGGCTATTTTCTTGTCCAACTATCTACCGGTCTCTGCTGGTTTGGTGTGTGTGTCAGGGGCTGGGTGGCCCCAGAGGTCTGAGTGAGTCAGTGTGGGGTGAATGGGGCGTTTACACATAGAGTGAGGGAAGAGTAGCCTGCCCTGCCTGACACAATACAGGCTCCGCCTCCTGCTGGGCGACTGATAGCCCTGCTCCTGCCAGTGACAATACTGGCTCCGCCTCCTGCTGGGCGGCTGAGGACTCTGCCCTGCTCAGTGAATAGGCCAGGTGCCTCTGCCTGGCAACACCCACAACAAACCTGAGATGGTGGGAATCGCCCTGCTTGGACAAAGGGAACAAAGGGAAAAAGGGGTATAAGAGAAGGACCCCTGAACCAAGAACTCAGATCACTTCTGACAAGGAAACCGGTACCAAGGACAAGAAGCCTGCTGATCTAAGGACTTGCCTCCCCTTTCTGCCAGAGGGCTGTTTTGCTGTGGAGGAACCTGAAAGCTGCTTCTTTATTTTTGCCAAGGAACAAGGAGAGAGGAACTTGGTGTGTACTCTCTGAACACTTGCTAGAAAATCTCCAAGGACTGGAAGAGTGCCAGTCTCCTGTTGAAGTCACAGGGCCAAAGGACTTCACCATTTGCTGAATTGCTGGAAAGTGTTGTTTCCAGTACACAAGGGAAATCTGCAGTTCGACGCCGGCCGCCGGGCCCGATCGACGCCAGCAGCAACGCCAGTGAGCAGTGGGTATCGGCCCCGGCTCCAAGTGACCCCGTCTCGACGCCGGTATCGACGCCAGTGAGGAGTGAGTATCGGCTCTGCCTCCAAGCGACCCCGTCCCGACGCCGCTGCTGATCGCATCGACTAGACGCCCGTCTCGACGCCGTGAGCGCTGCTCCGGCCCGACATCCCTCGGCGCCGCTGCGGATTGACCCGACTCCGAGGCACGATCGACGCCGACCTCGACGCCGACATCTCGACGCCGTGGATCCTCGTTTTCTTCGTTTCTCAAGGTACTGTACTTGTGGGGTCTGTTGCGACTCCAGGCTCGACGTAGCGCTCCTCGCGGTCGACGCCGAACCTTGGGAATCCTGTAGACTCGACGTCGTGTGACTCCTGTGGGGGTTACATTGTTGCCAAAGAACTGTGCTCAGAAGAATACTTTGCTAAAGAACTATTTGCCAAGAAGAAACCTTACTTGAACTATTATTTTTCCTTCCAAAGAGTATTTATTAAGACTGTGGTATATTTTTGTCGTTATTTGGTCTTGTGCTAAGCCTTATATAAAAATACTATTTTTATAATAACTTCTGTGTCGTGTCCATCTGTAGTGTATTCACTTTATTACTGTATGTGGTCATAAATGCTTAACACACTGCCTCTGAGATAAGCCTGTCTGCTCTGCCAAGCTACCAAGGGGGTAGCAGGGGTTATCTGAGTGTGTAATCCCCTTGCCCTGACTAGAGTTGGTTGGTCCCTATTTGTCAGAAGTGTATACCTCTGCCAACTAGAGACCGCCGGTTCTAACATTGGTGGTCAGCGGTGAGGATTTGAACTTTGCATTTATGACTCATGTGCAGTGATTAGTGTACGCTACATAGTGAAAGCAGACCATAACGCAGCCACAATCTGTTTTTGGTAGGATATTCTATTTTTGTTCTCCGCTTTCCTGGAGCTTATTTTTTTTAAACACTGCCAGTTTTGACCATGGAGAATGCCGGAGCTGCTACACCTGTGGAGATTGTTGTGGGGGAATTTGATAAGGAGAAGATAGATTCCTACAAGCTAAAGGATCTAAGAGGATTTTGCAAGCAGTTTAAAGTTCCTACCACAGGTCTCAAATTGAGAGGCGACTTCCTCAAAGCGCTGAAGGCCTGGTTAGAGGCCAGAGATCCCTCTGACCCGGTGGTGGTACCGGAAGAGGAAGAAGAAGAGGAAGAGGAAGAGCCCACAGGTGGGCCAGTGTCATCTCCAGGCAGCAGTGTTTCCTCTAAGAGCCTTTCTCCTGAAGAGTTGGAAGACAGGGAGAAGGAGAGGGAATACAAGTTAGAAATGGCAAAACTTAAATTAGGAGGGCAGTTGGAATTAGAGAATGCGAGAAGCAAGAGAGAAGCTGAAATGGAGAGCAAAAGATTAGATTTTGAGAGAGAGAAATTAGCGTTTGAACGTGAGAAGATGGTGAGGGAGATGGAGCTTAAAACCAAGAGTTTAGAGTTGAATCCCTCTGGTGGCAGCAGTCCATCCGTGCCTGCAGAAAGTAGGTTTTATTTTCCTAAGGATGTGATCAAAGATTACAGTAAGAATGAAGATATTAGCCAATGGTTTAAAGCGTATGAGTTAGCATTGTTGGCCCACCGGGTCCCTGAGAAGGATTGGGGAACGGGGTTGTGGAGCCGCTTTACAAACGAGGGGAGAGATACCTTGTTGAGCCTTCCTGCTGAGGATAGGATGTCTTATACTCATATGAAAGATGCTTTAATGCTGAGATATGGCTTAACTCCAGAAAAGTACAGACAAACCTTTAGAGAATGTAAGAAGTTGCCTGGTACTACGTGGGTTGAATATGTGTCTTTTTTCTGCAGAACCATGGATGGTTGGATAAAGGGTAGCAAGGTTGATAGTTATGACGCTCTTTATGATTTGTTTGCTTGGGAGCACTTGTCTAATAACTGTTTTCCAGAGCTACGCCAGCACCTTGTTGACAGCAAGCTATCTAACCCTAGAAAACTTGCTGAGGAGGCGGACCGCTGGGTCAGTACCAGGGTCCACAAGGGTCCAGTGGGAGACTCAGCCAAGGGTGGGCAGGGTCCCCAGCAGAAGAGTGGGGGGGACAGGGGTAAACAGAGGGAGTTTCAGAAAGGGCCCCAAAGTAGTCCCCAAGGGAACCAAGGGAAGGGTTCCCAGCCTCCCCCTGTAAAGAAGCCAGAGGCCCCGACAGGTAAACCTGTTCACAGGGGCCCCATGACCTGCTATGCCTGTAAGCAGGTGGGACACCGTTATTATGATCCCCAGTGTCCCATGAAGGATTCGAATGCACCGCCGCGTGCACCCCCTCGTCAGGTAGCGAGTGTAGCCCTGGGAGGGGATGAGATGGGTGCCCCCGGTGGGTGGGGTCCCGCAGAAATGTCCCTGGTCTCTTTAGGAGACGTGGAAATGGTCCCTCCAACCCCTCTGCCTAGTAACACTAAGAAATATAGGCAGTGGGTGACCATTAATGGCCATAGGGTGGAAGCTCTCAGAGACACCGGAGCGAGTGTGACAGCTGTCAAGTGTCACTTGGTGTCCAGAGAGCAGGTGGTCCCGCATGCATTCTACCCCGTTGTAGCTGCTGACAACTCACAGAGTCAGTGTGAGGTAGCTCAAGTTCCCTTTGAGTGGGGGGGGGTCTCAGGTACTCTTCAGGTTGCTGTGAGGCCCGCCATGCCTGTTGATTGTCTCCTGGGCAATGATTTGGAGGACTCCCCTTGGGCTAAGGTGGAGAGAAAAGCGCATCTGGAAATGTTGGGTCTGCCTGAGTGGGTGTGTGCGACCACCCGGTCCATGTCAGTCAGTAAGGGTGTTGATGGGGCCCTGGAGCCTGAAAGTACGGCCCAGGTCCCAACCGTGAAGAGAAGAGGCAGGGGGCGCGGGAAACCGTCCCCCATCGTTCCCGCGGTCCAGGAGGGAGCAGACCCTGAGGGGGATGCCCTGGAACCGACAGGAGAACAAGTGGCCGAACTGGGAGACCTGCCCGAGCTGACCCATTGGCAGCAGGATGGTGGTCCCTCCAGGGAGGAATTTTGTGCTGAACAGAAAGTGTGCCCTTCTCTTGTGGGTATGAGGCAGCAGGCCTCAGCCCAAACGACAGGTGATCAGTCAGGATCACATTGGGTCTACTGGGAGAACGACCTCCTGTATAGCGAGCCTAAGGCTGCTGAGCCTGGGTCAGCCCGTGTGCTGGTGGTACCCCAGCGCTTCAGAGCCTTCCTACTGGGGTTGGCTCATGACGTTCCGTTAGCTGGACATCTGGGGCAGGACAAGACCTATGACAGGCTTGTCACCCATTTTTATTGGCCCCAGATGAGAAGGGATTCAGATATCCATTGTAGGACATGTCAAACTTGCCAGGCAAGTGGGAAAAGTGGGCGGAAGCAGAAGGCTCCCCTCCAACCTTTTCCCGTCGTCAGTACCCCCTTTGAGCGAGTGGGAATTGACATTGTGGGGCCACTGGACCCCAAGACAGCCATGGGCAACAGGTTTATCCTGGTCTTGGTGGACCATGCCACCCGGTACCCGGAAGCCATCCCTCTCCGAACAGTGACGGCCCCCGTGGTGGGACGGGCACTGATGGGTGTTTTCTCCCGCATGGGGTTCCCCAGAGAGGTGGTGTCAGACCGGGGCACCAACTTCATTTCGAATTATATGAAGTCTCTGTGGAAGGAGTGTGGGGTAACCTACAAGTTTACCACTCCTTACCACCCTCAAGGTAATGGGCTGGTTGAGAGATTCAACCGGACCCTAAAAGGCATGATCATGGGTCTTGAAGAACCAATGAGGCGTAAATGGGACGTCCTCTTGCCATGCCTGCTGTTTGCTTACCGTGAGGTGCCACAGAAGTCTCTAGGGTTCAGCCCCTTTGAGCTTTTGTATGGTCACCCGGTAAGAGGACCTTTGAGTCTGGTCAAAGAAGGCTGGGAGCAATCTCCCAGGAAACCTCCCCAGGATGTATATAGTTACATGCTGGCCTTTAGGAACCAGACTCGGCGCTTCAGAGATCTTGCTCAGGCAAATCTGGAGGCCAGCCAGGAAGAGATGAAGCGGTGGTACGATCAGAATGCCACTCTGGTTGAGCTTCAACCTGGTCAGAAAGTTTGGGTCATGGCCCCTGTGGAACCTTGTGCGCTCAAGGACAGGTGGACTGGACCATTTGAGGTTGTGGAGAAAAAGAGCGATGTCACCTACTTGGTGGACTTGAAGTCTCCCAGGAACCCCTTAAGGGTCCTGCATGTCAACCGGTTAAAGCCCCACTTAGGAAGGTCCGAAGTGGGCATGCTCCTTGCCACAGATGCTGGGATGGAGGAGGAGAGTGAGCCTCTTCCTGACCTCCTGTGTGCAAAAGAAAAAGATGGGTCAGTGGATGGTGTTGTCCTCTCTGACACACTGACCCCTGAGCAGCAGCAAGATTGTCGCCATCTGTTGGTACAATTCCCTGATCTGTTCTCCTTGATCCCTGGTGTCACTCAGTGGTGTGTCCATGATGTGGACACTGGGGACAGCACTCCTGTGAGGCACAAGGCCTACAGGGTGACTGACAAGGTCAGAGCATACATCAAGGAGGAGGTCTCCAAGATGTTTGCCTTAGGGGTGGTTGAGTCCTCTAGCAGTCCTTGGGCCAGCCCAGTGGTCTTGGTCCCAAAGGCTGCAGCGCCTGGTGCTTCACCAGAACTTCGGTTCTGTGTGGATTACCGAGGACTCAATTCGGTCACCAAGACTGACGCGCACCCCATCCCCAGAGCTGATGAGCTCATCGATCGGTTGGGGGCTGCCCGGTACCTTAGTACGTTTGATCTAACGTCTGGGTACTGGCAGATCGCCTTGACTGATGGGGCAAAAGAGAGGTCTGCATTCTCCACACCAGATGGGCACTACCAGTTCCGTGTGATGCCCTTTGGGATGAAGAATGCCCCTGCCACATTCCAGAGGTTGGTTAACCAGGTATTGGCCGGGCTGGAAGATTTCAGCGCCGCCTACCTGGACGATATAGCAGTGTTCAGCGCCAGCTGGGAGGAACACTTGCGCCACCTCCAGGAAGTGTTGTTGGCCCTGCGCAGAGCAGGCCTCACAATCAAGGCTAGTAAGTGCCAGATTGGGCAGGGTTCAGTGGTGTACTTGGGGCACCAAGTAGGGAGCGGCAAGGTGGCCCCCCTGCAACCCAAGATAGATACCATCCTGGCTTGGGAACCGCCCAAAACCCAGACTCAGGTGAGAGCCTTCTTGGGTCTCACGGGTTACTACAGGAGGTTTGTCAAGGGGTATGGCAACATTGTGCACCCCTTGACCTCGCTGACTTCCAGGAAGCAGCCGAGACTTGTGATCTGGACTGACGCCTGTCAGAACGCCTTTGACACCCTGAAAACTGCAATGTGTACAGCACCGGTCCTCCAGGCACCCGACTTTTCAAAAGGATTCATTGTCCAGACAGACGCTTCAGAGCATGGTGTGGGGGCTGTTCTGGCACAGATGAATGAGGAGGGCCGAGACTTACCTGTAGCCTTCATCAGCCGGAGGTTACTTCCCAGGGAACAAAGGTGGAGTGCGATAGAGCGTGAGGCATTTGCTGTGGTCTGGGCGCTGAAGAAGCTAAGACCCTACCTGTTTGGGACTCACTTCCGGGTTCAGACAGACCACAGGCCCCTCAGATGGTTAATGCAGATGAGGGGTGAGAACCCAAAGCTGTTGAGGTGGTCCATTTCCCTACAGGGGATGGACTTTACGGTGGAACACCGCCCTGGTACAGATCACGCCAATGCTGATGGTCTGTCCAGATTTTTCCGCCTTAGTGATGAGGACTCCCTGGGTGAAGGGTAGTTCTCCCCACATTTCAGCTGGAGGGGACACGTGTTAGACCTGGCATCATTGGCATGAGTCTCTCCTCCATTTTTTTCTGTTTGCCTCCTCTGTTTACGATGTTTTTGCTGGATTATTGCTTTGGGCACTGTGCCACTGCTGATCAGTGCCACAGTGCAAGTGCTCCCTATGTTAAATTGTTACATTGATTGGTGTTACCATGATTGGCTTGGTTGACTTACTGTTCAGTCCCTAGTCTAGTGCACTGAGTGTGCCAAGGGCGTGTAAGTTAACTGCTGCTGGTGGGCTTGCAGCACTGGTTGTGCCACCCACAGAAGCAGCGTGTAAAATGTGACTCAGGCCTGCCACCGCAGCGCCTGCGTGCAGTCCCTGACTGCCATGTCGACTTGGTAAGGAAACCTACTTACCAGTCTCTAAACCTTCACTTTGCCACATTTCGGACACCTCTATGGTAGGCCCTAGGGCAGGGTGCATTGTTGGTAAAAGGTAGGTCATGCCCTGATGTGTGTGGCATGACCTAATAGTGAATCACAGCCATTTTCGTTTTTCACTATTGAAGGGCTACCTGCCTCCAATAGGCCAGACTGGGCAGACTGATTATTAACTCCATTATAATCTATCTGACTCAGGGAGCATGGTAGCAAGTCAAGTTTAGTATCCCTGAACTCAGAATTTAATAACACACCCTTTAGGATGGATGGTTTTTAAATTCTATGTTTGAAAATAGCACTTTTAGAAAGTGGCTATTTTCTTGTCCAACTATCTACCGGTCTCTGCTGGTTTGGTGTGTGTGTCAGGGGCTGGGTGGCCCCAGAGGTCTGAGTGAGTCAGTGTGGGGTGAATGGGGCGTTTACACATAGAGTGAGGGAAGAGTAGCCTGCCCTGCCTGACACAATACAGGCTCCGCCTCCTGCTGGGCGACTGATAGCCCTGCTCCTGCCAGTGACAATACTGGCTCCGCCTCCTGCTGGGCGGCTGAGGACTCTGCCCTGCTCAGTGAATAGGCCAGGTGCCTCTGCCTGGCAACACCCACAACAAACCTGAGATGGTGGGAATCGCCCTGCTTGGACAAAGGGAACAAAGGGAAAAAGGGGTATAAGAGAAGGACCCCTGAACCAAGAACTCAGATCACTTCTGACAAGGAAACCGGTACCAAGGACAAGAAGCCTGCTGATCTAAGGACTTGCCTCCCCTTTCTGCCAGAGGGCTGTTTTGCTGTGGAGGAACCTGAAAGCTGCTTCTTTATTTTTGCCAAGGAACAAGGAGAGAGGAACTTGGTGTGTACTCTCTGAACACTTGCTAGAAAATCTCCAAGGACTGGAAGAGTGCCAGTCTCCTGTTGAAGTCACAGGGCCAAAGGACTTCACCATTTGCTGAATTGCTGGAAAGTGTTGTTTCCAGTACACAAGGGAAATCTGCAGTTCGACGCCGGCCGCCGGGCCCGATCGACGCCAGCAGCAACGCCAGTGAGCAGTGGGTATCGGCCCCGGCTCCAAGTGACCCCGTCTCGACGCCGGTATCGACGCCAGTGAGGAGTGAGTATCGGCTCTGCCTCCAAGCGACCCCGTCCCGACGCCGCTGCTGATCGCATCGACTAGACGCCCGTCTCGACGCCGTGAGCGCTGCTCCGGCCCGACATCCCTCGGCGCCGCTGCGGATTGACCCGACTCCGAGGCACGATCGACGCCGACCTCGACGCCGACATCTCGACGCCGTGGATCCTCGTTTTCTTCGTTTCTCAAGGTACTGTACTTGTGGGGTCTGTTGCGACTCCAGGCTCGACGTAGCGCTCCTCGCGGTCGACGCCGAACCTTGGGAATCCTGTAGACTCGACGTCGTGTGACTCCTGTGGGGGTTACATTGTTGCCAAAGAACTGTGCTCAGAAGAATACTTTGCTAAAGAACTATTTGCCAAGAAGAAACCTTACTTGAACTATTATTTTTCCTTCCAAAGAGTATTTATTAAGACTGTGGTATATTTTTGTCGTTATTTGGTCTTGTGCTAAGCCTTATATAAAAATACTATTTTTATAATAACTTCTGTGTCGTGTCCATCTGTAGTGTATTCACTTTATTACTGTATGTGGTCATAAATGCTTAACACACTGCCTCTGAGATAAGCCTGTCTGCTCTGCCAAGCTACCAAGGGGGTAGCAGGGGTTATCTGAGTGTGTAATCCCCTTGCCCTGACTAGAGTTGGTTGGTCCCTATTTGTCAGAAGTGTATACCTCTGCCAACTAGAGACCGCCGGTTCTAACAGGTACCAACTTGCCAAGGTGGCTTCTTCAGCTTTTCTGGCCCTGGAGCTGCAACAGGAAGTGAGCCAACTGACTCTTGGAGTTCACCTCTTCAGTCTGGGGATGATTTTTCCTCGAGCAGGGTACCCCAGGCACAGTGCTCACTTTGCTAGCCCAGGAGCAGCAGGTGCAGTCCAGCCTTTGATGCAGCCTCTCTCTGCCAGGTCCCGGGAACCGCAGGGCAGTCTTTCTTCGGTCCTTTCTCCAGAGCAGAAGTAATCTGAGGTTTGGGAGCCAGGGATGCTACTTTTATGCCCACAACTTGCCCTCAGGAAAGGCAATGACTACTAGCTAATGGGCTACCAGATCCCCTCCTGCCTGATAACGACTTCCTTCAGCATGTGGCATCTAACTCTCCCAGAGTGCAATATTCTGCCTACTACCAAGATGGCAGAACCCTTCTCTCGATGTCTGGAGCTTGGTAGCCCAACCTACAGTTGTTGCTACCAGAGGGCAACACACCCATGGGAAAACAGTTTTGACCGCTGTTTCCCCCTTTCTGTCCCCGACGCCAACCTGTCCACCAGAACAAAAGAGCTGCCCCTCTCGTGTGTGTCCGCCACTTGCTGTTCAAAGACACGCTTCTCCTTTGAAGTGCGCCTTTTGGGCTCAAACCTCGTTTGGCTTCCTGGTCTCTTCTCTATAGGTGGCCTCTTTTTCCTTCCCTTACCTCTTCTCTTAGACCCCTGCCGCCTCCGCTCAGGGATAGTACCACCAATATCTTTGGGTTTTGAGGCGGCTTGGACGGCTGCCCCTCCCAGTTCTTTGTTTACTTCAGGAATTCATTGCCTAGGATACAGTCTAGGGGAGGCCAGGATTGACTACAACCCTTCTCAGAGTAAGTGCACTCTCCCTCTTTAAGGACACCAAAGCCACAGGGTGAGCAGTGGCCTGCCCCTGGACTGTCCTTCCCCTTACAATTTCACTTGACAAACACTGCTCTGGGGAAACTAGCCTGCCCACCACTATGACCTGGTGGAAGTGTCTACTACCACCCTAAGCATCACCAGTTGACCATCTGGCCCCACCTCCCAGCTGAAGCTACTAGGACCTCCTCACCTGAGGTCTCCTTTTCTAAGGCTGCACTGACTGTCCCAGGGGTAAAGGTCCTGCGGGGCAGGCCGCGTCACCCCTGTGGTGTCCAGGCTGCTGACAGGCAAAACACAACCTCTTCTCCACGAATGTCTTTAGCCGTTGGTCCCCACTACTCTCCTTATCAGAAGTGGGTTGGGTCTTGACTCCCTCCTTAGGGTTCTGGGGCTCTGAGGGAATTCCCTTTGTAGTCTTGGTTCTCTCCTCCTTTCCCTTCTGTGGGCCGAGCCCCGTTATTGGGATCACCTCCGGGTTTGCTTGCGTACCCTTGTACTAACCCACTCATCAGCTATGTTGTAGAGCCCGTCATAGGTATCTACCTTGTTACCGTTAATCCAGCCGTCGAGTGCCTTTACGGAAGCATCCACAAACCTCACCCACGTCTGTGCTGCCCCTTGTGTGTGCTCCTGAGTTTCTGGTGATACTCTTCAAGGGCCCCTATAGTCAAACTCACTCCAAGGGTGCCATACTGCTGAAAACAACTATTTATTGGGGCGTGCCCCATTTGTCCCATTGGGGTACGGAACATAGCAGGGGCATTAACAACTGCCCTCATTGGGAACCAGGCAAGTAGGCCTGCCATTAATGTTCAATGTTACATGTTTTCTTTGTTACCCTGACTCCGACCAATAGGAAATAGAGACAAACCACGGGGCGTCTCCATAGTGGTTCTGACGAAAGCCCCGGACCCATAGTGGCCTAACCACGGAGGGCTGAAACATGTTGACTAAATAGGGTAAAATAAATCGCTACACTTTATTCTGAGACTGATGAAGTATGGTGTAATATAGTGAGACACTTTATTCTGAGACTGATGAAGTATGGTGTAATATAGTGAGACACTATTCTGAGACTGATGAAGTGTGGTGTAATATATTGAGACACTTTACTCTGAGACTGATGAAGTATGGTGTGATATATTGAGACACTTTACTCTGAGACTGATGAATTATGGTGTGATATATTGAGACACTTTATTCTGAGACTGATGAAGTATGGTGTGATATATTGAGACACTTTATTCTGATACTGATGAAGTATGTTGTGATATATTGAGATACTTTACTCTGAGACTGATGAAGTATGGTGTGATATATTGAGACACTTTACTCTGAGACTGATGAAGTATGGTGTGATATATTGAGACACTTTACTCTGAGACTGATGAAGTATGGTGTGATATATTGAGACACTTTACTCTGAGACTGATGAAGTATGGTGTGATATATTGAGACACTTCACTTTGAGACTGATGAAATATGGTGTTATATATTGAGACACTTTACTCTGAGACTGATGAAGAATGGTGTGATATATTGAGACACTTTACTCTGAGACTGATGAAGTATGGTGTGATATATTGAGACACTTTACTCTGAGACTGATGAAGTATGGTGTGATGTATTGAGACACTTTATTCTGAGACTGATGAAGTATGGTGTAATGTATTGAGATACTTTATTCTGAGACTGATGAAGTATGGTGTAATGTATTGAGACACTTTATTCTGAGACTGGTGAAGTATGGTGTAATGTATTGAGATACTTTATTCTGAGACTGATGAAGTATGGTGTAATGTATTGAGACACTTTATTCTGAGACTGGTGAAGTATGGTGTAATGTATTGAGACACTTTATTCTGAGACTGATGAAGTATGGTGTAATGTATTGAGATACTTTATTCTGAGACTGATGAAGTATGGTGTAATGTATTGAGACACTTTATTCTGAGACTGGTGAAGTATGGTGTAATGTATTGAGACACTTTATTCTGAGACTGATGAAGTATGGTGTAATATATTGAGACACTTTATTCTGAGACTGATGAAGTATGGTGTAATATATTGAGACACTTTTTTCTGAGACTGATTAAGTATGGTGTAATATATTGAGACACTTTATTCTGACACCCGAGAGTGACTTCTTTTTATCCATACAAGAAGCCCTGGAATAAAGGGATACCTTGGTGATGTCTAGGTATTTTTAGGTCTCGCCTGACCCAGCGCATGCACTGGTCTGGCAAGACTTTTTGTGAGGGCTCAAAAAATGCTACCATGGCCAGCCTAGAGCTACAGTGCATGTGCGCGGGCGCGCGCTTAGGAGCAGAGGCTGGCCAACCTCGTCATGATCATTAAGTGCCCGCGATCACTTTCACTTTCGCCCGCGATCACTTTCGTGGCGCCCTTTTGATGTTCTCGTTCAAAGAACATCAAACATCAAAGAACATGTTGTTTTAATGCTTTGCTGCGCCCGTTTGACTTACAATGTGCTTTCTCTTTCCACAAACTCGATGTTTGTGTTCCTTTATTTTGAGATGCTTTTAGTATTACTGTTTTGTGACTTAAGGAACATTAAGGAAATGTTACTGTGAAACTGGACAACGCTCACAGTGTTTATTTCTGATCGCAGCAGCTGCTCATGTCCGTTGCGCCATTCAGGGAGTCCTTTCGTTGGCGCTTTCATGAAGACATGATGTGGAAGCTGGAAACTTTTGGCACATTCTCTTTAAAAGCACAGCATGTTGGCGACTGGTTAATCGATTAGACCTATGTAGCGCTTTAGATCTCAAAGCGCTATGGTGGGTGCAGCAGTTACAACTCATGAAATATGGGGTGCAACTCACAAGGAGGTGGCAGGTTTGAGTGCACATTGGTTGCAATCGAACTCTTAAGAGGATGGGTTGTATGTATCCATTATCAGCACTCAGTCTTCGCTAAGTGATCTTCTTTGTTTTGTTGTTGTGTTAATGCTTTGCTGCGCCCTTTTGACTTACAACGTGCTTTCTCTTTCCACAAACTCGATGTTTGTGTTCCTTTATTTTGAGATGCTTTTAGTATTACTGTCACACACACAACCACAACTACACACACAACCCCACACACAATCACTACACACACAACCACACGCACAACCACACACACAACCACAAAACCACACACACACCACAAGCACACACACAACCACACATACAACCACACACACACACAAACCCACACACATACATAAACACACAGACACAACCACACCCACAACCACACACAAACAACCACACACACAACCACACACACCACACACACACACAACCACAACCACACACACAACCACATGTACAACCACACAACCACACCCACAACCACACACACAACCACACACACAACCACATACACACACAACCACACCCAACCACACACACAACCAAAACCACACACACAACCAAAACCACACACACAACCACACAAACAAACACACACAACCACACACACAACCACACAAACAACCACACACACAACCACACCCACAACCACACACAACCACACCCACAACCACACACACACACACCACAACCACACCCAACCACACACACACACAACCACAACCACACACACACAACCACACACACACAATCCCACACACACAACCACATACACAACCACAACCACACACACACAACCACACACACACAACCACACACACAACCACATACAACCACACACACAAACACACACACAAACACACACACAACCACACACACAACCATACAAACAACCACACCCACAACCACACCCACAACCACACCCACAACCACACACACACACAACCACACCCACAACCACACACGCACAACCACACACACAACCACACACACAACCACACACACATACAAACACACACAACCACACACACAACCACACACACAAACTACACACACAACCACACACACAACCACAACCACACACAACCACACATACAACCACACATACAACCACACACACAACCACAACCACACACAACCACACATACAACCACACATACAACCACACACACAACCACACACACACAACCACACACACAACAACACACACAACCACACACACACATAACCACACACACAACCACACACACGCAACCACACACACAACCACACACATAACCACACATCCACACACACCCACAACTGCACCCGCACCCACAACCACACCCACACCCACACACACAGCCACACACAACCACACACACAACCACACACACAACCACACATACACAAACACACACATACACAAACACACACACACACACAACCACACACACACACACAACCACACATACAACCACACACACAACCACACCCACACAACCACATACACACACACAACCACACACACAACCACACAACCACACACACACACAACCACACACAACCACACACACAACCACACCAAGCATTGGCATAGCCATAGGTCTCGCCTTTGGGACCTTATAAGTGTTTAGCCATGCAACAGTTGATGTTGTTGCACCAAGGATATTGTGCTGCATAACTAAATACTTAGAAGGTCCCAAAAGCGAGACCTATTGGCTATGCCAATGCTTGTTATTCTTACTATAGACCCTGTCTAGAGTTATATATCACAGGGCTCCTTCCAGTTCGGTTAAGTATCACCTGTAGACGAGGAGTGTTTTAGAAAGAGAGAGCCGGTCCCCATTAAAAAGGTGTGATCAAAGGTGTGCTTGTGGGGAACAGATTTGGGGGTTAGGTGGGGGGGTAGGAGTATATGTGTGCGTGGTATTTTAAGGAGTTAGGCAGAGGCCTAAATCTAAGTAAAGAAACTACCGATCCTAGCATGAACGCTCAGACCATGTGAGTTTCTACCTGTGTGATACATTGCTCGCCAGACTCAACCTTGTTCAGGTGATGTGATAACTCCTGCCATCCCTGGTCCCACATCGAGCAGACACCTCCCAGCGTGTCGCTGCTCACCCTGAGAAATGACAAGAATGCGACCGCTCCAGGCTCAGCAGTGTCAACGACACCATCTTACGCCATCGCTTTTACCCCCGAAAAAACCTCTCACTTTGTCTCGTTTCAGCGAATGGATGGTTTCCTGAGACTCTGACTCTACAGACCAGTGCTCAAGGTCCACAGAAGGGCACTCAAGCGTTTATTTTTGTAAATCATCAATGTTCATCTTTGAAGGAGAAAGTTGTAAGTAATTTGATGCAATGTCTTTAGTGAGCCTCAAACTAGAGGAAGAAGTCATCTCCGCCTAGTCACTGGCGTTGTCTTTCTCATGGCGGTGCTGCGCCGTTCTCCCGTGCGTAGTCCTGGGGTCCCTCCTCCGCTTGCAAAGACTTTGTTTTTAGGTCTCGGGACCATCCGGTCGGCAGACCGGAAGTCCGGAGATTTAATGTTATTGAGAAGAGGGGCTTGCACCCGCCCCTCTTCTATCCTGTTCTCCATTGGCTGGCCTCTTAAATGCTGGCCAGCCACTGGAGAAGAGGTCCCGTCACTCCGATCAGGCCCCGTCCTTTTCGGATCGGGGGGCGTGTTTTTTGCAAGAAGTCTCATTCTCTAAACACGCCCCCGAATCCGAAAAGGACGTTGCGTTTCTCAAAGGCATTTCTACTGCGCCTCGGAGAAAGGCAGTGGTTTTAATGGCGTCCTCTCCCCCTGCTCTTGGCTCCCGTGTTCGGCACATATCTTGTTCTCTCTCCCCCCTCGCTGATATCACCTCTTCTCCTCTCCAGGTTGGCCTTTCATTTTTCTGGCGCCTCCGTTACCCATTCCGCTCTCTTTATCGGCGGATCCTTTAATTTCTTCGATAAAGCCGGCGCAGGGTCCGTTAGTGCTGGTAGGTGGGGCCCCTTGTTTGTTTTAACTATGCTGCCTTGCTCTCAATTCCCTTCCGTAGCTGAACATTGCTTAACAAGTCCCCGAGTCCCCGTGCTATAAATATGACATTTCTTCCAGCTCTTTGTGTCCCCGAATCTCTCGCCCTGTGCCCCTCACTCCGACGGTTCAGAGACGCTGACTGTACGTGTAACGCCCCCACCCCTACAAGCCCCCTGCAGCGCTTTAAAAGTATGTTTCTGTATACACAAGCATCGGACACTTACAGAGGAGCTGAGGTCTGAAGCTGCGGATCGGGGATTTAGTTAAATGAGACATATTCAACATTATAAGTTCACCGCCCTCCGCTAGGCGCTATTAAAAGCCATGTTGTTTGTTTCCTTTAGAAACAAGCCTTTGACATTGACAAACATACGGGGCAGAGGTCAAAAGCTGCAGTTATGATATGAAATTATATTTTATAAATTGATTAACATCAGAACACCAAAAACCGCGCTGAAAAGAGTCCTGTTTTTGCGGCTCTTGTGTACATAAGAGCCGGGAGTCCGAGGCTCCGTTTCTGGGGCCAGCTAGAATTTAAACAGTCCATAATATAAGCACAGCAACTTCCAAAGTAACACAAGGCTCGGATACACACGGGCGACGGGGCCAGCGCTTGGGGGCTGGGGTTGAACTATTATTGAAATACTCCATAAAAAGAAGCGCGCCAACCTCCGCAAGGCGCTATAAAAAAAATTCGGCTCTTCTAACACACGCCTCGGAAACAGACACGGGTTGATGGGTCCAGAGCTTTGGTTCTAGAATGCAATTTTGATTTATTTTGGATATTTACATAATACATTAGAATTTCATCTCAGAAGTATACCGATGCTTGTATTTACAGGAGCCTGGAAACTGGTTTTATAGCGTTTTGCGGAGATCGGTGTTCGTATATTACTGAATATTTAAAATATATTTTCATTTCAGAACCGGAGTGTTGAACTCCTGAGCCCGTGTATCCGTCCGATGCATGTGTTTACAAGAGCCCAGAAAACGTGGCTTTATAGTGCTTTACGGAGATCGGTGTGCTTTTATTACTAAATATTAAAAATATAAATTCATTTCAGAACCGGAGTGTTGGACTCCTGAGCCCGTGTATCAGTCCAATGCTTGTATTTACAGGAGGCTGGGAAGCATGGTTTCATAGCGCTTTGTGGAGATCGGTGTGCTTACAAAGCTTGTATTTACAGGAGCCTGGAAAGCATGGTTTTATAGCGCTTTACAGAGATCGGTGTGCGTATATTACTGAATATTTACATTAAAATGTCATCATAGAACCGGAGAGGGGAACCTCTGAGGCTGAGCCCGTTTATAGTCCAATGCGCACCTCGGGGAGACAAGGGGTGAGTGTGGCTGGGGCCGGGGGTGGCAGAGGCTGATACGGGGTAGTAGGGGCTGTAGGAGCAGGGCCGCGAGTGACGTCACTGGGTTAGCAGTGGGAGTGGAGGCTTCAGTGAGCTGCACTCACCCAGGGCACTGGAGTTCTGCAGCCGCAGCTTTGTCCACGTTATGTTATGTTTACGATGCTCCATAAAGCGCACGCAGACGGTTTCTTGGTGCTAAACCACATACATGTACATTTGCCGAACTGGTGACTGGTCACATAACCCACAATCAGCTGCATAATTAAGATTTCAACACAAACTTGTTTCGAGTACGCAGGTAACCAGGAGTTCGCCTAACGGCTAGGGCGCTAGGCCGGGGAACTGGGTTCGAGTCTCGGCAATGACGCTGAACCTCCTGTGATTCTGGGCAAATCACTTAATCTCCCCGTGCCTAACAAAACAATGAATGTTTGTCCTCATGTAACGCAACGGGTGCTTGTGTAAAGCGCTCCAATACCTGATTGGATTCGGGTCAATATCGCGCTATATAACAAGCATTTACAATGCAATGGTCTCGGCATTGGTAAAATTAGAGCTATTGGCATTGCTCATGACATTATTTTTGTTTATGTTTTTGTTTTTAAAACATTTAAAGAAACGGCATTGTCATGAGCAATGCCAATAGCTCTAACTTTAACAATGCCGAGACCGTTGCATTGTAAATGCTTGTTTGTTCATGTGACGTTTAGGACTTCAACGCTGATCTTTACAGAAGATACTAAGGGCCATATGTATGAAATTTCCATTTTGCATTTCCTAAATAGCGAATCCTAACAAACTGCTAATTAGGAAATGCAAATTGAAATTAACAAAAAATGCGATTTCCTAATAGCGATTTCTATGAGTCACAATTGCTATTAGTAAATTGCAGTTTAGGAAATGGAAAATCATAGGTACCTTCGGCCCTTAGACCCCATTAAATAACATGCGAAAGTAAGTTGTGCTCGTGTAAAGCGCTCCAATGCCCTTGGGCAAGTGCGCGCGCACTCTATGGCACTTTCAAAAAAGAATTTTGGGGTTCTGTTTCTATATTCCACAAGGTTACCATCGTATCCAATCCGATGGTAACAGCATTTCCTAAATGCCCTTTTCACATTTAGGAAATGCTTTGTACATGGGCTTAGAAAATCGCAAATAGGAAATCCCTACTTGTGATCTCCTCTTTTGGTAATTGCAAAAAAATGCGACCACGATTCTGCTTTTGTACATATGGAAAGCCTATTCAGCTTTTCTTAACAGTGACTCGGTCCATTAAGAAATGCAAACTAGCTTCGTACATATGCGCCCAAGAAACTCGACTCTACAACAAGGAGCCTAGAGGCGCTGCCTTGCAGTTCTGGTGGCGCTAGCATCATCACTCGAGCCTGCTGGCACCTCTAGGCTCCTTGTGGTGCGTCAGAGGCCCAGGGATGCCCCCTCTGGCCCGCCCTCTCCTTGGGGCTACAGGCTTGCAGCTGGTTGGCTGTGAGGCTCGACCTTTCAGAGAGAAGGATGTGAGCTGGGGAACCGGTCCTACTTCTTGCGCAAGTAAATGCCTTCCGGATAAAGTCACTCCACGAAAACAGGAGCTGCGCTCGAGATTTAAAGGCACATGCACCATTTATGCGTCCTAGGCTGTCGGTGTCACCACGTAGGGCAGAGGGGGAGCTGTCGAGTAGGCCCCATGGTCCGCACTGTGCCCAAGGCCTGGCCCAGCGTGGCACTGCACACGAGATATCTGCAAGGCACAAGGCTTCCCCCAGAATCTCGTACAGATAAACCCTCACAGCCAGTGTTCAGTTCTGTGGCTACACCCTGTTTCCAAGCATTGCGCAAGTGCGTCCTGCGCGGCCGCAACAGCCTGGCGCGGCTCCTCTGTGCCCTGGGTTTATGTCTGTCCAGGCCCTCTGCTGACAGTTTAGAAGAGTACAAACCGGAAAAACACGAATAGAGCCCGGAAAAAAACACGAATAGAGCCCGGAGCCAGAGAAAAACACTCGCTTGATTCGAATTTAGTAAGTTTTGTGCTCACGAAATGTTCCCAAATAGATCGCGTAGAACCATCAACTTTCAACTCATCTGCACTCAAAATCTGAGAAAGATTACATAGTTCTTGCAGAGCATCCGAACAGAGGTGACCGGACAGGTGACCCCTTAGATTTGCCGCTTGCCAGCTTCTGAGGCAGGGCTACCGGGCCTGTGGAGTGTAGGGTGAGGCCTCCCTCCATGTGGTACTAAGCATGACTCAAACTGGGCTACATGCGGGTTCAAGCACCATGGCGGCGAGAGGGTCGTCTCCCACCCTCTTCAGTGCGCGGGGTTCAAGCACCATGGCGGCGAGAGGGTCGTCTCCCACCCTCTTCAGTGTTGGGGTAGCTGTGGTGCGTCCTTCCTCTCGGGCGCTTCCGCTCTATGGTTAGAAGAACATGCCTTGCTTTGAATCCTCCGGTTCACTACATGCAGCCATCTTTGGCGCAGGTAGAGCGTGCCGTCCCATGAAGTGGGATCCGCCGGCTTCCGCTAGGATATATGTAGGCCACCCCTGTAGCCCTTTAGTTTCTATAGAGATGAACGGATACATTACAGCCATTGGAAACCATCCCTTCACCCCCCACCCCCACGAAACCAAAGGGGGGCCGGCCCCCTCTTCTCACCCTTCCACTCGTGAGAGATATCTATGAAGGGAATCAAGCGGCCCCCAGTCAATGCGTGGCCACAGGCATTTACTTAGAGATGTAAATGTAAATGTCCAAGGTTACGTGAGCTATTGCCTAGAGTCACATGGTGCTGGGCTGATGTGCCCCCGGGGCTGGGGATCAAACCGTGAGCCCCTGGGTTCCGGAGTCAGTTGCCCAGGCCGCTGCGCCACACCTCTTCCACAACATGTAGTGTCAGCCATCTTTACCACAGAGATCTCATCTGGTGGAAGACTCAGATCCTCATGGCACAGGGTGCACAACCCATCCCGCCCCACCCTGCTCGTTGTCCATGAACACCTCTACCGCCTCCTGATGATGATTGACAGGAAGTCTTTGAAAGCCGAGCAGGTGGCCCTCAGCTCCAGCAGGTTAATGTGGAGCCAGAGTTCCGCTGGAGGCCAGGGAGCTCTGATCTCCACTTCTCCCAGGTGGCCGGCCTGCGGACTGGCCCTCACCTCCAGCAGGGAGCTCTGATCTCCACTTCTTCCAGGTGGCCCTCACCTCCAGCAGGGAGCTCTGATCTCCACTTCTCCCAGGTGGCCCTCAGCTCCAGCAGGGAGCTCTGATCTCCACTTCTCCCAGGTGGCCCTCACCTCCAGCAGGGAGCTCTGATCTCCACTTCTCCCAGGTGGCCCTCACCTCCAGCAGGGACCTCTGATCTCCACTTCTCCCAGGTGGCCCTCAGCTCCAGCAGGGAGCTCTGATCTCCACTTCTCCCAGGTGGCCCTCACCTCCAGCAGGGACCTCCACTTCTCCCAGGTGGCCCTCAGCTCCAGCAGGGACCTCTGATCTCCACTTTTCCCAGGTGGCCCTCACCTCCAGCAGGGACCTCTGATCTCCAGTTCTCCCAGGTGGCCCTCAGCTCCAGCAGGGACCTCTGATCTCCACTTTTCCCAGGTGGCCCTCACCTCCAGCAGGGAGCTCTGATCTCCACTTCTCCCAGGTGGCCCTCACCTCCAGCAGGGACCTCTAATCTCCACTTCTCCCAGGTGGCCGGCCTGCGGACTGGCCCTCACCTCCAGGAGGGACCTCTGATCTCCACTTTTCCCAGGTGGCCCTCACCTCCAGCAGGGAGCTCTGATTTCTACTTTTCCCAGGTGGCCGGCCTGCGGACTGGCCCTCACCTCCAGCAGGGACCTCTGATCTTCACTTCTCCCAGGTGGCCCTCAGCTCCAGCAGGGACCTCTGATCTCCACTTCAAACAGGTGGCCCTCAGCTCCAGCAGGGACCTCTGATCTCCACTTCTCCCAGGTGGCCAGCCTGCAGACTGGCCCTCACCTCCACTTCTCCCAGGTGGCCCTAAGCTCCAGCAGGGACCTCTGATCTCCACTTCTCCCAGGTGGCCCTCACCTCCAGCTGGGACCTCTCATCTCCACTTCTCCCAGGTGGCCCTCAGCTCCAGCAGGGACCTCTGATCTCCACTTCGCCCAGGTGGCCCTCAGCTCCAGCAGGGACCTCTGATCTCCACATCTCCCAGGTGGCCCTCACCTCCAGCAGGGACCTCTGATCTCCACTTCTCCCAGGTGGCCCTCACCTCCAGCAGGGTTCTCTGATCTCCACTTCTCCAAGGTGGCCCTCAGCTCCAGCAGGGACCTCTGATCTCCACTTCTGCCAGGTGGCCCTCACCTCCAGCAGGGACCTCTGATCTCCACTTCTCCCAGGTGGCTGGCCTGTGGACTGGCGCTCAGCACGGGCATTGCGTTCTAGAACAGTGATGAAGGCCATCCTGACCGGAACATCAGTGGTGAGGCTTTACTTTGAAAAGTAGATCAGGCAGACTTCCTTCCTGGGGAGGCGATGACCTCCTTGCCCATTTGTTATCCAGGTAAATACGGGCACTGATTAGTTGGCACTATTATCCAATCATATACAGAGACCCCCGGACTGTAGGGTACCAGAGTTATGTCGGAAGGCGCCAGCTTGGTGCAGGAGCACAGCCGAGGTGGTGCCCTTGGTGTCCCAGCACCGGCCACTTGTGGCCCGTCCCACCACGCTTCCTGTTCCTGCGTCAGACAGAGACACACAGGGGTGGGAGTGCGTCACACATGCCTGTGTCATGAGAAGCGAATCCACAGACGCCAATCAGCGCGTGCCAAAGCCATCGCATTGAGTCATGGCTCATGCGCAGTAAATGTGTGTCACAAAAGGCATGAGAAGGCAGACGCCCAAGGCTCCTCATCCAGTGATATCCTCTGTAGATTGGCTGAGCCTCGCTTTTCCTTTCCTTTTTTGTGACAGACAACTCAAGCCCCACTGCTGAGACGTCAGGCGGATCAGGTCATTCACGGTGAATGCGTTTCTGTCGCACTCAGGGTGAGGTCGATGAGCACGGAGGGAGCAATGGCGAAAAAGATGTATGTCTTTTTTTTTCTTATTTTACCCAATATAATAAAGGTCAAAAGGAAATCAAATACTTTCAGGGGCAAAATGGGGAACAAAAGTTATGAATAAGTGAAAAGTGAGAGAAGACAGAAAAGGAGAGAAAAGCCTACATCAGGTGCCCAAGAGCCCAGGGACATTGGACACTGCCCGGCAGCAATGACTGTAGACGAGATACAACATGCACTCACCAGGAACTGACGCCTTGGCTCTATTCCTTTCTTATTTATTATTTTATCAGATAAAGTTGACTGTTAGCTAGTAAACGTTTGCTGGCGCCGAAGAAGAAAGCAGCTAGGACCACATAGAGCCGCACACAAAGAAATAAAGCTGGATCAGCAAAATAAAGGGTTATGAGAGCCTTGGGGAACCTAAAATGGTGCTGGGGATTGTAGTGTCGACTATTGCAGAGTACAGGGGCCAAGCAGCAGCATGGCTGACCCTACTCTCTCTATCTGTATCCCAGGGGCAGCAAAGAGGTTGGCGTACACAATACAGGGCGCTGAGTGGGACATTCGTGTCCAGCAGCAAAGAGAGCCGGTGCCAGGGACCCGCTGTGAGCTATGGAGAGGCCCTTCTACTGAGCTGCTGTCCTTGTGGTGCCCAGTGCAAACACGACTGCTTCCAGAGCGTGTTCACTCTTTCGCAAACCCCTGGCCACCCTGACTGCAAAATTCGAGATCCCTCGCATCATCGCTAGAGAGCGTCCCGCGCGTGCTTTATTCGTTAGAAAATTAACTTGAGAATCTGTCAAAATGAAAGACATTTTATGATGGACTATGCCTCAGCAATACTTTTATGTGTAGTCATACCAATAAATCATTGTAGTATTATACACTGTTATGTTTTTTGCATTGTAGTTCACATACTGTAATATATATATTGTATAGGAGGAAACCCTCAGTGTTTCTGTTTGGGGCTCCCTCACAGCATTCCCCTAAACACAACGCGAGAGGACAGGCCTCATCTACCGACAGAGGGCACTATGCCAGCGCCGGCTTGGGCAGGGGGCTGCTATCCTTGGCTACGGTATATGGGCCGGTGAGTTCATATCCCGCTGCAGAGGTTTCTGTGTAACCTAGGGTGGACTTCAGTATTTACCCTTCTAGGGTTAGGTGAGCACCTATATGGCAACATTTTTTGAAACTTTGTACTTGGGACCGAGAGACAATACGCGATGGCCGTTCGCAGAGCGTCTCTCGCAGTAGTGTAGCCGCACAGCTCTGGGCGCTGCCTAGGTTGGGTCTAGGCAGGCCGGCTCCAGGAACTTTTATTTGGGTGGGCCAAGGATACATTTGGGTGGGCCACTGCGGGCCCGATTTGTCGCTTATGTCTAGCCAGGCCTACTTCTGGGCTCTCCTTTATCTCTCCGTAGTCGTACTGGGCCCAGGAAAACGCACTCTTTTCCAAATCTCTTTCTAAATGTTATCACTCTCCAAAGGTGTTCTTTTTCCATGGAATGTCCCTTTGATGGGAAGAGGAACTTTCTAAGTTGACAGTATCAGGCAAGTGACACTACTCGAGCTCCCTCTGTGCGAGCCTTCAGGGAGATACCCTCTTCATTACTACCTCCACCTGACCCCGGACTCTGCAACGCACTCCCTTACAGGCTCCCTCTGTGCGAGCCTTCAAGGAGAATCCCTCTTCATTACTACCTCCACCTGACCCCGGACTCTGCAGCGCACTCCCTTACAGGCAGCGCACTCCCTTACAGGCTCCCTCTGTGCGAGCCTTCAGGGAGATACCCTCTTCATTACTACCTCCACCTGACCCCGGACTCTGCAGCGCACTCCCTTACAGGCTCCCTCTGTGCGAGCCTTCAGAGAGATACCCTCTCCATTACTACCTCCACCTGACCCCGGACTCTGCAACACACTCCCTTACAGGCTCCCTCTGTGCGAGCCTTCAAGGAGAATCCCTCTTCATTACTACCTCCACCTGACCCCGGACTCTGCAGCGCACTCCCTTACAGGCTCCCTCTGTGCGAGCCTTCAGGGAGAATCCCTCTTCATTACTACCTCCACCTGACCCCGGACTCTGCAACGCACTCCCTTAAAGGCTCCCTCTGTGCGAGCCTTCAGGGAGAATCCCTCTTCATTACTACCTCCACCTGACCCCGGAATCTGCAGCGCACTCCCTTACAGGCTCCCTCTGTGCGAGCCTTCAGGGAGAATCCCTCTCCATTACTACCTCCACCTGACCCCGGACTCTGCAGCACACTCCCTTACAGGCAGCACACTCCCTTACAGGCTCCCTCTGTGCGAGCCTTCAGGGAGAATCCCTCTCCATTACTACCTCCACCTGACCCCGGACTCTGCAGCGCACTCCCTTACAGGCTCCCTCTGTGCGAGCCTTCAGGGAGAATCCCTCTCCATTACTACCTCCACCTGACCCCGGACTCTGCAGCGCACTCCCTTACAGGCTCCCTCTGTGCGAGCCTTCAGGGAGAATCCCTCTCCATTACTACCTTCACCTGACCCCGGACTCTGCAGCGCACTCCCTTACAGGCTCCCTCTGTGCGAGCCTTCAGGGAGAATCCCTCTCCATTACTACCTCCACCTGACGCTGGACTCTGCAGCGCACTCCCTTACAGGCTCCCTCTGTGCGAGCCTTCAGGTAGAATCCCTCTCCATTACTACCGCCACCTGACCCCGGACTCTGCAGCGCACTCCCTTACAGGCTCCCTCAGTGCGAGCCTTCAGGGAGAATCCCTCTCCATTACTACATCCACCTGACCCCGGACTCTGCAGCGCACTCCCTTACAGGCTCCCTCTGTGCGAGCCTTCAGGGAGAATCCCTCTCCATTACTACCTCCACCTGACCCCGGACTCTGCAATGCACTCCCTTACAGGCTCCCTCTGTGCGAGCCTTCAAGGAGAATCCCTCTTCATTACTACCTCCACCTGACCCCGGACTCTGCAAGTGACACTACTCGAGCTCCCTCTGTGCGAGCCTTCAGGGAGATACCCTCTTCATTACTACCTCCACCTGACCCCGGACTCTGCAGCGCACTCCCTTACAGGCTCCCTCTGTGCGAGCCTTCAAGGAGAATCCCTCTTCATTACTACCTCCACCTGACCCCGGACTCTGCAGCGCACTCCCTTACAGGCTCCCTCTGTGCGAGCCTTCAGGGAGAATCCCTCTCCATTACTACCTCCACCTGACCCCGGACTCTGCAACGCACTCCCTTACAGGCTCCCTCTGTGCGAGCCTTCAGGGAGAATCCCTCTTCATTACTACCTCCACCTGACCCCGGACTCTGCAGCGCACTCCCTTACAGGCTCCCTCTGTGCGAGGCTTCAGGGAGAATCCCTCTCCATTACTACCTCCACCTGACCCCGGACTCTGCAGCGCACTCCCTTACAGGCTTGATTATCCACTACTCCTCTCCAGTGCACCTTATCTCACAGCTGATCTTGGTTCCCAGACCCATACCAGCCACCATCCGGTTCCATTTTCATTATTCCTGTTAAAAAAACATTAGTAAATCACCTTCAAACTTGAAACATTGAATATAGCAGTAAATGTAATTAGCACTCACTTTAAAGTATTCTCCACAGTTTTCCTAGTAACCCAACTGTTAAATAAATAAACGAAAACAGAAAGGCCATGACAGGGACGGCTTTAGTGCTGGTGCGAAAGTCTTTTTTGGTGCCGCACCAATGACCTCTTTAATCATAGATGTCTTTACTACCACCCTCCAACAGTGTCCTTCGTCTCTACGTAGCCCCTCCCCTCATGACCTCCTCCTCAGATTCCCTCACTACCACCCTCCACCAGTGCTCATCATCTCTCTGTTGCCTCTCTCTCATATGCATTTCATGTGTAGGGTGTCACAGTACTTTACATCACGCACGCATTATACAGAGACAATAAATCAGTCTACGGGGAATGCCACATAAGCCAATGAGGATTACAAGGTGTAGGAATCACGTCATCCATACCGGTTCGCAACATATTATACGAGGGTTTAGGCCGGGGAAGCACAAACTCAGGATTTAAAGAGTACTCCAGGGGGTTGGCTTTACTGATAAAAATGTATAACTGCCCAAACAAACACTTTTTAACAACTTTAGAATAATGAAAGACTGGGGAAGTTCTAACTATATCACAATACAAGAAAGCGAAGTTTGTATGCAGCTCTTTGATGGCAGTTCATAGGTCACTGTCCTATGTTAGGATAGTAACTTCTGAACTGCAAGTAACACAAGCATCTCTGTGTCAAAGGCAGTAACCGACTGAGCTCTCCACATAAAATTGAGTTTATCTGCATTTAAAAACTACCAACAGACAAATGATTGCTCTCCAGCAGGATCATAAATCACCAGTTATCTGAACATTTGATTTTGTTGTACATCGGTGGCAGATTCACTGCCAGGGCCAAGGCTCATGTTTGAGTGGGCCTGGCCCACCCGGCGCCCCCGCTAGAACCGGGCCTGGGTCTAGGCCTCTCATGATCACGTGTTTCGCGTAATTTCACCCGTAAAAGCGAGGCATAGAGCTTTACAGAAACCCTAAACAAATAAATAAAAGATGCGGCGTAAGCTTTTCAGACTCTGTGGTCTGATATACACGTACTAGTAGCGTTTAGGTCTCGCCTACAACAGCACAAGCACTGTCTGCTGCACAACATTTTGTGGGCTTAGAGTGGGTTTACAGATTACCCAGTGCTCACCGTTGGCTCGCTGTGCTGTCACGCTCATTTGCTTGCTTCTTATCCATTAGATTCTCTGAGCTTTACTTCCTCGTCTAGTGTTTGTTACCCCCCTAGAGCATGGCCAAAGTACTTTTGCCCTTTCACTGCTCGCACTTTGGGAGGATTTTTTTCTATTAAGCACTTTGTGAGGGTGCAGGTGCTTTCCAGTTGTCTCCCTCGCATGCTTCTCCGCCCACACCCAACCCCCGGCGCTCCACTGCTCTCTCACCCTTGTGCCTCTGTCCCGCATCTACGCTCATGATTCCCCCTCTCCTTTGGGTGCTTCTGTGCCCTCCCCATGTTGGTCTTTTTCGTCCGTGTTCTCTATGCCACCCTCCCATGTTACTTTCATTCGTCCGTGTGCTTCTGTGCCCAATTGTACTCCTTGATGCAGTCCACTCTCATTCATGTGATTCTCCCTACTCCACGTTACTGCCCCCTCTACACCCACTATCCCGACCCCATTAACATTCTTTGTTTTTTAAAAGCACAATGACCAGGCTGCTGGGCTGCGTCATTTTGTAGGTATGCACATGCATGTTTAATGGATTCATCCAAATACAAAATGACACAGCCCAGTGGCCGTATCATTGAGCAAATTCTTTTTCTTTTTAGGTCTCGCCTGAGACAGCACATGCACTGTTGCTTGTGAGATATTCTGTTCACTTACAGGGGTCCTAGAGCCTGCCTATTGGTAATTATTGGTTGGATTCATCTTCTCTCTCATTTCCTTGCTTCTCTTTGGTGGGCACATGCCTGCTTCACTTCCTCTTCATGTGTTTGCCCCTCCTCTGGAGCAGGGCCCAAGTACTACTTCTTTGCCCAGTGTCCTTCCACTAATCATGCTTTTGGAGCTACTTGTTTCTCTTAGTTACAGCACTCTTTAAGTGTGCATGAGTTTGCAGGCCGTCTTCCTCACATTGTTGCTTGCTACGCCCCTTCTGCTCCTTCCTGCTTTGTTGCTTGCCCCTTCCCCCGTCCTACCTACCAAGTTGTTTGCCCCTATGTCCCTTATTCTTGTCTCATCCCTCCTAACCCTCTAACATTGTTGTTTGCCCCATCTCTCCACTCCCTGTTGTGTTGCTTGCTTCATCGTCCCTCCCACCCTGCGGTGTTGCTTGCCACCTCCTACGCTGTTGCTTACACTGTTTGTCCCACTCAGTTCTGTGTTATTGCATGACATGCTGCACGGTAGTCGTGCTGCTGTGTAACATGACTAGAAGACATTGACAATGCCAATAGCTCTCACATAGGCAAAATATATATGGCTTAACTAATGCTTGTTTTTTTAAAATCTTTCCTTTATGTTGTACAGCATCTGTTTTGATGCTGTACAGCAGGAAGAAAACATATCGGTGTAGCACATATGTGGGTCTCTAAGAGGAGATTCATTGGTTTGCCAATGCTTGTGCCAGATGCACCTGGGCGTGGGTTGGCATGCTTCGGCCACGGTGAGCCCCGAGTGCCCGAACACGCGGTACCCACAGCGCCTTCTGCTCCCTAACACTGGGGCGAGGGGAGGCGCTGCACGGCTCAGCAGCCCACAGGCCCCTGGAAGTCCTGCATGAATATTTATAGGGGCCCCTGGCTCCGAGGCTCTGCAGCAGCGGCCGCCGCTGGGCCTGTTCTGATCATCACACCCTCCTCCCTTCCTCCCTCCCTCCCTCCCTCCCCATCACATCTGAGCCCGCAGCCCTTCTCGGAAAAAGAAGCGTGCAGAAAAATCCATGAATCCTCTGGAGGGGAAAGGTCGTTGCTGTGGCAACGGCTGCCTGATTGGCTGAGCTCAGGAGGGCGCTGCTCTTTGTGCTGAGCAGTGATTAATGAGGCTGTCTGGGAGCTGAAAGGAGCTGAGCTGCAGGGACTGTGAGCAGATCTGAGCTGCAGGGAGCGTGCTGATGTGCAGGGACCACAGGGCCCCTGGAAAGAGAAGAGCTGAGCTGCAGGGACCAGAGCCCGTGAGCAGATCTGAGCTGCAGGAACCACAGAGCCTGTGAGCAGACCTGAGCTGCAGGGACTGTGAGCAGACCTGAGCTGCAGGGAGCGTGCTGATGTGCAGGGACCACAGGGCCCCTGGAAAGAGAAGAGCTGAGCTGCAGGGACCAGAGCCCGTGAGCAGATCTGAGCTGCAGGAACCACAGAGCGTCTGAGCAGACCTGAGCTGCAGGGACTGTGAGCAGACCTGAGCTGCAGGGAGCGTGCTGATGTGCAGGGACCACAGGGCCCCTGGAAAGAGAAGAGCTGAGCGGCAGGGACCAGAGCCCGTGAGCAGATCTGAGCTGCAGGAACCACAGAGCCTGTGAGCAGACCTGAGCTGCAGGGACTGTGAGCAGACCTGAGCTGCAGGGAGCGTGCTGATGTGCAGGGACCAAAGGGCCCCTGGAAAGAGAAGAGCTGCAGGGACCAGAGCCCGTGAGCAGATCTGAGGCTGCAGGAACCACAGAGCCTCTGAGCAGACCTGAGCTGCAGAGACCACAGGGCCCCTGGAAAGAGAAGAGCTGAGCTGCAGGAACCAAAGAGCCTGTGAGCAGACCTGAGCTGCAGGGACCACAGAGCCTGTGAGCAAACCTGAAATGCAGGGACCAGAGCCTGTGAGCAAAGCTGAGCTGCAGGAACCGCAGAGCCTGTAATGAAACCTGAGATGCAGGAACCACAGAGCCTGTGAGCAGACCTGAGATGCAGGAACCACAGAGCCTGTAATGAAACCTGAGATGCAGGAACCACAGAGCCTGTGAGCAGACCTGAGATGCAGGAACCACAGAGCCTGTAATGAAACCTGAGATGCAGGAACCACAGAGCCTGTGAGCAGACCTGAGATGCAGGAACCACAGAGCCTGTGATGAACGCTCAGCTGCAGGGGCCACTGAACCTGTAAGAAGACCTGAGCTGCAGGGAGCACAGAGCTTTTGATGAAACTCAGCTGCAGGAACCACTGAGCCTGAGATTCAGGGGCCTCAGAGCCTGTGATGAAAGCTGAGCTGCAGGGGCCTCAGAGCCTGTGATGAAAGCTGAGCTGCAGGAACCTCAGAGCCTATGATGAAAACTCAGATTCAGGGGTCCCAGAGCATGTGATGAAAGCTGAGCTTCAGGGGCCTCAGAGCCTGTGATGAAAGCTGAGCTGCAGGGGCCTCAGAGCCTGTGATGAAAGCTGAGCTGCAGGAACCTCAGAGTCTGTGATGAAAGCTGAGCTGCAGGGGCCTCAGAGCCTGTGATGAAAGCTGAGCTGCAGGAACCACAGAGCCTGTGATGAACGCTCAGCTGCAGGGGCCACTGAACCTGTAAGAAGACCTGAGCTGCAGGGAGCACAGAGCTTTTGATGAAACTCAGCTGCAGGAACCACTGAGCCTGAGATTCAGGGGCCTCAGAGCCTGTGATGAAAGCTGAGCTGCAGGAACCTCAGAGCCTATGATGAAAGCTCAGATTCAGGGGCCCCAGAGCATGTGATGAAAGCTGAGCTTCAGGGGCCTCAGAGCCTGTGATGAAAGCTGAGCTGCAGGAACCACAGAGCCTGTGATGAAAACTCAGCTTCAGGGGCCTCAGAGCCTGTAATGAAAGCTCAGCTGCAGGAACCACTGAACTCGGCTCTAGCAGCAGGTGTGTCGATCTCGCTGTGAGCAGCGAGGGGTCGTCTGTTGTGCAGTGACCACCCATGCTCTGAGTGCGTGTTTTATTGCGGTTTTGTAATGTTTCCATGGGTCAGGGAGCTTGGGGGATATACATTGTGTAAAGCAAGACAATCATTAAGACAAGTTTAAAAATTGAAATATTATATATATATATATATATATATATATATATATATATATATATATATATAGATAGAGAGAGAGAGAGAGAGAGAGAGAGAGTCTGGTTTAGCGATTGCGCGATCTTCTTGTTCGAACATTTAGCCGAGGCCCACACTGGTTGTGCTGAGGGCAGTTGTGGGGTGAGGTGATGTTGACTTGAGACGTACCTTTTTCGATAGTTACAGGTAGGGCCTGAGTCCTCGAAGTCTGGTCTGCAGGTTAAACAGGAAGATCCCCCTCCTCTGCCCTACTTGACGCACATCCGGGAACTCATCTCTGCTGCTTGAGCCTGTGGACCAGAACTGCTGACTGACCGTCTGCTGTGGGTAAAGAAAGGCTCGTTGTCCACTCGAAGGCAAGCATAAGCCTCTGGATGCGATGGCCGCCATCTTATGGCTACCAAAGCCATTTAAGAACATGTTTTCACTGTCTGGTGACTGCATTACGCGCTGCGCCTAGTGCCCGCCGCATCGCTAGCAGCACGGACTCTCACTGTGTGCTTCTACATTACCACTCTGCACAGAGTGACCATCACTGCCGCATTACTAGCAGCACGGACTCTCACTGTGTGCTTCTACAGTACCTCTCTGCGCAGAGTCCCCGCCGCATTACTAGCAGCGCGGACTCTCACTGTGTGCTTCTACATTACCACTCTGCACAGAGTGACCATCACTGCCGCATTACTAGCAGCACGGACTCTCACTGTGTGCTTCTACAGTACCACTCTGCGCCGAGTCCCCGCCGCATTACTAGCTGCGCGGACTCTCACTGTGCGCTTCTACAGTACCACTCTGCGCAGAGTGACCATCACTTCCGCATCACTAGCAGGACGGACTCTCACTGTGTGCTTCTACAGTGACACTCTGCGCCGAGTCCCCGCCGCATTACTAGCAGCACGGACTCTCACTGTGTGCTTCTACAGTAACACTCTGCGCCGAGTCCCCGCCGCATTACTAGCAGCACGGACTCTCACTGTGTGCTTCTACAGTAACACTCTGCGCCGAGTCCCCGCCGCATTACTAGCAGCACGGACTCTCACTGTGTGCTTCTACAGTAACACTCTGCGCCGAGTCCCCGCCGCATTACTAGCAGCACGGACTCTCACTGTGTGCTTCTACAATAACACTCTGCGCCGAGTCCCCGCCGCATTACTAGCAGCGCGGACTCTCACTGTGTGCTTCTACAGTAACACTCTGCGCAGAGTCCCCGCCGCATCACTAGCAGCGCGGACTCTCACTGTGTGCTTCTACAGTAACACTCTGCGCAGAGTCCCCGCCGCATTACTAGCAGCACGGACTCTCACTGTGTGCTTCTACAGTAACACTCTGCGCAGAGTCCCCGCCGCATTACTAGCAGCACGGACTCTCACTGTGTGCTTCTACAGTAACACTCTGCGCAGAGTCCCCGCCGCATTACTAGCAGCACGGACTCTCACTGTGTGCTTCTACAGTAACACTCTGCGCAGAGTCCCCGCCGCATCACTAGCAGCACGGACTCTCACTGTGTGCTTCTACAGTAACACTCTGCGCAGAGTCCCCGCCGCATCACTAGCAGCGTGGACTCTCACTGTGCGCTTCTACAGTACCACTCTGCGCAGAGTCCCCGCCGCATTACTAGCAGCACGGACTCTCACTGTGTGCTTCTACAGTAACACTCTGCGCAGAGTCCCCGCCGCATTACTAGCAGCACGAACTCTCACTGTGTGCTTCTACAGTAACACTCTGCGCAGAGTCCCCGCCGCATCACTAGCAGCGTGGACTCTCACTGTGCGCTTCTACAGTAACACTCTGCGCAGAGTGGCCATCACTGCCGCATCACTAGCAGGACGGACTCTCACTGTGTGCTTCTACAGTACTGTGAGAAGTTGGCCTGATATATGCTGTCCCCTAGTTCTAGTGGGCACCCTGTACCAGTCCAATCAACCCCTTATGGTGATTGGTTAAAGAAAACCTTTATTGAAAGCTATCCTAGTGGTAGCTATGGAGAGCAGCCTTCAGGCTAAGTCTTGGAGGAATGTAAAACAGCTTGTTTTACCAGTCTATAATCTCTTGAATGAGCAAATGAAACGACAACCACAGCAGGTATATATTTAAAATATATGTATTTAAGATAAAACACACCCCTCTAGTCTCTTTATG
Organism: Triturus cristatus; assembly: GCF_964204655.1. Taxonomy (NCBI): domain Eukaryota; kingdom Metazoa; phylum Chordata; class Amphibia; order Caudata; family Salamandridae; genus Triturus; species Triturus cristatus. Next base: position 1,171,338,553 of record NC_140580.1, on the reverse strand, counting down.
AGACTGGAGTTCGAAGTACTTAATATACAAGTTAGCAATCAACAGTAATAGCACAAATACCCGTTTGGGCCCTAGGGGCGTACCAAACCATATACCAATAAAGTGGTATAAGAACCACGACTGAAATAGACACAAGGCCTAGAGCCTGTAGAACCGCTGGGACCCCAAGGAACCACCCAAGGTAGTGACACAGGGGACCCACGGGGACTGTGTGCAGTGTGTAAACACAACCACGGGTTCCCATTAGCTTCTATGGGCAATGTCACGGTTGGAAATTGAAAGATTAGGGACACTTAGAATTGAGTTAGGACCAAACCCTTTTGGACTTAAGAAGTTGTAGGGCTAGCACCCACGGGAGCACCGGAGTTCTCGTGTTACCTCACCCAGGGAAGCCGGGTGCATAGGTGTCTTTTGGTGTCGCGTCGCGTCGTCGATTACAATGGAAGCTGGCAAAGAACTGCTGCTGCCATGAAGAGGAGAAGTGTACGAAGGGATCCAAGCCTGGATCTAGGATGGAAGGAACCTGAAAGCAGAAGGGACAGAGTCTGGGTCACTTGCAAGTGACCTAGGGCAGGATGGACCAGTGCCCACAGATGTCGGGTGCTTCAGGTGAGTTGATGGGTGTCTTGACTCTTCAGCCAAGAGGTCCAGGAGGCGTCGACGAAGTCCACGAGCCGGATTCGAGCTGTCCCACGAAGTCTGTCGAGTGCTGTGGTGTCGGCAACCAGAATGGGCCCATCAAGCCTTGGCAACGACAAGTCTTGTGGAAAGAGAAGAAGGACGTCGGTGCAGACCAGCAAGGACTGAGGGACTTACCCAGCGAGGGTAAGTCAGGGCACGTCTGGAGCAACCAGGGAAGCCCAAGAAGAAGAGGAGTTGTCTTCGTGAGGACCCACTAGCCAATGGGCTAGTGATCGCGAAGGAGCCTCGAGCGGTCGCACTGGAACCCGGCCCACGGGTCACTCGTGGAGTGGAGGCCAGAGATCTTCGGTGCAGTCAATGCTCAAGGCTGGGGCTACTCTGAGCCCAAAGCAGAACTTCAAGGATAAACAGGAAGTCGACGTACCAGCAATAGTACGCGGTGCCCAGGGGTCACGGTTCCTCGTCACCCACGATAGCCACGGACCTCAGCTTTTCTGGGGACTCAGGGTAGCCTCGGGGAAGTCAGGAAATCCACCTCTGGTGATGCAGAGACTTCGGTGTCCAGCGGGAGCTTCGGAATTGCAGACCAGACAGTTGCTTCTTTGGTGCCTGCCAAGCAGGGGAGTCACTCCTTGACTCCAAGGGAGATTCCTTCGGTCTTCTAGTCAGGATAGAACGTCGAAGGTCCAAGATATATATTGCAGAGTTTCGTCCAGGGTAATCTAAAGTCGCAAGGACCGGGTTCCCATACTTATACTAAGTTTGGGGGTTGGACATACTCTAGGGACCCACCTATGGGAGGGTTTGGAAAGAGGGGTGGTTACAGCCATTTCCTTTGTCCAGTTTCTCGCCAGAGCAGGGGCAGGTAACCCCTGCAACCGTTTTGAACTGGACTTTGCATAGGGACACCAAGTGTGCCACCAGTGCAGGACTTCAAAGCACCAGAGAGTGCTCCCGCCCAGCCCCAATACACATCTGCCTGTCTGGGGAGGTGGTTACACCTCCCCAGAAGGCTAGAAGACTCCCACTAGAAGACTGAAGAAATCTCCCTTGGGGTCAAGGAGTGACTCCCCTGCTTGGCAGGCACCAAAGAAGCAACCAACCGGTCTGCATCGCTGAAGCTCCCGCCGGACGCCGAAGTCTTTGCATCACCAGAGGTAGATTTCCAGACATCCCAGAGGCTACCGTGAGTCCCCAGCAAAGCTGAGGCCCGTGGCTATTGTGGGTGACATGGAACTGTGACCCCTGGACACCGTGAACTTTTGCAGCAACACTATCTTCCTGGTCCTCCTCGAAGTTGTGCTTTGGGATCCGAGTAGACCCTGCCTTGAGCACCTCCTGCACTGAAGATTGTTGGCCTCCACTCCACTAGTGACCCGTGGGCCATCTCCAAGTGCGACCGCTTGAGGTTCCTTTGCGATCACTAGCCCATTGGCTTGCAGGTCCCCACGAAGGCAACTCCATTTCTGATTGGGCTTTCCTTGTCCTGACTTACCCTCGCTGGGTGAGTCCCTCAGACCTTGCTGTTCTGCACCGCAGTCCTTTCTCTAAATTCCAGTGACTTGCCGTTGCCAAGACTTGTTGGGTCCATTCTGGTCGCTGACACTGCAGCACTCGACAGACTTCGTGGGCAGCTCAAATCTGGCTCGTGGACTTCGTTGACGCCTCCTGGACCTCGTGGCTGAAGAGTCAAGACACCCATCAACTCACCTGAAGCACCCGACATCTGTGGGCATTGGTCCATCCTGCACTTGGTCACTGGCTAGTGACCCAGAGTCTGTCCCCTCTGCCTTCAGGTTCCTTCCATCCCAGATCCAGGCTTGGATCTCTTCGGACACTTCTCCTCTTAACGGCAGCAGCAGTTCTTTGCAGGCTTCCATTGAAATCGACGACGCGACCCGACACCAAAAGACACCTATGCACCCGGCTTCCCTGGGTGAGGTAACTCAAGTTCTCCAGTGCTCTTGTGGTGCTAGCCCTAGAACTTCTTAAGTCCAAAAGGGTTTGGTCCTGACTCGATTAGAAGTGTCCCTAATCTTTAAATTTCCAACCGCGATATTGCCCATAGAAGATAACAGGAACCCTCGGTTGTGTTTACACACTGCATTCAGTCCCTGTGGGTCCCCTGTGTCACTACCTTGGGTGGTTCCTTGGGGTCCCAGCGATGCTATAGGCCTAGTGTCTATTCCAGTCGTGGTTCTTATACCATTTTTTTGGTATATGGTTTGGTACGCCCCTAGGGCCCAAACGTGTACTTGTGCTATTACTGATAATTGCTGACTTGTAAACTAAGTACTTCGAACTCCAGTCTCATAAAGAGACCAGAGAGGTGTGTTTTATCTTAAATACATATATTTTGAACATATACCTGGTGTGGTTGTCTTTTCATTTGATCAATCAAGAGATTATAGACTGGTAAAAGAAGCTGTTTTACATTCCTTCAAGACTTAGCCTGAAGGCTGCTCTCCATAGCTACCACTAGGATAGCTTTCAATAAAGGTTGTCTTTAACCTATCACCATAAGGGGTTGTTTGGACTGATACACGGTGCCCACTAGAACTAGTGGACAGCATATATCAGGCCATCTTCTCACATTGGTGTGCAGCGTGTGGGATTCCAGCTTGCTATTGTTTTACCAGATAATCTCAATTGAATTGATCAACTGAAAACCACTAAAGGTACCTAAGGTACATATAATATCAAGTTTAGCTACAGTAAGTTCTACTGAACTTAGAGTTGTGTGTTAAGGGATAGCACACTCTTTCTACAACTCAAGAGAGTTTAGTAGGCCACACTAGTGTAGGTAGTGCAATACACCACACCACATTAGTAATGTCTAACCATCCAGGAACCAGTGGGTCCGTACCAGGATCCAGTGAGCTCCTTCCCTATAAATATGAGGATCTCTCCTTTGCTCAGTTTAGGGCCTTATGTTCCATTAGGAAGCTGAAGACAGGCAAAAATCCATCCACCCAGCATCTCATAAAGATACTGAAACTGGATGATATCACAGGGCCTAGGCCTGATGATGTAGACACTGTGGGTAGGGCAGCACCTGAGTGTGGGCCTGGGGTAATAATTCCCCTGACCCTCCCTCTAATGCTGACCAGACTGGTGACAATGACCAGACTCTGGTGAACCCAGACCTCCTGGATGAGGATGAGGAAGATGACAATAATGCCACTTCCTTTATTCCTCCAGGTAGGCCTGACTCCAGGGCTAGAAAGGATAGATCTCTGTCAAGGGGATCTATCCAGTCTAACTCCTCTATAGGAACCTCTGTTTCTTCTCACAGAGGGAGGGAAACCTCCTAGGAGAGCAGAGAGAGACTGCTGAAGTATAATCAAGACAAGTTCAACCTCAGAAAGCAGCAGATGGCCTTAGATAGGGAATCCCTGGAGCTCTACAGAGGTAGTAAAAAGGAGGGACTAGAGTCCCTTTGTGGCAGCAATTTCCCTAGAGATAGGGAGAGGGCTTATGACCATAGAAACCTAAGTAAGATTGTCCCTCCCTACCAGAGTGGGGATGACATCCACAAATGGATAACTGCCTTGGAGAGGGCCTGTAAAGTACAGAAGGTCCCTCAAGGTCAGTGGGCAGCAATCTTATGGCTCTCCTTTGCAGACAAAGGTAGAGACAAGCTCCTCCTGTAAGAGAAGAGGTTGCTGATGACTACAAAGTCTTGAAAAGTGCTCTTATAGATGGGTTTGGCCTAACCACTGAACAATATAGGTTAAAGTTCAGAGACACCCAACAAGCACAAAATCAGGACTGGGTTGACTCTGTTGACTGTGCTGCTAAGGCTCTGGAAGGTTGGTTATTGGGCAGTAAAGTGTGTGACTTCAACGGATTGTACAATCTGATAATGAGGGAGCAGATTCTTAATAACTGTCAAAATCAGCTGTTGCACCAGTACCTGGTAGACTCTGATCTGATCTCTCCCCAAGAATTGGGAAAGAAGGCAGACAAATGGGTCAGAACCAGGGTGAGGCAGAAGGTACAGAACCAAGGTGGTGACCCAAAGAAGCAAGATTCCAAAAACTTTGACAAGGGTGGGGACAAGGGTAAAGACCAGAAGTCTTCTCAAGGGCCCCAAAAATCTTCTTCAGGTGGGGATTCACAGTCTAACAAGGGAAAAGGCCAAAAGAAACCTTGGTGCAAAATCTGTAAACAGAAAACTCACTGGGCTAGTGACTGCACCAAGGCCAAAGAAAATACTCCAGCCCCCACCAATGCCCCTAAGGCACCTGCCCCCCCCCTAGTGCAGTTACAATTGGTGGTGGGAACACACAGAATAAGGGTGTAGCAGGGTTGACCCTGGGTTCTGAGATGGACTCTGGCCTAGTCAGAGTACCAACTCAGGCTGTGCTTGTCAGTGATGAGGGCATGGATATGTCCCCCTTTGTGAGTCCCAGTAACTTGGGCAAATACAGACAGCAGCCTTTAATTAATGGAGTAGAAGCTTGGGCATTCAGGGACACAGGAGCAATTGTCACAATGGTGACAAAAGATCTTGTGGTTCCTGGGCAGATGATACTTGGTGAAATGTACCAAGTGACCAATGCTAGCAATGTCAGAACAGACCATTCTCTGGCAGTTGTTAACTTCTCCTGGGGAGGGGTAACTGGCCTTAAGAAGGTTGTGGTAAGTGCAGACCTACCAGTACAGTGCTTGCTGGGCAATGACCTAGAGACTTCAGCTTGGGCTGAAGTGGAGCTCAAGACATATGCAGAAATGTTAGGGATCCCTGCACATGTCTTTGCTGTGACCAGGTCACAGGCAAAAATGTCTAAAACTGGACAGGCCCTGGATTCTGGAATAATGGACCAGGTGCCTCACAAGAGGAGGAGCAGTAGGGTTAAGGCAGAGCCTTCCCACCTCTCTCAGGATACTGATCAGTCGCCTCAGGGAGATGATCTTGAGCCTGAAGAAGAAACTGTCCCAGATGAGCTTGAACCTGACCAGGTTGAGTTTTTGGGACAGGGTGCCCTTCCAGGTCTGATCTGAGCCAGGAGCAGAAAACCTGCCCCTCACTTGAAACCCCAAGCCTGGTGCATCCAGGAGGTTGGTTATACCTCTGACGTTTAGGGGGTTCCTATTGACACTAGCCCATGATATTCCCCTAAGAGGCCAGAACAAGACGTGGGACAGAATTGTTCCTTACTTTCACTGGCCTCACATGTCTGAAGACACAAAGGAGTTTTGTTGCTCCTGTGTAAATTGCCAAGCCAGTGGCAAAGCAGGTGGCACTACAAAGGCCCCCCTGATACCACTACCTGTGGTGGGGGTACCCTTTGAGAGGGTTGGGATTGACATTGTTGGTCCCATGGATCCCCAAATAGCATCTGGGCACAGATTTATACTGGTGGTGATGGATCATGCCACCAGGTACCCAGAGGCAATTCCCCTAAGGACCACTACAGCACCTGTAGTGGCTAGAGCTCTCTTGAGTGTGTTCTCAAGAGTAGGCTTTCCTAAGGAGGTAGTATCTGACAGGGGTGCAAACTTCATGTCTAGTTACTTGACTGCTATTTGGAAGGAGTGTGGAGTGAACTACAAGTTTACCATACCCTATCACCCACAATGCAATGGTTTAGTTGAGAGATTCAACAAAACCTTAAAGGGCATGATCAAAGGACTCCCAGAAAAGCTTAGGCGAAAATGGGACCTGCTCTTGCCCTGCCTTTTAGTTGCATACAGGGAGGTGCCTCAAAAGGGGGTTGGTTACAGCCCATTTGAACTTTTGTTTGGTCACCCTGTCAGGGGTCCATTGTGTTTGGTGAAGGAAGGATGGGAGTTACCTCTCAAGCCCCCAAAGCAAGACATAGTGGACTATGTACTTGGATCCGCTCCAGGATGGCTGAGTACATGAAAAAGGCAACCAAAAACCTTGAGGCTAGCCAGGAACTGCAAGAAGCCTGGCATGACCAGAAGGCTGTACTGACTGTTTATCAGCCAGGACAGAAAGTGTGGGTGTTGGAGCCTGTGGCCCCAGCAGCTCTCCAGGACAAGTGGAGTGGACCCCACACTATTGTTGAACAGAAAGGGGAGGTTACCTACTTGGTAGACCTTGGAACCCCTAGGAGTCCCCATAGGGTACTTCATGTCAACAGACTTAAGCCATATGTTGACAGGGCGGACATGGGCTTGCCCATGGCTACTGATGAAGGACAGGAGGAAGAGAGTGACAAACTCCCTGACCTGCTTTCTCAGAACCCTGATGATGGGTCAGTTGATGGTGTAGCCTTGGCAGGCAGCCTCACTGCTCAGCAGCAAACTGACTGCAGGAATCTCCTCAGCCAGTTTAGACATATGTTTTTCTCTGAATCCAAGTCAGACCACCTGGTGCACTCATGAAGTGGACACTGGGGACAGTCTGGGGAATAAGATCTACAGGCAACCTGACCATGTCCGGGACTGTATAAGGACAGAAGTCCAAAAGGTGTTGGATCTGGGTGTCAATGAACCCTTAGTTAGGCATTGGGCTAGCCCAGAAGTCCTGGAACCTAAACCTCACACCAGTGGTGGAAACAGAGAGATGAGGTTTTGTGTAGACTACGGGGGGTCTCAATGCAGTCACTAGGACTGATGCCCATCCCATCCCTAGGGCAGATGAGCTAATACATACTTTGGCCTCAGCCAAGTTGCTAAGCACATTTGACCTAACAGCTGGCTACTGGCAGATCAGACTAGCTGATGATGCAAAGCCAAAGACAGAATTTTCTACCCCTAGTGGGCACTATCAATTTGTGGTAATGCCCTTTGGTTTGAAGAATGCACCTGCCACTTTCCAAAGGTTGTTGAATCAAGTCCTTACAGGCCTGGAAGACTTTAGTGCAGCATATCTAGATGATATTGCTGTCTTTAGCTCCACCTGGGAGGATCACCTGGTCCACCTGAGGAATGTCTTGGAGGCCCTGCAAAGGGTAGGCCACACTATCAAGACTACTAAGTGTCAGATAGGGCAGAGTCAGGTTGTGTACCTGGGCCACCTTATAGATGGAGGCCAGGTTCAACCATTGCAGAGCAAAATCCAGACCATAATGGACTGGGTTGCTCCAACTACCCAGACTCAGGTGAGAGGCTTCTTAGGCCTGACTGGGTACTATAGGAGATTTGGCAAAGGGTATGGATCAATAGTGACACCCTTGAATGACTTAACTTCTAAGAAAATGCCCAAAACGGTTCAGTGGACAGCTAGCTCTCAAAAGGCATTTGATGACCTGAAGCAGGCCATGTGCACTGCTCCCATTCTGCAGAGTCCTGACTACTCCAAGAAGTTCATTGTTCAAACAGATGCATCTGAATTGGGGATTGGGGCTGTACTGTCATAATTGAATGAAGAAGGTCAGGATCAGCCAGTAGCTTTCATAAGCAGAAGGCTGACCCCTAGAGAGAAATGTTGGTCAGCCATTGAGAGGGAGGCCTTTGCTGTGGTTTGGGCTCTGAAGAAGTTGAGGCCATACTTGTTTGGTACTCACTTCCTTGTTCAGACAGACCATAAGCCCCTCTCATGGCTAAAACAAATGAAGGGTGAAAACCCCAAAGGTGGTCCATTTCCCTACAGGGATGGACTTTACAGTGGAACATAGACCTGGGAGTAACCATGCCAATGCTGATGGACTCTCTAGGTATTTCCACTTAGAACATGAAGACTCAACTGGTCAAGGTTAGTTTAATGTCCTTGCGTTTGGGGGGGAGGTTGTGTAGGAGAGTAGGATCTGCTTCACATGGGTACTCCCACTTTTTGCTGGTGTTTCACTGTTTTTCGACCTTAGTCTGGCTGTGGCCCTGCTAATCAGGCCCACAGCCTAGCTGCTTCCTCTCTAAAATGGTTTCCATGTACATTAGGTACATATCTAATTGGATTCTGGAGTGCCTTATAAGCCCCTAGTAAATGGTATACTATGTACCTAGGGCATAGGTACCTCAGAGGCCTACCAGGGGCCGCAGCATATATTATGCCACCCATGGGAAGCACTCCAAAATGGCACAACAGGTCTGCTACTGCAGCCTGGGTAAGGGTGTGCTAGATGATATAGGCTACCTATATCCACACATATATACAGATGCTCTCCCCCCTGCCAGTTCTGGCGGGGGAGGGTAGCATTCCACCCTTCTAGAGGGAGAGACATATTCCCACTGGCTAAACCCGGTAGAACTTTCCTGAGCCCAGGCATCACAAAATGGATGCCTCTGCCACAGACATGGGTCTGGCCTCCTGTTGCTGACCGAAACTCCAGCAGGGGAGGCCTAGACAATAGGTTTCTTGTCGAAGGGAGGTGTGACCACCTCCCCAGACAGGCAGATGTGTATTGGTGCTGGGCGGGAGCACTCTCTGGTGCTTTGAAGTCCTGCACTGGGGGCACGGTTGCTGTCCCTGTACATAGCCCAGCTCAAACCGGTTGCAGGAGCTACCTGCCCCTGCTCTGGTGCAAAACTGGACAAAGGAAATGGGTGTAACCACCCCTCTTTCCAAGCACACCCATAGGTGGGGCCTTAGAGTTAGTCCATCCCCTAAACTTACTATAAGTATAGGAATCCAGTCCCTCAGACTTTAGATTACCCTGGACGAAACTCTGCAACATATATCCTGGACCTTCGACGTTCTACTTAAACTAGAAGACTGAAGAAATCTCCCTTGGGGTCACGGTGTGACTCCCCTGCTTGGCAGGCACCAAAGAAGCAATCGACCGGTCTGCATCGCTGAAACTCCCGCCGGACGCAGAAGTCTTTGCATCACCAGAGGTGAATTTCCAGACTTCCCCGAGGCAAAGCTGAGGCCCGTGGCTATCGTGGGTGACGTGGAATTGTGACCCCTGGACACCGTGAACTTTTACAGCAACACTATCTTCCTGGTCCTACTCGAAGTTGTGCTTTGGGCTCCCATAAGCCCCTGCCTTGAGCACTTCCTGCACCGAAGATTATTGGCCTCCACTCCACGAGTGACCCGTGGGCCAGCTCCAAGTGTGACCACTCGAGGCTCCTTTGTGACCACTTGCCCGTTGGCTAGCAGGTCCCCACGAAGGCAACTCCTTTTCTGATTGGGCTTTCCTGGTTGCCCCAGACATGCCCTGACTTACCCTCGCTGGGTGAGTCCCTCAGACCTTGCTGGTCTGCACCGCAGTCTTTTCTCTAAATTCCAGTGACTTGCCGTTGCCAAGGCTTGTTAGGTCCATTCTGGTCGCCGATACCGCAGCACTCGACAGACTTTGTGGGGCAGCTCGAATTCGGCTCGTGTACTTCGTCGACGCCTCCTGGATCTCGTGGCTGAAGAGTCAAGACACCCATCAACTCACCTGAAGCACCTGACATCTGTGGGCATTGGTCCATCCTGCTCTTGGTCACTGGCTAGTGACCCAGACTCTGTCCCCTCTGCTTTCAGGTTCCTTCCATCCCAGATCCAGGCTTGGATCTCTTCGGACACTTCTCCTCTTCACGGCAGCAGCAGTTCTTTGCAGGCTTCCATTGAAATCGACTACGCGACCCGACACCAAAAGACATCTATGCACCCGCCTTCCCTGGGTGAGGTAACTCAAGTACTCTGGTGCTCTCGTGGGTGCTAGCCCTAGAAATTCTTAAGTCCAAAAGGGTTTGGTCCTGACTCGATTAGAAGTGTCCCTAATCTTTAAATTTCCAACCGCGACATTGCCCATAGAAGATAACGGGAACCCGTGGTTGTGTTTACACACTGCGTACAGTCCCCGTGGGTCCGCTGTGTCACTACCTTGGGTGGTTCCTTGGGGTCCCAGCGATTCTACAGGCTATAGGCCTAGTGTCTGTTCCAGTCGTGGTTCTTATACCATTTTTTTGGTATATGGTTTGGTACGCCCCTAGGGCCCAAACGTGTATTTGTGCTATTACTGATAATTGCTGACTTGTAAACTAAGTACTTCGAACTCCAGTCTCATAAAGAGACTAGAGGGGTGTGTTTAACCTTAAATACATATATTTTGAATATATACCTGGTGTGGTTGTCTTTTCATTTGATCATTCAAGAGATTATAGATTGGTAAAACAAGCTGCTTTACATTCCTTCAAGACTTAGCCTGAAGGCTGCTCTCCATAGCTACCACTATCTACCACTAGGATAGCTTTCAATAAAGGTTGTCTTTAACCTATCACCATAAGGGGTTGTTTGGAATGATACACGGTGCCCACTAGAACTAGTGGACAGCATATATCAGGCCACCTTCTCACAATCACTAGCAGCGCGGACTCCCACTGTGTGCTTCTACAGTACCACTCTGCACAGAGTGCCCACCATATCACTAGCAGCGCGTACTCTCACTGTGTGCTTCTACAGTACCACTCTGCGCAGAGTGCCCGCCACATCACCACTAGCAGCGCGGACTCTCACTCTGTGCTTCTACAGTACCACTCTGCGCAGAGTGGCTATCACTGCCGCATCACTAGCAGCACGGACTCTCATTGTGCGCTTCTACAGTACCACTCTGCACAGAGTGCCCGCCGCATCACTAGCAGCGCGGACTGTCACTGTGTGCTTCTACAGTACAACTCTGCGCAGAGTGCCAGCCGCATCACCACTAGCAGCGCGGACTCTCACTCTGTGCTTCTACAGTACCACTCTGCGCAGAGTGACCATCACTTCAGCATCGCTAGCGGCATGGAGTCTCACTGTGTGCTTCTACATCACCACTCTGCCCAGAGTGCCCGCCGCATCACTAGCAGCGCGAACTCTCACTGTGTGCTTCTACAGTACCACTCTGCTCAGAGTGCCCCTGGCATTACTAGCAGCGCAGACTCTCACTGTGTGCTTCTACAGTACCACTTTGTGCAGAGTGCCCGCCGCATCACTAGCAGCATGGAATCTCACTGTGTGCTTCTACAGTACAACTCTGCGCAGAGAGACCATCACTGCCGTATCACGGACTCTCACTGTGTGCTTCTACAGTACCACTCGGCACAGAGTGCCCGCGGCATCACTAGCAGCGTGGACTCTCACTGTGTGCTTCTACAGTACCACTCTGCTTCGAGTGCCCACCGCATCACTAGCAGCGCGGACTCTCACTGTGTGATTCTACAGTACCACTCTGCACAGAGTGCCCGCCGCATCACTCGCAGCGCGGATTCTCACTGTGTGCTTCTACAGTACCACTCTGCACAGAGTCCCCGCCGCATCACTCGCAGCGTGGAGTCTCACTGTGTGCTTCTACAGTACCACTCTGCGCAAATGTGGCCATCACTGTCGCATCACTAGCAGCGCGGAATCTCACAGTGTGCTTCTACAGTACCACTCTGCGCAGAGGGACCATCACTGCCGCATCACTAGCAGCACGGACTCAAAGTGTGTGCTTCTACAGTACCACTATGCATAGAGTGACCATCACTGCCGCATCACTAGCAGCGCGGACTCTCACTGTGTGCTTCTACAATACCACTCTGCACAGAGTGACCCCCACATCATTAGCAGCGCCGACTCTCACGGTGCGCTTCTACAGTACCACTCTGCGCAGTGCCCGCCGCATCACTAGCAGCGCGGAATCTCACTGTGTGCTTCTACTTTTACCTACTTTTACCACTCTGCGCAGAGTGACCATCACTGCTGTATCACTAGCAGCACGGACTCTCACTGTGTGCTTCTACAGTACCACTCTGCAGCGAGTACCGGCCACATTACTAGCAGCGCGAAATCTCACTGTGTCCTTCTACTGTACCACTCTGTGCAGGGTGACCATTACTGCCGCATCACTAGCAGCACGGACTCTCACTGTGTGCTTCTACAGTACCACTGTGCACAGAGTGCCGGCCGCATCACTAGCAGCGCAGACTCTTACTGTGTACTTCTACAGTACCACTCTGCACAGAGTGCCTGCCGCATCACTAGCAGCGTGGAGTCTCACTGTGTGCTTCTACAGTACCACTCTGCGCAGAGTGACCATCACTTCCGCATCACTAGCAGGACGGACTCTCACTGTGTGCTTCTACAGTACCACTCTGCACAAAGTGACCATCACTGCCGCATCACTAGCAGCACAGACTCTCACTGTGTGCTTCTACAGTGCCACTCTGCACAGAGTGCCGGCTGCATCACTAGCAGCGCTGACTCTCACTGTGTGCTTCTACAGTGCTACTGTGCACAGAGTGCCCGCCACATCACTAGCAGCGCGGACTCTCACTGTGTGATTCTACAGTACCACTCTGCACAGAGTGCCCGCCGCATCACTCGCAGCGCGGATTCTCATTGTGTGCTTCTACAGTACCACTCTGCACAGAGTCCCCGCCGCATCACTCGCAGCGTGGAGTCTCACTGTGTGCTTCTACAGTACCACTCTGCATAGAGTGGCCATCACTGTCGCATCACTAGCAGCGCGGAATCTCACAGTGTGCTTCTACAGTACCACTCTGCGCAGAGTGGCCATCACTGTCGCATCACTAGCAGCGCGGAATCTCACAGTGTGCTTCTACAGTATCACTCTGCGCAGAGGGACCATCACTGCCGCATCACTAGCAGCACGGACTCAAAGTGTGTGCTTCTACAGTACCACTATGCATAGAGTGACCATCACTGCCGCATCACTAGCAGCGCGGACTCTCACTGTGTGCTTCTACAATACCACTCTGCACAGAGTGACCCCCACATCATTAGCAGCGCCGACTCTCACGGTGCGCTTCTACAGTACCACTCTGCGCAGTGCCCGCCGCATCACTAGCAGCGCGGAATCTCACTGTGTGCTTCTACTTTTACCTACTTTTACCACTCTGCACAGAGTGACCATCACTGCTGTATCACTAGCAGCACGGACTCTCACTGTGTGCTTCTACAGTACCACTCTGCAGCGAGTACCGGCCACATTACTAGCAGCGCGAAATCTCACTGTGTCCCTTCTACTGTACCACTCTGTGCAGGGTGACCATTACTGCCGCATCACTAGCAGCACGGACTCTCACTGTGTGCTTCTACAGTACCACTGTGCACAGAGTGCCGGCCGCATCACTAGCAGCGCGGACTCTTACTGTGTACTTCTACAGTACCACTCTGCACAGAGTGCCTGCCGCATCACTAGCAGCGTGGACTCTCACTGTGTGCTTCTACAGTACCACTCTGCGCAGAGTGACCATCACTTCCGCATCACTAGCAGGACGGACTCTCACTGTGTGCTTCTACAGTACCACTCTGCACAAAGTGACCATCACTGCCGCATCACTAGCAGCACGGACTCTCACTGTGTGCTTCTACAGTGCCACTCTGCACAGAGTGCCGGCTGCATCACTAGCAGCGCTGACTCTCACTGTGTGCTTCTACAGTACCACTCTGCGCAGAGTGCCCGCTGCATCACCACTAATAGCGCTGACTCTCACTGTGTGCTTCTACAGTGCCACTGTGCACAGAGTGCCTGCCACATCACTAGCAGCGCGGACTCTCACTGTGATTCTACAGTACCACTCTGCACAGAGTCCCCGCCGCATCACTCGCAGCGCGGATTCTCATTGTGTGCTTCTACAGTACCACTCTGCGCAGAGGGACCATCACTGCCGCATCACTAGCAGCACGGACTCAAAGTGTGTGCTTCTACAGTACCACTATGCATAGAGTGACCATCACTACCGCATCACTAGCAGCGCGGACTCTCACTGTGTGCTTCTACAATACCACTCTGCACAGAGTGACCCCCACATCATTAGCAGCGCCGACTCTCACGGTGCGCTTCTACAGTACCACTCTGCGCAGTGCCCGCCGCATCACTAGCAGCGCGGAATCTCACTGTGTGCTTCTACTTTTACCTACTTTTACCACTCTGCACAGAGTGACCATCACTGCTGTATCACTAGCAGCACGGACTCTCACTGTGTGCTTCTACAGTACCACTCTGCGCAGAGTGACCATCACTTCCGCATCACTAGCAGGACGGACTCTCACTGTGTGCTTCTACAGTACCACTCTGCACAAAGTGACCATCACTGCCGCATCACTAGCAGCACGGACTCTCACTGTGTGCTTCTACAGTGCCACTCTGCACAGAGTGCCGGCTGCATCACTAGCAGCGCTGACTCTCACTGTGTGCTTCTACAGTACCACTCTGCGTAGAGTGCCCGCTGCATCACCACTAGCAGCGCTGACTCTCACTGTGTGCTTCTACAGTGCCACTGTGCACAGAGTGCCTGCCACATCACTAGCAGTGTGGACTCTCACTGTTTGCTTCTACAGTACCACTCTGCGCAGAGTGACTATCACTGCCGCATCACTAGTAGCGCAGACTCTCACTGTGTGCTTCTACAGTACCACTCTGCGCAGAGTGACCATCACTGCCGCATCACTAGCAGGATGGACTCTCACTGTGTGCTTCTACAGTACCACTCTGCACAGAGTGACCATCACTGCCGCATCACTAGCAGCACGGACTCTCACTGTGTGTTTCTACAGTCCCACTCTGCACAGAGTGCCTGCCGCATCACTGGCAGCGCTGACTCTCACTGTGTGCTTCTACAGTACCACTCTGCACAGAGTGCCCGCCACATCACTAGCAGCGCGGACTCTCACTGTGTGCTTCTACAGTACCACTCTGCACAGAGTGCCCGCCGCATCACTAGCAGCGCGGACTCTCACTGTGTGCTTCTACAGTACCACTCTGCATAGAGTGCCTGCCGCATCACTAGTAGCGCGGACTCTTACTGTGTGCTTCTATAGTACCACTCTGCGCAGAGTGCCCACCGCATTACTAGCAGCGCGGACTCTCACTGTATGCATCTATGTTAGAATTGGGGGTCTCTGGTTGGCACAGGTAAGTACTTGTGACAAGCAGGGACCCTCTCCTCTAGTCAGGATAAGGGGATTACCCTCTTAAAATAACCCCTGCTCACCCACTAGGTAGCTTGGCGCGAGCAGACAAGACTTATTTTCAGAGGCGTTATAGCTTAAGCATTTGTAAATACATACAGCAACTCAGTGACAACACCACACATGGACACCACACCAGGGTTAGTATAAAAATAAGTATTTCTTTATATAAAGGCTTAGCACAAGACCCAATAACGTACAAATAGGCCACAATACTGTTTAGGACTTAAGAGTTCTTTAAAAATGCGTGTCTTTATGTTCCATGCGCTTCGCGCTGACTGTGCGGCTCTGTTGGGGTAGATCGTATACAAAAAGAGTTAACTAAACGTTGCGGACTCTCCGGTCTGGTGCGCACACAGTGTCGGTGCAAATCATACAGTACCTTTTACGACGCGGAAGGCAAACCAGGGACGTTGGCGGGTCCTCTGTGGTGCGGACCCCGGCTGGCTGTAGGCGTCTTTGTGAGAGGCGTAGAGCGGGGGCCCCGAGGAGCGAGGCGGACGATGCTGGCTTTCCGGCGTTCACTGTGTGAGGCGGGATGCGCGTCATGCCTCAGAGCGGGGATGGCTGTTCGGTGCGAAGCAGCGCGGCACAAGGTGGCCGGTACGTGGCGGATGTCTGGGCCGTACTCAGCCTTGCAGGCGCTCCAATCCCTGAGTCCAGCGGCAGGAATGCGGCGAGTCAGTGTGGCTCAAAGGGGGAGGGTGAAGCGGGGTGCAGGCGGCCCTTCTTGGACGGTGCGAGCTACGGCTCGAATTTGGAGCGGAGTCACACGGTGCGGGGCGGCCGGGCACAGACTTCAAAGTGGACAGGGGGGATACGAGTCGCACTCGGATCACGGCTCCGGCGGCAGGGCAAATCTTGGCAAAGTCCAGCGGCTCTGTCTGAGGCAGTAGGAGTCCAATATTTCTGGGACTCCGTTCAGGGGGCAAGCTCACCCACAAGCCCTTGGAGATTGTTGAAAGCACAAGTTGATAAAAGTTCCTTTAGTCTTTTCCTCTTCTCTCGCAGCAAGGCAACCACTGCAGGCCAGTCCCCCAGGTCAGGGACAGTACTCCTCCTTACAGCTTTCCCGGTTCCTCCTCGTCGGGCAGAGGTTTCTTCTTGTCAAAGCAGGATCTGAATTCTTGGGAGCAGGGTCCCAATATTTATAGTGCAATTCTTTTGTTCTTGCAGGCCAAGGGGCTTTTGCTCAGTTCAACCCAGTTCTGGAGTACTTTGTTTACCGGACTCTGGCTTCTCTTTTCAGTGTGTAGGGCAGAGACATCAGACGCTCCCCAGGGGGTGGAGCCAGCATTGTGGTAGTAAGGCACAGCCCTATTCAAAGTGCAGGTGTACTCCTCCCACCCATCTATATGTAATCTCTCTATTCACTCCCTGGATGCCCAGCCTGTCTCCTGGAATTCCCCAGCCCTGTCACTCACAGAAACCAGACAGCAGATACACATCATAGAAGAGGCGGGCTGAAATGGTTAGGCAAGCAAATACCAGCTTTTCTAAAAGTGGTATTTGCAAACACAGAATTTTAAAATAAACTTTACTAAAAGATGTATTTTATTATTCTGAGTTCAGGCATACTAAACATGATTTTCTACCATGTTCCCTGGGTCTGTTAGGATCATAGAATGTAACAATTCTAACAGCCCATTCTGGCCTATGGAGAACAGGTAGCCTTACAATAGTGAAAAATGAAAATGGCTGTAATTCACTATTAGGACATGCCACACACATCAGGGCTTGTCCTACCTTATGCTTACAATGCACCCTGACCTTGGGCCTA
Organism: Triturus cristatus; assembly: GCF_964204655.1. Classification (NCBI taxonomy): domain Eukaryota; kingdom Metazoa; phylum Chordata; class Amphibia; order Caudata; family Salamandridae; genus Triturus; species Triturus cristatus. The sequence continues at coordinate 1,171,321,331 of NC_140580.1, read as the reverse complement.
CCACCTTAGGGGTGACTAATATGAAGTTAAGGGAAGGTTTAGGAACTGGCAAGTGGGTGCACTTTGCCCAGTCAGCATGACAGTACCAGACTGCATGCAGGTTCTGCAATGGCAGACCTTAGACACATTTTACCAGGCCGCTTCTGTGGGTGGCACAACCAGTGCTGCAAGCCCACCAGCAGCATTTGTATTTACAAGCCCTGGGCACTCCTGGTGCACTGTACTAGGGACTGACAGTAAACCAAATAAGCCAAACATGGAATCCAATCAATATAGCAATTTACAATAGGGAGCACTTGCACTGTGGCACTGGATGGCAGTGGCACAGTGCTCTGAGCAGCTAACACCAGCAAAAACGTGAGGCACAATGAAGAAAAGTGGAAGGGAGACCCACGCCAAGGTGCCAGGTCTAACACGTGTCCCCTCCAGCTGAAATGTGGGGAGAACTACCCTACCCCAGGGAGTTCTCATCACTAAGGCGGAAAAATCTGGACAGACCATCAGCGTTCGCGTGATCCGTGCCAGGGCGATGTTCCACCGTGAAATCTATCCCCTGTAGGGAAATGGACCACCTCAACAGCTTAGGATTCTCACCCCTCATCTGCATCAACCATCTGAGGGGCCTGTGGTCTGTCTGAACTCGGAAGTGAGACCCAAACAGGTAGGGTCTTAGCTTCTTCAGCGCCCAGACCACAGCAAATGCCACACGCTCAATAGCACTCCATCTCTGTTCCCGTGGAAGTAACCTCCTGCTAATGAAGGCTGCAGGTTGATCTAGGCCCTCCTCATTAATCTGTGAAAGAACAGCCCCCACACCATGCTCTGAAGCGTCTGTCTGAACGATAAACTCTTTGGAGAAGTTGGGAGCCAGGAGCACGGGCGCCGTGCACATAGCAGCTTTCAGGGCCTCAAAAGCTTTCTGACAGGTGTCAGTCCAAATCACTTTCTGGGGCTGCTTCCTGGAAGTCAGCGCTGTCAAGGGGGCAACAATGTTACCATACCCCTTGACAAACCTCCTATAGTACCCGGTGAGACCTAGGAAGGCTTTCACCTCTGTCTGGGTTTTGGGCGACTCCCAATTCTTCATTCCTGTTTAATCTTTTGCCAGCGCCCCGTTCCACCACGGGTTCTCCTGATTGTAGTGGAGGGCGCCGGCACACATTTGGGTGTTTCCTTGTGTCAGGGTGTGGCGCTAGGGGGTCGTTAGCGCTCTAGCGCTCCTGGTATTTAAACACCACGCTCGGCTCGTCGCGAGTGGACATTCTGAATCTGACTTGCTGCATACTGAATACTAATTGAATATATTTTAAGCAGAGACGTTTTGTGTGATTTTAACTGTGTTTGTGGGCGCTTTGGGGGTAATCTTACCTCATTCTTCATTCCCGTTTAATCTTTTGCCAGCGCCCCGTTCCACCACGGGTTCTCCCGATTGTAGTGGATGGCGCTGGCACACATTTGGGTGTTTCCTTGTGTCAGGGGGTGGAGCTAGGGGGTCGTTAGCGCTCTAGCGCGCCTGGTATTTAAACATCATGTTCGGCACGTCGCGCAGCGGACGTGCGCGGCGGGCGTGCCAGCGGCGCGCCGAAGGCGCGCCTAAGGCAAGCCCGTCTGCGCCCGTCCGCTCCACGACCGGGCCAGGGACCAGGGATGCTGCCCCTGCGGCCTCGGACCTCTACCCTAGGCGGTGTTATTCTAGAGGGGGCTTACTAAAGCTTAGACCGGCTGCTTTGCCTTGCCATCACACCCGGAATTCTGAGTCACTCCCTAGGAAGCTACACCAGGGATGTAACAGCTGTAACACCAGGTGGAAGCAGGCCAGGAAGAGCTGCCCTGACACCATCACTGGTAAGCTTGGTGGCATGGGGACGCCTATTCAGGGCTTTCTCCTGAATGCGAGATCCATTATCAAGAACAAAATAGCCTTTAGAGACTTTGTGTCAGCTAGAAAGCCCACGTGGGTTTTTATTACCGAAACCTGGGCGACGGACGCATCAGGCCCGGATCTGGTAGACGCAATCCCCTCGGGTTATACTCTGTCCAGATTGGATAGAGTGGGCAGGCGGGGTGGAGGGCTTGGAATTGTGTATAAAGATGCCCTTACCTGTCGCTCTCAGGCTCTGACCACTCCCTCGGAACCTTATCAGGCTCTCTACTTCCCAATTAACTTTCACCCCTCTGAGAGTTTCTCAGGTATTTTATGTTATAGACAACCGGGTCCTAGGACTTCTTTTAGTCAGGACTTTGGTAAATTTTTAGAACCCTATTTGGAGAGATCCAACATTACGATTCTGTGGGACTTCAATTTTCATTTAGAAAATACCTCTTGTAGGGATACTCAATCTCTTCTGGAAACGCTGAGCTGCTGTGGGCTTACCCAACGGGTCGGAAGCTCTACTCACACTGCAGGACACACCCTTGATGGGGTGTTTTCTAATGTTCCTAGGCTAAGGGTGGGGCAGCCCATCCCCCTCGCCTGGTCGGATCATTTTGCTGTTCCTTTTGATCTGTATTGTCAGTCCTCAGCATGCTCTGTTGCTAGTGATAAGAAGCCAGATGTACGAAGAAATGTTCACCTTATACATAAGGAAGCACTTCAGCCCTTCCTTGATAAGCTGGAGCTGGCCGCCCTGCCTGATGCCAACTCCGCTGCCACAGAGCTCTCTCTTACGCTAACAGCAGCAATGGATGTCCTGGCTTCGGTTAAAAAGCCCTATTCGGCAAGAATCAGGCCGTCTGCCCCTTGGTTTACAGAAAGACTCAGAATACTTAGACAGGGTTGTCGTAAACAGGAGAGGCGGTGGCGTGCTCATTTAGAACCCTCGGAGAGGATACGACATAAGCGTTGCCTAAGAGAGTATAATGCGGCCATTATGGAGGAGAAGAGATCATATTTCTCCAGGGTTTTCCACTTCCCTGAAATCCTCCAGGGATCTTTTTAAGGTTATCAACTCTCTTATCTTGCTGCGGGTAGTAGATCCCTCAGAGCCCTCGCAGGAACGTTGTGATAGAATCTCTGACTTTTTTCGAGCTAAAATCTCCGATATATATTCCGCGCTGGAGGCAGCAAACTCCAGTACTAGGCTAGAAGCGGAGTTGCCGACCCTTTCTGGTGAAGCCCTCCCCGTGGAGGAGACCTCGAGCTTGTTTACCTTCCCCTTTTTGTTCTTGGAGGAGACGGATAGGCTCCTGGACCATATCAACTCTGGCTCTCCTCTGAATCCTTGCCCACTCAAGGTGTTAAAAACTGTCGGGAGATTGTGGTTCCTCTCTTTATGAGGGTCATGAATGTTGCCATCTCTGAGGGAGTCTACCCGTCACTGTGGAAGACAGCGGTGGTTAAACCTCTTCTTAAAAAGCCCTCTTTAGATGTTGCGGAATTAAAAACCTTCCGGCCGATTTCTCTGCTTCCCGTTCCTGCTAAGATCCTGGAGGCCCACCTAAACTCTCACCTCAGCACATATCTAAGGGATCATTATTTGCTTGATGGTTCTCAACACGGCTTTAGGAGACAACATAGCACGGAGACAGCTCTGACGGTAGTCTTTAATAACATTCGGACTCAGGTCGATGCTGGCCGTACTACGCTCCTGGTGCTTCTGGATCTTACTGTAGCCTTCGACACCCAATCTCCTCATAGGCTGGTGGCCCGCCTCCGAGAGATGGGTGTCGGGGGCATAGCGCTGAGCCTTCTTGCCTCCTTTTTGGGGGAACGTGAACAGAGGGTGAAATTGGGGCAATATTTCTCTGCCCCTAAGGTCCTGCAGTGCGGTGTCCCCCAGGGCTCGTCCCTAAGCCCTACACTTTTTAATATCTATGTAGCCCCTCTTGCAGAGGTGGTTAGATCCTTCGGGCTAGAGGTATTGTCCTACGTGGACGACACCCAAATAATGGTGTCGATAACTCATACCCTGAAAGACTCAGCCCTAAATTTCAGGAGCTGCATGGAGGCAGTTTCCCTTTGGATGGTGGAAAACTTTCTGAAGTTGAACGGGGAGAAGACCAAGGTCTTGATCTTTGGTAATGATCAGGGAATCTGGTCCAATGATTGGTGGCCGACCTCGTTGGGGGTCTGTCCCTGTCCAGTTTCCCATGGGAAAAACCTAGGGGTGATCATGGATAATGTGCTCTCCCTGAAGCTGCAGGTAAATAGGACGGTCTCCACCTGCTTTAGTATTATCAGGATCCTTAGAAAGATTTCTCATTACCTCACTCTTGAATCACGCAAACAGGCTATAGTGGCCTTGGTAACCTCGAGACTGGACTATTGTAATGCCCTTTATTTGGGCATTAATAAGGGCCTCATCCTTCGGTTGCAGATGGTGCAGAATGCTGCGGCTATATTTGTCTTGAATCTCTCTAGATCTCATTCAGCCGCAGCCTCAATTAAATCTCTGCCCTGGCTCCCGCTGAACGATAGAATTATTTTTAAGATCCTTTGTCTGACCCAGGAAGCCTTTTATGATGCCGGTCCTGAGGGTATAAAGTTGACAGTCTGTCATTATGCCCCTTCTAGGTCTCTTCGGTCTGCGGACAGGAATCTTCTTGTTGTGCCCAGGTTTAGGAGGGCCCAATGGGGAGGTAGAGCTTTCTCCTCCTTGGCGCCCAGAGTGTGGAACTCTCTGCCTTTGAACATCTCTGGAGAGCCTTCACGACTTTTGTTCGGTAGGGCCTTGAAGACCTGGCTTTTTGTCAATTCTTCAGTATGAACTTGCTCCTTCTCTCTCGTCCTCTGATGGTTTGCATCAAGCGCCTTAACGCCTAGTTCGCGCTTCTATAAATCTAATTTCATTCATTCATTTATTCGATATTTCCAGCTCCTGACTTGAGCCAGAACGGACCCGCTAACCAGCAGTGGGCCTCACTCCGCGGCTGTGCAAAGGAGACGAGTCACATAGAGCCTGAGCCAACGTGGATATCTATGTCCTTTCGCAGGAAGGCATTGAGGGGACGTCTCCTCGTGGCTGGAGGGTGGTGTTGAACCTGCAGGGTGCTTATTTTCATATCCGTGTCCTGCAAGCCCGCAGACGCTACTTGCCATTCAGGATGGGCCACAAGCACTTTCAGTTTGCCTCCCTCCTTTCTGGGCTCACCAGTGCCCCTCATATGTTCACAAAAATGATGGTGGTGGTCGCTGCCAGTCTTCGGAGGTCCAGGATACACGTCTTCCCCAGCCTCGATGGCTATCTGTTAAAGACAGGCTCGCCACAGTCTGACGCATGCTATCTCAAGACGGCAGCGAACATCCTGCCCTCCTTGTGGTTCTCAATCAACCTGTCCTAGTCAGACCTGACTCCTTCGCAGTGGCTTCCGTCAGACCTGACTCCATCGCAAAGGTTTCTGTCAGACCTGACTCCATCGCAGAGGCTTCTGTCAGACCTGACTCTGTTGCAGTGTCTTCCGTCAGGCCTGACTCCTTCGCACTGGCTTCCGTCAGAACTGACTCCATCGCAGAGGCTTCTGTCAGACTTGACTCCATCGCAGAGGCTTCCGTCAGGCCTGACTCCATCGCAGAGGCTTCTGCCAGACCTGACTCCTTCGTAGTGGCTTCCGTCAGTCCTTACTCGATCGCAGAGGCTTCTGTCAAACCTGACTCCTTTGCAGTGGCTTCCGTCAGGCCTGACTCCTTCGCAGTGGCTACCGTCAGGCCTGACTTCTTCGCAGTGGCTTCCATCAGACTTGACTCCTTCGCAGTGGCTTCCGTCAGACCTGACTCCTTCGCAGTGGCTTTTGTCAGGCCTGAGACCTTTGAAGTGGCTTCCGTCAGACCTGACTCCTTTCGCAGTGGCTTCCGTCAGGCATGACTCCTTCGCAGTGGCTTCCATCAGACTTGACTCCTTCGCAGTGGCTTCCGTCAGACCTGACTCCTTCGCAGTGGCTTTTGTCAGGCCTGAGACCTTCAAAGTGGCTTCCGTCAGACCTGACTCCTTCGCAGTGGCTTCCTGTAGAAGAGTAGGATCTGCTTCACATGTTTACCCCCACTTTTTGCTGGTGTTTCACTGTTTTTCTACTTTAGTCTGGCTGTAACCCTGCTAATCAGGGCCCCAGCCTAGCTGCTTCCTCTCTAAAATGATTCCATGTACTTTAGGTACAGTTCAGATTGGATCTGAGGTGCCCTTATAAGTCCCTAGTATATGGTATACTATGTACCCAGGGTATAGGTACCGCAGAGGCCTACCAGGGGCTGAAGCATGTATTATGCCACCCCTGGAAAGCCACCCAAAATAACACCACAGGTCTGCTACTGCAGCCGGGGTAAGGTGGTGCATGCACCACTTACTGTAATATAGGTTACCTATATCACTATATATATATACAGACATATAAACCTATAAGTAACTCCTATGGCAGACCTTATCAATCCTGAAGGCAGATTGCTTGGTTCTTATGTGAGAGGGTGCCCCTGCATGAGCAGAGCCCCTCTGCAGCGTTTGGAGACCCTTCTCTGATGCTGTTTGTAGTGCAGCCTGACCATATACTCTTAAGTGCATTATAAACAAACGGTAAATGCTAACTTTGGACTGGCTGCACGGAAACAAGTTGTGTTTTGTGACAAACACCTTGGAATCATACCCCACACCAGTAACTGGTGTGGGAGTATGATCCCACCCTTCTAGAGGGAGAGACATGACTGCACTGGTATACCCGGTAGAAACTTAATAGAGCCCTGGCATCACAAAATGGATGCTGAAGACACAGACACTGGTCTGGCCTCCTGCTGCTGACCGAAACTCCGGCAGAGGAGGCCTGGACAATAGGTTTCCTGTCACAGGGAGGTGTAACCACCTCCCAGACAGGCTTATGTGTATTGGGGCTGGGTGGGAGCACTCTCTGAGTGCTTTGAAGTCCTACACTGGGGGCACATTTGGTGTCCCTGTGTATAGGCCAGCTCAAACCGGTTCAGGGGCTTCCAGCCCCTGCTCTGGCGCTTAACTGGACAAAGGAAATTTGTGTAGCCACCCCTCTTACCAAACTCTCCCATAGGTGGGCCCCAGTATGTCCAACCCCTTACCTTAGTATAAGTATGCGACCCCAGTCCTTAGGACTTTAGATTACCCTGGACGAAACTCTAAAGCTGAATCCTGGTCCTTTGCCGGTCTGCATCATCGAAGCTCCCGCCGGACTCCAAAGTATTTGCAGCCCAGGAAGAGGATTTCCAGACATCTCAGAGGCCGTCCCGAGTCCCCAGCAAAGCTGAGACCCGCAGCCCTCGTGAGTAGCGTGGAACCGGAACTCCTGGTCACCGTGCATTTCTGCAAGTGCATTGACTTCTCGACGTCTCTTGAAGTCGTGCTTGGTCTGACTTGTAGCCCTCACCTCGAGCACTGAATCCACTGAAGATTGTCAGCCTGGTCATTCCGAGTGACCTGTGGGCCGCCATTTTGTGTTTCGTCTTGAGGTCCCTTTGCGATCCCTGGTCCATTGACTGGTGGGTCCCTGAGGGGATAACTTTGTATTTCCTTGGGCTTTTCTGGTTGCTCCAGACGTGCCCCGACTCCCCACCAAGTGGTGAGTCCCTCATACCTTGCCGGTCTGCATCGAAGTATTTCTTCTCTTTTTGCGTGGGTTGCTGTTGCCAAGGCTTGTTGTGTCGAATCTGGGCACTGATGCTGCAGCACTCGACATCCTTCATGGCACAGCTCGAATCCAGCTCCTGGTCGTGCTCTCCATAGCTACCACTAGGATAGCTTTCAATAAAGGTTGTCTTTAACCTATAACCAATAAGGGGTTGTTTGGACTGATATAAGGTGCCCACTGTAACTAGTGGACAGCATATATCAGGCCAACTTCTCACACTTCCGTCAGGCCTGACTCCTTTGCAGTGGCTTCCGTCAGGCCTGACTCCTTCGCAGTGGCTTCCGTCAGGCCTGACTCCTTCCCAGTGGTTTCCGTCAGGCCTGACTCCTTCGCAGTGGCTTCCGTCAGGCCTGACTCCTTCGCAGTGGCTTCCTTCAGGCCTGACTCCTTCGCAGTGGCTTCCGTCAGGCCTGACTCCTTCGCAGTGGCTTCCGTCAGGCCTGACTCCTTCCCAGTGGCTTCCGTCAGGCCTGACTCCTTCGCAGTGGCTTCCATCAGGCCTGACTCCTCCGCAGTGGCTTCCATCAGGCCTGACTCCTTCGCAGTGGCTTCCATCAGGCCTGACTCCTTCGCAGTAGCTTCCATCAGGTCTGACTTCTTCCCAGTGGCTTCCGTCAGGCCTGACTCCTTCCCAGTGGCTTCCGTCAGGCCTGACTCCTTTGCAGTGGCTTCCGTCAGGCCTGACTCCTTCCCAGTGGCTTCCATCAGGACTGACTCCTTCCCAGTGGCTTCCATCAGGCCTGACTCCTTCGCAGTGGCTTCCGTCAGGCCTGACTCCTTCGCAGTGGCTTCCGTCAGGCCTGACTCCTTCGCAGTGGCTTCCGTCAGGCCTGACTCCTTCCCAGTGGCTTCCGTCAGGCCTGACTCCTTCCCAGTGGCTTCCATCAGGCCTGACTCCTTCGCAGTGGCTGCCGTCAGGCCTGACTCCTTCGCAGTGGCTTCCGTTCACCTAGACATATCAGATATGGTGCACTTCTGGGCCTTCACTCTGAATTAACGAGTCCAGGACATTCGTGCGATGAGCCCGATGCTTCGGCCTCTGTCCGGGACTCGTGAGAATGGCTTTGAGGCTTCTCGTTGTAACGGCCTCTTGTATCCTGCTCGCCGATCATGAAAGATGGCACATGTCGTCTCTAAAACGAGATCAGGCGTCTCAATGGGCCCAAAATCATGGGTGTCTGTCCATTTCCATCCAGGTTTGGGAGGATACTTCAAATGATCGTCAGTGGCTGCTGCTAGCAGCAATCCTACTAGCAGCAGGCTCCTCTCCCTAGAGCGGATGACGGTGACGACGCATCCCTACTGGGCTGGAGAGGCCATCTGGGAGAGGTGAGATCAGAGGACGCTGCCCTCCCCATCCGTTGCAGGTAATTCGTTTGGGGTTGAAAGACTTCCTGCCAACCATCAAAGGTGGGGAGGCGGGGGGGGTGTAAGTTCTCACGCTCAACACAACCGCTGTGTGCTACCGCACAAAGCAGGATGGGGTGGGCTCCTGGGTCTGCGCCAGGAGTCTCTGCACCTCTGAAAGGGGCTGGGTTGTCTGGGCATCTCGCTGGTCGTCAACCACCCGGTGGTGTCTTTGAACGCCGAGCGAACAAACTCCGCCAGCGATGCCTGGCACGTCACGGAGGGCGCTACACCCGGAGGTGGCGCAGGGTTTATTCCAACAACGGGGAGAGCCCGGCACTTTCTCTTCGTCATTGCTGAAAACGTGTAGTAGCAACACTTGTGTGTGTGGGAGTCCCCAAGAAGGATGTCTCTCGGAGACGCCTTCCGCCTAGAGTGGAGCCTTGTAGAGCGCTGTGGTCTCTGACGCTGAACTCCTCCAAACTGAAGTCTCCGCCTCCCTGCCCTCGTCTACACTCACTCTCTCACTGAAGCCACGCTCTTTCCTCCTGACTCACTGACTGTCACCTTATCAGCTGCACTACGAAAACGAAACAAGGTTGATGCACACGCTATAGGATAAATGAATATTTCAATAAATCAGATGCAGTGTAAAACTTCAGTTCTTCTTAGTTTATTAACGAAATTCTTCCACTACCCAACGCGTTTCGTCGTTTGGAGGGGATTAACCCATACGACTTCCTCAGGGCTGTAAATAACACAAATAACAAATTGTATAGAAACAATGGCGACAAAAAACAAACAAATAATAGAACACACAGTTCCTTATAACTCAAAGCAAAAGAGAAATACGGTTCAATTTCAAGCAAAAGTATAAATCACCATGGGTACATAGTATCAATGTGAGACATGAATCCTAAGCAGAATGATAATTATGAAGAACACAGATCAGTGGTGATATCAGCAAAATAATAACTCTAAGGAAACTACTCACCAACCCGTGTGAGTCTCATGCTGCAAACAATTATAAAAGAAATATCTGTACCTTAAATATTTGAAGAACCGCAAACCTACAATAATGTAAATGACCTAATATTAGTCGTTGCGTCACACATGAGGCACAATCAATCATGGTATTCATAAGGCAAAATAAATACCTGTTGGGACTGGATAATAATCACACGCTCCAATACCACAACCGTAATGCAACCAAATCAAAAAATGGCCATCCCAGTGAAAGGCCAAAGTAAAGAGCACCTGCAACAATAATACATAGAAATGTTGTAATACTAAGATATCACAAACGCACCTAATCATAGACTACAAAACAATACTTTCAGACTTACCCTAATCAATATCCACGCTAGTAGTAACAAAGTATCAAAACGCCAGTAAATCCTTAACAAGAGTAGTCCACTCTACGTAGTAAGTGACCTAAAGATAAGAAATTTTAGATTAGCACCGTTCTAATCCATTGCTATTCAAACATAAGAAAAACGCACGCGCCAGACGCCATCCCGCTTACCTATAATGCGGCTTCTGCGATCCCGAGTACAGGAACCAGACGCTGCTACCAGCCTCTTCCGTAGTCATATGACAAAAATTTGTAATAGAAAAGGTGACTGGCAACAACATTAGAAAGGGCGCCATGTTTAAATGTGTAACGGTATCTGAGCAAATACTTAGGGCGCCATATTTGAATGGTCAAAAGGAAAAAGAAACTCATAGTGTAACAAGATCAGAATAAAGTTCACTAGCGCGACAATGGTGCCTTATTTATTAATCACCTCGTGAAAAGAAATCCGGGCAAAGACTTGATACGCTGTAGCTAAATGGTCTCAGGACCATGCCATCTGCACTATAGCCACGCTATATTCGCATAAGTATAAATGTAACTATATATCCATGACTTAGATCAGTAAAACAACTAGATCCCTTAAAGTAAAGGGATTTGGTAATTAGTATCATACATCCTGATGGCTTAACTTATGTGACCAACGTCTCATAATTATCGGCTCGCTGCGCGCCTGGCAACTAACTCATGTGTGACTCAGCAGATATAATGGTAAATACAGAAAATTCAGAGCCGAGATTACCAATCATTACAGCTACATTACGAAAAAACTAAAGCTGTCATTCAATATTTAGGAAACTCCAATGCATGCCCAATTCTTGTCCCATTGTAAATGAAGAGCAATCATACCCATATGTGGTGTATGTAGATGACCAAAATATCGAGTTGAACAAGGGAGAGTACTATTGTTAATCTCCCAAGAAATACTGTAATTCCTGATCATAATTAAGACCAAATTCTACAGCCTTCATACGCATGATCCATCGTGCCTCACATCTGCGCAATTTCAACTCCCTGTTGCCACCACGTGGGTCAAGCTTCACATGCTCTATACCATAGAATCGAAAAGATTTTATAAGGCCCTGTGCCTTGCACTCATATACATGTTGAGCTATGGGGTATCTCATGTCACAGTTTTTTATAGCTCGCATATGTTCACTCACACGATCCTTTAAGGCCCTAATGGTGCTGCCTATATAAATCTTATCACACTTACAGGCAACAACATAAACCACATATTTGGTACTGCATGTAATATTTGACCTAATTCTGTAGACATGACCATCCTTGTCCTGAAACTGTAAAGTTTTGTCTTGAGCATGTCTACACATGCCGCAATGTCCACATTTAAAAAATCCTTTATTCAGTTTGTCTAACCAAGTCTCTTGTTTTTTCTCTAAGGGGTAGCTAGGACTTAGAATAGAACCAAGAGTCCTACTCCTACGAAAGGTGATTAGTGGTCTATCAGATAAGTACCCCTGAAGGGTCCTATCTGCTTTCAGAACATGCCAGTGTTTGTTCATGCTTTTGCGTAGGCCTGAGCTCAATAAAGTGTAATCTGTCACCATACGTATTGGTATAGTTTGTGAGCTAGTCACCACGCTGGGCTTAAGTGTAGAATGCCGTTTAATGTTAAAAGCCCTACGTTTGGCTGAACCACTGTCTTTATTTGAATAACCCCTTTGGGAAAACCTTCTGCCCATATCATCAATACATTTAAAGAACTCTACATCTTCACTGCAATTACGGCGAGCTCTTATCATTTCCCCAAATGGTATTGCCCTAATTTGATGCCGAGGGTGTGCACTGTCAGCATGCAAAATGGAGTTACACGATGTAGGTTTGCGATACATTTTGCTATGAATTTGACTGCCTCTGATATACAATTCAACATCAAGAAAAACGATGTGTGACAAACTTGAGCATGAAGTAAACTTGATATTCAAATCATTACAGTTAAGATATTCAATGAACTCATGTAACATCGATTGGGTACCAGTCCAAATCATGAGGCAGTCGTCAATGTATCGCCCCCAAAATAAAATATACTCTTGCCATTTACTGCCCGACGCACCCCAAATTATTTTCTCTTCAAACCAACCCATGTATAGATTAGCAAATGCTGGCGAAAATTTCGAACCCATGGCCACCCCTTGGGTTTGTTTATACCACTCCTGTTTAAAAAGAAAAAAGTTATTATCAAGGATAATTTTGGTCATAGTAAGAAGCATCTGGGTATGCTCCCAAAGGTTCGCTGGTCTATTAGACAGAAAATGTTGAACAGCTTGTAAACCCAATTCATTGGGTATACTAGTGTAAAGCGACACTACGTCCAGTGTCACTAGCGTCATGCCTGTTTCCCAATTTATATCACCCAATATACTCAGAATATGTCTAGTGTCCTTGATATAGGAGGGTAAATTAATCACCACAGGCTGCAAAAATAAATCAACAAACTGGGACAAACGCTCAGTTGGTCCCCCTATACCTGACACAATGGGCCTCCCCGGTGGAAAAGGGAGGTCCTTGTGAATTTTAGGCAAGGTGTACAAACAGGGGTAGCGGGGACGGTCAATCTTCAAATAAAGAAATTCATCTTCATCTAAAAGACGATTATCATGCCATTGTTTAAGTAACCCATTAATCTGAACAGTTAGAGAGAAGATAGGGTTATATAGGATCTTCTGATAACATTGTTCGTCATTTAATTGTGAAAAAATCTCTTTTTCGTAAACTGTTGTGTTCATAATGCACTACGAAAACGTACGCCTCCATGGCCAGTGCAGCCATCCCTTCACTGGCTTCAGATGTGTAAGATGCACTCACTGAGACACCCGGTGACTGGCGGGGTTCACTAGACTGCACTGTTGTACTAGTCACGTGTGGGTCTCCCGAACTATTCCTGGGCACCTCTGGGCAAAGTTATAAACACTGCGACCCATGCTCTCTTCAAGCTTCGTGGGCACACCCTCCTCCCTCAGCCTGGTGAGACCTGGGCAGCTGCCTCGCCCCTAGGAGAGGGCCCAGTTGAAATGACCAATACTAGTACCTGACCACCAGTTATCTCTCCGACTAGTGCGTGACCACGGGTTCTCTGTCCGACAGCTTACTCGCAGGCACAGCCTTCTAACATCACCTACTCCGCTGTGTGCCACCTCCGAGTACCCAGACCCCAAGACTGGGACGTCACACTCAGAGACGCCTGCCCCCCTTTGAAAGATGAGCTGGGGGCAGCCGCTCTGAGATCAACATGTAAGTACCCTGCCCGCCTGTGCCCTCTGCTGGCAGGCGAGCCCCATGGCAAGGGCGCGATAACCAAGAAGGGGCCAACCTCGGCCCACAGGGGGGGGGGGTCTGTGAGCCCCATGCTGTCCAGAGTTTATATGGGGCCACTTGCCCGATTATCAACCCCTTTGGCATTCATGGGTACCACACTCAACTTCTTCTGTCTATAGGGGTAAAAAGTCGACACCCCCAGCAGACGCTCAAACACTGCCTGCTACAGACGGCGGACTGGAAGAACCAGAGAGGGCTCACATATAATGCAGGGAAGGCCGAAACCTGCTGCTCGGGATGACTAGTCCAATATCCGGTGGTCTAGAGGGCTGAGCAACCCACCCAGCCCACTCATGTTGCAACGAATCTGGGGGAGTTCATTCGGCTAGGGAGCCTTCTTTCCACCCTCAGATCCTTCCGCTGGCAGGCGTGTTTGTCCCTCCTCAAGTCGTTAAGGCAAATGTGGGGGTGTCTCTCGCTTGAGTCGAGGAGCCCTGTAGTCCAAGCCCCCATCACCTCCAGGACGGATTCTGCTAATGTCTGTATTCAGGCTTCGGAAACACCTGAGACAAGACCTCCTGCCCTGCACGGACACTGAGAGCCTCAGGAGGCCGCCTCTGAAACCCCCCATAGTTAGACTAGCAGAAGGGGGTGCAGCTCCCCCCACCCCCACACCCTTCAGGCCTCTGAGGCCTGCATGATCTGCCATTGGGCCTCCGGTCCACCGACAATGCAGATTTGGGAGGAGGCGCACACCTTGGTTATTTTGCGTAAATTAAATCGTCAGACTGATATGTGCTTGACGCGCTGTTCTTAGGTCAGCGCCTAGACGCCTCTGGGCAGATGTGAGCGCTGTAAATTACTTTGGATTGTATTGTCTGTACGCCATTAAGGCGTTGTACACACTTTTCTGATTAAATGTTGTGGGTGCCTGTAAACAACATTCGCGCCATCACCAGCAGACCAGACTCCCGATTTCTGAAGGAAGAAATTAGCGTCTCCCGCCCAAAATTACCGCTTTAATGATATGAGCCAATGGAGAAACGACATTCCCCGACTTTGATTTTAAAATCTCCTTGAAAGAGTCTCTACTTTTGAATATTTAGGGGTAACACTGAATGACAAGATGGAATGGGGGACCCATATAGCCAAGGCAAATATGAAGCTGGCCCAAGCAGCGGGAGGTACTCTAAAGGTACATAATGAGGGCACATCCAAAATGGTGGGACCTCCAGTAGAAATCTATACAGCACTAGCAAGAGGTGGGGCGCTCTGCGGTGTAGAGTTATGGGGCCACGCCAATGCCTCCTCGCTCTCTATCTCTGAGAATAGTTTCATAAGGCGTCTGCTGAGACTCCCACAGAGCACACCGCTGATCCCGCTACGCCTTGACTTGGGTCTGGTCCCCATACATGAAGTCATCCCTAACGTGCCCTATTGTACTGGAGGAGACTCTGGTCCACACCTGAGCTCTTAAGTTATCGGGAGGAACTTAGTCACCTATTGACGCTAAGGGGTGTGGGAAAAATCCCTTGGTTATAGCATGTTAAAGACCTATGCCTGGCCCTGGGGAAGGGAGATCTGTGGCTCGCCCCCGCACTCTCCTCTGCTACGACTCCCAAGAGGGCGCTGGTCAAAGCACTCAACCATTTCCGATTGGAACAGGTGGGTTGTCCAGCAGCTTCCTCGAAGTCAAGGACAGGCACCAATTTGAGAAACTCTTGGACGACATCCAGCCCCCACTGGCGAAGAAATTGTATGTCCAATTCAGACATGGATCTCTCCCAGTGAGGGCAGTAACAAACACGTGGTCAATGGCTCATTATGCATCTAGCCTATGTGCGGGGCGTGAACACGCCGAAGAGACAGATCTGCACGTTGGGCTCTTCTGCCCCTCATACTCCACGGCTGGAGCCACATGGATCCTACAGTTATGCAAGTCCAGGGGCTTCAGGGATTACAGGGTTGTGTTTAGATTGCTGAAATATGACTCCTCCCCGTTGACTGCGTTTGCGACCTCCAGATACTTGTTCTCTATGCGGTGCTCTAGAGGAGCCAAACTTCAGGAGAAAGCTGCTCTAACTGTTTCACTGTCAGTCCCTTCTGCATTTACTAGGGAATTTAAATACCACTCTGAGTGGCCTGTTTTTACTGTTTTTATTATTTTAAATATTATTTATTGTTCTAGGTGTATTGTTTAATCATGTACACTTTGTATTGCTGCTCATTGGTGATTAGTTGGTTGTCTTATGTAATTATGTATTCTTCGCTTTTATGGTTTTTAACCGATAATAAAGCTTTTTTGACTGACTGACTGAAAATCTCCCACTTGCCAGCTGTAAAATGTTGGCATGTATGAAACATGAAATAAATCCTGCAACTCCTCAGCCTGTATGGGATATGGTTACTATAGTGCTCCGATGAGGCTGTAAGGCTGCTTTTGTATGTGATCTGGGTACTATAGTGCTCCGAGGAGGCTGTGAGGCGCCGTTGGCGCTTTGTAACACACTTGCACCATTGCCGTGGGCGGCACCGCGGCATATCGGATGGGGCCTCACGCGCATATCTTGGCTCTCCGTGCCTTTAGTATGTGATCTGGTTCCCATAGTGCTCCGAAGAGGCTGCGAGGCGCCGTTGGCGCTTTGTAACTCTCCTTAGCAAGACATAAATCCCCTGCAGTCCCGGAGGGGGACAGATGCCGCCTCCGCTCCTTCCAGTAAAGCTTCTATTTATACCGCGGCAGCGGCGCTGCTGTCCCCACGCCCCGCGGCGCCCAGAAGCCGCCTTTGAAGCCGCGGCACTAATCCCGGAACCGCGGCTAGTGTTGCAGAAATCCCCTCAGCCCCCGGAAGCCGGAGAGCCTGGGAGGGGGGCCTCTGCATCCTGCCCCCCTCCTCAGGGCCGAGGAGGCCTCTGCATCCTGCCCCCCCCCCTCCCCCCACCTTCCCAGCGCCTAGGAGGCATCTTGCCAGGCTTCCGGCCGCTGTACTCCGCCTGTGCGGGTGGGCGCGGTCCCTCCCCCTCCCAACTGCTGCCGGTCAGCCTGGCCTGCCTCTTGTAAATGCACCCCGACATTCCCTCTGAGGATCTGGGACCCACAAGCCCCCCGGGCCCTTCATTTAGGGGTTTCATGGCTCTGCGCGTCCGTGGCTCCAAAGCAACAGTCACAGGCAGCACTGAGGTCGGGCGAGTCCACGCCCTCTGCACCCCTCGCGGGGCAACTACCCTCTTCAGCCCCTTATGAGGTGCTTACACCCTCGGGCAGCGCTTTGAATGGGCGGGGCCCTTCTGGGGTCAAAGGGGTCCCTGCGGGCCCCACATTAATGTCCTTAACTTTACTGACGAATGACACTGAGCGAGTTCCAAAGAGTGAATGTAAACACGCCGAGGGGGTCCGTGCCAGCGGGTACTTCCTGTTTGTTTGTCACCTTTCGCTGAATCTTGCATTCCCTAAGAGTGTCAACTACTTCCAGGATGTTGTGTTTCTGTATTTTTGGGGCGGGTCGAGCTCAAGGGCCCCCTCAGCAAGATGGATGGTGGGCCAGGGAGGGGGCTTTGCAGGCCCTTACGCCACTGACCAAACTACTCTTGAATCGAGTCATATATATATATTTTATTATTGAAGATTTATGTAGCGCGAACTCGACCCGAAGGTATTGGAGCGCTTTACGTGAGCACCGGTTACGTTACACAAGGACACACCCAGGCAGGGGGAGTCAACCCCGAGGCTCGAACCCTGGTTTCCGAGCTCCAAGGTCAGCAGTCTAGCGTCAGACCACATCCTCTCCCATATCCTGATGTTTGTAACTGATCACATCAGGGCCACTGGAATTATGTGGCAGGAAAGGGTCAGATCATGGGGCATAGTTGAGTAAATTATGCACCAAGAAAAGCAAATTATGCGGCATATTGCAGCACATTTTGTAATTGTATTACTGTTACACTATTACACTACGTTATTTTGTCATTTTTAAACTAAACACTGTCTGGGCATTGGTTAAACCTCATTAGTACTCAGTGGTCGAAGTAGGAAAAAAAAGTAAAGGAACTGTGGGCAAAGAATCAGAGGGCGGGAATAACCTGAGGATTGGATCAGTGGGCGAAGTCAGAGTTGTGCCCAGAATGATCAAAACATCCCAGTTTTTAGCATTTGTGTGGCATTTCAATGACCAGTTACAGCTTATTATGTTATTACATTCAACCAATAAATACACACGATTATTTAAGGTTTAATATGAGTTATTAACATTAAAATACATTCACATAGTGGGATATGTTTCCAAACACAGAATGTCCCACATACACTTAAAAGTGGAAGCACAAGCCATTATGTGGCACTGAGTGGTATTATGTGTAGTGTACTTTGCGTTCAGAAGAGTGCAATTATGTGGCGTGTAATTATGAGGCACTGAGTGGTATTATGTGGAGTGTATTTATGTTGCATTGAGTAGAGTGTAATTGTGTGGCGTGTAATTATGTGGTACTGAGTGGTATGTGGAGTGTATTTATGTTGCATTGACTAGAGTGTAATTATGTAGTGTTTAACTATGTTGCACTGAGTGGTATTTTGTGGAGTGTATTTATGTTGCATTGAGTAAAGTGTAAATATGTGGCATGTAATTATTTGGCACTGAGTGACATTATGTGGAGTGCGTTTTGCGTTCAGTAGAGTGTAATTATGTGGCGTATATTTATGTGGCACTGAGCGGTATTATGTGGAGTGTATTTTGCGTTCAGTAGAGTGTAATTATGTGGCGTATATTTATGTGGCACTGAGCGGTATTATGTGGAGTGTATTTTGCGTTCAGTAGAGTGTAATTATGTGGCGTGTAATTATGTGGCACTGAGTGGTATTATGTGGAGTATATTTATGTTGCATTGAGTAGAGTGTAATTATGTGGCATGTAATTATGTATTATAAAAATCAATTGGGGAGTGGATCACTAGTCCTAAAAGAACCAGGGTGTGCAAAGACAGTACAATGTACTGTTAAGAAACCCTCAATCACGTTTTGCAGAGATCGATTTAAGCGGTATATTTTCGTTCTCCGCTCTGTTGTTATCAACGTGACAGCATCATCATTGGGTTAATGCAATGCTTCCTCCACCTGGAGGTCGTCCCACTGGTTGTTTCAGTAGTGATCGTAGAAAGAAAAAAGATGAGTTTTTAGTGAAGTGACATGTGGTGAAAAAATTAATAATAATAATAATGGTTAAAAGTCCCGTAGAGCCGGTAAAATATCTTTAATTGCACCGGATACGAGATGGTTTTAATAGTTCTTCGGTGTGCACTCGAAGACTGGCTATGGTCTAGTGCACTATAAAAAGGTGTCCATAAAAAAGGTCGACATGTTTCAGCCCTGATAAATGCCCCGAAGGGTCAAGTGAGCTTTCTTCAGGACCTAAACAAAGTGTAGGTGACCCTAGTATTCAGGGGGTCTCTAGTGAAAAAAAGGGAGGGATGCAACTTTAGTAGTCCCTCGTATATCCGTTCAATTTGAACCTGTTTCCCCGTCTTGTGGGCAACAGCGGGTGTATAAGGCGGTCGCTCACGCTCTCTTTGGCGTGGGTACGTGACCGATGCTGACTCTGCCTTCTTTGACCCGGATTTCCTGGAGCACTGAATATGAGTCAGATGTGTTTGTCTTTGTCGCGGTGCTTGAAACTGTATAAATTGTCCCAAACCAAAACGTTTCTGTGTGTACCGATTTAAATGATAATGTATCCATCGCTGTTCTGTTGTGTGTTTATGATGTGGTTAACATGCTGTATCCTCCTAAGGTGCCCACCTGCACAGACTAGGCTCCCTCTTTCCTTCCTTTAGCTTGCTGTTGACCTTTCTCTCTGCTCAGCACTTTCTCATCTTCACAGCCACCCTCCATCGTTCTCTGACACTGCCTCTATATTCCCTCCGCCATCTCTCCTTCTTTTCTCTGTTCTTTTCCCTCTTCCCTCTACTCTGGTCACACCTTTCTCCCGCTTCTCATTTTAAGATCGCAGCCTATTGCTAAAGACATTGTAAGGACATTCAGAAAGTTTACCTAGGAATGCATTCTGCCATTGTTTACCATTGGCTTGGAGGTTTGTAACTCACATTTTCTGGCTTTCTATTTGCTGGCTTTATGTGCTTTAGGTGGTCCAGCTCAAGTTCGTCCCTCCCGTTGCCCAAATCTTGTTTACTGTATTCTTCCACAAACTCTCTTTCTGTAAAGAGGCCTTTAACTCTTGTTCTTCTCTTGTCACATTTCCTGTGCATTCAAAGACACAGGTCAAATGTCAGGCTGAGTCTTCCAGGGAGCTTGGTGTTTATTTGTATTTCTCTGACTTGAAAGTGAGAGGATTTCTGTGACAATCACGCTGGCTAGAGGGGCTGCTTGAGGAAGGCTGTACAGATGTTAGTTTTTGTTTCTAGCACACAACAAAATGTAAATGTCTGTTAATGAACTGTGCAGACGAGCAAATCAATACTTTGGGTGATGACATTTCCACACATTGTTTGTGGACTGTTTACTTTAGTCAGTAAAACTGTATGTGAGCGCAAATTTAATGGTCATTTCAATTGAAGATGTGTTGTCTGTGATGGCAGTGCGCTACCACACCATACATACTCCACGTTACCCCATTCCACTCTACACGTCTCTAATCTACACCGCTCCACTATACTCTATGTCAATGCAGTCTACCCCACACTACTCTACTATGCATCGCTACACTTATCACCAATGCATTCTACAACACTCGGGCCCCACACCACTGTATGCCACCCTACTCTGCAACACTACACTCTACGCAAATGCACTCTATGCCGCTTTACTCACAACCATTTCACTCTACACCAATGTACTCTGCACCAAATCACTCTACAGCACTATACTCTAAGCCACGGCACTCTACCTCACTCTATTCTACTCTGCATGACTGCACTACACGCTACTCTAGTCTACTCTGCACCACTGTACTCTACTCCACTGCTCTCTATGCCACTGCACTTTGCGCCACTCTATTCTGCCCTACACCACTGTACTCTATGCCACTGCACTCTACGCCAATGCACTCCACACCACTCTGCTATACACCACTGCACTCTACAATAGTATACTCTGCCACCCTGCACTCTCTGCCACTTTACTTTATGCCACTCTACGCCACTGAACTCGAACTCAGCCACTGAACTCTATGGCACTAATCTCCATGCCAATCCACTCTAAACCACTCCAATCTACTGTGCACCACTGTACTCTGCCATACTCTACTCTGTAGCACTGCACTTTGCACCACTTCACTATACACTGAAATAATCTACCCTGCTACTGCAGTCTACTCCACTCTATTGCACTCTGTGCCACTCCACACCACACCACTCCACTCCACTCCACACCATGCCACTCCACTCTACGCCAATGCACTCTACACCACTTTACTCAAAACCAATACACTCTACGCCACTGCACTCTATGCCAATCTACTCTGCACCACTGCAGTGTACGCCGCTATATTCTACTCTATTCCACTGCTCTCTATGCCAATCTATTCTATACCATTGCAGTCTACGTCACTTTACTCTGCACCCCTGTACCCCACGGCACTCTACACCAATGCACTCTACGCCACTCTGCTCTACTCTGCAGCACTGCACTCTCTGTCACTCTATTCTATGCATGTGCACTTTACCTCACTCTAGTATGTGCCACTGCACTCTAAACCACTCCACTCTGCAACACTGCACTCTACGCCACTACTCTATACCACTCCACTCTACGCCACTGCATTGTATGCTACTGCACTTTATGCACCTCTACAACTCTCTGCGCACTCCACTCTATGCCCCTACAATCAACGCTGCACCATGCTACTCATTGCCACTCTACTTTACCTACTCTATGGCACTGCTCTCTCCCCTGCATCACTCCACTTCACTCTACTGTGAAATAGTCTACTCTATGCCACTGCACTCTATGCCACTGCATTCTACGCAACTCTGAGCCACTCCACTTTAATCCACTGCAGTCCATGCTGCGCCAATCTACACCACTGCACTCTATGTTACACCACTCTATTCTAAACCACTGCACTCTACCCCACTTCATTCAAAACCAATGCACCCTACGCCACTGTACCTATGCGAACTACTTTGCACCACTGCACTTTACTCCACTATACTCTACAACATTCTCCTCTATGCCACTGCACTCTACGCCACTGCACGCCATGTCACTCTACACCGTTGCACTGTACGTCACTGCTCTCTGCAGCGCTTTATCTGCACCAGCCCTTGCCACTGCACTCTATGATATTGAACTCTACTCTGCATGACTTCACTCTACGCCACTACACTCTACGTCACCTCACTCTACGCCACTCTACTGCATTCTACGCCACTACACTCTATGCCACTGTGCCACTCAACGCCAATGCACTCTACACCACTCTACTCCGACTCACTCCACTCTCAGGCCACTGCAGTCTACCCTGCACCACTCCACTCTACTCTGCACCACTCCACTCCATTTCACTCTAAGTCACTCTACTCTGCAACACTGCTCTCTCCACCACTGAATTCTCCGCCACTTTACTCTGCATCACGCCACCCTACGCCACTCTACTCCATGCCAGTCCACTCTAAGTCACTCTAATCTACTCTGCATCACTGCACTTTATAGCAGTGCACTCTACGCCACTTCACTCTACTCTGAATCAACCTACTCTATACCACTGCAGTCTACGCCACTCTGTTCCACTCTGTTCCACTCTCTACATCACTTTAATTAAAGCCAATGCACTCTATGCCACTGCACTCTATACCAATCTACTCTGCACCACTGCACTGCACGCCACTATACTCTACTCTACAACACTGAACGCTATGCCACTTTACACCATTGGACTCTTTCATTTTACTCTGCACCACTCTACTCCACTGCACTCCACACCAATGCACTGTATGCCACTTTACTGTACACCACTGCACTCTGCAACACTCTACTCTGCAGCACCATGCTCTCTGCCACTGAACTCTGTGCCACTCTTCTCTATACGCTCTACTCTGCACCACTCTATGCCACTTTACTGCATTCCATGCCACTCTAATCTACTGTGCACCACTGCACTCTACACCACTCCACACCATTCCACTAATCGCCGGAAAAAGAGCTTCAACACACAATCAGGGGTAACACGCGCTATATAAATGCAAACCTTTTCCCCTTTCTAGACTAAAAATAATTCATATTTGCGCATTGTTCTATGTATGGTAGCATTCGCGGCGCCATTTTGAGTTATAATTGAAACTTATTCTTCGCTATTTCCGAGAAAAGGCCTCTGTTGAGTTGTGTATCTCCAAAGCTAAGTTTTGCTTAACTAATGTATACACTGTACTTTTTAGCGCATACATTTCCCTCTAGATAGAGGCCTTCTCCCACTTGTCAAGTGGCATACACGGTCAGAGCGACCTTGAGTAATAGATAGTATGTGCCTGGCCTCAGAATCGAAATTTATTTTCTGTACTTCACTGTTTTGCCACATCTGCTTGGAAAATTCCACAGTGGGCGTGCCTTCCTTGGTTCTGAAATGTACATAATGTATCTTTATGCTTGCTGAAGTCAGTTTCTCTACAGCACTCCTAAGTGACTGGGCAGACTGGGCTCCACTCTGAGTGTACCTGAATAAACAGATATTGGTTTGTATTCTCTACTGTCTGACTGACTCTTCATTTGGTGGTCGTGAATGACCCAGGTGACCCTTTTCCGGCCACATCCTTTAGTTGGCGCCCGAACAGGGACTCCTTCAGGTGAGTGACCCATCCCCTGCCGCGGACGGGGGGAAGGTCGAGGCCATCGTCGGGTTGGACTGACGGTTCGGGGATCCCTATATGAGGAGCATTGATTGCTCGCAGCTGCCCCTTCTGTCCCGCTGGATGGTGCCTCGCCCAGTGGTCATCCCGACTGGAGTCCTAAACGGCAAAACCCCTGGATCTGACCGTGTGGTCTGAAGAGTCAGCAGTGGAGAATTTGTTCGCTTGACCTGCATATATCAGGTTAGTTTGTTTTGGTTCTTTGTGGGTATGGTACCATTTTAGTTTGCATTTGGTACGGTCTGAGGACTGTCTTTGGGATAAAAGCATTTGCAATTGCTTTGCCAGGCAAAAATAGTGAACTTGTTTTCTTTTGGGAATGCCTTGTATCAGTAAACTGTTTTCTTTGTGCTGTTGCTGTTCTGCAGATGCTCGATTGGAAGAAGCTCAGCCGGTGCCTCCATTAGGTTCTCCTAATTTTGATATGTATGTGAAGCATGGCCTTGGCCCTATTATGTTTAGTACATTATTGCACAAATATACGAGGTACAATGCCGAGTTGCAGTGGCCGTTGACGGGCTCTTTCGATGAACAAAAGATGGGGTATTTACAGGAACAGTTGTTCATAAGAGGAAGTAGACAGTCTATGTTTGATTCCCTCAGAACGTGGCAGAAAGCAACTAGGCAGAGACGATTGAAGACGTAGAAAGAGGCACAGAAAGGGAAGATGCAGACATTGACTCAGAAAGCTGTAGCATATGATAAAGAGAAACAGGAGAAAGGAATTGAATGTGAAGATAGGAGGTTTCATTTAGAGATTGATAAATCTTATTTAGCCCAAGAGGAAAATTATACTTTTGTGGAGGAATTGTTAGACACTCGACACCCGTCCTCATAAGCCCCGCAATGAATATATCCAGTTGTTCCTTCGCTACCACAGCAGTCTGTTACAACAGCTCCAACTGTCCCTGTGTCTACTGCTGTAGTTTCAACTGCTTTGGCTGCGGCACCCCCTGCTCCCTCTTTGTCTTTACCATCAATGGCAATTGCCACTGTTAGCGCACCTACTGTCTCGACTCCTATACCTGTTGCTCTTTCGCCTCCGGCCCAACCGCTCGAAACAATTCTACCTGGTACTTCTGTTGTTTCTCCCGCTATGGTTTTTCATCCCCTGATATCTTTAAGTAGTGAAACTCCAGTTCGTGGATTTGACGATAGAGACTTGACAAAATTTAAGGAGTGTATGGGTCTGTTTGTTCGATCTGAGGTGGGGGAGGAGGAGAAGAAGGTAGTAGCCAATCAGGCTGCGCAATGGGGTCGTAATCCCATTTACAGTATGGAGGATGTTTGGAGTGTAATAAAAGATTACGAGCCCTTGGTACAGCAGTACGCCCTTAAGCATATGTCTGCTACGTTAATTAATCTCTGGCAGCAACATTTTGGGGATGATGCACCACAAATGTTGTCTGATATTAAAGATTGTGTATGCTGGTGGTATGGAGCTTGACCAAGTTTTTGGGAGTATTACGACGTTAACGTTAATAGCTTATAGGGGTAGGTTGCACAAAAAAGACTGGTCTTTGATCGCGTGGAGATGCTCCAGAGACTGGCTCATCCTAATCATAGACACGGCGAAAAAGATCTCTGACGATCTTCTGATGCAAATCCAAATAAGCGAGGATAATTTAAAGACATCAATACAGATCTCTGTGTTTAAGAAAAAACTAGAGGAGACGAATAAAACAGTTAATGAGTACAAGGACTATCTCATGAATTCAAAGGTGCACAAGTTACAAAAAGACCTGAAGAAATTCTCTAGAGAGAAGGTGTATCCTTATGTGAATGATGAATATATCAAATTAAAAGAGAATCAAAACTTACAGAAGAAGACTACCAAGAACCAGACAGATACATCTAGCTCTGGTAGTGAAAGCAGTGATGCGGATTATCGACCAAGATTTAGGGGTAGGGGCTGGTCAAGGGGATATTCACGTCCTTACCACCCACCACCTCATATGGGATTTGGATGGCCTCCCATGTATCCACCTATGGGCCCACCTCAATTCTTCCAAAATGAATACCCACCTTTTTTAGAGAGAGGCAGGGGGAGGGGGAGAGGGAGGCAGAGACCACAGAAAACCCAACGGGTTCAATGGGAGGACATGAACCAGCGAATAACACGCAGCATGGCACGAGATGCGGAACCAAGCACCAGCAGGGAACACACTTAGTAATGAACCTAAGTAGTAGGTTACTAACAGAAACTCAAAAAATGGTCCTTTCTAAAGGACTGGGGTTTGTTCCCACAAACCAGTTAGATCTCTTCAAGCTCAAATGTGAATTGGCTGGTTTTTTTCGAAGTGTACGTCTGAAGGTCTTTTTTGAGGATAAAGAGGTCCAGGAGAAAGGGGATGACACAGGGTTAAAAAATCATTCGACCTTTGTTCCCAATGTAGGACAATTACCCCCAGAGGTGGTTGTTTTTGAACAAGCAGTATTGAGGGAAGTCGAACTGTTGGAGAATTCCGACAAGATAAAATCGTTCTCTAATCTCTCCAAAATTGAGAGGGAAGCTCTGAATGAACTAAGAGATGACCCTGAAGTTTGAGTCAGGCTCTTGAGGCGGAAGCCGGGAGCTAGCGATCTCTTTTTAAAATCATTTATATTCATTGTCATTTTTCTTGTTGTGTGGTTTTAAAGCACTTACCCACCCGCCCATCGAAGCAGCGGAGCTAACGCTGAGGCGGCATTCGTACTCCAGCACTCCCTGGCGCCATCCCGCCAAGAACGGAGGCCACGCCCCCTTCTGAGGCCACGCCCCCCGCCGACCACTACTTGTAGACGCCGATCAGCGGCGCCGGGTAGAAGTTTGAGTCAGGCTCTTGAGGCGGAAGCCGGGAGCTAGCGATCTCTTTTTAAAATCATTTATTTTCATTGTCATTTTTCTTGTTGTGTGGTTTTAAAGCACTTACCCACCCGCCCATCGAAGCAGCGGAGCTAACGCTGAGGCGGCATTCGTACTCCAGCACTCCCTGGCGCCATCCCGCCAAGAACGGAGGCCACGCCCCCTTCTGAGGCCACGCCCCCACAGAGCAGTATAAATCATGTGCATAATCCGGAAGCGCAGCGGACGAGCGCAGCGGGCACGCCGTAGGCGCGCCGAAGGCGCGCCAAAGGTAAGCCCGTCTGCGCCCGTCCGCGGCCGACCGGGGCCAGGGGCCACCCCCCCTGTTCAGCCACCATGCCAGACCATAACCTACCAAGCGCACATGCTACATCACCTAAACCAGATAGTCAGGTCTCCCTGCCAACACGCATGGGACCCCGCTATACAACACTCCGCCTGTAACCGGTGTGGATTTCTCCTTACACCACAGATCGCAAAAAACCCACAGTATTTTCCATGTTGTTGCTGAACTGCCGCTCACTCCCCAAACACTCTATGGAAATCTCCCTGATACTAGAAGAGTTAAGCCCAGACATCCTCTTTGTCACAGAGACATGGTTACAGGAACACTCCGAACCAGATCTGGTAAAAGCACTTCCTCCAGGCTACCAAATACTCCGCCTTGATCGCAAAAAAGGTATTGGCGGCGGCCTAGCAGTAATCTACAAATCAGAATATGCAGTTACTACCACTCCCGTGAATCTCCCAGACAGCGAATGTCTTCCCTTTTTTATAAAATTTAGCGCCACACATACCTTTTCTGGTATGCTCATTTACCGTCCGCCAGGATCACAAGGGCAATTTCTTTCCAACCTAACCTTATTAGCCGCTAACCTTGCACTCAGTTCGGCCAATTTCACAATCCTAGGTGACCTCAATATTCATCTGGATGATTTGAATGATCCTATAGCTAGAGAACTATCCTCTAGTTTAAATGCCCTCGATCTTCATCAACTCGTCCGTGGGCCCACCCACTTAAAAGGTCATCTCTTAGACCCCATCTTTAGTAATTGTCAAGATCTCCACGTTGGAAACCCCTCCCCCCTTCCATGGTCAGATCATTTCCTTATCCCGTTCTCCTGGACTTTGCCCCATCGCCCCCCTCCCAAACCCCCGATGATACAACGCTCCCGCGACTGGTCAAAAATTCCTTTGACCGAGTGGCAGGATCTCTTACAACGCACCAAACCCTCTAATACATCTGTCTCCACTCAAGGAAACGAGAATTATAACAGATGGATTACCAGCTCCTTAAATTTAGTACTACCACTAAAAAGCATTCACCCCAAGCGGGGCAATACAACAGCCCCATGGTACACGAGAGGCAAAACGTGTTTGTAAACAACTCGAGAGGAAATGGCGTCTTGACTATCTCTCAGCAGATAAAACGAGTTACAGAACAGCTATTAAAAACTATAAAGCTGATATTCAACTAGCTCAGGCCAAATATTACGAACATAAAATTGAAAAGGCAGTGTCCAAACCTAAGGAGATCTATCAGATAGCAAAATCCCTCTTGCAACTTCCTGAGGCCTTAAATGTTCATAACAACACTCAGTCCCACTGTGAGGAATTAGCTAAGTTCTTTCACCAGAAAATAGAAATGATCAATGTCTCCTTTTCCCACTCCATCACTTCGCCCACAGATCTTGCCAACACAGACCTCACTATTGTCCCCCCTCATGCTCTCAATAACTTTCCTTCACTGGATCTTCCTAACCTATTAAAACTCATGGGACAGGTCAAATCTGGATCCCCCATCGACCCAGCCCCCCCCAGGATTCTCACCCAGATAACTCACCAGATCTCACCTATCATCCTAGACCTGCTCAACTCCTCCCTCCATACAGGTATTGTCCCACCCCCATGGAAAAAAGCTATGGTTAAAGTGCTTCTGAAAAAGCCCTGTCTTGATCAATCCAACCCTGCTAACTATCGACCCATCTCCCTCCTTCCTTGGCTCAGTAAACTCCTTGAGAAGCATGTTAACGTTGTTCTCACTGACTTTCTGGAAGCCAATAACATACTGGACCCCTCCCAGACTGGCTTTAGGCCACGCCATGGAACAGAGACCGCACTGGTTGCAGTGACGGAGGAGGCGCGAAGGATCCTGGACGGTGGCGGGTCCACGGCCATCGTCCTGCTCGACCTAAGTGCCGCCTTCGACACTGTTAATCATAATACTCTACTTCATCGCCTCGAAAAAATAGGAGTGTCAGACACAGCACTCTCTTGGATGAGGTCTTTTATCACGGACAGATCTTTCCAAATATTTGAGAAAGACTTCATCTCTTCCAGTAAACCTCTCAATTGCGGAGTACCTCAGGGCTCCTCCCTGAGCCCCACTCTTTTTAATATATACCTCAGTCCTCTAGCTGATGTCGTCCGCCCCTTTGGTGTGAAAATTGTCTCCTATGCGGACGACACGCAGCTAGTGGTAGCACTGGACCCTCCCCTCAACTCCCACCACAGCTTACATAAATGCCTGGAAGCTATCGCCGCCTGGATGTCACGCTCCTGTTTAAAACTTAACGGGGACAAAACAGAGGTAATGCTCCTTGGAAATAACATCACGAAATCCATTGACTCCATCTGGCCCCTCTGTTTAGGAAGTCCTCCGCAACCTAAGGAGCAAATCAAAAGTCTTGGTATTTGGCTTGACCAAAGTCTCACTTTTAACCATCAAGCTACCAAGCTCGCTGCCACCTGTTTCGGGCTGATGAGACTACTTTGCAAGATTTTCCCCCTCCTCCCGTTCCACTCAAGACGGATTATGGTCCAGGGACTAATCCTCTCTCGCCTGGACTGCAGAAACGCCCTATATCTTGGGGCCCCACAGTCCACACTTAACAAACTCCAGGTAATTCAAAATTGTGCGGCAAGAATTCTTCTGGACATTCCTCGACAAATTGCAGTCAAAGCCAGATTGAGGGACCTTCACTGGCTCCCAGTGAGATCCAGAATTGAATTCAAGAGCATGTGCATTGCACATCGCTGCTACTGGGGAACTGGCCCCCCCATCAACTTCCCTTTGGTGAAAGCTTACCAACCTTCTCGCTCCCTCAGATCCGCGACCTCCCACCTCATCTTAGTACCACGTATCAGAAGAACTAGATGTGGAGGCCGCTCGCTTTCTTACAATTTAGCCAAGATTTGGAATTCCCTCCCCCTCTTAATTAGAGAAGAATCCAATCTATCTACCTTCCGAAAGCTTCTCAAAACCTGGCTCTTCAGTAAAACGTCGGTCTAATCTCCACTTACCCCCACTCACTTCAACCTCTCCGAGCCAACCCAATCTTCTCTACAGCGCTGGGACGCCCCTGGGTAGCCATCGCGCTTTATAAATCCTCTTTCCATTCCTTTCCATTCCCTACACTCATAATAAAACCTGCTGATAAGGGGGGAGCGATAGTGATTTTGGACAAGAATGTGTATAATTCTGAATGTCTCCGTCTCTTGGGTGACAGAAGAAATTATGCAATTTTGCCGGAAGATCCGACGGATGAACTACGAATTGTGATAAACACGTATGTAGAAGAGGCAGTTGGAAACGACTGGATTAGCCAGAAGGAAGCGGCTTTCCTCTGTAATTTACATCCAACAGTGCCTTACTTCTACATTCTGCCTAAGGTGCATAAACCAACACGGCCTCCTCCGGGACGGCCGATAGTATCAGGCACTAACTCAATACTTGAACCTCTGTC
Organism: Triturus cristatus; assembly: GCF_964204655.1. Taxonomy (NCBI): domain Eukaryota; kingdom Metazoa; phylum Chordata; class Amphibia; order Caudata; family Salamandridae; genus Triturus; species Triturus cristatus. Next base: position 1,171,291,339 of record NC_140580.1, on the reverse strand, counting down.
CAAGTTTTGTGATGTTTTTTTACGCCCTCTTGTACAAAAAATGCCAGCCTACCTGAAAGACACAAGAGAGGTTTTGAATTTGATTAAAGATCTTGAATTCGACCCTGATAGAGACTTGATGATGGGACTCGATATTGAATCGTTGTACACGAACATTCCTCAGCAAGAAACATTAAGGGTTATTGAGAACATACTCTTTGCTGAGGTATGGAATTACAACACACCTCAGGCATTCATCTTGAGTCTTTTGGAATTGGCCTTAACGAAGAACTTCTTTAAGTTTGAAGATTGTTTTTACCTACAGACCCATGGAACTTCCATGGGTAGTTCCTGTGCCCCCAGTCTGGCATGCCTTTATGTCTCTAACTTTCAAAACGAGACAGTGTTTACATCAGCCAACCCTTTTTTAGAACACATTAGGGTATGGCGTAGGTACATCGATGATGTGCTTATCATTTGGAGAGGCAGCAGAGACTCGGCAGATACCTTTATGGACTGGTTAAACCATAGAAATCCATTTCTGTTTTTCACCAGTACACTGACCAATGAGGCACTACCTTTCCTGGACCTTTGGATAAGAGCAGAAAATGGAGGCCTAGCGAGCAGTGTCCTTTCAAAGCTTCCATCCCCGTTCACTGAAAGAAAACTTACCGTTCGGTCAGTTCCTGCGTCTCCGCAGGAATTGTTCCGATATTGGGGACTACAAAAAAGAGGCGAGTATCCTGAGTGAGAAATTGAAATACAGAGACTACCCTGAGACTGTTATTTCCAAGGCACAGAAAAGAGCGAGAAATTGCAATAGGGAATCCCTCCTACAAACACAAAATAAAGAAAGAGTTGAGAGCAGTATTTGCGTTACAACATTTAGTACAGCATCCAATTGTGTAAAAAAGATAGTACAAAAAAACTGGAGGATCCTGAACTCTCCCACTATTCTCTTTTAAGAAAAGTGCAAGCATAAAAGATACCATTGTAAATACGCGCCCGCGAACATCAAGGGCTGACGACAGGGGCTGCCATCAAGAACATTTTTTGCCTCCTGTAATGGGACATTATGCTTGAGGCTCATGTAGGGCTTGCCCTTTGTCGCTGAATGGGAAAAAGGTGGAGATCGGGACAGATCACCCCTGGGAGCAAAGAAAACATACTACATGCAACAATGAGAATGTGATTTACATGATCCGGTGTCCGTGCAACCTGTTGTACGTTGGAATGACCACGCGCCGAGTCAAAACGCGCATTTTGGAGAATCTCAGTACAATACGTTGCGGTAAAACAAACACAAAATTGACAGCCCATTTCCACCAAAACAAACATAATGAGCATGATTTAAGGTGGACTGTATTGGATAAACCTTTTATACCTCCCAATACAGTAGATATCGCCAGCTTTCTGTTTATCAGAGAACAACGGTGGGTAAACAGACTGAAAAGTAGTACTAGGGGTCTAAATGATTCCATCCCATGGTTCCATCTGTATGGGTTAGGTAAAAAATGATGCAATTGGATAAATAGAAATGCGAACTGAAAATACCTCTTGAGGTTTCTAGTATTAAGATCTTGCACAATATAAGCTGTTTGGTTTTGCATCAGTAAGAAGTCATGGAAAATAAAATACAATGAGAGCTCATAATATCTCTGTTGTTGCCAATATTAAGATTTTGAACATCAAAGCTGTTGGAATATGCATTCGCATAATGCCCCTCCCCCTTTGGAGGCGACACAGTGAAGAACGGGGGATTTACTAATGTGTTGAGGCTTAGACTAATATGTGCATTATTGTCCTTAAAAGAATTGTTTTTTTTAAAAAAAACGGAAATAATGCGAGTCCGCACTTTGGAGCCAAGTTGTTCGTGGTTAGTCCACGCAAATTGGGGTTGAGCTAGGACTGCTAAGATGGCTGCGGTTGATACCTCATACGAACAGAGTCCCATTTGGGAGTAGTCCGTCTTTCCTTTCGCATAGTACCTGATGATCGGAATGACGTGTGTTAGTAGAGCGTTTACCGGTCGAGGTAGTTTACATGTAGATATTTAAATGAATGTTATCTGGCTCTGTCTCCATCGACGGAGGACCGATGTGAGGGCGATCAGTTCCGTGGGTTCTTGGAGTAGTAAGTAATACGAGTAGAAGGAATGTGAGAGACTAGTACTGGTGATGAATTACGAGAGAGTGGGAAGTTGAACTGATGGCGGTGTTTGTTCCTTCCATCTCGTTTGGTAAATAGAGTGTGACTACAGGACCACGGTCCCTCGCCGGTCCCGGGTTTGGAGACTTTCCAATAAACCCTTGTAAGTCCTTTCTGCATCCTCTCTCATATTCTTTGGAAGCCGCACGTACTTTGGGGTGACAAGTGGGTAACAGCAGGGCATTCTAGCACCATAAAGTTGTGTTCAAACTTGTTTTTTTAGGCTTGGTGGTAAGATATTTGTTTTCCTCACATTAGGGGGAATAATGGATACCGTTTCATTACGCACTGTGTCAGTTTCACCTTAGCGGTGTAGTGTGGTGTTTACTCCTGGGAGACACGATATTCGGTGGCATTTTAATTTAGGAGAAAGTTGTTACTTTCATGAAAGGTATATGAGAGAAGTAGAACGATAATGAATATGCTCTACTCTTTTTCAGAAATTGTTCACTCTTGGAAACTGTTCAGAGTACAGTACAAAAAACGACAAGCAGCTGCCTGTCGTTAGAAGGTAACGAATCCCCAAATAGGGGTTAGACTAAACATCTAAGGGACCAACACCCTGATGAATGCCAGTACGACTCTTGTGAGCGTTTAATGTTGGGAGAAACATGTTGGTACAAGCAGCTGGGATTTAGGGGTCTTTACCTCCCCTAAACAATCCCAACAGTTTATTTTTAAATTCTGCCAGGAGGTGACAGGAATAAAATTGTATACAGTCTCCCCCTAGGTAGTTTTAGTATATATGTCTGCACACCTGTGGTCCCTTCTTGAGGGAATACTTTTCCTTGTTTTGTTTTTGTTGTCACTATTTGTATTTGTTATCACCTTTCATCTTTCTGTGACCTCACCACTACATTCTTCATCTCTTAAAAAACATTGCGCTCCGCCCTCTGTGTTGGTCTGCACGGGGGCGTTTGACGCGGCCCAATGATGAAGCATGACACTGCAAAGTGTGTGAGGGCAGTATTAAAAGAATAATGCTTTTTCCTTTTCACAAATATTCTAGGTTCTGATAATAAGGGATAGTAGTGTGTCTCTCTTACTATCACGGTTACCTGTTACTAATAAGTTTTGGTAGCTCTTCTCTGTATAGTGAGTTCTAAACGTTTGCTAGGGGAGTCAGAGAAGGCTTAAGCTCTCCCTTGTATCTCTTCCTTGTGATAGTGCACAAAAAAGAGTCCTATCCCAGTGTCCCAGTTTCCGATATGAGAGGTTCACCCTATATATCATCCAGAAATCTCAGAATTGACAGACCAGCATGGTGTTGTCAATAGACGGGGAAGAGCGGCCCTTTTCCAAGAACAGTGGGTTTATACTCCATGGAAACGGAGTGAGATTCTGTCCCTTAAAGATCATTTGCCCGACCCTAGGAAAAATCCTACTGCTTATTATAAAGAATTGACTGAAGCTGCCTCTTCTACTGTAATGACTCTTGCTGATATCAAGCTGTTCTTTGGTCTCCTTGTTCTGGTTGATATTTGGAGACAGGTTCATACTCAAGACGATGTTGCAGAGCTGGGTGGTACATGGGATGTGATTAAACGTTGGGATGAGGAAAGAAAGCCAGGTGATAAGCCCCAAGCTGAGATACTTGCTTTGCCAGGTCGCATTATTACATATATACACTCTCTTATTCTGCTGAAGAAAGTAAGTTTGGTTCCACGGAGGCGCGGCGAGGCAGTGTCCTGGTGAGGAGGTTACCTTGATATTTGTGTGATTATAGGTACCCCTTCCCTCCCGTTTTGAAGGCCCATGGGGCACTATCTGGGCAATATAAGAAACCCATTCAGCAATATACCTACTAGGGTATAGTATACTGTGCCTGTAGAATTTATGGGCACCACTTAGGTGGGATTATATGTAAATACACAGTTATTTTGATTTGAGTGTAGAAGGGTTTTCCTATAGGTCCTGATGAGAAGCCAGTGGAGGGCTTCAAAACATGTTGACACAGGAGACATGTTCATTAAAGCATAGTATCTCCATCTCATTCCCCACTTTTAACAATACCAGCTGGAAGGAACATTAACATTTATTTTAGCCACTGAGCCAGGTATTTTTTAATTTTTCACCATTAACCATTCACTCACTTCTGACCCTTCCACTCACACTCCTACACCACACATAGTATTGTTTTTCATAACCAGTGCTCCCATGTGGTCGTAGGTCGCAGCACGCCCCGTCCCGCAGCGGGGCGGGAAGACCCCGATGATGAAGCATGCCACCAAGGGTCATTTTGGTGGGTGAGGGGTATTTAAGCAAAGCTGTGTGCTTTCCACCATTGTAGGAGACACACGTAGTCTGGAGGAACACTTCTATACTTTCCCATAAGGGTGGATCCATTTTTTTTTGGGAGAAAGTAAGTTGGGACAAGTTGACGGCGTGCTGACAAAAGAAAGATGAGAGTGTGTCTGATTTCTTCACCCAGTTTGAAGATACATTTTTGGATTATAGTGGACAGGATATGTCTATTGAGGGGGGTGTTCGCTTGTTTATTGACAGGTTTGTTACTAACCCACTTCCTGAAATTGCAACTCGTTTGAAGGTGTCTGAGAGTACCTGGACCACCTCTTCCTCTTCTGTTATTTTGAATATGGCTCAATATTATGAGCATCGAGATCAGGAGGAGAAGGAAAAGACAGATAAAAGGAATAAGGATTTAAAGACAAAGGTGATGTTGCAGCAAGCGTATAGGGAATGGTAGAGGACTTGGTGGTCCTGCTAGACAGCTTCCACGCACTAGTAGGCAGTCCACCACGACTCCTTTGGGGCCGAATCAGTGTGCATATTGTAAGGAAGAGGGTCATTGGCGTAGCGAGTGTCCAGTTCTTTTACAAAAGGGTGCGGTCCCTAGGGAGCAAGGTCCTCGCGGACGAGGGACTGATAGGGCTCAGTCTGCTGCAGTCTCACAGGGTCGTTCTGATAAAAATTATTTTGATGACCCTCATGATGGACAGTATTACCATGATGATCATGACATGGATGAAGTGACAGGAATGTCTTACAGCTAGGACAGCCAAGGACAGAGTGAGGGACCAGATCTGATATCTGCAGATCAGCGTAGTCCTTATGTCACCGCTGATATGCATGGCTCGACGAAGGAATGTTTGGTGGATACAGGTGCAACAAAGAGTTCTGTTTCTCGATCTTTAGTCCCTGTCTGCCATAATAATGTTTCTGTAGGTTTTTCAGGTGTACCGGTTGTGAGCCCCATTTCACGCCCCCTTGCATTGACTATTGGTCCTTTTACTGTGGATTAGCCATTTTTGTTGATGTCCAATTGTGGTGAAAATGTGATGGGCTTAGATTTGTTGAAAAAATTACATGCTACTATTTATTGTTCCATGGAAGGTGTTTATATGACGATGGCCCAAATGTGAATACTAAACAGTGTCTGTCTCATCCTCTTCCCGTTAAATTTGCTGACATCCCATCCACTGTATGGGTGACTGGTGATACAGATGTGGGACTGCTGCATATTCCACCGGTTTTGATTCAGTTTAAACATAATGTTGTTTTGCCTCGTATTCCTCAGTATAAAATACCCCAGGTGGGAGAACGGGCCCTTCTAAAGATTATTCAGGATTTAATACAAAAAGGAGTGGTGGAAGAGACGTCTGCCAATATTTGTAATAGTCCCATCCTTCTGATTCTTAAACGGGCACCCTTGGGTCCCCCTGACGATCATGAAGATGTTTGCCGTTTTGTGAATGACTTACACAAAGTTAATAAAATAGTGGTTCCCCAGTTTCCAGTGGTTCCGGATATATACCACACTTTTGACGATGATACATCCACGGCAAAATTATTTTCTGTCATTGATTTGAAAAAGGCATTTTTCAGTATTCCTATTCATCCAGATAGCAGATATCTGTTAGGATTCACCCTAGCTGGTAGGAACTTTAGGTTCTGTTGAGCTCCTCAGGGCTATACAGAGAGTCAAAGCATTTATAGCCAGGCATTGAAAGGTCAGTTGGATTCCTTGTCGCTTCCCACAGGTAATGTATTGGTGCAGTATGTTGACCATCTCCTTATTGCTTCTGATACCGAACAAGGTTGTAAAGACAGTACAGTTAAGTTATTGCTACATTTAGCTCAGCATGGACATAAAGTTCCTCTTTCTAAATTTCAGTATTGTCAACAGGAGGTCACTGACTTACGTCACCTACAGTCGAAGGAGGGTAGGAAGTTGCCCCCTCAGCACATCAGTACCATTGTTAAAATGCCTACTCCACAGACTCAGAAAGATGTGTGCGCTTTTATAGGTATCACTTCCTACTGTCGGCAGTGGATACCTAACTACTCCCTACTAATCAAACCCATGCTTGCCTTAACAATGAAAGAAGTGCATGAGCCTTTGCCTTGGATGCCTGAATGTCAGCAGTCTTTTGAGCAATTGAAAACTGTGCTTTGTTCGGCTCCAGTACTTGGCACCCCTAATTACGGCAAACCGTTTGTGTTATATGTGCATGAGATAGCTGGTAGTTCGCTTTCTGCCCTAACACAAAAATTTTGAGATATGCAACGGCCATGTGCTTATTTCTCTGCTGTCCTTGATCCAGTCACGAGAGACCTCCCAAGTTGTCTAAGAGCGGTCACGGACGTGGCCACTTCGATCAGACAATCGGCTGGACTTGTCCTGGATACTGACCTCACAGTCATGGTACCCCATGCTGTGGATACACTTCTGAATAAGACAAAGACACAGCACCTCACCAGTGCATGTCTTACTGGCTATGAATTGACATTGTTTGCTAAACATATCACAATCAAAAATGTACTACTCTGAATCCAGCCACGTTACTACCCCTCCCTTCCGAGAGTGATGAAGTCGACAAACATGACTGTATCTTCCGGACGGAAGAAGAGACGAAAGGACGGGTAGACTTGACTGACGTTCCCTTATCTGACCCACAAGGGGAATTATATGTTGATGGCTCTTGTTTCAAATTACCATATGGCACTACAACTGCGGCTTATGTTATTACCACACTGCGTACTGTAGTAGAGACATCACATGTCCCTTGTAAGTTGGCTCAAGCTTCTGAGCTTGCTGCCCTTATTCGAGCTTGCAAATTGAGTGAGGGGCTGGTTGTCAATATCTATACTGACAGCCAGTATGCCTTTGGGGTCACGCATAATTTTGGGTGACTCTGGGCTGAGAGAGCGTTCCTTACTTCCCATGGCACCAGAATCCAGCATGGGTACCTTATATTGAGGCTTTTGTCTGCTGCTTTAACACTCCCTAAAAATTGGCCATAGTGAAGTGTAGCCTACCGGAAGGTCACCGATGATGTAGGTAGGGGAAATGCTTTTGCAGATCAGACAGCTAAGGAAACGGCTCGGACAAAGATGAAAAGAATGTTTGTAGCAGGTCTGGCTAGGTGGGTGCCTGAGGTTGTCATGTTCGAGGACACCCTTGAGAATGTAAAAGAGATACATAGTGAAGCCACAGTTGAAGAGTTAGCAGTGTGGCAGGAAAGTACAGCACAATTGAACAATGAGGGATGGTGGATTGATAAATCAGGGAAGCAGAGATGGATGTTGCCTGATGCTGATGATCTCCCTGTGGTAACCATGGCCCATGGTCCAGCCCATATTAGTGCTAAGGGTATATGTAAATTGTTAGGCCCTGTATGGCTGAATGACAATATCCCTAAGACAGCTGCACATTTAGTGAAGTATTGCATGGTGTGCATGATGAACAATCCTGGAAAGGGTACCCCTCCACTGTCTGGTAATCTTGTACTGCCCACTTTTCCTTTTGAAGTCCTTCAAATGGACTATATTGAACTAGAGAGATGCAATAATTTGGAGTATGTTTTGGTGGTTGTCTGTGGTTTTAGTAAATGGGTTGAGGCTTATCCCACTAAAGACAATACAGCCATTACGACTGCAAAGGTACTCCTGAAGGAGTTCTTTTCTCATTTCGGCTTGCCCCGATTGATTTGGAGTGATAACGGAAGTGATTGTAATGCAAAAGTGATCCAATTGATTTGTGATGGTTTACACATAAAGCAAATGTTCCATGCTGACAATCATCCACAGTCAGCAGGTTTGGTTGAGAAGTACAATGGTACTCTCAAGTTCAAACTGGCCAAAATTCAGGAGAGGACAGGGTTACAATGGCCAGATGCTTTACCATTAGCACTTTTGTCAACAAGAACTACAGCACATTCTAGGACAGGATTGTCACCATATGAGGTCATGTTCGGACGCCCGGCAAATGTCTGGGGCGTCCCATGCCCTCAGTGGTTTTCCGAGATTGAGTACCCACTGTTGCTTGACTATCTTGACCAGTTAACAGAAAGTTTGCGATCTATCCACCAACAGGTCCGGGATACCCTGCCAGCCACGACATTCAGCCTGGTGACTTTGTTCTCATCAAGAACTTCCAGCATGAGAAGAGTTTGGAGCTGCGGTGGAAGGGGACAGAACTAACCCAGAGCAGGTAACTATGCTCCGCCAGTTGAGTTTGCGGAGTTTTGCCTATTCCGCGTTCCGCTACGAACACGGAGTTCAGGCAAAACTACGACTCCGTGGCGGAGCGTGGTTAGCCGGCCCCTCCACTGAATAACCCCTACGTTGTACGTCTTGCGAATGCGCATGCACACGTGCAAGACGTATAACATAGGGGTCAGTGTGAGGAGGAGGCAGGAGAGAGCATGAGAGAGCAGCCATTGCGAGGAGGAGGCAGCTGAGGCAGACACGTCAGGTAAGTGCCTTTTTAATTATTTGTAATAACTTTGGAAGGGGGGAGGGGGTGCGGAGTGGAGCATAGAACCACTGAGTTTTTTAAAACTCCGTGGAACTATGCGGAGCACCACTCCACATACTCCGCCCGGGGTTAGCCAGAACAAGTCCTTTTAGCAACGCGCACCGTGGAAAAGGTCGCTGGCCGTAAGAACTGGATTCATGCGAGTCATTGTCACAGGATTTCTTTTCCCCTACCCTACGACCAGTGGGTGAGGGATGGGATTAGGGACTCTGAGTGCGAGACGGTGCCTCGGTTTGATGCCAAATTGACCTGGACGCAAACTGACAAGGAAAATGATGACGTGCTGAATGCAGCGGTCCCTCCAGAAATGCGAGCTTTCCAGGGGCCCCTGTTTGTTGACCATTCTGTGCCTGGAGCCACCAGGTACAATTTGGGCCCTCAGCTGAGGGCCAGTGACCAATGGAGAAGAAAGATTAGTTAGAATGTAACTCTGGTGGGTTACCAGTATAAGGAATTGACAGTTCCCTGAGAAGCTGGTTATTACCCTGCTTGCTGTCCAATTATCAATTTTACTGCCACTCTATTGTATGTCAATTGTTCAGGGATAGTATTGCGGAAGAATACATACTATTTGGTAAATACAAAGGACCCCAGTACCTTTGGAAGGAATTCCAGGTATTGTGCAGTAGATTATGATAGACCGTTGTTTGCACACCCAGGGTTTTTCTTTTTGTCTAATCAGACTTATTTGAATGTCCATAATGGTACGGATGATGTGGCCCTTGGGATGGTACTGCCTTTGGGTGTACCTTGCAAACATGCGAAGCCTAAAGTAAGATGGGTTAAAAGGACATTGACCAAAGAATTCTGTGAAGGAGTGACAGATCTCGAAGTCAATAATTATAGTAATGGTATTACTTTTGGATACATTCTAGTCTCCATAATTACATTTGGTGGTACCGCTATGGCCAGGGGTGAGAAAGCTAGAGAATACTTCGGATGTAAGCTGCAAATATTGTCTAACTCCACAGTAGCAGCTTGGCGTGACATCACCACCCAATTGGAAGTTATGCGAATATATTCCGAGCAGCCGAGATATGCATTCAATTTCATCCTAGCTAAGAGCGGTGGTGTGTGCGCGGTAGTAGGAGAATAAGTTTGTCGTCTGGATCACTAATATGAAAAAGAACATCACCCAACACATTTTAGACATCCTAGAAAATGTTAAAGGAATGTACAGTGGGAACTGGCGACGGCCTCTTTTAGGGAGCTGGGGTTGGATCCTTGAAAAGGGGATTTATTTCATTGTGATCTGGTCTCTTGCTGTGTCCTTGTTCAATGCCCTCCCTTCTGTTGTTCTTATTTCACCTCTCTTCTCACTCCTAAGAGGAGAATATCGATTCATGACACCAACGCTGCAATGATGGTTCCAAAGGAGATCGATGACCTCATGCAGATAGATGAGGGCATCTTTGAGTCTTCTTCCCTCCTTACGGCCTCTCTTCCTGATGTTGACAACATGGAGTGCTCCCAAGAAGCTTACCTATGACTCTCTGTTTTATAGGTTTATATGCTCTTTGCTATTACTAGAAAATGTTTAGCTCATGATAAAAGGAGGGTCTGTAGGAATAGAAAAAATCATGCTTGCGCATTGTTTTATGTATGTTAGCATTCACAGTGCCATTTTCTATGTCGGCGCCATTTTGAGTTATAATCTAAACTTAATCTTTACTATTTACGAGAAAAGGCCTCTGTTGAGTTGTGTTTCTCCAAGGCTAAGTTTTGCTTCACTAATGAATACACTGTTCTTATTAGCGCATACCTTTCCCCCTAGATAGAGGCCTTCTCCCACTTGTCTAGTGGCGGGCACGGGCAGAACGACCTTGAGTAATAGATAGTGTGTGCCCGGCCTCAGAATCAAAACTTATTTTCTGTACTTCACTGTTTTGCTGCATCTGCTTTGAAAATTCCACAGTGGACGTGCCTTCCTTGGTTCTGAAATGTACATAATGTATCTTTATGCTTGTTGATGTCAGTCCTTCTGCAGCACTCCCAAGTGACTGGGCAGGCTGGGCTCCACTCTGAGTGTACCTGAATAAACAGATATTGGTTTGTATTCTCTACTGTCTCACCGACTCTTCATTTGGTATGGAAGGCTGAGAGGTGGTCGTGAATGACCCGGGGGACCCTAATCGGGCCACTTCTTTCTCCCTCGTCTATCCCTCGGCTATCCAAATAACTGACTAACCTATCCACGACTCAAATTGCTTTCATATTTCCCTATACTAATTCAACACTAATCCTTTATGGGTTCCGGAGTAGCATGCTACTCGCCGAAAAAGCATTTAGACGCCTCATCAAGGGTAGTAAGCGCTATATAAATGCAATTACAATACAATACAATACCACTCTGCTCTATCCTGCACTACTCCAGTCTACCCTGCACCACTCCTCTCTACACCACTTCACTTTACTCTGAAACAATCTACTCTATGCTACTGCACTCTATGTCACTCTACTCCACTCTGCGTCACTCCACTCTACGCCCATGCAATCAATGCTGTGCCACTCTACTCTATGCCACTGCACCCTACCATGCACCACTATACTCTACCCTGCAGCACTCCACCCTACTCTGAAAAAATCTACTTTACACCACTGCTCTCTATGCCACTGCACTCTACGCGACACTACACTCTATGCCACTGCAGTCTACGCTATACCACTGTACTCTAAACCACTGCTCTCTACGCAAATACACTTTACACCACTTTACTCAAAACCAACACACCCTACGCCATTGTACCTATGCCAACTACTTTTGACCACTGCACTTTATGCCACTATACTCAACAATACTCTACTCTATGCCACTGCACTTTACACCACTGCACACTACATGACTCTTCACCACTGCACTCTATGTCCCTGCACTATTCGCCACTCTGTTCTATCCTGCATCACTGTACTCCATGTCACTGCTCTCTGCACCACTGTACTCTGCACAACTCTACGATCCTGCACTCTATGAACCTGCACTCTGACACTCTACTCTGCATGACTGCACACTATGCAACTGCACTCTGTGCCACTGCACTCTACTCAGTGCCACTTCAATCTACTTTGCACCGCTCTACTCTATGCCACTGATCGCTACGCTACTCTACATCACTGCACTCTATGCAAAGCCCTCTACACCACTTTACTCAAAACTAATTCACTCTACGTCACTGCACTCTAGGCCAATCTATTCTGCACCACTGCACGTTACACGACTTCCCTTTAGGCCACGCCAATCTACCACACTCCACTCCACAATACTCCACTCTATGATGCTCTACTCCATTAAACTCTGCTCCACTGACACTTTACTCCACTCTATGCCACTCCACTTTACAGCACTCTGCTCCACTCTATGCAATTCTACGAAACTCCTCTACTCTAAACCGCGCTACACAACTCCCTCTATGCTACTTTATTCCACTCTATTCTATGACACACTGTTCTGCTCCACTGACACTATACTCCATTCTATACCACTATGCCAATCTTCTCCGATGTATAGCACTCTACTCTACAACACTCTACTCCACTCTACGCAGCACCCTCGACGCCACTCCACTGTGCTTTATATCACTCCGCAACACTCTATGCCACTCCACTCTATGACACTCTACTCAACTCTAACACTGTGCTCCACTCTACACCACTCAATTCTATGCCCTTCCAATTTACTCCACTCTATTCTATGAAGCACTGCTCCATTCGACTCTATTCTATGCCACTCCACTCTATGCCACTGCACTTTACACCACTGCACACTACATGACTCTTCACCACTGCACTCTATGTCCCTGCACTATACGCCACTCTGTTCTATCCTGCATCACTGTACTCCATGTCACTGCTCTCTGCACCACTGTACTCTGCACAACTCTACGATCCTGCACTCTATGAACCTGCACTCTGACACTCTACTCTGCATGACTGCACACTATGCCACTGCACTCTGTGCCACTGCACTCTACTCAGTACCACTCAGCTCTATCACACTCTACAATACTGCATTCTACACCACTGCAATCTACGCTACTGCACTCTACACTACTCTACTCTACACCTCTGAACTCTACCCTGCACCACTCCACTCTATGCCACTTTACTCTACGCCACTCAGTGCCACTCTAATTCACTCTATGCCACTGCACTCTATGCCACTGCACTCTACTCTGCACCACTCAGATCTATGTCACTCTATTGCACTCTATCCCACTGCACTCTACACCACTGCACTCTATGCCTCTGCACTTTGCCATTCTATGCCACTTCACTCTACTCCACTCTGTGCCACTCCAATCTACACCATTGCACTCTACGCCACTTCAATCTACTTTGCACCGCTCTACTCTATGCCACTGATCGCTACGCTACTCTACATCACTGCACTCTATGCAAAGCCCTCTACACCACTTTACTCAAAACTAATTCACTCTACGTCACTGCACTCTAGGCCAATCTATTCTGCACCACTGCACGTTACACGACTTCCCTTTAGGCCACGCCAATCTACCACACTCCACTCCACAATACTCCACTCTATGATGCTCTACTACATTAAACTCTGCTCCACTGACACTTTACTCCACTCTATGCCACTCCACTTTACAGCACTCTGCTCCACTCTACGCAATTCTACGAAACTCCTCTACTCTATAACGCGCTACACAACTCCCTCTATGCTACTTTATTCCACTCTATTCTATGACACACTATTCTGCTCCACTGACACTATACTCCATTCTATACCACTATGCCAATCTTCTCCGATGTATAGCACTCTACAACACTCTACTCCACTCTACGCAGCACCCTCAATGCCACTCCACTGTGCTTTATATCACTCCGCAACACTCTATGCCACTCCACTCTATGACACTCTACTCAACTCTAACACTGTGCTCCACTCTACACCACTCAATTCTATGCCCTTCCAATTTACTCCACTCTATTCTGTGACCCACTGCTCCATTCGGCCCCATTGTATGCTACTCTACTCCATGGTAATCTACTCCGCTATATAGCAGTCTACTCTACAACATTCTACACAGCACCCTCGATGCCACTCCACTGTGCTTTATATCGCTCCACAACACTCTATGCCGCTCCACTCTATGACACTCCACTCTACTCAACTCTAACACTGTGCTCCACTCTACACCACTCAATTCTATGCCCTTCCAATTTACCCCATTCTATTCTATGACGCACTGTTCCATTCAACTCCATTCTATGCCACTCCACTCTATGCCAATCTACTCCGATATATAGCACTCTACTCTACAACAATCTACTCCACTCTACGCAGCACCCTCGATGCCACTCCACTGTGCTTTATATCACTCCACAACACTCTATGCCACTCCACTCTATGACACTCTACTCAACTCTAACACTGTGCTCCACTCTACACCACTCAATTCTATGCCCTTCCAATTTACTCCACTCTATTCTGTGACCCACTGCTCCATTCGACTCCATTCTATGCCACTCCACTCTATGACACTCTACTCAACTTTAACACTGTGCTCCACTCTACATCACTCGATTCTATGCCCTTCCAATTTACTCCACTCTATTCTGTGACCCACTGCTCCATTCGACTCCATTCTATGCCACTCTACTCCATGGTAATCTACTCCGCTATATAGCACTCTACTCTACAACATTCTACGCAGCACCCTCGACGCCACTCCAATGTGCTTTATATCACTCCACAACACTCTATGCCACTCCACTCTATGACACTCTACTCAACTCTAACAATGTGCTCCACTCTACCCCACTCAATACTATGCCCTTCCAATTTATTCCACTCTATTCTATGAAGCACTGCTCCATTCAACTCCATTCTATGCCACCTCACTCTATTACAATCTACTCCGATATATAGCACTCTACTCTGCAACACTCTACTCCACTCTACGCAGCACCATCAACGCCACTCCACTGTGCTTTATATCACTCCACAACACTCTATGCCACTCCACTCTATGACACTCTACTCAACTCTAACACTGTGCTCCACTCTACACCACTCAATTCTATGCCCTTCCAATTTACTCCACTCTATTCTGTGACCCACTGCTCCATTCGACTCCATTCTATGCCACTCCACTCTATGACACTCTATTCAACTTTAACACTGTGCTCCACTCTACATCACTCGATTCTATGCCCTTCCAATTTACTCCACTCTATTCTGTGACCCACTGCTCCATTCGACTCCATTCTATGCCACTCTACTCCATGGTAATCTACTCCGCTATATAGCACTCTACTCTACAACATTCTACGCAGCACCCTCGACGCCACTCCAATGTGCTTTATATCACTCCACAACACTCTATGCCACTCCACTCTATGACACTCTACTCAACTCTAACAATGTGCTCCACTCTACCCCACTCAATACTATGCCCTTCCAATTAATTCCACTCTATTCTATGAAGCACTGCTCCATTCAACTCCATTCTATGCCACCTCACTCTGTTACAATCTACTCCGATATATAGCACTCTACTCTGCAACACTCTACTCCACTCTACGCAGCACCCTCGACGCCACTCCACTGTGCTTTATATCACTCCACAACACTCTATGCCACTCCACTCAACTCAACTCCAACACTGTGCTCCACTCTAGACCACTCAATTCTATGCTCTTCCAATTTACTCCACGCTATTCTATGAAGCACTGCTCCATTCGACTCCATTCTATGCCACTCCACCCTATGCCAATCTACTCTGATATATAGCACTCTACAACACTCTACTCCACTCTATGCAGCACCCTCGACGCCACTCCACTTTATTCATTTATTATTTTATAACCTTGTATAGCACTGAATCACCCCGAGAGGTATCTCTGCGCTTGTAATGACCCTACTGCACCGATGAGCTAGTTAAAAAAGGTGAGTTTTGAGGTGTGTTCTGAAATGAAAGATGGTTGTACAGTCCCGGAGATGTTGCGGTAATTCATTCCAGACAGTCGGAGCCAGATAAGAAAAGGCTTTGTCGCCGCACCGCGATTTTTTAATTCTGGGAATAGAAAGTAACCGTTTAGAACCTCACCTAAGAGAGCGTAAGGGCGTATAGTTATTGATTTTACTAGAAAGATAGGACGGAGCGAGGCCGTTTAGGGCCTTGAAAACGATACAGCCTATCTTAAAATTCACTCTTTTCCTTACAAGAAGCCAGTGAAGCTTAGTCAGTAGGGGCACGGAGGAAGTCCTGAGCGTGGCTCCCGTAACTAGGCGAGCCGCAGTATTCTGCACAACCTGCAGTTTATTTAAGGAAGCTTCATTGGTTGAGAGAAGCAGAGCATTACAATAATCAATTCTACTCAAGATCAACGCCTGTATCAATGTTTTCCTGGACTTGAGAGGAAGTAGAGGAAAGATTCTCCTGAGTAAACCCAAAACGTAATAACAGGTGCCAATCGTGGAGTTGACGTGGGCGTCTAAATTGAGCCTTTGATCAATTTTAACACCAAGATTTTTGATCAGTTCTTTGGGGGTCGGGCTGTACCCAACTCTTCAGGCCACCATTTAGGGGACCAACAGATGGCGGCGCAACCAAACAGCATAATTTCCGATTTTTCAGAATTTAGTTGAAGGAAATTACGTTGCATCCATGATGCAATAGCCATCATACCACTGGAAAAAAATTATTGAATGTCAGGTCTATTTTTATCGAAGGTGAGGAGGAGTTGGGTATCATCTGCATAGGAGATAGGATTCTAACCTAAACTTCTCATAAGTTTCACCAGGGGAGTCACATTGCTTTATATCACTCCGCAACACTCTATGCCACTCCACTCTATGACACTCTACTCAACTCTAACAATGTGCTCCACTCTACACCACTCAGTTCTATGCCCTTCCAATTTATTCCGCTCTATTCTATGAAGCACTGCTCCATTCAACTCCATTCTATGCCACTCCACTCTATGCCAATTGTGAGAAGTTGGCCTGGTATATGCTGTTCACTAGTTAAAGTGGACACCTTGCACCAGTACAATTCGACTCTTATGGTAGATAGGTTTAAGACAACCTTTAAAGAAAGCTATCCTAGTGGTAGCTGTGGAGAGCAGCCTTCAGGCTAAGTCTTTAGAGGAATGTAAAGCAGCTTGTTTTACCTTATAATCTCTTGAATTACTAAATGAAAGGACACCACACAGGTATATATATCAAATATATATGTATTTATTACTAAACAACTCTCTACTAATCTCTTTATGAGATTAGAAGTCAGGAACATATGCACAATCAACGTTTCACAATAAGTTAAGCACAAATATGGCTGGGGCCCTAGTGGCGTACCAGACCATATACTAAAAAAGAGACTTACGAACAACAACTTGCAAAGGGACAAGGTCTAGGGCCTTCAGAAGCGCTGGGGCCTCACAAACCCATCCATGGCAGGTAAGTAAAGGACCCACGGGAGACGCATGCAGTGTGAGAACACAGCCGCGAATCCCTATTGACTTCAATGGAGCAATTGGCGATTGGAAATGAAGAGTTTTAGGATACTTCGGGAGAGTCTACAAGCAAGTCACTTACAGGGTAAGTAGTTCTAGAGCCAACACCCACAGGAGCACCGTAGTGCTGGAGTTACCTCACCCAGGGAAGCCGGGTGCATAGGTGTCTTTTGGTGTCGGGTCGCGGCGTCGTTTGCAATGGGGAACAACCTTTACAACACAACTTTTACAACGCACTACACTTACAACGCATTTTTTACAACGCAAAATCCATTACAACGCATTCCATTACATAGCATGACACTACAACGCATTTTTAAAAACTACCTTTACAACGCATTCCATTACAACGCATACTACCTTTACAACGCATACCATTACAACGCATAATATTACACTACACTATCCAACACTTACCCTACTGTTGCACCCCCTGGAGTTAGAATAGTAATTTTTACCCCTATACTATCCAACACTTACCCTACTGTTGCACCCCCTGGAGTTAGAATAGTAATTTTTACCCCTATACTATCCAACACTTACCCTACTGTTGCACCCCCTGGAGTTAGAATAGTAATTTTTACCCCTATACTATCCAACACTTACCCTACTGTTGCACCCCCTGGAGTTAGAATAGTAATTTTTACCCCTATACTATCCAACACTTTCCCTACTGGTGCACCCCCTGGAGTTAGAATAGTAATTTTTACCCCTATACTATCCAACACTTACCCTACTGTTGCACCCCCTGGAGTTAGAATAGCAATTTTTACCCCTATACTATCCAACACTTACCCTACTGTTGCACCCCCTGGAGTTAGAATAGTAATTTTTACCCCTATACTATCCAACACTTACCCTACTGTTGCACCCCCTGGAGTTAGAATAGTAATTTTTACCCCTATACTATCCAACACTTACCCTACTGTTGCACCCCCTGGAGTTAGAAAAGTAATTTTTACCCCTATACTATCTAATACTTACCTTAAACGCAATTTAATATTATGCGTTGTAATGGTATGCGTTGTAAAGGTAGTATGCGTTGTAATGGAATGCGTTGTAAAGGTAGCTTTTAAAAATGCGTTGTAGTGTCATGCTATGTAATGGAATGCGTTGTAATGGATTTTGCGTTGTAAAAAATGCGTTGTAAGTGCATGCGTTGTAAAAGTGTGCGTTGTAACGACATACATCCGTTTTCAATGGGAGCAATGAAGACTTGCTGCTTGTGAAGACAGGAGAAGTGTCCGGTGGAATCCAAGGCTGGATTCAGAAGAAGGAAGACCTGAAAGCAGAGGGGACAGTGTTCAAAGTCACTTGGCAGTGACCCGGGGCAAGGAAGATGGATGCCCACAGTCATCGGGTGATTTCAGGTGATCCACGGGTGTCTTGACTCTTCAGCCACGAGGTCCAGGAGGTGTCGACGATGACCAGGAGCTGGATTCGGCGTGTCCCTCTAAGTCTGCAGCTTACTGCGGTGTCAGCAACCAGATTTGACCCAACAAGCCTTGGTAAACAGCAAGTCTCATGGAAAGGACTAAAAGTCAGCGGTGCAGACCAGCAAGGTCTGAGGGACTCACCCAGTGAAGGTAAGTCAGGGCAGGTCTGGAGCAATCAGAGGAGCCCTTTGGAACTGTAGAAAAGTCTTCAGGGGACCCACAAGCCAACCGGCAAAGGATCGCGAAGACCCCTCACGAGGATCCACTCAACAGGGGCCCACGGTCACTCAGGACGGGGTAGGCCTCTGATCTTCAGAGGGATTCCTACTAGAGCCTTGGACCACACGTGGTCCAATGCACAGGTTTGTAGACCATTGTGAAGGGGTTGCACTTGAAAATAGTGCACGGTACCCAGGGTTTGTGGTTCCTCATCACTCGTGGGGTCCACTTGCTTCAGCGTCGCTGGGGACTCACGATGGCCTTGGAGAAGTCAGGAAATCCTCTTCCTGGGCTGCAGGGACTTCGGGCTCCGGCGGGAGTAATGGAGTTTGCGACCGTTGTTTGTAGTTTTTGGTGCCTGCCAAGCAGGGGAGTCACTCCTTGACTCCAAGGGAGATTCTTCAGTCTTCCAGAGGCAGTGGAATGTCGACAGTCCGGGATTCATCTTCAGAGCGTCATCCAGGGGTATCTAGTTTGCAACGGCAAGGGTTCCCTAACTTATACTGAAAGGAAGGGAGGAACTAGCTCTATGACCCCACCTATGGGAGGGTGAGGGGAGTGGGTGGCTACACCCACTTCCCTTTGTCCAGTTTCACTCCAGAGCAGGGGCAGGTATCCCCTGAGCCGGTTTGAACTGGTGTATACACAGAGGAGCCTACTGCTCTCCCAGTGCAGGACTTCAAAGCACTCTAGGAGTGCACCCACCCAGCCCCATTACACTAAACTCTGTCTGGGAGGTGGTCACACCTCCCTGTGACAGGACACCTATTGTTGGGCATCCTCCACTCTGAGTTTCGGTCACAAGCAGGAGGGCAGCCCAGTGTCTGTGACTGGTGGCATCCACTTTGTGATGCCAGGGCTCTTTCAGGATTCTACCGCGTTTCCACAGTAGGTACATGTCTATCCCTCTAGAAGGGTGGGATCATACTCCCACACCAGTTACTGGTGTGGGGGTATGATTCCAAAGCGTTTGACACCAAACACGACATGTTTTGATGCAGCCATTCCAAAGTTAGCATTAACCGCGAGGTTATAATGCACTTAAGAGAATATGGTTTGACCGCATTCACAAACAGCCCCAGAGAATGGACTATAAGAGCTGCAGAGGGGCCCTGCTCAGGCAGAGACACCCCCTCACATGGAAACCAAGCACCCTGCCCTCAGGATTAATAGGGCCTGTCTTAGGGGTGACTGATAGGTTTAAATGTGTGTGTAGAGAGAGATATAGTGAACCTATATCTCAGTGAGGAGTGCTAGCACCACCTCACCCAGGCTGCAGTAGCAGGCCTGTGGTGTCAGATTTAGTCTGCTTCCCAGGGGTGGCATAATACATGCTTCAGCCCTTGGTAGGCCTGTGGAGTACCTATGCCCTTGGTACCTAAGGTACCATATACTAGGGACTCATAAGGCACCACAGTATCCAATCACTAGTGCACCTAATATGCACTCCATGTTATTTAGAGAGGACAGAGAGGCAGATCCTACTCTCCTACAGAGGTGTTCTTGGCACAGTGTACCTTCAGGAGACAGATGTGCTGTTGGTACAGTGTACCTTCAGGGGACAGAGGTTTTGTCGGCACAGTGTACCTTCAGGAGACAGAGGTGTTCTAGGCACACTGTACCTTCAGGAGTCAGAGGGGTTGTAGGCACATTGTACCTTCTGGAGACAGAGGTGATGTTGGCACAGTGTATCTTTAGGCGACAGGTGTTTTTGTGGCACAGTGTACCGTCAGGAGACAGAGGTGTTATCAGTGTACCTTCAGGAAGCAGAGATGTTGTTGGCACAGTGTACCTTCAGGCGGCAGGTGTTGTTGTGGCACAGTGTACCTTCAGGAGACAGAGGTGTTGTCAGTGTACCTTCAGGATGCAGAGATGTTGTTGGCACAGTGTACCTTCAGACAACAGGTGTTGTTTTGGCACAGTGTTCCTTCAGGAGACAGAGGTGTTACTGGCACAGTGTACCTTCAGGAGACAGAGGTGTTGTTGGCACAGTGTACCTTCAGGAGACAGATGTGTTGTTGGTACAGTGTACCTTCAGGGGACAGAGGTGTTTTCGGCACAGTGTACCTTCAGGAGACAGAGGGGTGTTGGCACAGTGTACCTTCAGGGGGCAGAGGTGTTGTCGGCACAGTGTACCTTCAGGAGACAGAGGTGTTTTTGGCATAGTGCACCTTCAGGATACAGGTGTTGTTGTAGCACCGTGCACCTTCTGGAGACAGAGGTGTTGTTGGCACCGTGTACCTTCAAGCACAGATGTTGTTGTGGCACAGTGTACCTTCAGGAGACAGAGGTGTTGTTGTCACAGTGTTCCTTCTGGAGGCAGTGGTGTTTTTGGCACATTGTACCTTCAGGTGACAGGTGTTGTGGCACAGTGTACCTTCAGGAGACAGGGGTGTTGTTGGCACAGAGTACCTTCCGGCGACAGGCGTTGTTGTGGCACAGTGTACCTTCAGGAGACAGGGGTGTTGTTTGCACAGTGTACCTTCAGGCGACAGGCGTTGCTGTGGCACAGTGTACCTTCAGGAGACAAAGGTGTTTATGGCACAGTATACCTTCAGGAGACAGAGGTGTTGTCAGTGTACCTTCAGGAGGCAGAGATGTTGTTGGCACAGTGTACCTTCAGGCGACAGGTGTTGTTGTGGCACAGTGTACCTTCAGGAGACTGAGGTGTTGTCAGTGTACCTTCTGGAGACAGAGGTGTTGTTGGCACAGTGTACCTTCAGGCAACAGGTGTTGTTGTGGCACAGTGTACCTTCAGGAGACAGAGGTGTTGTAGGCACAGTGTACCTTCAGGAGTCAGAGGGGTTGTAGGCACAGTGTACTGTTACAATTAAAAGAAAGATACATAGTCCAGGTGATGTAGTTCAGGATCGTTGTTTTATTCCTTAGATAGGATCCACAACAAGTTCAGATTAAGCTTAGATTAATATCCATAAATGCCCCACCAGGAGCAGCCTCCCTGCTGCTCAGCCCATCTCCAACTGATCTTTCCTTCCACTCAAACACACTCAACATTCCGATGACATCACACAGACTGAGCAGCAAGGCAAGGACAGAAACAGAGAGTAGATGCATTATAAACTTCCTAGATTACAACACATCCCCCCCTCATCAAATTAATGAAAATATGAACATGCAAAAACAATGTACTTTTGTGCAAATCGTGAAGATAGTTAAATGCATTAACAACGAACTTTCATGCAATATATGCAGATAGTAAAATGCAAGAACATTGTACATTTATGCAACAAGACTAAATAAATAAATTGTGCGATAATAGAAAGACACACATTGATGATACAAATACTCTTGTGCGCACCCGTAACGCACAGTCCTACACCTCACACGAGGTAACAAACAATCCAGAGGGTAAAACCAAACAAGCAAATCAGAGAAACTACTCAAAAGGTAGACCTCTCATGTGCGCACCTGTAACGCACAATCCAACACCTCACACGAGGTAAGAACCAATTCAAAGAGTAAAACCAACAGGCAAGTCAGAGAAGCTTCAAAAGAAGGAGTCTTCTCATGTGCGCACCCGTAACGCACAGTCCAACACCTCACACGAGGTAACAAGCAATTCAAAGGGTAAAACCAAACTAGCAAATCAGAGAAGCTTCAAAAGAAGGGGTCTTCTCATGTGCGCACCCGTAACGCACAGACCAACACCTCACACGAGGTAACCACAAACTAAATGGTAAAAACCAGACAGGTAAGTCTGAGAAGTCCCAAGATCAAGAGTCTTCTAACGTGCGTACTCGTGACACACAGACCAACACCTTGCACAAGGCAAAATTTATATAAAAACATACACTAACAAAACCAGAGACACAAAACCAGAGACACAATACTCTCTTTCTCCCTCTTTTCATACAAACACACACAAGAACAACACTCATGAACACCAGCTCCTAGGACTGGAAACACGAAACACTACCCCTACAACACCCCTTTACGCATTACAGTGCAACTACACCCGCAGGACTTAGAAGGTGACACAAAGAGAAAGTGACACAAACACCCTCCTCTTCTGCAAAAACCCAGGACTTAGGACATACGTAATCTCTCACCTCACACCTAACACCATATACTGGTGAACATATATCAGATAACGTTCACTCATCACCTCATATATTCTAGAAAGAGCATGGAAATCAAAACAAAATACAAGGATGGCCTTAAACATTACAACACAAACTCAGACATCACAATGAAGAAATAACCAAACAGTCACGTGACCGGTGAGCGACTTCTCACCCGAGGCTCACAGGTGCCTTTAGACAGCAATACCCAAAAGAAAATTCCTCCTAGTGACTTTTGCGTTCTCGCAAAAATAAAAACTTTCCAGTTGGCTGCCTTCTTAGCTCTGGACTTGTAACATTCCTTCTTTAAGTCTAAGTCAAAAAAAACGGCGATCAGAGTTTTACAACAAGAGTTAATAAAGAAATCTTCCCTGCTACTCCGTGTCTCGCCGCTCCATTTCTTGCGATACTGCGTAACCCCGCTCCACTGAATGCGCTTCTTCCTTGCCCCTAGTAACCACGGGAACGTCTCCTCTCCTTCAATTGAATCCAAAATGGTGGCACGTAGGCGACGACGCGTCGGGTGGCTCACGGTACGTTGTTGCTTTCAGGCTACGCACAGTGACCCTCAATGCGTCGCAAAGGAACCATGGCAACCTCACTGTGAAACAGGTACTGCTGCGCGCACTAATAAGGGCACGAGCGTCGTTTTCAAACTTCAACGCCACAGCCAACCGATGTTAAAGTGACGCTTGAAAGTGTTTAAAAATAGTATAGTAAAAGTACCTCTAATGTTCAATAAATCCAGCACAACTCCTTTCAGACACCCGCCGGTTCCTCCGTTGACATGCATCCAATACATCCAATGCACTACGGGGAAGGCTCTCTCCTCCAAGTCCCACTCGTGACACAAGGAAGGTGCGGGGAAACGATCATGCGCCAGACCGCCCAGACCACAAATAAGCTCAAGCAGGCTCCAAAGCTTTAAAGTCAAAACTTGGCGCTTAGTTCCACACGCAGGCAATTTACAGCCAAACGCCCACAGCGCCTCTCTTGGTGTTTAATCCAAATTAAGCTTGAGTCTCAGGCCAAAGGTATCCTCAGATGTCAGGATGTCCAGTGTCCTGCTCTTCCACAGCAGGTTACAGCAGGCCAATACAGAAACAATGTAGCAGGAACTGGCACCTTGAGTTGTGGGCGACCGTTGACAGGGTCACTGGTGGGGCATTAGAGGCGCCAAGTTCCTTCAAATCCAGAAGATTAATTTACTGAAAATTGATTTCTTCAGATTTAATAGTCCAAATAGCACACAGGTTCATGAGAAATGATTCCTTCACTAATAAAAATCCAATCAGCACGCAGGTTCTTCTAACTCGTCGCCAGTGTTACAATTAAAAGAAAGATACATAGTCCAGGTGATGTAGTTCAGGATCGTTGTTTTATTCCTTAGATAGGATCCACAACAAGTTCAGATTAAGTTTAGATTAATATCCATAAATGCCCCACCAGGAGCAGCCTCCCTGCTGCTCAGCCCATCTCCAACTGATCTTTCCTTCCACTCAAACACACTCAACATTCCGATGACATCACACAGACTGAGCAGCAAGGCAAGGACAGAAACAGAGAGTAGATGCATTATAAACTTCCTAGATTACAACATGTACCTTCTGGAGATAGAAGTAATGTTGGCATAGGGTATCTTCAGGCGACAGGTGTTGTTGTGTCACAGTGTACCTTCAGGAGACAGAGTTGTTATCAGTCTACCTTCAGGAGGCAGAGATGTTGTTGGCACAGTGTACCTTCAGGGGACAGAGGTGTTGTCGGCACAGTGTACCTTCTAGAGCCAGAGGTGTTGTTGGCACAGTGTACCTTCAGGGGACAGAGGTGTTTTCGGCACAGTGTACCTTCAGGAGACAGAGGGGTGTTGGCACAGTGTACCTTCAGGGGGCAGAGGTGTTGTCGGCACAGTGTACCTTCAGGAGACAGAGGTGTTTTTGGCATAGTGCACCTTCAGGATACAGGTGTTGTTGTAGCACCGTGCACCTTCTGGAGACAGAGGTGTTGTTGGCACCGTGTACCTTCAAGCACAGATGTTGTTGTGGCACAGTGTACCTTCAGGAGACAGAGGTGTTGTTGTCACAGTGTTCCTTCTGGAGGCAGTGGTGTTTTTGGCACATTGTACCTTCAGGTGACAGGTGTTGTGGCACAGTGTACCTTCAGGAGACAGGGGTGTTGTTGGCACAGAGTACCTTCCGGCGACAGGCGTTGTTGTGGCACAGTGTACCTTCAGGAGACAGGGGTGTTGTTTGCACAGTGTACCTTCAGGCGACAGGCGTTGCTGTGGCACAGTGTACCTTCAGGAGACAAAGGTGTTTATGGCACAGTATACCTTCAGGAGACAGAGGTGTTGTCAGTGTACCTTCAGGAGGCAGAGATGTTGTTGGCACAGTGTACCTTCAGGCGACAGGTGTTGTTGTGGCACAGTGTACCTTCAGGAGACTGAGGTGTTGTCAGTGTACCTTCTGGAGACAGAGGTGTTGTTGGCACAGTGTACCTTCAGGCAACAGGTGTTGTTGTGGCACAGTGTACCTTCAGGAGACAGAGGTGTTGTAGGCACAGTGTACCTTCAGGAGTCAGAGGGGTTGTAGGCACAGTGTACTGTTACAATTAAAAGAAAGATACATAGTCCAGGTGATGTAGTTCAGGATCGTTGTTTTATTCCTTAGATAGGATCCACAACAAGTTCAGATTAAGCTTAGATTAATATCCATAAATGCCCCACCAGGAGCAGCCTCCCTGCTGCTCAGCCCATCTCCAACTGATCTTTCCTTCCACTCAAACACACTCAACATTCCGATGACATCACACAGACTGAGCAGCAAGGCAAGGACAGAAACAGAGAGTAGATGCATTATAAACTTCCTAGATTACAACATGTACCTTCTGGAGATAGAAGTAATGTTGGCATAGGGTATCTTCAGGCGACAGGTGTTGTTGTGTCACAGTGTACCTTCAGGAGACAGAGTTGTTATCAGTCTACCTTCAGGAGGCAGAGATGTTGTTGGCACAGTGTACCTTCAGGGGACAGAGGTGTTGTCGGCACAGTGTACCTTCTAGAGCCAGAGGTGTTGTTGGCACAGTGTACCTTCAGGAGACAGAGGGGGTGTTGACACAGTGCACCTTCAGGAGACAGATGTGTTGTTGGTACAGTGTACCTTCAGGCGACAGGTGTTGTTTCCGGAGACAGAGGTGTTGTCAGTGTACTTTCAGGATGCAGAGAATGTTGTTGGCACAGTGTACCTTAAGGCAACAGGGGTTTTTGTGGTACAGTGTAGCTTCAAGAGACAGAGGTGTTATTGGCACAGTGTACCTTCAATAGGTAGAGATGTTGTTGGCACAGTGTACCTTCAGGCGACAGGTGTTGTTGTGGCACAGTGTACCTTCTGGAGACAGAGGTGTTGTTGGCACAGTGTACCTTCAGAAGACAGATGTGTTGTTGGTACAGTGTACCTTCAGGGGACAGAGGTGTTTTTGGCACAGTGTACCTTCAGGAGACAGAGGGGTGTTGGCACAATGTACTTTCAGAGGGCAGAGGTGTTGTCGGCACAGTGTACCTTCAGGAGACAGAGGTGTTTTTGGCACAGTGCACCTTCAGGATACAGGTGTTGTAGCACCTTGCACCTTCTGGAGACAGAGGTGTTGTTGGCACAGTGTACCTTCAGGCGACAGGTGTTGTTGTGGCACAGTATACCTTCAGGGGACAGAGGTGTTGTTGGCACAGTGTACCTTCTGGAGACAGAGGTGTTGTTGGCACATTGTTCCTTCAGGTGACAGGTGTTGTGGGACAGTGTATCTTCAGGAGACAGGGGGACAGGGGTGTTGTTGGCACAGAGTACCTTCCGGCGAGAGGCGTTGATGTGGCACAGTGTACCTTCAGGAGACAGGGGTGTTGTTGGCACAGTGTACCTACAGGCGACAGGCGTTGATGTGGCACAGTGTACCTTCAGGAGACAGGGGTGTTGCTGGCACAGAGTACCTTCCGGCGACAGGCTTTGTTGTGGCACAGTGAACCTTCAGGAGACAGGGGTGTTGCTGGCACAGAGTACCTTCCGGCGACAGGCTTTGTTGTGGCACAGTGTACCTTCAGGAGACAGAGGTGTTGTCAGCGTACGTTCAGGAGGCAGAGATGTTGTTGGCATAGTTTACCTTCAGGCGACAGGTGTTGTTGTGGCACAGTGTACCTTCAGGAGACTCAGTGTAGGAGAGTAGGATCTGCCTCTTATGTTTCCCCCACTTTTTTTCTTATGTTTACACTGGTTCCTGGCTATAGTCTGGCTGGGACCCTGCTAATCAGGGCCCCAGCCTCTCTGTTCTCTCTAAACGACACGGAGTGCATATTAGATGCACTAGTGATTGGATACTGTGGTACCTTATGAGTCCCTAGTATATGGTACCTTAGGTACTTCACAGGCCTACCAGGGGCTGAAGCATGTATTATGCCACCCCTGAGAAGCAGACTAAATCTGACACCGCAGGCCTGCTACTCCAGCCTGGGTGAGGTGGTGCTAGCACTTCTCACTGAGATATAGGTTCCCTATACCTCTCCAGCACACACATTTAAACCTATCAGGCACCCCTAAGGCAGGCCCTATAAATCCTGAGGGCAGGGTGCTTGGTTTCTATGTGAGAGGGTGCCTCTGCCTGAGCAGGGCCCCTCTGCAGCTCTAAGAGTCCATTCTCTGGGGCTGTTTGTTAATGCGGTCAAACCATATACTCTTAAGTGCATTATAACCTTGCGGTAAATGCTAACTTTGGAATGGCTGCATCGAAACATGTCGTGTTTGGTGTGAAACGCTTTGGAATCATACCCCCACACCAGTAACTGGTGTGGGAGTATGATCCCACCCTTCTAGAGGGATAGACATGTACCTACTGTGGAAACGCGGTAGAATCCTGAAGAGCCCTGGCATCACAAAATGGATGCCACCAGTCACAGACACTGGGCAGCCCTCCGGCTGCTGACCGAAACTCGCAGTGGAGGAGGCTCAACAATAGGAACCTTGTCACAGGGAGGCGTGACCACCTCCCAGACAGGGTTTAGTATATTGGGGCTGGGTGGGTGCACTCTTAGAGTGCTTTGAAGTCCTGCACTGGGGGAGCAGTAGGCTCCTCTGTGCATACACCAGTTCAAACCAGCTCAGGGGCTACCTGCCCCTGCTCTGGCGTGAAACTGGACAAAGGTAAGTGGGTGTAGCCACCCACTCCCCTGACCCTCCAATAGGTGGGGTCATAGAGCTAGTCCCTCCCTTTCTTTTAGTATAAGTTAGGGAACCCTTGCCATTGCAAACTAGATATCCCTGGATGACGCTCTGAAGAAGAATCCTGGCCCTTCGACGTTCCACTACCTCTGGAAAACTGAAGAATCTCCCTTGGAGTCAAGGAGTAACTCGCCTGCTTGGCAGGCACCAAAAACTGCAACAACGGTCGCAAACTCCACCGCTCCCGCAGGAGCCCGAACTCCCTGCAGCCCAGGAAGGGGATTTCCTGACTTTTCTAAGGCAATTGTGAGTCCCCGGCGATGCTGAGGCAAGTGGACCCCACGAGTGACGAGGAACTGCAATCCCTGGGTACCGTGCACTATTGTCGAGTGCAACCCCTTCACGACGTTCTATGAAACTGTGCTTTGGGCCACGTGTGGTCCAAGCCTCTAGCAGAGATCCCTCTAAAGATCAGAGGCCTACCCCGTCCCGAGTGACCGTGGGCCCCTGTTGAGTGGATCCTTCCGAGGCGTCTTCGCGATCCCTTGCCGGCTGGCTTGTGGGTCCCTGAAAACTTTCCTACAAGTCCAAAGGGCTCCCCTGGTTGCTCCAGGCCTGCCCTGACTTACCCTCACTGAGTGAGTCCCCCAGACCTTGCTGGTCTGCACCGCTGACTTTTTATCCTTTCCACGAGACTTGCTGTTGCCAAGGCTTGTTGGCTCCAATCTGGTCGCCACCACCACAGTAAGCTGCAGACTTTGTGGGACACACCGAATCCAGCTCCTGGTCATCGTCGATGCCTCCTGGACCTCGTGGCTGAAGAGTCAAGACACCCATGGACTACCTGACAACACCCGACGACTGTGGGCATTCATCTTCCTTGCCCCGGGTCACTACCAAGTGACTTTGAACATTGTCCCCTCTGCTTTCAGGTCTTCCTTCTTCTGAATCCAGGCTTGGATTCCACCGGATACTTCTTCTTTCTTCACAAGCAGCAAGTCTTCATTGGCTCCCATTGAAAACGACGCCGCGACCCGACACCAAAAGTTACCTATGCACCCAGCTTTCCTGGGTGAGGTAACTCCAGCCCTACGGTGCTCCTGTGGGTGTTGGCTCTAGAACTACTTACCCTGCAAGTGACTTGCTTGTAGTCTCCTTCGAAGTATCCTTAAACTCCTAATTTCCAATCGCGACTTGCACCATTGAAGTCAACGGAGATTCGCGGCTGGGTTAACACACTGCATGCGTCCCCCGTGGGTCCTTTACTTACCTGCCTTGGGTGGTTTCGTGAGGCCCAGAACTTCTAAAGGCCCTAGGCCTTGTCCCTTTGCAAGTTGTTATCTCTAAGTCTCTTTTTTAGTATATGGTCTGGTACGCCCCAAGGGCCCCAGCCATATTTGTGCTTAATTTATTGTGAAACGTTGATTTGTGCATATGTTCCTGACTTCTAATCTCATAAAGAGATTAGTAGAGAGTTGTTTAGTAATAAATACATATATATTTGAAATATATACCTGAGTGGTGTCCTTTCATTTGGTGATTCAGGAGATTATGTGGTAAAACAAGCTGCTTTACATTCCTTCCAATACTTAGCCTGAAGGCTGCTCTCCACAGCTACCACTAGGATAGCTTTCTTTAAAGGTTGTCTTAAACCTACTACCATAAGAGTCGAATTGTACTGGTGCAAGGTGTCCACTTTAACTAGTGAACAGCATATACCAGGCCAACTTCTCACATTGGTGGGCAGCGTGTGGGATTCCAGCTTGCTATTGTTTTACCAGTAAATCTCTATTTGAATTACTAAGTGAAAACCACTATAGGTACTCAAGGTACATATAAAGTCAAGCTTAGTATCAATAAGTTCTACTGAACTTAGAGCTGTGAGTGAAGGGATAGCACACCCTTTCTACAGCTCAAGCTAGGATCAGTAGGAAACAAAGTAGTGTAGGTAGTACCACACTGCACAACACTAGAATGTCCTCAAGGGATGGAGCCAGTGGGTCCACCAAACCCCAGTATAAGGACATGACCTTCTTTGACTTGAATGCCATATGAGTTGCAAGACACCTGGGATTAGGACAGAGTGCCTCCACACAACACCTGATAAATCTACTTGTAGCAGATGATCTTAGACTATAGGAGCTGGTGGATCTGGATCAGGGGGTGGGTCAGCCATAGTCTCTGGGTCTGTTGATGAAAATCAAGATGACCTGGAGTCTGTGATTGAAGGGCCAGGCCCAGAAAGGTCTGAACAGGACAGAGGAATTCTCCCTTGGAGAGTTGACAGAGTGGGAGAGAGGCCTAGGTCCCCTTCAAGGGAATCTAACCACTCATATCACTCTGACAAGGATTCTGTCCATCAGAGGAACTCATACTTACATAGAGAGACCTCCTCTGAAAGAAGGTACAAGATGCTCCAGTATGAGGAAGCTAGGCTTGCCCTCAGAACCAAGCAATTGGCCTTACATAGAGAAGCCTTTGAGCTCCAGAGAGCTTCTAGAAAAGAAGGGTTAGATACCCCTGGTGGCAGCAACAGTGTCCCTAGAGGCAGAGATTACATTCCAGACCATAGGAACCTGTCCAAGGTTGTTCCTCCCTACCAGAGTGGGGATGATATCCACAAATGGATTACTGCTATGGAGAGGGCCTGTAAAGTTCAACAGGTCCCCCAGAAACAGTGGGCAGCAATCTTGTGGCTCTCCTTTTCTGATAAAGGTAGAGACAAGCTCCTCACTGTTAGAGAAGAGGATGCTAATGACTATGAAGCCCTGAAGAGTGCATTAATAGATGGGTTTGGCTTAACCACTGAACAGTACAGGTTGACGTTCAGAGATACCCAGAAAGCACAGACTCAGGATTGGACTGACTTTGTTGATTGTGCAACCAAGGCTCTAGAAGGTTGGCTGGTTGGTAGTAGAGTTACTGATTTTAAGGGATTGTATAATATTATAATGAGAGAACAGATCCTTAATAATTGCCAAAACCAGTTGTTGCATCAGTACCTGGTGGACTCTGATCTGACCTCTCCCCAAGAATTGGGAAAGAAGGCAGACAAATGGGTCAGAACCAGGGTGAGGCAGAAAACCCAGAACCAAGGGGGTGACACCAAGAAGCAAGATCCTGAAGGCTCAGATAAAGGTGGGAATAAGGCAAAAGACCAGAAGTCTTCACAAGGGCCCCAAAAATCTGCATCTGGTGGGCATTCGCAGTCTACAAAGGGAAAAGGCCAAAAGAAGCCCTGGTTCAAATTCTGTAAACAGAAAGGGCGCTGGACTTCTGATTGTACCAAGTCCAAAGACCAAACCACCACCACTCCAGCCCCTAAGGCACCTCTTCCCCCTAGTGCAGTTATTGGTGGAGGTGGTAACCAGAATAAGGGTGTAGTAGGGTTGACCCTGTGTTCTGATGTGGACTCTGGCCTAGTCAGAGTACCAACACAGACATTGCTAGTTTGTGAGGGAGACCTTGATATGTCCTTCCTAGTGAGCCCCAGTAATCTGGGCAAGTACAAACAGAAGCCTATAATAAATGGCAAACAGGCTTTGGCATTCAGGGACACAGGTGCTAGTGTCACCATGGTGGCAGAGGATCTAGTGGACCCTGCACAGATCATCCTGGGTGAAATGTACCAGGTTACCAATGCAAGCAATGTCAGGACCAACCATATTCTGGCAGTTGTGAATTTCTCCTGTGGAGGGGTAACTGGCCTCAAAAAGGTAGTAGTCAGTGCAGACCTCCCTGTCGAATGTTTGTTGGGCAATGATCTGGAGACTTCAGCCTGGTCTGAAGTGGAGTTATGGACTCATGCTGAAATGTTGGGCATACCTGCAGAGGTATTTGCTGTGACCAGGTCACAGGCTAAAATGCATAAAACTGAACCAGCTCTGGATCCTGAAACTATGGACCAGATGCTACCCAAGAGGAGGAGCAGTAGGGTTAAGGCTGTGGCTTCCCCTCTGTCTCAGATCTCAGATTCCCCTCCTGAGGGAGGAGAGGCAGAGCCTGAAGAATGAACTGCCCCAGAGGAACTTGAGCCTGGTCAGGTTGAGTTATTGGGGGCAGGGGGACCTTCCAGGGAAGATCTGAGTAAGGAGCAACAGTGCTGCCCCTCTCTTGAACCCCTCAGACAGTAAGCTGCTGCTGAGGCTGCTGTGAGTGCTAGTGGGTCCCATAAGGTTTATTGGGATGAGGGACTCCTATATTCTGAGGCTAGAGATCCTACCCCTGGATCAACTGAGGAAATATGAATTTTTATGGTTAATTGTGTCCCCTATCTTAGACCCCAACGGCTCCATGTACATGCTACAAGTACATGTATGTTCCCTCCAGTTCCAGCTGTGAAGACGCAAATACATGTGCGTCCAACGTCAACATGTCCTCTTTCAGATCCGCCATGAATGGGTCGAATATTCCATTCCTAAATATGATTGGCCACCGACTTTATATGGTTCACTTTTCACATTTTACAGTTCAGGCGAGTAGGCCCTGAATTCTGCCATCAAGCCTTTTTCTGCTTCTGCCTCTGAAATGCTCCAGTTTGGACCTGCATCTGTATCCATGAACTTTGTCCTACTCCCTGCGCGGCTAACGGTGCCTGACGCGGCCTGTTGCCTGCCAAAAACTGTATTCAGCCTTCAAGTTATCTGCTCCGCTCCTCATCCAATGCATTCCTGTCTAGTAGTTTAGGTAAACATCCTTCCAGCTACCGAGCAAAGAGCTTGGCCTCGCTGTCTTTATGCAAGTAATTCATAGCCCCTGTTACCATGGAAGATTCCTGCCCCTTCGCATCTCATGTAGACACATAGACGCTTGTACATGCACTAACAGTCAGTATAGAATAGATTCTGTCCGAGAGACCTTTCCTTTTGGATAAAACAGTTCCTTAAACAAAGATATTAGATACGATTTGGGATTAGGTTGACCTGACCCCCCAGACTTTTGTCTCCACATGTAGAGCTAAATGTCAATTCCCCTTCACCCTCTAGTTGCACGTCAATCACACGTCATGCGGCTGCGCGCGCATCTCTGCCAAACATTTCTGCTGACACTGCAGGATTCTCTTATGGATCCACCCACTTGTGACATCATTTTAAATGACGTTTCTAGTATACGCCTATATTTACGCCTATTTTCATTACGTATGTGTATCCTTATCTGTATTATCAGCTGTTACGCCTCCTGCATCTGTCTTAATGCAATGCTTTTCATATATATTGTTACTTGTCAATAATGTATTGCCTATCCCTTCCTGAACCTTCGTGGTGATGGAATAAGATTGCCTAGTTCGAACTATGATTCCTTTGTAAGGAATAAAGCCCTTTTCAGAACCTCTAATACCACGGATTCTGCCTCTTATTTTGACTGAGTTATTCTTACTAGACTTTACCGCATAAAAATAGTACAGGTAATTTAAATATTTACCACATAAATTGGCGCCCGAACAGGGACACTTTCTCATCTCACGCGCCGGAGGTGCGTTGCAGGCCCGGTCCTCTGCCATAGCTGGACGGACAAAAACGCGTACCCGCAGGATTTCCTGTATCTCCCTCCGGCCAAGCGGGGGTGACTGAGGCTGCGATCAACACCCAGACGAGGCGGTGAGAAGTGCGAAGTATCCCGACCAGAGCCTAGCTGAGAGAGCAAGATCCGAGGTATACAGAGGCCCACCAGGTTCCGAAGTTCCGAGTCGAGTCGAGTCGAGTCCAGTCCGGTCCAGTTCAGTTCAGTTCCGAAGCCTTCCGTTCCGTGCTACCCGGTGAGTACCATTGCTGGGGAGGCAGTTAGACGTGCACATTGGTTTGTGCCGGTCCTGACGGGTTTGGGTACACAAATCCGGTCTGCACTGTTTTAGCAGTGTATCTGTACTGTTTAGCAGTATATCCAGTATGTTCATGTATATATAATCTAGTATTATCTAGTATTAGTATTATGTCAGTAGTTAGTTTTCTCTTAATTATCATTGTTCGTTAAATGTTAAATGTTAAATGTTTTACTGTGTTCAAAAATTGTGGTATGAATGAGTGTTCATTATTGTGTTTTTCGTATTAATTGTGTTCAAGTCCAGTTCAAGTAAGAATCAAGTAGCAAGGTTTAAAAATGCCGTTCTTTTCAAAATTAAGACAGATCAAAACTAGAAAAGGAGTACTCGAAGAAGCTGTTCCCATTCCACCTAGGGATACTCCAGGGTATTTTATGTACCATAAGCATGGCCTAGATGCCGTATTATATCTTGATTTATGGGTGGACTACACCAAGGATTTAGCAGAGAGTCAGAGATGGCCCGCAGCTGGGACATGGGATGCAGATTGCATCATGAGAGTAGAAGAAGAATTATGGAAAAAGAAAGCCAGACAGTCACAGAAAGATGCCATTGAACTATGGCGTAAAGAATCGCATCGGCGCACAGAGAAAGCGCTCAGACTGGAAGAGAAAAGTAGGGAGAACTTAAATAAAGCCCGAGAAAATATGTTAATTGAGGAAGGTACCCGAGTAAAAACAGAACAAGTAGACAGACAACGAAACACTCTTATGAATGGTATGTATCCTCTCTTGGCCGAAGGTTTACCTAAGGCCACCCCGGAAATACCGAAAGATTTGCCACCCCCTTTACTCCCGATTAAAGCACATCCCAAGACCGCAAAAGATATTTTCCTTTCCTCCTATTTAGACGATGTAGCTCCCGAATATGTTAATGTTCCGCCACACACACCACCTGTCGAGGGTGCTCAACGCCGAGATCATCCGCCCCCAACTCCGCAACCACAAACTCCTCCGCACAATCCAACTTTTCCTGCATCCACAGTTTCTACATTACATCCCACAAACCCTTTTATGCCTAGCACCTCAGAAGGTGCGACAGGAGGTGCGGCAGCAATTTTCGCCACGCCACCATTACGAAGCAAATCGTCTCTCAGAGATTTAGCAAATCAACGTACACCACAAATAGCAACGTCCGACATGTTCAAGGAACATCTTATAGATTGTAGATATGATCCAGTGCCCGGTAAAAATGACAGAATGCTGTTATCATCACTACGTATACGACGAGCTTCAACGTATTTAACGACATTACCAGGAATGATTAAACATTTAGACAATATATATCGCTTTGTCCAAACAGGGCAAGGCCCTGAAAGTATTGACGAAGCCATGGAATACCAGAAAGTGGATGTACAGAGACTACTGTTACGTTTCTTCATAAACTGCTTGATCAGAGACAGAGATAGGTCCGAGGTAGATCAGGATGAAATGCAAGTCCTTACCAGATGGGGTCAGAATATATCAGAGGGAAAACACGATAAACAGACATGTATAGTAGCTATGTGCCGAAAGATCCGCAAGGAAGTGGAACGAACACATAAAGCCAGATCGGAGGCAGACAAAACTGAATCAGAGGGAGAGGAGGAGGAAGAATCAGACATGCCCACAGGACAATTAGAAACGATTGCTTATGTAGGTAGGGGAAGACCTTGTAACAATACTAGATACTTTAATGACCCGATACGTCCGATACGTCCAGAATGTAACAGACATTTTCAAGCCCATATGCTAAATGCGAAGTCCCCTGAACACTTATTCCAGGCTGCTGATAAATTACTCCGAGACCGAAGGGGGTATCATATGCTCGACTCTATGGATGAACAAGAATTAGCCAGGTCAGCAGTACAATGGGCTGACAGTTCTGAAAAATACAGTGATGATGCGTTAGCACACACGTTTTTGAATCTTACCCCAGACGAACAGCGTTTAGCTGGTATATACATGATACAGCACCTCGTTATATTGTATAGAAGCCAACGTTCCGATCCTGGTCCCCTACCTGATATATTGATAGAATTACTCACGAATAAATGGAGAGGTTCAGGTACTGATTTAATTAAAGAAATTCTAGAATATCGACACCAGTACATTGTCTTCGTAGGCCCAGAACATGTTTCAGTTCCCCCCAAGTTGGAAAGAAAAACGTATCACATAGACAGACAGAATCCCTTACGCGAAGTACACCCAATCAGAGGTGAAGACAATACTTTTAAACGCGTGTTTGTGTACACGCCCATAACAAAAATTGAATTATTAGAAATGAAGAAAGTAGTACCTAGCCATGACAAAGACCCAGCAGGTTTCCACCGTGAGATAAAAGACATGTTACTCATGGGAGAGTATACTTATCCGGACATTATGAAAATATTAAAAGTTTTATTGCCTGCCGGTATTTACGAGAAACTCAAAGAAAAGGAATGGGAGGTGGGAGACCAAAAGATAGAGTGGACAGCATTAGAAAACGAAGAAAAAGCCCGAGCTGCAGGTTCAGGGCTTGGGGAAAAGACTACAGCATTACCAGGATTATTAGTGCAGGTACTACCACGTTTATTAACTACGAAAAAGGAAGACTGGGGTGCAATTTCAGCCTGTAAACAAAAACAAGATGAAGACACTAGTGATTTCTATTCCCGATTTGAAAAATGTTTTGGTATTAATAGTGGCATAAAAGCAAGTAGTGAGTCCTATCCACATCTGTTTGTGACAAAATTAGTTGAGAATTCCCTGCCCCAAGTTAAAGGTAGAGTATTAAAATTCGAGAGTACCTGGCAAGGTAACACACCGTCACAGATGTTACAAATGTTACAATATCATCACAATAGAATTAGAGAAGAACAAGAACAAGAACAAAGACGTATGAAAGACACGAAAATGAAAATGCTTGTTGCGCAGTCAGTTCCAGCTGATGGTCATAAAAAGGGTACAACACAGTCCAATGATTCAGTAGGTCCTGTTAGAGGGACATGCAACTATTGTAAACAGCCAGGTCATTATATACACGATTGCGCAGTTCTAAAACATAATATCTCTACGGGTATAACGAAAGAGAGACCACGTCCGCCTAGACAGGATCAGATCCAACAACAAGTACCTCAGAATATACAGCCTATGCCAGTTCCACAACAGACCGCACCACAACCACAACAACAGCCACAGCCTATTGCTGCAACACAAAACACGACACAACAGATGTACCAGTATGCACAAAATGACTATCCAGAGTATCAGCGCTACACATGAAATAGCCTAGAGAGGGAAGTTGGCACACCCCTTATTGAGGTTCCCGTAGATCAAGAAGGTCCTTACGTACAGAGTCAAGTATTAGGGAAAGACAGAAAGTTCCTACTCGATACAGGGGCAAGCAGAACCACTATCCGTCACAGCGAAGTCCCAGGGGTACCCCTCTCAGGCTCACAAAATATTTCCCTTGGTTTTTCAGGAAAGCCCACTATTAATGAAGTATCGCAACCACTTGCATTAACGGTCGGTCCATTAACACGGACTACAGATCTATTGCTCACAAAATCATGCCCAGAAAACTTGTTAGGTATAAAAACATTGAAAGCTCTAGGAGCTGTAATATGTTGTTCTCCGGAAGGAGTACGACTATTTTTGCGTGATTTTAAAGGTCACTATGTGTCTAGAGACATGGATCACCGGTTACAGAATCTACCTGCACATTTATGGGCACAAGGCCCCACTGATGTAGGTTGTATGCACATTACACCATATCGAGTTACACTCAAAACAGGAGTAGTATTACCACGAATACGACAATACAAGTTACCGCCAGATGCTGTTCTGGCTTTACTGCAAATCATTGACGAGCTCATTGCACAAGGAGTGGTTGTAGAAACGGACTCCAATATATGTAATTCCCCGATAATTCCGATTCTTAAACGAACTGATCCAAAAGCACCACCAGTATATCGATTGGTTATTGATCTGCGAGAATTAAATAAATGCATTGTACCACAATACCCTGTGGTCCCAGATATCTCTTCATTGCTAACAGCCATAGATTCAGAAGCAACGTTCTTTACTGTAATTGATCTCAAGAACGCTTTCTTTAGTGTCCCAATTGATCCGGAAAGCCAATATTTGTTCGGATTCAGTTTAAATGGACGAAGTTTTAAATTCGCACGCGCACCTCAAGGATTCACAGAAAGCCCCAGCATCTATAGCCAAGCACTGAAAAGAGAACTTGACAGTATCCACATGCCAGCTAACACTGCCTTGCTTCAATACGTCGATGATCTGCTGATCACCGCCCGAAGCGAACCTAAATGTGAAAAAGCATCACTGACGGTTTTACATTTCCTAGCCGACAAGGGGCACAAGGTGTCCCCTTCAAAGCTGCAATTCTGTGTCCAGCAAGTTGTGTACCTTGGCACTTGCTGTCCAAGGGGGGAAGACAGCTTACACCCGACCGTATCCAGTTAATTGTTAACATGCCGATACCCAAGACACAAAAGGAGGTACGGGCATTCATAGGCCTCACTTCGTACTGTAGGCAGTGGATCCCTCAATATGCATTTCTAGCAAAACCACTCATTCAGTTGACAACACAGGAGGCAGCGACATCAACTGTCCTCCCTTGGACTCAGGAACGTACGCAAGCTTTTGAAAGCTTAAAGAAAGCTTTATGTCAAGCACCTGTTTTAGCAACACCATGTTAAAGCAAACGTTTTACACTTTTTGTTACAGAACGAGAAGGTACTGCTTTGTCAGTACTCACGCAGGAACAAGCAGGATCACATAAGCCATGTGCTTATTTTTCCAGTACATTAGATCCCGTAGCTCAGGCTCTTCCTGCGTGCCTGAAATCAGTCGCAGCAACAGCTTTAGCAATCCGACAAAGCGATGCCATAGTGTTAGGACATCAATTGACAGTACAAGTACCACATGCAGTAGAGGTTCTCTTGAACCGGACCCAAACACAACACTTGACCATAGCAAGACTGACGGGTTATGAATTAACATTGTTCCAGCCACACATAGAAATCAGACGTTGTAGTACATTAAATCCTGCCACACTTTTGCCAGTAAGTGGAACAGACCCATTGGCACATGATTGTATTGAAGTCATTACTATTACGACGAAACCCAGACAAGACTTGACCGATATTCCATTATCAGATCCAGACCTGACATTGTATGTAGATGGTTCATGCATGAGAACAAGTACAGGAGAGTTAGTGGCCGCTTATGCAGTCACAACAGACACTGAAGTTATTGAAACAAATTGTATAGATACCCTGTCAGCTCAAGCAGCAGAGCTCATCGCTCTGACACAAGCCTGTATTCAAGCCAAAAATAAGAAAGTCAATATATACACAGATTCACGTTATGCATTCGGAGTCGTCCATGACTTCGGCGTGCTTTGGCGAGAGAGAGGTTATTTAACTTCTCACGGTGCCCACATCCAGCACGGTCCCCTTATTCAAGCTCTGTTAGATGCAATACATCTGCCGACTGCAATATCAATTATGAAGTGTAAAGCCCATACAAAAGTGACTGACATTATTTCTCAGGGTAACGACCTAGCTGACAGAACAGCTAAACAGACTGCTCAGAATCAGACTCATACAACTGACACGACAAAGACAATAGTTCCGACAACAACACGCTGCATGACAGTTAAGGATCCTGCCCTTGATGTAATTGACATACAGACACATGCTACACCAGAAGAAATAAAGAAATGGACTGAATTAGGAGGGATCCAAACGGATCAAGGATGGATGACAAAGGGAAAATCTATATGGTTTCTCCCCGACTCAATGGTTCAAGTCATCATTAACACAATACATAGTCCAGCGCACCTAGGAGAGAAAGCTATGCTAGACAGTATTCAACACATTTGGTTCAATAAACACTTGCGAGCAGCAGCTAAACAGAAAGTACGTACCTGCATGATTTGTTGTCAGTTCAATCCAGGAAAAGGCGTACCTGTAGACCAGGGTGGATTTCAACCCCCCGATCACCCTTTTGAAGTCCTCCAGATGGATTATATCCAGATGGAACGATGTCGAGGATTCAAATATGTCCTCGTAGTTGTATGCGCTCTTTCCCGGTGGACAGAGGCGTATCCCGTCTCAGATTACACTGCCCCGACTACTGCCAAACAGTTAGTTCGAGAATTCTTCCCACGGTATGGTTTGCCCCGTGTCGTGTACTCAGATAATGGCCAACCGTTCTCATCCGAGCTAATGAAACATGTTTCACTTTTGTTAGGCTATCAATGGAAATTCCACTGTGTCCGACATCCCGAGGCAGCAGGTCTCGTGGAATGGCATAACCAAACTCTGAAAATTAGACTGTCCAAAGTATGTAGAGAAAAAGGTGTCGACTGGATAGTAGCTTTACCAGTTGCGCTCTTTTACATGAGAATGGTAGCACACTCTCGAACAGGGCTATCCCCGTATGAGGTGATCTTCGGTAGACCACCAAATATGTGGGGGACGCCTATACCCCGTAAAATAACTGATGTTGATTGTAATATGCTGACAGATTACCTGGCTTCCTTGATGTCTGCACTACAATCTTGTCGTTCACAGGTAGCTGCAGCTTTTCCCGATAACACTGAGGTGAAGCCCCATGACGTGGTTCCGGGAGATCTGGTACTGATAAGGAACTTCGACAGAAGGAACCCGCTGGAGCCTCGCTGGCAGTCGCCTAAACTCGTCTTATTGACCACAAGGACAGCTGTGAAGATTGAG
This sequence comes from Triturus cristatus, assembly GCF_964204655.1. Lineage (NCBI taxonomy): Eukaryota > Metazoa > Chordata > Amphibia > Caudata > Salamandridae > Triturus > Triturus cristatus. The sequence continues at coordinate 1,171,250,416 of NC_140580.1, read as the reverse complement.
GGACGTAAAGGGTGGTTGCACTCAAGCCATATCAAAACATTTCATGGACTATCATCCGACTTGAATTATCAGCCCTGCATTCCCTCACAGACTGACTCAAAACTCCCCCTGGTTGAAAAAACTGAAAAAGAAAACTATAAACTGAAACTAAGGTCTAGCAAGTCAGACAATTTGATTGTTTAAGTCCTCTTCAAGGTGAATCGGTTGAATTTGTCTCTGACATGTATCCTCTAGACCGAAATAGAGAGAGAAATAGACAGAAACAGCTAAAAAAATATGCGTACTGTAAATCACTTCGTAGTCACTGCATAGTGACATTGTTAATTATGTTTTTTCTAAGTCTTCTGATTATCATTACCAGTATGTTATTACACATGTATTACCCTATTTCCAAGCGTGCTTTCAATGTTACTGCCGAACATTCTTTTAGCGAACTACCCCCGCATGAGTTGTCCTATAGATTTGCGCTGCGCAACAACACATTCATTAGTATGTTACATCATTCTCATCAGACCAGCAATGCTACAAATTGTTGGATATGTGGCCGACTCCCTCCCTATCAGAAATACAAGGGAGTTCTGCCTCTCTTTCCGTATCCATTCACCCACAATGGCTCCTGTGGAGCATGGTTTAGTTTGATTAATTCCCTAGATTCAAATTCAGTAGTTTATCAAGACAACTGGGTTTGGGGAAACCTGAACCTAGTTTTACTTAAAGTCTGCTACCCTAACAAGGAGGGACTTCCCAAAAGAACAGGAACTGATCTAGAAAATGAAGTATATGGATTAGGTAACTTTACACTTAATCTCATGATCCTGAATGTTGAATCTGAAGCTACACCAATCTTGCCCGCTATGTCAGTATTTCCCGTTAGAGGCGAATTATGTGTAAGAAAGAATGGTTCAATTCACATGGGCCATAGTAAATGTACCACTGTAATAGAATTCAGTGATAAAGGCAAATCTACGTTTAGAGCTTCTCGTCACTCCTACTTCATCTGTGGTCTCACCGCATACATACGCCTACCCCTAGATTGGGATGGTACCTGTTACATTGCATTCCTTCTGCCACCTGTTTTCCTAGCCCCGCCCGATTACCATAGGAATACCCATCTAGTACACAATAGACAGCAGAGAGATCTCCCGATTGTCGACTACACCGAAACAGCATGGGAGCAATACACAGATTTCAATAAAGGTTTCTTTCCCTACATAGGTACAGTCACCAATAGTAAGCTGATACGTAGATTAACTAGAACCCTTGAAGCAGTAGTGAATGAAACTACTTCCGCCTTAGGTAACTTAACAGAGGAGCAGTCTGCGATGCGGATTGTTGTTCTTCAAAATCGTCTTGTCCTTGACGTCATCCTGGCCGATAGGGGTGGAGCTTGTAGGGTCATCGGATCAAGTTGCTGTGTTTTCATACCAGAAAACGCGCCATCAGTATATAAAGCCATAACTCGACTTCATAAGATCGTAAGCCAGATACACCAGAATCCAGGCACCTGGACTTGGTCCGGTTGGTTCTGGAGCGTGTTGTCAGCCTGGGGATGGAGGATCCTATCCTTCCTAGGTATTGGCTTACTCATTCTATTCAGTTGCTGCTTGTGTCTACAATGTGGGCCAGCGATTTGTGGTCTGTGTGCCACATCGTGTATCCCGCCTTCGAATTTTCACTCAAGATCCCGGAAGAAGAAAGAAGAACAAATGATGCTATATGAACAGATTGATGGATTGATGAAGATGGATATTTCATAAGGGTCCGTAGGGGACAAGGAGGGAATGAGGAAATATGAATTTTTATGGTTAATTGTGTCCCCTATCTTAGACCCCAACGGCTCCATGTACATGCTACAAGTACATGTATGTTCCCTCCAGTTCCAGCTATGAAGACGCAAATACATGTGCGTCCAACGTCAACATGTCCTCTTTCAGATCCGCCATGAATGGGTCGAATATTCCATTCCTAAATATGATTGGCCACCGACTTTATATGGTTCACTTTTCACATTTTACAGTTCAGGCGAGTAGGCCCTGAATTCTGCCATCAAGCCTTTTTCTGCTTCTGCCTCTGAAATGCTCCAGTTTGGACCTGCATCTGTATCCATGAACTTTGTCCTACTCCCTGCGCGGCTAACGGTGCCTGACGCGGCCTGTTGCCTGCCAAAAACTGTATTCAGCCTTCAAGTTATCTGCTCCGCTCCTCATCCAATGCATTCCTGTCTAGTAGTTTAGGTAAACATCCTTCCAGCTACCGAGCAAAGAGCTTGGCCTCGCTGTCTTTATGCAAGTAATTCATAGCCCCTGTTACCATCGAAGATTCCTGCCCCCTCGCATCTCATGTAGACACATAGACGCTTGTACATGCACTAACAGTCAGTATAGAATAGATTCTGTCCGAGAGACCTTTCCTTTTGGATAAAACAGTTCCTTAAACAAAGATATTAGATACGATTTGGGATTAGGTTGACCTGACCCCCCAGACTTTTGTCTCCACATGTAGAGCTAAATGTCAATTCCCCTTCACCCTCTAGTTGCACGTCAATCACACGTCATGCGGCTGCGCGCGCATCTCTGCCAAACATTTCTGCTGACACTGCAGGATTCTCTTATGGATCCACCCACTTGTGACATCATTTTAAATGACGTTTCTAGTATACGCCTATATTTACGCCTATTTTCATTACGTATGTGTATCCTTATCTGTATTATCAGCTGTTACGCCTCCTGCATCTGTCTTAATGCAATGCTTTTCATATATATTGTTACTTGTCAATAATGTATTGCCTATCCCTTCCTGAACCTTCGTGGTGATGGAATAAGATTGCCTAGTTCGAACTATGATTCCTTTGTAAGGAATAAAGCCCTTTTCAGAACCTCTAATACCACGGATTCTGCCTCTTATTTTGACTGAGTTATTCTTACTAGACTTTTCCGCATAAAAATAGTACAGGTAATTTAAATATTTACCACACAACGAGGAGGTTGGTAATACCTAAGAAGTTTAGGGGATTCCTCTTGACCCTAGCACATGACATCCCATTAGCAGGACACTTGGGCCAAAACAAAACCTGGGACAGGCTTGTCCCTCATTTTCATTGGCCACACATGTCAGAGGACACCAAGGAGTTTTGTCGCTCCTGTGTCACTTGCCAAGCCAGTGGCAAGTCAGGTGGCACAACAAAGGCCCCCCTGATACCACTACCTGTGGTGGGGGTTCCCTTTGAAAGGGTAGGGATTGACATTGTTGGTCCCCTTGACCCTCCAACAGCATCTGGGCACAGGGTTATCCTGGTGGTAGTGGATCATGCCACCTGGCACCCAGAAGCAATTCCCCTCAGGACCACTACAGCCCCTGTAGTGGCAAGAGCCCTCATTGGAGTCTTCTCCAGAGTGGGTTTCCCTAAGGAGGTTATATCTGACAGAGATACAAACTTCATGTCAGGGTATCTAAAAGCAATGTGGAAGGAGTGTGGTGTCAACTACAAATTCACTACTCCCTATCACCCACAATGCAATGGGTTAGTTGAAAGGTTCAACAAAACCCTAAAGGGAATTATTAAAGGCCTCCCAGAAAAGCTTAGGCGAAAATGGGACCTTTTACTTCCCTGCCTTCTGTTTGCATACAGGGAGGTCCCACAGAAGGGGGTTGGCTACAGCCCTTTTGAACTTCTGTTTGGGCACCCTGTCAGAGGCCCATTATGTTTGGTGAAGGAGGGCTGGGAGTTATCTCTCAAACCTCCCAAACAGGATGTGATGGACTATGTACTTGGTCTCTGCTCCCGGATGGCAGAGTACATGAAGAAGGCAACTAAAAACCTTGAGGCTAGCCAAGCATTACAAAAAGCTTGGCATGACCAAAAGGCTGTCCTGACTGTTTATCAGCCAGGCCAGAAAGTGTGGGTGTTGGAGCCTGTGGTCCCAGCAGCCCTCCAGGACAAATGGAGTGGCCCCCATACAATTGTTGAGAAAAAGGGAGAAGTCACCTACTTGGTGGATCTTGGAACTCCCAGGAGCCCCCTTAGGGTGCTCCATGTCAACAGATTAAAGCCATATGTGGACAGGGCTGAAATGGGCTTGCTCATGACAACTGATGAGGACCAGGAGGAGGAGAGTGACCCTCTCCCTGACCGGCTCTCACAGAACCCTGATGATGGGTCAGTTGATGGTGTTGCTTTGGCAAGCAGCCTCACTGATCATCAGCAAACTGAGTGCAGCCAAGTTCTGCAACAGTTTAGACATTTGTTTAGCCTGACTCCAAGTCAGACTTCCTGGTGCACCCATGAGGTGGACACTGGAGACAGTCTGCCTGTCAAGAATAAAATCTACAGGCAACCTGACCATGTCAGGGACTGTATCAGGACTGAAGTCCAGAAAATGTTGGAACTAGGTGTTATTGAGCCTTCAGATAGCCCTTGGGCTAGCCCAGTAGTCCTTGTGCCTAAACCTCATACCCAGGGTGGTAAGAAAGAAATGAGGTTTTGTGTTGACTACAGAGGCCTCAATTCCAAGGGCAGATGAACTAATAGATACTTTGGCCTCAGCCAAATACCTCAGCACATTTGACCTAACAGCTGGCTACTGGCAAATCAAGTTAGCTGATGATGACAAGGCCAAAACAGCATTTTCAACCCCTGGTGGGCACTATCACTTTGTGGTAATGCCCTTTGGTTTGAAAAATGCACCTGCCACTTTTCAGAGGTTGGTGAATAAAGTTCTGACTGGTATGGAAACTTATTGCTCATCTTATCTTGATGATATTGCTGTCTTTAGTTCCACCTGGCAAGATCACCTGGTCCACCTCAGAAATGTTTTGGAGGCCCTGCAAACAGCAGGCCTCACTATCAAGGCCACTAAGTGCCAGATAGGGGGAGGCCAGGTTCAACCATTGCAGAGCAAAATCCAGACCATAATGGAATGGGTAGCTCCAACAACACAGACACAGGTTAGAGCGTTTTAGGCCTGACTGGGTACTATAGTAGGTTTGTTAAGGGATATGGATCTATAGTGACCCCCTTAAATGATCTTACCTCTAAGAAAATGCCAAAAAAGGTTCAGTGGACAGCTAGCTGTCAAAAGGTATTTGATGACCTCAAGCAGGCAATGTGCACTGCCCCCATTTTACAGAGTCCAGACTACCAAAAGAAGTTCATTGTCCAAACAGATGCTTCAGAGCTGGGTGTGGGAGCTGTACTGTCTCAACTTAATGATGAAGGTCAAGACCAGCCAGTAGCTTTCATAAGCAGAAGGCTGACCCCTAGAGAGAAACGTTGGTCAGCTATAGAGAGGGATGCCTTTGCTGTGGTGTGGGCCCTGAAGAAGCTGAGGCCATACTTGTTTGGCACTCACTTCATAGTTCAGACTGACCACAAGCCCCTCATATGGCTCAAACAGATGAAAGGTGAAAATCCAAAACTGCTCAGGTGGTCCATTTCCCTACAGGGGATGGACTATACAGTGGAACATAGATCTGGGACCCAACATGCCAATGCAGATGGACTCTCAAGGTATTTCCACTTAGAACATGAAGACTCAACTGGTCAGGGTTTGTTTAATGTCCCTGCGTTGGGGGGGGGGTGTTGTGTAGGAGAGTAGGATCTGCACTTATGTTGCCCCCACTTTTTTTCTGATGTATACACTGGTTTCTGGCTATAGTCAGGCTTGGTCCCTGCTAATCAGGGCCCCAGTATTTATGTTCTCTCTAAACAACTTTGAGTGCATACTAGATGGACTAGTGATTGGATACTGTGGTACCTTATGAGCCCCTATTATATGGTACCCTAGGTACTAAGGGCATAGGCACTTCACATGCCTACCAGGGGCTGAAGCATGTATTCTGCCACCCCTGGGAAGCAGACTAAATCTGACACCACAGGCCTGCTACTGCAGCCTGGGTGAGGTAGTGTTAGCACTCCTCACAGAGGTATAGGTTCCTATATCTCACCATACACATACATATAAACCTACCAGTCACCCCTAAGGCAGGCCCTATCAATCCTGAGGGCAGGGTGCTTGGTTTACAATGTGAGGGGGTGCCTCTGCATGAGCAGGACCCCTCTGCAGCTGGCAGGGTCTATTCCTTGGGGCTGTTTGTGGATGTGGTTAAACCATATACTCTTAAGTGCATTATAACCTCCCAGTTAATGCTAACTTTGGAATGACTGCATCAAAACATGTCGTGTTTGGTGTCAAACAACTTGGAATCATACCCCCACACCAGTAACTGGTGTGGGAGTATGATCCCACCCTTCTAGAGGGGATGACATGCACCTACTGTGGTAAAACGGTAGAAATCTGAAAGAGCCCTGGAATCACAAAATGGATGCCACCAGCACAGACACTGGGATGCCCTCCTGCTGCTGACTGAAACTCACAGTGGAGGAGGCCCAACAATAGGCATCCTGTCACAGGGAGGTGTCACCACCTTCCATACAGGATTTAGTGTATTGGGGCTGGGTGGGTGCACTCCTAGAGTGCTTTGAAGTCCTGCACTGGGCGAGCAGCAGGCTCCTCTGTGCATATGCCATCTCAAACCGGTTCAGGGGTTACCTGTCCCTGCTCTGGCATGAAACTGGACAAAGGGAAGTGGGTGTAACCACCCCGTACCCTGACCCTCCCAGAGGAGTGGTCATAGAGCTAGTCCCTCCCCTATCTTCAGTATAAGATAGCCAACCTTGCCATTGCAAAGTAGAAAACCCTGGACAACGCTCTACAAAGAAGAATCCTGGCCCTTCGACGTTCCACTACCTTTGGAAGACAGAAGAATCTCTCTTGGAGTCAAGGAGTGACTCCCCTGCTTGGCAGGCACCAAAAACTTAAATCAACAGTCGCAAACTTTCCCGCTCCCGGAGTCCGAAGTCCCTGCAGCCCCGGAAGTGGATTTCCTGACTTCTCGACGGCCATTGTGAGTCCCCAGCAGATCTGAGGCGAGTGGACCCCACGAGTGACGAGGAACAGCAATACCTGGGTACCATGCACTATTGTCGAGTGCAACCCCTTCAGGACGTTCTACGAACTTGTGCATGGGAACATTTGTGGCCCAAACCTCCAGCAGGTTTTGCAGTGAAAGTCAGAGGCCTACACCGTCCCGAGTGACCGTGGGCTCCTGTGAAGCATTTCCTCAAGAGGCGTCTTCTCGATCCCTTGCCCGTTGGCTTGTGGGTCCCCCTAAGACTTTCTTATCAAAGGGCTCCCCTGGTTGCTCCGGACCTGCCCTCACTCACCCTTGCTGGGTGAGTCCCTCAGACCTTGCTAGTCTGCACCATCGACTTTCTTCACTCTACACAAGACTTGCTGTTGCCAAGGCTTGTTGGCTCCAATCCGGTTGCCGACACCGCCATCAGCTGCAGAAGTCATGGCACACTCTGAATCCAGCTGCTGTTTATCGTCGATCTCTCCTGGACCTCGTGAGCGAAGAGTCAAAACACCCTTGATCACCTGAAATCACCCGACATCCGTGGGCATCCATCTTCCTGGCCCCGGGTCACTGGCAAGTGACTATGAACACTGTCCCTTCAATTTTCAGGTCATCTGCATCTCAAATCCAGCCTTGGATTCCACCGGACACTTTTTCGGTCGCCGCAAGCAGCAAATCTTCTTTGGTCTCCATAGAAAACAGCGACGCGACCCGATACCAAAAGACACCTATGCACCCGGCTTCCCTGGGTGAGGTAACACGTGCACTCCGGCGCCCTAGTATGTGTTGGCCCTCAAATTACTTACCTTGTAAGTGGCTTGCTTGTAGACTTCCTCGAAGTACCCTAAAACTTTAAAAATCAAACCGCGACTTGCTCCGTTGCAATCAATAGGGAAACCGCGGCTGTGTTTACACACTGCATGCGTCTCCCGTGGGTCTGTTACTTACCTGCTTTCACTGCAGTAGGGAAGCCCCAGCGATTCTACAGGCCCTACGCCTTGTCATTCTGCAAGTCGACTTTCCTAAACCTCTTTTTTAGTATATGGTCTGGTACGCCCCTAGGGCCCCAGCTATATTTGTGCTTAACTTATTGTGAAACGTTGATATTTGAATGTGTTCCTGGCTTCTAATCTCATAAAGAGATTAGTAGAGTGTGTCTAGAAATAAATACATATATATTTGATATATATACCTTTGTGGTGTCCTTTCATTTGGTAATTCAACAGATTATAAGGTAAAACAAGCTGCTTTACATTCCTCTGAGACTTAGCCTGAAGGCTGCTCTCCACAGCTACCACTAGGATAGTTTTCTTTAAAAGGTTGTCTTAAACCTATCTACCATAAGAGACAAATTGGACTGGTGCAAGGTGGCCACTATAACTAGTGACCAGCATATGCCAGGCCAACTTCACACATTGTGGCACAGTGTACTTTCAGGAGGCAGAGGTGTTGTCAGTGTACCTTCAGGAGGTAGAGATGTTGTTAGCACAGTGTACCTTCAGGCGACAGGTGATGTTGTGGCACAGTGTACCTTCAGGAGACAGAGGTGGTATTGGCACAGAGTACCTTCGGGAGACAGAGGTGTTGTTGGCACAGTGTACCTTCAGGAGACAGATGTGTTGTTGGTACAGTGTACCTTCAGGGGACAGAGGTGTTGTCGGCACTGTGTACCTTCAGGAGTCAGAGGGGGTGTTGGCACAGTGTGGTTTCAGGGGGCAGAGGTGTTGTCGGCACAGTGTACCATCAGCAGGAAGAGGTTTTCTCGGCACAGTGTACCTTCATGGGGCAAAGGTGATGTCGGTACGGTGTACCTTTTGGAGACAGGGGTATTCTTGGCACAGTGTACCTTCAGGAGACAGAGGGGATGTTGGTACAGTGTACTTTCAGGGGAAAGAGGTGTTGTCAGCACAGTGAACCTTCAGGAGACAGAGGGGGTGTTGCCACAGTTTACCATCAGAGGGTAGAGGTGTTGTGGCACAGTATACCTTCAGGAGAAAGGGGTGTTGTTGGCACAGTGTACCTTCCGGCGACAGGCGCTGTTGTGGCACAGTGTTCTTTCAGGAGACAGAGGTGTTTTGGCACAGTGTACCTTCAGGAGACAGAGGTGTTGTCAGTGTACCTTCAGGAGGCAGAGATGTTGTTGGCACAGTGTACCTTCAGACGAAAGGTGTTGTAGTGGCACAGTGTACCTTCAGGAGACTAAGGTATTGCCAGTGTTCCTTCTGTAGACAGAGGTGTTGTTGGCACAGTGTACCTTCAGGCGACAGGTGTTGTTGTCGCACAATGTACCTTCATTAGACAGAGGTGTTGTAGGCACACTGTACCTTCTGGAGTCAGAGGGTGTAGCTTGGACACGCAGTCTCAGCTCTGGCATTCAAGGCTTACAGCTCGCTCTTGTCATGCAGTCTCAGTTCTTAAAGTTAGGTTTCAGTTCTCAGTTGACAGATGAAGTCTTTTGGCGCAGATGTATCTGGCGCCCTTAAGGGGTTCTGTTACCGGGGTAGGGATGGAGAGGGCGACTAGGTCCTTCCTAGTCAGGCTGGCAGAGAGTCTCTGGGTCCTCCTACTACTGGGCAAGATCCGTGGGATTCACAGGGCACCTCACTCACTTAAGAGGCAGTATCTCAATCCTGTCACTCTCAGAGGCATAAGTCCCTGGCTAGGCCCTACCGCCTACACTCCTGGTGGATTCTTCCAGCTCTGCTTCACCCCAATGGCCAACTCACCACAAAAGCTTCCCTCCCACTCTTAAGTAGCCCTAGGTCAGGTGACCTCTAGCCAAGGCGGCAAAAGTAAAACCCCACCTCCCTTCTAGAAGGTTCCAGCTTCTTCCAGGAGCTTCCCCACTCTAACTATGGGACAAAAAGGCGGGCTGGTATCGCAACATTGTTGTGGGTCCCAGCTAGCTCCTGGCAGCTAGGGTGCTACTATGAAAAACGACCACCCTGCAGTAGCAGGGGTCTGTGGCAGCCATCTTGGGCGAAGGGAACACCTGCACCTTAACACTACAAAAACGAAAATAATGAGGGAAAAAGGGCCAAGTCCAACATAACCCCCTTCCAGCCAAAAGCCAGGGCAGACCGATCAATGCCTTGATGGTCTTCCCTGCTTGGGGCGAGAAAAGGTGGACGCAGGCCCGCAACGGCAGGAGCACCCGCAGGTTCTCCTCCACTCTGGAACCCGATGGTTTCCTAACAAACCTTCCTGGACCAACGAAACCACCCCACTGGGGCTCCCTAGCTAGTTGTGGCCAGGACCGGCCCCTGGGCCGTCCAGATGTCTCTGGCCCGGGTGATCTCGCGGAGTGGGGGGCAGTAGCCCCAGGCCTGTAGTGCCTGTTGACCACTCCGGTCCTCCTCCTTGCAGTCCTAAACTGCCTCTGGTCCTTCCTCCTGGGGTTCACACCCTTAGGCTGACCAGCCTTCAGGGGCGAGGCTCTCCTCCCCCTAACTCTCCTTCTGGGGTTCCTCACCCTACCCTGCGAGGCACTCTCAGACCACCACTGTCTCCTCAGTACAGGGCCTTGACCCTTCAACTGATTCCTCAACCTAGGGTCTAAACCCTTAGGCTGAGCCGGTGCCCGAGGCGAGACCTTCCTCCCTCTGCACCCCCTTCCAGAGTTCCGCACCCTCCCAACAGGAGTAGCACCCCTGGAAGACAATTCTGGGGGGACACTGCTAACAGATGTCCCACCCGCCAGGTCAGGCAGTACCCATCCCTGGATTCCCAACCCAGGATCTAAGCCCTGTGGCTGAGCCGGTGCCCGAGGTGAGACCTTCCTCCCTCTGCACCCCCTTCCAGAGTTCCGCACCCTCCCACCTGGAGAAGTACCTCTGGAAGTCAATTCTGGGGGGACACTGTTAACAGATGTCCCACCCGCCAGGTCAGGCAACCCCTGAGCCTGGCATCCCAGCACAGGATCTAAACCCTGCGACTGGGCCAACCCCAGAACCTCAGGCGCGCTGGTTACAGTCGCCCTGGGTCCTCCTGACACTAGGGGCTCCCCTGCACTGGATGGCACATCGGGACAGCCTAGGCTCCCAACCTGGGGCTCCCATGCGGAACTCTCCAGGCCCTGAGACTTCGGTTGGGGCACCTCGGGACACCTCCCCGTCTCACGCCTTCCTACAGATAGGTCGTGAGGCCCTACAACCCTCTCTCCCTGGGACCTAGCTGGGCTATCTGCCACTCCTCCCACCTCGCTGGGTTGGGAGATCCCTGCACCACCCCCTTCAGGTTCACACCCCAATGCCTCCTCAGACACCCTGGGGATGTCATCCTGGGGTAAATAAACTTCTAGCTCCTTTGGAGCTTCCGGTATGCTGCCACCAGTGTCCTCACTGGACACACTCATCTGGAGGGCACGCAGCTCCAACTCCTTCATCCGAAGCTCGTGCGCCATCCTCCTCTCCTCCATTGCCCATTTCCTATTTTCTCTTTCCTGTACCAGTTTGGCCAGCTCCCATTTTAACTGCCTCTTCTCCCTCCTGTCCTCATACTCCTTGGGAGACGCGCTCCTACTAGACCCTGTCCTACTACTGGCCCCAGAACGTCTCCCTGGGGGCACATTTTCAGACATATCCACGTTCAAGAGGTCAACCATCTCCTGGGAGCTCTCCTCTTGAGGTGCATCTGGCGCCTCCTGCCCCTCATACCCTCTCCCTTCTGGGTGGGCTTCTACCCATGCCCTAATGGCGGTGCGGAGTTCCGGTCCTTTGGCCTTCCGCATCCCAGGCACCCCCATCCCCTGCCCGAACTCCCTTAGTTGCTTCACAGTGTACCCCTCGAGGTCAGCTAACTGGAATTCCATTCTAGCAGGTGGGGACCTAGACACTAAGGAGAAAAATTCCTAGGGTATAGGCAACAGTTAACGGCTCACCAGGCTTCTTGCACTCTCAACCTGGACAGTGGAACTAACAATGCAGCAATCAATGTTTTTAGAGCTTTGGAACACAACAGGCGTTTAATTGTGGCGCCCTTCGCCTCATGGAAGGGTGCTGTATGGTCACAGGTCCCAAGGATCCCACCGCTGCCACCAATGTAGGAACCTGGGGTCACCAGGCCCTAAGGGCGGTAACGTGGCGCGAGCCGGTCGGGCAACCAGAGGGCTATGTGTTAAGCAACCATACACCACACGCTTCTCATGGACTAGAGTCACACACAATAAGGGACGCCACACCGTTTAAATTATGCAAATACTTCAAGTTTATCCAAGTATAGCTGGTCAGATGCAGTTCAGGAAATAACAAGGTAATACATGAATCATAATACCATTGTGACATTACATTCGACACTCTGGGTGATATCTATGCAGTGCCTAACCTTGTTCTAGCGCCGTGCGCGCTTACGTAAAGTCTTTCCCTGAACCGGCCGTCTAACTAAGCGTAATACTTGAAAGGGGACACATTGGGTTCACTAACATGGCGCCTGTAGAACTGAGCACTCCTCGTGATCAAGGGCCCCTAGTACTGTGAAGCAAGGCATATAAACATAGCGCTACGCGCAATCAGTTGCATGTGGATACGTTTGCGTAGAACATTTAATACATCGCGTGACTCGTAATCAGTCGCATGTCATTACCTTTGAGCAGAGCATATAACACAGTGCGCTACTCGCATTCCTGGGCATGTAACTACTTTCGAGCAGAGCATATACCACCATGCGCTACTCTCATTCCTTGGCATGTAATTACTTTCGAGCAGAACATGTAACACAGTGCGCTACTCGCATTCCTTGGCATGTAATTCCTTTCGAGCAGAGCATATAACACAATGCGCTACTCGCATTCCTTGGCATATAGTTACTTTCGAGCAGTGCATATAACACATGGGGTTACTCGCCGTCCCGGTCTCTCCGGCTGAGAAAGCAGAGTCGGTGGCGTGAAGTGCCACACGAGAGTAATGTCAGTCAGTACTTTGAACGGCTTCCAGCGGGGAAGATTACTGGACTTGAGGAGCGAGTCCCTATGCTCCGGTGCAGTTCACAGAGCACCGCGCTCAGTAACACAGGAGGGGGGACACGGACAGGATCCCTCGGCGGGGTCTCTCCGTCGCGCAGGCAGGGGAGGGGATTCCCACGGAGGGGACAACCCGGGCCAAGTGCGGTGTGGTTTCCAGACCAGCAGGGGGCGCACCAGGGGGGATCTCGGCCTCCGGGCTTACCTCCGTCTCGGCGTCAGCAGGCGTCTGTCCTCACGACGTTGGGGGAACTCGGCCCCGACCTTGCGCTTCTCCTCACACGGCTGCGACGGCAGCGACGGGGCCCCGGACTTCGCCTGGGCCTCGCGACACAGCAGGGCACTCCTCCAGGCCTCCAGGCCGCGGCGGTGAGCGCGCTGGCTTCGTCGTCGCAGGGGGGGGGCTCAAATTAAGGATGGGGATATGGTGCTCAGCGGAGCACGCTGCCGGGGGTCCCAGACCAGGGCAGGGAGCGCGGGGGTCACAGCGCTAGTACCTGGTCGATCCCCGGTGACTTGGCAATCGGCTTAGTATTTTGTTCACTAGGGTAGCTTGGACACGCAGTCTCAGCTCTGGCATTCAAGGCTTACAGCTCGCTCTTGTCATGCAGTCTCAGTTCTTAAAGTTAGGTTTCAGTTCTCAGTTGACAGATGAAGTCTTTTGGCGCAGATGTATCTGGCGCCCTTAAGGGGTTCTGTTACCGGGGTAGGGATGGAGAGGGCGACTAGGTCCTTCCTAGTCAGGCTGGCAGAGAGTCTCTGGGTCCTCCTACTACTGGGCAAGATCCGTGGGATTCACAGGGCACCTCACTCACTTAAGAGGCAGTATCTCAATCCTGTCACTCTCAGAGGCATAAGTCCCTGGCTAGGCCCTACCGCCTACACTCCTGGTGGATTCTTCCAGCTCTGCTTCACCCCAATGGCCAACTCACCACAAAAGCTTCCCTCCCACTCTTAAGTAGCCCTAGGTCAGGTGACCTCTAGCCAAGGCGGCAAAAGTAAAACCCCACCTCCCTTCTAGAAGGTTCCAGCTTCTTCCAGGAGCTTCCCCACTCTAACTATGGGACAAAAAGGCGGGCTGGTATCGCAACATTGTTGTGGGTCCCAGCTAGCTCCTGGCAGCTAGGGTGCTACTATGAAAAACGACCACCCTGCAGTAGCAGGGGTCTGTGGCAGCCATCTTGGGCGAAGGGAACACCTGCACCTTAACACTACAAAAACGAAAATAATGAGGGAAAAAGGGCCAAGTCCAACAGAGGGGTTGTAGGCACAGTGTACCTTCTGGAGACAGAGGTGATGTTGGCACAGTGCATCTCCAGACGACAGGTGTTGTTGTGGCACAGTGTACAGTCAGGAGACAGAGGTGTTTTCAGTGTACCTTCAGGAAGCAGAGGTGTTGTAGGTGTACCTTCAGGAGGTGGAGATGTTGTTGGCACAGTGTACCTTCGGGAGACAAAGGTGTTGTTGGCACAGTGTACCTTCAGGAGACAGACGGGGTGTTGGTACAGAGTACCTTCAGGCGACAGCTGTTGTTGTGGCACAGTGTACCTTCAGGAGACAGAGGTGTTATTGGCACAGTGTACCTTCTGGAGACAGAGGTGTTGTTGGCACAGTGTACCTTCAGGAGACAGATGTGTTGTTGGTACAGTGTACCTTCAGGGGACAGAGGTGTTTTCGGCACAGTGTACCTTCAGGAGACAGAGGGGGTGTTGGCACAGTATACCTTCAGGGGGCAGAGGTGTTATCGGTACAGTGTACCTTCAGGAGACGGGTGTTTTTGGCATAGTGCACCTTGAGGATACAGGTGTTGTTGTAGCACGGTGCACCTTAAGGAGAACGAGGTGTTGTTGGCACAGTGTACCTTCAGGCAACAGGTGTTGTTGTGGCACAGTGTACCTTCAGGAGACAGAGGTGTTGTTGGCACAGTGTACCTTCTGGAGACAGAGGTGTTGTTGGCACATTGTACCTTCAGGTGACAGGTGTTGTGGCACAGTGTACCTTCAGGAGACAGGGGTGTTGATGGCACAGATTACCTTCAGGCGACAGCTGTTGTCGCACAGTGTACCTTCAGGAGACAGAGGTGTTGTAGGCACAGTGTACCTTCAGGAGTCAGAGGCCATGTTGGCACAGTGTATCTTCAGGTGACAGGTGTTGTTGTGCCACAGTGTGCCGTCAGGAGACAGAGGTGTTATCAGTCTACCTTCAGGAGGCAGACATTTTGTTGGCACAATGTACCTTCAGGAGACAGAGGTGTTGTCAGTGTACCTTCTGGAGACAGAGGTGATGTTGGCACAGTGTACCTTCAGGTGACAGGTGTTGTTGTGGCACAGTGTACCGTCAGGAGATAGAGTTGTTATCAGTGTACCTTCAGCAGACAGAGATGTTATTGGCACAGTGTACCTTCTGGAGACAGAGGTGTTGTTGGCACATTGTACCTTCAGGTGACAGGTGTTGTGGCACAGTGTACCTTCAGGAGACAGGGGTGTTGATGGCACAGATTACCTTCAGGCGACATCTGTTGTCGCACAGTGTACCTTCAGGAGACAGAGGTGTTGTAGGCACAGTGTACTTTCAGGAGTCAGAGGCCATGTTGGCACAGTGTATCTTCAGGCGACAGGTGTTGTTGTGCCACATGTGTTGTAGGCACAGTGTACCTCCAGTAGTCAGAGGGGTTGTAGGCACAATGTACCTTCTGGAGACAGAGGTGATGTTGGCACAGTGTACCTTCAGGTGACAGGTGTTGTTGTGGCACAGTGTACCGTCAGGAGACAGAGTTGTTATCAGTGTACCTTCAGCAGACAGAGATGTTATTGGCACAGTGTACCTTCAGGTGACCGGTGTTGTTGTGGCACAGTGTACCTTCAGGAGACAGAGGTGTTGTCAGTGTACCTTCAGGAGGCAGAGATGCTGTTGGCACAGTGTACCTTCAGACATTAGGTGTTGTTGTGGCACAGTGTACCTTCAGGAGACAGAGGTGTTGTCAGTGTACCTTCAGGAGTCAGAGGGGGTGATGGCACAGTGTATTTACAGGGGGCAGAGGTGTTGTCGGCACAGTGTAGCATCAGGGGGAAGAGGTGTTGTTGGCACAGTGTACCTTCAGGAGACAGAGGGAGTGTTGGCACAGTGTACCTTCAGTGGGAAGTTGTGTTGTCGGCACAGTGTACCTTCAGGAGATAGAGGTTTTGTTGGCATAGTGCACCTTCAGGATACAGGTGTTGTTGTAGCACCGTGCACCTTCTGGAGACAGAGGCATTGTTGGCACAGTGTACCTTCAGGCGACAGGTGTTGTTGTGCAACAGTGTACCTTCTAGAGACAGAGGTGTTGATGGAACAGTGTACCTTCAGGCGACAGGTGTTGTTGTGCCACAGTGTACCTTCTAGAGACAGAGGTGTTGTTGGCACAGTGTACCTTCAGGAGACAGGTGTTGTTGTGGCACAGTGTACCTTCAGGAGACAGGGGTGTTGTTGGAACAGAGTACCTTCCGGCGACAGACGTTGTAGTGGCACACTGTACCTTCAGGAGACAGAGGTGTTTTTGGCACAGTGTACCTTCAGGAGACAGAGGTGTTGTCAGTGTACCTTCAGGAGGCAGAGATGTTGTTGGCACAGTTTACCTTCAGGTGACAGGTGTTTTTGTGGCACAGTGTACCTTCAGGAGACTGAGGTGTTGTCAGTGTACCTTCTAGAGACAGAGGTGTTGTTGGCACAGTGTACCTTCAGGCGACAGGTGTTGTTGTCGCACAGTGTACCTTCAGGAGACAGATGTGTTGTAGGTACAGTGTACCTCCAGTAGTCAGAGGGGTTGTAGGCACAATGTACCTTCTGGAGACAGAGGTGATGTTGGCACAGTGTACCTTCAGGTGACAGGTGTTGTTGTGGCACAGTGTACCGTCAGGAGACAGAGTTGTTATCAGTGTATCTTCAGCAGACAGAGATGTTATTGGCACAGTGTACCTTCAGGTGACCGGTGTTGTTGTGGCACAGTGTACCTTCAGGAGACAGAGGTTTTGTCAGTGTACCTTCATGAGGCAGAGATGCTGTTGGCACAGTGTACCTTCAGACATTAGGTGTTGTTGTGGCACAGTGTACCTTCAGGAGACAGAGGTGTTGTCGGTGTACCTTCAGGAGGTAGAGATGTTGTTAGCACAGTGTACCTTCAGGTGACAGGTGTTGTTGTGGCACAGTTTAGCTTAGGAGACAGAGGTGGTATTGGCACAGTGTACCTTCGGGAGACAGAGGTGTTGTTGGTACAGTGTACCTTCAGGGTACAGAGGTGTTGTCAGCACTGTGTACCTTTAGGAGTCAGAGGGGGTGATGGCACAGTGTATTTACAGGGGGAAGAGGTGTTGTCGGCACAGTGTACCTTCTAGAGACAGAGCTGTTGATGGCACAGTGTACCTTCAGGCGACAGGTGTTGTTGTGCCACAGTGTACCTTCAGGAGACAGATGTGTTGTAGGCACAGTGTACCTCCAGTAGTCAGAGGGGTTGTAGGCACAATGTACCTTCTGGAGACAGAGGTGATGTTGGCACAGTGTACCTTCAGGTGACAGGTGTTGTTGTGGCACAGTGTACCGTCAGGAGACAGAGTTGTTATCAGTGTACCTTCAGCAGACAGAGATGTTATTGGCACAGTGTACCTTCAGGTGACCGGTGTTGTTGTGGCACAGTGTACCTTCTGGAGACAGAGGTGTTGTTGGCACATTGTACCTTCAGGTGACAGGTGTTGTGGCACAGTGTACCTTCAGGAGACAGGGGTGTTGATGGCACAGATTACCTTCAGGCGACAGCTGTTGTTGCACAGTGTACCTTCAGGAGACAGAGGTGTTGTAGGCACAGTGTACCTTCAGGAGTCAGAGGCCATGTTGGCACAGTGTATCTTCAGGCGACAGGTGTTGTTGTGCCACAGTGTGCCATCAGGAGACAGAGGTGTTGTCAGTGTACCTTCAAGAGATAGAGATGTTGTTGGCACAGTGTACCTTCAGGCGACAGGTGTTGTTGTGGCACAGTGTACGTTCAGGAGACAGAGGTGTTATTGGCACAGTGTACCTTATGGAGACGGAGGTGTTGTTGGCACAGTGTACCTTCAGGAGACAGATGTGTTGTTGGTACAGTGTACCTTCAGGGGACAGAGGTGTTGTCGGCACAGTGTACCTTCAGGAGACAGAGGGGGGTGTTGGCACAGTGTACCTTCAGTGGGAAGATGTGTTGTCGGCACAGTGTACCTTCAGGAGATAGAGGTTTTGTTGGCATAGTGCACCTTCAGGATACAGGTGTTGTTGTAGCACCGTGCACCTTCTGGAGACAGAGGCATTGTTGGCACAGTGTACCTTCAGGCGACAGGTGTTGTTGTGCCACAGTGTACCTTCTAGAGACAGAGGTGTTGATGGCACAGTGTACCTTCAGGCGACAGGTGTTGTTGTGCCACAGTGTACCTTCTAGAGACAGAGGTGTTGTTGGCACAGTGTACCTTCAGGCAACAGGTGTTGTTGTGGCATAGTGTACCTTCAGGAGACAGGGGTGTTGTTGGAACAGAGAACCTTCCGGCGACAGGCGTTGCAGTGGCACACTGTACCTTCAGGAGACAGAGGTGTTTTTGGCACAGTGTACCTTCAAGAGACAGAGGTGTTGTCAGTGTACCTTCAGGGGGCAGAGATGTAGTTGGCACAGTTTACCTTCAGGCGACAGGTGTTGTTGTGGCACAGTGTACCTTCAGGAGACTGAGGTGTTGTCAGTGTACCTTCTAGAGACAGAGGTGTTGTTGGCACAGTGTACCTTCAGGCGACAGGTGTTGTTGTCGCACAGTGTACCTTCAGGAGACAGATGTGTTGTAGGCACAGTGTACCTCCAGTAGTCAGAGGGGTTGTAGGCACAATGTACCTTCTGGAGACAGAGGTGATGTTGGCACAGTGTACCTTCAGGTGACAGGTGTTGTTGTGGCACAGTGTACCGTCAGGAGACAGAGTTGTTATCAGTGTACCTTCAGCAGGCAGATATGTTATTGGCACAGTGCCGGTGTTGTTGTGGCACAGTGTACCTTCAGGAGACAGAGGTGTTGTCAGTGTGCCTTCGGGAGGCAGAGATGCTGTTGGCACAGTGTACCTTCAGACATTAGGTGTTGTTGTGGCACAGTGTACCTTCAGGAGACAGAGGTGTTGTCAGTGTACCTTCAGGAGGTAGAGATGTTGTTAGCACAGTGTACCTTCAGGTGACAGGTGTTGTTGTGGCACAGTTTACCTTCAGGAGACAGAGGTGGTATTGGCACAGTGTACCTTCGGGAGACAGAGGTGTTGTTGGTACAGTGTACCTTCAGGGTACAGAGGTGTTGTCAGCACTGTGTACCTTCAGGAGTCAGAGGGGGTGATGGCACAGTGTATTTACAGGGGGCAGAGGTGTTGTCGGCACAGTGTAGCATCAGGGGGAAGAGGTGTTGTTGGCACAGTGTACCTTCAGGAGACAGAGGGGGGTTTTGGCACAGTGTACCTTCAGTGGGAAGATGTGTTGTCGGCACAGTGTACCTTCAGGAGACAGAGGTTTTGTTGGCATAGTGCACCTTCAGGATACAGGTGTTGTTGTAGCACCGTGCACCTTCTGGAGACAGAGGCATTGTTGGCACAGTGTACCTTCAGGCGACAGGTGTTGTTGTGCAACAGTGTACCTTCTAGAGACAGAGGTGTTGATGGCACAGTGTACCTTCAGGCGACAGGTGTTGTTGTGCCACAGTGTACCTTCTAGAGACAGAGGTGTTGTTGGCACAGTGTACCTTCAGGCGACAGGTGTTGTTGTGGCACAGTGTACCTTCAGGAGACAGGGGTGTTGTTGGAACAGAGTACCTTCCGGCGACAGGCGTTGTAGTGGCACACTGTACCTTCAGGAGACAGAGGTGTTTTTGGCACAGTGTACCTTCAGGGGACAGAGGTGTTGTCAGTGTACCTTCAGGAGGCAGAGATGTTGTTGGCACAGTTTACCTTCAGGCGACAGGTGTTGTTGTGGCACAGTGTACCTTCAGGAGACTGAGGTGTTGTCAGTGTACCTTCTAGAGACAGAGGTGTTGTTGGCACAGTGTACCTTCAGGCGACAGGTGTTGTTGTCGCACAGTGCACCTTCAGGAGACAGATGTGTTGTAGGCACAGTGTACCTCCAGTAGTCAGAGGGGTTGTAGGCACAATGTACCTTCTGGAGACAGAGGTGATGTTGGCACAGTGTACCTTCAGGTGACAGGTGTTGTTGTGGCACAATGTACTGTCAGGAGACAGAGTTGTTATCAGTGTACCTTCAGCAGACAGAGATGTTATTGGCACAGTCTACCTTCAGGTGACCGGTGTTGTTGTGGCACAGTGTACCTTCAGGAGACAGAGGTTTTGTCAGTGTACCTTCATGAGGCAGAGATGCTGTTGGCACAGTGTACCTTCAGATATTAGGTGTTGTTGTGGCACAGTGTACCTTCAGGAGACAGAGGTGTTGTCAGTGTACCTTCAGGAGGTAGAGATGTTGTTAGCACAGTGTACCTTCAGGTGACAGGTGTTGTTGTGGCACAGTTTAGCTTAGGAGACAGAGGTGGTATTGGCACAGTGTATCTTCGGGAGACAGAGGTGTTGTTGGTACAGTGTACCTTCAGGGTACAGAGGTGTTGTCAGCACTGTGTACCTTTAGGAGTCAGAGGGGGTGATGGCACAGTGTATTTACAGGGGGAAGAGGTGTTGTCGGCACAGTGTACCTTCTAGAGACAGAGCTGTTGATGGCACAGTGTACCTTCAGGCGACAGGTGTTGTTGTGCCACAGTGTACCTTCTAGAGACAGAGTTGTTGTTGGCACAGTGTACCTTCAGGCGACAGGTGTTGTTGTGGCACAGTGTACCTTCAGGAGACAGGGGTGTTGTTGGAACAGAGTACCTTCCGGCGACAGGCGTTGTAGTGGCACACTGTACCTTCAGGAGACAGAGGTGTTTTTGGCACAGTGTACCTTCAAGAGAAAGAGGTGTTGTCAGTGTACCTTCAGGGGGCAGACATGTTGTTGGCACAGTTTACTTTCAGGCGACAGGTGTTGTTGTGGCACAGTGTACCTTCAGGAGACTGAGGTGTTGTCAGTGTACCTTCTAGAGACAGAGGTGTTGTTGGCACAGTGTACCTTCAGGCGACAGGTGTTGTTGTCCCACAGTGTACCTTCAGGAGACAGATGTGTTGTAGGCACAGTGTACCTCCAGTAGTCAGAGGGGTTGTAGGCACAATGTACCTTCTGGAGACAGAGGTGATGTTGGCACAGTGTACCTTCAGGTGACCGGTGTTGTTGTGGCACAGTGTACCTTCAGGAGACAGAGGTGTTGTCAGTGTACCTTCGGGAGGCAGAGATGCTGTTGGCACAGTGTACCTTCAGACATTAGGTGTTGTTGTGGCACAGTGTACCTTCAGGAGACAGAGGTGTTGTCTGTGTACCTTCATGAGGTAGAGATGTTGTTAGCACAGTGTACCTTCAGGTGACAGGTGTTGTTGTGGCACAGTTTAGCTTAGGAGACAGAGGTGGTATTGGCACAGTGTACCTTCGGGAGACAGAGGTGTTGTTGGTACAGTGTACCTTCAGGGTACAGAGGTGTTGTCAGCACTGTGTACCTTTAGGAGTCAGAGGGGGTGATGGCACAGTGTATTTACAGGGGGAAGAGGTGTTGTCGGCACAGTGTACCTTCTAGAGACAGAGCTGTTGATGGCACAGTGTACCTTCAGGCGACAGGTGTTGTTGTGCCACAGTGTACCTTCAGGAGACAGATGTGTTGTAGGCACAGTGTACCTCCAGTAGTCAGAGGGGTTGTAGGCACAATGTACCTTCTGGAGACAGAGGTGATGTTGGCACAGTGTACCTTCAGGTGACAGGTGTTGTTGTGGCACAGTGTACCGTCAGGAGACAGAGTTGTTATCAGTGTACCTTCAGCAGACAGAGATGTTATTGGCACAGTGTACCTTCAGGTGACCGGTGTTGTTGTGGCACAGTGTACCTTCTGGAGACAGAGGTGTTGTTGGCACATTGTACCTTCAGGTGACAGGTGTTGTGGCACAGTGTACCTTCAGGAGACAGGGGTGTTGATGGCACAGATTACCTTCAGGCGACAGCTGTTGTCGCACAGTGTACCTTCAGGAGACAGAGGTGTTGTAGGCACAGTGTACCTTCAGGAGTCAGAGGCCATGTTGGCACAGTGTATCTTCAGGCGACAGGTGTTGTTGTGCCACAGTGTGCCGTCAGGAGACAGAGGTGTTATGAGTCTACCTTCAGGAGGCAGACATTTTGTTGGCACAATGTACCTTCAGGGGGCAGAGATGTTGTTGGCACAGTGTACCTTCAGACAACAGGTGTTGTTGTGGCACAGTGTACTTTCCGGAGACAGAGGTGTTGTCAGTGTACCTTCAAGAGATAGAGATGTTGTTGGCACAGTGTACCTTCAGGCGACAGGTGTTGTTGTGGCACAGTGTACGTTCAGGAGACAGAGGTGTTATTGGCACAGTGTACCTTATGGAGGCGGAGGTGTTGTTGGCACAGTGTACCTTCAGGAGACAGATGTGTTGTTGGTACAGTGTACCTTCAGGGGACAGAGGTGTTGTCGGCACAGTGTACCTTCAGGAGACAGAGGGGGGTGTTGGCACAGTGTACCTTCAGTGGGAAGATGTGTTGTTGGCACAGTGTACCTTCAGGAGATAGAGGTTTTGTTGGCATAGTGCACCTTCAGGATACAGGTGTTGTTGTAGCACCGTGCACCTTCTGGAAACAGAGGCATTGTTGTCACAGTGTACCTTCAGGCGACAGGTGTTGTTGTGCCACAGTGTACCTTCTAGAGACAGAGGTGTTGATGGCACAGTGTACCTTCAGGCGACAGGTGTTGTTGTGCCACAGTGTACCTTCTAGAGACAGAGGTGTTGTTGGCACAGTGTACCTTCAGGCAACAGGTGTTGTTGTGGCATAGTGTACCTTCAGGAGACAGGGGTGTTGTTGGAACAGAGAACCTTCCGGCGACAGGCGTTGCAGTGGCACACTGTACCTTCAGGAGACAGAGGTGTTTTTGGCACAGTGTACCTTCAAGAGACAGAGGTGTTGTCAGTGTACCTTCAGGGGGCAGAGATGTAGTTGGCACAGTTTACCTTCAGGCGACAGGTGTTGTTGTGGCACAGTGTACCTTCAGGAGACTGAGGTGTTGTCAGTGTACCTTCTAGAGACAGAGGTGTTGTTGGCACAGTGTACCTTCAGGCGACAGGTGTTGTTGTCGCACAGTGTACCTTCAGGAGACAGATGTGTTGTAGGCACAGTGTACCTCCAGTAGTCAGAGGGGTTGTAGGCACAATGTACCTTCTGGAGACAGAGGTGATGTTGGCACAGTGTACCTTCAGGTGACAGGTGTTGTTGTGGCACAGTGTACCGTCAGGAGACAGAGTTGTTATCAGTGTACCTTCAGCAGGCAGATATGTTATTGGCACAGTGTACCTTCAGGTGACCGGTGTTGTTGTGGCACAGTGTACCTTCAGGAGACAGAGGTGTTGTCAGTGTGCCTTCGGGAGGCAGAGATTCTGTTGGCACAGTGTACCTTCAGACATTAGGTGTTGTTGTGGCACAGTGTACCTTCAGGAGACAGAGGTGTTGTCAGTGTACCTTCAGGAGGTAGAGATGTTGTTAGCACAGTGTACCTTCAGGTGACAGGTGTTGTTGTGGCACAGTTTACCTTCAGGAGACAGAGGTGGTATTGGCACAGTGTACCTTCGGGAGACAGAGGTGTTGTTGGTACAGTGTACCTTCAGGGTACAGAGGTGTTGTCAGCACTGTGTACCTTCAGGAGTCAGAGGGGGTGATGGCACAGTGTATTTACAGGGGGCAGAGGTGTTGTCGGCACAGTGTAGCATCAGGGGGAAGAGGTGTTGTTGGCACAGTGTACCTTCAGGAGACAGAGGGGGGTTTTGGCACAGTGTACCTTTAGTGGGAAGATGTGTTGTCGGCACAGTGTACCTTCAGGAGACAGAGGTTTTGTTGGCATAGTGCACCTTCAGGATACAGGTGTTGTTGTAGCACCGTGCACCTTCTGGAGACAGAGTTATTGTTGGCACAGTGTACCTTCAGGCGACAGGTGTTGTTGTGCAACAGTGTACCTTCTAGAGACAGAGGTGTTGATGGCACAGTGTACCTTCAGGCGACAGGTGTTGTTGTGCCACAGTGTACCTTCTAGAGACAGAGGTGTTGTTGGCACAGTGTACCTTCAGGCGACAGGTGTTGTTGTGGCACAGTGTACCTTCAGGAGACAGGGGTGTTGTTGGAACAGAGTACCTTCCGGCGACAGGCGTTGTAGTGGCACACTGTACCTTCAGGAGACAGAGGTGTTTTTGGCACAGTGTACCTTCAGGAGACAGAGGTGTTGTCAGTGTACCTTCAGGAGGCAGAGATGTTGTTGGCACAGTTTACCTTCAGGCGACAGGTGTTGTTGTGGCACAGTGTACCTTCAGGAGACTGAGGTGTTGTCAGTGTACCTTCTAGAGACAGAGGTGTTGTTGGCACAGTGTACCTTCAGGCGACAGGTGTTGTTGTCGCACAGTGTACCTTCAGGAGACAGATGTGTTGTAGGCACAGTGTACCTCCAGTAGTCAGAGGGGTTGTAGGCACAATGTACCTTCTGGAGACAGAGGTGATGTTGGCACAGTGTACCTTCAGGTGACAGGTGTTGTTGTGGCACAATGTACTGTCAGGAGACAGAGTTGTTATCAGTGTACCTTCAGCAGACAGAGATGTTATTGGCACAGTCTACCTTCAGGTGACCGGTGTTGTTGTGGCACAGTGTACCTTCAGGAGACAGAGGTTTTGTCAGTGTACCTTCATGAGGCAGAGATGCTGTTGGCACAGTGTACCTTCAGACATTAGGTGTTGTTGTGGCACAGTGTACCTTCAGGAGACAGAGGTGTTGTCAGTGTACCTTCAGGAGGTAGAGATGTTGTTAGCACAGTGTACCTTCAGGTGACAGGTGTTGTTGTGGCACAGTTTAGCTTAGGAGACAGAGGTGGTATTGGCACAGTGTATCTTCGGGAGACAGAGGTGTTGTTGGTACAGTGTACCTTCAGGGTACAGAGGTGTTGTCAGCACTGTGTACCTTTAGGAGTCAGAGGGGGTGATGGCACAGTGTATTTACAGGGGGAAGAGGTGTTGTCGGCACAGTGTACCTTCTAGAGACAGAGCTGTTGATGGCACAGTGTACCTTCAGGCGACAGGTGTTGTTGTGCCACAGTGTACCTTCTAGAGACAGAGTTGTTGTTGGCACAGTGTACCTTCAGGCGACTGGTGTTGTTGTGGCACAGTGTACCTTCAGGAGACAGGGGTGTTGTTGGAACAGAGTACCTTCCGGCGACAGGCGTTGTAGTGGCACACTGTACCTTCAGGAGACAGAGGTGTTTTTGGCACAGTGTACCTTCAAGAGAAAGAGGTGTTGTCAGTGTACCTTCAGGGGGCAGAGATGTTGTTGGCACAGTTTACCTTCAGGCGACAGGTGTTGTTGTGGCACAGTGTACCTTCAGGAGACTGAGGTGTTGTCAGTGTACCTTCTAGAGACAGAGGTGTTGTTGGCACAGTGTACCTTCAGGCGACAGGTGTTGTTGTCCCACAGTGTACCTTCAGGAGACAGATGTGTTGTAGGCACAGTGTACCTCCAGTAGTCAGAGGGGTTGTAGGCACAATGTACCTTCTGGAGACAGAGGTGATGTTGGCACAGTGTACCTTCAGGTGACAGGTGTTGTTGTGGCACAGTGTACCGTCAGGAGACAGAGTTGTTATCAGTGTACCTTCAGCAGGCAGAGATGTTATTGGCACAGTGTACCTTCAGGTGACCGGTGTTGTTGTGGCACAGTGTACCTTCAGGAGACAGAGGTGTTGTCAGTGTACCTTCGGGAGGCAGAGATGCTGTTGGCACAGTGTACCTTCAGACATTAGGTGTTGTCGTGGCACAGTGTACCTTCAGGAGACAGAGGTGTTGTCAGTGTACCTTCAGGAGGTAGAGATGTTGTTAGCACAGTGTACCTTCAGGTGACAGGTGTTGTTGTGGCACAGTTTACCTTCAGGAGACAGAGGTGGTATTGGCACAATGTACCTTCGGGAGACAGAGGTGTTGTTGGTACAGTGTACCTTCAGGGTACAGAGGTGTTGTCAGCACTGTGTACCTTCAGGAGTCAGAGGGGGTGATGGCACAGTGTATTTACAGGGGGCAGAGGTGTTATCGGCACAGTGTAGCATCAAGGGGAAGATGTGTTGTCGGCACAGTGTCTCTTCAGGAGACAGAGGGGGGTGTTGGCACAGTGTACCTTCAGTGGGAAGATCTGTTGTCGGCACAGTGTACCTTCAGGAGATAGAGGTTTTGTTGGCATAGTGCACCATCAGGATACAGGTGTTGTTGTAGCACCGTGCACCTTCTGGAGACAGAGGCATTGTTGGCACAGTGTACCTTCAGGCGACAGGTGTTGTTGTGCAACAGTGTACCTTCTAGAGACAGAGGTGTTGATGGCACAGTGTACCTTCAGGCGACAGGTGTTGTTGTGCCACAGTGTACCTTCTAGAGACAGAGGTGTTGTTGGCACAGTGTACCTTCAGGCGACAGGTGTTGTTGTGGCACAGTGTACCTTCAGGAGACAGGGGTGTTGTTGGAACAGAGTACCTTCCGGCGACAGGCGTTGTAGTGGCACACTGTACCTTCAGGAGACAGAGGTGTTTATGGCACAGTGTACCTTCAGGAGACAGAGGTGTTGTCAGTGTACCTTCAGGAGGCAGAGATGTTGTTGGCACAGTTTACCTTCAGGCGACAGGTGTTGTTGTGGCACAGTGTACCTTCAGGAGACTGAGGTGTTGTCAGTGTACCTTCTAGAGACAGAGGTGTTGTTGGCACAGTGTACCTTCAGGCGACAGGTGTTGTTGTCGCACAGTGTACCTTCAGGAGACAGATGTGTTGTAGGCACAGTGTACCTCCAGTAGTCAGAGAGGTTGTAGGCACAATGTACCTTCTGGAGACAGAGGCGATGTTGGCACAGTGTACCTTCAGGTGACAGGTGTTGTTGTGGCACAGTGTACCGTCAGGAGACAGAGTTGTTATCAGTGTACCTTCAGCAGACAGAGATGTTATTGGCACAGTGTACCTTCAGGTGACCGGTGTTGTTGTGGCACAGTGTACCCTCTGGAGACAGAGGTGTTGTTGGCACATTGTACCTTCAGGTGACAGGTGTTGTGGCACAGTGTACCTTCAGGAGACAGGGGTGTTGATGGCACAGATTACCTTCAGGCGACAGCTGTTGTCGCACAGTGTACCTTCAGGAGACAGAGGTGTTGTAGGCACAGTGTACCTTCAGGAGTCAGAGGCCATGTTGGCACAGTGTATCTTCAGGCGACAGGTGTTGTTGTGCCACAGTGTGCCGTCAGGAGACAGAGGTGTTATCAGTCTACCTTCAGGAGGCAGACATTTTGTTGGCACAATGTACCTTCAGGAGACAGAGGTGTTGTCAGTGTACCTTCAGGAGGCAGAGATGTTGTTGGCACAGTGTACCTTCAGACAACAGGTGTTGTTGTGGCACAGTGTACTTTCCGGAGACAGAGGTGTTGTCAGTGTACCTTCAAGAGATAGAGATGTTGTTGGCACAGTGTACCTTCAGGCGACAGGTGTTGTTGTGGCACAGTGTACGTTCAGGAGACAGAGGTGTTATTGGCACAGTGTACCTTATGGAGACAGAGGTGTTGTTGGCACAGTGTACCTTCAGGAGACAGATGTGTTGTTGGTACAGTGTACCTTCAGGGGACAGAGGTGTTGTCGGCACAGTGTACTTTCAGGAGACAGAGGGGGGTGTTGGCACAGTGTACCTTCAGTGGGAAGATGTGTTGTCGGCACAGTGTACCTTCAGGAGATAGAGGTTTTGTTGGCATAGTGCACCTTCAGGATACAGGTGTTGTTGCAGCACCGTGCACCTTCTGGAGACAGAGGCATTGTTGGCACAGTGTACCTTCAGGCGACAGGTGTTGTTGTGCCACAGTGTACCTTCTAGAGACAGAGGTGTTGATGGCACAGTGTACCTTCAGGCGACAGGTGTTGTTGTGCCACAGTGTACCTTCTAGAGACAGAGGTGTTGTTGGCACAGTGTACCTTCAGGCAACAGGTGTTGTTGTGGCATAGTGTACCTTCAGGAGACAGGGGTGTTGTTGGAACAGAGAACCTTCCGGCGACAGGCGTTGCAGTGGCACACTGTACCTTCAGGAGACAGAGGTGTTTTTGGAACAGTGTACCTTCAAGAGACAGAGGTGTTGTCAGTGTACCTTCAGGGGGCAGAGATGTTGTTGGCACAGTTTACCTTCAGGCGACAGGTGTTGTTGTGGCACAGTGTACCTTCAGGAGACTGAGGTGTTGTCAGTGTACCTTCTAGAGACAGAGGTGTTGTTGGCACAGTGTACCTTCAGGCGACAGGTGTTGTTGTCGCACAGTGTACCTTCAGGAGACAGATGTGTTGTAGGCACAGTGTACCTCCAGTAGTCAGAGAGGTTGTAGGCACAATGTACCTTCTGGAGACAGAGGTGATGTTGGCACAGTGTACCTTCAGGTGACCGGTGTTGTTGTGGCACAGTGTACCTTCAGGAGACAGAGGTGTTGTCAGTGTGCCTTCGGGAGGCAGAGATGCTGTTGGCACAGTGTACCTTCAGACATTAGGTGTTGTTTTGGCACAGTGTACCTTCAGGAGACAGAGGTGTTGTCAGTGTACCTTCAGGAGGTAGAGATGTTGTTAGCACAGTGTACCTTCAGGTGACAGGTGTTGTTGTGGCACAGTTTACCTTCAGGAGACAGAGGTGGTATTGGCACAGTGTACCTTCGGGAGACAGA
This sequence comes from Triturus cristatus, assembly GCF_964204655.1. Lineage (NCBI taxonomy): Eukaryota > Metazoa > Chordata > Amphibia > Caudata > Salamandridae > Triturus > Triturus cristatus. Next base: position 1,171,221,691 of record NC_140580.1, on the reverse strand, counting down.
GGTGTTGTTGGTACAGTGTACCTTCAGGGTACAGAGGTGTTGTCAGCACTGTGTACCTTCAGGAGTCAGAGGGGGTGATGGCACAGTGTATTTACAGGGGGCAGAGGTGTTGTCGGCACAGTGTAGCATCAGGGGGAAGAGGTGTTGTTGGCACAGTGTACCTTCAGGAGACAGAGGGGGGTGTTGGCACAGTGTACCTTCAGTGGGAAGATGTGTTGTCGGCACAGTGTACCTTCAGGAGATAGAGGTTTTGTTGGCATAGTGCACCTTCAGGATACAGGTGTTGTTGTAGCACCGTGCACCTTCTGGAGACAGAGGCATTGTTGGCACAGTGTACCTTCAGGCGACAGGTGTTGTTGTGCAACAGTGTACCTTCTAGAGACAGAGGTGTTGATGGCACAGTGTACCTTCAGGCGACAGGTGTTGTTGTGCCACAGTGTACCTTCTAGAGACAGAGGTGTTGTTGGCACAGTGTACCTTCAGGCGACAGGTGTTGTTGTGGCACAGTGTACCTTCAGGAGACAGGGGTGTTGTTGGAACAGAGTACCTTCCGGCGACAGGCGTTGTAGTGGCACACTGTACCTTCAGGAGACAGAGGTGTTTTTGGCACAGTGTACCTTCAGGAGACAGAGGTGTTGTCAGTGTACCTTCAGGAGGCAGAGATGTTGTTGGCACAGTTTACCTTCAGGCGACAGGTGTTGTTGTGGCACAGTGTACCTTCAGGATACTGAGGTGTTGTCAGTGTACCTTCTAGAGACAGAGGTGTTGTTGGCACAGTGTACCTTCAGGCGACAGGTGTTGTTGTCGCACAGTGTACCTTCAGGAGACAGATGTGTTGTAGGCACAGTGTACCTCCAGTAGTCAGAGGGGTTGTAGGCACAATGTACCTTCTGGAGACAGAGGTGATGTTGGCACAGTGTACCTTCAGGTGACAGGTGTTGTTGTGGCACAGTGTACTGTCAGGAGACAGTGTTGTTATCAGTGTACCTTCAGCAGACAGAGATGTTATTGGCACAGTGTACCTTCAGGTGACCGGTGTTGTTGTGGCACAGTGTACCTTCAGGAGACAGAGGTTTTGTCAGTGTACCTTCATGAGGCAGAGATGCTGTTGGCACAGTGTACCTTCAGACATTAGGTGTTGTTGTGGCACAGTGTACCTTCAGGAGACAGAGGTGTTGTCAGTGTACCTTCAGGAGGTAGAGATGTTGTTAGCACAGTGTACCTTCAGGTGACAGGTGTTGTTGTGGCACAGTTTAGCTTAGGAGACAGAGGTGGTATTGGCACAGTGTACCTTTGGGAGACAGAGGTGTTGTTGGTACAGTGTACCTTAAGGGTACAGAGGTGTTGTCAGCACTGTGTACCTTTAGGAGTCAGAGGGGGTGATGGCACAGTGTATTTACACGAGGAAGAGGTGTTGTCGGCACAGTGTACCTTCTAGAGACAGAGCTGTTGATGGCACAGTGTACCTTCAGGCGACAGGTGTTGTTGTGCCACAGTGTACCTTCAGGAGACAGATGTGTTGTAGGCACAGTGTACCTCCAGTAGTCAGAGGGGTTGTAGGCACAATGTACCTTCTGGAGACAGAGGTGATGTTGGCACAGTGTACCTTCAGGTGACAGGTGTTGTTGTGGCACAGTGTACCGTCAGGAGACAGAGTTGTTATCAGTGTACCTTCAGCAGACAGAGATGTTATTGGCACAGTGTACCTTCAGGTGACCGGTGTTGTTGTGGCACAGTGTACCTTCTGGAGACAGAGGTGTTGTTGGCACATTGTACCTTCAGGTGACAGGTGTTGTGGCACAGTGTACCTTCAGGAGACAGGGGTGTTGATGGCACAGATTACCTTCAGGCGACAGCTGTTGTCGCACAGTGTACCTTCAGGAGACAGAGGTGTTGTAGGCACAGTGTACCTTCAGGGGTCAGAGGCCATGTTGGCACAGTGTATCTTCAGGCGACAGGTGTTGTTGTGCCACAGTGTGCCGTCAGGAGACAGAGGTGTTATGAGTCTACCTTCAGGAGGCAGACATTTTGTTGGCACAATGTACCTTCAGGAGACAGAGGTGTTGTCAGTGTACCTTCAGGAGGCAGAGATGTTGTTGGCACAGTGTACCTTCAGGCGACAGGTGTTGTTGTGGCACAGTGTACGTTCAGGAGACAGAGGTGTTATTGGCACAGTGTACCTTATGGAGACGGAGGTGTTGTTGGCACAGTGTACCTTCAGGAGACAGATGTGTTGTTGGTACAGTGTACCTTCAGGGGACAGAGGTGTTGTCAGCACAGTGTACCTTCAGGAGACAGAGGGGGGTGTTGGCACAGTGTACCTTCAGTGGGAAGATGTGTTGTCGGCACAGTGTACCTTCAGGAGATAGAGGTTTTGTTGGCATAGTGCACCTTCAGGATACAGGTGTTGTTGTAGCACCGTGCACCTTCTGGAGACAGAGGCATTGTTGGCACAGTGTACCTTCAGGCGACAGGTGTTGTTGTGCCACAGTGTACCTTCTAGAGACAGAGGTGTTGATGGCACAGTGTACCTTCAGGCGACAGGTGTTGTTGTGCCACAGTGTACCTTCTAGAGACAGAGGTGTTGTTGGCACAGTGTACCTTCAGGCAACAGGTGTTGTTGTGGCATAGTGTACCTTCAGGAGACAGGGGTGTTGTTGGAACAGAGAACCTTCCGGCGACAGGCGTTGCAGTGGCACACTGTACCTTCAGGAGACAGAGGTGTTTTTGGCACAGTGTACCTTCAAGAGACAGAGGTGTTGTCAGTGTACCTTCAGGGGGCAGAGATGTAGTTGGCACAGTTTACCTTCAGGCGACAGGTGTTGTTGTGGCACAGTGTACCTTCAGGAGACTGAGGTGTTGTCAGTGTACCTTCTAGAGACAGAGGTGTTGTTGGCACAGTGTACCTTCAGGCGACAGGTGTTGTTGTCGCACAGTGTACCTTCAGGAGACAGATGTGTTGTAGGCACAGTGTACCTCCAGTAGTCAGAGGGGTTGTAGGCACAATGTACCTTCTGGAGACAGAGGTGATGTTGGCACAGTGTACCTTCAGGTGACAGGTGTTGTTGTGGCACAGTGTACCGTCAGGAGACAGAGTTGTTATCAGTGTACCTTCAGCAGGCAGAGATGTTATTGGCACAGTGTACCTTCAGGTGACCGGTGTTGTTGTGGCACAGTGTACCTTCAGGAGACAGAGGTGTTGTCAGTGTGCCTTCGGGAGGCAGAGATGCTGTTGGCACAGTGTACCTTCAGACATTAGGTGTTGTTGTGGCACAGTGTACCTTCAGGAGACAGAGGTGTTGTCAGTGTACCTTCAGGAGGTAGAGATGTTGTTAGCACAGTGTACCTTCAGGTGACAGGTGTTGTTGTGGCACAGTTTACCTTCAGGAGACAGAGGTGGTATTGGCACAGTGTACCTTCGGGAGACAGAGGTGTTGTTGGTACAGTGTACCTTCAGGGTACAGAGGTGTTGTCAGCACTGTGTACCTTCAGGAGTCAGAGGGGGTGATGGCACAGTGTATTTACAGGGGGCAGAGGTGTTGTCGGCACAGTGTAGCATCAGGGGGAAGAGGTGTTGTTGGCACAGTGTACCTTCAGGAGACAGAGGGGGTGTTGGCACAGTGTACCTTCAGTGGGAAGATGTGTTGTCGGCACAGTGTACCTTCAGGAGATAGAGGTTTTATTGGCATAGTGCACCTTCAGGATACAGGTGTTGTTGTAGCACCGTGCACCTTCTGGAGACAGAGGCATTGTTGGCACAGTGTACCTTCAGGCGACAGGTGTTGTTGTGCCACAGTGTACCTTCTAGAGACAGAGGTGTTGTTGGCACAGTGTACCTTCAGGCGACAGGTGTTGTGGCACAGTGTACCTTCAGGAGACAGGGGTGTTGTTGGAACAGAGTACCTTCCGGCGACAGGCGTTGTAGTGGCACACTGTACCTTCAGGAGACAGAGGTGTTTTTGGCACAGTGTACCTTCAGGAGACAGAGGTGTTGTCAGTGTACCTTCAGGAGGCAGAGATGTTGTTGGCACAGTTTACCTTCAGGCGACAGGTGTTGTTGTGGCACAGTGTACCTTCAGGAGACTGAGGTGTTGTCAGTGTACCTTCTAGAGACAGAGGTGTTGTTGGCACAGTGTACCTTCAGGCGACAGGTGTTGTTGTCTCACAGTGTACCTTCAGGAGACAGATGTGTTGTAGGCACAGTGTACCTCCAGTAGTCAGAGGGGTTGTAGGCACAATGTACCTTCTGGAGACAGAGGTGATGTTGGCACAGTGTACCTTCAGGTGACAGGTGTTGTTGTGGCACAATGTACTGTCAGGAGACAGAGTTGTTATCAGTGTACCTTCAGCAGACAGAGATGTTATTGGCACATTGTACCTTCAGGTGACCGGTGTTGTTGTGGCACAGTGTACCTTCAGGAGACAGAGGTTTTGTCAGTGTACCTTCATGAGGCAGAGATGCTGTTGGCACAGTGTACCTTCAGACATTAGGTGTTGTTGTGGCACAGTGTGCCTTCAGGAGACAGAGGTGTTGTCAGTGTACCTTCAGGAGGTAGAGATGTTGTTAGCACAGTGTACCTTCAGGTGACAGGTGTTGTTGTGGCACAGTTTAGCTTAGGAGACAGAGGTGGTATTGGCACAGTGTATCTTCGGGAGACAGAGGTGTTGTTGGTACAGTGTACCTTCAGGGTACAGAGGTGTTGTCAGCACTGTGTACTTTAGGAGTCAGAGGGGGTGATGGCACAGTGTATTTACAGGGGGAAGAGGTGTTGTCGGCACAGTGTACCTTCTAGAGACAGAGCTGTTGATGGCACAGTGTACCTTCAGGCGACAGGTGTTGTTGTGCCACAGTGTACCTTCTAGAGACAGGGGTGTTGTTGGAACAGAGTACCTTCCGGCGACAGGCGTTGTAGTGGCACACTGTACCTTCAGGAGACAGAGGTGTTTTTGGCACAGTGTACCTTCAAGAGAAAGAGGTGTTGTCAGTGTACCTTCAGGGGGCAGAGATGTTGTTGGCACAGTTTACCTTCAGGCGACAGGTGTTGTTGTGGCACAGTGTACCTTCATGAGACTGAGGTGTTGTCAGTGTACCTTCTAGAGACAGAGGTGTTGTTGGCACAGTGTACCTTCAGGCGACAGGTGTTGTTGTCCCACAGTGTACCTTCAGGAGACAGATGTGTTGTAGGCACAGTGTACCTCCAGTAGTCAGAGGGGTTGTAGGCACAATGTACCTTCTGGAGACAGAGGTGATGTTGGCACAGTGTACCTTCAGGTGACAGGTGTTGTTGTGGCACAGTGTACCGTCAGGAGACAGAGTTGTTATCAGTGTACCTTCAGCAGGCAGAGATGTTATTGGCACAGTGTACCTTCAGGTGACCGGTGTTGTTGTGGCACAGTGTACCTTCAGGAGACAGCGGTGTTGTCAGTGTACCTTCGGGAGGCAGAGATGCTGTTGGCACAGTGTACCTTCAGACATTAGGTGTTGTCGTGGCACAGTGTACCTTCAGGAGACAGAGGTGTTGTCAGTGTACCTTCAGGAGGTAGAGATGTTGTTAGCACAGTGTACCTTCAGGTGACAGGTGTTGTTGTTGCACAGTTTACCTTCAGGAGACAGAGGTGGTATTGGCACAGTGTACCTTCGGGAGACAGAGGTGTTGTTGGTACAGTGTACCTTCAGGGTACAGAGGTGTTGTCAGCACTGTGTACCTTCAGGAGTCAGAGGGGGTGATGGCACAGTGTATTTACAGGGGGCAGAGGTGTTATCGGCACAGTGTAGCATCAGGGGGAAGATGTGTTGTCGGCACAGTGTATCTTCAGGAGACAGAGGGGGGCGTTGGCACAGTGTACCTTCAGTGGGAAGATCTGTTGTCGGCACAGTGTACCTTCAGGAGATAGAGGTTTTGTAGGCATAGTGCACCATCAGGATACAGGTGTTGTTGTAGCACCGTGCACCTTCTGGAGACAGAGACATTGTTGGCACAGTGTACCTTCAGGCGACAGGTGTTGTTGTGCAACAGTGTACCTTCTAGAGACAGAGGTGTTGATGGCACAGTGTACCTTCAGGCGACAGGTGTTGTTGTGCCACAGTGTACCTTCTAGAGACAGAGGTGTTGTTGGCACAGTCTACCTTCAGGCGACAGGTGTTGTTGTGGCACAGTGTACCTTCAGGAGACAGGGGTGTTGTTGGAACAGAGTACCTTCCGGCGACAGGCGTTGTAGTGGCGCACTGTACCTTCAGGAGACAGAGGTGTTTTTGGCACAGTGTACCTTCAGGAGACAGAGGTGTTGTCAGTGTACCTTCAGGAGGCAGAGATGTTGTTGGCACAGTTTACCTTCAGGCAACAGGTGTTGTTGTGCCACAGTGTGCCATCAGGAGACAGAGGTGTTATCAGTCTACCTTCAGGAGGCAGACATTTTGTTGGCACAATGTACCTTCAGGAGACAGAGGTGTTGTCAGTGTACCTTCAGGAGGCAGAGATGTTGTTGGCACAGTGTACCTTCAGACAACAGGTGTTCTTGTGGCACAGTGTACTTTCCGGAGACAGAGGTGTTGTCAGTGTACCTTCAAGAGATAGAGATGTTGTTGGCACAGTGTACCTTCAGGTGACCGGTGTTGTTGTGGCACAGTGTACCTTCAGGAGAAAGAGGTTTTGTCAGTGTACCTTCATGAGGCAGAGATGCTGTTGGCACAGTGTACCTTCAGACATTAGGTGTTGTTGTGGCACAGTGTACCTTCAGGAGACAGAGGTGTTGTCAGTGTACCTTCAGGAGGTAGAGATGTTGTTAGCACAGTGTACCTTCAGGTGACAGGTGTTGTTGTGGCACAGTTTAGCTTAGGAGACAGAGGTGGTATTGGCACAGTGTACCTTCGGGAGACAGAGGTGTTGTTGGTACAGTGTACCTTCAGGGTACAGAGGTGTTGTCAGCACTGTGTACCTTTAGGAGTCAGAGGGGGTGATGGCACAGTGTATTTACACGAGGAAGAGGTGTTGTCGGCACAGTGTACCTTCTAGAGACAGAGCTGTTGATGGCACAGTGTACCTTCAGGCGACAGGTGTTGTTGTGCCACAGTGTACCTTCAGGAGACAGATGTGTTGTAGGCACAGTGTACCTCCAGTAGTCAGAGGGGTTGTAGGCACAATGTACCTTCTGGAGACAGAGGTGATGTTGGCACAGTGTACCTTCAGGTGACAGGTGTTGTTGTGGCACAGTGTACCGTCAGGAGACAGCGTTGTTATCAGTGTACCTTCAGCAGACAGAGATGTTATTGGCACAGTGTACCTTCAGGTGACCGGTGTTGTTGTGGCACAGTGTACCTTCTGGAGACAGAGGTGTTGTTGGCACATTGTACCTTCAGGTGACAGGTGTTGTGGCACAGTGTACCTTCAGGAGACAGGGGTGTTGATGGCACAGATTACCTTCAGGCGACAGCTGTTGTCGCACAGTGTACCTTCAGGAGACAGAGGTGTTGTAGGCACAGTGTACCTTCAGGAGTCAGAGGCCATGTTGGCACAGTGTATCTTCAGGCGACAGGTGTTGTTGTGCCACAGTGTGCCGTCAGGAGACAGGGGTGTTATGAGTCTACCTTCAGGAGGCAGACATTTTGTTGGCACAATGTACCTTCAGGAGACAGAGGTGTTGTCAGTGTACCTTCAGGAGGCAGAGATGTTGTTGGCACAGTGTACCTTCAGACAACAGGTGTTGTTGTGGCACAGTGTACTTTCCGGAGACAGAGGTGTTGTCAGTGTACCTTCAAGAGATAGAGATGTTGTTGGCACAGTGTACCTTCAGGCGACAGGTGTTGTTGTGGCACAGTGTACGTTCAGGAGACAGAGGTGTTATTGGCACAGTGTACCTTATGGAGACGGAGGTGTTGTTGGCACAGTGTACCTTCAGGAGACAGATGTGTTGTTGGTACAGTGTACCTTCAGGGGACAGAGGTGTTGTCAGCACAGTGTACCTTCAGGAGACAGAGGGGGGTGTTGGCACAGTGTACCTTCAGTGGGAAGATGTGTTGTCGGCACAGTGTCACTTCAGGAGATAGAGGTTTTGTTGGCATAGTGCATCTTCAGGATACAGGTGTTGTTGTAGCACCGTGCACCTTCTGGAGACAGAGGCATTGTTGGCACAGTGTACCTTCAGGCGACAGGTGTTGTTGTGCCACAGTGTACCTTCTAGAGACAGAGGTGTTGATGGCACAGTGTACCTTCAGGCGACAGGTGTTGTTGTGCCACAGTGTACCTTCTAGAGACAGAGGTGTTGTTGGCACAGTGTACCTTCAGGCAACAGGTGTTGTTGTGGCATAGTGTACCTTCAGGAGACAGGGGTGTTGTTGGAACAGAGAACCTTCCGGCGACAGGCGTTGCAGTGGCACACTGTACCTTCAGGAGACAGAGGTGTTTTTGGCACAGTGTACCTTCAAGAGACAGAGGTGTTGTCAGTGTACCTTCAGGGGGCAGAGATGTAGTTGGCACAGTTTACCTTCAGGCGACAGGTGTTGTTGTGGCACAGTGTACCTTCAGGAGACTGAGGTGTTGTCAGTGTACCTTCTAGAGACAGAGGTGTTGTTGGCACAGTGTACCTTCAGGCGACAGGTGTTGTTGTCGCACAGTGTACCTTCAGGAGACAGATGTGTTGTAGGCACAGTGTACCTCCAGTAGTCAGAGGGGTTGTAGGCACAATGTACCTTCTGGAGACAGAGGTGATGTTGGCACAGTGTACCTTCAGGTGACAGGTGTTGTTGTGGCACAGTGTACCGTCAGGAGACAGAGTTGTTATCAGTGTACCTTCAGCAGGCAGAGATGTTATTGGCACAGTGTACCTTCAGGTGACCGGTGTTGTTGTGGCACAGTGTACCTTCAGGAGACAGAGGTGTTGTCAGTGTGCCTTCGGGAGGCAGAGATGCTGTTGGCACAGTGTACCTTCAGACATTAGGTGTTGTTGTGGCACAGTGTACCTTCAGGAGACAGAGGTGTTGTCAGTGTACCTTCAGGAGGTAGAGATGTTGTTAGCACAGTGTACCTTCAGGTGACAGGTGTTGTTGTGGCACAGTTTACCTTCAGGAGACAGAGGTGGTATTGGCACAGTGTACCTTCGGGAGACAGAGGTGTTGTTGGTACAGTGTACCTTCAGGGTACAGAGGTGTTGTCAGCACTGTGTACCTTCAGGAGTCAGAGGGGGTGATGGCACAGTGTATTTACAGGGGGCAGAGGTGTTGTCGGCACAGTGTAGCATCAGGGGGAAGAGGTGTTGTTGGCACAGTGTACCTTCAGGAGACAGAGGGGGTGATGGCACAGTGTACCTTCAGTGGGAAGATGTGTTGTCGGCACAGTGTACCTTCAGGAGATAGAGGTTTTATTGGCATAGTGCACCTTCAGGATACAGGTGTTGTTGTAGCACCGTGCACCTTCTGGAGACAGAGGCATTGTTGGCACAGTGTACCTTCAGGCGACAGGTGTTGTTGTGCAACAGTGTACCTTCTAGAGACAGAGGTGTTGATGGCACAGTGTACCTTCAGGCGACAGGTGGTGTTGTGCCACAGTGTACCTTCTAGAGACAGAGGTGTTGTTGGCACAGTGTACCTTCAGGCGACAGGTGTTGTGGCACAGTGTACCTTCAGGAGACAGGGGTGTTGTTGGAACAGAGTACCTTCCGGCGACAGGCGTTGTAGTGGCACACTGTACCTTCAGGAGACAGAGGTGTTTTTGGCACAGTGTACCTTCAGGAGACAGAGGTGTTGTCAGTGTACCTTCAGGAGGCAGAGATGTAGTTGGCACAGTTTACCTTCAGGCGACAGGTGTTGTTGTGGCACAGTGTACCTTCAGGAGACTGAGGTGTTGTCAGTGTACCTTCTAGAGACAGAGGTGTTGTTGGCACAGTGTACCTTCAGGCGACAGGTGTTGTTGTCGCACAGTGTACCTTCAGGAGACAGATGTGTTGTAGGCACAGTGTACCTCCAGTAGTCAGAGGGGTTGTAGGCACAATGTACCTTCTGGAGACAGAGGTGATGTTGGCACAGTGTACCTTCAGGTGACAGGTGTTGTTGTGGCACAGTGTACCGTCAGGAGACAGAGTTGTTATCAGTGTACCTTCAGCAGGCAGAGATGTTATTGGCACAGTGTACCTTCAGGTGACCGGTGTTGTTGTGGCACAGTGTACCTTCAGGAGACAGAGGTGTTGTCAGTGTGCCTTCGGGAGGCAGAGATGCTGTTGGCACAGTGTACCTTCAGACATTAGGTGTTGTTGTGGCACAGTGTACCTTCAGGAGACAGAGGTGTTGTCAGTGTACCTTCAGGAGGTAGAGATGTTGTTAGCACAGTGTACCTTCAGGTGACAGGTGTTGTTGTGGCACAGTTTACCTTCAGGAGACAGAGGTGGTATTGGCACAGTGTACCTTCGGGAGACAGAGGTGTTGTTGGTACAGTGTACCTTCAGGGTACAGAGGTGTTGTCAGCACTGTGTACCTTCAGGAGTCAGAGGGGGTGATGGCACAGTGTATTTACAGGGGGCAGAGGTGTTGTCGGCACAGTGTAGCATCAGGGGGAAGAGGTGTTGTTGGCACAGTGTACCTTCAGGAGACAGAGGGGGTGATGGCACAGTGTACCTTCAGTGGGAAGATGTGTTGTCGGCACAGTGTACCTTCAGGAGATAGAGGTTTTATTGGCATAGTGCACCTTCAGGATACAGGTGTTGTTGTAGCACCGTGCACCTTCTGGAGACAGAGGCATTGTTGGCACAGTGTACCTTCAGGCGACAGGTGTTGTTGTGCAACAGTGTACCTTCTAGAGACAGAGGTGTTGATGGCACAGTGTACCTTCAGGCGACAGGTGGTGTTGTGCCACAGTGTACCTTCTAGAGACAGAGGTGTTGTTGGCACAGTGTACCTTCAGGCGACAGGTGTTGTGGCACAGTGTACCTTCAGGAGACAGGGGTGTTGTTGGAACAGAGTACCTTCCGGCGACAGGCGTTGTAGTGGCACACTGTACCTTCAGGAGACAGAGGTGTTTTTGGCACAGTGTACCTTCAGGAGACAGAGGTGTTGTCAGTGTACCTTCAGGAGGCAGAGATGTTGTTGGCACAGTTTACCTTCAGGCGACAGGTGTTGTTGTGGCACAGTGTACCTTCAGGAGACTGAGGTGTTGTCAGTGTACCTTCTAGAGACAGAGGTGTTGTTGGCACAGTGTACCTTCAGGCGACAGGTGTTGTTGTCTCACAGTGTACCTTCAGGAGACAGATGTGTTGTAGGCACAGTGTACCTCCAGTAGTAAGAGGGGTTGTAGGCACAATGTACCTTCTGGAGACAGAGGTGATGTTGGCACAGTGTACCTTCAGGTGACAGGTGTTGTTGTGGCACAATGTACTGTCAGGAGACAGAGTTGTTATCAGTGTACCTTCAGCAGACAGAGATGTTATTGGCACATTGTACCTTCAGGTGACCGGTGTTGTTGTGGCACAGTGTACCTTCAGGAGACAGAGGTTTTGTCAGTGTACCTTCATGAGGCAGAGATGCTGTTGGCACAGTGTACCTTCAGACATTAGGTGTTGTTGTGGCACAGTGTGCCTTCAGGAGACAGAGGTGTTGTCAGTGTACCTTCAGGAGGTAGAGATGTTGTTAGCACAGTGTACCTTCAGGTGACAGGTGTTGTTGTGGCACAGTTTAGCTTAGGAGACAGAGGTGGTATTGGCACAGTGTATCTTCGGGAGACAGAGGTGTTGTTGGTACAGTGTACCTTCAGGGTACAGAGGTGTTGTCAGCACTGTGTACCTTTAGGAGTCAGAGGGGGTGATGGCACAGTGTATTTACAGGGGGAAGAGGTGTTGTCGGCACAGTGTACCTTCTAGAGACAGAGCTGTTGATGGCACAGTGTACCTTCAGGCGACAGGTGTTGTTGTGCCACAGTGTACCTTCTAGAGACAGGGGTGTTGTTGGAACAGAGTACCTTCCGGCGACAGGCGTTGTAGTGGCACACTGTACCTTCAGGAGACAGAGGTGTTTTTGGCACAGTGTACCTTCAAGAGAAAGAGGTGTTGTCAGTGTACCTTCAGGGGGCAGAGATGTTGTTGGCACAGTTTACCTTCAGGCGACAGGTGTTGTTGTGGCACAGTGTACCTTCATGAGACTGAGGTGTTGTCAGTGTACCTTCTAGAGACAGAGGTGTTGTTGGCACAGTGTACCTTCAGGCGACAGGTGTTGTTGTCCCACAGTGTACCTTCAGGAGACAGATGTGTTGTAGGCACAGTGTACCTCCAGTAGTCAGAGGGGTTGTAGGCACAATGTACCTTCTGGAGACAGAGGTGATGTTGGCACAGTGTACCTTCAGGTGACAGGTGTTGTTGTGGCACAGTGTACCGTCAGGAGACAGAGGTGTTGTCAGTGTACCTTCGGGAGGCAGAGATGCTGTTGGCACAGTGTACCTTCAGACATTAGGTGTTGTCGTGGCACAGTGTACCTTCAGGAGACAGAGGTGTTGTCAGTGTACCTTCAGGAGGTAGAGATGTTGTTAGCACAGTGTACCTTCAGGTGACAGGTGTTGTTGTGGCACAGTTTACCTTCAGGAGACAGAGGTGGTATTGGCACAGTGTACCTTCGGGAGACAGAGGTGTTGTTGGTACAGTGTACCTTCAGGGTACAGAGGTGTTGTCAGCACTGTGTACCTTCAGGAGTCAGAGGGGGTGATGGCACAGTGTATTTACAGGGGGCAGAGGTGTTATCGGCACAGTGTAGCATCAGGGGGAAGATGTGTTGTCGGCACAGTGTATCTTCAGGAGACAGAGGGGGGTGTTGGCACAGTGTACCTTCAGTGGGAAGATCTGTTGTCGGCACAGTGTACCTTCAGGAGATAGAGGTTTTGTAGGCATAGTGCACCATCAGGATACAGGTGTTGTTGTAGCACCGTGCACCTTCTGGAGACAGAGGCATTGTTGGCACAGTGTACCTTCAGGCGACAGGTGTTGTTGTGCAACAGTGTACCTTCTAGAGACAGAGGTGTTGATGGCACAGTGTACCTTCAGGCGACAGGTGTTGTTGTGCCACAGTGTACCTTCTAGAGACAGAGGTGTTGTTGGCACAGTCTACCTTCAGGCGACAGGTGTTGTTGTGGCACAGTGTACCTTCAGGAGACAGGGGTGTTGTTGGAACAGAGTACCTTCCGGCGACAGGCGTTGTAGTGGCGCACTGTACCTTCAGGAGACAGAGGTGTTTTTGGCACAGTGTACCTTCAGGAGACAGAGGTGTTGTCAGTGTACCTTCAGGAGGCAGAGATGTTGTTGGCACAGTTTACCTTCAGGCAACAGGTGTTGTTGTGCCACAGTGTGCTGTCAGGAGACAGAGGTGTTATCAGTCTACCTTCAGGAGGCAGACATTTTGTTGGCACAATGTACCTTCAGGAGACAGAGGTGTTGTCAGTGTACCTTCAGGAGGCAGAGATGTTGTTGGCACAGTGTACCTTCAGACAACAGGTGTTCTTGTGGCACAGTGTACTTTCCGGAGACAGAGGTGTTGTCAGTGTACCTTCAAGAGATAGAGATGTTGTTGGCACAGTGTACCTTCAGGTGACCGGTGTTGTTGTGGCACAGTGTACCTTCAGGAGACAGAGGTTTTGTCAGTGTACCTTCATGAGGCAGAGATGCTGTTGGCACAGTGTACCTTCAGACATTAGGTGTTGTTGTGGCACAGTGTACCTTCAGGAGACAGAGGTGTTGTCAGTGTACCTTCAGGAGGTAGAGATGTTGTTAGCACAGTGTACCTTCAGGTGACAGGTGTTGTTGTGGCACAGTTTAGCTTAGGAGACAGAGGTGGTATTGGCACAGTGTATCTTCGGGAGACAGAGGTGTTGTTGGTACAGTGTACCTTCAGGGTACAGAGGTGTTGTCAGCACTGTGTACCTTTAGGAGTCAGAGGGGGTGATGGCACAGTGTATTTACAGGGGGAAGAGGTGTTGTCGGCACAGTGTACCTTCTAGAGACAGAGCTGTTGATGGCACAGTGTACCTTCAGGCGACAGGTGTTGTTGTGCCACAGTGTACCTTCTAGAGACAGGGGTGTTGTTGGAACAGAGTACCTTCCGGCGACAGGCGTTGTAGTGGCACACTGTACCTTCAGGAGACAGAGGTGTTTTTGGCACAGTGTACCTTCAAGAGAAAGAGGTGGTGTCAGTGTACCTTCAGGGGGCAGAGATGTTGTTGGCACAGTTTACCTTCAGGCAACAGGTGTTGTTGTGCCACAGTGTGCTGTCAGGAGACAGAGGTGTTATCAGTCTACCTTCAGGAGGCAGACATTTGTTGGCACAATGTACCTTCAGGCGACAGGTGTTGTTGTCCCACAGTGTACCTTCAGGAGACAGATGTGTTGTAGGCACAGTGTACCTCCAGTAGTCAGAGGGGTTGTAGGCACAATGTACCTTCTGGAGACAGAGGTGATGTTGGCACAGTGTACCTTCAGGTGACAGGTGTTGTTGTGGCACAGTGTACCGTCAGGAGACAGAGTTGTTATCAGTGTACCTTCAGCAGGCAGAGATGTTATTGGCACAGTGTACCTTCAGGTGACCGGTGTTGTTGTGGCACAGTGTACCTTCAGGAGACAGAGGTGTTGTCAGTGTACCTTCGGGAGGCAGAGATGCTGTTGGCACAGTGTACCTTCAGACATTAGGTGTTGTCGTGGCACAGTGTACCTTCAGGAGACAGAGGTGTTGTCAGTGTACCTTCAGGAGGTAGAGATGTTGTTAGCACAGTGTACCTTCAGGTGACAGGTGTTGTTGTGGCACAGTTTAGCTTAGGAGACAGAGGTGGTATTGGCACAGTGTATCTTCGGGAGACAGAGGTGTTGTTGGTACAGTGTACCTTCAGGGTACAGAGGTGTTGTCAGCACAGTGTACCTTCAGGAGACAGAGGGGGGTGTTGGCACAGTGTGCCTTCAGTGGGAAGATCTGTTGTCGGCACAGTGTACCTTCAGGAGATAGAGGTTTTGTTGGCATAGTGCACCATCAGGATACAGGTGTTGTTGTAGCACCGTGCACCTTCTGGAGACAGAGGCATTGTTGGCACAGTGTACCTTCAGGCGACAGGTGTTGTTGTGCAACGGTGTACCTTCTAGAGACAGAGGTGTTGATGGCACAGTGTACCTTCAGGCGACAGGTGTTGTTGTGCCACAGTGTACCTTCTAGAGACAGAGTTGTTGTTGGCACAGTCTACCTTCAGGCGACAGGTGTTGTTGTGGCACAGTGTACCTTCAGGAGACAGGGGTGTTGTTGGAACAGAGTACCTTCCGGCGACAGGCGTTGTAGTGGCGCACTGTACCTTCAGGAGACAGAGGTGTTTTTGGCACAGTGTACCTTCAGGAGACAGAGGTGTTGTCAGTGTACCTTCAGGAGGCAGAGATGTTGTTGGCACAGTTTACCTTCAGGCAACAGGTGTTGTTGTGCCACAGTGTGCCGTCAGGAGACAGAGGTGTTATCAGTCTACCTTCAGGAGGCAGACATTTTGTTGGCACAATGTACCTTCAGGAGACAGAGGTGTTGTCAGTGTACCTTCAGGAGGCAGAGATGTTGTTGGCACAGTGTACCTTCAGACAACAGGTGTTCTTGTGGCACAGTGTACTTTCCGGAGACAGAGGTGTTGTCAGTGTACCTTCAAGAGATAGAGATGTTGTTGGCACAGTGTACCTTCAGGCGACAGGTGTTGTTGTGGCACAGTGTACGTTCAGGAGACAGAGGTGTTATTGGCACAGTGTACCTTATGGAGACAGAGGTGTTGTTGGCACAGTGTACCTTCAGGAGACAGATGTGTTGTTGGTACAGTGTACCTTCAGGGGACAGAGGTGTTGTCGGCACAGTGTACCTTCAGGAGACAGAGGGGGGTGTTGGCACAGTGTACCTTCAGTGGGAAGATGTGTTGTCGGCACAGTGTACCTTCAGGAGATAGAGGTTTTGTTGGCATAGTGCACCTTCAGGATACAGGTGTTGTTGTAGCACCGTGCACCTTCTGGAGACAGAGGCATTGTTGGCACAGTGTACCTTCAGGCGACAGGTGTTGTTGTGCCACAGTGTACCTTCTAGAGACAGAGGTGTTGATGGCACAGTGTACCTTCAGGCGACAGGTGTTGTTGTGCCACAGTGTACCTTCTAGAGACAGAGGTGTTGTTGGCACAGTGTACCTTCAGGCAACAGGTGTTGTTGTGGCACACTGTACCTTCAGGAGACAGAGGTGTTTTTGGCACAGTGTACCTTCAAGAGACAGAGGTGTTGTCAGTGTACCTTCAGGGGGCAGAGATGTTGTTGGCACAGTTTACCTTCAGGCGACAGGTGTTGTTGTGGCACAGTGTACCTTCAGGAGACTGAGGTGTTGTCAGTGTACCTTCTAGAGACAGAGGTGTTGTTGGCACAGTGTACCTTCAGGCAACAGGTGTTGTTGTCGCACAGTGTACCTTCAGGAGACAGATGTGTTGTAGGCACAGTGTACCTCCAGTAGTCAGAGGGGTTGTAGGCACAATGTACCTTCTGGAGACAGAGGTGATGTTGGCACAGTGTACCTTCAGGTGACAGGTGTTGTTGTGGCACAGTGTACCGTCAGGAGACAGAGTTGTTATCAGTGTACCTTCAGCAGGCAGAGATGTTATTGGCACAGTGTACCTTCAGGTGACCGGTGTTGTTGTGGCACAGTGTACCTTCAGGAGACAGGGGTGTTGTCAGTGTGCCTTCGGGAGGCAGAGATGCTGTTGGCACAGTGTACCTTCAGACATTAGGTGTTGTTGTGGCACAGTGTACCTTGAGGAGACAGAGGTGTTGTCAGTGTACCTTCAGGAGGTAGAGATGTTGTTAGCACAGTGTACCTTCAGGTGACAGGTGTTGTTGTGGCACAGTTTACCTTCAGGAGACAGAGGTGGTATTTGCACAGTGTACCTTCGGGAGACAGAGGTGTTGTTGGTACAGTGTACCTTCAGGGTACAGAGGTGTTGTCAGCACTGTGTACCTTCAGGAGTCAGAGGGGGTAATGGCACAGTGTATTTACAGGGGGCAGAGGTGTTGTCGGCACAGTGTAGCATCAGGGGGAAGAGGTGTTGTTGGCACAGTGTACCTTCAGGAGACAGAGGGGGGTGTTGGCACAGTGTACCTTCAGTGGGAAGATGTGTTGTCGGCACAGTGTACCTTCAGGAGATAGAGGTTTTGTTGGCATAGTGCACCTTCAGGATACAGGTGTTGTTGTAGCACCGTGCACCTTCTGGAGACAGAGGCATTGTTGGCACAGTGTACCTTCAGGCGACAGGTGTTGTTGTGCAACAGTGTACCTTCTAGAGACAGAGGTGTTGATGGCACAGTGTACCTTCAGGCGACAGGTGTTGTTGTGCCACAGTGTACCTTCTAGAGACAGAGGTGTTGTTGGCACAGTGTACCTTCAGGCGACAGGTGTTGTTGTGGCACAGTGTACCTTCAGGAGACAGGGGTGTTGTTGGAACAGAGTACCTTCCGGCGACAGGCGTTGTAGTGGCACACTGTACCTTCAGGAGACAGAGGTGTTTTTGGCACAGTGTACCTTCAGGAGACAGAGGTGTTGTCAGTGTACCTTCTGGAGTCAGAGGGGATGTAGGCACAGTCTACCTTCTGGAGATAGAGGTGATGTGGCACAGTGCATCTTCAGGCGACAGGTATTGTTGTGGCACAGTGTACCGTCAGGAGACAGAGGTGTTATCAGTGTACCTTCAGGAAGCAGAGATGTTGTTCGCACAGTGTACCTTCAGGCGACAGGTGTTGTTGTGGCACAGTGTACCTTCAGGAGACAGAGGTGTTGTCACTGTACCTTCAGGATGCAGAGATGTTGTTGGCACAGTGTACCTTCAGATAACAGGTGTTGTTGTGGCACAGTGTACCTTCAGGAGACTGAGGTGTTGTCAGTGTACCTTCTAGAGACAGAGGTGTTGTTGGCACAGTGTACCTTCAGGCGACAGGTGTTGTTGTCGCACAGTGTACCTTCAGGAGACAGATGTGTTGTAGGCACAGTGTACCTCCAGTAGTCAGAGAGGTTGTAGGCACAATGTACCTTCTGGAGACAGAGGTGATGTTGGCACAGTGTACCTTCAGGTGACAGGTGTTGTTGTGGCACAGTGTACCGTCAGGAGACAGAGTTGTTATCAGTGTACCTTAAGCAGACAGAGATGTTATTGGCACAGTGTACCTTCAGGTGACCGGTGTTGTTGTGGCACAGTGTACCCTCTGGAGACAGAGGTGTTGTTGGCACATTGTACCTTCAGGTGACAGGTGTTGTGGCACAGTGTACCTTCAGGAGACAGGGGTGTTGATGGCACAGATTACCTTCAGGCGACAGCTGTTGTCGCACAGTGTACTTTCAGGAGACAGAGGTGTTGTAGGCACAGTGTACCTTCAGGAGTCAGAGGCCATGTTGGCACAGTGTATCTTCAGGCAACAGGTGTTGTTGTGCCACAGTGTGCCGTCAGGAGACAGAGGTGTTATCAGTCTACCTTCAGGAGGCAGACATTTTGTTGGCACAATGTACTTTCAGGAGACAGAGGTGTTGTCAGTGTACCTTCAGGAGGCAGAGATGTTGTTGGCACAGTGTACCTTCAGACAACAGGTGTTGTTGTGGCACAGTGTACTTTCCGGAGACAGAGGTGTTGTCAGTGTACCTTCAAGAGATAGAGATGTTGTTGGCACAGTGTACCTTCAGGCGACAGGTGTTGTTGTGGCACAGTGTACGTTCAGGAGACAGAGGTGTTATTGGCACAGTGTACCTTATGGAGACAGAGGTGTTGTTGGCACAGTGTACCTTCAGGAGACAGATGTGTTGTTGGTACAGTGTACCTTCAGGGGACAGAGGTGTTGTCGGCACAGTGTACCTTCAGGAGACAGAGGGGGGTGTTGGCACAGTGTACCTTCAGTGGGAAGATGTGTTGTCGGCACAGTATACCTTCAGGAGATAGAGGTTTTGTTGGCATAGTGCACCTTCAGGATACAGGTGTTGTTGTAGCACCGTGCACCTTCTGGAGACAGAGGCATTGTTGGCACAGTGTACCTTCAGGCGACAGGTGTTGTTGTGCCACAGTGTACCTTCTAGAGACAGAGGTGTTCATGGCACAGTGTACCTTCCAGCGACAGGCGCTGTTGTGGCACAATGTACCTTCAGGAGAAAGGGGGGTTGTTGGCACAGTGTACCTTCAGGCGACAGGCACTGTTGTGGCACAGTGTTCCTTCAGGAGACAGAGGTGTTTTTGGCACAGTGTACCTTCAGGAGACTGTCAGTGTTCCTTCTGGAGACAAAGGTGTTGTTGGCACAGTGTACCTTCAGGCGACAGGTGTTGTTGTCGCTCAGTGTACCTTCAGTAGACAGAGGTGTTGTAGGCACACTGTACCTTCTGGAGTCAGAGGGGATGTAGGCACAGTGTACCTTCTGGAGATAGAGGTGATGTGGCACAGTGCATCTTCAGGCGACAGGTATTGTTGTGGCACAGTGTACCATCAGGAGACAGAGGTGTTATCAGTGTACCTTCAGGAAGCAGAGATGTTGTTCGCACAGTGTACCTTCAGGCGACAGGTGTTGTTGTGGCACAGTGTACCTTCAGGAGACAGAGGTGTTGTCACTGTACCTTCAGGATGCAGAGATGTTGTTGGCAC
The DNA here is from genome assembly GCF_964204655.1 of Triturus cristatus. Taxonomy (NCBI): domain Eukaryota; kingdom Metazoa; phylum Chordata; class Amphibia; order Caudata; family Salamandridae; genus Triturus; species Triturus cristatus. The sequence continues at coordinate 1,171,202,073 of NC_140580.1, read as the reverse complement.
AGTGTACCTTCAGATAACAGGTGTTGTTGTGGCACAGTGTACCTTCAGGAGACAGAGGTGTTGTCAGTGTACCTTCAGGAGGTAGAGATGTTGTTGGCACAGTGTACCTTCAGGAGACAGAGGTGTTATTGGCACAGTGTACCTTCTGGAGACAGAAGTGTTGTTGGCACAGTGTACCTTCAGGAGACAGATGTGTTGTTGGTACAGTGTACCTTCAGGGGACAGAGGTGTTTTCGGCACAGTGTACCTTCAGGCGACAGGTGTTGTTGTGGCACAGTGTACCTTCAGGAGACAGAGTTGTTATCAGTGTACCTTCAGGAGGCAGAGATGGTGTTGGCACAGTGTACCTTCAGGCGACAGGTGTTGTTGTGCCACAGTGTACCTTCAGGAGACAGAGGTGTTATTGGGACACAGTATCTTATGGAGACAGAGGTGTTGTTGGTACAGTGTACCTTCAGCGGGTAGAGGTGTTGTCGGCACGGTGTACCTTCAGGAGACAGGGGTATATTTGGCATAGTGCACCTTCAGGATACAGGTGTATTTGTAGCACCGTGCACCTTCTGGAGACAGAGGTGTTGTTGGCACAGTGCACCTTCAGGTGACAGGTGTTGTTGTGGCACAGTGTACCTTCAGGAGACAGAGGTGTTGTTGGCACAGTGTACCTTCTGGAGAGAGAGGTGTTGATGGCACATTGTACCTTCTGGTGACAGGTGTTGTGGCACAGTGTACCTTCAGGAGACAGGGGTGTTGTTGGCACAGAGTACCTTCCGGCGACAGGCGTTGTTGTGGCACAGTGTACCTTCAGGAGAGAGGTGTGTTGTTGGCACAGTGTACCTTCAGGCGACATGCGTTGTTGTGGCACAGTGTACCTTCAGGAGACAGATGTGTTTTTGGCACAGTGTACCTCCAGGAGACAGAGGTATTGTCACTGTACCTTCAGGAGGCAGAGATGTTGTTGGCACAGTTTACCTTCAGGCGACAGGTGTTGTTGTGGCACAGTGTACCTTCAGGAGACTGAGGTGTTGTCAGTGTACCTTCTAGAGACAGAGGTGTTGTTGGCACAGTGTACCTTCAGGCGACAGGTGTTGTTGTCGCACAGTGTACCTTCAGGAGACAGATGTGTTGTAGGCACAGTGTACCTCCAGTAGTCAGAGGGGTTGTAGGCACAATGTACCTTCTGGAGACAGAGGTGATGTTGGCACAGTGTACCTTCAGGTGACAGGTGTTGTTGTGGCACAGTGTACTGTCAGGAGACAGAGTTGTTATCAGTGTACCTTCAGCAAACAGAGATGTTATTGGCACAGTGTACCTTCAGGTGACCGGTGTTGTTGTGGCACAGTGTACCTTCAGGAGACAGAGGTTTTGTCAGTGTACCTTCATGAGGCAGAGATGCTGTTGGCACAGTGTACCTTCAGACATTAGGTGTTGTTGTGGCACAGTGTACCTTCAGGAGACAGAGGTTTTGTCAGTGTACATTCATGAGGCAGAGATGCTGTTGGCACAGTGTACCTTCAGACATTAGGTGTTGTTGTGGCACAGTGTGCCTTCAGGAGACAGAGGTGTTGTCAGTGTACCTTCAGGAGGTAGAGATGTTGTTAGCACAGTGTACCTTCAGGTGACAGGTGTTGTTGTGGCACAGTTTAGCTTAGGAAACAGAGGTGGTATTGGCACAGTGTATCTTCGGGAGACAGAGGTGTTGTTGGTACAGTGTACCTTCAGGGTACAGAGGTGTTGTCAGCACTGTGTACCTTTAGGAGTCAGAGGGGGTGATGGCACAGTGTATTTACAGGGGGAAGAGGTGTTGTCGGCACAGTGTACCTTCTAGAGACAGAGCTGTTGATGGCACAGTGTACCTTCAGGCGACAGGTGTTGTTGTGCCACAGTGTACCTTCTAGAGACAGGGGTGTTGTTGGAACAGAGTACCTTCCGGCGACAGGCGTTGTAGGGGCACACTGTACCTTCAGGAGACAGAGGTGTTTTTGGCACAGTGTACCTTCAAGAGAAAGAGGTGTTGTCAGTGTACCTTCAGGGGGCAGAGATGTTGTTGGCACATTTTACCTTCAGGCGACAGGTGTTGTTGTGGCACAGTGTACCTTCATGAGACTGAGGTGTTGTCAGTGTACCTTCTAGAGACAGAGGTGTTGTTGGCACAGTGTACCTTCAGGCGACAGGTGTTGTTGTCCCACAGTGTACCTTCAGGAGACAGATGTGTTGTAGGCACAGTGTACCTCCAGTAGTCAGAGGGGTTGTACGCACAATGTACCTTCTGGAGACAGAGGTGATGTTGGCACAGTGTACCTTCAGGTGACAGGTGTTGTTGTGGCACAGTGTACCGTCAGGAGACAGAGTTGTTATCAGTGTACCTTCAGCAGGCAGAGATGTTATTGGCACAGTGTACCTTCAGGTGACCGGTGTTGTTGTGGCACAGTGTACCTTCAGGAGACAGAGGTGTTGTCAGTGTACCTTCGGGAGGCAGAGATGCTGTTGGCACAGTGTACCTTCAGACATTAGGTGTTGTCGTGGCACAGTGTACCTTCAGGAGACAGAGGTGTTGTCAGTGTACCTTCAGGAGGTAGAGATGTTGTTAGCACAGTGTACCTTCAGGTGACAGGTGTTGTTGTGGCACAGTTTACCTTCAGGAGACAGAGGTGGTATTGGCACAGTGTACCTTCGGGAGACAGAGGTGTTGTTGGTACAGTGTACCTTCAGGGTACAGAGGTGTTGTCAGCACTGTGTACCTTCAGGAGTCAGAGGGGGTGATGGCACAGTGTATTTACAGGGGGCAGAGGTGTTATCGGCACAGTGTAGCATCAGGGGGAAGATGTGTTGTCGGCACAGTGTATCTTCAGGAGACAGAGGGGGGTGTTGGCACAGTGTACCTTCAGTGGGAAGATCTGTTGTCGGCACAGTGTACCTTCAGGAGATAGAGGTTTTGTTGGCATAGTGCACCATCAGGATACAGGTGTTGTTGTAGCACCGTGCACCTTCTGGAGACAGAGGCATTGTTGGCACAGTGTACCTTCAGGCGACAGGTGTTGTTGTGCAACAGTGTACCTTCTAGAGACAGAGGTGTTGATGGCACAGTGTACCTTCAGGCGACAGGTGTTGTTGTGCCACAGTGTACCTTCTAGAGACAGAGGTGTTGTTGGCACAGTCTACCTTCAGGCGACAGGTGTTGTTGTGGCACAGTGTACCTTCAGGAGACAGGGGTGTTGTTGGAACAGAGTACCTTCCGGCGACAGGCGTTGTAGTGGCGCACTGTACCTTCAGGAGACAGAGGTGTTTTTGGCACAGTGTACCTTCAGGAGACAGAGGTGTTGTCAGTGTACCTTCAGGAGGCAGAGATGTTGTTGCAACAGTTTACCTTCAGGCAACAGGTGTTGTTGTGCCACAGTGTGCCGTCAGGAGACAGAGGTGTTATCAGTCTACCTTCAGGAGGCAGACATTTTGGTGGCACAATGTACCTTCAGGAGACAGAGGTGTTGTCAGTGTACCTTCAGGAGGCAGAGATGTTGTTGGCACAGTGTACCTTCAGACAACAGGTGTTCTTGTGGCACAGTGTACTTTCCGGAGACAGAGGTGTTGTCAGTGTACCTTCAAGAGATAGAGATGTTGTTGGCACAGTGTACCTTCAGGCGACAGGTGTTGTTGTGGCACAGTGTACGTTCAGGAGACAGAGGTGTTATTGGCACAGTGTACCTTATGGAGACAGAGGTGTTGTTGGCACAGTGTACCTTCAGGAGACAGATGTGTTGTTGGTACAGTGTACCTTCAGGGGACAGAGGTGTTGTCGGCACAGTGTACCTTCAGGAGACAGAGGGGGGTGTTGGCACAGTGTACCTTCAGTGGGAAGATGTGTTGTCGGCACAGTGTACCTTCAGGAGATAGAGGTTTTGTTGGCATAGTGCACCTTCAGGATACAGGTGTTGTTGTAGCACCGTGCACCTTCTGGAGACAGAGGCATTGTTGGCACAGTGTACCTTCAGGCGACAGGTGTTGTTGTGCCACAGTGTACCTTCTAGAGACAGAGGTGTTGATGGCACAGTGTACCTTCAGGCAACAGGTGTTGTTGTGGCATAGTGTACCTTCAGGAGACAGGGGTGTTGTTGGAACAGAGAACCTTCCGGCGACAGGCGTTGCAGTGGCACACTGTACCTTCAAGAGACAGAGGTGTTGTCAGTGTACCTTCAGGGGGCAGAGATGTTGTTGGCACAGTTTACCTTCAGGCGACAGGTGTTGTTGTGGCACAGTGTACCTTCAGGAGACTGAGGTGTTGTCAGTGTACCTTCTAGAGACAGAGGTGTTGTTGGCACAGTGTACCTTCAGGCGACAGGTGTTGTTGTCGCACAGTGTACCTTCAGGAGACAGATGTGTTGTAGGCACAGTGTACCTCCAGTAGTCAGAGGGGTTGTAGGCACAATGTACCTTCTGGAGACAGAGGTGATGTTGGCACAGTGTACCTTCAGGTGACAGGTGTTGTTGTGGCACAGTGTACCGTCAGGAGACAGAGTTGTTATCAGTGTACCTTCAGCAGGCAGAGATGTTATTGGCACAGTGTACCTTCAGGTGACCGGTGTTGTTGTGGCACAGTGTACCTTCAGGAGACAGGGGTGTTGTCAGTGTGCCTTCGGGAGGCAGAGATGCTGTTGGCACAGTGTACCTTCAGACATTAGGTGTTGTTGTGGCACAGTGTACCTTGAGGAGATAGAGTTGTTGTCAGTGTACCTTCAGGAGGAAGAGATGTTGTTAGCACAGTGTACCTTCAGGTGACAGGTGTTGTTGTGGCACAGTTTACCTTCAAGAGACAGAGGTGGTATTGGCACAGTGTACCTTCGGGAGACAGAGGTGTTGTTGGTACAGTGTACCTTCAGGGTACAGAGGTGTTGTCAGCACTGTGTACCTTTAGGAGTCAGAGGGGGTGATGGCACAGTGTATTTACAGGGGGCAGAGGTGTTGTCGGCACAGTGTAGCATCAGGGGGAAGAGGTGTTGTTGGCACAGTGTACCTTCAGGAGACAGAGGGGGGTGTTGGCACAGTGTACCTTCAGTGGGAAGATGTGTTGTCGGCACAGTGTACCTTCAGGAGATAGAGGTTTTGTTGGCATAGTGCACCTTCAGGATACAGGTGTTGTTGTAGCACCGTGCACCTTCTGGAGACAGAGGCATTGTTGGCACAGTGTACCTTCAGGCGACAGGTGTTGTTGTGCAACAGTGTACCTTCTAGAGACAGAGGTGTTGATGGCACAGTGTACCTTTAGGAGTCAGAGGGGGTGATGGCACAGTGTATTTACAGGGGGAAGAGGTGTTGTCGGCACAGTGTACCTTCTAGAGACAGAGCTGTTGATGGCACAGTGTACCTTCAGGCGACAGGTGTTGTTGTGCCACAGTGTACCTTCTAGAGACAGAGTTGTTGTTGGCACAGTGTACCTTCAGGCGACAGGTGTTGTTGTGGCACAGTGTACCTTCAGGAGACAGGGGTGTTGTTGGAACAGAGTACCTTCCGGCGACAGGCGTTGTAGTGGCACACTGTACCTTCAGGAGATAGAGGTGTTTTTGGCACAGTGTACCTTCAAGAGACAGAGGTGCTGTCAGTGTACCTTCAGGGGGCAGAGATGTTGTTGGCACAGTTTACCTTCAGGCGACAGGTGTTGTTGTGGCACAGTGTACCTTCAGGAGACTGAGGTGTTGTCAGTGTACCTTCTAGAGACAGAGGTGTTGTTGGCACAGTGTACCTTCAGGCGACAGGTGTTGTTGTCCCACAGTGTACCTTCAGGAGACAGATGTGTTGTAGGCACAGTGTACCTCCAGTAGTCAGAGGGGTTGTAGGCACAATGTACCTTCTGGAGACAGAGGTGATGTTGGCACAGTGTACCTTCAGGTGACAGGTGTTGTTGTGGCACAGTGTACCGTCAGGAGACAGAGTTGTTATCAGTGTACCTTCAGCAGGCAGAGATGTTATTGGCACAGTGTACCTTCAGGTGACCGGTGTTGTTGTGGCACAGTGTACCTTCAGGAGACAGAGGTGTTGTCAGTGTACCTTCGGGAGGCAGAGATGCTGTTGGCACAGTGTACCTTCAGACATTAGGTGTTGTTGTGGCACAGTGTATCTTCAGGAGACAGAGGTGTTGTCAGTGTACCTTCAGGAGGTAGAGATGTTGTTAGCACAGTGTACCTTCAGGTGACAGGTGTTGTTGTGGCACAGTTTACCTTCAGGAGACAGAGGTGGTATTGGCACAGTGTACCTTCGGGAGACAGAGGTGTTGTTGGTACAGTGTACCTTCAGGGTACAGAGGTGTTGTCAGCACTGTGTACCTTCAGGAGTCAGAGGGGGTGATGGCACAGTGTATTTACAGGGGGCAGAGGTGTTATCGGCACAGTGTAGCATCAGGAGGAAGAGGTGTTGTCGGCACAGTGTACCTTCAGGAGACAGATGTGTTGTTGGTACAGTGTACCTTCAGGGGACAGAGGTGTTGTCAGCACAGTGTACCTTCAGGAGACAGATGTGTTGTTGGTACAGTGTACCTTCAGGGGACAGAGGTGTTGTCGGCACAGTGTACCTTCAGGAGACAGAGGGGGGTGTTGGCACAGTGTACCTTCAGTGGGAAGATCTGTTGTCGGCACAGTGTACCTTCAGGAGATAGAGGTTTTGTTGGCATAGTGCACCTTCAGGATACAGGTGTTGTTGTAGCACCGTGCACCTTCTGGAGACAGAGGCATTGTTGGCACAGTGTACCTTCAGGCGACAGGTGTTGTTGTGCAACAGTGTACCTTCTAGAGACAGAGGTGTTGATGGCACAGTGTACCTTCAGGCGACAGGTGTTGTTGTGCCACAGTGTACCTTCTAGAGACAGAGGTGTTGTTGGCACAGTGTACCTTCAGGCGACAGGTGTTGTTGTGGCACAGTGTACCTTCAGGAGACAGGGGTGTTGTTGGAACAGAGTACCTTCCGGCGACAGGCGTTGTAGTGGCACACTGTACCTTCAGGTGACAGAGGTGTTTTTGGCACAGTGTACCTTCAGGAGACAGAGGTGTTGTCAGTGTACCTTCAGGAGGCAGAGATGTTGTTGGCACAGTTTACCTTCAGGTGACCGGTGTTGTTGTGGCACAGTGTACCTTCAGGAGACAGTGGTGTTGTCAGTGTACCTTCAGGAGGCAGAGATGCTGTTGGCACAGTGTACCTTCAGACATTAGGTGTTGTTGTGGCACAGTGTACCTTCAGGAGATAGAGGTGTTGTCAGTGTACCTTCAGGAGGTAGAGATGTTGTTAGCACAGTGTACCTTCAGGTGACAGGTGTTGTTGTGGCACAGTTTACCTTAGGAGACAGAGGTGGTATTGGCACAGTGTACCTTCGGGAGACAGAGGTGTTGTTGGTACAGTGTACCTTCAGGGTACAGAGGTGTTGTCAGCACTGTGTACTTTCAGAAGTCAGAGGGGGTGATGGCACAGTGTATTTACAGGGGGCAGAGGTGTTGTCGGCACAGTGTAGCATCAGGGGGAAGAGGTGTTTTTGGCACAGTGTACCTTCAGGAGACAGATGTGTTGTAGGTACAGTGTACCTTCAGGGGATAGAAGTTTTGTTGGCACAGTGTACCTTTAGGAGACAGAGGGGGTGTTGGTACAGTGTACCTTCTGGGGACAGAGGTGTTGCACAGCACAGTGTACCTTCAGGAGACAGAGGGGGTGTTGCCACAGTGTACCACTAGAGGGTAGAGGTGTTGTTGGCACAGTGTACCTACAGGGGACAGAGTTGTTGTCGGCACAGTGTACCTTCAGGCGACAGTTGTTGTTGTGGCACAGTATACCTCCAGGAGACTGGGGTGTTGTTGGCACAGAGTACCTTCCAGCGACAGGCGCTGTTGTGGCACAGTGTACCTTCAGGAGAAAGGGGTGTTGTTGGCACAGTGTACCTTCAGGAGACAGAGGTGTTGTCAGTGTACCTTCAGGAGGCAGAGATGTTGTTGGCACAGTGTACCTTCAGACGACAGGTGTTGTAGTGGCACAGTGTACCTTCAGGAGACTGAGGTATTGTCAGTGTTGCTTCTGGAGACAGAGGTGTTGTTGGCACAGTGTTCCATCAGGCAACAGGTGTTGTTGTCGCACAGTGTACCTTCAGAAGACAGAGGTGTTGTAGGCACACTGTACCTTCAGGAGTCAGAGGGGTTGTAGGCACAGTGTACCTTCTGGAGATAGAGGTGATGTTGGCACAGTGCATCTTCAGGCGACAGGTAATGTTGTGGCACAGTGTACCGTCAGGAGACAGAGTTGTTATCAGTGTACCTTCAGGAAGCAGAGATGTTGTTGGCACAGTGTACCTTCAGGCGACAGGTATTGTTGTGGCACAGTGTACCTTCAGGAGACAGAGGTGCTGTCACTGTACATTCAGGATGCAGAGATGTTGTTGGCACAGTGTACCTTCAGACGACAGGTGTTGTTGTGGCACAGTGTACCTTCAGGAGACAGAGGTGTTGTCAGTGTACCTTCAGGAGGTAGAGATGTTGTTGGCACAGTGTACCTTCAGACGACAGGTGTTGTTGTGGCACAGTGTACCTTCAGGAGACAGAGGTGTTATTGGCACATTGTACCTTCTGGAGACAGAGGTGTTGTTGGCACAGTGTACCTTCAGGAGACAGATGTGTTGTTGGTACAGTGTACCTTCAGGGAACAGAGGTGTTGTCGGCACAGTGTACCTTCAGGAGACAGGGGTGTTTTTGGCATAGTGCACCTTCAGGATACAGGTGTATTTGTAGCACCGTGCACCTTCTGGAGTCATAGGTGTTGTTGGCACAGTGTACCGTCAGGCAACAGGTGTTGCTGTGGCACAGTGTACCCTCAGGAGACAGAGGTGTTGTTGGCACAGTGTACCTTCTGGACAGAGAGGTGTTGTTGGCACATTGTACCTTCAGGTGACAGGTGTTGTGGCACAGTGTACCTTCAGGAGACAGGGGTGTTGTTGGCACAGAGTACCTTCCGGCGGCAGGCGTTGTTGCAGCACAGTGTACCTTCAGGAGAGAGGGGTGTTGTTGGCACAGTGTACCTTCAGGCGACAGGTGTTGATGTGGTACAGTGTACCTTCAAGGGACAGAGGTGTTGTCAGTGTACTTTCAGGATGCAGAGATGTTGTTGGCACAGTGTACCTTAAGGCAACAGGCTTTTTTGTGGTACAGTGCAGCTTCAGGAGACAGAGGTGTTGTCAGTGTACCTTCAGGAGGTAGAGATGTTGTTGGCACAGTGTACCTTCAGGTGACAGGTGTTGTTGTGGCACAGTGTACCTTCAGGAGACAGAGGTGTTATTGGCACAGTGTACCTTCTGGAGACAGAGGTGTTCTTGGCACGGTGTACCTTCAGGAGACAGATGTGTTGTTGGTACAGTGTACCTTCAGGGGACAGAGGGGGTGTTGGCTGTTAGACCTGGCACCTTGGCGTGAGTCTCCCTTCCACTTTTTGTTGCTGTGCCTCATGTGTTTTGCTGGTGTTAGCTGCTCAGAGCACTGTGCCACTGCCAACCAGTGCCACAGTGCAAGTGCTCCCTGTATAAAATGTATATGTTGGTTGGATTCCATGATTGGCTTATTTGGTTTACTGTCAGACCCCAGTAAAGTGCACCAGGAGTGCCCAGGGCTTGTAAATACAAATGCTGCTGGTGGGCTTGAAGCACTGGTTGTGCCACCCACAGAAACGGCCTAGTAAAATGTGTCTAATGTCTGCCATTGCAGAACCTGCGTGCAGTCTGGTACTGTCATGCTGACTGGGCAAGTGCACCCACTTACCAGTCCCTAAACCTTCCCTTAACTTCATATTAGTCACCCCTATGGTAGGCCCAAGGGCAGGGTGCATTGTAAGCATAAGGTAGGACAAGCCCTGATGTGTGTGGCATGTCCTAATAGTGAAATACAGCCATTTTCGTTTTTCACTATTGCAAGGCTACCTGTTCTCCATGGACCAGAATGGGCTGCTGGAATTATTACACTCTATGGGCCCGATTCACAGAATTAACTAAGGACAAAATCCTAAACTTCCGACTTTTGGTATTCACAGAATGCACTTACTACTTTTGGTATTCACAGAATGCACTTACTACTTTTGGTATTCACAGAATGGATTTACGACTACTAACTTTACGTCCGCACTCGGGCCGAAAATTCCGGCCCGGATGCGGAGCTTCCGGCCCGGAGGCGGAGCTTCTGGCACGGAGGTGGGGATTCCGGCCAGTGGCGGATATTTAGCCATGGCCGAAATCTCCACCTCTGAGCCGGAAGCTCTGCCTCTGGGCCGGAAGCTCCGCCCCCGGACCGGAAGCTCCGCCTCCGGGCCGGAATTTCCGGCCCGAGTGCGGACGTAAAGTTAGTAGTCGTAAATCCATTCTGTGAATACCAAAAGTAGTAAGTGCATTCTGTGAATACCAAAAGTAGTAAGTGCATTCTGTGAATACCAAAAGTAGTAAGTTTAGGATTTTGTCTTAAGTTAATTCTGTGAATTGGGCCCCCAGATCCTAACAGACCCAGGGAACATGGTAGAAATTCGAGTTTAGTATGCCTGAACTCAGAATAATAAAATACATCTGTTAGTAAAGTTTATTTTATTATCCTGTGTTTGCAAATGCCACTTTTAGAAGGTTGGCATTTGCTTGCCTAACCATTTAAGCCCGCCTCTGCGCTGATGTGTATCTGCTGTCTGGTTTGGGCGAGTGACAGGGCTGGGGAATTCTAGGAGACAGTCTGGGCAGGTGGTGAATTGGAAGATTACACCAGGATGGGTGGGAGGAGTACACCTGGACTCTGAATAGGGCTGTGCTCTGTCACCACAATGCTGGCTCCACCTCCTGTGGAGCGTCTGATGTCTCTGCCATGCACACTGAAAGCAGAAGCCTGCATCATGTCAACAAAGTGCTCTGAAACCGGACTGAACTAGGCAAGGGCCCCCTGGCCGCAAATAACAAAAGAAATGTAGTATAAATGTAGGAGCCCTGCTCCTAAGAAATCAGATCCTGTTGACAAGACGAACCTCTGCCTGAGGAGAAGGAACCGGGAAAGCTGTAGGAGGAGTACTGTCCCTGACCTGGGGGATTGGTCTGCAGTGGTTGCCTTGCTGCTGAAGGAGAGGAGAAAGATTGCTAAGAAACTTTATTTCAACTTGTGCATTTAAGATCTCCAAGGGCTTGTGACTGAGCTTGCCCCCTGAACGAAGTCCCAGGACCAGTGGACTTCACCGCCTTGAGAAACGCCGCTGAGAACCGCCGTTCTCCCCGTAGCACCGAAGCCACGAGAAGTGTGCGTCTCGTAGATCGGCACATACACTGGAAAGCCTGTGCCAAGCTGTCCGGCCTGAACAACGCGACTAAGGCCCCCCTACGAGCCGTAGCTCGCTCCATGAAGGAAGGACTTCGTGCCGCACTTTGATTTCCCCTCTTCGCATCATACTGCTCAAGCGTGCCCCCTACCCCTGTTGTGGGCAGGCTGCGGCACGTAGAGTGGCTGGGTACGTCGCTCACAATCGGAGCGTACTGCCTGCTTCGCACCGCGCTTAAGGAAAAGGCGCCGCTCTCAAGGTACGGCTCGTACGCCGCAACGAACATCAAGAGCACCGTACCTATGCACCGTCCCCTCGAACAACGCAACTGAGTCCCCCAACGAGCCATAGCTCGCACCGTAACAGGAGGACATCGCACCGTACAACGTGTTTGGTTTCTCCGCATCGTCCGTGACGAACTCTCCAAGACAAAGGTACTGTGTACGTCTTAAGCCCCGCAGGGTGCACGCTTCGCACTGGAGCGCCTGCAGCGTTGTGAGACCCGTTCTTAAGCACCGCAGGGTGTACGCTTCGCACCGGAGCGTCTGCAACGTTGTGAGACCCGTTCTTAAGCATCTCTTATCCCTGTACGAACCGTACGAAGAGGAACGAACCGCACAGAACCTTGAAATTACGCTTGAAACAAGAACTGCTTATTGCCAATAGTATTGTGGGCCTTTGCATCGTTATTTGGTCCTGTGCTAAGTCTTTCTATATAAAGATACTTATGTTTGATAATCCCAGTGTGGAGTCCATTTGTGGTGTTGTCACTGAGTTACTGTATGTGGCCACAAATGCTTAACCTGTAACGCCCTGAGATAAGCCTTGTCTGCTCGCGCCAAGCTACCTAGAGGGTGAGCAGGGGTTGTGTTAGGAGGGTAACCCCTTACCCTGACTAGAGGAGAGGGTCCCTGCTTGTCACAAGTCTTTACCTGTGCCAACCAGAGATCTGCAATTCTAACATTGGCACAATGTACCTTCAGGGGGCAGAGGTGTTGTCGGCACAGTGTACCTTCAGGAGACAGAGGTGTTTTTGGCAAAGTGCACCTTCAGGATACAGGTGTTGTTGTAGCACCATGCACCTTCTGGAGACAGAGGTGTTGTTGGCACAGATTACCTTCAGGCGACGGGTGTTGTTGGCACAGTGTACCTTCTGGAGATAGAGGTGTTGGCACATTGTTCCTTCAGGTGACTTGTGTTGTGGGACAGTGTACCTTCAGGAGACAGGTGTGTTGTTGGCACAGAGTACCTTCCGGCGAGAGGCGTTGATGTGGCACAGTGTACCTTCAGGAGACAGGGGTGTTGTTGGCACAGTGTACCTTCAGGGGACAGGCGTTGTTGTGGCACAGTGTACCTTCAGGAGACAGAGGTGTTTTTGGCACAGTGTACCTTCAAGAGACAGAGGTGTTGTCAGTGTACCGTCAGGAGGCAGAGATGTTGTTAGCACAGTGTACCTTTAGGAGACTGAAGTGTTGTTGGCACAGTGTACGTACAGGCGACAGGTGTTGTTGTCGCACAGTGTACCTTCAGGAGACAGAGGTGCTGTAGGCACAGTGTACCTTCAGGAGTCAGAGGGGTTGTAGGCACAGTGTACCTTCTGGAGATAGAGGTAATGTTGGCACATTGTACCTTCAGGCGACAGGTGTTGTTGTGGCACAGTGTACCTTCAGGAGACAGAGTTGTTATCAGTGTACCTTCAGGAGGCAGAGATGTTGCTGGCACAGTGTACCTTCAGGCGACAGGTGTTGTTGTGCCACAGTGAACCTTCAGGAGACAGAGGTGTTATTGGCACACAGTACCTTATGGAGACAGAGGTGTTGTTGGCACAGTGTACCTTCAGGAGACAGATGTGTTGTTGGTACAGTGTACCTTCAGGGGACAGAGGTGTGTCGGCACAGTGTACCTTCAGGAGACAGAGGGGGTGTTGACACAGTGTACCTTCAGGGGTAGAGGTGTTGTCAGCACAGTGTACCATCAGGTGGTAGAGATGTTGTCGGCACAGTGTACCTTCAGGGGGCAGAGGTGTTGTCGGCACAGTGTACCTTCTAGAGACAGAGGTGTTGTTGGCACAGTGTACCTTCAGGAGACAGATGTGTTGCTGGTACAGTGTACCTTCAGGGGACAGAGGTGTTGTTGGCACAGTGTACCTTCAGGAGACAGAGGGGGTGTTGTCACAGTGTACCATCAGGGGGCAGAGATGTTGGCACAGTGTACCTTCAGGGGGCAGAGGCGTTATCGGCACAGTGTACCTTCAGGGGACTGAGCTGTTGTGGGCACCGTTCACCTTCTGGAGACAGAGGTGTTGTCGGCACAGTGTACCTTCTGGAGACAGAGGGGGTGTTGACACAGTGTACCTTCTGGGGGCAGAGGTGTTGTCGGCACAGTGTACCATCAGGGGGCAGAGGTGTTGTCGGCACAGTGTACCTTCCGGGGGCAGAGGTGTTGTCGGCACAGTGTACCTTCAGGAGACACATGTGTTGTTAGTATAGTGTACCTTCAGGGGACAGAAGATTTGTTGGCAGAGTGTACCTTCAGTAGACAGACGGGGTGTTGGTACAGTGTACCTTCAGGGGGCAGAGGTGCGGTCGGCACAGTGTACCTTCAGGAGACAGAGGGGGTGTTGCCACAGCGTACCATCAGGGGGCAGAGATGTCGGCACAGTGTACCTTAAGGGGGAAGAGGTGTTATCGGCACAGTGTACCTTTAGGGGGCAGAGGTGTTATCGGAACAGTGTACCTTCAGGGGGAAGAGGTGTTATCGGCACAGTGTACCTTCAGGGGGCAGAGGTGTTATCGGCACAATGTACCTTTAGTGGGCAGAGGTGTTGTCGGCAGAGTGAACCTTCAGGGGGCAGAGGTGTTGTCCGCACCCTTCACCTTCTGGAGACAGAGGTGTTGTTGGCACAGTGTACCGTCAGGAGACAGAGCGGGTGTAGCCACAGTGTACCATCAGGGGCCTGAGATGTAGTCGGCACAGTGTACCCCAGGTGGCAGAGGTGTTGTCGGCACAGTGCACCTTCAGGGGGCAGAGGTGTTGTCGGCACCGTTCACCTTCTGGAGACAGAGGTGTTGTTGGCACAGTGTACCTTCAGGGTGCAACACTTTTGTCAATGGAATGGAACACCAAACGGGAAGCCCCTGTCGGCAGAATGTGTCCTCAGAAGCCGACAGGACGCAGGGCTGCGCATCCCAGAAGTCTGACCGTTGCTGAAATGCTGCGCCTCTAGGCGCTAGCTCTTATTGTCGGCAGGTCTTGCCTGTAATAGTAAGTGTCTTCATTGCAGGCACAGTGTACTCCTTTGAGGCAGGACTGCTGTTGCTGTTGCCTTCAGGAGACTGAGGTGTTGTCAGTGTACCTTCTGGGGACAGAGGAGTTGTTGGCACAGTGTACCCTCAGGCGACAGGTGTTGTTGTGCCACAGTGTACCTTCAGGAGACAGAGGTGTTGTAGGCACAGTGTACCTTCAGGAGGCAGAAGGGTTGTAGGCACAGTGTACCTTCTGGAGATAGAGGTAATGTTGGCATAGTGCATCTTCAGGCGACAGGTGTTGTTGTGGCACAGTGTACCTTCAGGAGACTGAGGTGTTGTCAGTGTACCTTCTAGAGACAGAGGTGTTGTTGGCACAGAGTACCTTCAGGCGACAGGTGTTGTTGTCGCACAGTGTACCTTCTGGAGACAGAGGTTGTTGGACAGGCCACACGAAGGGCTTGCTCCCTCCCCGCACGACAGGGCCCGAGCTCCGGCCCACCAGGCATAACCCACGAAAAGCACCCGTACCCCGTCTCCCGACGGATCTTCTGCCCTCGAACCTCTACTCATCACGGGGCCCAGCCCCACCGGCTCCCCCGGCCGGTTCAAGCCACCATCTTGGGCCCTGCACCACGAGGCCGCGTGGCCTCGCCCCGACCCTAACCCCGGGCCTGACCGGCCCCGACATCCCGGCACCACCATCCACCCGGGAGGTGAGCGGACCACTTGGCAGGTCAATGGGAGGACGAAGTGTCAAGAGCTCTTCCCCCGCCAGGTGCCGATCGCCTCCAGCTCCCCCAGGCGCTGGCTCCACCCCCTGCTGGGTGTCTGGACACCTTCATCCCGGGCCCTCCGACCTCCAAGTGCGAGGGTCCGGACATCAAAGAGCGCCTGCCCTCAAACTGGGGCAACTCAGGAGCAGGAAGGCAGTTGTATCCTGGAGTCGAGAGACACCGAGAGAACTCAGCCTTGACGGACTACTGGCGCTGCCGTAGCCCGCTCTTGTGAACCATCGTCCTGCCTGCTGGCGCTGCCGCGGCCTTCTACAACATCCATCCTCGTCGGGACCTGCTGGCGCTGCCGCGGCCCGTTGTAACGACCATCCTCACCGGGACCTGCTGGCGCTGCCGCGGACCGTACATCGACCATCTTTCCGGGACCTGCTGGCGCTGCCGCGGCCCGCACCAACTAAGCTCGAGGATTGTGAGCTAATCATCATCTCATCCAAACTACCTGACTGGTAGACAGACTGTCCCGCTACCCCTTACCCTGCTTTGAGAGACTTGAATCGAGGGGACCCCTGAGTCCAGACCTCCTTGTACCATTCAACCGTACCTTAAGAAGTGCTTATAAAGAACACTGAACCTTATCCGTGTGTGGTATCTGTCTGTGGGGGGGAAGTTACTTGTCTGTACGATCGCTGGAGACGGCTCTCCCCGGAGACCTCTCCTCCTGACCCCGGCCGACCCTCCCGGTCCGTCTATCCTTTCTAACATTGGTGGCCAGCGGCGCGATCCGAATCAACGCGTAATCGTACAGAGAGTAGCTCACCCCACGACAACAACACGATGTCAGCCAAAGATAGCAACTCCACCGAGAAATTCCAAATGGATAAATTAGAAGAATACAACCACCGCGAACTGAGACAATTCTGCATAGAACTTGGCATTGCTACCACCGGCCTGAGTACCAAAGATGATCTAAAGCACGCCCTAGAGTCGTGGACAGAAACTGGGGTCGCCGGACCCTCCGACCAAAGCAGCATCACACCAGAGGGGAACGCCACAGCTCCCGAGGAGCGGGGAACGGGCCTCTCGCAGGAGGAGATCCGAGAAAGAGGAAGAACCAGATTGCACGAGTTGGAAATGGCACGACTCAAGATGGATGGGGAACTCAAGTTAGCTGAACAGAAACTCAACCTCGAGCACATGCGGCTCCGAGATGAACGAGAAGAGAAGCAGAGACAGAGAGAGCTGGAGGAGAAAAAAATAACGCTCGAGCACGAGCGCAAACTGGCGGAAATAGAACTTCGGAAACAGAATAAAGAACTGGGGGTGCCTGAGCGACCACACACCCCGGGGCCAATCGAGAAAAAAGTCCACATCCCCAAGGATGTTGTCCGCGAGTATGTCCGAGAAGACGACATACAACAGTGGTTTAAAGCCTACGAGATCGCCATGACCTCCCACCGGATCGACCGGAGTGATTGGGGAGCCGGACTCTGGGGGAGGTTTATCAACGAGGGGCGCGATGCCCTACTGCAGCTCCCAGATCACCAAATGTCGTCCTACGACCACATGAAGGCTGCCCTCCTGTGGAAATATGGATTTTTCTGGTCAGTTATGTCCCCTATCTTGGACCCCAACGGTTTCATGTATAAATCACAAGTACATGTATGTTCCCTCCGGTTCCAGTTATGAAGACGCAAACACATGTGTGTCCACCGCCAACATGTCCTCTTTCAGATCCGCCATAAATGGGCCGGATATTCCATTCCTAAGTACGAAAGGCCACCGGCTTTATATGGTTCACTTATGCCATTTTATAGTCCAGGCAAGTAGGCCCTGATTCTGCCATCAAGCTTTTCCTGCCTTCTGCCTCTGAAAGCTCCAGTCTGAGCTCGCATCTGTATCCATGAACTTTGTCCTCATTCTCTGCGCAGCTAACGGTGCCTGACATCAGCCTGTTGCCTGCCAAAAACTGTATTTCACCTTCGAAATTATCTGCTCCGCTCCCTACCCAATGCATTCCTGTCTAGTAGTTTAAGTAAACATTCTTCCAGCTACCGAGCAAAGGGCCCGGCTTCTCTGTCTTTATGCAAGTAATTCATAGCCCTGTTACTATGGAAGATTCCTGCCCTCGCATCTAGTGTAGACACTTAGACGCTTGTACACGCACTAACAGTCAGTATAGTCAGTATAGAATAAGATTCTACTCCAAGAAGGCCTCTCTTTTGGATAACACAGTTCTTTAAACATAGGATGTTAGATATGATTTGGGATTAGGTTGACTTGACTCTCCAGACTTCTGTCGCCACATGTAGAGCTAAATGTCAAGTCCCCTTCACCCCCTAGTTGCACGTCAATCACACGTCATGCTGCTGCGCGCGCATTTCTGCCAAGTATTTCTGCTGACATTGCGAAATTCTTTCATGGAACCACCCTATTATGACATCATACCTGATGACGTTCTTTAGTTACGCCCAGTTACACCCACTTTTGCTACGCATGTATGTTTTATCTTTACTATCAATTGTTACGCCTCCTCCATTTGTTTCACTGTAATGCCTATTGTATAAAAATGATTACCTATCAATAAAGTACGGTCTTCACTTCCTGAACCTTCGTGGTGATGGAATCTGGAGCTCATCGATTTAAATTGATTATGGAATAAAGCCCGTTCCGAACCTCTAATACCACGGATTCTGCCTCTTATTTTACTGAGCTATTGTTATAGATTTTCCGTATTAAATTAAGTCCCGGTAATTAAATTATTTACCACATGAATGGCGCCCGAACAGGGACACTTTCTCATCTCACGCGCCGGCGGTGCGTTGCAGGCCCGGTCTCCTGTCACAGCTGGACGGACAACAACGCGTACCCACAGGATTTCCTGTATTTCCCTCCTGCCGAGCGGGGGTAACTGAGGCTGCGATCAACACCCAGACGAGGCGGTGAGAAGTGTGAAGTATCCCGACCAGAGCCTAGCTGAGAGAGCAAGATCCGAGGTATACAGAGGCCCACCAGTTTCCGAAGTTTCCGAAGTTCCGAGTCGAGTCCAGTCCGGTTCAAGTTCAGTTCAGTTCCGAGGCCTTCCGTTCCGAGCTACCCGGTGAGTACCATTATCGGGGAGGCGTTCTGACGTGCACATAGGTTGTGCCGGTCAAGACGGGTTTGGGTACACAAATCCGGTCTGCACTGTTTCAGCAGTGTATCTGTACTGTTTAGCAGTATATCAAGTATGTCTAGTATATAATTCAGAATTACCTAGTTAGTATCGAGTATTATGCTTAGGGACTAGTTCCCTAATTGGCCATCATTGTCTATTTTGTTTAAATGTTAAATGTTAAAATGTTTTAAATACGTTCTGTATATTGTGGTGTGAATGACTGTTCATTATTGTGTTTTATGGTATTAAACGTGTTCAAAATTAGGTATCAAATCAGTTCTCAAATATGCCGCTCTTTTCGAAATTAAGACAGATCACAACTAGAAAAGGGGTACTCGAAGAAGCTGTTCCCATTCCTCCTAGGGACACTCCAGGGTACTTCATGTATCATAAACATGGCCTAGACGCCATATTATTTCTTGATCTATGGGTAGACTACACCAAGGAATTACCAGAAAGTCAGAGGTGGCCCGCAGCTGGGACCTGGGATGCAGATTGCATTGTGAAAGTAGAAGAAGAATTATGGAAAAGGAAAGCTAGACAATCACAGAAAGACGCCATTGAATTATGGCGTAAAGAATCGTATAGACGTACAGAAAAAGCACGTAGACAGGAAGAGAAGAGTAAGGAGAATTCAAATAAAGTTCGAGAAAGTGTATTAATTGAAGAAGGTACTCGAGTAAAGTCAGAACAAACAGACAGACAAAGAAATGCCCTCGTGAATGGTATGTATCCTCTTCTGGCCGAAGGACTACCTAAGGCTACTCCGGAAATACCAAAAGACTTGCCACCCCCATTGTTTCCGATAAAAGTACATCCCAAAGGGCATCCCAGATCCGCAGAAGATGTTTTTCTTTCCTCTTATTTAGACGACGCAGCTCCCGAGTATGCTAATGCTGCGCCACATAGACCGTCTGCCGAGGGGGTTCAACGCCAAGACCCTCCTTCGTCTGTACCTCTGCAACAGCAAACTCCGACACAAGTTCCGGCAAGCACATCTGTTTCTACATCTGCATCCACACCTATGGTTGCTATATCACGTTCAACGAATCCTTTCACATCCAGCACCCCAGGTGGTGCTACCGGAGGTACATCAAGCATTTTTTCTACGCCACCCAGAACAAATAAACTTTCCTTTCAAGAAATAGCCCACCAACGTACGCCCAAACTAGTAACTCCCAGCACGCTCAAGGAACTTCTAATAGACTGTAGATATGACCCTGTGCCCGGAAAAGGGGACGAAATGATGCTGGCATCATTACGTATCCGACGAGCTGCAATATATTTAGGGAAGCTACCAGGAATGACTGCACATTTAGAAAATATATATCATTTTGTTCAATCAGGGCGAGATCCTGAGAGTATTAACAGAGCCATGGAGTACCAAAAGGTGGAAATACAGGGGGAACTGTTACGTTTCCTCATAAACTGTGCGATCAGAAATCAAGATCAACCAGGGGTAAATCCGGAAGAAATGCAGATTCTTACCACATGGGGTAAGAATATATCAGAGGGGAGACATGATAAACGATCATGTATAGTAGCTATGAGCCGAAAGATCCGCAAAGAAATAGAACGAATACACGAGGAGGAATTAGCAGTAGACGAACCAGAACAAACCGAGGACGAGGAAGAATTAGAACTGCCCACAGGACAGTTAGAAACTATGGCCTATGTAGGTAGAGGAAGATCTTGCAATAATACTAGATGCTTTACTGATCCGATATGTCCGATACGTCCAGATAATAACAGAAAATTCCAAACTCCTATAATAAATATAAGGTCCCCCGAACATTCATTCCAAGCCGCTGACAAATTACTCCGAGAACGAAGGGGTTATCATATACTCGATTCTATGGACGAACAAGAATTAGCCAGGTCAGCCGTTCACTGGGTTGATAGTCCTGGAAAATATGGTGATGATACACTAGCACATACGTTTTTGAACCTCGCCCCAGATGAACAGCGTTTAGCTGGTATCTACATGATTCAACAACTCCTTATATTATATAAAAGCCAACACTCCGATCCTGGCCCCTTACCTGATATATTGACTGAATTACTCACGAATAAATGGAGAGGGTCCGGTACTAAGTTAATTAGAGAAATACTAGAATCTAGAAGGCAGTACATTCTTTTTGTATGTCCTGAACATGTCTCACTGCCCATCAAGGAAAGAACGACGTATTACATGGATAGACAGAATCCCTTACGCGAAGTGCACCCGATAAAGGGTGATGACAATGAGTTTAAACGTGTGTTTGTATACACACCCATATCTAAAATAGAACTATTAGAAATGAAGAAAGTGGTACCCAGTCATGATAAAGACCCAGCGGGTTTCCATCGTGAAATTAAAGATATGTTACTCATGGGAGAATATACCTACCCCGACATTATGACAATATTGAAGGTATTAATGCCTGCGGGCATTTACGAAAAACTCAAGGAAAAGGATTGGGAGGTGGGAGACCAGAAGATAGATTGGACAGCATTAGAAAACGAAGAAAAAGCTCGAGGTCCAGGTTCAGGGCTCGGGGACAAGATCAAAGCGCTACCAGGTCTACTAGTACAGGTACTGCCACGTTTATTAACTACGAAAAAGGAAGACTGGGGTGCAATCTCAGCCTGTAAACAGAAATCAGATGAAGACACTAGTGATTTCTATTCCCGATTTGAGAAATGTTTTGGTATAAATAGTGGAATAAAAGCAAGTAGCGAGTCGTATCCACATCTGTTTGTGACAAAGTTAGTTGAAAATGCCTTGCCCCAAGTTAAGAATAGAGTATTGAAGTTCGAGAGTACCTGGCAAGGTAACACTCCGTCACAAATGTTACAAATGCTACAGTACCATCACAATAGAATTAGAGAAGAACAAGAACATGAACATAGACGCATGAAAGACACGAAAATGAAAATGCTAGTTTCCCAGACAGTGCCAGCTGACGGTCATAAGAAGGGTATAACACAGTCCAGTGTTTCAATAGGTCCTGTTAAAGGGACGTGCAACTATTGTAAACAGCCAGGTCATTATGTACACGATTGTCCAGTTTTAAAACATAATATTGCCATAGGTAACGCAAAAGAAAGACCACGACCAATTAGACAGGATCAGAACCAACAAGGAGCTCCGCAGCATGCACAGTCCATGCCAGCTCCGCAACAGTCTATGCCAGCTCCGCCACCGCAGCCTATTGCTGCTACACAAACAACGACCCGACAGATGTATCAGACCGCACAGTATGACTATCCTGATTATCAACGATACTCATGAAACAGCCTAGAGAGGGAAGTTGGCTTACCCCTTATTGAGGTCCCTGTGGATCAAGAAGGACCTTATGTACACAGTGAACTGTTAGGTCAAGATAGAAAATTCTTACTTGATACAGGGGCAAGTCGAACAACAATAAAACGTAGTGAAGTTCCAGGGGCACCCCTCTCAGGCACACAGAATATTTCCCTTGGCTTTTCAGGAAAACCTATCATTAACGAAGTAACACAGCCTCTTCCACTTACGATCGGTCCCTTGACACGAACTACAGATTTATTACTTACTAAATCATGTCCAGAAAACTTGTTAGGCATAAAAACTTTGAAAGCTCTAGGAGCTATTATATGTTGTTCTCCGGAAGGAGTAAGATTATTTTTACGTGATTTCAAAGGGCACTACGTGTCCCGAGACATGGATCACCGACTACAGACTTTACCGACACATTTATGGGCACAAGGCCCTACAGATGTTGGTTGCATGAACATTACACCATATCGAGTCACACTAAAGGCAGGAGTGGTACTTCCACGAATGCGACAATACAAGTTACCGCCAGATGCTGTAGTGGCTTTACTACAAATCATTGACGAGCTTATTACCCAAGGAGTGGTTGTGGAAACTGACTCCAATGTATGTAATTCACCGATAATTCCGATTCTTAAACGAACCGATCCAACAGCCCCGCCAGTATATCGATTGGTTATTGATCTACGCGAATTAAATAAATGCATAGTACCACAATACCCCGTAGTCCCAGACATTTCTTCATTACTAACAGCCATTGATTCTGAAGCAACATTCTTTACTGTAATTGATCTCAAAAATGCCTTTTTCAGCGTCCCAATAGATCCGGAAAGCCAATACTTGTTCGGATTTAGTTTAAATGGACGAAGCTTTAAATTCACACGCGCACCTCAAGGATTTACAGAAAGCCCCAGCATTTATAGCCAAGCACTGAAACGAGAACTCGACAGTATCCACATGCCAGTCAACACTGCCCTGCTTCAATATGTCGATGATCTGCTGATCACCGCTAGAAGCGAACCTGAATGTGAGAAAGCCTCACTGACGGTATTACAATTTTTGGCCGAAAAGGGGCACAAGGTGTCCCCTTCTAAGCTGCAATTCTGTGTCCAGCGAGTTGTTTACCTTGGTCACTCGCTGTCCAAGGAGGGAAGGCAGCTTACACCAGATCGCATCCAGCTAATTGCTAATATGCCAATACCCAAGACACAAAAGGAGGTGCGGGCTTTCATAGGCCTCACTTCATATTGTAGGCAGTGGATCCCTCAGTATGCATTTCTAGCAAAACCACTCATTCAATTGACAACACAGGAGGCAGCCACATCGACTGTTCTCCCTTGGACTCAGGAACATACACATGCCTTTGAAAGCTTAAAGAAAGCTTTATGCCAAGCACCTGTTTTAGCAACACCATGTTACAATAAACAGTTTACACTCTTCGTTACAGAACGCGAAGGTACTGCCTTGTCAGTACTCACACAGGAACAAGCAGGATCACACAAACCATGTGCTTATTTTTCTAGTACATTAGATCCCGTAGCTCAGGCTTTGCCTGCGTGCCTGAAATCAGTGGCAGCAACAGCTTTAGCAATCAGACAAAGCGATGCCATAGTATTAGGACATCCATTGACAGTACAAGTACCACATGCAGTGGAGGTTCTCTTGAACCGCACACAAACACAACACTTGACTATAGCACGACTTACTGGTTACGAATTAACATTGTTTCAGCCACATATAGAAATCAGACGTTGTAGTACATTGAATCCTGCCACACTGTTACCTGTAAATGGAACAGACCCACTAGCACATGATTGTATTGAAGTTATCACTATCACGACGAAACCCAGACAAGACTTGACAGACGTCCCATTGTCAGACCCAGACCTGACGTTGTATGTAGATGGTTCATGTATGAGAACAGGTACAGGAGAGCTAGTGGCCGCTTACGCAGTCACAACAGACACTGAAATCATTGAAACAAATTGCATAAATACCTTGTCCGCTCAAGCAGCAGAGCTCATCGCTCTGACACAAGCCTGTATTCAAGCCACAAATAAAAAAAGTCAACATATACACTGATTCACGTTATGCATTCGGAGTTGTACATGACTTCGGCGTGCTGTGGCGAGAGAGAGGTTATTTAACTTCTCACGGTGCCCACATTCAGCACGGACCCCTTATTCATGCCTTATTAGATGCAATACATCTACCAACTGCAATATCAATTATGAAATGTAAAGCTCATACGAAAGTTACTGATATCATTTCTCAAGGCAATGATCTAGCTGACAGAACAGCTAAACAGACTGCTCAAACTCAAACATCCGACATGACAAAGACAATAGTCCCGACACCAACACATTGCATGATGGTTAAGGATCCCGCTCTTGACGTAATCGACATACAGACACATGCTACACCAGACGAAATAAAGAAATGGACTGAATTAGGAGGGATCCAAACGGATCAAGGATGGATGACGAAGGAAAAATCTGTGTGGTTCCTTCCTGATTCAATGGTCCAAGTCGTTATTAACACTGTACATAGTCCAGCACATCTAGGAGAAAAAGCTATGCTAGACAGCATCCAACACATTTGGTTCAACAAACATTTACGAGCAGCAGCTAAACAAAAAGTCCGTACCTGTATGATCTGTTGTCAGTTTAACCCAGGTAAAAGCATTCCCGTAGAACAGGGTGGATTTCAGCCTCCTGATCACCCTTTTGAAGTCCTCCAGATGGATTATATCCAGATGGAACGATGTCGGGGATTCAAATATGTTCTCGTAGTTGTCTGTGCTCTTTCCCGTTGGACAGAGGCATACCCGGTTTCAGATTACACTGCCCCGACTACTGCCAAACAGTTAGTTCGAGAATTCTTCCCACGGTACGGTTTACCACGTGTTGTCTACTCAGATAACGGCCAGCCGTTCTCATCCGAATTAATGAAACACGTTTCACTTTTGTTAGGCTATCAGTGGAAGTTTCACTGTGTCCGACACCCCGAGGCAGCAGGTCTCGTGGAATGACATAACCAGACCCTGAAAATTAGATTGTCCAAAATTTGTAGAGAGAAAGGTGTCGACTGGGTAGTAGCCTTACCCGTTGCACTCTTTTACATGAGAATGGTAGCACACTCTCGAACAGGGCTATCCCCTTATGAGGTGATCTTCGGTAGACCACCAAATATGTGGGGGACGCCTATACCATGCAAAATAACTGATATTGACTGTAATATGCTGACAGATTACTTGGCTTCCTTGATGTCTGCACTACAATCTTGTCGTTCACAGGTAGCTGCAGCCTTTCCCGACAACACTGAGGTGAAACCCCATGACGTAATTCCAGGGGATTTGGTTTTAGTGAGGAACTTTGATCGGAAGTCTCAACTGGATCCTAGGTGGAAGTCGCCTCAGCTCGTGCTGCTAACGACGAGGACAGCCGTAAAGATCGAAGGACGAAAAGGCTGGATACATTCAAGTCATATCAAGAAATTTCATGGACTACCGTCAGATGTAAACGACACACCTTGCGTGTCTTCCCCGATTGACTCAAAACTTCCTTTGGTTGAACTGAATAGCCATGAACTATATAAACTAAAACTCAGGTCTAACCAGTCAGGCAATTTGATTGTTTAAGTCCTCTCCAAGGTGAAGCGGTCGAATTTGTCTCTGACATGTATCCCTTAGAACCTGTATAGAGAAAGAAACAGAAGGATAAAATTGAAACGACATGCGTACTGTAAATCACTGCGTAGTCATTGCACAGTGACGTTATTAATTCTGTTTTTCTTAAGTCTTTTAATAATTACTGCAAGTATATTGTTGCACATATATTATCCTATTTCTAGACATGTTTATAATGTTACTGCTGAACATTCTTTTAGTGAATTACCTCCGCATGAGTTGTCTTATAGATTTGCGCTGCGCAATAACACTTTTATTAGTATGTTACATCATTCCCATCAGGTTAGCAATGCTACTAATTGTTGGATATGTGGCCGACTCCCTCCCTATCAGAACTATAAAGGAATTCTACCTCTCTTTCCATACCCGTTCACACACAACGGCTCCTGTGGAGCATGGTTTAGTTTAATTAATTACTTAGATTCGAATTCTGCAGTTTACCAGAAAAACTGGGTATGGGGAAATCTGAACTTAGTTTTACTCAAGGTCTGCCACCCCAACAAGGAGGGACTTCCCAAAAGAACAGGAACTGATCTAGAAAATGAAGTGTATGGATTAGGTAATTTTACGCTTAATCTCATGATCCTGAATGTCGAATCCGAAGCTACTCCAATTTTGCCCGCCATGTCAGTATTTCCAGTAAAAGGTGAATTATGTGTAAGAAAGAATGGTTCCATACATATGGGCCATAGTAGATGCACCACTGTAATAGAATTTAGTGATCAAGGCAAGTCTACATTTAGAGCTTCCCGCCATTCCTACTTCATATGTGGTCAGACAGCATACATACGTTTGCCACTAGATTGGGATGGTACCTGCTACATCGGATTCCTTTTGCCACCTGTTTTCCTAGCTCCTCCTGATTATCACAGAAATACTCATTTAGTACATAATAGAGAAAGGAGAGATCTCCCAATAGTCGACTACACTGAGACAGCATGGGAAAAATACACAGATTTCAATAAAGGTCTCTTTCCCTATATAGGTACAGTTACCAATAGTAAGCTGATACGTAGATTAACTAGAACCCTTGAAGCAGTAGTGAACGAAACTATTTCCGCCTTAGGCAATTTAACAGAAGAGCAGTCTGCTATGCGGATTGTTGTGCTTCAAAATCGTCTTGTCCTTGACGTCATCCTGGCCGATAGGGGCGGAGCTTGTAGGGTCATCGGATCAAGTTGTTGCATTTTCATACCAGAAAATTCGCCATCTGTATATAAAGCCATAACTCGCCTTCATAAGATTGTAAGCCAGATACACCAGAATCCAGGCACCTGGACTTGGTCCGGTTGGTTTTGGAGTGTATTATCTACCTTTGGATGGAAGGTCCTATCCTTCCTAGGTATTGGCTTCCTCATATTATTCAGTTGCTGTCTATGTCTACAATGTGGACCAGCGATCTGTGGTCTGTGTGCCACATCGTGTATTCCACCACCAAGATTTCCTTCATCACGGAAGAAGAAAGAAGAACAAATGATGCTATATGAACAGATCGATGGATTAATGAAGATTGATATCTCTTGACGGGCAAGTAGGGGACAAGGAGGGAATGTGGAAATATGGATTTTTCTGGTTAGTTATGTCCCCTATCTTGGACCCCAACGGTTTCATGTATAAATCACAAGTACATGTATGTTCCCTCCGGTTCCAGTTATGAAGACGCAAACACATGTGTGTCCACCGCCAACATGTCCTCTTTCAGATCCGCCATAAATGGGCCGGATATTCCATTCCTAAGTACGAAAGGCCACCGGCTTTATATGGTTCACTTATGCCATTTTATAGTCCAGGCAAGTAGGCCCTGATTCTGCCATCAAGCTTTTCCTGCCTTCTGCCTCTGAAAGCTCCAGTCTGAGCTCGCATCTGTATCCATGAACTTTGTCCTCATTCTCTGCGCAGCTAACGGTGCCTGACATCAGCCTGTTGCCTGCCAAAAACTGTATTTCACCTTCGAAATTATCTGCTCCGCTCCCTACCCAATGCATTCCTGTCTAGTAGTTTAAGTAAACATTCTTCCAGCTACCGAGCAAAGGGCCCGGCTTCTCTGTCTTTATGCAAGTAATTCATAGCCCTGTTACTATGGAAGATTCCTGCCCTCGCATCTAGTGTAGACACTTAGACGCTTGTACACGCACTAACAGTCAGTATAGTCAGTATAGAATAAGATTCTACTCCAAGAAGGCCTCTCTTTTGGATAACACAGTTCTTTAAACATAGGATGTTAGATATGATTTGGGATTAGGTTGACTTGACTCTCCAGACTTCTGTCGCCACATGTAGAGCTAAATGTCAAGTCCCCTTCACCCCCTAGTTGCACGTCAATCACACGTCATGCTGCTGCGCGCGCATTTCTGCCAAGTATTTCTGCTGACATTGCGAAATTCTTTCATGGAACCACCCTATTATGACATCATACCTGATGACGTTCTTTAGTTACGCCCAGTTACACCCACTTTTGCTACGCATGTATGTTTTATCTTTACTATCAATTGTTACGCCTCCTCCATTTGTTTCACTGTAATGCCTATTGTATAAAAATGATTACCTATCAATAAAGTACGGTCTTCACTTCCTGAACCTTCGTGGTGATGGAATCTGGAGCTCATCGATTTAAATTGATTATGGAATAAAGCCCGTTCCGAACCTCTAATACCACGGATTCTGCCTCTTATTTTACTGAGCTATTGTTATAGATTTTCCGTATTAAATTAAGTCCCGGTAATTCAATTATTTACCACACTCCTCACCCGCTACGGCCTCACACCCGAGATGTACCGCCAGAGGTTCAGAGATTGCACCCGGATCCCAGGTACAACTTGGGTAGAATACGTGAACTATTTCAGCCGTGCCTTCGAGGGTTGGATAAAGGGGAGCCAGGTCACCACCTACGAACAACTCTTTAACCTGATGGTATGGGAGCACCTGTCGAACAACTGCTTCGTCGAGCTCAGGCAGCACCTCCTCGACAGTAAGCTGACTGACCCCCGGCAGCTCGCCGCCGAGGCTGACCGATGGGAAAGCACCCGAGTGGGCCGGAGGGGGCCACACGAACAGAACAGAAACAACCAAGGCCAGCACCGTCCTCGGGGAGGAGGAGGGGGCCAGGGGCGAGGGAGAGACGCCTTGCCCGCAACACCCGTGGCCAGCACCCCGGCTCCGGCCGGTGGGGGCAACCCCCCGTGGCGTCCTGGGGTCCGAGCCAACATCACGTGCCACCGATGCCAGCGAGTCGGCCACTACGCCAATGACCCGAGCTGCCCGCAGAACCAAACACCCAAGCCCCGCCAGGTAGCTGCCGCCGCCCTGGGGGAAGAGCGATCATTGGAGGAACCAGAGGAGTATGAGCCGGCCCAGCAAGAGTGGGAACCGGCCGCCATGGTCCTGGCGTGCTTAGGGGGGAGAGACATGGTCCCGCGGGCTCCCCTACCCGCTAACTCCAGGAAATACGGTCAGTGGGTGACCATTAATGGACAGCGAGCCGAGGCCTTGCGTGACACAGGCGCCAGTGTGACGGCCGTCCGCTGTCACCTGGTGAAGCCCGAGCAGATCCTGCCGAACATTCTCTGCCCCGTCCGCTCGGCAGACAACTCTGAAAGTATGTGTCAAATGGCCTGCGTTCCATTCGAATGGGGAGGGGTCTCCGGCCTGTTGAAGGTGACGGTCCGGGACGATGCCCCCGTGGACTGCCTCCTGGGGAATGACCTCGAGAGTTCCCCGTGGGCCACCGTTGAGAGAAGAGAGCACCTGGGGATGCTGGGCCTCCCGGACTGGGCCTGCATAACCACCCGGTCCATGGCCGCCCGTGCCGTCCCTCGATCAGAAGAACCAGAATGGCCAGCCCCTCCGCCCCCAGTCGCCCCAGTAGAAGACAACGACGAGGCCAGCCTCCCAGACCCGGCGGCCGAAGGGGACGCGCAACCCCAGGACCTTCCTGACCTGGCTCAGTGGCGTCAAGAGGGGGGGCCCACCCAAGCACAGTTCCGCCAGGAACAAAAGACCTGTCCCTCCCTCGAGGGACTCCGCCAACAAGCCAGCGCCCAGAACGCAGGGGACTCCACCGGAACTCACTGGGTCTACTGGGATAACGACCTGCTATACAGCGAGCAAAGAATCGCCGAGCTGGGGGCCGGTCGAGTACTGGTGGTACCCCTCCGCTTCAGAGACTTTCTGCTCAACCTGGCCCACGATGTCCCCCTGGCTGGACACCTTGGCCAAGATAAAACGTACAGCCGCCTAGTGACCCACTTTTTCTGGCCGAAGATGAGGAACGACGTCCTGAACCACTGCCGATCTTGCCCCACATGCCAAGCCAGCGGGAAGAGTGGTCGGAAGCTGAAAGCCCCTCTGCAACCCTTCCCTGTGGTCACCACCCCGTTCGAGAGGGTGGGGATAGACATCGTGGGGCCTCTGGACCCCCGCACGGCACAAGGACACAGGTTCATCTTAGTACTGGTGGACCATGCCACCCGCTACCCCGAGGCGGTGCCCCTACGGACCGTGACAGCTCCGGTGGTTGGCCGGGCCCTAATGGGGATCTTCTCCCGGGTAGGCTTCCCCCGAGAAGTCGTCAGCGACCGAGGCACGAACTTTATATCCAAATACATGAAGTCCCTCTGGCAACAATGCGGGGTCACCTACAGATTCACGACCCCCTATCACCCCCAAGGGAACGGACTAGTGGAGCGTTTTAACCGCACCCTCAAGGGGATGATTGGGGGATTGGAAGAGCCCCTCCGTCGCCAGTGGGATGTACTACTCCCGTGCCTCCTCTTCGCCTACCGCAAAGTTCCCCAGAAGTCCCTCGGTTTTAGCCCTTTCGAACTCCTGTACGGGCACCCTGTGCGAGGGCCCCTCAGCCTAGTAAAAGAAGGTTGGGAGATGGCCCCCCTAAAGACCCCTCCAGACGTCTTCAAATACCTCCTGGCCCTACGCAATCAGAGCCGGCGCTTCAGAGAGATGGCCAAGGCGAACCTCGAGGCCAGCCAGGAGGACATGAAGAAGTGGTATGATCACAATGCCTCCTCCGTTGAGTTCGAGCCTGGACAACAAGTATGGGTGATGTCCCCCACCGAACCATGTGCCTTGCAAGATAAGTGGACGGGGCCCTTCAAAGTGGTCGAGCGCAAAAGCCCCGTCACTTACCTCATCGACCTGGGGACCTCCCGGAACCCCCTTCGGGTCCTCCACACCAACCGACTCAAACCACACTTTGTGCGCTCAGAACTCAGCCTCCTGATGGCTACGGACAGTGGGGCAGAGGAAGACTCCGAACCCCTCCCGGATCTTCTGAAGACTCAGGAGAATGACGGCTCCGTGGACGGGGTCCGGCTCTCTGACGCCCTCACTTCGGAGCAACGCCAGGGCTGCCGGAACCTCCTGCTGCAGTTCGCTACCCTGTTCTCCCTCACCCCCGGGGTCACCCCTTGGTGTTTGCACGACGTGGACACCGGGGACAGTCCCCCTGTCCGACACCGGGCCTACCGCGTACCAGATCGGGTACGGGCCTGCATACAGGAGGAGGTGGCCAAGATGCTCACAATCGGGGTCATCGAGCCCTCGGACAGTCCCTGGGCCAGTCCGGTTGTATTGGTCCCCAAAGCCGCTGCCCCCGGCACCGCACCTGAACTGAGATTCTGCGTCGACTACCGGGGCTTGAACGCTGTCACCCGGACCGACGCTCATCCGATCCCCCGAGCAGACGAGCTGATCGACCGGCTGGGGGCCGCCCGCTACCTCAGTATCTTCGACCTAACAGCGGGCTACTGGCAGATCGGCCTCACACCCAGGGCTCAGGAACGGTCAGCCTTCTCTACCCCCGATGGCCACTACCAATTCAAGGTCATGCCCTTCGGCATGAAGAATGCCCCCGCCACGTTTCAACGCCTCGTGAACCAGGTCTTGGCGGGGCTCGAAGAGTTCAGCGCTGCCTACCTGGACGATATCGCTGTATACAGCCACCACTGGCCCGACCACCTCCGTCACCTCCAAGAGGTCCTACAGGCCCTCCAGCGGGCCGGCCTCACAATTAAGGCCGGCAAGTGCCAAATTGGCCAAGGGTCTGTGACCTACCTTGGGCACCAAGTGGGAAGCGGGCTGGTGGCCCCGCTACAACTTAAGATTGCTGCCATCCAGTCCTGGCAGCCCCCCGTCACCCAGACCGAGGTCCGAGCCTTCTTGGGGCTCACCGGCTACTACCGGCGGTTCGTGAAGGACTACGGCAGCATCGTGGGGCCCCTCACGGGTCTCACGTCCAAGAACCAGCCGAAGCGGATTAACTGGACCCCCGACTGTCAAGCGGCCTTCGAGAAGCTGAAGGCCGCTCTATGCACCGCCCCTGTGCTCCAGGCCCCCGATTACAGTCGGGAATTCATGGTACAGACCGACGCCTCCGACCACGGCATCGGAGCCGTCCTTTCTCAGTTAAACCCCGAAGGTCATGACCAGCCGGTGGCCTTCATCAGTCGACGTCTCCTGGCCCGAGAACAGCGCTGGAGCACCATCGAGAGGGAGGCCTTCGCAGTGGTGTGGGCCCTCAAAAAGCTCCGGCCCTATCTCTTCGGTACCCACTTCCGGGTACAAACCGACCATCGACCCCTGCAGTGGCTGATGCAGATGCGGGGGGAGAACCCAAAACTCTTGCGCTGGTCCATTTCCCTGCAGGGAATGGACTTCACTGTGGAGCACCGACCAGGCCAAGACCACGCCAACGCGGATGGCCTGTCCCGCTTTTTCCGCCTCGACGAAGAGAGTCCCCAAGGAGATGGGTGACTCTCCCCGCCTTCAGCTGGGGGGGACGCATGTTGGACAGGCCACACGAAGGGCTTGCTCCCTCCCCGCACGACAGGGCCCGAGCTCCGGCCCACCAGGCATAACCCACGAAAAGCACCCGTACCCCGTCTCCCGACGGATCTTCTGCCCTCGAACCTCTACTCATCACGGGGCCCAGCCCCACCGGCTCCCCCGGCCGGTTCAAGCCGCCATCTTGGGCCCCGCACCACGAGGCCGCGTGGCCTCGCCCCGACCCTAACCCCGGGCCTGACCGGCCTCGACATCCCGGCACCACCATCCACCCGGGAGGTGAGCGGACCACTTGGCAGGTCAATGGGAGGACGAAGTGTCAAGAGCTCTTCCCCCGCCAGGTGCCGATCGCCTCCAGCTCCCCCAGGCGCTGGCTCCACCCCCTGCTGGGTGTCTGGACACCTTCATCCCGGGCCCTCCGACCTCCAAGTGCGAGGGTCCGGACATCAAAGAGCGCCTGCCCTATAACTGGGGCAACTCAGGAGCAGGAAGGCAGTTGTATCCTGGAGTCGAGAGACACCGAGAGAACTCAGCCTTGACGGACTACTGGCGCTGCCGGAGCCCGCTCTTGTGAACCATCGTCCTGCCTGCTGGCGCTGCCGCGGCCTTCTACAACATCCATCCTCGTCGGGACCTGCTGGCGCTGCCGCGGCCCGTTGTAACGACCATCCTCACCGGGACCTGCTGGCGCTGCCGCGGACCGTACATCGACCATCTTTCCGGGACCTGCTGGCGCTGCCGCGGCCCGTTGTAACGACCATCCTCACCGGGACCTGCTGGCGCTGCCGCGGACCGTACATCGACCATCTTTCCGGGACCTGCTGGCGCTGCCGCGGCCCGCACCAACTAAGCTCGAGGATTGTGAGCTAATCATCATCTCATCCAAACTACCTGACTGGTAGACAGACTGTCCCGCTACCCCTTACCCTGCTTTGAGAGACTTGAATCGAGGGGACCCCTGAGTCCAGACCTCCTTGTACCATTCAACCGTACCTTAAGAAGTGCTTATAAAGAACACTGAACCTTATCCGTGTGTGGTATCTGTCTGTGGGGGGGACGTTACTTGTCTGTACGATCGCTGGAGACGGCTCTACCCGGAGACCTCTCCTCCTGACCCCGGCCGACCCTCCCGGTCCGTCTATCCTTTCTAACAGAGGTGATGTTGGCACAGTGTACCTTCAGGTGACAGGTGTTGTTGTGGCACAGTGTACCGTCAGGAGACAGAGTTGTTATCAGAGTACCTTCAGCAGGCAGCGATGTTGCTGGCACAGTGTAGCTTCAGGTGACCGGTGTTGCTGTGGCACAGTGTACCTTCAGGAGACATAGGTGTTGTCAGTGTACCTTCAGGAGGCAGAGATGTTGTTGGCACAGTGTACCTTCAGACATTAGGTGTTGTTTTGGCACAGTGTACCTTCAGGAGACAGATGTGTTGTCAGTGTACCTTCAGTAGGTAGAGATGTTGTTAGCACAGTGTACCTTCAGGAGACAGGTGTTGTTGTGGCACAGTGTACCTTCAGGAGACTGAGGTGTTATCAGTGTACCTTCTGGAGACAGAGGTGTTGTTGGCACGGTGTACCTTCAGGCGACAGGTTTTGTTGTCGCACAGTGTACCTTCAGGAGACAGAGGTGCTGTAGGCACAGTGTACCTTCAGAAGTCAGAGGGTTGTAGGCACAGTGTACCTTCTGGAGATAGAGGTAATGTTGGCACAGTGTACCTTCAGGCGACAGGTGTTTTTGTGGCACAGTGTACCTTCAGGAGACAGAGTTGTTATCAGTGTACCTTCAGGATGCAGAGATGGTGTTGGCACAGTGTACCTTCAGGCGACAGGTGTTTTTGTAGCACAGTGTATCTTCAGGAGACAGATGTGTTGTCAGTGTACCTTCAGGAAGCAGAGATGTTGTGGCACAGTGTTTCTTCAGATATTAGGTGTTGTTGTGGCACAGTGTACCTTCAGGAGACAGGTGTTGTTGTGCCACAGTGAACCTTCAGGAGACAGAGGTGTTATTGGCACACGGTACCTTATGGAGACAGAGGTGTTGTTGGCACAGTGTACCTTCAGGAGACAGATGTGTTGTTGGTACAGTGTACCTTCAGGGGACAGAGGTGTGTCAGCACAGTGTACCTTCAGGAGACAGAGGGGGTGTTGACACAGTGTACCTTCAGGGGTAGAGGTGTTGTCAGCACAGTGTACCATCAGGTGGTAGAGATGTTGTTGGCACAGTGTACCTTCAGGGGGCAGAGGTGTTGTCGGCACAGTGTACCTTCTAGAGACAGAGGTGTTGTTGGCACAGTGTACCTTCAGGAGATAGATGTGTTGCTGGTACAGTGTACCTTCAGGGCACAGAGGTGTTGTTGGCACAGTGTACCTTCAGGAGCCAGAGGGGGTGGTGTCACAGTGTACCATCAGGGGGCAGAGATGTTGGCACAGTGTACCTTCAGGGGGCAGAGGCGTTATCGGCACAGTGTTCCTTCAGGGGGCAGAGGTGTTGTGGGCACCGTTCACCTTCTGGAGACAGAGGTGTTGTCGGCACAGTGTACCTTCTGGAGACAGAGGGGGTGTTGACACAGTGTACCTTCCAGGGGCAGAGGTGTTGTCGGCACAGTGTACCATCAGGGGGCAGGGGTGTTGTCGGCACAGTGTACCTTCCGGGGGCAGAGGTGTTGTCGGCACAGTGTACCTTCTAGAGACAGAGGTGTTGTTGGCACAGTGTACCTTCAGGAGACAGATTTGTTGTTGGTATAGTGTACCTTCAGGGGACAGAAGTGTTGTTGGCACAATGTACCTTCATTGTTGGTACAGTGTACCTTCAGGGGGCAGAGGTGCTGTCGGCACAGTGTACATTCAGGAGACAGAGGGGGTGTTGCCACAGTGTACCATCAGGGAGCAGAGATGTCAGCACAATGTACCTTAAGGGGGCAGAGGTGTTATCGGCACAGTGTACCTTTAGGGGGCAGAGGTGTTATTGGCACAGTGTACCTTCAGGGGGCAGATGTGTTATCGGCACAATGTACCTTTAGTGGGCAGAGGTGTTGTCGGCAGAGTGAACCTACAGGGGGCAGAGGTGTTGTCCGCACCGTTCACCTTCTGGAGACAGAGGTGTTGTTGGCACAGTGTACCTTCAGGAAACAGAGCGGGTGTAGCCACAGTGTACCTTCAGGGGCCTGAGATGTAGTCGGCACAGTGTACCCCAGGTGGCAGAGGTGTTGTCGGCACAGTGCACCTTCAGGGGGCAGGGGTGTTGTCTGCACCGTTCACCTTCTGGAGACAGAGGTGTTGTTGGCACAGTGTACCTTCAGGGTGCAACACTTTTGTCAATGGAATGCAACACCAAACGGGAAGCCCCTGTTGGCAGAATGTGTCCTCAGAAGCCGGCAGGACGCAGGGCTGCGCATCCCAGAAGTCTGACCCGTTGCTGAAATGCTGCGCCTCTAGGCGCTAGCTCTTATTGTCGGCAGGTCTTGCCTGTAATAGTAAGTGTCTTCATTGCAGGCACAGTGTACTCCTTTGAGGCAGGACTGCTGTTGCTGTTGCCTTCAGGAGACTGAGGTGTTGTCAGTGTACCTTCTGGGGACAGAGGAGTTGTTGGCACAGTGTACCTTCAGGCGACAGGTGTTGTTGTGCCACAGTGTACCTTCAGGAGACAGAGGTGTTGTAGGCACAGTGTACCTTCAGGAGGCAGAGGGGTTGTAGGCACAGTGTACCTTCTGGAGATAGAGGTAATGTTGGCATAGTGCATCTTCAGGCGACAGGTGTTGTTGTGGCACAGTGTACCTTCAGGAGACTGAGGTGTTGTCAGTGTACCTTCTAGAGACAGAGGTGTTGTTGGCACAGAGTACCTTCAGGCGACAGGTGTTGTTGTCGCACAGTGTACCTTCTGGAGACAGAGGTGATGTTGGCACAGTGTACCTTCAGGTGACAGGTGTTGTTGTGGCACAGTGTACCGTCAGGAGACAGAGTTGTTATCAGTGTACCTTCAGCAGGCAGAGATGTTGCTGGCTCAGTGTAGCTTCAGGTGACCGGTGGTGTTGTGGCACAGTGTACCTTCAGGAGACAGAGGTGTTGTCAGTGTACCTTCAGGAAGCAGAGATGTTGTTGGCACAGTGTACCTTCAGACATTAGGTGTTGTTTTGGCACAGTGTACCTTCAGGAGACAGATGTGTTTTCAGTGTACCTTCAGTAGGTAGAGATGGTGTTAGCACAGTGTACCTTCAGGTGACAGGTGTTGTTGTGGCACAGAGTACCTTCAGGAGACACAGGTGGTATTGGCACAGAGTACCTTCGGGAGACAGAGGTGTTGTTGGCACAGTGTACCTTCAGGAGACAGATGTGTTGTTGGCACAGTGTACCTTCAGGGGACAGAGGTGTTGTCAGCACTGTGTACCTTCAGGATGCAGAGGGGGTGATGGCACAGTGTATTTTCAGGGGGCAGAGGTGTTGTCGGCACAGTGTACCATCAGGGGGAAGAGGTGTTGTCGGCACAGTGTACCTTCAGGGGACAGAGGTGTTGTCGGCACAGTGTACCTTTTGGAGACAGAGGTGTTCTTGGCACAGTGTACCTTCAGGAGACAGATGTGTTGTTGGTACAGTGTACCTTCAGGGGACAGAGGTTTTGTCGGCACAGTGTACCTTCAGGAGACAGAGGGGGTGTTGGTACAGTGTACCTTCAGGGGACAGAGGTGTTGTCGGCACAGTGTACCTTCAGGAGACAGAGGGGGTGTTGCCACAGTGTACCATCAGAGGGTAGAGGTGTTGTCGGCACAGTGTTCCTTCAGGGGACAGAGTTGTTGTCGGCACAGTGTACCTTCAGGCGACAGGTGTTGTTTTGGCACAATGTACCTCCAGGAGACAGGGGTGTTGTTGGCACAGTGTACCTTCCAGCGACAGGCGCTGTTGTGGCACAATGTACCTTCAGGAGAAAGGGGGGTTGTTGGCACAGTGTACCTTCAGGCGACAGGCACTGTTGTGGCACAGTGTTCCTTCAGGAGACAGAGGTGTTTTTGGCACAGTGTACCTTCAGGAGACTGTCAGTGTTCCTTCTGGAGACAAAGGTGTTGTTGGCACAGTGTACCTTCAGGCGACAGGTGTTGTTGTCGCTCAGTGTACCTTCAGTAGACAGAGGTGTTGTAGGCACACTGTACCTTCTGGAGTCAGAGGGGATGTAGGCACAGTGTACCTTCTGGAGATAGAGGTGATGTGGCACAGTGCATCTTCAGGCGACAGGTATTGTTGTGGCACAGTGTACCGTCAGGAGACAGAGGTGTTATCAGTGTACCTTCAGGAAGCAGAGATGTTGTTCGCACAGTGTACCTTCAGGCGACAGGTGTTGTTGTGGCACAGTGTACCTTCAGGAGACAGAGGTGTTGTCACTGTACCTTCAGGATGCAGAGATGTTGTTGGCACAGTGTACCTTCAGATAACAGGTGTTGTTGTGGCACAGTGTACCTTCAGGAGACAGAGGTGTTGTCAGTGTACCTTCAGGAGGTAGAGATGTTGTTGGCACAGTGTACCTTCAGGAGACAGAGGTGTTATTGGCACAGTGTACCTTCTGGAGACAGAAGTGTTGTTGGCACAGTGTACCTTCAGGAGACAGATGTGTTGTTGGTACAGTGTACCTTCAGGGGACAGAGGTGTTTTCGGCACAGTGTACCTTCAGGCGACAGGTGTTGTTGTGGCACAGTGTACCTTCAGGAGACAGAGTTGTTATCAGTGTACCTTCAGGAGGCAGAGATGGTGTTGGCACAGTGTACCTTCAGGCGACAGGTGTTGTTGTGCCACAGTGTACCTTCAGGGGACAGAGGTGTTATTGGGACACAGTATCTTATGGAGACAGAGGTGTTGTTGGCACAGTGTACCTTCAGCGGGTAGAGGTGTTGTCGGCACAGTGTACCTTCAGGAGACAGGGGTATATTTGGCATAGTGCACCTTCAGGATACAGGTGTATTTGTAGCACCGTGCACCTTCTGGAGACAGAGGTGTTGTTGGCACAGTGCACCTTCAGGTGACAGGTGTTGTTGTGGCACAGTGTACCTTCAGGAGACAGAGGTGTTGTTGGCACAGTGTACCTTCTGGAGAGAGAGGTGTTGATGGCACATTGTACCTTCTGGTGACAGGTGTTGTGGCACAGTGTACCTTCAGGAGACAGGGGTGTTGTTGGCACAGAGTACCTTCCGGCGACAGGCGTTGTTGTGGCACAGTGTACCTTCAGGAGAGAGGTGTGTTGTTGGCACAGTGTACCTTCAGGCGACATGCGTTGTTGTGGCACAGTGTACCTTCAGGAGACAGAGGTGTTTTTGGCACAGTGTACCTCCAGGAGACAGAGGTATTGTCACTGTACCTTCAGGAGGCAGAGATGTTGTTGGCACAGTTTACCTTCAGGCGACAGGTGTTGTTGTGGCACAGTGTACCTTCAGGAGACTGAGGTGTTGTCAGTGTACCTTCTAGAGACAGAGGTGTTGTTGGCACAGTGTACCTTCAGGCGACAGGTGTTGTTGTCGCACAGTGTACCTTCAGGAGACAGATGTGTTGTAGGCACAGTGTACCTCCAGTAGTCAGAGGGGTTGTAGGCACAATGTAACTTCTGGAGACAGAGGTGATGTTGGCACAGTGTACCTTCAGGTGACAGGTGTTGTTGTGGCACAGTGTACTGTCAGGAGACAGAGTTGTTATCAGTGTACCTTCAGCAGACAGAGATGTTATTGGCACAGTGTACCTTCAGGTGACCGGTGTTGTTGTGGCACAGTGTACCTTCAGGAGACAGAGGTTTTGTCAGTGTACCTTCATGAGGCAGAGATGCTGTTGGCACAGTGTACCTTCAGACATTAGGTGTTGTTGTGGCACAGTGTACCTTCAGGAGACAGAGGTGTTGTCAGTGTACCTTCAGGAGGTAGAGATGTTGTTAGCACAGTGTACCTTCAGGTGACAGGTGGTGTTGTGGCACAGTTTAGCTTAGGAGACAGAGGTGGTATTGGCACAGTGTACCTTCGGGAGACAGAGGTGTTGTTGGTACAGTGTACCTTCAGGGTACAGAGGTGTTGTCAGCACTGTGTACCTTTAGGAGTCAGAGGGGGTGATGGCACAGTGTATTTACAGGGGGAAGAGGTGTTGTCGGCACAGTGTACCTTCTAGAGACAGAGCTGTTGATGGCACAGTGTACCTTCAGGCGACAGGTGTTGTTGTGCCACAGTGTACCTTCTAGAGACAGAGTTGTTGTTGGCACAGTGTACCTTCAGGCGACAGGTGTTGTTGTGGCACAGTGTACCTTCAGGAGACAGGGGTGTTGTTGGAACAGAGTACCTTCCGGCGACAGGCGTTGTAGTGGCACACTGTACCTTCAGGAGACAGAGGTGTTTTTGGCACAGTGTACCTTCAAGAGACAGAGGTGTTGTCAGTGTACCTTCAGGGGGCAGAGATGTTGTTGGCACAGTTTACCTTCAGGCGACAGGTGTTGTTGTGGCACAGTGTACCTTCAGGAGACTGAGGTGTTGTCAGTGTACCTTCTATAGACAGAGGTGTTGTTGGCACAGTGTACCTTCAGGCGACAGGTGTTGTTGTCCCACAGTGTACCTTCAGGAGACAGATGTGTTGTAGGCACAGTGTACCTCCAGTAGTCAGAGGGGTTGTAGGCACAATGTACCTTCTGGAGACAGAGGTGATGTTGGCACAGTGTACCTTCAGGTGACAGGTGTTGTTGTGGCACAGTGTACCGTCAGGAGACAGAGTTGTTATCAGTGTACCTTCAGCAGACAGAGATGTTATTGGCACAGTGTATCTTCAGGTGACCGGTGTTGTTGTGGCACAGTGTACCTTCAGGAGACAGAGGTGTTGTCAGTGTACCTTCGGGAGGCAGAGATGCTGTTGGCACAGTGTACCTTCAGACATTAGGTGTTGTTGTGGCACAGTGTACCTTCAGGAGACAGAGGTGTTGTCAGTGTACCTTCAGGAGGTAGAGATGTTGTTAGCACAGTGTACCTTCAGGTGACAGGTGTTGTTGTGGCACAGTTTACCTTCAGGAGACAGAGGTGGTATTGGTACAGTGTACCTTCAGGGTACAGAGGTGTTGTCAGCACTGTGTACCTTCAGGAGTCAGAGGGGGTGATGGCACAGTGTATTTACAGGGGGCAGAGGTGTTATCGGCACAGTGTAGCATCAGGGGGAAGAGGTGTTGTCGTCACAGTGTATCTTCAGGAGACAGAGGGGGGTGTTGGCACAGTGTACCTTCAGTGGGAAGATCTGTTGTCGGCACAGTGTACCTTCAGGAGATAGAGGTTTTGTTGGCATAGTGCACCTTCAGGATACAGGTGTTGTTGTAGCACCGTGCACCTTCTGGAGACAGAGGCATTGTTGGCACAGTGTACCTTCAGGCGACAGGTGTTGTTGTGCAACAGTGTACCTTCTAGAGACAGAGGTGTTGATGGCACAGTGTACCTTCAGGCGACAGGTGTTGTTGTGCCACAGTGTACCTTCTAGAGACAGAGGTGTTGTTGGCACAGTGTACCTTCAGGCGACAGGTGTTGTTGTGGCACAGTGTACCTTCAGGAGACAGGGGTGTTGTTGGAACAGAGTACCTTCCGGCGACAGGCGTTGTATTGGCCCACTGTACCTTCAGGAGACAGAGGTGTTTTTGGCACAGTGTACCTTCAGGAGACATAGGTGTTGTCAGTGTACCTTCAGGAGGCAGAGATGTTGTTAGCACAGTGTACCTTTAGGAGACTGAGGTGTTGTTGGCACAGTGTACCTACAGGCGACAGAGGTGCTGTAGGCACAGTGTACCTTCAGGAGTCAGAGGTAATGTTGGCACATTGTACCTTCAGGCGACAGGTGTTGTTGTGGCACAGTGTACCTTCAGGAGACAGAGTTGTTATCAGTGTACCTTCAGGAGGCAGAGATGTTGCTGGCACAGTGTACCTTCAGGCGACAGGTGTTGTTGTGCCACAGTGAACCTTCAGGAGACAGAGGTGTTA
The DNA here is from genome assembly GCF_964204655.1 of Triturus cristatus. NCBI lineage: Eukaryota > Metazoa > Chordata > Amphibia > Caudata > Salamandridae > Triturus > Triturus cristatus. Next base: position 1,171,160,908 of record NC_140580.1, on the reverse strand, counting down.
TTGGCACACAGTACCTTATGGAGACAGAGGTGTTGTTGGCACAGTGTACCTTCAGGAGACAGATGTGTTGTTGGTACAGTGTACCTTTAGGGGACAGAGGTGTGTCGGCACAGTGTACCTTCAGGAGACAGAGGGGGTGTTGACACAGTGTACCTTCAGGGGTAGAGGTGTTGTCAGCACAGTGTACCATCAGGTGGTAGAGATGTTGTCGGCACAGTGTACCTTCAGGGGGCAGAGGTGTTGTCGGCACAGTGTACCTTCTAGAGACAGAGGTGTTGTTGGCACAGTGTACCTTCAGGAGACAGATGTGTTGCTGGTACAGTGTACCTTCAGGGGACAGAGGTGTTGTTGGCACAGTGTACCTTCAGGAGACAGAGGGGGTGTTGTCACAGTGTACCATCAGGGGGCAGAGATGTCGGCACAGTGTACCTTCAGGGGGCAGAGGCGTTATCGGCACAGTGTACCTTCAGGGGGCAGAGCTGTTGTGGGCACCGTTCACCTTCTGGAGACAGAGGTGTTGTCGGCACAGTGTACCTTCTGGAGACAGAGGGGGTGTTGACACAGTGTACCTTCTGGGGGCAGAGGTGTTGTCGGCACAGTGTACCATCAGGGGGCAGAGGTGTTGTCGGCACAGTGTACCTTCCGGGGGCAGAGGTGTTGTCGGCACAGTGTACCTTCAGGAGACAGATGTGTTGTTGGTATAGTGTACCTTCAGGGGACAGAAGTGTTGTTGGCAGAGTGTACCTTCAGTAGACAGACGGGGTGTTGGTACAGTGTACCTTCAGGGGGCAGAGGTGTGGTCGGCACAGTGTACCTTCAGGAGACAGAGGGGGTGTTGCCACAGCGTACCATCAGGGGGCAGAGATGTCGGCACAGTGTACCTTAAGGGGGCAGAGGTGTTATCGGCACAGTGTACCTTTAGGGGGCAGAGGTGTTATCGGAACAGTGTACCTTCAGGGGGAAGAGGTGTTATCGGCACAGTGTACCTTCAGGGGGCAAAGGTGTTATCGGCACAATGTACCTTTAGTGGGCAGAGGTGTTGTCGGCAGAGTGAACCTTCAGGGGGCAGAGGTGTTGTCCGCACCCTTCACCTTCTGGAGACAGAGGTGTTGTTGGCACAGTGTACCGTCAGGAGACAGAGCGGGTGTAGCCACAGTGTACCATGAGGGGCCTGAGATGTAGTCGGCACAGTGTACCCCAGGTGGCAGAGGTGTTGTCGGCACAGTGCACCTTCAGGGGGCAGAAGTGTTGTCGGCACCGTTCACCTTCTGGAGACAGAGGTGTTGTTGGCACAGTGTACCTTCAGGGTGCAACACTTTTGTCAATGGAATGGAACACCAAACGGGAAGCCCCTGTCGGCAGAATGTGTCCTCAGAAGCCGACAGGACGCAGGGCTGCGCATCCCAGAAGTCTGACCGTTGCTGAAATGCTGCGCCTCTAGGCGCTAGCTCTTATTGTCGGCAGGTCTTGCCTGTAATAGTAAGTGTCTTCATTGCAGGCACAGTGTACTCCTTTGAGGCAGGACTGCTGTTGCTGTTGCCTTCAGGAGACTGAGGTGTTGTCAGTGTACCTTCTGGGGACAGAGGAGTTGTTGGCACAGTGTACCCTCAGGCGACAGGTGTTGTTGTGCCACAGTGTACCTTCAGGAGACAGAGGTGTTGTAGGCACAGTGTACCTTCAGGAGGCAGAAGGGTTGTAGGCACAGTGTACCTTCTGGAGATAGAGGTAATGTTGGCATAGTGCATCTTCAGGCGACAGGTGTTGTTGTGGCACAGTGTACCTTCAGGAGACTGAGGTGTTGTCAGTGTACCTTCTAGAGACAGAGGTGTTGTTGGCACAGAGTACCTTCAGGCGACAGGTGTTGTTGTCGCACAGTGTACCTTCTGGAGACAGAGGTGATGTTGGCACAGTGTACCTTCAGGTGACAGGTGTTGTTGTGGCACAGTGTACCGTCAGGAGACAGAGTTGTTATCAGAGTACCTTCAGCAGGCAGCGATGTTGCTGGCACAGTGTAGCTTCAGGTGACCGGTGTTGTTGTGGCACAGTGTACCTTCAGGAGACATAGGTGTTGTCAGTGTACCTTCAGGAGGCAGAGATGTTGTTGGCACAGTGTACCTTCAGACATTAGGTGTTGTTTTGGCACAGTGTACCTTCAGGAGACAGATGTGTTGTCAGTGTACCTTCAGTAGATAGAGATGTTGTTAGCACAGTGTACCTTCAGGAGACAGGTGTTGTTGTGGCACAGTGTACCTTCAGGAGACTGAGGTGTTATCAGTGTACCTTCTGGAGACAGAGGTGTTGTTGGCACGGTGTACCTTCAGGCGACAGGTTTTGTTGTCGCACAGTGTACCTTCAGGAGACAGAGGTGCTGTAAGCACAGTGTACCTTCAGGAGTCAGAGGGGTTGTAGGCACAGTGTACCTTCTGGAGATAGAGGTAATGTTGGCACAGTGTACCTTCAGGCGACAGGTGTTGTTGTGGCACAGTGTACCTTCAGGAGACAGAGTTGTTATCAGTGTACCTTCAGGATGCAGAGATGGTGTTGGCACAGTGTACCTTCAGGCGACAGGTGTTTTTGTAGCACAGTGTATCTTCAGGAGACAGATGTGTTGTCAGTGTACCTTCAGGAAGCAGAGATGTTGTGGCACAGTGTTTCTTCAGATATTAGGTGTTGTTGTGGCACAGTGTACCTTCAGGAGACAGAGGTTTTGTCAACGTACCTTCAGGAGGTAGAGATGTTGCTGGCACAGTGTACCTTCAGGCGACAGGTGTTGTTGTGCCACAGTGAACCTTCAGGAGACAGAGGTGTTATTGGCACACGGTACCTTATGGAGACAGAGGTGTTGTTGGCACAGTGTACCTTCAGGAGACAGATGTGTTGTTGGTACAGTGTACCTTCAGGGGACAGAGGTGTGTCAGCACAGTGTACCTTCAGAAGACAGAGGGGGTGTTGACACAGTGTACCTTCAGGGGTAGAGGTGTTGTCAGCACAGTGTACTATCAGGTGGTAGAGATGTTGTCGGCACAGTGTACCTTCAGGGGGCAGAGGTGTTGTCGGCACAGTGTACCTTCTAGAGTCAGAGGTGTTGTTGGCACAGTGTACCTTCAGGAGATAGATGTGTTGCTGGTACAGTGTACCTTCAGGGCACAGAGGTGTTGTTGGCACAGTGTACCTTCAGGAGCCAGAGGGGGTGTTGTCACAGTGTACCATCAGGGGGCAGAGATGTTGGCACAGTGTACCTTCAGGGGGCAGAGGCGTTATCGGCACAGTGTACCTTCAGGGGGCAGAGGTGTTGTGGGCACCGTTGACCTTCTGGAGACAGAGGTGTTGTCGGCACAGTGTACCTTCTGGAGACAGAGGGGGTGTTGACACAGTGTACCTTCCAGGGGCAGAGGTGTTGTCGGCACAGTGTACCATCAGGGGGCAGGGGTGTTGTCGGCACAGTGTACCTTCCGGGGGCAGAGGTGTTGTCGGCACAGTGTACCTTCTAGAGACAGAGGTGTTGTTGGCACAGTGTACCTTCAGGAGACAGATTTGTTGTTGGTATAGTGTACCTTCAGGGGACAGAAGTGTTGTTGGCACAATGTACCTTCATTGTTGGTACAGTGTACCTTCAGGGGGCATAGGTGCTGTCGGCACAGTGTACATTCAGGAGACAGAGGGGGTGTTGCCACAGTGTACCATCAGGGGGCAGAGATGTCAGCACAGTGTACCTTAAGGGGGCAGAGGTGTTATCGGGACAGTGTACCTTTAGGGGGCAGAGGTGTTATTGGCACAGTGTACCTTCAGGGGGAAGAGGTGTTATCGGCACAGTGTACATTCAGGGGGCAGATGTGTTATCGGCACAATGTACCTTTAGTGGGCAGAGGTGTTGTCGGCAGAGTGAACCTACAGGGGGCAGAGGTGTTGTCCGCACCGTTCACCTTCTGGAGACAGAGGTGTTGTTGGCACAGTGTACCTTCAGGAGACAGAGCGGGTGTAGCCACAGTGTACCTTCAGGGGCCTGAGATGTAGTCGGCACAGTGTACCCCAGGTGGCAGAGGTGTTGTCGGCACAGTGCACCTTCAGGGGGCAGGGGTGTTGTCTGCACCGTTCACCTTCTGGAGACAGAGGTGTTGTTGGCACAGTGTACCTTCAGGGTGCAACACTTTTGTCAATGGAATGCAACACCAAACGGGAAGCCCCTGTTGGCAGAATGTGTCCTCAGAAGCCGGCAGGACGCAGGGCTGCGCATCCCAGAAGTCTGACCCGTTGCTGAAATGCTGCGCCTCTAGGCGCTAGCTCTTATTGTCGGCAGGTCTTGCCTGTAATAGTAAGTGTCTTCATTGCAGGCACAGTGTACTCCTTTGAGGCAGGACTGCTGTTGCTGTTGCCTTCAGGAGACTGAGGTGTTGTCAGTGTACCTTCTGGGGACAGAGGAGTTGTTGGCACAGTGTACCTTCAGGCGACAGGTGTTGTTGTGCCACAGTGTACCTTCAGGAGACAGAGGTGTTGTAGGCACAGTGTACCTTCAGGAGGCAGAGGGGTTGTAGGCACAGTGTACCTTCTGGAGATAGAGGTAATGTTGGCATAGTGCATCTTCAGGCGACAGGTGTTGTTGTGGCACAGTGTACCTTCAGGAGACTGAGGTGTTGTCAGTGTACCTTCTAGAGACAGAGGTGTTGTTGGCACAGAGGACCTTCAGGCGACAGGTGTTGTTGTGGCACAGTGTACCGTCAGGAGACAGAGTTGTTATCAGTGTACCTTCAGCAGGCAGAGATGTTGCTGGCACAGTGTAGCTTCAGGTGACCGGTGTTGTTGTGGCACAGTGTACCTTCAGGAGACAGAGGTGTTGTCAGTGTACCTTCAGGAAGCAGAGATGTTGTTGGCACAGTGTACCTTCAGACATTAGGTGTTGTTTCGGCACAGTGTACCTTCAGGAGACAGAGGTGTTGTCAGTGTACCTTCAGGGGGCAGAGATGTTGTTGGCACAGTTTACCTTCAGGCGACAGGTGTTGTTGTGGCACAGTGTACCTTCAGGAGACAGATGTGTTGTTGGCACAGTGTACCTTCAGGGGACAGAGGTGTTGTCAGCACTGTGTACCTTCAGGATGCAGAGGGGGTGATGGCACAGTGTATTTTCAGGGGGCAGAGGTGTTGTCGGCACAGTGTACCATCAGGGGGAAGAGGTGTTGTCGGCACAGTGTACCTTCAGGGGACAGAGGTGTTGTCGGCACAGTGTACCTTTTGGAGACAGAGGTGTTCTTGGCACAGTGTACCTTCAGGAGACAGATGTGTTGTTGGTACAGTGTACCTTCAGGGGACAGAGGTTTTGTCGGCACAGTGTACCTTCAGGAGACAGAGGGGGTGTTGGTACAGTGTACCTTCAGGGGACAGAGGTGTTGTCGGCACAGTGTACCTTCAGGAGACAGAGGGGGTGTTGCCACAGTGTACCATCAGAGGGTAGAGGTGTTGTCGGCACAGTGTTCCTTCAGGGGACAGAGTTGTTGTCGGCACAGTGTACCTTCAGGCGACAGGTGTTGTTGTGGCACAATGTACCTCCAGGAGACAGGGGTGTTGTTGGCACAGTGTACCTTCCAGCGACAGGCGCTGTTGTGGCACAATGTACCTTCAGGAGAAAGGGGGGTTGTTGGCACAGTGTACCTTCAGGCGACAGGCACTGTTGTGGCACAGTGTTCCTTCAGGAGACAGAGGTGTTTTTGGCACAGTGTACCTTCAGGAGACTGTCAGTGTTCCTTCTGGAGACAAAGGTGTTGTTGGCACAGTGTACCTTCAGGCGACAGGTGTTGTTGTGCCACAGTGTACCTTCAGGAGACAGAGGTGTTGTAGGCACAGTGTACCTTCAGGAGGCAGAGAGGTTGTAGGCACAGTGTACCTTCTGGAGATAGAGGTAATGTTGGCATAGTGCATCTTCAGGCGACAGGTGTTGTTGTGGCACAGTGTACCTTCAGGAGACTGAGGTGTTGTCAGTGTACCTTCTAGAGACAGAGGTGTTGTTGGCACAGAGTACCTTCAGGCGACAGGTGTTGTTGTGGCACAGTGTACCGTCAGGAGACAGAGTTGTTATCAGTGTACCTTCAGCAGGCAGAGATGTTGCTGGCACAGTGTAGCTTCAGGTGACCGGTGTTGTTGTGGCACAGTGTACCTTCAGGAGACAGAGGTGTTGTCAGTGTACCTTCAGGAAGCAGAGATGTTGTTGGCACAGTGTACCTTCAGACATTAGGTGTTGTTTCGGCACAGTGTACCTTCAGGAGACAGAGGTGTTGTCAGTGTACCTTCAGGGGGCAGAGATGTTGTTGGCACAGTTTACCTTCAGGCGACAGGTGTTGTTGTGGCACAGTGTACCTTCAGGAGACAGATGTGTTGTTGGAACAGTGTACCTTCAGGGGACAGAGGTGTTGTCAGCACTGTGTACCTTCAGGATGCAGAGGGGGTGATGGCACAGTGTATTTTCAGGGGGCAGAGGTGTTGTCGGCACAGTGTACCATCAGGGGGAAGAGGTGTTGTCGGCACAGTGTACCTTCAGGGGACAGAGGTGTTGTCGGCACAGTGTACCTTTTGGAGACAGAGGTGTTCTTGGCACAGTGTACCTTCAGGAGACAGATGTGTTGTTGGTACAGTGTACCTTCAGGGGACAGAGGTTTTGTCGGCACAGTGTACCTTCAGGAGACAGAGGGGGTGTTGGTACAGTGTACCTTCAGGGGACAGAGGTGTTGTCGGCACAGTGTACCTTCAGGAGACAGAGGGGGTGTTGCCACAGTGTACCATCAGAGGGTAGAGGTGTTGTCGGCACAGTGTTCCTTCAGGGGACAGAGTTGTTGTCGGCACAGTGTACCTTCAGGCGACAGGTGTTGTTGTGGCACAATGTACCTCCAGGAGACAGGGGTGTTGTTGGCACAGTGTACCTTCCAGCGACAGGCGCTGTTGTGGCACAATGTACCTTCAGGAGAAAGGGGGGTTGTTGGCACAGTGTACCTTCAGGCGACAGGCACTGTTGTGGCACAGTGTTCCTTCAGGAGACAGAGGTGTTTTTGGCACAGTGTACCTTCAGGAGACTGTCAGTGTTCCTTCTGGAGACAAAGGTGTTGTTGGCACAGTGTACCTTCAGGCGACAGGTGTTGTTGTCGCTCAGTGTACCTTCAGTAGACAGAGGTGTTGTAGGCACACTGTACCTTCTGGAGTCAGAGGGGATGTAGGCACAGTGTACCTTCTGGAGATAGAGGTGATGTGGCACAGTGCATCTTCAGGCGACAGGTATTGTTGTGGCACAGTGTACCGTCAGGAGACAGAGGTGTTATCAGTGTACCTTCAGGAAGCAGAGATGTTGTTCGCACAGTGTACCTTCAGGCGACAGGTGTTGTTGTGGCACAGTGTAGCTTCAGGAGACAGAGGTGTTGTCACTGTACCTTCAGGATGCAGAGATGTTGTTGGCACAGTGTACCTTCAGATAACAGGTGTTGTTGTGGCACAGTGTACCTTCAGGAGACAGAGGTGTTGTCAGTGTACCTTCAGGAGGTAGAGATGTTGTTGGCACAGTGTACCTTCAGGAGACAGAGGTGTTATTGGCACAGTGTACCTTCTGGAGACAGAAGTGTTGTTGGCACAGTGTACCTTCAGGAGACAGATGTGTTGTTGGTACAGTGTACCTTCAGGGGACAGAGGTGTTTTCGGCACAGTGTACCTTCAGGCGACAGGTGTTGTTGTGGCACAGTGTACCTTCAGGAGACAGAGTTGTTATCAGTGTACCTTCAGGAGGCAGAGATGGTGTTGGCACAGTGTACCTTCAGGCGACAGGTGTTGTTGTGCCACAGTGTACCTTCAGGAGACAGAGGTGTTATTGGGACACAGTATCTTATGGAGACAGAGGTGTTGTTGGCACAGTGTACCTTCAGCGGGTAGAGGTGTTGTCGGCACAGTGTACCTTCAGGAGACAGGGGTATATTTGGCATAGTGCACCTTCAGGATACAGGTGTATTTGTAGCACCGTGCACCTTCTGGAGACAGAGGTGTTGTTGGCACAGTGCACCTTCAGTGACAGGTGTTGTTGTGGCGCAGTGTACCTTCAGGAGACAGAGGTGTTGTTGGCACAGTGTACCTTCTGGAGAGAGAGGTGTTGTTGGCACATTGTACCTTCTGGTGACAGGTGTTGTGGCACAGTGTACCTTCAGGAGACAGGGGTGTTGTTGGCACAGAGTACCTTCCGGCGACAGGCGTTGTTGTGGCACAGTGTACCTTCAGGAGACAGAGGTGTTTTTGGCACAGTGTACCTCCAGGAGATAGAGGTATTGTCACTGTACCTTCAGGAGGCAGAGATGTTGTTGGCACAGTGTACCTTCAGGAGACAGGTGTTGTTGTGGCACAGTGTACCTTCAGGAGACTGAGGTGTTGTCAGTGTACCTTCTGGAGACAGAGGTGTTGTTGGCACAGTGTACCTTCAGGCGACAGGTGTTGTTGTGGCACAGTGTACCTTCAGGAGACAGAGGTGTTGTAGGCACAGTGTACCTTCAGGCGACAGGTATTGTTGTGGCACAGTGTACCTTCAGGAGACTGAGGTGTTGTCAGTGTACCTTCTGGAGACAGAGGTGTTGTTGGCACAGTGTACCTTCAGGAGACAGGTGTTGTTGTGGCACAGTGTACTTTCAGGAGACAGAGTTGTTATCAGTGTACCCTCAGGAGGCAGAGATGGTGTTGGCACAGTGTACCTTCAGGCGACAGGTGTTGTTGTGCCACAGTGTACCTTCAGGAGACAGAGGTGTTATTGGCACACGGTATCTTATGGAGATAGAGGTGTTGTTGGCACAGTGTACCTTCAAGGGGCAGAGGTGTTGTCGGCACAGTGTACCTTCAGGAGACAGGGGTATTTTTGGCATAGTGCACCTTCAGGATACAGGTGTATTTGTAGCACTGTGCACCTTCTGGAGACAGAGGTGTTGTTGGGACAGTGCACCTTCAGGCGACAGGTGTTGTTGTGGCGCAGTGTACCTTCAGGAGACAGAGGTGTTGTCGCACAGTGTACCTTCAGGAGACAGGGGTGTTGTTGGCACAGAGTACCTTCCGGCGGCAGGCGTTGTTGTGGCACAGTGTACCTTCAGGAGAGAGGTGTGTTGTTGGCACAGTGTACCTTCAGGCGACATGCGTTGTTGTGGCACAGTGTACCTTCAGGAGACAGAGATGTTTTTGCCACAGTATACCTTCAGGAGACAGAGGTATTGTCAGTGTGCCTTCAGGAGGCAGAGATGTTGTTGGCACTGTGTACCTTCAGGCGACAGGTGTGGTTGTGGCACAGTGTACCTTCAGGAGTCAGAGGTGTTGTAGGCACAGTGTACCTTCAGGAGGCAGAGGGGTTGTAGGCACAGTGTAAGTTCTGGAGATAGAGGTAATGTTGGCATAGTGCATCTTCAAGCGACAGGTGTTGTTGTTGCACAGTGTACCTTCAGGAGACAGAGTTGTTATCAGTCTACCTTCGGGAGGCAGAGATGTTGTTGGCACTGTGTAGCTTCTGGCAACAGATGTTGTTGTAGCACAGTTTATCTTCAGGAGACAGAGGTGTTGTCAGTGTACCTTCAGGAGGCAGAGATGTTGTGGCACAGTGTTTCTTCAGATATTAGGTGTTGTTGTGGCGCAGTGTACATTCAGGAGACAGAGGTGTTGTCATCGTACCTTCAGGAGGTAGAGATGTTGTTGGCACAGTGTACCTTCAGGCGACTGGTGTTCTTGTGGCACAGTGTACCTTCAGGAGACAGAGGTGTTATTGGCACAGTGTACCTTCTGGAGACAGAGGTGTTGTTGGCACAGTGTACCTTCAGGAGACAGAGGTGTTTTTGGCGCAGTGTACCTTCAGGAGACTGAGGTGTTGTCAGTGTACCTTCAGGAGGCAGACATGTTGTTGGCACAGTGTATCTTCAGGAGACTGGTATTGTTGTAGCACAGTGTACCTTCAGGAGACTGAGGTTTTATCAGTGTACCTTCTGGAGACAGAGGTGTTGTTGGCACAGTGTACCTTCAGGCGACAGGTGTTGTTGTCACACAGTGTACCTTCAGAAGACAGAGGTGTTGTAGGCACAGTGTACCTTCTGGAGATAGAGGTAATGTTGCCACAGTGTATCTTCAGGCGACAGGTGTTGTTGTGGCACAGTGTACCTTCAGGAGACAGAGTTGTTATCAGTGTACCTTCAGGAGGCAGTGATGGTGTTGGCACAGTGTACCTTCAGGCGACAGGTGTTGTTGTGCCACAGTGTACCTTCAGGAGACAGAGGTGTTATTGGCACACGGTATCTTATGGAGACAGAGGTGTTGTTGGCACAGTGTACCTTCAGGAGACAGATGTGTTGTTGGTACAGTGTACCTTCAGGGGACAGAGGTGTTGTCGGCACAGAGTAACCTTCAGGAGACAGAGGGGGTGTTGACACCGTGTACCTTCAGGGGCAGAGGTGTTGTCTGCACAGTGTACCATCAGGGGGTAGAGATGTTGTCGGCAAAGTGTACCTTCAGGGGGCAGAGGTGTTGTCGGCACAGTGTACCTTTAGGGGGCAGAGGTGTTGTTGGCACAGTGTACCTTCAGGGGACAGAGTTGTTGTTGGCACAGTGTACCTTCAGGAGACAGAGGGGGTGTTGGTACAGTGTACCTTCAGGGGTCAGAGGTGCTGTCGGCACAGTGTACCTTCAGGAGACAGAGGGGATGTTGTCACAGTGTACCATCAGGGGGCAGAGATGTCGGCACAGTGTAGCTTCAGGGGGCTGAGGTGTTATCGGCACTGTGTATCTTCAGGGGGCAGAGGTGTTGTGGGCACCGTTCACCTTCTGGAGACAGAGGTGTTGTCAGCACAGTGTACCTTCCGGAGACAGAGGGGGTGTTGACACAGTGTACCTTCAGGGGGCAGAGTTGTTGTCGGCACAGTGTACCATCAGAGGCAGAGGTGTTGTTGGCACACTGTACCTTCCGAGGGCAGAGGTGTTGTCGGCACAGTGTACCTTCTAGAGACAGAGGTGTTGTTGGCACAGTGTACCTTCAGGAGACAGATGTTTTGTTGGTATAGTGTACCTTCAGGGGACAGAAGTGTTGTTGGCACAGTGAACCTTCAGTAGACAGAGGGGAGGTTGGCACAGTGCACCTTCAGGGGGCAGAGTTGTTGTCGGCACAGTGCACCTTCAGGGGGCAGAGGTGTTGTTGGCACAGTGTACCTTCAGGAGACAGATGTTTTGTTGGTATAGTGTACCTTCAGGGGACAGAAGTGTTGTTGGCACAGTGAACCTTCAGTAGACAGAGGGGGTTTTGGCACAGTGCACCTTCAGGGGGCAGAGGTGTTGTCGGCACCGTTCACCTTCTGGAGACAGAGGTGTTGTTGGCACAGTGTACCTTCAGGCGACAGGTGTTGTTGTCACACAGTGTACCTTCAGAAGACAGAGGTGTTGTAGGCACAGTGTACCTTCTGGAGATAGAGGTAATGTTGCCACAGTGTATCTTCAGGCGACAGGTGTTGTTGTGGCACAGTGTACCTTCAGGAGACAGAGTTGTTATCAGTGTACCTTCAGGAGGCAGAGATGGTGTTGGCACAGTGTACCTTCAGGCGACAGGTGTTGTTGTGCCACAGTGTACCTTCAGGAGACAGAGGTGTTATTGGCACACGGTATCTTATGGAGACAGAGGTGTTGTTGGCACAGTGTACCTTCAGGAGACAGATGTGTTGTTGGTACAGTGTACCTTCAGGGGACAGAGGTGTTGTCGGCACAGAGTACCTTCAGGAGACAGAGGGGGTGTTGACACCGTGTACCTTCAGGGGCAGAGGTGTTGTCTGCACAGTGTACCATCAGGGGGTAGAGATGTTGTCGGCAAAGTGTACCTTCAGGGGGCAGAGGTGTTGTCGGCACAGTGTACCTTTAGGGGGCAGAGGTGTTGTTGGCACAGTGTACCTTCAGGGGACAGAGTTGTTGTTGGCACAGTGTACCTTCAGGAGACAGAGGGGGTGTTGGTACAGTGTACCTTCAGGGGTCAGAGGTGCTGTCGGCACAGTGTACCTTCAGGAGACAGAGGGGATGTTGTCACAGTGTACCATCAGGGGGCAGAGATGTTGGCACATTGTACCTTCAGGGGGCAGAGGCGTTATCGGCACAGTGTACCTTCAGGGGGCAGAGGTGCTGTGGGCACCGTTCACCTTCTGGAGACAGAGGTGTTGTCGGCACAGTGTACCTTCTGGAGACAGAGGGGGTGTTGACACAGTGTACCTTCCAGGGGCAGAGGTGTTGTTGGCACAGTGTACCATCAGGGGGCAGGGGTGTTGTCGGCACAGTGTACCTTCCGGGGGCAGAGGTGTTGTCGGCACAGTGTACCTTCTAGAGACAGAGGTGTTGTTGGCACAGTGTACCTTCAGGAGACAGATTTGTTGTTGGTATAGTGTACCTTCAGGGGACAGAAGTGTTGTTGGCACAATGTACCTTCATTGTTGGTACAGTGTACCTTCAGGGGGCAGAGGTGCTGTCGGCACAGTGTACATTCAGGAGACAGAGGGGGTGTTGCCACAGTGTACCATCAGGGGGTAGAGATGTCAGCACAGTGTACCTTAAGGGGGCAGAGGTGTTATCGGCACAGTGTACCTTTAGGGGGCAGAGGTGTTATTGGCACAGTGTACCTTCATGGGGAAGAGGCGTTATCGGCACAGTGTACATTCAGGGGGCAGATGTGTTATCGGCACAATGTACCTTTAGTGGGCAGAGGTGTTGTCGGCAGAGTGAACCTACAGGGGGCAGAGGTGTTGTCCGCACCGTTCACCTTCTGGAGACAGAGGTGTTGTTGGCACAGTGTACCTTCAGGGTGCAACACTTTTGTCAATGGAATGCAACACCAAACGGGAAGCCCCTGTTGGCAGAATGTGTCCTCAGAAGCCGGCAGGACGCAGGGCTGCGCATCCCAGAAGTCTGACCCGTTGCTGAAATGCTGCGCCTCTAGGCGCTAGCTCTTATTGTCGGCAGGTCTTGCCTGTAATAGTAAGTGTCTTCATTGCAGGCACAGTGTACTCCTTTGAGGCAGGACTGCTTTTGCTGTTGCCTTCAGGAGACTGAGGTGTTGTCAGTGTACCTTCTGGGGACAGAGGAGTTGTTGGCACAGTGTACCTTCAGGCGACAGGTGTTGTTGTGCCACAGTGTACCTTCAGGAGACAGAGGTGTTGTAGGCACAGTGTACCTTCAGGAGGCAGAGGGGTTGTAGGCACAGTGTACCTTCTGGAGATAGAGGTAATGTTGGCATAGTGCATCTTCAGGCGACAGGTGTTGTTGTGGCACAGTGTACCTTCAGGAGACTGAGGTGTTGTCAGTGTACCTTCTAGAGACAGAGGTGTTGTTGGCACAGAGTACCTTCAGGCGACAGGTGTTGTTGTCGCACAGTGTACCTTCTGGAGACAGAGGTGATGTTGGCACAGTGTACCTTCAGGTGACAGGTGTTGTTGTGGCACAGTGTACCGTCAGGAGACAGAGTTGTTATCAGTGTACCTTCAGCAGGCAGAGATGTTGCTGGCACAGTGTAGCTTCAGGTGACCGGTGTTGTTGTGGCACAGTGTACCTTCAGGAGACAGAGGTGTTGTCAGTGTACCTTCAGGAAGCAGAGATGTTGTTGGCACAGTGTACCTTCAGACATTAGGTGTTGTTTTGGCACAGTGTACCTTCAGGAGACAGATGTGTTGTCAGTGTACCTTCAGTAGGTAGAGATGGTGTTAGCACAGTGTACCTTCAGGTGACAGGTGTTGTTGTGGCACAGAGTACCTTCAGGAGACACAGGTGGTATTGGCACAGAGTACCTTCGGGAGACAGAGGTGTTGTTGGCACAGTGTACCTTCAGGAGACAGATGTGTTGTTGGCACAGTGTACCTTCAGGGGACAGAGGTGTTGTCAGCACTGTGTACCTTCAGGATGCAGAGGGGGTGATGGCACAGTGTATTTTCAGGGGGCAGAGGTGTTGTCGGCACAGTGTACCATCAGGAGGAAGAGGTGTTGTCGGCACAGTGTACCTTCAGGGGACAGAGGTGTTGTCGGCACAGTGTACCTTTTGGAGACAGAGGTGTTCTTGGCACAGTGTACCTTCAGGAGACAGATGTGTTGTTGGTACAGTGTACCTTCAGGGGACAGAGGTTTTGTCGGCACAGTGTACCTTCAGGAGACAGAGGGGGTGTTGGTACAGTGTACCTTCAGGGGACAGAGGTGTTGTCGGCACAGTGTACCTTCAGGAGACAGAGGGGGTGTTGCCACAGTGTACCATCAGAGGGTAGAGGTGTTGTCGGCACAGTGTTCCTTCAGGGGACAGAGTTGTTGTCGGCACAGTGTACCTTCAGGCGACAGGTGTTGTTGTGGCACAATGTACCTCCAGGAGACAGGAGTGTTGTTGGCACAGTGTACCTTCCAGCGACAGGCGCTGTTGTGGCACAATGTACCTTCAGGAGAAAGGGGGGTTGTTGGCACAGTGTACCTTCAGGCGACAGGCACTGTTGTGGCACAGTGTTCCTTCAGGAGACAGAGGTGGTTTTGGCACAGTGTACCTTCAGGAGACTGTCAGTGTTCCTTCTGGAGACAAAGGTGTTGTTGGCACAGTGTACCTTCAGGCGACAGGTGTTGTTGTCGCTCAGTGTACCTTCAGTAGACAGAGGTGTTGTAGGCACACTGTACCTTCTGGAGTCAGAGGGGATGTAGGCACAGTGTACCTTCTGGAGATAGAGGTGATGTGGCACAGTGCATCTTCAGGCGACAGGTATTGTTGTGGCACAGTGTACCGTCAGGAGACAGAGGTGTTATCAGTGTACCTTCAGGAAGCAGAGATGTTGTTCGCACAGTGTACCTTCAGGCGACAGGTGTTGTTGTGGCACAGTGTACCTTCAGGAGACAGAGGTGTTGTCACTGTACCTTCAGGATGCAGAGATGTTGTTGGCACAGTGTACCTTCAGATAACAGGTGTTGTTGTGGCACAGTGTACCTTCAGGAGACAGAGGTGTTGTCAGTGTACCTTCAGGAGGTAGAGATGTTGTTGGCACAGTGTACCTTCAGGAGACAGAGGTGTTATTGGCACAGTGTACCTTCTGGAGACAGAAGTGTTGTTGGCACAGTGTACCTTCAGGAGACAGATGTGTTGTTGGTACAGTGTACCTTCAGGGGACAGAGGTGTTTTCGGCACAGTGTACCTTCAGGCGACAGGTGTTGTTGTGGCACAGTGTACCTTCAGGAGACAGAGTTGTTATCAGTGTACCTTCAGGAGGCAGAGATGGTGTTGGCACAGTGTACCTTCAGGCGACAGGTGTTGTTGTGCCACAGTGTACCTTCAGGAGACAGAGGTGTTATTGGGACACAGTGGGCCCGATTCACAGAACTAACTTAAGACAAAATCCTAAACTTACTACCATTTTGGTATTCACAGAAGGCACTTACTCATTTTGGTATTCACAGAAGGCACTTACTCATTTCGGTATTCACAGAAGTTAGGAGTCCTAACTTTAGGACTCCTAAATGCCTTCTGTGAATACCGAAAGTCTTAAAATTAGGATTTTTCGCAGTTTAGTAGTAGTATAGTTAGGACTCCTAACTTTAGGACTCCTAAATGCCTTCTGTGAATACCGAAATTCTTAAAATTAGGATTTTTCTCAATTTAGTAGTCCTAAGTTTAGGACTCCTAACTTTAGGACTCCTAAATGCCTTCTGTGACTACCGAAAGCCTTAAAATTTGGATTTTTCTCAGTTTAGTAGTAGTATAGTTAGGACTCCTAACTTTAGGACTCCTAAATGCCTTCTGTGAATACCGAAAGTCTTAAAATTAGGATTTTTCTCAATTTAGTAGTCCTAAGTTTAGATTTAGGACTACTAAATTGAGAAAAATCCTAATTTTAAGAATTTCGGTATTCACAGAAGGCATTTAGGAGTCCTAAAGTTAGGAGTCCTAACTATACTACTACTAAACTGCGAAAAATCCTAATTTTAAGACTTTCGGTATTCACAGAAGGCATTTAGGAGTCCTAAAGTTAGGACTCCTAACTTCTGTGAATACCGAAATGAGTAAGTGCCTTCTGTGAATACCAAAATGAGTAAGTGCCTTCTGTGAATACCAAAATGGTAGTAAGTTTAGGATTTTGTCTTAAGTTAGTTCTGTGAATCGGGCCCAGTATCTTATGGAGACAGAGGTGTTGTTGGCACAGTGTACCTTCAGCGGGTAGAGGTGTTGTCGGCACAGTGTACCTTCAGGAGACAGGGGTATATTTGGCATAGTGCACCTTCAGGATACAGGTGTATTTGTAGCACCGTGCACCTTCTGGAGACAGAGGTGTTGTTGGCACAGTGCACCTTCAGGTGACAGGTGTTGTTGTGGCGCAGTGTACCTTCAGGAGACAGAGGTGTTGTTGGCACAGTGTACCTTCTGGAGAGAGAGGTGTTGTTGGCACATTGTACCTTCTGGTGACAGGTGTTGTGGCACAGTGTACCTTCAGGAGACAGGGGTGTTGTTGGCACAGAGTACCTTCCGGCGACAGGCGTTGTTGTGGCACAGTGTACCTTCAGGAGACAGAGGTGTTTTTGGCACAGTGTACCTCCAGGAGACAGAGGTATTGTCACTGTACCTTCAGGAGGCAGAGATGTTGTTGGCACAGTGTACCTTCAGGAGACAGGTGTTGTTGTGGCACAGTGTACCTTCAGGAGACTGAGGTGTTGTCAGTGTACCTTCTGGAGACAGAGGTGTTGTTGGCACAGTGTACCTTCAGGCGACAGGTGTTGTTGTGGCACAGTGTACCTTCAGGAGACAGAGGTGTTTTAGGCACAGTGTACCTTCAGGCGACAGGTATTGTTGTGGCACAGTGTAGCTTCAGGAGACAGAGGTGTTGTCACTGTACCTTCAGGATGCAGAGATGTTGTTGGCACAGTGTACCTTCAGATAACAGGTGTTGTTGTGGCACAGTGTACCTTCAGGAGACAGAGGTGTTGTCAGTGTACCTTCAGGAGGTAGAGATGTTGTTGGCACAGTGTACCTTCAGGAGACAGAGGTGTTATTGGCACAGTGTACCTTCTGGAGACAGAAGTGTTGTTGGCACAGTGTACCTTCAGGAGACAGATGTGTTGTTGGTACAGTGTACCTTCAGGGGACAGAGGTGTTTTCGGCACAGTGTACCTTCAGGCGACAGGTGTTGTTGTGGCACAGTGTACCTTCAGGAGACAGAGTTGTTATCAGTGTACCTTCAGGAGGCAGAGATGGTGTTGGCACAGTGTACCTTCAGGCGACAGGTGTTGTTGTGCCACAGTGTACCTTCAGGAGACAGAGGTGTTATTGGGACACAGTATCTTATGGAGACAGAGGTGTTGTTGGCACAGTGTACCTTCAGCGGGTAGAGGTGTTGTCGGCACAGTGTACCTTCAGGAGACAGGGGTATATTTGGCATAGTGCACCTTCAGGATACAGGTGTATTTGTAGCACCGTGCACCTTCTGGAGACAGAGGTGTTGTTGGCACAGTGCACCTTCAGTGACAGGTGTTGTTGTGGCGCAGTGTACCTTCAGGAGACAGAGGTGTTGTTGGCACAGTGTACCTTCTGGAGAGAGAGGTGTTGTTGGCACATTGTACCTTCTGGTGACAGGTGTTGTGGCACAGTGTACCTTCAGGAGACAGGGGTGTTGTTGGCACAGAGTACCTTCCGGCGACAGGCGTTGTTGTGGCACAGTGTACCTTCAGGAGACAGAGGTGTTTTTGGCACAGTGTACCTCCAGGAGATAGAGGTATTGTCACTGTACCTTCAGGAGGCAGAGATGTTGTTGGCACAGTGTACCTTCAGGAGACAGGTGTTGTTGTGGCACAGTGTACCTTCAGGAGACTGAGGTGTTGTCAGTGTACCTTCTGGAGACAGAGGTGTTGTTGGCACAGTGTACCTTCAGGCGACAGGTGTTGTTGTGGCACAGTGTACCTTCAGGAGACAGAGGTGTTGTAGGC
This sequence comes from Triturus cristatus, assembly GCF_964204655.1. Classification (NCBI taxonomy): domain Eukaryota; kingdom Metazoa; phylum Chordata; class Amphibia; order Caudata; family Salamandridae; genus Triturus; species Triturus cristatus. The sequence continues at coordinate 1,171,142,971 of NC_140580.1, read as the reverse complement.
ACAGTGTACCTTCAGGCGACAGGTATTGTTGTGGCACAGTGTACCTTCAGGAGACTGAGGTGTTGTCAGTGTACCTTCTGGAGACAGAGGTGTTGTTGGCACAGTGTACCTTCAGGAGACAGGTGTTGTTGTGGCACAGTGTACTTTCAGGAGACAGAGTTGTTATCAGTGTACCTTCAGGAGGCAGAGATGGTGTTGGCACAGTGTACCTTCAGGCGACAGGTGTTGTTGTGCCACAGTGTACCTTCAGGAGACAGAGGTGTTATTGGCACACGGTATCTTATGGAGATAGAGGTGTTGTTGGCACAGTGTACCTTCAAGGGGCAGAGGTGTTGTCGGCACAGTGTACCTTCAGGAGACAGGGGTATTTTTGGCATAGTGCACCTTCAGGATACAGGTGTATTTGTAGCACTGTGCACCTTCTGGAGACAGAGGTGTTGTTGGGACAGTGCACCTTCAGGCGACAGGTGTTGTTGTGGCGCAGTGTACCTTCAGGAGACAGAGGTGTTGTCGCACAGTGTACCTTCAGGAGACAGGGGTGTTGTTGGCACAGAGTACCTTCCGGCGGCAGGCGTTGTTGTGGCACAGTGTACCTTCAGGAGAGAGGTGTGTTGTTGGCACAGTGTACCTTCAGGCGACATGCGTTGTTGTGGCACAGTGTACCTTCAGGAGACAGAGATGTTTTTGCCACAGTATACCTTCAGGAGACAGAGGTATTGTCAGTGTGCCTTCAGGAGGCAGAGATGTTGTTGGCACTGTGTACCTTCAGGCGACAGGTGTGGTTGTGGCACAGTGTACCTTCAGGAGTCAGAGGTGTTGTAGGCACAGTGTACCTTCAGGAGGCAGAGGGGTTGTAGGCACAGTGTAAGTTCTGGAGATAGAGGTAATGTTGGCATAGTGCATCTTCAAGCGACAGGTGTTGTTGTGGCACAGTGTACCTTCAGGAGACAGAGTTGTTATCAGTCTACCTTCGGGAGGCAGAGATGTTGTTGGCACTGTGTACCTTCTGGCAACAGATGTTGTTGTAGCACAGTTTATCTTCAGGAGACAGAGGTGTTGTCAGTGTACCTTCAGGAGGCAGAGATGTTGTGGCACAGTGTTTCTTCAGATATTAGGTGTTGTTGTGGCGCAGTGTACATTCAGGAGACAGAGGTGTTGTCATCGTACCTTCAGGAGGTAGAGATGTTGTTGGCACAGTGTACCTTCAGGCGACTGGTGTTCTTGTGGCACAGTGTACCTTCAGGAGACAGAGGTGTTATTGGCACAGTGTACCTTCTGGAGACAGAGGTGTTGTTGGCACAGTGTACCTTCAGGAGACAGAGGTGTTTTTGGCGCAGTGTACCTTCAGGAGACTGAGGTGTTGTCAGTGTACCTTCAGGAGGCAGAGATGTTGTTGGCACAGTGTACCTTCAGGAGACTGGTATTGTTGTAGCACAGTGTACCTTCAGGAGACTGACGTTTTATCAGTGTACCTTCTGGAGACAGAGGTGTTGTTGGCACAGTGTACCTTCAGGCGACAGGTGTTGTTGTCACACAGTGTACCTTCAGAAGACAGAGGTGTTGTAGGCACAGTGTACCTTCTGGAGATATGGGTAATGTTGCCACAGTGTATCTTCAGGCGACAGGTGTTGTTGTGGCACAGTGTACCTTCAGGAGACAGAGTTGTTATCAGTGTACCTTCAGGAGGCAGAGATGGTGTTGGCACAGTGTACCTTCAGGCGACAGGTGTTGTTGTGCCACAGTGTACCTTCAGGAGACAGAGGTGTTATTGGCACACGGTATCTTATGGAGACAGAGGTGTTGTTGGCACAGTGTACCTTCAGGAGACAGATGTGTTGTTGGTACAGTGTACCTTCAGGGGACAGAGGTGTTGTCGGCACAGAGTACCTTCAGGAGACAGAGGGGGTGTTGACACCGTGTACCTTCAGGGGCAGAGGTGTTGTCTGCACAGTGTACCATCAGGGGGTAGAGATGTTGTCGGCAAAGTGTACCTTCAGGGGGCAGAGGTGTTGTCGGCACAGTGTACCTTTAGGGGGCAGAGGTGTTGTTGGCACAGTGTACCTTCAGGGGACAGAGTTGTTGTTGGCACAGTGTACCTTCAGGAGACAGAGGGGGTGTTGGTACAGTGTACCATCAGGGGGCAGAGATGTCGGCACAGTGTAGCTTCAGGGGGCAGAGGTGTTATCGGCACTGTGTATCTTCAGGGGGCAGAGCTGTTGTGGGCACCGTTCACCTTCTGGAGACAGAGGTGTTGTCAGCACAGTGTACCTTCAGGGGGCAGAGTTGTTGTCGGCACAGTGTACCATCAGGGGGCAGAGGTGTTGTTGGCACACTGTACCTTCCGAGGGCAGAGGTGTTGTCGGCACAGTGTACCTTCTAGAGACAGAGGTGTTGTTGGCACAGTGTACCTTCAGGAGACAGATGTTTTGTTGGTATAGTGTACCTTCAGGGGACAGAAGTGTTGTTGGCACAGTGAACCTTCAGTAGACAGAGGGGAGGTTGGCACAGTGCACCTTCAGGGGGCAGAGGTGTTGTCGGCACAGTGCACCTTCAGGGGGCAGAGGTGTTGTTGGCACAGTGTACCTTCAGGAGACAGATGTTTTGTTGGTATAGTGTACCTTCAGGGGACAGAAGTGCTGTTGGCACAGTGAACCTTCAGTAGACAGAGGGGGTTTTGGCACAGTGTACCTTCAGGGGGCAGAGATGTTGGCACAGTGTACCTTCAGGGGGCAGAGGCGTTATCGGCACAGTGTACCTTCAGGGGGCAGAGGTGTTGTCGGCACCGTTCACCTTCTGGAGACTGAGGTGTTGTTGGCACAATGTACTTTCATGAGACATATGTGTTGTTGGTACAGTGTACCTTCAGGGGACAGAGGTGTTGTTGGCACAGTGTACCTTCAGGAGACAGGTGTGTGTTGGTATAGTGTACCTTCAGGGGACAGAAGTGTTGTTGGCACAGTGAACCTTCAGTAGACAGAGGGGGTTTTGGCACAGTGCACCTTCAGGAGGCAGAGGGGTTGTAGGCACAGTGTACCTTCAGGAGGCAGATGGGTTGTAGGCACAGTGTACCTTCTGGAGATAGAGGTAATGTTGGCATAGTGCATCTTCAGGCGACAGGTGTTTTTGTGGCACAGTGTACCTTCAGGAGACAGAGTTGTTATCAGTCTACCTTCAGGAGGCAGAGATGTTGTTGGCACAGTGTACCTTCAGGGTGCAAGACTTTTGTCAATGGAATGAAACACCAAACGGGAAGCCCCTGTCGGCGGAATGTGTCCTCAGAAGCCGGCAGGACGCAGGGCTGTGCATCCCAGAAGTCTGACCCGTTGCTGAAATGCTGCGCCTCTAGGCGCTAGCCCCTATTGTCGGCAGGTCTTGCCTGTAGTAGGAAGTGTCTTCGTTGCCGGCACAGTGTACTCCTTTGAGGCAGGACTGCTGTTGCCTGGCGTCTCTTGGAGACAGGGCCGTGGCTGTCGATAGGGCGTGCTTCCAGGCGGCAGAGCCCCGGTTGGTTCTTGCCTGGCACGTCCCCACGAGACAGGGTGGTTGTGGGTAGCTTGTGTCTTCGAAGGCAGGCCACTGGTGTGGAATAAAGTGCTTCCTCTGCGATGCAGGGCCCTTGTTGGCACTACATGCCACGTCAGACAGGACTGCTGTCGATAAATCATAGCTCCAGGAGGTTTGGCGGTGCCGCTATCACGTGCCTCGAGGCGCTAAGCTCCTTTAAAGTCGGAGCTCTTGCTAGAGTGTTTGAAGAAGGCCGTTGTTGGAAGGTCGTGTTCCAGTGAGGTGGGCTGTTGTGTTGTGTTCTCAGTTCGTTCTGTCTCTAGAAGACACAACTCGACATCCCTCCTAGAAGCAGAGCGAATGTTCTTGGCACTATTTGTCCCCAGAAGCTCGGGCCCCAGTGGGCACGCTGCGTCCTCAGGAGGCTGGCCTGTTGGCGCCACATACCGGCGCAGTGCTGCTGTTGTAGCGGTGATGTTTGTCCAACAATAACACTGCAGCCAGAGGCGCAACTAGAGCCACATTTCGGGGGGGGGGGCTGAGGAAAAATTTCGGGGGGGGCTGAACTTTAGCAATAGGCAGAGTGGAGCTGCAGGGGCTCTTAGAAGGGGTGAAACAACAGCGAGGCCTCATTAACATGCAAATGGCCTTTTAAAGACCTGTGAAGTGCTCGGGTGCGGCTGCTTTTTTGCCCGGGAAGGTGTCTCATCCCGGGCTGCCACACACGGGAGGGGGGGGGGGGCTGAGTCCAATGGGTGTTGCGCGCCTGACTGCAGCCCACCAAAAGGTCGTAACTCTCATCCACAGACCGTGATCTGTGGTTGAACCCGTCAGAATGAATGTTCTAATGAAGAATTTCACAACAATGGTTGAGTCAGGTCCCTTTGGTAGATTTCAATACAGATAGAGAAATGCAGCAGCCGACCTACGTTTCGCCCTTCTGGGCTTTCTCAAGGCTTAGATTCCATTCACCGAAACCGAATCCTGTTTTCCGAATGTGGGAAGTGACGTCACTTCTTGGGCGACCAGAGCAAAGTTCCAGTTAAATGCACCAGCGTTGGAATTCACCCAGCAGCGCGGGTGATGTATACGCCCGGCTGGCACCCAAGTGAATGTTTAGGGTGTGCCCGTTGCACGACTCTTGTCACGGACCTCGGAGGACTTTTTGTCCACGAGGCAGAGGAACTGTTCTTTGCACGGTGCCTCCAGGAGCTAGGGCTGTTGTCTGGGACGCAGAGGAGCTGTTGACAATAGATGTCTTCTAGGCGCTGCTCTTCTGTGCTTGACGCAACATCTGCAAGAGGCAGCGTTTTGGACCGAAGTGTTTCCAGGAGGCAGGGCGCTGTTGTCAATAGATGTCTTCCAGGCGCTGCTCTTCTGTGCTTGACGCAACATCTGCACGAGGCAGTGTTTTGGACCGAAGTGTTTCCAGGAGGCAGGGCGCTGTTGACAATAGAAGTCTTCTAGGCGCTGCTCTTCTGTGCTTGACGCAACATCTGCACGAGGCAGTGTTTTGGACCGAAGTCTTTCCAGGAGGCAGGGCGCTGTTGACAATTGATGTCTTCTAGGCGCTGCTCTTCTGTGCTTGACGCAACATCTGCACGAGGCAGTGTTTTGGACCGAAGTGTTCCCAGGAGGCGGGGCGTTGTTGTCATGTCCCGTCTCCAGGAGACCTGGCCATTGTTCATCCTATGTCTGGACCTCGGTGTCACGTGACCTGTTTCCAGGAAGCGCCGCATCTGTTCTGTCCTTTTGTGTTTCCAGGAAGCCGGGCCGCTGTTTTCGGGAGGCAGAATCACTTCGTCCCAAGCAGAGCACGCGCTGTGAGGGCTTGGCAGCTCTTGACCCGTGGCGTCTCCAGGAGGCAGATACTGTTCTTGAAATGGCCAGCTTCGTGCGGCAGGTGCCAGGCGGTTCTTTACAAGTTGTGCTTCCCGGAGACTGGCATTGGCGATGGTCATGGGCTCACGAGTCAGCGGCGTCAGTGGAGAAATGATGTGATTCTGGGATGCTTGGCACAGTGGGGTTCAAGGAGGCAGGACCAGTGTTGTCTCTTTAGGAGTCACTGCTTGTGGCAAAGCCTGTGTCAAGGAGGCAGGGCCGGGGTTCTTGGCACGGTGTGTCACCAGGAGCCTGGCCGCTGTGTATACATTGGGCTCTCGGAGGATACATCATGTGCCTAGAACACAGACCTCCTATTGCTGACACACATGACCCTGTCAGCCCCGTTCTTGGCTTGGCACAGTGTGTCTCAAGGAGGCAGGGCCGGGGTTGTTGGCATGGTGTGTCACCAGGAGCCTGGCCGCTGTGTATACATTGGGTCTCTCGGAGGATACACTATGTGCCTAGAACACAGACCTCCTATTGCTGACACACATGACCCAGGGTCATGTCACCGTGTCCAGGGGTCAGGGAGTCAGGGATGCTGGTTTTGTCTCTAGGATGGAGGGCTCAGGGTCCTGTCACTGTGTCCAGGGGTCAGGGAGTCAGGGATGCTGGTTTTGTCTCTAGGATGGAGGGCTCAGGGTCCTGTCACTGTGTCCAGGGGTCAGGGAGTAAGGGATGCTGGTTGTGTCTCTAGGAGGCAGGGCTCAGGTTGCTGTCACTGTGTCCAGGGGTCAGGGAGTCAGGGATGCTGGTTGTGTCTCTAGGATGGAGGGCTCAGGGTCCTGTCACTGTGTCCAGGGGTCAGGGAGTCAGGGATGCTGGTTGTGTCTCTAGGAGGCAGGGTTCAGGGTGCTGTCACTGTGTCCAGGGGTGAGGGAGTCAGGGATGCTGGTTGTGTCTCTAGGATGGAGGGCTCAGGCTCATGTCACTGTGTCCAGGGGTCAGGGAGTCAGGGATGCTGGTTTTGTCTCTAGGATGGAGGGCTCAGGGTCCTGTCACTGTGTCCAGGGGTCAGGGAGTCAGGGATGCTGGTTGTGTCTCTAGGATGGAGGGCTCAGGGTCATGTCACTGTGTCCAGGGGTCAGGGAGTAAGGGATGCTGGTTTTGTCTCTAGGAGGCAGGGTTCAGGGTGCTGTCACTGTGTCCAGGGGTCAGGGAGTCAGGGATGCTGGTTGTGTCTCTAGGAGGCAGGGCTCAGGTTGCTGTCACTGTGTCCAGGGGTCAGGGAGTCAGGGATGCTGGTTTTGTCTCTAGGATGGAGGGCTCAGGGTCCTGTCACTGTGTCCAGGGGTCAGGGAGCCAGGGATGCTGGTTGTGTCTCTAGGAGGCAGGGTTCAGGGTGCTGTCACTGTGTCCAGGGGTCAGGGAGTCAGGGATGCTAGTTGTGTCTCTAGGAGGCAGGGTTCAGGGTGCTGTCACTGTGTCCAGGGGTCAGGGAGTAAGGGATGCTGGTTGTGTCTCTAGGATGGAGGGCTCAGGTTGCTGTCACTGTGTCCAGGGGTCAGGGAGTCAGGGATGCTGGTTGTGTCTCTAGGATGGAGGGCTCAGGGTCATGTCACTGTGTCTAGGGGTCAGGGAGTCAGGGATGCTGGTTGTGTCTCTAGGAGGCAGGGTTCAGGGTGCTGTCACTGTGTCCAGGGGTCAGGGAGTCAGGGATGCTGGTTTTGTCTCTAGGATGGAGGGCTCAGGGTCCTGTCACTGTGTCCAGGGGTCAGGGAGTAAGGGATGCTGGTTGTGTCTCTAGGAGGCAGGGTTCAGGGTGCTGTCACTGTGTCCAGGGGTCAGGGAGCCAGGGATGCTGGTTGTGTCTCTAGGATGGAGGGCTCAGGGTCCTGTCACTGTGTCCAGGGGTCAGGGAGCCAGGGATGCTGGTTGTGTCTCTAGGATGGAGGGCTCAGGGTACTGTCACTGTGTCCAGGGGTCAGGGAGTCAGGGATGCTGGTTGTGTCTCTAGGAGGCAGGGTTCAGGGTGCTGTCACTGTGTCCAGGGGTCAGGGAGTCAGGGATGCTGGTTGTGTCTCTAGGAGGCAGGGTTCAGGGTGCTGTCACTGTGTCCAGGGGTCAGGGAGTCAGGGATGCTGGTTTTGTCTCTAGGATGGAGGGCTCAGGGTCCTGTCACTGTGTCCAGGGGTCAGGGAGTCAGGGATGCTGGTTGTGTCTCTAGGAGGCAGGGTTCAGGGTGCTGTCACTGTGTCCAGGGGTCAGGGAGTCAGGGATGCTGGTTGTGTCTCTAGGAGGCAGGGTTCAGGGTGCTGTCACTGTGTCCAGGGGTCAGGGAGTCAGGGATGCTGGTTGTGTCTCTGGATGGAGGGCTCAGGTTGCTGTCACTGTGTCCAGGGGTCAGGGAGTCATTGATGCTGGTTGTGTCTCTAGGATGGAGGGCTCAGGGTCATGTCACTGTGTCCAGGGGTCAGGGAGTCAGGGATGATGGTTGTGTCTCTAGGATGGAGGGCTCAGGGTCATGTCACTGTGTCCAGGGGTCAGGGAGTCAGGGATGCTGGTTGTGTCTCTAGGATGGAGGGCTCAGGGTCCTTTCTCTGTGTCCAGGGGTCAGGGAGTAAGGGATGCTGGTTGTGTCTCTAGGAGGCAGGGCTCAGGTTGCTGTCACTGTGTCCAGGGGTCAGGGAGTCAGGGATGCTGGTTTTGTCTCTAGGATGGAGGGCTCAGGGTCATGTCACTGTGTCCAGGGGCCAGGGAGTCATTGATGCTGGTTGTGTCTCTAGGAGGGAGAGCTCAGGGTCATGTCACTGTGTCCAGGGGCCAGGTAGTCAGGGATGCTGGTTGTGTCTCTAGGAGGCAGGGCGTGCGTGTCTTGTTCATAGGACCAGCGCTGTCGCTGTCTCCAGGGGCCCGGCCCCTGATCCCGGCCTGGCTCGGCTCCAGGACACGGTCTGGCCTCGCCCCAGGATGGAGCAGCTGCTGGCCCGGCCGTGTCTAGGCCTCGGACAGCTGTCGGGCCGCCGAACGTCGCTTTGTGTGGGCGCTGATGCTGATTACAATCTTTTCAGCTGCGCTCACGGCTCGGAGCGGGCTCAGGACATAGGCGGTCGCCATGGCGACGGCTGCCACTCACCCGTCTCCATGGAGATAGTTCAGATGCTCTTAGCGAGCGGAGTGCAGAGGACCAGGGATGGACCCGTCCGGCCCCGCTGCCGGAACACAGGTTCCCCTAGAACCGACCAGGAGCGGGGCGGGTGGCAGAGGACCCTGGAGGCCCCTGGACCCAGATGAGGGGTGTTCTGAGTCTGTGTGTCAGCAGAGAGGCCTCCCAGAGCCGAGGTGACGGGGGCTTGTGATGGACATGTATCCCAGGTCTGGTGGGCATGGCTCGGTGTAGAGGCCCCTGGCTCGGCGCAGATGCCCTCCTTAACCCAGATGCTGTGTGCTGGTGCTTCCGTGGTCAGGTGGTAGTGCTTTGTGATCGTTCTTCTGTGGTGAGGTAGTGGTGCTCTGTGCTGGTGCTTCAGTGGTGAGGTGGTAGTGCTGTGTGCTGGTGCTTCTGTGGTGAGGTGGTAGTGCTGTGTGCTGGGGCTTCTGTGGTCAGGTGGTTGTGCTGTGTGCTGGTGCTTCTGTGGTGAGGTGGTAGTGCTGTGTGCTGGGGCGTCTGTGGTCAGGTGGTTGTGCTGTGTGCTGGTGCTTCTGTGGTGAGGTGGCAGTGCTGTGTGCTGGTGCTTCTGTGGTCAGGTGTTAGTTCTGTGTGCTGGTGCTTCTGTGGTGAGATGGTAGTGCTGTGGGCTGGTGCTTCTGTGGTGAGGTGGTAGTGCTGTGTGCTGGTGCTTCTGTGGTGAGGTGGTAGTGCTTGTGCTTCTGTGGTCAGGTGGTAGTGCTGTGTGTCTGGTGCTTCTGTGGTGAGGTAGTAGTGCTGTGTGCTGGTGCTTCTGTGGTCAGGTGTTTGTGCTGTGTGCTGGTGCTTCAGTGGTGAGGTGGTAGTGCTGTGTGCTGGTGTTCCTGTGGTCAGGTGGTAGTGCTTTGTGATGGGTCGTCTGTGGTTAGGTGTTAGTGCTGTGTGCTGGTGCTTCTGTGGTCAGGTGTTAGTGCTGTGTGCTGGTGCTTCAGTGGTGAGGTGTTAGTGCTGTGTGCTGGTGCTTCAGTGGTGAGGTGTTAGTGCTGTGTGCTGGTGCTCCCGTGGTCAGGTGGTAGTGCTTTGTGATGGGTCTTCTGTGGTTAGGTGTTAGTGCTGTGTGCTGGTGCTTCCGTGGTCAGGTGGTAGTGCTTTGTGATGGGTCTTCTGTGGTTAGGTGTTAGTGTTGTGTGCTGGTGCTTCTGTGGTCAGGTGTTAGTGCTGTGTGCTGGTGCTTCTGTGGTTAGGTGTTAGTGCTGCGTGCTGATGCTTCTGTGGTCAGGTGGTAGTGCTTTGTGATGGTTCTTCTGTGGTGAGGTAGTGGTGCTGTGTGCTGGTGCTTCTGTGGTCAGGTGGTAGTGCTGTGTGCTGGTGCTTCTGTGGTGAGGTGGTAGTGCTGTGTGCTGGGGCTTCTGTGGTCAGGTGGTAGTGCTGTGTGCTGGTGCTTCAGTGGTGAGGTGGTAGTGCTGTGTGCTGGTGCTTCTGTGGTGAGGTGGTAGTGCTGTGTGCTGGGGCTTCTGTGGTCAGGTGGTTGTGCTGTGTGCTGGTGCTTCTGTGGTGAGGTGGTAGTGCTGTGTGCTGGGGCTTCTGTGGTCAGGTGGTTGTGCTGTGTGCTGGTGCTTCTGTGGTGAGGTGGCAGTGCTGTGTGCTGGTGCTTCTGTGGTCAGGTGTTAGTTCTGTGTGCTGGTGCTTCTGTGGTGAGGTGGTAGTGCTCTGTGCAGGTGCTTCTGTGATGAGGTGGTAGTGCTGTGTGCTGGTGCTTCCGTGGTGAGGTGTTAGTGCTGTGTGCTGGTGCTTCTGTGGTGAGGTGGTAGTGCTTGTGCTTCTGTGGTCAGGTGTTAGTGCTGTGTGTCTGGTGCTTCTGTGGTCAGGTGGTAGTGCTGTGTGCTGGTGCTTCTGTGGTGAAGTGGTAGTGCTGTGTGCTGGTGCTTCTGTGGTCAGGTGTTAGTGCTGTGTGCTGGTTCTACTGTGGTCAGGTGGTAGTGCTGTGTGCTGGTGCTTCTGTGGTCAGGTGTTAGTGCTGTGTGCTGGTTCTACTGTGGTCAGGTGGTAGTGCTTTGTGTCTGGTGCTTCTGTGGTCAGGTGGTAGTGCTGTGTGCTGGTGCTTCTGTGGTGAGGTGTTAGTGCTGTGTGCTGGTGCTTCTGTGGTGAGGTGGTAGTTCTTGTGCTTCTGTGGTCAGGTGTTAGTGCTTTGTGTCTGGTGCTTCTGTGGTCAGGTGGTAGTGCTGTGTACTGGTGCTTCTGTGGTGAGGTGGTAGTGCTGTGTGCTGATGCTTCTGTGATCAGGTGGTAGTGCTGTGTGCTGGTGCTTCTGTGGTCAGGTGTTAGTGCTGTGTGCTGGTTCTACTGTGGTTAGGTGGTAGTGCTGTGTGCTGGTGCTTCAGTGGTGAGGTGTTAGTGGTGTGTGCTGGTGCTTCTGTGGTCAGGTGGTAGTGCTGTGTGCTGGTGCTTCTGTGGTCAGGTGGTTGTGCTGTGTGCTGGTGCTTCTGTGGTGAGGTGGTAGTGCTGTGTGCTGGTGCTTCTGTGGTGAGGTGGCAGTGCTGTGTGCTGGCGCTTCTGTGGTCAGGTGTTAGTTCTGTGTGCTGGTGCTTCTGTGGTGAGGTGGTAGTGCTCTGTGCAGGTACTTCTGTGATGAGGTGGTAGTGCTGTGTGCTGGTGCTTCAGTGGTGAGGTGTTAGTGCTGTGTGCCTGTGCTTCTGTGGTGAGGTGGTAGTGCTTGTGCTTCTGTGGTCAGGTGTTAGTGCTGTGTGTCTGGTGCTTCTGTGGTCAGGTGGTAGTGCTGTGTGCTGGTGCTTCTGTGGTGAGGTGGTAGTGCTGTGTGTTGATGCTTCTGTGGTCAGGTGTTAGTGCTGTGTGCTGGTTCTACTGTGGTTAGGTGGTAGTGCTGTGTGCTGGTGCTTCAGTGGTGAGGTGTTAGTGGTGTGTGCTGGTGCTTCTGTGGTCAGGTGGTAGTGCTGTGTGCTGGTGCTTCTGTGGTCAGGTGTTAGTGCTGTGTGTCTGGTGCTTCTGTGGTCAGGTGGTAGTGCTGTGTGCTGGTGCTTCAGTGGTGAGGTGTTAGTGCTGTGTGTCTGGTGCTTCTGTGGTCAGGTGGTAGTGCTGTGTGCTGGTGCTTCAGTGGTGAGGTGTTAGTGCTGTGTGCTGGTGCTTCTGTGGTCAGGTGGTACTGATTTGCCCTGCGTGTGCACCAGTTTGACGGGTTCAAGGGCAATGGGGTCTTTGCTACTGGGCTCCAGTTGTGTCAATGAGAGCCGTTTACCTCTGGTGACACCAGGGCCACCTTACTGGCCCCAAAGCTGAGCACCAGGTACCCCTTCAGCAATGACCCTGAAGGCATCAAGGCAGAGTAGTCCAAGGGCTACTCCTGGGTGCGGTGTGGGGTAGGAACAGTCATAGCATCTAGAATGCCACCACTACGAGGAGCCACCAAGCAGCGTGACACACTCTTTAAGCCATAATGTGACCTCTCCCTAAAGTTTTTCATGATCAGTCAGCTGCTGCCTAAAGGCTTGAACCCCATTTTGCCACAATCCATAAAGACCAGCCTGTGGGGTTTGATAGAAGGTTCTTATGATCAGTAAAGGAATGTTACAGACTTAACAGGTTCCCCTAATACCTGACAGATTGTTTTCATGAGCAGGAAGGCACTGCCTGGTGGCTTTTATCAAAAGTTTCTTCCCACTCGGCCTCCTATTGCCTGTGGGCTGTGACTACAGGGTTTCTGTGTTTAGAGGAAGCAACGGACACACAATATGTCAAACTTGCAGTGCCGCTGCTCTGGCTACACTGGCTCTGTTGGTGGCACCTCTGCCCAACAGCCCCTTGAGTATTGTATTGGGCCGTCTGTCGAAGTACCTCAGACTGTCTACCCTATGCAGGGGGTGGCGGTGCAGGTTGCCCCACAGATAGCCCTTATCCTTAAATATTGAGTCCTGAAGTTAAAAAGGGGTGCGAGCCCTCAGAACCCCCCCCCTCCCTTCGTCTGGGAACTGATTTAGCTTATTTATAAGCCCCTTGCGCTGCCAGAACGTCACATTTTTCCGTATTAAAAGTGACGCCCCGGTGGAGCAAGGGGCTTGTAAATAAGCCCCGATGTGTTCTAAGATGTAAAGGGACCAAGGCCTGGTCTGAGCGCAAGTGCGATGGGAGCCTGAGGTGACTGCGCCTGTACAAGGGCCCAGTGCCTCGTTTTTAACTTATCAAGCCCCCATCGTGCTCCTGACAGCATACACTTCTACAGTATGTGCCTGTGATCGGAGATAACACCGGGATTTGGAGGATGTGGAAGGATTACTCGGACCCCAGAGCCACAGGGAGAAGGCTCAAAATTAAGCCTGGGCAGAGTTCACGGAGATCTGCTCCGCGGAACTTCGCGAAGTGCAAAAAAACCTCTGCCGCGCTACGTGAAGCTCCGCAAGCGACAGAGTGCGTTGGATAAATGCTGTTCGCAGCGATTTTCAGTGCCAGGTGCTTGTCTGCACTGTGCAATCATCACAAACGGCACCATGCCCTGCGCAAGCGGTTGGTGCTTCCTCGAGTAGATTTTTACTCGAGCGGCAGCTTTCTCAACGCAAGTGGACAGTTTCTCAATGCGAGTGGTTGTGATCATAAGCAACCACTCGCAATGAGAAATCTGACCGCCTGCATTATGAAATCACGCTGGGAAGTTGATTTTCCACGCACGCCAACTTGATGTGGACGATCGCGAACGAGGAAAAATCTCACCGGGAGGTGGATTTTCCTCGCTTGCACTGGACAAATTTACGTTGACGACCACGAGTGAGGGAAAAAATCCACTCCGTTTTTCGGAACTCCACAAACTCTGCGTAATGCTGGGTGCTGAAATCTCCGCAAACTCCGCAAGCAGAGCGGATTTCACTGCCCAGACTTACTTAAAATGGCGGGCAGCCTTGGCTCCACAGTACACGGTACGATCGTCGGGAGGGAGCAGCATCATGAGTGGTGGAAGGACTTCTCGGGCCCTAACCTGCTCTACTCATCCTGCTAGGGGCGGGGAAACTTTTGCCATTTTGCTATTTCATTGCACCCACACAAACTAGTATGCCCTGGGGCCCACCAACACCGATCATGACCCATATCTACTGGGTGCACCGTGTCCCATCCATGCATCGAATACACCCTGCAATAAACCGCTGCAAAGAATGGCGCCCATGCCGCACCTATAGCAGCAGACTGCTCCTCGCATCTAGAAGCCCTATCCCATGGCGAACTACAACTTTGTTTCACACAGGCCCTGGTGACCATAGCCTGTGTTACTCACCCTATGGGGTAACCACTCTGACATTTAAGGAACTCGCTCTACTGGTGCCGCCATCTGGCCTGCCGGCACCAACCTAGTCCCATGCTTGATGTGCAAATCGTTTCTCAGACACAGAGCTAGTCCTTGACCGCGGTACGATGCAGTGAAGAATCGTACTCACCAGTGCTTAAAGCAGACACCGACTCCACGCATTCCTATACCCTGATACACGACAGCCTTCAATCTTGAGCTGACAGGCCCTGGGTGCCTGTCACAAATACCTTTGTGGCCCGTTCTCACCTTCTGACATTGTCTGCAGCCTTACAATCTCATTTTGTCATCCGCAATACCTTTTGGCAGCTTCATGGTGTGAGTTACAATTTCCTGTTCCCCTGTCAGCACCTACTTCATCGATGGGCTAGGGCTTGACCAACCATACGGTGGTTCAAATCCAGTGCATCTCTTTTCTTCTCCAGCCCGTTCCACTGTAACATATACATGGCCCCCAATCACACGTGGTCTTACAATGCCAGACCACAGGGGCAAGGTCACTAAAGACAGCAGAGACGCAAAGGACACCAAAGTGACACTAAAAAGGGCCAAGCAGAACCAACGACCTTTTCCAGATTCACCGGTAAAACTGAAAAATGATTCAGGTGCAAGCTTGGACATTATCCTGCAAAGACCTAGGGCCCTTACAAGAAAAACAAATGCTAACTTAGCCAATTAGATCAAGACAGAAGCACTTAGCCTACAATATTTAAGAGCCATAGATAAGACCAGTTCAGTTCATGATTTATTTTTCATCAATATAAATGTATTTATAATTTACAATAAAAGAGTTTATTTTGAAAACATATACATAGATTTTGTGGGCTCAACATAAGTTTAGAACATAAATAAAGAGAAGACAAAGAAAACACTACAACATAGTGTATTGTTTCAAACAATCACACCCAGTCATACTCTACTAAAACATGGAAGTCAAATAATAAGGACAACAATATCGCAATGTAATAACAGATGTTCCATTTTATCATTGAAATTCTAAAGTATGTTTTCATACATATTTAGATCTTTTTATGTTCTTTATCTTATTTGTAAGACAAAATATACAAGAACAGAATTGCGCTGACGTGCGTTTCTGAAATTGAAGACCATTTGATGATAATAGTGCAGCCTTCATCAGGGTGCTGTCTGTACTCTATATAAGACTTGGGGCCCTACACGATCTAGCACAAGACACCAAAGCTAATACTGATGCCATGCCCCAGAATATACAAGAGCTAGGGAGTGACTTCAAAAGCTTAGTAGGCAGAATAACTGAGGCTGAATCCAGAATTGGTACTTTGGAAGATTTATCAAAATCAGGGAAGCAACGGGCAGGGGTGACGGCCAACAAGGTCAAAATGCACGTAAAGGAGATGTCTGAACTCGAAGAGTGTAATCACAGAGGCAATCTGGGGATATTGGGCCTCCCCGAGAATGTGGAAAGAGACAGAAATTCATGTGCTGAATGAATTCTTGGAAGCCTCTATACCACGTACTCTTGAGATTACGTTTGATAAGGACTTCGAAATAGAGAATGCTCTCAGAGTCCCGTTGGGCAACCCACAAAATAACCCTGCAAACTCGGCTTCCAATCCAAAAGCAATGGTAGTCATACCTCTACGATACCGTTACAACAAAGTGATCCTTACTCACATGAGGAAAGTCCAACACATACAGTGGAATGGATCCCGAATAAACATAGCCCAGGACTACTTCGAGGAAACAGTATCCATCAGGAAAGACTTTCTAGCACTTCGCCAGACGTTGGAAGGCCGGCTTATCACGTTTGCATTTGCTAGTCCTGCAAACATTCCCATTGTTGCTAAGCGGAAAACAACAATCTTCACGGACCCTACTGATCTGCGGTCATTCCTGGACTCCTCCTTCCCTTCTGACATGGTAACAGAATCACTTGAACAAGTTGAGCCTGCGGTTGTTTTCTCTGGTTTGGTTGCCTTCTCTCATTGTTTGAGGCTATTTCTACATTACTAATGTTAACTACACAGTCTCTAGCCAGGCCGATGATATTGTTGGAATGTATCCAGACTGTGTCACGACAACATTATGGATGATAGTATGTTATATTATTCCTGCTCTCATAGGCTGTGATTCACTCTATGTTTGTCTATTGTTGACTCCATGTCGCCTATAGTATATGTGCATATCTGATCCAGGTGCATTGTTTAACAGCCTCAGACGTCACTCTATAATCCTATCTGGCACAGGGTTTGTGCATCTGATTTGCAGTCTCAATCCTTATTCAAACTGTTCGGGATTAGATTTTAAGATAACAACTTTCAATTATTGTTATCAAAATTATCCTTTGTGGTCAAATGTTATGTAATGATGTGCTCCGCTGTCTGTCGGCGATGTAAGTTTTTTTTGTCTTTCTTTTATTCAGAGGATCAGAGGGAGGTTGTTTGTTTTTCTTTTCTGTTCCTTACCTAGTTGGTTTGGGACAGACCTGCTGTGGTCCTTCGCGTTCAACTTAGATAAAGGAAGGGGAGATGTGTGCTAGTCGCATCTCAGGGATGGGGTGGAGGGTAGGTATTGTTCAGTGGTTTTCTTTTGAAAATGTTTTTTTCTTTTATTATTACATTTGGTATTCTTTATCTCTCTCTTATTTCTATTCTTATCCTCTTCTCCTATACCACCACACAGGACCAACACACCACAACTGTGATTGTAATTGTAATTGAATTTGTAGGGTGCGCAGCTACCCACAAGGGGTCTCCCGGCGCCAATAGGTTCAATGATTACCCATTGCAGTTGTTAAAGAGAGAAGAGCCAGGTTTTAAGGTCTTTGCGGAATTTCAGAAGAGATGGTTCAAGTTTCAATGTGACCGGAAGAGAGTTCCACAGTCTGGGGGCGACGCAAGAAAAGGAGCAGCCGCCCATTCTCGAAAGTTTGAAACGGGGAATCACAGAGTTGCCCTGAGCTGATGATCTAAGGGTGCGGGATGGAAAGTATGGTTGAACCAGGGCCTTAAGATAGCCTGGGGCCCGCCCTTGCTTGATTTTATGTAGAAAACAGAGGGCCTTGAATTTAATCCGGTTTGTAATACGGAGCCAGTGAAGGTCTCTAAGAAAAGGAGAGATTGAAGATCTCCACGGGACCTTACAAAGGAGGCGAGCCGCTGAATTCTGTACCAGCTGAAGTCTCCGCTGGAGCTCCTGGGAAATGCCAAGGTAGAGCACATTACCGTAGTCCAGGCGAGAGGTGACTAAAGCCTGGACCACCTGGCGTCTTGACCCTACTGGGAGCATCCACAAGATTTTGCGCAACCACCCCAGAATGGAGAAGCAGGTGGCCGCTACCTTAGCCACCTGGTGTCGCATGGAGAGTGATTTGTCCATAACAAATCCAAGATTGCGAACCTGAGTCGCTGGAAGAGGCAATGGGCCCATTTCTGCCGGCCAATGTGAAGGGCCCCAGAGGTGCTTTTGCTTGCCCAGGATGAGCACCTCTGTTTTATCTCCATTCAATTTCAGGAGATTCGCCTGCATCCACTCTGCAACTCGACTAAGTCCTAGTTTAAGAGCAGAAGGGGAGTTAGCAGCGGCCGATGAAAGGGAAAAAAGAATCTGAGTGTCATCGGCGTATGAGTAAAGGGAAAGACCAGAGTCTTCCACGATGGTGGCTAGGGGTCTCACGTAGATATTAAAAAGCAGAGGGCTAAGTGAAGACTCCTGCGGAACACCATACGCAGATGAGCGAACAGAGGAGGAAGAACCGGATGAGACAACCTTGAAGGTGCGATGGTCTAGAAAAGAGGCCAGCCAGTCGAGAGCAGAGCCGGACAACCCCACAGTTCTCAGGGCTCTCAGAAGGATAGAATGTGAGACCGTGTCAAATGCGGCGCCTAAATCTAAAAGAATAAGCGCCGCGGTCTCGCCATGATCAAGATGGATACGTAGGTTCTCCGTAACCCCCAAAAGGGTTGTTTCAGTGGAAAACTGGGAGCGGAAACCTGATTGGGATGGATGTAGAAAACCAGTGGTCTCCACGTGAGATGTAAGATGTAAGTTGATATGCCGCTCCAAGATCTTTGAGAACATGGGCAGCAAAGAAATGGGCCGGAAGTTGGCAAGCGTTTTGGGATCTGCCCCGGTTTTTTTAAAAGTGGCACTACCAGAGCCCTTTTCCATTCATCCGGGACTATGGATTCCCGCAATGAGGAGTTAAGGAGCTCTTGAATAATTAGTAGAGCATCAGGGGAAAGTTGTCGAAGGATGCTCAAAGGAATAGGGTCTAGAGGAGAGCCTGAGTTGACTTTAGTTCAACAGGCATGCAGCGAGTTGGAATCTAGCAGAGGCCATTCGGAGATCAATATGTCCTGGGGTGGTGGGCTCGATAAGGTCCAGGTGGAGGAGTCAGACAGGGGTGTAGGGGAAGCTCGAGACAGGGCATTGTAGATAGTTTCGACTTTAGATATAAAAAAGTCAGCAATTTCATTGCATTCCGCTTCCCCTAACTGTCCGTCAGACAACAGCATTGGAAACAACACATTGAACATAAGAACTTGCTATCCATACTGCTGTACACTTACCTCCATCCATACTCGTAAGCAGAACTGATCTCAGGTGTTATCCCAACCTGCACCTACCTCAGACATCTACTCTAATCTACCATCGCAACACACACTACTCTAATGTCTCTACCCATTAAAATACTCTAATTAAAGAAGAAGGAAGCCAAAACCTTCCTCATGGGTAAATTCCTGTACTAAGTCCTCCTCTCAGCAGATATGACTTGCTGCTTGATTCCATGACTATTGCATCTTCCGCAACCCTATAACCGGACTCCACCGAGACCCAAGGGGGCCACGGTCTCTGCCAACCCTAGCTTGAATTTTAGCTCTCATGTGTGCTCCCTTTGCCCCCATGCTCCCTCATCCCCCCCCCCTATATGTTATATTTCTCTGCTTGTGTTACTTTACTGTTTGTACTGTTTCTCTATGATGTTTTTTTTTCCTGTTAACCATGTAAAGCGCTCTGATACCCTCATGGGTCATGTTCGCGCTCTATAAAACACTAAAATAAATAAATAAATAAATAAATAAATAAGGGCCCTAACCACCCGCTTAAATGCAGAACGATTGCGGATTATCGTTAAAGGGTGAAAGGGGACAGCATTCTATTACAAGAAACACATTTAAAGTCCATTCAGGATGCAAAGTGTTACAGTACATGGACTGTGGAGGCTGGCATCTCTCTGAATATACAGAAAAAGAGTGGAGTTCTCACCTTAATATCTAAAAAATCTGACATTGCAGTGATATTTTATATTGTCAATATATGTGCTCCCAATAATAGCGCAGTGGAAAATTGGAAGGTCATAGATAAGCAACTGGCACGCCTACCTGATAATCATGAGGTGTTATTGGGAGGAGACTTCAATCTTCCAATGGATGACTATCTTGATAGATGATCGTCACATACGTTTATGGGCAACACCTCACACACACAAATGAGAATTTGCTGTAATAATAATCAATTAACTAACATATGGAGGTTTTTTAACCCCTTAGTCAGCAAGTATACATTCTACTCGTCCCCGCATCACTCCTTCCCCAGGATTGACTACATAATGGGTAGTAAACATTTTCTCCCTATGTCTCACTCCTCTAAAATAGAACCAATAGTATTGTCAGACCATACATGTATATCTTTGGACCTTAACCTGAACGATCCCCCTCCTCCTCCGAGACACTGGCGCCTAAATGATGATCTTCTTGATGATGATAACGGTATGGTGGAAATTGCGGTGACTATTGCCCACTTTTGAAAGAGAATCATATTGATGACACTTCCCCCGCCATAAGATGGGATGCACTCAAAGCCACACTCAGAGGTCTCATGATTCACCAAATGGCACTCAAAAACAAATCCGTAACCGAACAATTATCACTTTTTGGACCAGAAAAACCCAAATATCCGTAAAAGATGCTGTGGAAGAACTGTTGTCCACACAAAGGAAATCAGGTCTCTTACCTTAGTTTGGGAAGGTTAAGGGGGGGCTTATAAAGATACGGATGAGGACCCTCTGGGATGCCGCCGCTCCATCTCAAGGAATATGCTTCCTCAACTAGAAATAATGTTTTGGAATTGTATTAATACTGGTCGAAATGAATTAAGGTCACCAGGTATTTTAACAACACAATTTTTAAATGCTAAAAGTTGTCCCAAGTTTGAAATGTACATTGTAGGAGAGTGGGATCTGCACTTATGTTGCCCCCACTTTTTTTCTGATGTTTACACTGGTTTCTGGCTATAGTCTGGCTGGGTCCCTGCTAATCAGGGCCCCAGCCTCTCTGTTCTCTCTAAACAACTTGGAGTGCATATTAGATGCACTAGTGATTGGATACTGTGGTACCTTACGAGCCCCTAATATATGGTACCTTAGGTACCAAGGGCATAGGTACTTCACAGGCCTACCAGGGGCTGAAGCATGTATTATGCCACCCCTGGGAAGCAGACTGAATCTGACACCACAGGGCTGCTACTGCAGCCTGGGTGAGGTAGTATTAGCACTCCTCACTGAGATAAAGTTTCCCTACATCTCACCATACACACACATATAAACCTATCAGTCACCCCTAAGGCAGGCCTGAGCAGGGCCCCTCTGCAGCCCTCAGAGTCTATTCTCTGTGGCTGTTTGTGGATGCAGTTAAATCATATACTCTTAAGTGCATTACAACCTAGCGGTGAATGCTAACTTTGAGATGGCTGCATCAAAACATGTCGTGTTTGGTGTCAAACGCCTTGGAATCATACCCCCACACCAGTAACTATGGATTACGGAGGTTTACAGGTAAGTTAACATATAAATTAATAAAACAAATTTTGTTGCGTGCACTGCATCTCCAAATGCGATGGAAGACTGAAGAATCTCCCTTGGAGTCAAGGAGTGACTCCCCTGCTTGGCAGGCACCAAAACTTTGCATCAACGGTTGCAAACTTTCCCGCTCCCACCGGAGTCCGAAGTTCCTGCAGCCCTGGAAGTAAATTTTCGGACTTCTCGACGGCCATTGTGAGTCCCCAGTAAAACTGAGGCTAGTGGACCCCACGAGCGACGAGGAACAGCTATACCCGGGTACTGTGCACTATTGTCAAGTGCAACCCCTTCACGATGTTCTACAAACTTGTGCATTGGACCACATATGGTCCAAGCTTCCAGCAGGATTTGCACCGAACATCAGAGGCCTACCTTGTCCCAAGTGACCGTGGGCTCCTGTGAAGTGAATCCTCCCAAGGCGTCTTTGCGATGCCTTGCCGGTTGGCTTGTGGGTCCCATGAAGACTTTTCATCAAACCAAAGGACTCCCCTGGTTGCTCCAGGTCTGCCCTGACTTACTGTTGCTGGATGAGTCCCTCAGACCTTGCTGGTCTGCACCGCTGACTTTCTTCACATTCCACGAGACTTGCTGTTGCCAAGGCTTGTTGGCTCCAATCCGGTTGCTGACACTTCAGTAAGCTGCAGACTTCATGGGATACTCCGAATCCAGCTCCTGGTTGTCATTGTCGCCTCCTGGACCTCGTGGCTGAAGAGTCAAGACACCCGTGATCACCTGAAAACACCCGACTTCTGTGGGCATCCAGCTTCCTGGCCCCGGGTCACTGTCAAGTGACTTTGAACACTGTCTCCACTGCTTTCAGGTCTTCTTTCTTCAGAATCCAGCCTTGGATTCCACCGGACACTTCTCCTGTCTTCGCAAGCAGCAAGTCTTCTTTGGCTCCCATTGAAAACGACGCCGCGACCCGACACCAAAAGACACCTATTCACCCGGCTTCCCTGGGTGAGGTAACTCGAGTACTCCGGTGCTCCTGTGTGTGTTGGTCCTAGAACTACTTACCCTGTAAGTGACTTGCTTGTAGACTCTCCCGAAGTATCCTAAAACTTTAAAATTCCAACCGCGACTTGCTCCATTGAAGTCTATTGGGATCCGCGGCTGTGTTCTCACACTGCATCCGTCTCCCGTGGGTCCTTTACTTACCTGCCTTGGGTGGATTAGTGAGGTCCCAGCGCTTCTGAAGACCTTAGGCCTTCTCCCTTCTCAAGTTGTTCTTCTTATACCTCTTTTTAGTATATGGTCTGGTACGCCCCTAGGGCCCCAGCCATATAAGTGCTTAATTTGTTGTGAAACATTGATTCCTGACTTCTAATCTCATAAAGAGATTAGTAGAGTGTGTCTAGAAATAAATACATATATATTTTATATATATACCTGTGTGGTGTCCTTTCATTTGTTAATTCAAGAGATTATAAGGTAAAACAAGCTGCTTTACATTCCTCAGAGACTTAGCCTGAAGGCTGCTCTCACAGCTACCACTAGGATAGCTTTCTTAAAAAGGTTGTCTTAAACCTATCTACCATAAGAGTCGAATTGTACTGGTGCAAGGTGGTCACTATAACTAGTGACCAGCATATGCCAGGCCAACTTCTCACATACATGGATGAAGTAGAACCCCCACAAGCACGTGCACTTTGCATTCAGTTTAGATTTGGCACCCTTCCCTTAAACTCTGTGAGAAGCAAATGGTTGAACTCTACTCTCACCTCAACGTGCCCGTCTTGTAATTCTGTCCCTGAAACTATTGGTCATTATCTTTTTTTTTGCCCCGCCTATGCTACATTGAGGAAAACATGGATTGTCCCCGCATGCCGTGTGTTGTCTTTTACATGCCATTCAGACGCTCTGCGTGTTTTTACCACAGACACTACTCAATGGCTTGTTTTTACTGTATCCAGATACCTCCTTTATGCCTGGTGCTTGAGGGCTAAGGTGGTTAAAGATCTTCTTCCACCGGGTTGGGAGGCACTCTAAGGGATAGCCATGATCGAAGCCCTGTGTAGTTTGCTACCTTTTTTTTTTAGACATTTTTTTTTATCAAACATTGCTATTGTATGATTGTAACCCATTTTTAATCTGCATCAAACTATGATTGGTGACTCAAGCTGCTATATTCTTTTATATCTGTTGCATTATAAGTATATTATGTGTGTATGAACTTGTTACTGATCGAATACACACATGAACTATCACTGTTAGAAGCAGACATTCAGGATTTGGACAAATAACTTAGAATTCTAAGGGCTTAGAAACCTTATCTAAATGATATAGCTTATAATACAAATACAATCAAATATCAAGTAAAAGAGTTCGGAAATGGTTTAAGGTCTCTAATGCTGGGAAATTATGTAATAGGAACAGAGCTGGCAAAACCATGGCGAACTACTTAAAATAGACACAGAACAAATCTCTCATACCTGCAATAAAGGTCTCTACTGGGGAGGTTATATCCTCGACACTTTCAGATGCGTTCAGAGCATTCTACTCTAACCTATACCATGCTAGTAAGCCAGCTCCCCTTTCCATAGCCAGTGAGTCTCTTGATTCATGTGACCGCCTGCTGGTCTTGCAAGAACACGCACTTACTCTTAATGCGCCTATTGTGGAAGGAGAAATTCTATCTCCCATATATAGCCTTAGGCCAGTAAAAAGAATCCGATCCAGGTGGGTACTTGGTTAGATTCTATAAACTCTATGTGGAGAAAGTAACGAAGCATTTACATGCCGTCTTTCAACATTACGCAACATAAGGCTCTGTCATGGGCTCCGCTACCGAAGCTACAATCGTGGTTATCGGGAAGGAAGAGAAGGACCACCTGGATGTTAAAAATTATAGACAGATCTCCCTCATCAACCTCGATTGTAAAATACATGCGAAGATTATAGCCCGTAGACTGGAGCCAGTCATATGGAAACTAATCGCCACCTCGCGAACTCGGTTTTAAAAAGGTAGACTCGCCTCTGAGAATATTAGAATGCTCTGCCATGTCCTGGTAAGAGTAAGACTCACCCATACACTGACAGCTGCACTAGCATTAGATGCAGAAAAGGCCTTCCACAAGGCCTCCTGGTCACTACACAAAAAATGTTTGGGGGACGACTTCATACGTATCACCGTGACACTTTACTCCAACCTAACTGCGAAGGTCAGGGTCTATGGCCATTCATCTCAATCATTTTCTTTGTCAAAAGGGACTCGACAGGGCTGTCCGCTTTCCCCCCTTCTTTTCCTTTTGGTTATTGAACCCTTGATCTCCTCACTAACAGATAACCCAGACATTACAGGTACCAATTTTATTCCGACAGACAAGTGGTGGCAGCTTTTGCTAACAACCTTTATTGTTCACTGAGGAAGCACCACAAGCCATTCCCCTCAGTATGAAGGAGATAGCGAGATGGTCACTAGTGGTGGGCTACTCCGTAAACAGAGATAAAACCAAGGACTTCCCCTTAAACGTCTACTGAACCTCAGCGGTGATTGGTGGTTTGGGCCTGAAGTGGCAACCAGACACTATCAAATGCCTATGCACCTGGTTTGGTAAGGATATCAAACGCTCTGTCTCTCTTAATTACCATAAAACCCTCCCCAAAATAAAAGACCTGCTTAACAGATGGTCCCTCAAAAATATCACCTGGTCGGGTTGGGTGGACACCGTTAAAATGATGGCAGCGCCATTGGTCAATTTTATCGCCAGGATGCTCTGATTACCCTGTTCCCTTCCGTCTTTAAATCCATGGAGGATTATACATCAACATTTTTATGGAAGGAAAAGAAAACAAGGATCTTCATGAATACACCTACGTTGAATAGAACCTGTGGAGGTTTAAACATCCATGACTACCCACAATAGCGCAAGCATTCCGAGCATCTCAAGGTTCCTGGTGGTTCTGGACACGACACCTGCCTAACCCCTGGCTCAATATAGAGACCTTTTTTCAAATATCCTCTACCTTTCAGCTCCACCCTCTCCATGCACAACTTAGCCAGACTCCCTCCGGAGCGTTCAAGATGCAGAATAGCGGGCTCAGTATCTGCTATGCTCCTGCTTGATAAGCGGTTAGACAAACAAATTTCGGGTTCAACTTTGGTCTCCTTGTGGCATAATCAGAGGATTAAATTGGATGGGAAGACTATGTTCTGGCAATCATGGGCGAAGAAGGGTATGAACTCTCTAGGAGATTGAGACACTGAACTATACCTCATTCCCTTCTCGGTCCTACGCAGGACATTCGATTTACCAGATATCGATTTCTCAAAATTCTTGTTTTTTTTAACCACTTTTTATTAGAACAGATATCAGTCTTACAGTAGATTGAGGTGAATAGTTCAATGTTACAGACAGCATGCATTACATTTAGTGCACTATACGTCCCGGATAGTCTTTTATCCTAAACATTTATCCCATTTCACAATAGCAGTGGGTCGATCCCCCTCCTCCTGCCTCGTGGTTCGTCTGTGGGGAAATGCACAGTCCTCCCCTGGGTGCGTTCCAGTTTGCCCATTTTAGGTCCCATTTCTTCGGGCAGCCTCTGTTTCTGAACACCTCTTTTTCTGCAATCATGGACCTGTCCATGTCTACTTCCCACCCCGCACTGATGACGTGTCCCGTGCTCCCCATTTTTGGGCGATGTTTCTTTTGACTAGGGCCAGTCCCAGGGAAACGCAGGATTGTTCAGTGTGTGTTAAGTCGGTAGCCTCCCATATATTGAGCAAGCAGAGTCGTGAGGAACCGACTATCTCTTTCCCACAGACCTCCTTGAATTTTGCTATAATTCCCTCCCAATATGATTTCTATAAATTCTTGAGATTGAAAAGCTTACTTGGTAAACTGAAGTCTCCTCACACTCCTGACCTATTGGGTCTACTAAGTAATTTTAAAAGATGTGGCCATTCTGCATCACGCTAAATAAACTTCTAGAATCTCCCAAATTTACTGAGAACACTTACCCAGAAAATAGATACTTACGCTCACTCCTTGCGACTCGCGAACATCCCAGAAGTTGCATGGAGCAAAATCTGTCAATCTCCCTTAATTGCATAATTTACACCGGCTCTAGCATAGACCAGATTCTGGTTTACACATAAGAGATATTGGACTCCCTCTAGATCACACAAGATTGGTTTAAGTACAACAGATGTTTGCTGGAGATGTGAGGAGGCTGTGGGGGAACAAATGTTTTTTTACCTGTACGATGGCCTGCCCGTTGTTGCATAAGATCCTTAATTTGCAATGTAACCGCGGAATCCTTTGAGATCGACTTTTGACCCTGCCCTTGGCCTGCACTCAAACCCTCAATCATCTGGTTTCAATGAACAGAACTCGATATTGCTTGACCTATTGTTGGCGCGGGGCATTAGGGCAATGCTATCAGGCTGGAAACTAACCTCAGTGGAGTATGCTGGGCTCCATTAGAACTATTGATGGACAGAATGCAGAACAATGTCATACATTCACCCCAGTACAGAGATCTGGTCCTAAATCCATCGTTTTTTTGCTCACCATGCCATTCCCGTTTGAACCCAGCCATATGCAAATCAGTCTTGACCCTGCGCCCAATGGGAACAGTCCAGCCCGAACTGCCAATCCAGGTCGTCCCTGGACCGGAAACAAGCATCCTAGGACCGGTTTCGGGGTATCACTCCTCTTCAGCCAGGATAGCTTGATTCCAGTGGCACGGAGAGCACAGGACCCACGTCTGGGCATACCCTTCCCACTCGGGGTGACAAATGCAAAAACAATAGTTGATGGACAGAATGCAGAACAATATCATACATTCACCCCAGTACAGAGATCCGGGCCTAAATCCATTGTTTTTTTGCTCACCATGCCATTCCAGTTTGAACCCAGCCATATGCAAATCAGTCTTGACCCTGTGCCCAATGGGAACAGTCCAGACCGAATTGCCAAGCCAGGTCCTCCCGGGACTGGAAACAACCATCATGGGACCGGTTTCGGGGTTTCAATTGTGTGTCTTGTGCTCCATTAGAGGCGCGTATAACATCTTGTATGCAACATTGCACTACGCCTCTAGAAGTAGATGCCTTTGGGACTTCTTCGATAGGCATTTACAGAAAAGCAAACCTCCATCAGGTGCTTTCCTGTACATATGACCGCTAAACGCATGGCGCAATTGTTTGTTGGCATCCACTGTTCCTACTGGTGTTACTGGATATAGCTGGCGATGGTCCTGTCGGATTACTATAGTGCAGACTTCTATTCCCTCTCTTTCTCTATCCCTCTTCCCCTTTCTACTTGGGGCTCTTCTTTTCTTTTTCTCTTTATTTCTCTCCTCCCCATGATATGACGTATGGACAACATCGCGTGCTTCTGTCATGTTTCATTGGTTGCTTTGGAGCTACAGAGATCTACCACGCCCTCGCTTTATAGTTTGGAGGCTGTCTCTTCACCACCCGGTATGCTTAGTGCAATCTAATAAAGCATATTACATTGACATTCAATTATATGGTCTCTCTTACTCTGTTTGGAATTGTTGTCTTTATAAGCATCGCCAGTATACTATGCTTTGTATCAGAAGTGTAATATGGACTCTTTTCTCACGGCTTTTTAAAAAAAACAATAAAATGTCTGAAAACAAAAAGAAAAAAGATGTAAAAGAACCAGAAGAGCTACCCCACTACTAATAAACATGAAAAGGGTGGAAACATACCCAAAGTACTTAGAAAAGACCTTCCAAACGTAATCAGTTAATCAATCAGTTGGGATTTGTAGACCGTGACTGATCACACGTGAGGGTATCCATGCGCTGTGATTCTGCTGCCATCAGTTAAAGAGCCAGGTCTTGGGTCCCTTTCTGAGTTCCGTAGGAGAGGATGCCGTTCGGAGGTGAAGAGGAAGGCTGTTTCAGGATTTGGTGGCGAGGTAGGAGAGGGAACATCCTCCACTGTAGCTTCAGCAGATGCTGGGAGTATGAGCGTGGGCAAGTGAGGTGGCGCGCAGGTGTCTGGAGGATGGGTGGTAGTTCGGTCAGTGGTTGTTGTATGCTGGTACTCGGCCGTGGAGGGCCTTTTAGGCCTGTGACAGCATCTTGAACTGGCATCTTTTCTGTATGGGAGTCAGTGGAGGTTCCTTAGGTGGGGGGGGGCTGATGTGGGTCCATTTGGTGAGGTTGAGGATGGGTCTGGCAGCTGAGTTATGGATCGTCTGGAGTCTTCAGGAGCTGGGCGGTGATTCCTATGTAGAGTGAATTGCCGTAGTCGAGCCGGCTGGTGATTAGGGCTTGTCTGATGGTTTTCTTGGTGTCGACGGGGAGCCATCTGAAGATCTTTTGTAGCATGCTGAGGGTGTGGAAGCAGGGGGAGGAGAATGCTTTGATCTGGTGTTTCATGGAGAGTTTGCTATACAGGATGATGCTGAGGTTGCAGGCATGGTCCTTCGGCTGGGACCGAGTTTGACAGGCCACCAGGATGTATCACTCGACGGGGAGCTGTTGTTTCCAAAGACCAGCAACTCAGTTTTGCCCGTGTTGAGCTTCAGGCAGTTGGTCAGGGACTCTCATCATGCAATTGTGGAAGTTGGCCCTGGTGGTGGCATGGTCTTCAGAGAGCGAGTGGATGAGCTGGGTGTCGTCTGCGTAGGAAATTATGTTGAGGCCTTGGGTTCCGACGATATCAGCAAGGGCGTCTTGTAGATGTTGAACAGGATGGGGCTATCGGATGAACCTTGCGGGATGCCGCAAATGATGCTCTTGGGTTCTGACGTGAAGGGATAGGCAGACTCTCTGGGTTTGTCCTATGAGAAAGGATGCTATCCAGTTGACTGTGTCTTCCTGGATCCCGATGTGGTGGAGTCTCTTGATGAGGGTGTGGTGGGAAACAGTGTCAAACGCTGTGGAGCCAGATGGTGCCTGATATGGGGCTGGGGTCCAAGGTCAGCTGTGAGATAAGGTGCACTGGACAGGAGTAGTGGATAATCAAGCCTGTAAGGGAGTGCGCTGCAGAGCCCGGGGTCAGGAGGTAGTAAAGAAGAGGTATTCTCCCTGAAGGCTCGCACAGAAGGGAGCCTGTGAGGGAGTGTGCTGCAGAGTCCGGGGTCAGGTGGAGGTAGTAAAGAAGAGGGATTCTCCCTGAAGGCTCGCACAGAGGGAGCCCGAGAAGTGTCACTTGCCTGATACTCCCACCTCAGAAACCTCCTCTTCCCATCAAAGGAACATTACATAGAAAAAACACTTTTTGAAAGTGATAACATTTAGAAAAAGATTTGGAAAAGAGTGCGTTTTGCTGGGCCTTGTAAGACTAAGAAGAGATAAAGGAGGGCCCGGGAGCAGGCCTGCCCAGACATATATGCGACAAATCGAGCCCGCAGTGGCCCACCCAAATACACCCTTGGCCCAGCCAAATATAAATTGCTGGAGCTGGGCCTGTCTATAAGTCCCATCGCTCTCATGTTTCCGAGGCCTCGGAGGGTAGCAGCTCCTAGGTGAGGGCGGAGTTAGTCAGCTTTGAGGTCTATAGATGGAGAGCAGGAAGTCCCCTAAGGAATGCATACAACCGATCACAACAGAGACATGTATAGAACTTCCCCCCACCCTTCCAGTTATCAGAGTCAGTAAGATACACAAGCCCTTCGTTCGTAAAAGAAAGAGTGGCGGTGAAGGCCGCGGCCGGTGCTTTCAAATGGCGGCGTGCCGAATACTGCGGCTGCTCGTCTGGAATCCACCTCATGTCTCATTAATCCAGCCCCCTTACCTCACTCTTGCAGGGTCCTGATTTCTCCCTTTGTGACACCTTCTCCTCCTGCCCCCTTTACGTGTCTTTCTCGCTCTTGTTTAATGTCTTATGAGAAAAAAAAGTGCAGGTCTCCAGAGTGGCGGCTTCTCCGCTAAGGCAGAGCAGCGTCGCCCCACTGCTTTTCAGCAGTGTAAGGAAAAATAAGGTGATAATAAGTAATAACTCAATGTTACTTATTATCATTCTATTTGCTCCTGTTGCAGGTGCGGCAGCCTGGCGAGGCGGGGCTACTCTGCTGACAGAGAAGGGGAGGGGAGGACTAGTTTTTAATCCCTAGGTGTGCATGAATGTTTGCCCAGCGGTCTCAGGCCATCCAAACTTTCATGCACACTTAGCATGTTCTAAGATGCAATACAGCCTGGGTGGAGAACGTGCCCAGGCCCCCAGTCCCCCAGTCCCCATCTGAGCGCCGAACTAGACCGCTCAGACCAATCGAAACATTGCATTGCAGCGTTGTGATTGGCTCTGGGGAGCCTGGGTGCTTCCTGGGTGTTTGCTGTTCCAACCGGTGGGAGGAGTGGAGAGACCCAACGAGGAGGATGTGGCAAGGAAGGCAAGGAAAAAAAAATATTTACCCCCTTCCAATCCGACCTCCTTGTCCCGCGGCCCCGCCTCATCACCCCGCCTCCACGGCCCCCCACCCCCGATCCATACCAGCCGCCACTGCTCCAAAATGAGTGCTGGTGGGCCCCACCAGCAATCACTGGCTCAGGTTAAGCACTGTATGTGGTACTCCTGAACATAATAAGCATGCGCTGCTATACACACGTTATTATCGTTTTGCAAACATGATATACATGGCTGACAAATGTGCTGTATAATATACAGAGCAACGTTTCCCATCATACAGTTCTCCAGAGTTCCCGCTCTGTGGTGGTTTGTGGTCAGACTTAGGGCTCATGGCCCTGAGAATCAGCTCCCAGGAAAGGGTCAGCCGGGCCCAGACACACCCCCCTTGTGTCACCAACTAGTGTCCATTGTGGCCCTGCAGCCTAGTGTAGGTCTGCTATCCGCTTCATAAGGCCAGGGGCCGTCCATGAATTCATAGCAGTTTGTCGCTTGGCAAGGACTGGGGCCGAGTCCATGAATATGATGGAGGGTCTGTTAGCTGTGGGCCGAGCATGAGTCCGAACATACATGTCTTAGGCGTCTGGTGGCTTAGGGGAATGATGCGTCCACTATAGGGGTCTGTGTTTGACCTCATGGTTACTGGTTCAAATCCCAGCGGGTCCCCTCAGCTTTTCATCCTTCTGTGGTCGATAAAATGAGTACCCTATTCAGTACTGAGATACCTTTCTGGTTAAACGAGCACTTTACAAATGTATGTGTCATGTAAGTCCTGTTTACCAGTCGGGTGTGTGAGACACACAGCATCATACCAACCTCTCAAGGCCGAGCATGACCAAACCTTAGGGCCAGATGCCCTGCCATCTTGGCAGCAGTGGGGAAACACGAGGAACATATGCAGGTACATGACCTATCAGAGAGGCTGTCTCAGGTAGGTCCTGTGGACATAATTACATTGTATGAGTGTAAGGCCAGCATTCGTGGAAATACGTTGCACGTGCTGCACGGCTTGGGTCCATTCTGTTCCATTACCCAGCACCCACACTGCCTGCATAAATGCATCTGCCCCTTGCTCTGTGCCACCCCCCATATGTGTGTGTGATGACCCTAGACAGTGCCACATGAGTCAGGAACTATCTGGTGGGCGCTGTGAGCATGTGTGAGCTCCTCAAAGGACATGAGAGTACCGAAATCATATAGGTTTCCCAGTTATATTATCCCTGGGACCTTGGGGGTCTATCCACGTTACGTGCTAGCTATGAGAACCTCGGCAACACCCTCAGTGGAGTTTTGGGGCATAGGGAAACTCATTAACACTCATACACAGGTATTGTATCTGAGCCTTCCCTCTGCCTCAACGAGTCCAGGACATTTATGCTATGATCCCGATGTGTTAACCATTGACCTGGGTCTCAATGAAAGTGGCTATGAAGTTTCTGTGCCTCTTGGCCACTTGCATTCTGCTGGTGGACCATGCCAGGTGGCACATACGGGCTCTGCAGTCGGATCTGAAGTCTCAGAGGTGTTAGCACCAAGGGGGCCTAACCAGGTGTCGGAGGAGATTACGAAAGACCTGCAGTGGTGGCTGCTCGACTGCACTTGCACCAGTGGCAGACTCTCCCTACACCATTCTGACTTACCGGTTGTGACGAATGCATCGTTGCTGGGTTGGGGAGGCCATTTGGGAGAGATGGAGATGCGGGGCCTCTGGCCTCAGGTGGAGGCTTGCCTCCATATCAGCTTGTTGTAGTTGTGCGTGATTCACTTTGCACTGAGGGTGTTCCTCCAGATCATCTAGGGGGAATGGATGCAGGTTCTCACAGACAACAGGACCGCCATGTGGTACCACAACAAACATGGCGGCATGGGGCTGTGGGTCCTGTGCTAGGAGGCTGTACGCCTCTGAAAATGGCTGGATGTTCAGGTCATGTCCCGAATCACCCAACACCTGGCAGGGTCTTTAAATGCCAGGGCAGACATACTCAGCCAATGTTGCCTCGTGGATCACCAATGTCAGTTACACTTGGAGGTGGCACAGGCCACATCCCCAAAAAATGGAGAGAACCCTGGCTCGATCTATTTGCCACCACACAGAACACGCAGTGTCAACGCTTTTGCGTGTTGGAGTTCCCAAGGCAGTTCTCCCTTTGTCTGCATTGGGGATCAGGATTCCGGTATGCCTTTCTGCTCCTGCCTCTTCTGCCTATAGTGCTGAAAAGGATCCAGAAAGACCGGGTTCAATTCATCCTAGTAGCTCGGGGAGAGGTGAAGAGAGTGTGGTATCCAGAACGTTTGCCCATGAGCACACGTCCTCTGATCCAGCTTCCGCTTCGATACGACATCCTGATGCAGCAGCAAGGCCCCATCGTGCACAACAGCCTGCACAATCTACACCTCTATCCGTGGAAATTGAGCGACGACAGTCAATGGCATTTTCAGGCAAGCTTGTCCGCACAAAAGCAAAGCCCTTCCACTTAGGGCAATCCATCACCTTGCTGACCTTCTACGCACCGCCCCATCCCTCCTAGAAAGAAGAATGATTTCACTGTCAGGACCTCAAAAGGGCACTGAGTTTCTACATTGACAAAACCAGAGATTACCAACAGGATACATAACTTTTCATCGGTTTCTCTGGAGCGGAAAAGGGCACAGCGGTGTACAAGAGAACCTTCCTCCAATGGATTGTGTTATGTTTTAAGATCTGCTATGGACTAGCTAAAAAGCAACCCCCAGAAGGATTGCGCACTCATTCCACTAGAGCAAAGGTTGCTAATAATGTGCTAGTGGGCAGTGTGCTTCTTCTGGACATTTGCCAAGCAGCTACGTGGGCGACCCTCAGCACGTTCACAAAGCACTACTGCATGAACACTCTGGTCCAGCGGGACAGGCATTTCACCCAACGTGTCCTGCAAGATTTCGTGGTCTGAGCCATTCCACAGACCCTCCATCTCCTGGGTGCTGCTTTGGAATCTATTCATAAGTTGAGGAACCTGCCAATAGAAGTGTCTATCAGAAGAACAAGTTACTTACCTTCAGTAATGTATTTTCTGGTAGAAACTCTTTCTAACCACAGATTCCGCACCAACCCTTCCTTCCTCCCCGCTCTGTGGAATGGTCTTGGCAAGTCCATTAATAAGATCCCTAATCTGAAAGTTTGCACACTGCCATATTGAAATTTCTGTGGCTTTGCATCAGACGGCCCGCACTGAAATCATAAAGAAACTGATGTCCGCGTGCGGATATGATGTCAGTGTGCAGACATTATGCATATATGGAGCTCACCAATGTCATATCTGGAGTGAGACACATCAGACACAGAGCCACATGATTCCATTTGCCGACACGTGAACTGCCAGCAAAAAGTTTCTGGTTCCAGTCTGATGCCTGAGAAAATTCACAAGGTGAGGAAACTGTGGTTACATAGAGCCTCTCCCAGAAAGGCAATACCCAAGGTAAGTAACCTATTAAGTTCTGCGGCTACCAAGTGGATTTGGATGGGTTTTGTAGGGTTTGAAAACTTGGAGCCTTCCTGGCAACCCCTTCAGCCCCCTCAGGCCAGGGAACAGGACCGAGCAAGCGGCAGGCCTTGTTGGGTGTAACCAGGGCCTGTACTGAGAGTTTCAGAGATGCAGGGCTGATCCTACTCCTCAGCCTTTGCAATGATGGTAGTTGTTTGTCCTACCTGCATAGCTGTCGCCTTCTCTTCTAGGCAACATCATCCTGCACACTTCCAAAATCATTTCAGAGCAAGTTGGCCTTTTCCTTTGATGCAGATGCAGCTCTTCTAGCAGGGTCAGGACCAAGTCCCAGTCACAGTTCTTATTCACCAGGCAGCTGGACTCAGAACTTCAACAGGCAGACACTCCTCATGAGGGATGATGTCCTGTGTCTTAAAGACATCCTTCTCCGTGAAGACTTTAGCTCCTTGAAGGGCCTTTCCTTATCTCTTGTTCCCAACCTGGCAGGTGAGTTGGCTGACAAAGACATAGCCCTGAACTCTGAAATCTTCTCCAATCCTTTGGTGTATTTTACATGGATTTTCACATTAATCAATCCATTACTTTGCCTACTTTCTTTAAGCATCCTTCCACTCCAGCAGAGAGAACTCCCCACACTTTAGATATTAGACGGGGATTAAAATGTTATCTAGATAAAACAAAAGACATACGCACGTCAAATCCCTTTTTGTAAACTATGGCCCTGTACGTGCAGGTTTAGCCACATCTAAATACTCTGTATCCTGGTGGATAGTTTGTTGCATCCTGGTATGCTACCAGAAAAAAAATACAACTCTATTTGGTAGAGCAAAGGCCCATTCTACCAGAGGTAAGGCAGCAATGCCTGCTTCAATGAGCAATATTCCTGTTGCAGAAATCTGCAAAGCAGCTACATGGAAATCTGTTCACACTTTTTAGAAACAGTATTGTTTGAACTCAGATGCTAGAACAGATTTTCAAGTAGGACAGGCTTCCCTTAGGAATCTCTTTGTCTAGTTGTTTCTATCGTCCATCTTTTTCTCTCACACCGACGTTTGTAGGGATGGGCTTGCTACTCTATCCAGTGTTTTTGATTATCAATGGAGGTCCTGTGAGAGAGAAGGAATGGTCTCTTACCTGTAAGCCTAGTTCTCTCTCAGGGGAATCTCCATTGAAATCATATGCAGCCACCCTCCTCCCCAGTGGAAGAGACAAAGATGATTAATACACATTCTATTTTTAATAGGTGTACTCTCTTGTCTATGCTCTGTAAAAAATTAATGAGGTAACTTCCACCTGCTGAACATGATAGGACATTAGAGCTCTATGAGCCCTTAAAGGTGCAGTGTCAGCTTTTGTGACTACAGTACTGCAGCCTGTATGTCTACACTGCCCCATTAATTCTTCTCCATTTCTTTTACAAAAAGTTTATTAAGGATATTTATAGGAAAAACATAATTAGCTCCTGGAATTTTTTCTACTTTTACAAATAATATTATGGCCTTTAAAAAAAATATATAAATTCAAGTAATTGGCCAGTATAGCCTTCTTTATAGGCTGTAAAACGTTTTAAACACAATTATATCCCAGGCTTGGCCTTTGTGAAGTAAGGCAAATGTCTACATTTAAGATGATGTATTTTAAAGAAGGGCTCCGAGATCCTCACACATGGGCAGGACTATTCAGTGCTCAAGATTTCAATGGAGATTCCCTTGAGAGAGCACTAGGATTACAGGCAAGAAAGCATTCCTTTTAGATACTCTGGAGAGTAGTGGGGAGGGGTATTTCCTGTTTGAGATCTTGCAGATGTAACCATTGAAACATGAAAAACAGGATTGACATGCCCATGAGGAGGTCACTGAAGGCAGACCTCTGTGGGCCCCACTAACACCTTTATCGCAAAATTACCCACATATCAGGTTAGAAGGAAAGATATGTTAATGTATTCCTAAATTACAGTAAAAGATGAAATGCCAAGAAAAGAATGAAGAGAGCTATTGTAGGTGAAAACTACCAAGAAGATCCACTTGGTCTATTCCCTCTGATGATTCATTAAAAAGCAGCTCAAATGCGGTTCTGGAGAGCAATTCAGTCGCTCTGTTTGCCCATCTGTATGAGGATGGTAGCTGGTGGAAAGGATTATTAGTTCTTATTGTTTCCTTCATAAGCTCTTTCCATAAGTGCACTATGAACTGCATTCCTCTTTCTGTAATCATAATATCTTCCAACACATGAAATCGTACTGTGTTATCAATAAAAATCGATGCTAGCCCATCTGCTGAGGCAGTCTTTTGAGGGAACAAAATTACCAAACTTTGTGAAGTTGTTTTAAAACCTTAATCTATACACTGAAGTCCATTGAAATGATCGACTAAGGTTGTTTGGGAAGAGGTAGAGTCTGAAGTAATTCTCCATGCTTCATTGTAGAACTCTTTGGTCACATCCCACGCACCTCTGAACATAGTCTTTAATAGTTGTATTGTTTTTGGGCCACCACTATTGAAAAGATACTTGACCAATTCCCCCATCTTCCTACTTTATGTATGTCCTGTTAGATCATGGCACCACTGCATAGCCTGTTGTTGCAACACTGTTGTAGGAAGATACGGCTCCCTGTTTCTTTCTTTTCTGAGAATCTACTTGAATCTAGTATGCAGTTGTGACGTTTTGTTGAGCACCAAAGACTTTGCACGTAAGTGCTCCCTCTAGCTCAGATTGCGCAGTGACTATATAAAGCATCTTCGGAGAAGGTGGTGGACCTTCAGATTAATCGATATGTCGCAATAAGGCCTTTCCTGGCCTGTGTGTAATCTCAAATTAAAAATAAGAAAGGAATCAGTACATCAAGCATGTCTGATATTAGGGCGATTCATGGATCAAAGATATAAAAGATTTGTGCGACCTGTCCCGCCTGTGATCTTGTGCATTGCTCCCTCTAAATAATGACGACAACTTATAAAAGCCTCTTTAATTGCCAAAAGCTCTCTGCTAAAGATTGCAAAGTTTTTTCTGATGATTTTAATGTTTGTGAACAGAAAGCCACTGGATGTACTGCTTTAGTCTCTGGGCCTATTTGTGACAACACCACTCCTTATGCAGATGAAGTGACACCTGCTTCAACACTATAAAAGAATTCGGGATCCGAGTAAGAGAGTGTAAGAGCACAGGTGAAAGCAGATTTTAACAACTGGAAGTCCTCCTCTTCTTCTTCTCCCCGCTGAAAGCGATGGTCGCTTCTTGCCAGGAGTGTGGTGTGCTAGGCAATGATGGAGAAATCTGGGATGAAAGGTCAGTAGAAGCTGGCAAAGCTAGAGTAAACGCTGAATGTCTGTAACCCAGAGGTCTTATCATGTTTTTTTCTGGGCCCCCTTACGAAAAATGTTTTAAAGTGTGCCCCCCCACCAAAACTTTATGGCAAGGATTGAGAGCATGAGAAGGCCAGGTCTGAGCACGAGGTGGGGCTTATGAGAGCATTTTGGGCTCATTTTTCTATAGCTCATAATCCACACTAAATATGAGGCTTATAAAAGAGTGAATGAATCGAAGAACAACAGAAATTGGCCAAAACGCTGCTTCCCATAATTGAGAGGGCGTGAGCTGCTCACACTGCTGGGTACGAGTAGCGGCCGTGGAGGGAGTTCCGTGGGGCAGTGAGGCGGGGCGGGGTAGGGGCAGGGTGGGGGGTAGTAAACACCGGAATATGGATAAACGGAGGTAAGTACACATTTAAATAAATAAAACGAATTTCGTTGCGCGCGCTGCATCGCAAAATGCGATGCAGCACGCACAACGAAATTAGTTTTATTTATTTAAATGTGTACTTACCTCCGTTCATCCATATTCCGGTGTTTACTACCCCCCTCCCCGCCTCACTGCCCCACGGAACTCCCTCCACGGGCCGCTACTGCTGGGTACCAGTGCACCTGCACCTGGTGCACTATTTATAACAGCGGCTCTGAGTAGTGAGCTGTCTCCTCTGCCTCTTCCACCCTTTCCCCACCGTGCCTGGTGAAGCTTGAAACAGGCTTTCTGCCCCTTCCAGACAAAAAGAGTTCTCGTCTATAGCTTCCAACTGTGCAGCAATGGTGCCCTCGGCCCTAATACTAGCCCCCACGCGCCTTCTGTATAGTAAGACCGTCATAACTGTCACCCGCACACTCCTGAGCCCCACTGCCAATGCACCTGCTTCACTAATGATAGTTACTACCTCACAAGGTGGTCTGTCTCTGCCCTTTGTTAAAACATGGGCACCTGTCTTGCCCCAAACCCTCGCCATCATCTCTGTGAGTCCAGGCTAAGGTGTCTTCTCTGCTTCGTTTTCCCACTGCCTTGGGTCAATGTTTTGAGACTGAAAGCAACACTGCACAGGAGGGTGCTCTGGGCCCTAATTCAAGCAAGAAAGGATACTAACACTGTCATAATTAGTGTTTGTTGGCCCTTTAAATCACGGGGCCCCGAAACCACTGCAGATTCAGCAGCGATGACACCTATAGCCCTGTTCCCTTTGACACTTCACTGGGCAATCGCTCCTAGGCCTGGGGTCCAAAATGGGCTGCCTACCTCTTTGTGTAAAAGAAGGGACACACCCCCACATCTCCCCCCTGTCGATTGGGCCCTGTCCCAAAGGGAGAACGGGAGACTTGGGCCCTAATGCTTACAGATAAAATGGCCATTTCTCTTTCTCGTTGTATAGAAGTCCTAAATAGGGTGCAGTGGCCCCTCATATTCCTGGCCCCAGTGTCACTGCACCAGTTGCACTAATGGTAATATTAACCCTTTAAAAAATCAAAAAGCCAAGTCCTCTCTTTGAGGACGCTGCCTCTGTCCATTTGTAAAATAAATCAATTAGCTCCCCCACCTCAGATGCATCAGTTTGAACTATGAATTCTTTGGAGTGGTTGGGGCTTTGGAGCACTGGAGCAGAGCACATGCCCTGTTTTAGGTCATCAAAAGCTTTCTGACAGCTGACAGTCCACTGAACTTTCTTGGGCATCCTCTTAGAGGTTAAGTCATTTAGGGGTCACAATGGATCCATATCCCTTTACAAATCTTCTGTAATAACCAGTCAGGCCTAAGAAAGCTCGGACCTGAGTCTGGGTGGTTGGAGCAAACCAGTCCATGATGGTCTGGATTTTGCTCTGAAGTGGTTGAACCTGGCCTCCACCTACAAGGTGATCCAGGTACACAACCTGACTCTGCCCTATTTGGCACTTAGTAGCTGTTAGAGTCGGGGATCTCTGATTGGCGCAAGTATGTCCTTGTGTCAAGCAGGGACCCTCTCCTTCACCCAACCATCCAGTGCTCTGCATAAAAAAGTTACATACTCCACATACGTACTCTCAGGGATCTTCTTAGTCTCCCTGAACCTCTGTCTATATAGCTCAGGAGTTAACCCATACCTGGTCATTAAAGCTTCCTTCATATGGGGGTATGAGGTCTGGATTTCTAGGGGCAAATCTAACAGTGTGTCCCGCCCTTCAGCAAGGAACCTTCCACACAACCCTACAACCCTGCTCCCCAGTCTCTCTCAGGGACCCGGTGTGAAGACATGGCCACCTCATAGGCTCTAAACCACTGCCCTATGTCATCCTTTCTAAAATACTCCTTAACTACATCTTTGGGGATGTACACCTTGGACTCTACCTGCACCGGTGGAGTGCTGCCACCAGAAGGAGTGGTGTCCAAACTTTTCGCCTTCAGCTCCAACTCCTTCAATCTTATATCATGATCCATTTGGCGTTGTTGAGCCTCCAAGGCCAACTTCTGCTTTTCCATTTCCATTTGTCCTGCCAACTTTGCCATCTCCATTGCATGCGCCCTGTCTGCCAGCTCCTCTGGCGACAGGACTCTGCTGGGCTCCCCAAGGTTGTCGGGTGGAACGATGACCCCCACATTCTGTGGGTCTCTTGACTCCTTCCAGGCTCTCAACGCCTTGGTGTACTGGATCTTCCTCTTGAATCCAGCATGGGGAACTCGGAGTTTTACACTGTAGCCTTTCAATTGCTCTACTGTGTATCCCTCCAGTCCCTCCCAATCCACCTCATCTATTCCAGAAATCACAGAGAGTGCTCTTCCAGCAGGGAGTGAGCCAGGCATGGCTGAAGCAATGGTCGATGTTTCAACAGTTCAAAAATGAAAACCTGTGGCTGCGTTACTTAGTCTGCTCTCACTATCTGGTGATTAACAATTCACTGTATGCAAACTACAAATGCAAATCCGAAATCCCAGCCGCTGCTAACAATGTTAGAGTCGGGGATCTCTGATTGGCGCAAGGATGTCCTTGTGTCAAACAGGGACCCTCTCCTCCACGTCAGGGCAAAGGATAACCCCTTTTGGAATGACCCTTGCTCACCCTCTAGGTGCGTGGCGTGAGCAGCCAAGGCGATTCTTCAGGCGTTGTTGGTTAAGCACTTATGATCACACACACAGTAAATACATTAATCCCCCCAGAAACGGACACCAGGCTTAGGTATGTGAAAATACGCTTCTTTATATACAAATAGTTATCTCAATAGGCAGACTTATCACAAGACTAGTAACGTTGTTTCTATGCCACCAGATTATAAAGCAGGCCAACAGTTCTTTGAGCGGATACTTCTTTGGTCTTTTACGAATGTCACTTGGGGGGATTCCAGTCTTGACTTACTTCAGGCCTACCGCGGCTCACGCATCGGTCGTGGGCGCGCTTGCGCCGTGCACAGCTCCTCCCGGCGGCTCCGGGGCAGCGGGAGGCGAGACGGGCGTGCGGTGCGGTGAGGACTTTACGGGGAAAGAAGGCGGTGCGGGCCCGAGCCCGATACTGGAACTCCTTAGTAGTGATGCGGGGAGAGTCGGCACGGGTCGGTGCAACTCTCGGCTTTAGGACGTGTTTTTGGATCCTCAATCAGCGGGTGTGGGCAAGCAGGCAGGCGCAGCAAGCGACCCTTAGCACGGCGGTGCAGGGGGGGGGTCTCCACAGCGGGGGCGGCGCGGCCTGAGGTGTCCGGGGATAGCGAAGCGGGGTCACAGGGCACGGTCAGTGCAGCTGGTGACCCGGCGAAGATCACGATCGTCGGACGGGTTCCGGCGGGAGGGGTGACAGCGCGTTCAGCGCACTCCAATGGCAGGCGGTGACTGGGGCGCAGGCAACCTAGCCCGGGGACAGAGAGCGGCTCCGAACGGAGCGGGGCTCTCACGGGGTGCAGCAGGCAAGCTCCGGAGTGTCACGGCCCTAGCAGGGGGCGATGAGGTGCGCAGTCTCTTTCCAGCGGGATGCACACACGGCTCGAATTGGAGGACGAGCAAAAGCACAGAGAACCCACTGGTCCTGGGGTTCAGTTCAGGGGGCAAGCTCAGATCAAGCCCTTGGAGAATGTTCAAGCACAAAGCAGCAAAGTCTTTTCAGCAAGTCTTTTCCTCTCCTTTCTCAGCAAGGCAAGCAGCAGGCCAGTCCTTCCAGCGTCTTCTTCTCCTCCTAGTCGGGCAGAGGTTCTTTGTGGTAAAACAGGATTCTGATTTCTTAGGAGCTAGGCTCCTACTTTTATACCACATTTCTTTTGTTCTCTCAGGCCAGGGGGGCCTTCGCATAACCGTTCTCAGTCCTGAGCACTTTGTTGGGAGGTACTCTGACTTCTGCTTTCCGTGTGAGGGGCAGGCACATCAGCCGCTCCACAGGAGGTGGAGCCGGCATTCAGGGGACAAGTACTTTCAGGAGCACCTTGTGGACAGCGCTTCACCCGTCCTGGGCCAGGTGCAGGCTGAGTCATCCGTCGCTCCCCAGGGGGCGGCGCCAGCATTGTGGTGGTTGAGCACTGCCCTATTCAGAGTCCAAGGGGCACCCCCACCTCCCACCAAGGTGTTCTCCTGCCATTCGCTACCTGTCATCCCCCCAGCCCTGTCATTCACATAGCCCAGACAGTCAGACACACACACAGCAGAGGCGGGCTGAAATGGTTAAGCGAGTAAATACGGACTTTCTAAAAGTCATATTTACGAACCCAGGACAGTAAAATAAACTTGGCTACAAGAAGTATTTTATCATTCCGAGTTCAGGCATATGAAACATATCTCTCTACCATGTTCCCTGAGCCTGCTGGGATTATAGGATGTAATAATTCCAGCAGCTCATCTGGCCTACGGGGAACAGGCAGCCTTGAAATAGTGAACCACGAATATGGGGGTAGTTCACTATTGGGACAGGCCTCACAACCAGGGCTTGTCCTACCTTACACCTACAACGCACCCTGCCCGCGGGCCTACCATAGGGGTGACTAACATGAGGCAAAGGGAAGGTATCGGAGGCGGGCAAGTGTGTGCACTTGTCCGGCCGGCGCTACAGTCCGGGACTGCACGCGGGGTCTGCAGTGGCAGACCCAGGACACATTTTACATGGCCGCTGGTGTGGGTGGCGCAACCAGCGCTGCAGCCCACTAGCGGCATTGGCACTCACAAGCCCTGGCACTCCGGGTGCACTTTACTGGGGCATGACAGTGAATCCAATAAACCAATCGGGTATATCAATTATGAGCACTTTATCTAGGGAGCACTTGCGCTGCGGCACGGATTAGCCGTGGCGCGGCGCCCTGAGCGGACAACACCAGCAAAACAATCGAGGCACACCATCAAAAAGTGGAAGGGAAACTCACGCCAAGGTGCCAGGTCTAACACGTGTCCCCTCCAGCTGAAATGTGGGGAGAACTACCCTTGCCCAGGGGGTTCCTCGTCACTAAGGCGGAAATACCTGGACAGACCGTCAGCGTTGGCGTGATCTGTGCCAGGACGGTGTTCCACCGTAAAGTCCATACCCTGTAGGGAGATGGACCACCTCAACAGTTTCGGGTTCTCACCCCTCATTTGCATCAACCATCTGAGGGGCCTGTGGTCTGTCTGAACTCGAAAGTGAGACCCAAACAAGTAGGGTCTTAGCTTTTTCAGCGCCCACACCACAGCAAATGCTTCTCGCTCAATTGCACTCCACCTACTTTCCCGTGGAAGTAACCTCCTACTGATGAAGGCTACGGGTTGGTCCCAGCCCTCCTCAGTCATCTGTGAGAGAACAGCCCCTACACCATGCTCTGAAGAGTCTGTCTGGACTAGGAATTCCTTTGAGAAATCAGGGGCCAAGAGCACGGGCGCCGTGCACATGGCAGTCTTCAGGGTGTCAAAAGCTTTCTGACAGGTGTCAGTCCAAATCACTTTCCTGGGCTGCTTCTTAGAAGTCAGCTCTGTCAAGGGGGCAACGATCGTTCCATAGCCCTTGACAAACCTCCTGTAGTACCCAGTGAGCCCCAGAAAGGCCCTCACTGCGGTCTGTGTCTTGGGGGGCTCCCAAGCCAGGATGGTCTCAATCTTGGGTTGCAAGGGTGCCACCTTGCCACTCCCCACTTGGTGCCCTAAGTACACCACGGAACCCTGCCCGATCTGGCACTTGCTCGCCTTGATCATGAGGCCTCCTCGGCGCAGAGCCATCAACACTTCCCAGAGGTGGCGCAGGTGGTCGGGCCAGGTGGCGCTGAACACTGCGATGTCATCCAGGTAGGCGGCACTGAACTCATCAAGTCCAACCAACACCTGGTTGACCAACCTCTGAAAGGTGGCAGGGGCATTCTTCATCCCAAATGGCATGACTCGGAACTGGAAGTGCCCATCTGGTGTAGAGAATGCGGACCTTTCTTTGGCCCCATCGGTCAAGGCGATCTGCCAGTACCCAGACTTTAAATCAAACGTGCTGAGGAACCGGGCAGCCCCTAGCCGATCAATGAGCTCATCAGCTCTGGGGATGGGGTGCGCGTCAGTCTTAGTTACTGAATTGAGTCCTCTGTAGTCCACACAGAACCGGAGTTCAGGTGTGGCTCCCGGGGCAGCAGCTTTGGGGACCAAGACCACGGGGCTGGACCAAGGACTGCTGGAGGACTCAACCACCCTTAACGCAAGCATTTTGGAGACCTCCTCCTTGATGCAAGCTCTGACCCTGTCAGTTACCCTGTAAGCCTTGTGCTTCACAGGTAAGCTGTCTCCCGTGTCCACATCATGGACGCACCAATCTGTGACACCAGGAACCAGGGAGAACCTATCTGGAAACTGCCCCAGCAAGTGGCGGCAATCTTCCTGTTGTTCGGGCGTCAGGGTGGGTGAGAGGTTAACTCCATCCACTGACCCATCTTTCTCAGAGGCTACTAAGAGGTCAGGAAGAGGCTCAGTCTCCTCCTCCATTCCATCATCAGTGGCCAGCAGCATGCCCACTTCGGTCCTCTCTAAGTGGGGCTTAAGGCAGTTAACATGTAGGACCCTCAAAGGGTTCCTGGGAGACTGCATGTCCACCAAGTAGGTGATAGGACTTCTGCGCTCCACAACCTCAAATGGACCTGTCCACTTATCCTGAAGTGCACAAGGCTCCACTGGGGCCAAGACCCACACCTTTTGTCCAGGTTGAAGCTCTACCA
This sequence comes from Triturus cristatus, assembly GCF_964204655.1. Lineage (NCBI taxonomy): Eukaryota > Metazoa > Chordata > Amphibia > Caudata > Salamandridae > Triturus > Triturus cristatus. The sequence continues at coordinate 1,171,099,145 of NC_140580.1, read as the reverse complement.
GAGTGGCATTCCGGTCGTACCACCGCTTCATCTCTTCCTGGCTGGCTTCCAGATTTGCCTCAGCAAGTTGCCTGAAACGCCTAGTCTGGTTCCTGAAGGCCAGCATGTAACTGTATACATTCTGGGGAGGTTTCCTGGGAGATTGCTCCCAGCCTTCCTTGACCAAACTCAGAGGTCCTCTTACCGGGTGACCATACAGAAGCTCAAAGGGGCTGAACCCTAGAGACTTCTGTGGCACCTCTCGGTAAGCAAAGAGCAGGCATGGCAAGAGGACGTCCCACTTACGCCTCATTGGACCATCTAGGCCCATGATCATGCCTTTGAGGGTTCGGTTGAATCTCTCAACCAACCCATTTCCTTGGGGGTGTTAAGGAGTGGTGAACTTGTAAGTTACCCCACACTCCTTCCACAGGGATTTCATATATGTGGATATGAAATTGGTCCCCCTGTCGCTCACCACCTCTAGAGGGAATCCCACTCTGGAGAAAATTCCCATCAGTGCTCGTCCCACCACGGGGGCCGTCACTGTCCTCAGAGGGATGGCTTCAGGGTACCGGGTGGCATGGTCCACCAAGACCAGGATGAACCTGTTGCCCAGGGCTGTCTTGGGGTCCAGAGGCCCCACAATATCAATACCCACTCGCTGGAATGGCGTACCGACCACGGGGAAGGGCTGCAGAGGAGCCTTGTGCTTCCCTCCGCTCTTACCACTTGCCTGGCAAGTCTGACAGGTTCTGCAGTAGGAATCTGAATTCTTGTGCATTTGGGGCCAGTAAAAGTGGGCGACAAGCCTGTCATAGGTCTTGTCCATCCCCAAATGTCCTGCTAAAGGCACATCATGAGCCAGCCCCAGTAGGAAGGTTCTGAACTTCTGGGGTACCACCAGCACACGGGCTGGCCCAGGTTCAGCAGCCTTAGGCTCTGAATACAGGAGGTCACTCTCCCTGTACACGTAGTGTGTCTTGGCCTGAACACCATTGGCCTGGTCTGCAGCCTGCTGCCGCATACCCACGAGAGAAGGGCATTCTTTATGCTCCCTGCAGAATTCCTCCCTGGAGGGGCCTCCTTCTTGCTGCCAATGGGTCAGCTCAGGCAGGTCCCCCAGTTCGGCAATCTGTTCCCCGGTAGGCTCCAGAGCATCCCCCTCAGGGTCTGCTTCCTCCTGGGCCGTGGGAACTTCGGGGGCCGGTTTCCCGCGCCTCCTGCGCCTTCTCCCTAAGGCCGGTTCCTGGACCTCTCCCTCAGGCTCCAGGACCCTCTCAACACCCCTACTGGCTGCCATGGACCGGGTGGTCACACACGCCCAGTCGGGTAGACCCACCATCCTCAGATGCGTGGTCTTCTCCACCTTTTCCCAAGGGGAGCTTTCCAGGTCGTTCCCTAGCAGACAGTCTACAGGCATGTCAGTTCTCACAGCGACTTGTAGAGTACCAGAGACCTCCCCCCACTCAAAGGGAACTTGAGCCATTGGACAACGACTCTCTATGTTGTCAGCATTGACAACCCTACAGTAGGCATTGGGTACAATCTGCTCTTGAGACACCAGGTGTTGCCTCACCGAGGTCACGCTGGCTCCTGTATCTCTAAGAGCCTCAACCTTCTTTCCATTGATGGTCACTACTTGCCCATATTTCTTAGTGTTAGAGGGTAAGTAGGTTTCAGGGACCATCTCCCTGTCTCCCAGCGAGACTAGGGTCATATGCGCGGGACCCCCACCCCCCTGGACTGCTACTTCCTCCCCAAAATTAACATTAGCTACTTGCCGGGGTGGAGCACCAGTGGGTGCTGTCTTACCAAACAGGCAACACTTGGGATCAGAGGCAATGTGACCCGGGTCACCACACCTGTAACAATTGAAGGGCCCCTTTGGAACAGGCCTACCTGTCGGGGCCCCGTTCTGCTGCGGGGGTGGGGGAGGCTGAGAACCCTTCTGCTGGTTCCCTTGGGAATTACTTTGGGGGCCTTTTTGGAACCCCTTCTGTTTACCCTTGTCCCCCCCACTCTTCTGCTGGGGACCCTGCCCACCTTTGGCGGAGTCTCCCACTTGACCCTTGTGGACCCTGGTGCTGAGCCAGCGGTCCGCCTCCTCAGCAAGCTTCCTCGGGTTGGACAGCTTGCTATCAATCAGGTGCTGGCGTAGCTCAGGAAAACATTGACTGGACAAGTGCTCCCATGCAATTAAATCAAGCAGCCCTTGATAATCATTCACCTTGCTACCCTTCACCCAACCATCCAGTGCTCTGCATAAAAAAGTTACATACTCCACATACGTACTCTCAGGGATCTTCTTAGTCTCCCTGAACCTCTGTCTATATAGCTCAGGAGTTAACCCATACCTGGTCATTAAAGCTTCCTTCATATGGGGGTATGAGGTCTGGATTTCTAGGGGCAAATCTAACAGTGTGTCCCGCCCTTCAGCAAGGAACCTTCCACACAACCCTGCTCCCCAGTCTCTCTCAGGGACCCGGTGTGAAGACATGGCCACCTCATAGGCTCTAAACCACTGCCCTATGTCATCCTTTCTAAAATACTCCTTAACTACATCTTTGGGGATGTACACCTTGGACTCTACCTGCACCGGTGGAGTGCTGCCACCAGAAGGAGTGGTGTCCAAACTTTTCGCCTTCAGCTCCAACTCCTTCAATCTTATATCATGATCCATTTGGCGTTGTTGAGCCTCCAAGGCCAACTTCTGCTTTTCCATTTCCATTTGTCCTGCCAACTTTGCCATCTCCATTGCATGCGCCCTGTCTGCCAGCTCCTCTGGCGACAGGACTCTGCTGGGCTCTCCAAGGTTGTCGGGTGGAACGATGTCCCCCACATTCTGTGGGTCTCTTGACTCCTTCCAGGCTCTCAACGCCTTGGTGTACTGGATCTTCCTCTTGAATCCAGCATGGGGAACTCGGAGTTTTACACTGTAGCCTTTCAATTGCTCTACTGTGTATCCCTCCAGTCCCTCCCAATCCACCTCATCTATTCCAGAAATCACAGAGAGTGCTCTTCCAGCAGGGAGTGAGCCAGGCATGGCTGAAGCAATGGTCGATGTTTCAACAGTTCAAAAATGAAAACCTGTGGCTGCGTTACTTAGTCTGCTCTCACTATCTGGTGATTAACAATTCACTGTATGCAAACTACAAATGCAAATCCGAAATCCCAGCCGCTGCTAACAATGTTAGAGTCGGGGATCTCTGATTGGCGCAAGGATGTCCTTGTGTCAAACAGGGACCCTCTCCTCCACGTCAGGGCAAAGGATAACCCCTTTTGGAATGACCCTTGCTCACCCTCTAGGTGCGTGGCGTGAGCAGCCAAGGCGATTCTTCAGGCGTTGTTGGTTAAGCACTTATGATCACACACACAGTAAATACATTAATCCCCCCAGAAACGGACACCAGGCTTAGGTATGTGAAAATACGCTTCTTTATATAAAAATAGTTATCTCAATAGGCAGACTTATCACAAGACTAGTAACGTTGTTTCTATGCCACCAGATTATAAAGCAGGCCAACAGTTCTTTGAGCGGATACTTCTTTGGTCTTTTACGAATGTCACTTGGGGGGATTCCAGTCTTGACTTACTTCAGGCCTACCGCGGCTCACGCATCGGTCGTGGGTGCGCTTGCGCCGTGCACAGCTCCTCCCGGCGGCTCCGGGGCAGCAGGAGGCGAGACGGGCGTGCGGTGCGGTGAGGACTTTACGGGGAAATAAGGCGGTGCGGGCCCCGAGCCCGATACTGGAACTCCTTAGTAGTGATGTGGGGAGAGTCGGCACGGGTCGGTGCAACTCTCGGCTTTAGGACGTGTTTTTGGATCCTCAATCAGCGGGTGTGGGCAAGCAGGCAGGCGCAGCCAGCGACCCTTAGCACGGCGGTGCAGGGGGGGTCTCCACAGCGGGGGCGGCGCGGCCTGAGGTGTCCGGGGATAGCGAAGCGGGGTCACAGGGCACGGTCACTGCAGCTGGTGACCCGGCGAAGATCACGATCGTCGGACGGGTTCCGGCGGGAGGGGTGACAGCGCGTTCAGCGCACTCCAATGGCAGGCGGTGACAGGGGCGCAGGCAACCTAGCCCGGGGACAGAGAGCGGCTCCGGACGGAGCGGGGCTCTCACGGGGTGCAGCAGGCAAGCTCCGGAGTGTCACGGCCCTAGGAGGGGGCGATGAGGGGCGCAGTCTTCTTTCCAGCGGGATGCACACACGGCTCGAATTGGAGGACGAGCAAAAGCACAGAGAACCCACTGGTCCTGGGGTTCAGTTCAGGGGGCAAGCTCAGATCAAGCCCTTGGAGAATGTTCAAGCACAAAGCAGCAAAGTCTTTTCAGCAAGTCTTTTCCTCTCCTTTCTCAGCAAGGCAAGCAGCAGGCCAGTCCTTCCAGCGTCTTCTTCTCCTCCTAGTCGGGCAGAGGTTCTTTGTGGTAAAACAGGATTCTGATTTCTTAGGAGCTAGACTCCTATTTTTATACCACATTTCTTTTGTTCTCTCAGGCCAGGGGGGCCTTCGCATAACCGTTCTCAGTCCTGAGCACTTTGTTGGGAGGTACTCTGACTTCTGCTTTCCGTGTGAGGGGCAGGCACATCAGCCGCTCCACAGGAGGTGGAGCCGGCATTCAGGGGACAAGTACTTTCAGGAGCACCTTGTGGACAGCGCTTCGCCCGTCCTGGGCCAGGTGCAGGCTGAGTCATCCGTCGCTCCCCAGGGGGCGGCGCCAGCATTGTGGTGGTGGAGCACTGCCCTATTCAGAGTCCAAGGGGCACCCCCACCTCCCACCAAGTGTTCTCCTGCCATTCGCTACCTGTCATCCCCCCAGCCCTGTCATTCACATAGCCCAGACAGTCAGACACACACACAGCAGAGGCGGTCTGAAATGGTTAAGCGAGTAAATACGGACTTTCTAAAAGTCGTATTTACGAACCCAGGACAGTAAAATAAACTTGGCTACAAGAAGTATTTTATCATTCCGAGTTCAGGCATATGAAACATATCTCTCTACCATGTTCCCTGAGCCTGCTGGGATTATAGGATGTAATAATTCCAGCAGCTCATCTGGCCTACGGGGAACAGGCAGCCTTGAAATAGTGAACCACGAATATGGGGGTAGTTCACTATTAGGACAGGCCTCACAACCAGGGCTTGTCCTACCTTACACCTACAACGCACCCTGCCCGCGGGCCTACCATAGGGGTGACTAACATGAGGCAAAGGGAAGGTATCGGAGGCGGGCAAGTGTGTGCACTTGTCCGGCCGGCGCTACAGTCCGGGACTGCACGCGGGGTCTGCAGTGGCAGACCCAGGACACATTTTACATGGCCGCTGGTGTGGGTGGCGCAACCAGCGCTGCAGCCCACTAGCGGCATTGGCACTCACAAGCCCTGGCACTCCGGGTGCACTTTACTGGGGACTGACAGTGAATCCAATAAACCAATCGGGTATATCAATTATGAGCACTTTATCTAGGGAGCACTTGCGCTGCGGCACGGATTAGCCGTGGCGCGGCGCCCTGAGCGGACAACACCAGCAAAACAATCGAGGCACACCATCAAAAAGTGGAAGGGAAACTCACGCCAAGGTGCCAGGTCTAACAGTAGCCTTGATAGTGAGCCCTGCCTTTTGCAGGGCTTCCAAAACTTTCCTCAGGTGGATCAGGTGATCCTCCCAGGTGGAGCTGAAGACAGCAATATCATCTAGATATGCTGCACTAAAGTCTTCCAGGCCTGAGAGGACTTGGTTCACCAACCTTTGAAAAGTGGCAGGTGTATTTTTCAAACCAAAGGGCATTACAGTAAATTTATAATGCCCACCAGGGGTAGAAAATGCAGTTTTGGCTTTTGCAGACTCAGCTAACCTTATCTGCCAGTAGCCAGCTGTCATATCAAATGTGCTCAGATACTTGCCTGAGGCCAATCTATCTATGAGCTCATCTGCTCTGAGAATTGGGTGAGCATCAGTCTTAGTGACTGCATTGAGTCCCCTGTAGTCAACACAGAACCTCATCTCTCTCTCAACATCCTGGGTGTGAGGTGTTGGTACAAGGACTACTGGGCTAGCCCAAGGGCTCTCTGAGGGCTCAATCACTCCTAATTCCAACATCTTTTGGACTTCTGTCCTTATGCAGTCCCTGACATGGTCAGGTTGCCTGTAGATTTTATTCTTGACAGGCAGACTGTCCCCAGTGTCCACTTCATGAGTGCACCAGGGGGTCTGACTTGGAGTCAGAGAAAACATATGTCTGTAAGACTGAAGAACTTGTCTACAGTCTGCTTGCTGCTGGTCAGTGAGGCTGCCTGCCAAGGCTACTCCATCTACTGACCCATTGTCAGGGTTGTGAGAGAGCAGGTCTGGGAAAGGGTCACTCTCTTCCTCCTGTCCCTCATCTGTTGCCATGAGCAAAGCCCATGTCAGCCCTGTTCACATATGCTTTCAGTCTATTAACATGAAGTACCCTGTGGGGAATTCTGGGAGTGCCAAGGTCCACCAAATAGGTGACCTCTCCCTTCTTTTCCAAAATGGTATGGGGTCCACTCCATTTATCTTGGAGAGCTGCTGGGGCCACTGGCTCCAGCACCCATACCTTCTGTCCTGGCTGGTACACCACCAGTACAGCCTTTTGGTCATGCTTTCTGTAATTCCTGACTTGCCTCCAGGTTTTTAGTTGCCTTCTTCATGTACTCAGCCATCAGGGAGCGGAGACCAAGTACATAGTCCACAATATCCTGTTTAGGGGGTTTGAGAGGTTGCTCCCATCCCTCCTTCACTAGACAGAGTGGCCCTCTAACAGGATGGCCAAACAAAAGTTCAAAGGGGCTATAACCAACCCCCTTTTGTGGCACCTCCCTGTATGCAAAGAGAAGGCAGGACAGAAGAACATCCCATTTTCACCTAAGCTTTTCTGGGAGCCCTTTGATCATACCCTTTAAGGTCTTGTTGAATCTCTCAACAAGGCCATTGCATTGAGGATGGTAAGGGGTGGTGAACCTATAGTTGACACCACACTCCTTCCACATTGCCTTGAGGTAGCTACTCATAAAGTTTGTACCTCCGTCAGACAATACCTCCTTAGGAAAACCCACCCTGGAAAAGATTCCCAGGAGGGCCCTTGCCACCACAGGTGCTGTGATGGTCCTAATTGGAATAGCTTCTGGGTATCTGGTGGAATGATCCACTACCACCAGAAGGAACCTGTGCCCAGATGCTGTTGGTGGGTCCAGGGGACCAACTATATCAATCCCCACCCGTTCAAAGGGCACCCCCACCACAGGCAATGGTATCAGGGGGGCCTTTGTGGATTTACCTGCCTTGCCACTGGCCTGACAGGTAATGCAAGAGCTGCAAAAGCTCTTTCAGTCTTCACTCATCTGGGGCCAATGAAAGTGAGGGACAATTCTGTCCCAAGTCTTGTTTTGGCCTAGGTGTCCTGCTAAGGGAATATCATGGGCCAGTGTGAGCAGGAAGCCCCTAAACTTTTGAGGTATGACCAACCTCCTGGCTGCTCCAGGCTCAAGTCTGCCCTAGAAGGTCCCCCTGCCCTCAAGAACTCAACCTGATCAGGTTCCAGTTCATCTGGGGCAGTTCCTTCTTCAGGAGATAGATCCTCTTCTGCTAAAAGAGTCTCTACGGACTGTTCCTGGGGGGAAGGCTCTGCCTTACCCCTACTACTCCTCCTCTTGGAAGGTCCTTGGTCCATTCTCCCAGGATCCAAGGCCTGTTCAGTTCCTGTCAGCTTTGCTTTTGACCTTGTCAGGGCAAATACTTCTGCTGGTATACCCAACATTGCTGCATGGGTAGTTAGCTCCACCTCAACCCATGCTGAGGACTCCAAATCATTCCCTAGCAAACATTCAACAGGTAGGTCTGCACTCACCACAACCTTCTTTAGGCCAGTTACCCCTCCCCAAGAGAAGTTCACAACTGCTAGAGCATGGTTAGTACTAACGTTGCTTGCATTGGTCACTTGGTAAGTTTCCCCAAGTATGATCTGGCTAGGGTCCACAAGGTCCTTAGTCACCATGGTGACACTGGCTCCTGTGTCCCTGTAAGCTAATGACTCCCTTCCATTTATTTTAGGCTGTTGCTTGTATTTGCCCAGACCACTGGGACTCACAAATAGGGATACGTCCCCATCACAAACTAAGACAGCCTGAGTAGGAGTTCTGACTAGGCCAGAATCCTCTCCAGATCCCAGGGTCAACCCTACAATGCCCTTGTTCTGTGTACCACCACCTTTAGCTGGACTAGGGGGAACAGGTGCCTTAGGGGCAGGTGTGGTACTGGTGGAGTCTTTGGCCTTATTACAATCTGAAGTCCAATGGGTTTTCTGTTTACAGACTTTACACCATGGCTTCCTTGGTTGTTTAGCTTTAGTAGCTTGGGTATTATCAGATGCAGATTTTTGGGGGCCTGTTGAAGACTGCTGGTCTTTTCCCTTTTCCCCACCCTTCTCAGAGTTCTTGGCATCTTCCTTTTTAGTTGCACCCCCAAGGGCTGGACCTTCTGCTTAATCCTGGTTCTGACCCATTTGTCTGCCTTCTTTCCCAATTCTTGGGGAGAGGTCATATCTGAGTCCACCAGGTGCTGATGTAAGAGGTGATTCTGACAATTATTAAGGATCTGCTCCCTCATTATGAGATTAAACAATCCTTGGTAATCATTTACTTTACTGCCAGTTAACCAACCTTCCAGTGCCTTGGTAGCACAATCCACAAAGTCTAACCAATCTTGATTCTGTGCTTTCTGGGTGTCTCTGAACTTTAGTCTATACTGATCAGTGGTTAAGCCAAACCCATCTATCAAAGCATCTCTCAAGATATAATAATCATCTGCATCCTCTTCTCTGACAGAGAGGAGCTTGTCTCTAACTTTGTCTGCAAAGGATAGCCATAAGATTGCTGCCCACTGCTCTACTGGGAACCTCTGAACTTTACAGGCCCTCTCAAGTGCAGTGATCCATTTGTGGATATCATCCCCTGACTGATAGGGGGGCACAATCTTATGTAGGTTCCTATTGTCAGGAGCTTTCTCTCTAACTCTAGGGGTATTACTGCCACCAGGGGTCTCTAGACCCCACTTTCTTGAAGCTTTCTGAAGCTCCAGGGATTCCCTGTCCAATGCTAACTGTTCTCTCCTGAGCTGTAGCTTAGCCTGCTCAAACTGGATCAGTCTGCATTTCCTCTCTTGGGAGGATTCTCTTCTCTGAGAAGAGGCAGAGGTCCCTTTGGATCTCTCAGAATGGTTGGACCCCACTGAGGGGATCTGTTCCTTCTGTTTGGATCCACCATTCTCCCTTTAGGGACGGAGAGAGTGCCTATTGGGCCATCACCTCCATGTTGTGAATGGTTTTGTTCATCCAGGTCAAGTTCATCTTCCTCTTGCTGGTACTCATCAGAGTCCACCCCAGGGGTGTCCTCTTCTGGGGGATGCCCACCCAACCTGTCTACCCCATCAGACAGTCTGCTTAAAGTCTGCTATGAGCAGGATTTCCCTGAGACGTTGAGTATTGGTACCTTTGTTTGTCTTAAGTTGCCTAGTGGTGCACATCTCCCTAAGCTCAGCAAAGGAGAGATGATCATATTTGTCGACTGGGACCCTATGAGGTCCTTCCAGAGCCTTATGGGCACCTGAACTTAAAGACATTTCTAGTGTAGTGGTACTGGTGTATCTACCTACATTAGGTGTGGCCTACTGAACCCTTTCTTGAGTTGTAGTCAAGGTGTGCTAAACCCTCTACACACAACTCCTACGTTCAGTAGAACTTATTATATTCTAAGCTTGAATTTATATGTACCTTTAGTACCAAGTGGCTTTCACTTTAGAAATTCAATTTGTTATCTGATAAAACAATGGCAAGCTTGAATCCAACCGCTGCACACCAATGTGAGAAGTTGGCCTGGCATATGCTGGTCACTAGTAATAGTGGCCACCTTGCACCAGTCCAATTCGACTCTTAAGGTGATAGGTTTAAAAGACAGCCTTTAAAGAAAGCTATCCTAGTGGTAGCTGTGGAGAGCAGCCTTCAGGCTAAGTCTTGAAGGAGTGCTAAGCTTATTGTTTTACTATAGATAACCTCTTGAATGACCAAATGAAAGAGTAGCCCACACTGGTATATATATAAAATATATGTATTTATTCTAAACAGAATCCCACAAGTCTCTTAATGAGGCTAGAGGTAAAGTTACAATTCAAACAAGCATTTATCATCCTGCATTCCTGCTAATCCCGACAGTTGAGGAGGAGTGTTGCATGCGTGGGAGGGTTAGCACTGAAGGAGGGCCACAAGGGGTCCTCAGCTGAAGGGTCATGCTACGTGTTAGAGTGCAGCGTCCCTTGTTCTGACAAAAATAAATATGTATATGTATATGTCACCTAGGCATTGAGACACGTAGCTGTGAAGAATGCCCAGTTATCTCAAACTTTGAAACAAGTTTCAACTACTGGTAATACCTGTTAGAAATCGAGTCTCTAGTTGGCAGAGGTTTGCACCCTATCCAAGTAGGGACCACAGTCCTAGTCAGGGTAAGTCACCACACAATCCTAAATTATACTATGCTAACCCCCTGGTAGGTTGGCACAGAGAAGGCAAGTTTAACTTAGAAGGCAATGTGTCCATTGTTTTACCAGAAAATCTCTATTTGAATTACTAACTGAAAACCACTAAGGTACTCAAGGTACATATAAAAGTCAAGCTTAGTATCAATAAGTTCTACTGAACTTAGAGTTGTTTATGAAGGGATATCACACCCTTGCTACAGCTCAAGCTAGGATCAGTAGGCCACAGACTAGTGTAGGTAGTGCAACACTGCATAACACTAGAATGTCCTTAAGGGATGGAGCCAGTGGGTCCACCCAACCCCAGTATAAGGACATGACTTTCTTTGACTTGAAAGCCATGTGTGCTGCAAGGCACCTGTGGATAGGACAGAGTCCCTCCACACTACACCTGATAGATCTGCTGACAGCAGATGATCTTATGTTAGCTCTAGGAGCTAATAGGTCTGAATCAGGGGGTCGGTCAATTACAGTGTCTGGGTCAGATGATGAAAATCACGATGACCAGGACTCTGTGGTTGAAGGGCCAGATCCACAAGGATCTGAAAAGGACAGAGGAATTCTCCCTAAGAGAACTGACAGAGTGGAAGAGAGGCCTAGGTCCCCTTCAAGGGAATCTGACCACTCCTATCATTTTGGCAGAGAATCTGTCCAGCAGAAGAACTTATACCTTCCTAGAAGAGAGACCTCCTCTGAAAGAATGTACAAACTGCTACAGTATGAGGAAGCAAGAGTTGCCCTCAAGGCCAATCAGTTGGCATTAGATAGAGAAGCCTTTGCGCTCCAGAGATCTTCTAGAAAAGAGGGGTTAGAACGACCTGGTGGCAGCGACAGTGTCCCTAGAGTAAGAGATTACATTCCAGACCATAGGAACCTGTCCAAGGTTGTTCCTCCCTACCAGAGTGGGGATGATATCCACCGATGGATAACTGCTATGGAGAGGGCCTGTAGAGTACAACAGGTCCCCCAGAAACAGTGGGCAGCAATCTTGTGGCTCTCCTTTTCTGATAAAGGTAGAGACAAGTTCCTCACTGTTAGAGAAGAGGATGCTGATGATTATGAAGTCCTGAAGAGTGCATTAATAGATGGGTTTGGCTTAACCACTGAACAGTACAAGTTGAGGTTCAGAGACACCCAGAAAGCACAGACTCAGGACTGGACTGACTTTGTAGATTGTGCAACCAAGGTTCTGGAGGGTTGGCTGGTTGGTAGTAGAGTTACTGATTTTAAGGGATTGTATAATCTTATGATGAGAGAACAGATCCTTAATAATTGCCAAAACCAGTTGTTGCATCAATATTTGGTGGACTCTGATCTGACCTCTCCCCAAGAATTGGGAAAGAAGGCAGACAAATGGGTCAGAACCAGGGTGAGGCAGAAAACCCAGAACCAAGGGGGTGACACTAAGAAGCAAGATCCTAAAGGCTCTGAGAAAGATGGGGATAAGTCAAAAGACCAGAAGCCTTCACAAGGACCCCAAAAATCTGCATCTGGTGGGGATTCACAGTCTAACAAAGGGAAAGGCCAAAAGAAGCCCTGGTGCAAATTCTGTAAACAGAAAGGGCACTGGACGTCTGACTGTAACAAGTCTTAAGACCAAACCACCACCACTCCTGCCCCTAAGGCAACTGCTCCCCCAGTACTGCTACTGGTGGAGATGGTAATCAGAATAAGGGTGTAGTAGGGTTGGCCCGGGGTTCTGAAGTGGACTCTGGCATTGCTGATTTGTGATGGAGACAATGATATGTCATTCCTAGTGAGCCCCAGTAATCTGGGCAAATACAAACAGCAGCCTGTAATAAATGGCAAACAGGCTTTGGCATTCAGGGACACAGGTGCTAGTGTCACCATGATGGCAGAGGATCTTGTGGACCCTGGGCAGATCATCCTGGGTGAAATGTACCAGGTTACCAATGCAAGCAATGTCAGGACCAACCATAGTCTGGCCATTGTGAATTTCTCCTGGGGAGGGGTAACAGGCCTCAAGAAAGTTGTAGTCAGTGCAGACCTCCCTGTCGAATGTCTATTGGGCAATGATCTAGAGACTTCAGCCTGGTCGGACGTAGAGTTATGGACTCATGCTGAGATGTTGGGCATCCTGCAGAGGTATTTGCTGTGACCAGGTCACAGGCCAAAATGCATAAAGCTGAACCAGCTCTGGATCCTGAAAATATGGACCAGATGCTACCCAAGAGGAGGAGCAGTAGGGTTAAGGCAGTGCCTTCCCCTTTGTCTCAGATCACAGATTCCCCTCCTGAGGGAGGAGAAGCAGATCCTGAAGAAGGAACTGCCCCAGAGGGACTTGAGCCTGATCAGGTTGAGTTCTTGGGGGCAGGGGGACCTCCTAGGGAAGATCTGGGCAAGGAGCAACAGTGCTGCCCCTCTCTTGAACCCCTCAGACAACAGGCTGCTGCTGAGGCTGCTGGGAGTGCTAGTGGGTCCCATAACGTTTATTGGGATGAGGAACTCCTATATTCTGAGGCTAGAGATCCTACCCCTGGAGCCACCAGGAGGTTGGTAATACCTCAGATGTTTAGGGGGTTCCTCTTGACCCTAGCACATGACATCCCTTTATCAGGACCCTTAGGCCAAAACAAAACCTGGGACAGGCTTGTTCCACATTTTCATTGGCCACAAATGTCAGATGACACCAAGGAGTTTTGTCGCTCCTGTGTCACTTGCCAAGCCAGTGGCAAGTCAGGTGGCACAACAAAGGCCCCCCTGATACCACTACCTGTGGTGGGGGTACCCTTTGAAAGGGTAGGGATTGACATTGTTGGTCCCCTTGACCCTCCAGCAGCATCTGGGCACAGGTTTATCCTGGTGGCAGAGGATCATGCCACCAGGTACCCAGAAGCAATTCCCCTGAGGACCACCACAGCCCCTGTGGTGGCAAGAGCCCTCATTGGAGTTTTCTCCAGAGTGGGTTTCCCAAAGGAGGACATATCTGACAGAGAAACCAACTTCATGTCAGGATATCTAAAAGCAATGTGGAAGGAGTGTGGCGTAAATTATAAATTCACTACTCCCTATCATCCACAATGCAATGGGTTGGTTGAACTCTTCAACAAAACCCTAAAGGGAATGATTAAAGGCCTCCCAGAAAACCTTAGGCGAAAATGGGACCTTTTACTTCCCTGCCTTCTGTTTGCATACAGAGAGGTTCCACAGAAGGGGGTTGGCTAAAGCCCTTTTGAACTTCTGTTTGGGCATCCTGTAAGAGGTCCATTATGTTTGGTGAAGGAGGGCTGGGAGTTACTTCCCAAACCTCCCAAACAGGATGTGATGGACTATGTGCTTGGTCTCCGCTCCAGGATGGCCGAATACATGAAGAAGGCAGCCAAAAACCTGAAGGCCAACTAAGAACTACAGAAAACTTGGCATGACCAAAAGGCTGTGCTGACTGTGTACCAGCCAGGACAGAAAGTGTGGGTGTTGGAGCCTGTCACCCCAGCAGCTCTCCAAGACAAGTGAAGTGACCCCCATACAATTGTTGAGCAAAAGGGAGAAGTCACCTATCTGATGAATCTTGGAACTCCCAGGAACCCCCTTAGGGTGCTCCATGTCAGCAGATTGAAATCATATGTTGACAGGGCTGACACGGGCTTGCTCATGGCAACTGATGAGGAACAGGAGAAGAGTGACCCTCTCCCTGACCTGCTCCCACAGAACCCTGATGATGGGTCAGTAGATGGTGTTGCTTTGGCAAGCAGCCTAACTGATCATTAGCAAACTGAGTGCAGACAAGTTTTGCAACAGTTTAGACCCCTAGTCAGACTTCCTGGTGCACCCATGAGGTGGACACTGGAGACAGTCTGCCTGTCAAGAGTAAAATCTACAGGCAACCTGACCATTTCAGGGACTGTATAAGGACTGAAGTCTAGAAAATGTTGGAACTAGGTGTAATTGAGCCTTCAGATAGCCCTTGGGCTAGTCCAATAGTCCTTGTGACTAAACCTCATACCCAGGGTGGTAAGAAAGAAATTAGGTTTTGTGTAAACTACAGAGGCCTCAATGTAGTCACCAGGACTGATGCCTATCCAATTCCCAGGGCAGGTGAACTGATTGATACTTTGGCCTCAGCCAAGTATCTAAGTACATTTGACCTAACAGCTGGCTACTGGCAGATCAGGTTAGCTGAGGATGGCAAGGCCAATACTGCATTTTCAACCCCTGGTGGGCACTATCACTTTGTGGTGATGCCCTTTGGTTTGAAAAATGCGCCTGCCACTTTTCAGAGGTTGGTGAACAAAGTTCTGGCAGGGATGGAAACTTATTGCTCAGCTTATCTAGATGATATTTTTGTCTTTAGTTCCACCTGGCAGGATCACCTGGTCCACCTCAGAAATGTTTTGGAGGCTCTGCAAAAAGCAGGCCTCACTATCAAGGCCACTAAGTGCCAGATAGGGCAGAGTCAGGTTGTGTACCTGGGCCAAATTGTAGGTGGAGGCCAGGTTCAACCCTTACAGAGCAAAATCCAAACCATCATGGAATGGGTTGCTCCAACCACGCAGACACAGGTGAGAGCCTTTTTGGGCCTGACTGGGTACTATAGGAGGTTTGTTAAGGGATATGGATCTATAGTGACCCCCTTAAATGATCTTACTGCAAAGAAAATGCCAAAAAAGGTTCAGTGGACAGCTAGCTGTCAGAAGGCATTTGAAGACGTAAAGCAGGCCATGTGCACTGCCCCCATCTTACATAGTCCAGACTACACCAAAAAGTTCATTGTCCAAACAGATGCTTCTGAGCTGGGAGCTGTACTGTCTCAACTGAATGATGAAGGTCAAGATCAGCCAGTAGCTTTTATAAGCAGAAGGCTGACCCCTACAGAGAAACGTTGGTCAGCTATAGAGAGGGAGGCCTTTGCTGTGGTGAAGAAGCTGAGGCCATACTTGTTTGGCAGTCACTTCATAGTTCAGACTGACCACAAGCCCCTCCTATGGCTTAAACAGATGAAAGGTGAAAACCCAAAACTTTTAAGGTGGTCCATTTCCCTACAGGGGATAAACTATACAGTGGAACATAGACCTGGGACCCAACATGCCAATGCAGATGGACTCTCAAGATATTTCCACTTAGAACACGAAGACTCAACTGGTCAAGGTTAGTTTAGTGTCCCTGCATTTAGGGGGGGTTGTGTAGGAGAGTAGGATCTGCACTTATGTTGCCCCCCATCTTTTTTTCTGATGTTTACACTGGTTTCTGACTATAGTCTGGCTGGGTCCCTGCTAATCAGGGCCCCAGCCTCTCTGTTCTCTCTAAACAACTTGGGGTGCATATTCGATGCACTAGTGATTGGATACTGTGGTACCTTATGAGCCCCTAGTATATGGTACCTTAGGTACCAAGGGCATAGGTACTTCACAGGCCTACCAGGGGCTGAAGCATGTATTATGCCACCCCTGGGAAGCAGACTAAATCTGACACCACAGGCCTGCTACTGCAGCCTGGGTGAGGTAGTGTTAATACTCCTCACTGAGGTATAGGTTCCCTATATCTCACCTTACACACACATATAAACCTATCAGTTGCCCCTAAGGCAGGCCCTATCAATCCTGAGGGCAGGGTGCTTGGTTTCCATGTGAGGGGGTGCCTCTGCCTGAGCAGGGCCCCTCTGCAGCCCTCAAAGTCTATTCTCTGCTGCTGTTTGTGGATGCGGTTAAACCATATACTCTTAAGTGCATTATAACCTAGCGGTAAATGCTAACTTTGGGATGGCTGCATCAAAACATGTTGTCATATCTAGACTGGATTACGGCAATGTGCTGTACCTTGGTGAGGACAAGACCTCTCTCCATCACCTGAAAATTATTCCAAATGCTGCTGCTCGGTTGCTCTTTCACTCACCCAAATATGCCTCAGGCTCTCACTTGCTCCAGGAACTGCACTGGCTTGAGGGTTCCAATCGTATTGTGTTCAAAGCACTGTGTTACATGTTCAAGGCCACATTTGTCCTGACACCACGTTACGTCCAGGACCTGGCAGTTCCCTATCAGCCCACTCGGTCCTTGAGACCCTCGAATCAAGGTTTTGTTTCACCCATATGGAAGGCTGTTCCTGTGGAATTCTTCGACAGGATTTCTCAGAAATTGTGTCATTTTTCACCTTTTGGAAAAATCTGAAGACGTGGCTATTCTAAGTCACTGTCTTGGGGCATTTAATCTGCGTCTGCCTTGCGCCGGGAAACCCTTCGGG
Source organism: Triturus cristatus (assembly GCF_964204655.1). Classification (NCBI taxonomy): domain Eukaryota; kingdom Metazoa; phylum Chordata; class Amphibia; order Caudata; family Salamandridae; genus Triturus; species Triturus cristatus. The sequence continues at coordinate 1,171,082,416 of NC_140580.1, read as the reverse complement.
TAGCTGTGCACTGAATAGGTTGCTAATAATAATAATGGAGCCAGTTCCTTGAATCATGATATTGCAAATAGATATGTAATTATATCATATTTGTGAGGCGTCGTTTCAAAGAAATAAATGTTAATGAATGATTTGGAGACACTTTGACCAAAAGCTATAGAGGGTTGATTGAATGTAGGCGCTAATTGTACTGGGCGCTGGTACTTCCAGATACACCAGTGAAAATCAGCTATTTTAGTAGTTTTCCCTGAATACATCCCATTGGTTAGCCATGTATCTGAGTAGGATGGACAGAGGGCGCAGCAACAATCTTCAGGTCTAGGTAAGTAGGGGGTAGATGCTTGTTTGTATTCCTCTATCCTGCTCTTGAGTATAAGTGATATAAGTGTGTCTAGCGCCAGGAAGCACTCTAGGAATAAGATTTTTTAAACGGGGGTCTCGGAATAGTGCATACAATGTGGCCGCCAGGGTCAGTCCCTGTCACGTGGTGTCTAGAGGAGGGAGAGAGAGTGGACAGTCAGTGGCTGGGCATCGGTCTACTTCTTGCACAGAGGAAACCAATGTGGCTGCCAGGGACATCATGAAACTCTGAGTGAACTGTAGCAGTCGCTGTGGGTCAGAGGGGGCAGCAGCATGGCAGTGCAAATGCTGGAAATCTGTGAGACACATATTGGGATATTGTGAGGTATAGGAGATGCATGGGTTGACTGACACCATGAAGCCTTTGAGCACCGGCTGTCTCCGGCCGGAGTTTGATAGCTCCATAGGCCAAAACATTAAATTGATGGGAGCTGGCATGATTGGAGTGCTCCAGCACAGGTCAGTGCAAAAACAACAGTTGATGGACAGAATGCAGAACAATGTCATACATTCACCCCAGTACAGACATCTGGACCTAAATCCATAGTTTTTTTGCTCACCATGCCATTCTAGTTTGAACCCAGCCATATGCAAATCAGTCGTGACCCTGTGCTTCATGGGAACACTCCAGCCCGAACTGCCAAGCCAGGTCCTCCCTGGGTTTCACCCCTCTTCAGCCAGGACAGCTTGATTCCAGTGGGATGGAGAGCACGGGACCCACATCTGGGCATACCCGTCCCACTCGACCAATGCAAAAACAACAGGTAAGAACAGAGCGTGTAACGATATGGTCGCAGAAGATCACCGGGGTGCCGTGAGGAGTCTTCATGGACTGGGGTCAGCTAAAGTAAGGAGAAGTTCTAGAGTTCTGAGTTCTTGAGGTGCCCAAGTGCCGCTTGAGGACACCTCCACCTTTGTGACAGTCCGGATGTTAGGTCCAGAGTTACAAGAGACCTCATGTGCGAACAGGTGATTGTAGATCAGCTATTTGTGTTTTGGGAAGGAAGGTATCAGGATGTATGCAAATTGTGACCCCTGGCCAGAGGAGCTCACACCACAGCGGCCTCACCAGTGGCCATCTTGGCTCTCTTGTCCAATTCAATATGCCAATGAATACTTTTGAAATGCAAACCATCAACCCTTTTTTGGTCACAGAATGTTGGCAATTATGTAAACAGCAATGAACAACACAGAACTGTGTAAATATGTGTCTGTCATTGTCTGCCTGTCTAGCAATATCCACCCCTTCATCCTTTGTATAGAGAGACCACAGGATGTAGAACCAGAGAATGACCCATATTACTCACAGCCTGGAGACAAGGGTCTCAAGAGACAGGTAGCCAGGAATCTGAAGCCTTGAGATCAGAAGCTCCAGAGACACAGAACTACCTGCATGGATCCTGGAGACAAGAGTCTCAAGAGACAGGGAGCTTCAAACATGGAGTCCGAGACAAGAGTCTGAAGAGGCAGGGAGCTTCAAACATGGAGTACGGAGACAAGAGTCTGAAGAGGCAGGGAGCTTCAAACATGGAGTCCGGAGACAAGAGTCTGAAGAGGCAGGGAGCTTCAAACATGGAGTCTGGAGACAAGAGTCTGAAGGAGCAGGGAGCTTCAAACATGGAGTCTGAAGACAAGAGTCTGAAGAGGCAGGGAGCTTCAAACATGGAGTCTGGAGACAAGAGTCTGAAGAGGCAGGAAGCTTCAAACATGGAGTCTGGAGACAAGAGTCTGAAGAAGCAGGGAGCTTCAAACATGGAGTCTGAAGACAAGAGTCTGAAGAGGCAGGGAGCTTCAAACATGGAGTCTGGAGACAAGAGTCTGAAGAGGCAGGAAGCTTCAAACATGGAGTCTGGAGACAAGAGTCTGAAGAAGCAGGGAGCTTCAAACATGGAGTCTGGAGACAAGAGTCTGAAGAGGAGTTTGAAGAGGCAGGGAGCTTCAAACATGGAGTCCGGAGACAAGAGCCTGAAGAGGCAGGGTGCTTCAAACATGAAGTTTGGAGACAAGAGTCTGAAGAGGCAGGGAGCTTCAAACATGGAGTCTGGAGACAAGAGTCTGAAGAGGCAGGGAGCTTCAAACATGGAGTCTGGAGACAAGATTCTGAAGAGGAGTTTGAAGAGGCAGGGAGCTTCAAACATGGAGTCCGGAGACAAGAGCCTGAAGAGGCAGGGTGCTTCAAACATGAAGTTTGGAGACAAGAGTCTGAAGAGGCAGGGAGCTTCAAACATGGAGTCCGGAGACAAGAGTCTGAAGAGGCAGGGAGCTTCAAACATGGAGTCCGGAGACAAGAGTCTGAAGAGGCAGGGAGCTTCAAACATGGAGTCTGGAGACAAGAGTCTGAAGCGGCAGGGAGCTTCAAACATGGAGTCTGGAGACAAGAGTCTGAAGAGGCAGGGAGCTTCAAACATGGAGTCTGGAGACAAGAGTCTGAAGAGGCAGGGAGCTTCAAACATGGAGTCTGGAGACAAGATTCTGAAGAAGCAGGGAGCTTCAAACATGGAGTCTGGAGATAAGAGTCTGAAGAGGCAGGGAGCTTCAAACATGGATTCTGGAGACAAGAGTCTGAAGAGGCAGGGAGCTCAAACATGGAGTCCGGAGACAAGAGTCTCAAGAGACCGGGAGCTTCAAACATGGAGTCCGGAGACAAGAGGCTCAGGAGACTGGGAGCTTCAAACATGGAGTCCGGAGACAAGAATCTCAGGAGACCAGGAGCTTCAAACATGGAGTCTGGAGACAAGAATCTCAGGAGACTGGGAGCTTCAAACATGGAGTCTGGAGACAATAATCTCAAGAGGCAGGGATCTACAATCATGGAGTCAGGAGACAAGAGTCTGAATAGGCAGGGAGCTTCAAACATGAAGTCTGGAGACAAGAGTCTGATGAGGCAGGGAGCTTCAAACATTGATCCCGAAGACAAGAATCTGAAGAGTGGGAGACACGAAGATGGGGCCATGAGACAAAAATCTCAAGAGAATTGGAGCCTGGAACACAGAGTCTATAGAAAAGAATTTCAGGAGTCTTCTCTTGTTACAGAGAGCTGAGCTACCCCTCACTTGTAGACAACAGACCTATTCTTCACTTGCTACAGACAGCTGAGCTACCCCTCACTTGTAGACAGCAGAGCTATTATTTTCTTATTATAGACAGATAAGCCTCCCCTCATGTGTAGACAGCAGAGCTACTCTTCTCTTATTATAGACAGCTAGGCTTCCCCTCACTTGCAGACAGCAGACCTATTCTTCTCTTGATACAGACAGCTGAGATTCCCCTCACGTGTAGACAGCACAGCTATTCTTCACTTGTCTTTGACAGCTGAGCTACCCCTCACTTGAAGACAGCAGACCTATTCTTCTCTTGCTACAGACAGCTGAGATTCCCCTCACATGTAGACAGCAGAGCTATTCTTCTCTTGCTACAGACAGCTGAGATTCCCCTCACATGTAGACAGCAGAGCTATTCTTCACTTGCTACAGACAGCTGAGATTCCCCTCACATGTAGACAGCAGAGCTATTCTTCACTTGTCATTGACAGCTGAGCTACTCCTCACTTGTAGATGGCAGAGCTGTTCTTCTCTTCTTACAAAAGCAGAACTACCCCTCACTTGTAGATTGCAGCTATCCCTCATTTCTTGTCGATGGCAGAACTATGCCTCACTAGTAGACAGCTTGTCATAGATGCAGTACTACCCCTAACTTGCTGTAGAAAGCAGGACACCCCTCACTTATTTTAGATAACAGGTCACCCCTCACTTGATTTAGACAGCAGAACACCCCTTATTTGTTATAGATAGGAGGCCACCTCTTACTTGTTGTAGATAGCAAGTCACATCTCACTTGTTTTAGAATGACCACCACCTCTCATTTGTTTTAGATAGGTCACCGCTCACTTGTTTTAAACAGCAGATTACCCCTCATATGTTTTGAACAGCAGGACACCCTTCACTTTTTATAGACAGTCCGCCACCCCTCACTTGTAGACAACAGGCTGCCCCTCACTTGTAGACAGCAGGCTGCCCCTCACTTGTTGTAGACAGCATGCCACCCCTCACTTGTTTCAGACAGCAGGACACCCCTCACTTGTTCTAGACAGTAGAGCACACCTCACTTGTTTTAGACAGGTTGCCCTCTCACTTGTTGTAGACAGCAGGCCACTCCTCGCTTGTTTTTAGACAGTAGATCACAGTAGTTCACACCTCACTTGTTTTAGACAGCAGGCCATACCTCACTCGTTTTAGAGAGCAGGCCCCCTCTCACTTTTTATAGACAGCAAGCCACCCCACACTTGTCTTACACAGCAGGTCACCCCTCACTTGTTGTAGACAGCAGGCCACCCCTCGCTTGTTTTAGATAGCAAGTCACTCCTCACTTGTTGACAGCAGTTTACCTCTCACTTGTTTTAGACAGCAGGTGACCCCTCACTTGTTTTAGACAGGTTGCCCCCTCACTTGTTGTAGACAGCAGGCCACCCATCACTTGTTGTAGACAGCAGGTCACCCCTCACCTGTAGACAGCAGGCGACCCCTCACTCGTTATAGACTGTAGGCCACTACTCACTTGTTTTAGACAGGTTGCCCCCTCACTTGTTGTAGACAGCAGACCGCCCCTCTCTTATTGTAGACAGCATGCCACACCTCACTTGTAGAGAGCAGGCCATCCCTCACATCTTTTCAACAGCAGGCCACTCCTCTCTTGTTGCAGACAGTATCCAACCCCTCACTTGTTTTAGACAGCAGGCCACCCATCATTTGTTGTAGATAGCAGGTCACACCTCACTTGTTTAGACAGCAGACCAACCCTCACTTGTTGTAGACAGCAGGCTGCCCCTCGTTTGTTTTAGATAGCAGGTCACCCCTCACTTGTTTTAGACAGTAGGCCACCCTCTCACTTGTTGTAGACAGCAGTTCACCCCTCACTTGTTGTAGACAGCAGATCACCCCATACTTGTTGTAGACAGTAGGTGACCCCTCACCTGTTGTAGACAGCAGGCCACCCCTCACTTGTTGTAGACTGCAGGTCACCCCTCACTTATTTAAGACAGCATGCCACCCTCACTTGTTTTAGACTCCAGGCCACCCCTCTCTGGTTGTAGACAGCAGGTCACCCCTCACTTGTTCTAGACAGCAGGCCACCCCTCACTTGTTGTAGACCGCAGGCTACAGCTCATTTTTTGTAGACAGCAGCCCACCCATTGTTGTTTTAGACAGTAGGTAACCCCCTCACTTCTTTTAGACAGTCAGTCACACCTCACTTTCGTAGACAGCAGGCCACATCTCACTTGTGTAGACAGCAGCCACCCCTTGCTTGTTGTAGACAGCAGGTCACCCCTCATTTGTCTTAGGGAGCCAGTCACACCTCTCTTGTTGTAGACAGCAGGCCACCCTCTCACTTGTTTTAGACAGCAGGCCACCCCTCACATTACTTAGACAGCAGGCTACCCCTCAATTGTTTTAGACAGCAGGCCACCCCTCATGTGTTTTAGACAGCAGGCCACCCCTCATTTGTAGACACACAGGCCACCCCTAACTTGTTTTTGACAACAGGCCACCCCTCACTTGTTGTAGACAGCAGGCCACCCCTCACTTGTAGACAGCAAGCCACCCCTAACTTGTTTTAGACAGCAAGCCACCCCTCAATTGTTGTAGACAGCAGGTCTCTCCTCACTTGTTGTAGACAGCAGGTCGCTCCTCACCTGTTTTAGATTGCAGGTCCCTCTCACTTGTTGTAGACAGCAGGTCCCCCTCACTTGTTTTAGATTGCAGGCCACTCCTCACGTGTTTTAGACAGCAGGTCACCCCTCACGTGTAAACAGCAGGACGCCCCTCACTTACTGTGGATAGCAGGCCACCCCTGACTTGTTTTAGACAGCAGGCCACCCCTCACTTGTAGGCAGCAGGCCACCCCTGACTTGTTTTAGACAGCAGGCCACATTTCACTTATTGTAGATAGCAGGCCACCCCTCACTTGTTGTAGACTGCAGGCCACCCCTCATTTGTTGTAGACAGCAGTCCACCCTTCACTTGCTGTAGATAGCATATGATGTAGACAGCAGGACATGCCTTGCTTGTTTTAGACAGCTGGCCACCCCTCATTTGTTTTAGACTGCAGGCCCCCCCTCACTTGTTGTAGACAGCAGGCCACTCCTCACGTGTTTCAGACAGGAAACCACCCCTTGCTTGTTGTAGACAGCAGGCCACCCCTCACTTATTGTAGACAACAGCCCCCCTCACTTATTTTAGACAGTAGGCCAACCTCACTTGTTTTCGACACCAGGTCACATCTCTCTTGTTGTAGACAGCAGGCCATCCCTCATTTGCTGTAGACAGCAGGCCACCCCTCACCTGTTGTAGACAGGAGGCCACCCCTCACGTGTAGACAGCAGGCCACCCCTCACGTGTAGACAGCAGGCCACCCCTCACGTGTAGACAGCAGGCCACGCCTCATTTGCAGACTGGAGGCCATCCCTCAGCTGCTGTAAACAACAGTGCCATCCCTCATGTCGCAGATAGCAAACCATTCCTCACTTGTAGACTTCAAAGGTATCTTTCATTGGGCCGGACTGAGAGCAGAAACCGGCCCTGGCAAACTGCTCAGCCCCCCCCGGGGGTGAACGGGAGTGCAGCCGAGCAGTTTGCGAGGGCCGGTTACGGACAATTTTGTTACAGGGAGCCCATATTGCTGACCCGCGGTAACAAAAACGGCCCCCCAGGGGCCCAAAACCGGCCGCCACCCTAGCGGGCCACCGGGGAAATGCCGGTGCCCACTATGGCCAGTCCGGCCCTGATCTTTCAATTGTTACAGACAGCAGAACTATCGTTCTCTGTTGTAGACAGCAGAACAACCCCTACTTTTTTGGGGACAGCAGCGCTACCCTTCATTTATCACAGACAGCAGCACTAGCCCTCAATTATAGGTGAACAGATCTATTCCTTAATTGCTGAAGATAGAAGAACTATACCTCTGTGTCTCACACAGCAGAGCTACCCCTTACGGTAGGCAGCAGACTATCATTGTTTGTCTTAGAAGGCAGAACTACCCCTTACTGCAGGAAGCAGGCTATCTTATCTTGTCTCAGACAGCAGAGCTACCCTCTACTGTAAAGTGCAGACTACCTTTGCTTGTTTTCAGACAGCAGAGCTATGCCTTGTTCTGTTGTTTGATCCCTTGATAAGTGCACACCTGCCTGTTAGTTACCGATTTGCCCGTCAGTTCTCCCTGTCGTTCTACATCCATCCAGCGATGTCAGGGATTCTGATACACATGGACTCAAGCACAAAGGCCCCCAAAGGACAGGGGGGCTTGGGAAAGGAAACCTCAGAGACGGAAAACAACTGGACCTGGAGACAGTGGTTGTACTGGGGACAGAGGGACTCTCGAAGAGCGACACTTGCCTGGGAGACACCAGATACAATACAGGGTAAACAACAGAAAGAGTGCAGAAACGGATGGACCTGTTCCTTCCAAGCCCAAGCAGACAAGGAAGTGAGAGTCCGTCTGACAGGCTTAGCATAGCGCCTACATCAGAGCTGACAGGCTTAGCAAAGCGCCTACATCAGAGCTGACAGGCTTAGCATAGCGCCTACATCAGAGCTGAGAGGCTTAGCAAAGCGCCTACATCAGAGCTGACAGGCTTAGCAAAGCGCCTACATCAGAGCTGACAGGCTTAGCAAAGCGCCTACATCAGAGCTGACAGGCTTAGCATAGCGCCTACATCAGAGCTGACAGGCTTAGCAAAGCGCCTACATCAGAGCTGACAGGCTTAGCATAGCGCCTACATCAGAGCTGAGAGGCTTAGCAAAGCGCCTACATCAGAGCTGACAGGCTTAGCAAAGCGCCTACATCAGAGCTGGCAGGCTTAGCAAAGCGCCTACATCAGAGCTGACAGGCTTAGCATAGCGCCTACATCAGAGCTGACAGTCTTAGCAAAGCGCCTACATCAGAGCTGACAGGCTTAGCATAGCGCCTACATCAGAGCTGAGAGGCTTAGCAAAGCGCCTACATCAGAGCTGACAGGCTTAGCAAAGCGCCTACATCAGAGCTGACAGGCTTAGCATAGCGCCTACATCAGAGCTGACAGGCGCGAAGATCAGAAGCAATCTATAGGGATCGAAACTGAAGATTAATCTATCTATAGGACAGAGACAGCCACCTACCGATCAGATTCGCCACCCTGCCGTGCCACCCTCACCCTGCCTTGTCTGACACAAGGTGGGTACGGAGCTGCCAGACACATCCCCCCTTCGTCGGAGAGTAACACACAGAGTAGTGTTGGATGAAACCCCCTTCTTACAGACACTCCACTCACACTTACTCGGGCCAGGAGAAGGGTGAATCCTAACAGGGTCAAAGACGCCGCCTCCTCCCCGGGTAACAACCGCAAAGGCAAGTCTGCCGACGAGAACTGGCTAATAACAAGCATTTGCAATGCAATCGGTCTCGTCTTTACGCGTGTTTGAGCTATTGGCGTTGTAAATGACAATGCCTCTTATTGATGCTTTGGTTTTTAAAACATACATAAAAGGCCTTGTCATTTACAATGCCAATAGGTTAAACTCGCCCAAATGGGGGCCCAATGCTTTACAAATGCCTGTGTGTAAAAGCGCCCCATGCCGCACTTTCACTTTATTGGCTGCCACGCCCCCTTCTTTAAGACGCGGCTCTTCTAAAGAAAGGTACGACCGCCAATAAAGTGAAAGCGCAGTAGGGTGGCTTTTACGAAAAAAAGCATTTGCTAAGCAGCAGAGCAAGTGCAGAAGAGCTGCGCTGTGCAGGAGCATTTTTCAAAGATACAGCGCCGCATCCATGATGAGGCGCTGCGCTGTCATGAACACAGGGTGGTTTAGGGAGGACCTGTCGTACCTGCATCAGCAGCTAGATCAAAGACATTAAAGAAAATAGTGCTCACAGCCTGTAGATAAAACAGACCGTGTAACAACATGTAAAAAGTCCAGTCCTTGTGGTAGGATACAAATGCAGACAAGGCGGTACTGAGGAGGGGCTACTAAGCCTATTTATGAATCAAAAGCAACAATTTAGAGAGGACAGTAACAGGATCCAATAGAAAAGATTGGTGGGAAATGGGCGGAGCTTCAAGTCCATACCTGAATACAGCATGCCTCGCAGAGCAGCACATGCGTTGCCCAGGCTCGAGGTAAAAACTGTGTAATATAGCGTGATAGGATTCATGGCACCATCAACGCCCCTCCCGCCCACTTTGACCATTGCCTGCTGGCCTGTCTGGTTGGCAGGGCCCTCCTGGCCTGTCTGGATGGCAGTGCGACTCCTGGCCTCTCTTGGTGGCAGTGTGACTCTTAGCCTCTCTGGATGGCAGGGCGATGCTTGGCTTGTCTGGGTGGCAGGGCCCTCCTGGCCTCTCTGGGTGGCAGTGCGACTCCTGGCCTCTCTTGGTGGCAGTGCGACTCTTGGTGTCTCTGGGTGGCAGGGTGATGCTTAGCCTGTCTGGGTGGCAGAGCCCTCCTGGCCTCTCTGGGTGGCAGGGCGATTCTTGGCCTGTCTGGGTGACAGGGCCCTCCTGGCCTCTCTGGGTGGCAGTGCGACTCCTGGCCTCTCTGGGTAGCAGGGCGATTCTTGGCCTGTCTGGATGGCAGGACCCTCTTGGCCTGTCTGGATGGCAGGACCCTCTTGGCCTGTCTGGATTTCAGGACCCTCTTGGCCCGTCTGGGTGGCAGTGCGACTCCTGGCCTCTCTGGGTGGCAGGGCAATTCTTGGCCTGTCTGGGTGGCAGGGCCCTCCTGGCTTCTCTGGGTGGCAAGGCAATTCTTGGCCTGGCTGGGTGGCAGGGCCCTCCTGGCCTCTCTGGGTGGCAGGGCCCTCCTGGCCTAAATAGAAGCCCAGGTTCACACCAGAACATGGGCTTCTATTGGAATTCTCCAGGGCATATTATCAAGCCCATTAAGGCAGCTTTAGCCGCAGTTTTCTGCCGCTAAACCGGCGATAATTTTTAACGCCGTCCTTGATAATATGCCCCGTGGTCTATTTAAACCTTACTGCTTACGTCTTGTAAGCATATAAGCAGTGGACATTGAAATAGGTCCTTTCTGGGCCCTGTAGTTTTCAGGCAAAAATACTCATTGATTTCTGCATAAATGTAAAAGCGTTAAGTTCACCATGTTGTTTCTGCTTACATTTCACATGCTTTATTTAATCTTTCATTCCCTATGAGTGTTTGCTTTTTCCAGGATGTTGTTACTCTTTCCTTTAGGCAGCATATTGCTCTTGCCTAGTGCGTAATTTGAATTGAGTCGCATCCAGTTGTTTATAGCAGGTCAAATTGGATTGTAGTTGAAGGCAGTGTGAATTTCTCTCAGTGGGGCAGTATGGTGTTCAGAGAGGGAGTGGATGTAGCACTGGGGGCAGAGCTGCCGAATTTAGAACTAGGGAACCAGGTTCAGCCTTCATGAACAGTCCCCCAGACCACTCTCCTGAGGGAGCACATTGCCATGCTAGACCTTAGAAGGCCCCGCAAAACCGGAAAAGCGCTGGTGTCTTAGCACCAGTAGGCGGACCCTAGCAGTGGCAAGTGTGGGTTCACATTGAAGGCTTGCCCACCACAATCCATACTGAAGTTCACCTCCAGTCTTGTGAGCAGGCCTACGAAGTAGCAGACCCTAGAGCAACAGTGACTGTCACTGAGGTCACAGGACCCCTGAGAAGAGCTGGGTACAGGGCGGTGCGACCGGTGTGACCTCAACGGGTTCTGACTTTGAGTGGGGGTGTTGTAAATTATGGTTTTAAAAGCACTTGCTGCCTCCTTCGTGGCGTACAGCAATTTTCGGCAATAATAAAAATGTCATGATAACTTCAGTGAATAAGCTTCTTCCTAGAGAGAGATCAGAGTTTTGTCTAGTGGAAGTTTTGACTCAGGGAAAGATAGCGCAGAGGGTTAATGTGCCTGCTGCAAAGAAAATGTACCATGCCCATCACAAAGTGCACATATTGTAAATAGGACAGTGGGCTACTGCTTTTGTCAGTAAGATCCTTTTGTTACTTTCAGTTTATAAGTTAAAATCCTAACAAAGAACAGTGAGCTATTAACTTTCATCTAAGAGCTGCATACAAACTGCAAGGCATAAACTAGAGCTTTATGGTTTTTCCCCTAAGCCTTTGATTATCCTAATGTTGCAAAAAGTGTTCATTTGGATAAAAATCAATAATGATTATTAAAGAGAACCCCCAATCATGGTATTAAGTTTTAAATTCTGAGTTTGTGTTTCTCTAGATCAATCACTATTAAACTATACGGCCTACTAGTATGGTTGTCATGTGACTCCTACATCTTGTAGTCCTTTGTCTTATGTTACATTTCCCATACAGTGCTTTACACAAGTAAAATTGATTGTCGCTGTGTATATTGCTGACGACAGAAACTCCATGGCTCTAAAACAAATGGCTTGTGCTTCCATTTTTAAGCATATTTGGGACATTCTGTGATTAGAAACATATCCCACTTTGTGAATTTATTTTAATGTTTATAACTCATATTAATCGTTAAATAATCATGTGAATCCATTGGTTGAATTACATAACATAATAAGCTGTAACTGATCAGTGAAACGCCAAACAAATACTAAAGATGGGGATGTTTTGCCAATCCTGGCCACGCCTCTAACTCCGCCCACTGACCCCATTCTCGGGTTATTCCCGCCATCAGATTCTCCCCCCATAGTTCCCCTACTTTTTTTTCCCCATTTCGACCACTGCCAGCAGGGCCCTGCCAACCAGGCAGGCCAGGAGGGCCCTGCCAACCAGACAGGCCAGGAGGGCCCTGCCAACCAGACAGGCCAGGAGGGCCCTGCCAACCAGACAGGCCAGGAGGCGCCTCTCTAGCAGCAACTGCTCCGGAGACCATGCAGCTGTCGCCGTGCTTCGCGCCGACACCAGGGGGTCAGGTAGCCCCTCCCTCATTCATAAACATTTCTCGGGATGGGAGCTTGCCATCTGAGCTAAGGACCCGCGTTAATCTGTTGTTGAATGATTTGAAGAATTGACCTTTTCTGCGTGTAGTGCCCAGAAGCCTTGTACAGGTAGAAGCACATGTAGGGGCTGTGGAAGTGTAAAGCTAGAGGCCAAAGTGATCTGAGGACCCACAAGGGTGCTTCCTCCCCTGCCCTACTGCTGACCTTAGCCAGGCACATGTTTATGCCAATGGCCTGGCACAAATCGGACTCTCGCATCCCAGCCCTCCTTAACTCCGGAGCAGACACGGAGACTCGGTCGCCTGTCTCTGGCCTCTCTCCAGCCCCCTGTCTGCCTTAAACCTTCCATGGATAAGACTCGGTGGCCTGTCTCTGGCCTCTCTCCAGCTCTGTGTCTGCCTTAAACCTCCCATGGATAAGACTTGGTTGCCTGTCTCTGGCCTCTCTCCAGCCCCCTGTCTGCCTTAAACCTCCCATGGATAAGACTCGGTCGCCTATCTCTGGCCTCTCTCCAGCTCTGTGTCTGCCTTAAACCTCCCATGGATAAGACTCGGTCGCCTGTCTCTGGCCTCTCTCCAGCTCTGTGTCTGCCTTAAACCTCCCATGGATAAGACTCGGTCGCCTGTCTCTGGCCTCTCTCCGGCTCTGTGTCTGCCTTAAACCTCCCATGGATAAGACTCGGTCGCCTGTCTCTGGCCTCTCTCCAGCCCCCCTGTCTGCCTTAAACCTCCCATGGATAAGACTCGGTCGCCTGTCTCTGGCCACTCTCCAGCTCTGTGTTTGCCTTAAACCTCCCATGGATAAGACTCGGTCGCCTGTCTCTGGCCTCTCTCCAGCCCCCTGTCTGCCTTAAACCTCCCATGGATAAGACTCGGTCGCCTGTCTCTGGCCTCTCTCCAGCCCCCTGTCTGCCTTAAACCTCCCATGGATAAGACTCGGTGGCCTGTCTCTGGCCTCTCTCCAGCTCTGTGTCTGCCTTAAACCTCCCATGGATAAGACTCGGTCGCCTGTCTCTGGCCTCTCTCCAGCCCCCTGTCTGCCTTAAACCTCCCATGGATAAGACTCGGTCGCCTGTCTCTGGCCTCTCTCCAGCTCTGTGTCTGCCTTAAACCTCCCATGGATAAGACTCGGTCGCCTGTCTCTGGCCTCTCTCCAGCTCTGTGTCTGCCTTAAACCTCCCATGGATAAGACTCGGTCGCCTGTCTCTGGCCTCTCTCCAGCTCTGTGTCTGCCTTAAACCTCCCATGGATAAGACTCGGTGGCCTGTCTCTGGCATCTCTCCAGCTCTGTGTTTGCCTTAAACCTCCCATGGATAAGACTCGGTCGTCTGTCTCTGGCCTCTCTCCAGCTCTGTGTCTGCCTTAAACCTCCCATGGATAAGACTCGGTCGCCTGTCTCTGGCCTCTCTCCAGCTCTGTGTCTGCCTTAAACCTCCCATGGATAAGACTCGGTGGCCTGTCTCTGTGAGGAAATGTGAATTTTGTGATCAGTTATGTCCCCTATCGTAGACCCCAACGGCTCCATGTACATGCTATAAGTACATGTATGTTCCCTCCTACTCCAGTTTTGAAGACACAAATATATGTGCGTCCACCGTCAACATGTCCTCTTTCAGATCCGCCATGAATGGGTCAGATATTCCATTCCTAAGTATGAAAGGCCACCGACTTTATGTGGTTCACTTTCCACATTCTACAGATTCAGGCGAGTAGGCCCGAATTCTGTCATCAAGCCTTTTCCTGCCTCCTGCTTCTGAAAGCTCCAGTCTGAGCCTGCATCTGTGTCCATGAACTTTGTCCTACTCCCTGCGCGGCTAATGGTGCCTGATCCAGCCTGTCGCCTGCCAAAAACTGTATTTCACCTTCGAGATTATCTCCTCCGCTCCTCATTCGATGCATTCCTGTCTAGTAGTTTAGGTAAACATTCCTCCAGCTACCGTGCAAAGGGGCCAGGCCTCGCTGTCCTCATACAAGTAATTCATAGCCCCGTTACCATGGAATATTCCTACCCCCTCGCATCTAGTGTAGACACTTAGACGCTTGTACACGCACTAACAGTCAGTATAGAATAGATTCTATCCTAGAGACCTCTCCTTTTGGATAACACAGTTCTTTAAACATAGGATATTAGATATGATTTGGGATTAGGTTGACATAACCCCAGACTTCTGTCTCCACACGTAGAGCTAAATGTCAAGTCTCCTTCACCCTCTAGTTGCACGTCAATCACACGTCATGCGGCTGCGCGCGCATCTTTGCCAAACATTTCTGCTGACATTGCAGGATTCTTTTATGGATCCACCCACTTGTGACATCATGTTTAATGACGTATTTTAGTTACACCCATGTTTACGCCTCTATTAAGTTACGTATGTACAGTTTATCTGAATTATCAGCTGTCACGCCTCTTGCATCTGTTTCCCTGTAATGTATTTTCTATAAAACTGCTTATCTGTCAATAATATATGCCCTTCCTTCCTGAACTTTCGTGGTGATGGAATAGAATGCCTACAATTCGAATTGTATTCCTTTGTATAGGAATAAAGCCTTTTAAAACCTCTAATACCACGGATTCTGCCTCTTATATTTACTGAGTTATTCTTAATAGACTTTACCGCATAAAAAATAGTACCGGTAACGAAATATTTACCACATAAATTGGCGCCCGAACAGGGACACTTTCTCATCTCACGCGCCGGCGGTGCGTTGCAGGCCCGGTCTCCTGCCACAGCTGAACGGACAAAAACGCGTACCTGCAGGATTTCCTGTATCTCCCTCCGGCCAAGCGGGGACGACTGAGGCTGCGATCAACACCCAGACGAGGCGGTGAGACGTGCGAAGTATCCCGACCAGAGCCTAGCTGAGAGAGCAAGATCCGAGGTATACAGAGTCCCACCAAGTTCCGAAGTTCCGAGTCCAGTCGAGTCGAGTCCAGTCCGGTCCAGTTTCAGTTCCGTTCCGAGGCCTTCCGTTCCGAGCTACCCGGTGAGTACCATTACCGGGGAGGCATTTAACGTGCACATAGTCTGTGCCGGTCAAGACGGGTTTGGGTACACAAATCCGGTCTGCACTGTTTTAGCAGTGTATCTGTACTGTTTAGCAGTATATATAGTATGTCTTGCATATAAATAAGTATTATCAAGTGTCAGTATTATGTCAGTAACTAGTTTTCTATTAGTTATCATTGTTCGTAAAACTGTTAAGCGTTAAATGTTTTAAATACGTTCTATAGATTGTGGTGTGAATGACTGTTCATTATTGTGTTTTCTTGTATAAAGTGTGTTCTAGTAATAAGGTCTAAAAATGCCGCTCTTTTCGAAACTAAGACAGATCAAAACCAGAAAGGGTGTACTCGAAGAAGCCGTTCCCATTCCACCTAGGGACACTCCAGGATACTTTATGTATCATAAGCATGGCCTAGATGCCGTATTATTTCTTGATTTATGGGTGGACTACACCAAAGAATTACCAGAGAGTCAGAGATGGCCCGCAGCGGGGACCTGGGATGCAGATTGCATCATGAGAGTAGAAGAAGAATTATGGAAAAAGAAAGCCAGACAGTCACAGAAAGATGCCATTGAATTATGGCGTAAAGAATCATATAGACGTACAGAAAAAGCACTCAGACAGGAAGAGAAAGGTAGAGAGAATTCAAATAAAACCCGAGAAAATCTATTACTTGAGGAAGGTACCCGAGTAAAATCAGAACAAGTAGATAGACAAAGAAACGCTCTTATGAATGGTATGTATCCTCTCCTGGCCGAAGGGTTACCTAAGGCCACTCCTGAAATACCAAAAGACTTAACTCCTCCATTGCTCCCGATAAAAGCACATCCCAAATCACATCCCAAAACAGCAAAGGACGTTTTCCTTTCCTCCTATTTAGATGACGCAGCTCCCGAGTATGCTAATGCCATAGCACCCACACCGCTTGCCGATGGTGTTCAACACCAAGAGCATTCGTCTGTATCCCCGCAACTACAAACTCCTACACAAGGTCCAACAGGCCCGTCCGTTTCTACAGTTTTTCCCGCATCTACAATCTCTATCCTACGCCCAACGTATCCTTTCGTGCCTAGCACCTCAGATGGTGCTACAGGAGGTACGACAGACATGTTTGCCACACCGCCGCGAAATAAACAGACCCTTAGAGATTTAGCACTCCAACGTACACCCCAACTAGCGACATCCGACATGTTTAAAGAACAGCTTGTAGATTGTAGATACGACCCAGTACCAGGTAGACAGGATAAATTGCTCATATCATCACTACGTATAAGACGAGCTACACTATATTTAATGACAATACCAGGAATGGGTGAACACCTAGACGAAATATATCGTTTTGTCCAAACAGGGCAAGGTCCAGAAAGTATTAACGAAGCTATGGAATACCAGAAAGTGGATGTCCAAAGACAACTACTACGTTTTTTTATAAATTGTGTAATTAGGAATCAAGACAGGCCAGGGGCAGATCACGATACCATGCAAAGACTTGCCAAATGGGGTCAGAATATATCAGAAGAGAAACATGATAGACAGGCGTGTATAATCGCCATGTGTCGAAAGATCCGCAAAGAAGTAGAACGAATACATAAAGAAAGACGAGAAACAGACAGAGTAGAATCAGAAGAAGAGGAGGAGCAAGAGTCAGAGCAAGTAGAAACGATAGCTTATGTAGGTAGAGGAAGACCCCATAATAATACCAGAGGTTTTAACGACCCGATACGTCCAATACGTCCAGAATATAATAGACATTTTCCAAACCCTATGTTAAATACAAAATCCCCTGAACACCTATTCCAAGCCGCTGATAAATTACTCCGAGATCGAAGGGGGTATCATATGCTCGATTCCATGGACGAACAAGAATTAGCTAGGTCAGCAGTACAATGGGCTGACGGTCCCGGCGAATACAATGATGATGTACTTGCACACACGTTTCTGAATCTAGACCCATATGAACAGCGTTTAGCTAGTATATACATGATTCAACACCTCCTTATATTATATAAAAGCCAACACTCCGATCCAGGACCCTTACCTGACATATTGACAGAACTACTCACGAACATATGGAGAGGGTCAGGTACTGATTTGATTAAAGAAATACTAGAATACCGAAGCCAATATTTAAATTTCGTATGCCCAGAACACGTTCCAGTTCCCATTATGGGAAGAAAAATGTATCACATAGATAGACAGAACCCGTTACGCGAAGTGCACCCAATCAGAGGTGCCGGTGATAATTTTACACGCGTGTTTGTGTACACGCCTATAACCAAATTAGAATTATTAGAAATGAAGAAAGTAGTACCCAGCCATGACAAGGACCCAGCAGGTTTCCACCGTGAAATAAAGGACATGTTACTCATGGGAGAGTATACCTACCCCGACATTATGAAAATATTAAAAGTCCTATTACCCGCCGGTATTTATGAGAAACTCAAAGAAAAAGAATGGGAGGTGGGAGACCAAAAGATAGATTGGACAGCGTTGGAAAACGAAGAAAAGGCCCGAGCTGCAGGAGCAGGGCTTGGGGAAAAGACTACAGCACTAGCAGGATTATTAATACAGGTATTGCCACGTTTATTAACTACGAAAAAGGAAGACTGGGGTGCAATCTCAGCCTGTAAACAAAAGCCAGACGAAGACACTAGTGATTTCTATTCCCGATTTGAAAAATGTTTTGGTATAAATAGTGGCATAAAAGCAAGTAGTGAGTCATATCCACATCTGTTTGTGACAAAATTAGTTGAAAATTCTCTGCTGCAAGTCAAGAATAGAGTATTGAAATTCGAAAGTACCTGGCAAGGTAATACCCCATCACAAATGTTACAGATGTTACAATATCATCACAATAGAATTAGAGAAGAACAAGAACACGAACAAAGACGTATGAAAGATACAAAAATGAAAATGCTTGTTGCACAGTCAGTTCCAGCCGAGGGTCATCAAAAGGGTGATTCCGCAGGTCCTACGAAAGGGACATGCAACTATTGTAAACAACAAGGTCATTATATACACGATTGTCCAGTCCTTAAACATAATATTGCTACAGGTAGAACTCAGGAGAGACCACGTCCACCTAGACAGGATCAGAATCAACAACAAATCCCTCAGCAGGCACAACGTATGTTGGCTCCGCAACAACTAGCACCGCAACAGGCAGCTCCACAACAGATTGTAGCAGCACCACAAGCGCAGCCTATTGCTGCAACACAAGCGACAACACAACAGATGTATCAGTATGCACAAGCAGATTATCCCGATTATCAGCGATACTCATGAGATAGCCTAGAGAGGGAAGTTGGCTTACCCCTTATTGAGGTTCCTGTAGACCAAGAGGGACCTTATGTACATAGTGAACTATTAGGGGAAGACAGAAAGTTTTTACTTGATACAGGGGCAAGCAGAACAACTATAAGACGCAGTGAAGTTCCAGGGGCACCCCTCTCAGGCTCACAGAATATTTCCCTTGGATTCTCAGGAAAACCTATAATTAATGACGTAACACAACCTCTTCCACTTACGGTCGGTCCATTGACATGTACTACAGATTTATTGCTTACTAAATCATGTCCAGAAAACTTGTTAGGCATAAAAACATTGAAAGCTCTAGGAGCTATAATATGTTGTTCTCCGGAAGGAGTACGACTATTTTTACGTGACTTTAAAGGTCACTACGTGTCTAGAGACATGGATCACCGACTGCAGAATTTACCTACACATTTATGGGCACAAGGCCCCACTGATGTTGGTTGCATGAACATTACACCATATCGAGTTACACTGAAAACAGGAATAGTACTACCACGAATGCGACAATACAAGTTACCACCAGATGCTGTAGTGGCTTTACTACAAATCATTGACGAGCTCATTGCACAAGGAGTGGTTGTCGAAACGGACTCCAATGTATGTAATTCTCCGATAATTCCGATTCTTAAAAGAACGGATCCAAAAGCACCACCCGTATACCGATTAGTTATTGATCTGCGCGAATTAAATAAATGTATTGTACCACAATACCCTGTGGTCCCAGATATCTCTTCATTACTCACAGCTATTGACTCAGAAGCAACGTTCTTTACTGTAATTGATCTCAAGAATGCTTTCTTTAGTGTCCCAATCGATCCGGAAAGTCAATATTTGTTCGGATTCAGTTTAAATGGACGAAGTTTTAAATTCACACGCGCACCTCAAGGATTTACAGAAAGCCCCAGCATCTATAGCCAAGCACTGAAACGAGAACTTGACAGTATCCACATGCCAGTTAACACTGCCTTGCTTCAATATGTCGATGATCTGCTGATCACCGCTCGAAGCGAACTTGAATGTGAAAAAGCGTCACTGACGGTTTTGAAATTTCTGGCCGACAAGGGGCACAAGGTGTCCCCTTCTAAGCTGCAATTCTGTGTCCAGCGAGTTGTTTACCTTGGGCACTCGCTGTCCAAGGAGGGAAGGCAGCTTACATCCGACCGTATCCAGTTAATTGCTAACATGCCACCACCCAAGACACAAAAGGAGGTGCGGGCTTTTATAGGCCTCACTTCATACTGTAGGCAGTGGATCCCTCAATATGCATTTCTAGCAAAACCACTCATCCAGTTGACAACACAGGAGGTAGCCACATCGACTGTCCTCCCTTGGACTCCAGAACATACACACGCCTTTGAAAGCTTAAAGAAAGCTTTATGCCAAGCACCTGTCCTAGCAACACCATGTTACAGTAAACAGTTTACACTCTTTGTTACAGAACGCGAAGGTACTGCCTTGTCAGTACTCACTCAGGAACAAGCAGGATCACACAAACCATGTGCTTATTTCTCTAGTACATTAGATCCAGTAGCCCAGGCTCTTCCTGCGTGCCTGAAATCGGTGGCAGCAACAGCTTTAGCTATCAGACAAAGCGATGCCATAGTGTTAGGACACCAATTGACAGTACAAGTACCACACGCAGTAGAGGTTCTTTTGAACCGCACACAGACACAACACTTGACTATAGCGAGACTCACGGGTTACGAATTAACATTGTTTCAGCCACACATAGAAATCAGACGTTGTAATACATTAAATCCTGCCACACTGTTACCAGTAGGCGGAACAGATCCATTGGCACATGATTGTGTCGAAGTCATTACTATCACGACGAAACCCAGACAAGACTTGACAGATATCCCTTTGTCAGATTCAGACTTGACATTATATGTAGATGGGTCATGTATGAGAACAAGTACAGGAGAGTTAGTGGCCGCTTACGCAGTCACAACAGACACTGAAGTCATTGAAACAAATTGTATTAACACTTTGTCAGCTCAAGCAGCAGAGCTCATCGCTCTGACACAAGCCTGTATTCAAGCCAAAAATAAGAAAGTCAACATATACACGGATTCACGTTATGCATTCGGAGTCGTCCATGACTTCGGCGTACTGTGGCGAGAGAGAGGTTATTTAACTTCTCACGGTGCCCACATCCAACACGGACCCCTCATTCAAGCCCTATTAGACGCGATTCATCTACCTACTGCAATATCGATTATGAAATGCAAAGCCCATACAAAGGTTACCGATATCATTTCTCAGGGTAATGACCTAGCTGACAGAACAGCTAAACAGACTGCTCAGAATCAGACTCACACAACTGACATGACAAAGACAATAGTTCCGACGCCAACACATTGCATGACAGTTAAGGATCCCGCCCTTGATGTAATTGACATACAGACACATGCTACACCAGAAGAAATAAAGAAATGGACTGAATTAGGAGGGATCCAAACGGATCAAGGATGGATGACGAAGGAAAAATCTATATGGTTTCTTCCCGACTCAATGGTTCAAGTCATCATTAACACTATACATAGTCCAGCACACCTAGGAGAAAAAGCTATGATAGACAGCATTCAACACATTTGGTTCAACAAACACTTGCGAGCAGCAGCTAAACAAAAAGTTCGTACCTGTATGATATGTTGTCAGTTTAATCCAGGTAAAAGCATCCCCGTAGAGCAGGGTGGATTTCAAACCCCCGATCATGCTTTTGAAGTCCTCCAGATGGATTATATCCAGATGGAACGATGTCGAGGATTCAAATATGTTCTCGTAGTTGTCTGTGCTCTTTCCCGTTGGACAGAAGCATACCCGGTTTCAGATTACACTGCCCCGACTACTGCCAAACAGTTAGTTCGAGAATTCTTCCCACGGTACGGTTTACCACGTGTTGTCTACTCAGATAACGGCCAGCCGTTCTCATCCGAACTAATGAAACACGTTTCCCTTTTATTAGGCTACCAATGGAAATTCCACTGTGTCCGACATCCCGAGGCGGCAGGTCTCGTGGAACGCCATAATCAAACTCTGAAAATTAGATTGTCCAAAATATGTAGAGAAAAAGGAGTCGATTGGATAGTAGCCTTACCAGTTGCGCTCTTTTACATGAGAATGGTAGCACATTCTCGAACAGGGCTATCCCCGTACGAGGTGATCTTCGGTAGACCACCAAATATGTGGGGGACGCCTATACCGCGCAAAATCACTGATGTTGACTGTAATATGCTGACAGATTACCTGGCTTCCTTGATGTCTGCACTACAATCTTGTCGTTCACAGGTATCCGCAGCTTTTCCCGATAATACTGAGGTGAAGCCCCATGACGTGGTTCCTGGTGACCTGGTTTTGGTCAGGAATTTCGACCGGAAGACCCAACTGGATCCTAGGTGGAAGTTGCCTAAGTTGGTTCTACTGACTACAAGGACTGCCGTGAAGATTGAGGGTCGCAAAGGGTGGTTACACTCGAGTCATATCAAGAAATTTTATGGACTACCATCCAGTGTAGATACTCAACCCTGTATTCCCTCACAGACAGACTCAAAGCTCCCCTTGGCTGAATTAACAAAACCAGAACTTTACAAACTAAAATTGAGGTCTAGTAAGTCAGACAATTTGATTGTTTAAGTCCTCTCCAAGGTGAATCGGTTGAATTTGTCTCTGACATGTATCCTCTAGACCGGAATAGAGAAAGAAATCATCAGATGCAGCTCAAAAAGCATGCGTATTGTAAATCACTTCGTAGTCACTGCACAGTAACATTATTAATTTTGTTTTCTCTAAGTCTTCTGATCATCATTGTCAGTATACTATTGCACATGTATTACCCTATTCTTAAACGTGCTTACAATATAACTGCCGAACATTCTTTTAGCGAATTTCCTCCGCATGAGTTGTCCTATAGATTTGCGCTGCGCAACAACACATTCATTAGTATGTTACATCATTCCCATCAAACCAGCAATGCCACAAATTGTTGGATATGTGGCCGACTCCCTCCCTATCAGAACTATAAGGGAGTTTTGCCCCTCTTTCCCTATCCGTTCACACACAATGGCTCCTGTGGAGCATGGTTTAGTTTGATTAATTCCCTAGATTCAAATTCCGCAGTTTATCAAGACAACTGGGTATGGGGAAACCTGAACCTAGTTTTACTTAAAGTCTGCTACCCTAACAAGGAGGGACTTCCCAGAAGAACAGGAACTGATCTAGAAAATGAAGTATATGGATTAGGTAATTATACACTTAACCTTATGATCCTGAACGTTGAATCTGAAGCTACACCAATATTGCCCGCCATGTCAGTATTCCCAGTAAAAGGGGAATTATGTATAAGAAAGAATGGTTCCATACACATGGGCCATAGTAAATGCACCACTGTAATAAAATTCAGTGATCAAGGCAAGTCTACATTTAGAGCTTCCCATCATTCCTACTTCATATGTGGCCAGACCGCATATATATGTCTACCTCTAGATTGGGATGGTACCTGTTACATAGCATTCCTTCTGCCACCTGTTTTCCTAGCTCCTCCTGATTATCATAGAAATACCCATTTAGTACACAATAGACAGCAGAGAGATCTCCCAATTGTCGATTACACTGAAACAGCATGGGAAAAATACACAGATTTCAATAAAGGTTTCTTTCCCTATATAGGTACAGTCACTAATAGTAAGCTGATACGTAGATTAACCAGAACCCTTGAAGCAGTAGTGAACGAAACTATTTCCGCCTTAGGCAATTTAACAGAAGAGCAGTCTGCTATGCGGATTGTCGTGCTTCAAAACCGTCTTGTCCTTGACGTCATCCTAGCCGATAGGGGCGGAGCTTGTAGGGTCATCGGATCAAGTTGCTGCATTTTCATCCCAGAAAATTCGCCGTCAGTATATAAAGCCATAACTCGCCTTCATAAGATTGTAAGCCAGATACACCAGAGTCCAGGCACCTGGACTTGGTCCGGTTGGTTCTGGGGCGTGTTGTCAGCCTGGGGATGGAGAATCCTATCCTTCCTAGGTATTGGCTTTCTCATACTATTCAGTTGTTGCTTATGTCTACAATGTGGGCCAGCGATTTGTGGTCTGTGTGCCACCTCGTGTATCCCACATCCAAGTTTTCGTTCAAGATCCCGGAAGAAGAAAGAAGAACAAATGATGCTATATGAACAGATCGATGGATTGATGAAGATCGATATCTCCTGAGGGTCCGTAGAGGACAAGGAGGGAATGAGGAAATGTGAATTTTGTGATCAGTTATGTCCCCTATCGTAGACCCCAACGGCACCATGTACATGCTATAAGTACATGTATGTTCCCTCCTACTCCAGTTTTGAAGACGCAAATATATGTGCGTCCACCGTCAACATGTCCTCTTTCAGATCCGCCATGAATGGGTCAGATATTCCATTCCTAAGTATGAAAGGCCACCGACTTTATGTGGTTCACTTTCCACATTCTACAGATTCAGGCGAGTAGGCCCGAATTCTGTCATCAAGCCTTTTCCTGCCTCCTGCTTCTGAAAGCTCCAGTCTGAGCCTGCATCTGTGTCCATGAACTTTGTCCTACTCCCTGCGCGGCTAATGGTGCCTGATCCAGCCTGTCGCCTGCCAAAAACTGTATTTCACCTTCGAGATTATCTCCTCCGCTCCTCATCCGATGCATTCCTGTCTAGTAGTTTAGGTAAACATTCCTCCAGCTACCGTGCAAAGGGGCCAGGCCTCGCTGTCCTCATACAAGTAATTCATAGCCCCGTTACCATGGAATATTCCTACCCCCTCGCATCTAGTGTAGACACTTAGACGCTTGTACACGCACTAACAGTCAGTATAGAATAGATTCTATCCTAGAGACCTCTCCTTTTGGATAACACAGTTCTTTAAACATAGGATATTAGATATGATTTGGGATTAGGTTGACATAACCCCAGACTTCTGTCTCCACACGTAGAGCTAAATGTCAAGTCTCCTTCACCCTCTAGTTGCACGTCAATCACACGTCATGCGGCTGCACGCGCATCTTTGCCAAACATTTCTGCTGACATTGCAGGATTCTTTTATGGATCCACCCACTTGTGACATCATGTTTAATGACGTATTTTAGTTACACCCATGTTTACGCCTCTATTAAGTTACGTATGTACAGTTTATCTGAATTATCAGCTGTCACGCCTCTTGCATCTGTTTCACTGTAATGTATTTTCTATAAAACTGCTTATCTGTCAATAATATATGCCCTTCCTTCCTGAACTTTCGTGGTGATGGAATAGAATGCCTACAATTCGAATTGTATTCCTTTGTATAGGAATAAAGCCTTTTAAAACCTCTAATACCACGGATTCTGCCTCTTATATTTACTGAGTTATTCTTAATAGACTTTACCGCATAAAAAATAGTACCGGTAACAAAATATTTACCACATCTGGCCTCTCTCCAGCTCTGTGTCTGCCTTAAACCTCCCATGGATAAGACTCGGTGGCCTGTCTCTGGCCTCTCTCCAGCTCTGTGTCTGCCTTAAACCTCCCATGGATAAGACTCGGTGGCCTGTCTCTGGCCTCTCTCCAGCTCTGTGTCTGCCTTAAACCACCCATGGATAAGACTCGGTCGCCTGTCTCTGGCCTCTCTCCAGCCCTCTGTCTGCCTTAAACCTCCCATGGATAAGACTCGGTGGCCTGTCTCTGGCATCTCACCAGCTCTGTGTTTGCCTTAAACCTCCCATGGATAAGACTCGGTCGCCTGTCTCTGGCCTCTCTCCAGGCCCCTGTCTGCCTTAAACCTCCCATGGATAAGACTCGGTCGCCTGTCTCTGGCCTCTCTCCAGCTCTGTGTTTGCCTTAAACCTCCCATGGATAAGACTCGGTCGCCTGTTTCTGGCCTCTCTCCAGCTCTGTGTCTGCCTTAAACCTCCCACGGATAAGACTCGGTCGCCTGTCTCTGGCCTCTCTCCAGCTCTGTGTCTGCCTTAAACCTCCCATGGATAAGACTCGGTCGCCTGTCTCTGGCCTCTCTCCAGCCCTCTGTCTGCCTTAAACCTCCCATGGATAAGACTCGGTGGCCTGTCTCTGGCCTCTCTCCAGCCCCCTGTCTGCCTTAAACCTCCCATGGATAAGACTCG
Organism: Triturus cristatus; assembly: GCF_964204655.1. NCBI lineage: Eukaryota > Metazoa > Chordata > Amphibia > Caudata > Salamandridae > Triturus > Triturus cristatus. The sequence continues at coordinate 1,171,056,685 of NC_140580.1, read as the reverse complement.
GTCGCCTGTCTCTGGCCTCTCTCCAGCTCTGTGTCTGCCTTAAACCTCCCATGGATAAGACTCGGTCGCCTGTCTCTGGCCTCTCTCCAGCCCCCTCTCTGCCTTAAACCTCCCATGGATAAGACTCAGTCGCCTGTCTCTGGCCTCTCTCCAGCTCTGTGTTTGCCTTAAACCTCCCATGGATAAGACTCGGTCGCTTGTCTCTGGCATCTCTCCAGCTCTGTGTTTGCCTTAAACCTCCCATGGATAAGACTCGGTCGCCTGTCTCTGGCCTCTCTCCAGCCCCCTGTCTGCCTTAAACCTCCCATGGATAAGACTCGGTCGCCTGTCTCTGGCCTCTCTCCAGCTCTGTGTCTGCCTTAAACCTCCCATGGATAAGACTCGGTCGCCTGTCTCTGGCCTCTCTCCAGCCCCCTGTCTGCCTTAAACCTCCCATGAATAAGACTCGGTCGCCTGTCTCTGGCCTCTCTCCAGCCCCCTGTCTGCCTTAAACCTCCCATGGATAAGACTCGGTCGCCTGTCTCTGGCATCTCTCCAGCTCTGTATCTGCCTTAAACCTCCCATGGATAAGACTTGGTCGCCTGTCTCTAGCCTCTCTCCAGCCCCCTGTCTGCCTTAAACCTCCCATGGATAAGACTCGGTCGCCTATCTCTGGCATCTATCCAGCTCTGTGTCTGCCTTAAACCTCCCATGGATAAGACTCGGTCGCCTGTCTCTGGCCTCTCTCCAGCTCTGTGTCTGCCTTAAACCTCCCATGGATAAGACTTGGTCGCCTGTCTCTGGCCTCTCTCCAGCCCCCTGTCTGCCTTAAACCTCCCATGGATAAGACTCGGTGGCCTGTCTCTGGCCTCTCTCCAGCTCTGTGTTTGCCTTAAACCTCCCATGGATAAGACTTGGTCGCCTGTCTCTGGCCTCTCTCCAGCCCCCTGTCTGCCTTAAACCTCCCATGGATAAGACTCGGTGGCCTGTCTCTGGCCTCTCTCCAGCTCTGTGTCTGCCTTAAACCTCCCATGGATAAGACTCGGTCGCCTGTCTCTGGCCTCTCTCCAGCTCTCTGTTTGCCTTAAACCTCCCATGGATAAGACTCGGTGGCCTGTCTCTGGCCTCTCTCCAGCTCTGTGTTTGCCTTAAACCTCCCATGGATAAGACTCGGTCGCCTGTCTCTGGCATCTCTCCAGCTCTGTGTTTGCCTTAAACCTCCCATGGATAAGACTCGGTCGCCTGTCTCTGGCCTCTCTCCAGCTCTGTGTCTGCCTTAAACCTCCCATGGATAAGACTCGGTCGCTTGTCTCTGGCATCTCTCCAGCTCTGTGTCTGCCTTAAACCTCCCATGGATAAGACTCGGTCGCCTGTCTCTGGCCTCTCTCCAGCTCTGTGTTTGCCTTAAACCACCCATGGATAAGACTCGGTCGCCTGTCTCTGGCCTCTCTCCAGCTCTGTGTTTGCCTTAAACCTCCCATGGATAAGACTCGGTCGCCTGTCTCTGGCCTCTCTCCAGCTCTGTGTTTGCCTTAAACCTCCCATGGATAAGACTCGGTCGCCTGTCTCTGGCATCTCTCCAGCTCTGTATCTGCCTTAAACCTCCCATGGATAAGACTCGGTCGCCTGTCTCTGGCCTCTCTCCAGCTCTGTGTTTGCCTTAAACCTCCCATGGATAAGACTCGGTGGCCTGTCTCTGGCCTCTCTCCAGCTCTGTGTTTGCCTTAAACCTCCCATGGATAAGACTCGGTTGCCTGTCTCTGGCCTCTCTCCAGCTCTGTGTTTGCCTTAAACCTCCCATGGATAAGACTCGGTGGCCTGTCTCTGGCCTCTCTCCAGCTCTGTGTTTGCCTTAAACCTCCCATGGATAAGACTCGGTGGCCTGTCTCTGGCCTCTCTCCAGCTCTGTGTTTGCCTTAAACCTCCTATGGATAAGACTCGGTGGCCTGTCTCTGGCCTCTCTCCAGCTCTGTGTCTGCCTTAAACCTCGCATGGATAAGACTCGGTCGCCTGTCTCTGACCTCTCTCCAGCTCTGTGTTTGCCTTAAACCTCCCATGGATAAGACTCGGTCGCCTGTCTCTGGCCTCTCTCCAGCTCTGTGTCTGCCTTAAACCTCCCATGGATAAGACTCGGTGGACTGTCTCTGGCCTCTCTCCAGCTCTGTGTCTGCCTTAAACCTCCCATGGATAAGACTCGGTCGCCTGTCTCTGGCCTCTCTCCAGCCCCCTGTCTGCCTTAAACCTCCCATGGATAAGACTCGGTCGCCTGTCTCTGGCATCTCTCCAGCTCTGTATCTGCCTTAAACCTCCCATGGATAAGACTCGGTCGCCTGTCTCTGGCCTCTCTCCAGCCCCCTGTCTGCCTTAAACCTCCCATGGATAAGACTCGGTCGCCTGTCTCTGGCATCTCTCCAGCTCTGTATCTGCCTTAAACCTCCCATGGATAAGACTTGGTCGCCTGTCTGTAGCCTCTCTCCAGCCCCCTGTCTGCCTTAAACCTCCCATGGATAAGACTCGGTCGCCTGTCTCTGGCATCTCTCCAGCTCTGTGTCTGCCTTAAACCTCCCATGGATAAGACTCGGTCGCCTGTCTCTGGCCTCTCTCCAGCTCTGTGTCTGCCTTAAACCTCCCATGGATAAGACTTGGTCGCCTGTCTCTGGCCTCTCTCCAGCCCCCTGTCTGCCTTAAACCTCCCATGGATAAGACTCCGTCGCCTGTCTCTGGCCTCTCTCCAGCCCCCTGTCTGCCTTAAACCTCCCATGGATAAGACTCGGTGGCCTGTCTCTGGCCTCTCTCCAGCTCTGTGTCTGCCTTAAACCTCCCATGGATAAGACTCGGTCGCCTGTCTCTGGCCTCTCTCCAGCTCTGTGTTTGCCTTAAACCTCCCATGGATAAGACTCGGTGGCCTGTCTCTGGCCTCTCTCCAGCTCTGTGTTTGCCTTAAACCTCCCATGGATAAGACTCGGTCGCCTGTCTCTGGCATCTCTCCAGCTCTGTGTTTGCCTTAAACCTCCCATGGATAAGACTCAGTCGCCTGTGTCTGGCCTCTCTCCAGCTCTGTGTCTGCCTTAAACCTCCCATGGATAAGACTCGGTCGCTTGTCTCTGGCATCTCTCCAGCTCTGTGTCTGCCTTAAACCTCCCATGGATAAGACTCGGTCGCCTGTCTCTGGCCTCTCTCCAGCTCTGTGTTTGCCTTAAACCACCCATGGATAAGACTCGGTCGCCTGTCTCTGGCCTCTCTCCAGCTCTGTGTTTGCCTTAAACCTCCCATGGATAAGACTCGGTCGCCTGTCTCTGGCCTCTCTCCAGCTCTGTGTTTGCCTTAAACCTCCCATGGATAAGATTCGGTCGCCTGTCTCTGGCATCTCTCCAGCTCTGTATCTGCCTTAAACCTCCCATGAATAAGACTCGGTCGCCTGTCTCTGGCCTCTCTCCAGCTCTGTGTTTGCCTTAAACCTCCCATGGATAAGACTCGGTCGCCTGTCTCTGGCCTCTCTCCAGCTCTGTGTTTGCCTTAAACCTCCCATGGATAAGACTCGGTGGCCTGTCTCTGGCCTCTCTCCAGCTCTGTGTTTGCCTTAAACCTCCCATGGATAAGACTCGGTCGCCTGTCTCTGGCCTCTCTCCAGCTCTGTGTTTGCCTTAAACCTCCCATGGATAAGACTCGGTGGCCTGTCTCTGGCCTCTCTCCAGCTCTGTGTCTGCCTTAAACCTCGCATGGATAAGACTCGTCGCCTGTCTCTGGCCTCTCTCCAGCTCTGTGTTTGCCTTAAACCTCCCATGGATAAGACTCGGTCGCCTGTCTCTGGCCTCTCTCCAGCTCTGTGTTTGCCTTAAACCTCCCATGGATAAGACTTGGTGGCCTGTCTCTGGCCTCTCTCCAGCTCTGTGTCTGCCTTAAACCTCCCATGGATAAGACTCGGTCGCCTGTCTCTGGCCTCTCTCCAGCCCCCTGTCTGCCTTAAACCTCCCATGGATAAGACTCGGTCGCCTGTCTCTGGCCTCTCTCCAGCTCTGTGTCTGCCTTAAACCTCCCATGGATAAGAATCGGTCGCCTGTCTCTGGCCTCTCTCCAGCTCTGTGTCTGCCTTAAACCTCCCATGGATAAGACTCGGTCGCCTGTCTCTGGCCTCTCTCCAGCTCTGTGTCTGCCTTAAACCTCCCATGGATAAGACTCGGTGGCCTGTCTCTGGCCTCTCTCCAGCTCTGTGTTTGCCTTAAACCTCCCATGGATAAGACTCGGTCGCCTGTCTCTGGCCTCTCTCCAGCTCTGTGTCTGCCTTAATCCTCCCATGGTTAAGACTCGGTCGCCTGTCTCTGGCCTCTCTCCAGCTCTGTGTCTGCCTTAAACCTCCCATGGATAAGACTCGGTGGCCTGTCTCTGGCCTCTCTCCAGCTCTGTGTCTGCCTTAAACCTCCCATGGATAAGACTCGGTGGCCTGTCTCTGGCCTCTCTCCAGCTCTGCGTCTGCCTTAAACCTCCCATGGATAAGACTCGGTGGCCTGTCTCTGGCATCTCACCAGCTCTGTGTTTGCCTTAAACCTCCCATGGATAAGACTCGGTCGCCTGTCTCTGGCCTCTCTCCAGGCCCCTGTCTGCCTTAAACCTCCCATGGATAAGACTCGGTCACCTGTCTCTGGCCTCTCTCCAGCTCTGTGTTTGCCTTAAACCTCCCATGGATAAGACTAGGTCGCCTGTCTCTGGCCTCTCTCCAGCTCTGTGTCTGCCTTAAACCTCCCTCGGATAAGACTCGGTCGCCTGTCTCTGGCCTCTCTCCAGCTCTGTGTCTGCCTTAAACCTCCCATGGATAAGACTCGGTCGCCTGTCTCTGGCCTCTCTCCAGCCCTCTGTCTGCCTTAAACCTCCCATGGATAAGACTCGGTGGCCTGTCTCTGGCCTCTCTCCAGCCCCCTGTCTGCCTTAAACCTCCCATGGATAAGACTCGGTCGCCTGTCTCTGGCCTCTCTCCAGCTCTGTGTCTGCCTTAAACCTCCCATGGATAAGACTCGGTCGCCTGTCTCTGGCCTCTCTCCAGCCCCCTCTCTGCCTTAAACCTCCCATGGATAAGACTCAGTCGCCTGTCTCTGGCCTCTCTCCAGCTCTGTGTTTGCCTTAAACCTCCCATGGATAAGACTCGGTCGCTTGTCTCTGGCATCTCTCCAGCTCTGTGTTTGCCTTAAACCTCCCATGGATAAGACTCGGTCGCCTGTCTCTGGCCTCTCTCCAGCCCCCTGTCTGCCTTAAACCTCCCATGGATAAGACTCGGTCGCCTGTCTCTGGCCTCTCTCCAGCTCTGTGTCTGCCTTAAACCTCCCATGGATAAGACTCGGTCGCCTGTCTCTGGCCTCTCTCCAGCCCCCTGTCTGCCTTAAACCTCCCATGGATAAGACTCGGTCGCCTGTCTCTGGCCTCTCTCCAGCCCCCTGTCTGCCTAAACCTCCCATGGATAAGACTCGGTCGCCTGTCTCTGGCATCTCTCCAGCTCTGTATCTGCCTTAAACCTCCCATGGATAAGACTTGGTCGCCTGTCTCTAGCCTCTCTCCAGCCCCCTGTCTGCCTTAAACCTCCCATGGATAAGACTCGGTCGCCTATCTCTGGCATCTCTCCAGCTCTGTGTCTGCCTTAAACCTCCCATGGATAAGACTCGGTCGCCTGTCTCTGGCATCTCTCCAGCTCTGTGTCTGCCTTAAACCTCCCATGGATAAGACTCGGTCGCCTGTCTCTGGCCTCTCTCCAGCTCTGTGTTTGCCTTAAACCACCCATGGATAAGACTCGGTCGCCTGTCTCTGGCCTCTCTCCAGCTCTGTGTTTGCCTTAAACCTCCCATGGATAAGACTCGGTCGCCTGTCTCTGGCCTCTCTCCAGCTCTGTGTTTGCCTTAAACCTCCCATGGATAAGACTCGGTCGCCTGTCTCTGGCATCTCTCCAGCTCTGTATCTGCCTTAAACCTCCCATGGATAAGACTCGGTCGCCTGTCTCTGGCCTCTCTCCAGCTCTGTGTTTGCCTTAAACCTCCCATGGATAAGACTCGGTGGCCTGTCTCTGGCCTCTCTCCAGCTCTGTGTTTGCCTTAAACCTCCCATGGATAAGACTCGGTTGCCTGTCTCTGGCCTCTCTCCAGCTCTGTGTTTGCCTTAAACCTCCCATGGATAAGACTCGGTGGCCTGTCTCTGGCCTCTCTCCAGCTCTGTGTTTGCCTTAAACCTCCCATGGATAAGACTCGGTGGCCTGTCTCTGGCCTCTCTCCAGCTCTGTGTTTGCCTTAAACCTCCCATGGATAAGACTCGGTGGCCTGTCTCTGGCCTCTCTCCAGCTCTGTGTCCGCCTTAAACCTCGCATGGATAAGACTCGGTCGCCTGTCTCTGACCTCTCTCCAGCTCTGTGTTTGCCTTAAACCTCCCATGGATAAGACTCGGTCGCCTGTCTCTGGCCTCTCTCCAGCTCTGTGTCTGCCTTAAACCTCCCATGGGTAAGACTCGGTGGCCTGTCTCTGGCCTCTCTCCAGCTCTGTGTCTGCCTTAAACCTCCCATGGATAAGACTCGGTCGCCTGTCTCTGGCCTCTCTCCAGCCCCCTGTCTGCCTTAAACCTCCCATGGATAAGACTCGGTCGCCTGTCTCTGGCATCTCTCCAGCTCTGTATCTGCCTTAAACCTCCCATGGATAAGACTCGGTCGCCTGTCTCTGGCCTCTCTCCAGCCCCCTGTCTGCCTTAAACCTCCCATGGATAAGACTCGGTCGCCTGTCTCTGGCATCTCTCCAGCTCTGTATCTGCCTTAAACCTCCCATGGATAAGACTTGGTCACCTGTCTCTAGCCTCTCTCCAGCCCCCTGTCTGCCTTAAACCTCCCATGGATAAGACTCGGTCGCCCGTCTCTGGCATCTCTCCAGCTCTGTGTCTGCCTTAAACCTCCCATGGATAAGACTCGGTTGCCTGTCTCTGGCCTCTCTCCAGCTCTGTGTCTGCCTTAAACCTCCCATGGATAAGACTTGGTCGCCTGTCTCTGGCCTCTCTCCAGCCCCCTGTCTGCCTTAAACCTCCCATGGATAAGACTCGGTCGCCTGTCTCTGGCCTTTCTCCAGCCCCCTGTCTGCCTTAAACCTCCCATGGATAAGACTCGGTGGCCTGTCTCTGGCCTCTCTCCAGCTCTGTGTTTGCCTTAAACCTCCCATGGATAAGACTTGGTCGCCTGTCTCTGGCCTCTCTCCAGCCCCCTGTCTGCCTTAAACCTCCCATGGATAAGACTCTGTGGCCTGTCTCTGGCCTCTCTCCAGCTCTGTGTCTGCCTTAAACCTCCCATGGATAAGACTCGGTCGCCTGTCTCTGGCCTCTCTCCAGCTCTGTGTTTGCCTTAAACCTCCCATGGATAAGACTCGGTGGCCTGTCTCTGGCCTCTCTCCAGCTCTGTGTTTGCCTTAAACCTCCCATGGATAAGACTCGGTCGCCTGTCTCTGGCCTCTCTCCAGCCCCCTGTCTGCCTTAAACCTCCCATGGATAAGACTCGGTGGCCTGTCTCTGGCCTCTCTCCAGCTCTGTGTTTGCCTTAAACCTCCCATGGATAAGACTTGGTCGCCTGTCTCTGGCCTCTCTCCAGCCCCCTGTCTGCCTTAAACCTCCCATGGATAAGACTCTGTGGCCTGTCTCTGGCCTCTCTCCAGCTCTGTGTCTGCCTTAAACCTCCCATGGATAAGACTCGGTCGCCTGTCTCTGGCCTCTCTCCAGCTCTGTGTTTGCCTTAAACCTCCCATGGATAAGACTCGGTGGCCTGTCTCTGGCCTCTCTCCAGCTCTGTGTTTGCCTTAAACCTCCCATGGATAAGACTCGGTCGCCTGTCTCTGGCATCTCTCCAGCTCTGTGTTTGCCTTAAACCTCCCATGGATAAGACTCGGTCGCCTGTCTCTGGCCTCTCTCCAGCTCTGTGTCTGCCTTAAACCTCCCATGGATAAGACTCGGTCGCTTGTCTCTGGCATCTCTCCAGCTCTGTGTCTGCCTTAAACCTCCCATGGATAAGACTCGGTCGCCTGTCTCTGGCCTCTCTCCAGCTCTGTGTTTGCCTTAAACCACCCATGGATAAGACTCGGTCGCCTGTCTCTGGCCTCTCTCCAGCTCTGTGTTTGCCTTAAACCTCCCATGGATTAGACTCGGTCGCCTGTCTCTGGCCTCTCTCCAGCTCTGTGTTTGCCTTAAACCTCCCATGGATAAGACTCGGTGGCCTGTCTCTGGCCTCTCTCCAGCTCTGTGTCTGCCTTAAACCTCCCATGGATAAGACTCGGTCGCCTGTCTCTGGCCTCTCTCCAGCTCTGTGTTTGCCTTAAACCTCCCATGGATAAGACTCGGTCGCCTGTCTCTGGCCTCTCTCCAGCTCTGTGTTTGCCTTAAACCTCCCATGGATAAGACTCTGTCGCCTGTCTCTGGCCTCTCTCCAGCCCCCTGTCTGCCTTAAACCTCCCATGGATAAGACTCGGTCGCCTGTCTCTGGCATCTCTCCAGCTCTGTGTCTGCCTTAAACCTCCCATGGATAAGACTCGGTCGCCTGTCTCTGGCCTCTCTCCAGCCCCCTGTCTGCCTTAAACCTCCCATGGATAAGACTCGGTCGTCTGTCTCTGGCATCTCTCCAGCTCTGTATCTGCCTTAAACCTCCCATGGATAAGACTCGTTTGCCTGTCTCTGGCCTCTCTCCAGCCCCCTGTCTGCCTTAAACCTCCCATGGATAAGACTCGGTCGCCTGTCTCTGGCATCTCTCCAGCTCTGTGTCTGCCTTAAACCTCCCATGGATAAGACTCGGTCGCCTGTCTCTGGCCTCTCTCCAGCTCTGTGTCTGCCTTAAACCTCCCATGGATAAGACTCGGTCGCCTGTCTCTGGCCTCTCTCCAGCTCTGTGTCTGCCTTAAACCTCCCATGGATAAGACTCGGTCGCCTGTCTCTGGCATCTCTCCAGCTCTGTGTTTGCCGTAAACCTCCCATGGATAAGACTCGGTCGCCTGTCTCTGGCCGCTCTCCAGCTCTGTGTCTGCCTTAAACCTCCCATGGATAAGACTCGGTCGCCTGTCTCTGGCCTCTCTCCAGCTCTGTGTCTGCCTTAAACCTCCCATGGATAAGACTCGGTCGCCTGTCTTTGGCCTCTCTCCAGCTCTGTGTCTGCCTTAAACCTCCCATGGATAAGACTCGGTGGCCTGTCTCTGGCCTCTCTCCAGCTCTGTGTCTGCCTTAAACCTCCCATGGATAAGACTCGGTGGCCTGTCTCTGGCCTCTCTCCAGCTCTGTGTCTGCCTTAAACCTCCCATGGATAAGACTCGGTCGCCTGTCTCTGGCCTCTCTCCAGCCCTCTGTCTGCCTTAAACCTCCCATGGATAAGACTCGGTGGCCTGTCTCTGGCATCTCACCAGCTCTGTGTTTGCCTTAAACCTCCCATGGATAAGACTCAGTCGCCTGTCTCTGGCCTCTCTCCAGCCCCCTGTCTGCCTTAAACCTCCCATGGATAAGACTCGGTCGCCTGTCTCTGGCCTCTCTCCAGCTCTGTGTTTGCCTTAAACCTCCCATGGATAAGACTCGGTCGCCTGTCTCTGGCCTCTCTCCAGCTCTGTGTCTGCCTTGAACCTCCCATGGATAAGACTCGGTCGCCTGTCTCTGGCCTCTCTCCAGCTCTGTGTCTGCCTTAAACCTCCCATGGATAAGACTCGGTCGCCTGTCTCTGGCCTCTCTCCAGCCCCCTGTCTGCCTTAAACCTCCCATGGATAAGACTCGGTCGCCTGTCTCTGGCCTCTCTCCAGCCCCCTGTCTGCCTTAAACCTCCCATGGATAAGACTCGGTCGCCTGTCTCTGGCATCTCTCCAGCTCTGCATCTGCCTTAAACCTCCCATGGATAAGACTCGGTCGCCTGTCTCTGGCCTCTCTCCAGCCCCCTGTCTGCCTTAAACCTCCCATGGATAAGACTCGGTCGCCTGTCTCTGGCATCTCTCCAGCTCTGTATCTGCCTTAAACCTCCCATGGATAAGACTTGGTCGCCTGTCTCTAGCCTCTCTCCAGCCCCCTGTCTGCCTTAAACCTCCCATGGATAAGACTCGGTCGCCTGTCTCTGGCATCTCTCCAGCTCTGTGTCTGCCTTAAACTTCCCATGGATAAGACTCGGTCGCCTGTCTCTGGCCTCTCTCCAGCTCTGTGTCTGCCTTAATCCTCCCATGGATAAGACTTGGTCGCCTGTCTCTGGCCTCTCTCCAGCCCCCTGTCTGCCTTAAACCTCCCATGGATAAGACTCGGTCGCCTGTCTCTGGCCTCTCTCCAGCCCCCTGTCTGCCTTAAACCTCCCATGGATAAGACTCGGTGGCCTGTCTCTGGCCTCTCTCCAGCTCTGTGTTTGCCTTAAACCTCCCATGGATAAGACTTGGTCGCCTGTCTCTGGCCTCTCTCCAGCCCCCTGTCTGCCTTAAAACTCCCATGGATAAGACTCGGTGGCCTGTCTCTGGCCTCTCTCCAGCTCTGTGTCTGCCTTAAACCTCCCATGGATAAGACTCGGTCGCCTGTCTCTGGCCTCTCTCCAGCTCTGTGTTTGCCTTAAACCTCCCATGGATAAGACTCGGTGGCCTGTCTCTGGCCTCTCTCCAGCTCTGTGTTTGCCTTAAACCTCCCATGGATAAGACTCGGTGGCCTGTCTCTGGCCTCTCTCCAGCTCTGTGTCTGCCTTAAACCTCCCATGGATAAGACTTGGTCGCTTGTCTCTGGCCTCTCTCCAGCTCTGTGTCTGCCTTAAACCTCCCATGGATAAGACTCGGTCGCCTGTCTCTGGCCTCTCTCCAGCTCTGTGTTTGCCTTAAACCACCCATGGATAAGACTCGGTCGCCTGTCTCTGGCCTCTCTCCAGCTCTGTGTTTGCCTTAAACCTCCCATGGATAAGACTCGGTCGCCTGTCTCTGGCCTCTCTCCAGCTCTGTGTTTGCCTTAAACCTCCCATGGATAAGACTCGGTCGCCTGTCTCTGGCATCTCTCCAGCTCTGTATCTGCCTTAAACCTCCCATGGATAAGACTCGGTCGCCTGTCTCTGGCCTCTCTCCAGCTCTGTGTTTGCCTTAAACCTCCCATGGATAAGACTCGGTCGCCTGTCTCTGGCCTCTCTCCAGCTCTGTGTTTGCCTTAAACCTCCCATGGATAAGACTCGGTGGCCTGTCTCTGGCCTCTCTCCAGCTCTGTGTTTGCCTTAAACCTCCCATGGATAAGACTCGGTCGCCTGTCTCTGGCCTCTCTCCAGCTCTGTGTTTGCCTTAAACCTCCCATGGATAAGACTCGGTGGCCTGTCTCTGGCCTCTCTCCAGCTCTGTGTCTGCCTTAAACCTCCCATGGATAAGACTCGGTCGCCTGTCTCTGGCCTCTCTCCAGCTCTGTGTTTGCCTTAAACCTCCCATGGATAAGACTCGGTCGCCTGTCTCTGGCCTCTCTCCAGCTCTGTGTTTGCCTTCAACCTCCCATGGATAAGACTCGGTGGCCTGTCTCTGGCCTCTCTCCAGCTCTGTGTCTGCCTTAAACCTCCCATGGATAAGACTCGGTCGCCTGTCTCTGGCCTCTCTCCAGCTCTGTGTTTGCCTTAAACCTCCCATGGATAAGACTCGGTCGCCTGTCTCTGGCCTCTCCCCAGCTCTGTGTTTGCCTTAAACCTCCCATGGATAAGACTCGGTCGCCTGTCTCTGGCCTCTCTCCAGCCCCCTGTCTGCCTTAAACCTCCCATGGATAAGACTTGGTCGCCTGTCTCTGGCATCTCTCCAGCTCTGTGTCTGCCTTAAACCTCCCATGGATAAGACTCGGTCGCCTGTCTCTGGCCTCACTCCAGCCCCCTGTCTGCCTTAAACCTCCCATGGATAAGACTCGGTCGCCTGTCTCTGGCATCACTCCAGCTCTGTATCTGCCTTAAACCTCCCATGGATAAGACTCGGTCGCCTGTCTCTGGCCTCTCTCCAGCCCCCTGTCTGCCTTAAACCTCCCATGGATAAGACTCGGTCGCCTGTCTCTGGCATCTCTCCAGCTCTGTGTCTGCCTTAAACCTCCCATGGATAAGACTCGGTCGCCTGTCTCTGGCCTCTCTCCAGCCCCCTGTCTGCCTTAAACCTCTCCATGAATGAGGCCACCAGCGGTGGACACAATACTTCAGAAGAAGACTCTAATACTGGAGCCCGTGCTGGAGACGTGGCAAGGGGCACTGGACGCAACAATCCAGAAGTGGCCTCTCGAGATAGAGCCAACATCAGGAGATGCCCACGAGAACTGAACACTGTACTCCAGATGTGGCCTCTTGAGCTAGAGACAACATCAGGAGATGCCCACGAGAAATGAACACTGTACTCCAGATGTGGCCTCGCTGTACTCCAGATGTGGCCTCTCGAGCTAGAGACAACATCAGGAGATGCCCACGAGAACTGAACACTGTACTCCAGATGTGGCCTCTCGAGCTAGAGACAACATCAGGAGATTCCAACCAGAACTGAACACTGTACTTCAGATGTGGCCTCTCGAGCTAGAGCCAAGACTCAAGAGATGCCCACCGGAACGGAACACTGAACTCCAGATGTGGCCTCTCAGGTTAGAGACAACACTCAGGAGATGCCCACCAGAACTGAACACTGTACTCCAGATGTGGCCTCTCGAGCTAGAGACAACACTTAAGAGATGCCCACCAGAACTGAACACTGTACTCCAGATGTGGCCTCGCTGTACTCCAGATGTGGCCTCTCGAGCTAGAGACAACACTCAAGAGATGCCCACCGGAACGGAACACTGAACTCCAGATGTGACCTCTCGAGCTAGAGACAACATCAGGAGATTCCCACCAGAACGGAACACTGTACCCCAGATGTGGCCTCTCGAGCTAGAGACAACACTTAAGAGATGCCCACCAGAACTGAACACTTTACTCCAGATGTGGCCTCTTGAGCTAGAGCCAAAACTCAAGAGATGCCCACCAGAACGGAACACTGTACCCCAGATGTGGCCTCTCGAGCTAGAGACAACACTTAAGAGATGCCCACCAGAACTGAACACTGTACTCCAGATGTGGCCTCGCTGTACTCCAGATGAGGCCTCTCGAGCTAGAGACAACATCAGGAGATGCCCACGAGAACTGAACACTGTACTCCAGATGTGACCTCTCGAGCTAGAGACAACATCAGGAGATTCCCACCAGAACTGAACACTTTACTCCAGATGTGGCCTCTTGAGCTAGAGCCAACACTCAAGAGATGCCCACCGGAACGGAACACTGAACTCCAGCTGTGGCCTCTCAGGCTAGAGACAACACTCAGGAGATGCCCACCAGAACTAAAAAGTTTACTCCAGATGTGGCCTCTCGAGCTAGAGCCAAAACTCAAGAGATGCCCACCGGAACGGAACACTGAACTCCAGATGTGGCCTCTCAAGCTAGAGACAACATTCAGGAGATTTCCACCAGAACTGAACACTGTACTCCAGCTGTGGCCTCTCTGTACTCCAGATGTGACCTCTCGAGCTAGAGACAACACTCAGGAGATGCCCACGAGAACTGAACACTGTACTCCAGCTGTGGCCTCTCAGGCTAGAGACAACACTCAGGAGATGCCCACCAGAACTGAACACTTTACTCCAGATGTGGCCTCTTGAGCTAGAGCCAAAACTCAAGAGATGCCCACCAGAACGGAACACTGTACCCCAGATGTGGCCTCTCGAGCTAGAGACAACACTTAAGAGATGCCCACGAGAACTGAACACTGTACTCCAGATGTGACCTCTCGAGCTAGAGACAACATCAGGAGATTCCCACCAGAACTGAACACTTTACTCCAGATGTGGCCTCTTGAGCTAGAGCCAACACTCAAGAGATGCCCACCGGAACGGAACACTGAACTCCAGCTGTGGCCTCTCAGGCTAGAGACAACACTCAGGAGATGCCCACCAGAACTAAAAAGTTTACTCCAGATGTGGCCTCTCGAGCTAGAGCCAAAACTCAAGAGATGCCCACCGGAACGGAACACTGAACTCCAGATGTGGCCTCTCAAGCTAGAGACAACATTCAGGAGATTTCCACCAGAACTGAACACTGTACTCCAGCTGTGGCCTCTCTGTACTCCAGATGTGACCTCTCGAGCTAGAGACAACACTCAAGAGATGCCCTCCAGAACTGAACACTGTACTCCAGACGTGGCCTCTCGAGCTAGAGTCAACACTCAAGAGATGCCCACCAGAACGGAACACTGTACTCCAGACGTGGCCTCTCGAGCTAGAGTCAACACTCAAGAGATGCCCACCAGAACTGAACACTGTACTCCAGATGTGGCCTCTTGAGCTAGAGACAACACTCAAGAGATGCCCACCGGAACGGAACACTGAACTCCAGATGTGGCCTCTCGAGCTAGAGACAACACTCAGGAGATGCCCACGAGAAATGAACACTGTACTCCAGATGTGGCCTCTCGAGCTAGAGACTACACTCAGGAGATGCCCACCAGAACTGAACACTTTACTCCAGATGTGGCCTCTTGAGCTAGAGCCAAAACTCAAGAGATGCCCACCGGAACGGAACACTGAACTCCAGATGTGTCCTCTCAAGCTAGAGACAACATTCAGGAGATTCCCACCAGAACTGAACACTGTACTCCAGCTGTGGCCTCTCTGTACTCCAGATGTGACCTCTCGAGCTAGAGACAACACTCAGGAGATGCCCACGAGAACTGAACACTGTATTCCAGATGTGGCCTTTTGAGCTAGAGACAACACTCAGGAGATGCCCAGTGGAACTGAACACTGTACTCCAGATGTGGCCTCTCCATACTCCAGGTGTGGCCTTGATGAATACAGGCCCCAGCTAGGCCCGCAAGACACAAGGGTTCGCTCTCCTGTAACGGAATCTATAAGGAAGTTGGCACGGAAACTGCAAAGTACAAAAACAACGTTTATTAACCCTTAAGGGTGGTCCTACAATCCACACAACACTCTTCAGTATTGCATGGAGTAGCACAAAGAACATTCGTACACAGTCCCCTTTTATACACAACAGAGGGGCTCATAAGTGGGTGGATACAACATGAGGCCGAAGAACATTACCATTTATGGTCATTCTCGATACTGAATCAATACATGGGCGGAGCCAACACACTCCTTGAGCCCGCGAAAGGACATGGTCAAGCAAAGCTAATTATAACAGATGTGGTCAAGTCTGGGCATGCGCCAGACGGACAAGAGAGAGCTATTTATAAACTGTTGCTAGGCAGATTACAAGAGCAACTAACACAGAGGTCGGACTCTCCTCGTGGTGAACACATGGCAGCATGCCAATACAAAATGGAGTCCGGACTTCGGTCAACATAACGAAGAAAACATGATCTAAAAGGGGAAGCATTAATGTTTTCAGTAAATGCTTAATCACATTCTGCCTTAATTTACAACAGACGACCCTTTCAGCATTTACTGAAGACATCCGGCTTCCAAGAATAATCATCATATATATCAATTATCATCATTCCTTTAACTTCTTTAGCTAGACCCTTTTGGTGAGCAACATCGGCAACAGCTTTCTTATCTGGAATGCAGAATGAAATGCATACAGAACAGCACAATGGTCCACATTGAATACACATACAGAAAAAGAACAGAATTGCTATAATAATACAGAGACCAGTTAAAACCTTCCATCCCCAGGCAGTAACCAACGCCCAAAACCATCCAGAAAAGGACCAAGTGCCGTTTTCTGTGCGGATTTCAGCTGCTATTTTATGCAGCTTGTTAATGGCGTTATAAACGGATGGCGTATGATCAGGAATGAACACACAGCAGCTACTTCCAATAATTTTACAGGCTCCTCCTCGATCAGCTAGCATTACATCTAATACCATACGATTCTGCAACGCAACAATCCTGGTTATTTGTAACTCTTCCGTAAGATTCCCAAGAGCAGCGGCAGTCTGATTGGTCACAGCTTCTACCACTCTTGTTAATCTTCGGATCTTCCTACTATTCAAAGAGGCTCCAACAAAGAAAAACAGTCCTAAGTTAAAATCAATATACTGTTGCAAGCTGGTATCGGTCTGATCCACATCATCAATTGATAGAGTACGTTTATATCTATTTACAGTCACATTATTCAACAGTTTCAAATCCTTATGATATGACGCAGGTGCTAAGAATACAGGAGGTAATAGGAATGATACATAGCATACCCCAGACCACCCAGCGGGCAAACGGTAATAACCTTTATTTCCACATACAAAATAGGTATTATGGGACGCTAGGAAGGTACTGTTGTTCAACCCGTCAATGTTCAGCACGGTTATGCAATCACTGACACCAACAGGGATAAAACCCACACTCTGGACACACAGGTCCGCTTGAGCTTGTGCTACTTGGATTACGAATTTGTCCTTCCCCGCAGTGTCTCTTGTGTTCGTGAAGATATAGGGAATGGATTCATTGTCCGGTCGGTACTCTTCCCATTCCCAAATTGTCCCATTCGCTTGTGGATACCCATTCTTGTCTTGATGGCATTCTCTATTAAGTCTAAAAAGCAATCGTCCCACTGTCGGTTTCCGAGTGGCAAACAGCAAAGTGTACCATGCTCTACAAGAGCCATTATGAGAGAAAGGAAGTGGTATGAATGGCGTACCTCCTTTCTTCTGATGAGCCGGCATCATCCCACATATCCAACAGTTCGTAGCGTTCGTAGCAACGTGGGTGTGATGCAGCATCTGAATGAAAGTGTTATTCAAATAGGATTGTCGATGCTTCAACTCTTGATATGGCAATGTATAAAAGTAGTGCTCCGCAGGCACTGGAGTCGTCAACACAAGTGTCTTTCGAGCAGGAGTTGCCTCCTCCACAAACCATGTGGTTATACCAACGATAGCTACTGTTAGCATGAACCCCAACGCACAAAGGATTTTCTTCTTCTCCATGTCAAAAGAAACAATACCCTGATATCTTCCTGAAACTAAAAAGTCTGTCAGAACTCTTCCCCTTGGGCAGCGGTTGATTTCTTCACCAGCGGGCCAAGACGGGTGTCACTACACTAATGCAGGGCTGATCCCCCCCCCTTGCCTCATCGGCTCTCCGTTTCACTAACCCAAGGGCCGTTCTGACAGTATGTCCCGGCACTGGAAACCTTACTTCCTTGGTCGAAGATGATATCGCCTTCCTCCAGAAGTCGTGTGGTCCGGAAAGAGCTCCTCAGTGTCATTCGGCTTCGCAGCACGGCCTGTCTCTGCTGCTAGGATTTCTCGTTGATCGGTCAGCACGGCAGACTCCACCAATCCGGGCGGTACCTTTCGGCAGTGCAAGGAATGGATCCAATTCTTCCTGTTCGAGACTCGCACTGCCGTCCTCGTTGCAAGGAGGACTTGTTCAGGTCCTACCCATCTCGGCTCCAAACTGTTCGTTCTGTCGAAGACCTTCACCATAACATGATCTCCAGGCCGGAGACCATGTCCTTCGCCGGTAGACCGATCAGGGAGCGCCTCTCGGACCTGTTGATGAATAGAAACCAAATTATCCGTTAACTGTGCCAGATAATCGCTCATCATTACACAAGGTACATCATACACAGCCTTAGGCCTTGGTGGACCCCAAATATTCATTGGGCGTCCAAATACGATTTCATATGGCGTAAGGCCAGTTCGAGAGTGTGGCACCGACCTAATTGACAATAACGCCAGTGGCAGGGCGTCTGGCCAAGTCAAAGATGTTGAAGCTTGGATTTTGGCGATCTTAAGCTTCAGTGTACCATTATACTTCTCGACTAGTCCTGCAGACTGGGGGTGGAATACGGCGTGGAACTTCTGGGTGATGCCTAGGCCCTTCAAGACGTATTTTATAACATCCGCTACAAAGTGAGGGCCATTATCACTCCACAGAAGTCTACAGACGCCGTATCGAGGGAAAAACTCTTTCAGCAATAGCTTCGCTGTAGTCATTGCAGTATTGACTTTCGTAGGGTACGCCTCAACCCATTTACTGAAGGCGCAGACCACTACTAGAACATACTTCAAATTGTTACAGCGCTCAAGCTGGATGTAGTCCATCTGCAGAACCTCAAAGGGTGCAGTGGGCGTCGCAAATCCTCCTGCTGGAGTTCGAGTGCCTTTCCCTGGGTTATACTTCAGACAGATCATACAGGTCTGCACCACCCTCTTTGCTGTGCTAGCAATCTCTGGATGCTCCCAGACTTGGGTAAGCAATTTCACAATTGCGGAAGCTCCAACATGTGCTAGCCCATGTGCCATTTGAACCATAGGTTGTACGAAAGCCGTGGGTAACTTCCATCTATCCATCTGCTTATTTCTCCAACAGCCCTCATCATCCAACTCTCCCTCGCTAGCCCATTGCTCCCGCTCTTTATCAGAAGCGGTCCTTTGCATTTCTCGCACTTCCTCCTTCGCATCACGCCATCTTTCCACCTGTGACTTTACTACATACATGGCAGTAGCGCCGGGCTGCATCGCAGTCTCCCGTGCTACTCGGTCTGCTAACGCATTCCCTTCTCCAACTTTATCAACTACTTTCCTATGGGCACTACACTTAACAATGGCAATTTTCTTCGGGTATGTCAATGCGGTTAAGAGATTGTGGACTAACTCCCCATGCATTATCTGTACCCCATGTGACGTTAAGAACCCTCTCTCCTTCCAGAGTAGGCCGAAATCGTGCGCTACTCCGAAGGCATAGCGGCTATCTGTGTAAACATTCACACACAATCCTGTACTGAGCTCACATGCTCGTGTTAAGGCTATCAGTTCCGCTGCTTGAGCTGATTTCTGTGGTATGCGTGCTGTCTCCACTATCGTGTGTAATGTGGTAATTGCATACGCTGCTGAAGTCGTACCATCTGGTAGCTTCAGGCATGATCCGTCTACCCACAACTCTCCATCTACCTCTGAAAAGGGCGTATCCTGGAGATCAATACGACCCTTTGTTTGTTCCTCAGTCACAAGAATACAATCATGCGCTTTCTGCGCCTCAGGCTGGGTCTCGGGGTATAGCAACAATGTGGCCGGGTTTAATGTCACGCACCTCTTTAACGTAATATGAGGAGCCAAAAGCGTCAGCTCATATCCCGTTAAACGGGCACTGGTCAAATGCTGCGTCTTTGTTTGATTAAGCAGGGCATCCACAGCATGGGGAACTAACACCAACAATTTATGGGACAACACAATTCCTTCACTTTGGCGTATTGACACAGCTGTCGCCGCTACCGAGCGAAAACACCCTGGTAATGCTCGGGCGACAGGATCAAGCACAGCCGAAAAGTATGCACAAGGGCGCTGCTTGTCGCCGTGCATCTGTACTAAGACTGACAATGCACATCCATCTTTCTCATGCACATACAACGAAAAGGGTTTTGCATAATCAGGGGTCCCTAACACTGGTGCTGAACAAAGGGCCTGTCTCAATTGCTGAAACGCAGCATCACACTCATCTGACCAGGGGATCGGAATGGGCGTGTCTTTTGTCAAGAGAGCTAGTAATGGCTTGGCTATGTGTGAAAACCCCAATATCCACTGTCTACAAAAAGAAACAAGACCCAAAAATGCACGCACATCCTTCTGCGTGGATGGTCTCGGTGTGTCCAAAATTACTTGGATACGATCTGGTGTGAGTGCACGCCCCTCCTTAGACAAAAGGTGACCTAAATAAGTCACCTTTGGTCTACAGAATTGCAATTTCTTCCTAGACACTTTATGATTGTGGGATGCTAAAAAGGAAAGGAGGGATAACGTGCTCTTTTCACACAACTCCAGGGTGTCAGCCGCCAACAAGATGTCGTCGACATATTGAATGAGGGCGACCCCCTCGAGTAAAACAAAGGAATCCAACTGTCGTTTCAAAGCCTGACTGTAAATACTAGGGCTTTCTGTATAGCCTTGGGGAATTCTACAAAAACGATAAGATCTATTGTTTAATGTGAACCCAAAAAGAAATCGGCTATCAGGGTGAATGGGAATAGAAAAGAAGGCATTTTTCAAATCAATCACTGAGAACATGGTCGCCGTATGCGGGACCAAGGTAAGCAACGTCGTGATATCGGAAACCACCGGGTACTGAGGTATCACGATCTTGTTTACCTCCCTCAAATCAATTATGAACCGATAGACCTTTGCATCCGTGTCCTTTTTCAAAATTGGGAGAATCGGACTGTTACAGATATTATAGGGAACTTCTTCCACTACCCCTACTGCTATCAAGTCTTGCACAATCTGTATGAGAGCCTCCTCGCCCTCCTGGGAAATACGATACTGCGGGAGGCGTGGTAGCACCGCCCCCTCCTGGACACTAATGTGGACCGGAGGAATCACCATTTGTCCCACATCTGTGTCCGAAGTCGCCCATAAAGCTCGGGGGAGGGTAGCCAACAATGCATCCTCTGATATCGTACACATCCGCCCAGACCTGGGATAGTTGTCATTTAAGATCACCCTCACACCCTCAGGGGAGCAGCGGATTGTAGCCCTAAAGTACTTTAACATATCAAGGCCCATAATGTTATCCGGTGTATATGGAGCAAGCAGAAACGGACAGGGCGCAGAAAAACAATCAACTTTAAATGCAAGGGGCTGTGAAAGAGGGCTTCGGGAGAGTGTACCGTCAAACCCTACCGATGTAACTATTGAGCCGGATGGGGGAGCCCCCGGAACCAAGTACCTAGACAATGCACTACGTGTCGCTCCTGTATCCACTAGGAACTGATCAGTAGAACCTAAAACCTCAGCCGATACATAAGGACCCGTCTGATCGACCGGCACCTCAACTGATTCGGACCCCCATCCAACGCATTCCTATGCATGCTGAGAATCATGATATCCCGATTGATCGATGTCCGATACATGATACTGGTGCTGGCGATCAAAAACATTTGAGCCATCTCGGTGCCGCCCGGCAGTATCGAAACGGACATTATCGTTAGAATTCCCTCTAAAGTTCGAGAAGCCCCCTCTACCTCTCGGGCCACCCGGAGTGTGCCCCTGACGCGAAGCACGCAACGCTGGGCAATCCCTGGCCCAATGGCCCAACTGCTTGCAGTACGCACACTGGTTCCTATTCAAATCAGATCGGCCCGAAGGGGGACCATAAGATCTGCCCCTTCCTCTATTATTATTACCCCGTCGGGGCGGGCCATATACTTGTGCTAACATCACCTTGGTTTTGAGATCTTTCGATTTCTTCTCCTCCTGGCCCTGCGCCTCGTGCTCCTGACGCTCATAATACTGAGCGATAGTCAGAAGGGCCGTCGGCGTCGCGGAGGACCAGGAACTCTCGCTCGCTTTTAACCGGGCCGCAACTGCTGGTAGCAGATTAGCCACATATTTGTCCGCGAAAAGGTGGCGGCCCGTGTCGTCAGTAAGCGACTGGCCACTAAAATCATGAAACGTCTCCTCAAAGCGCGTAAAGAAGTCCGCAACTGACTCGTCAACTTTCTGTTTACATGCAGTTAACATATTCCAGTCAATCTTTTTAGGGGGGATAATCGTCTTCAACTTAGCCACAATAGCCGCAGGGAGATCTAAAATATTCTGGGGTGGTTTCTGTGCGGGCTTCCGTTCCCTATCCTCATCCTCAAGGTCGGACCACCGGGCCTTGAAGGCAACCGCATCATCTACCTTTCGGACAGAGCGCCACGTATCCGGCGGTAGGATAAGGCCAAAGAACAGGTCTATATCCGCTAAGGTCATAATGCAAGAATTCAAGGCCCCCTCGACTTCTTCATAGAAGGCCGCTGGATTCTTGCGGGGGTCAGGCAACGCATTCTTTAGTGCCATAACATCGGCCCTATGCCATGGAGTGTAAACCCAGTTATATACAAAATATCCCCTTGCATCGGCGGAGTTAATATCCGAGCTAGTCCCTGCTCCCTTAGGAGGAACATACAAAGGCGCCGCCTCTCGCATTGGTTTAGCATGCACTATGTCATCCTTATCTGACTGGGAGGCGGATGGGTGGCCCCCTGCTGCAGACGAATCCAACTGCTTCCCCTCCTCCGTTTGTTGGCGTGCTTTCTCTCTAAGGGCCAGCACCTCGTCCCGTAAAGCGAACAGCCGCCGAGCCGCCTCAGGAGCCTTAGGGGGAGAAAAAACACCATTACGTAATGCTCCGGCATCCGAAGACACTTCGTCAGGCTCAAGGACACTAGAATATTTTCGGAAAGCAGCAATTACTTCATCCGCGAAATGAGACAGAAAATACACCCTCTCTCTATCTTGCCACGACCCCCAAGTATGGAACAACTCCTCCTTAGACATCTTGCCCTTAAGTGCACGGAGGGAAAGTTTCCGAAGCTCAGCCATATGCTCGGCCGATAACATGGACCGTGTGTCGACCTTACCCGGAGCCGGGCCAGAATCTTGCGGCCGCGGAGCAGATGCGCCAACATAAGGGGGCGGAGAGCGATCTAGTAAATAAAAATCATCATCAGGATTATTAAGGACAGGATAAAGTGGCTGGCGAACAACATATTGACCCGAGACCTGTAGCCTACGCTCTTTCTCTTGTCTGTCCGTGTGCTCTTTGTCCTCCCGACGCTTCGCTTCCTGCGCTCGCACATGGTCATTCTTCCGTTGCTCTTTATCAAACAGCGCTTTCTCACGTTTCTCTCGCTCACGCACTTCCTTCACCCATAATCGCACACACTCAAACATATCCTGACGAGCACGTCGCTTACACATACACTGTTCCACATACTCAATCTTACGTATATCAAACGATCCATACAAAGGCCATCGCAACTCAGGATCCTTCCTCGTGTATTTCCTCCATAGCGTGCTGTACATTATGGAAGAAAGACCATGCTTCACATACATATCCCTATTAGGAGTCCCCTCTGGGGGAGCTGGAGCAGATTCCTCGAGGTTCAACCGGTTACCAAAACAGCAGCACCACTTACGGAGTGCGCTGAAAGCAGGCATGCTCAGAAATAGTGCAAAATATGCAATATTATAAGGAAAAATGGCACTTAATCATTGCGCCGTTCAAAGTTTACACAGCTCCGGAGAAATCTCTCCACATTACCTGCCTATATGTGTTGCAACGCATATATTTTCACAAAGACAAATTCAAAATATGACTAGTCATCATCAATCAAAACTCAAATAGCCAACCCAGGCTTCAAAACTCGGAGCAAGTACCGTACAACGGTTCTTACCAATCAAGAGTCCAGGTTCCAACTGCCAAGCTCCACAATCGCCCAAACGGCTCTCACGGCAGGACCGACAGAAGAGGTCTCAGTCGATGACCGGCGCCACCCAGACGGTCAGCTCGGAAGGGAAGGAAGAAAAACCTCGGGATGCCAGGGCTAAGACGCCGCTGGCAGTGATCACGTCCCCGGCCAAACTCCTCACCTTCGTCGCGACCAGTCCTTCGAGCATCCGAGTCGCCGATGAGCCCCACGTGACGGGCGCCAATTGATGAATACAGGCCCCAGCTAGGCCCGCAAGACACAAGGGTTCGCTCTCCTGTAACGGAATCTATAAGGAAGTTGGCACGGAAACTGCAAAGTACAAAAACAACGTTTATTAACCCTTAAGGGTGGTCCTACAATCCACACAACACTCTTCAGTATTGCATGGAGTAGCACAAAGAACATTCGTACACAGTCCCCTTTTATACACAACAGAGGGGCTCATAAGTGGGTGGATACAACATGAGGCCGAAGAACATTACCATTTATGGTCATTCTCGATACTGAATCAATACATGGGCGGAGCCAACACACTCCTTGAGCCCGCGAAAGGACATGGTCAAGCAAAGCTAATTATAACAGATGTGGTCAAGTCTGGGCATGCGCCAGACGGACAAGAGAGAGCTATTTATAAACTGTTGCTAGGCAGATTACAAGAGCAACTAACACAGAGGTCGGACTCTCCTCGTGGTGAACACATGGCAGCATGCCAATACAAAATGGAGTCCGGACTTCGGTCAACATAACGAAGAAAACATGATCTAAAAGGGGAAGCATTAATGTTTTCAGTAAATGCTTAATCACATTCTGCCTTAATTTACAACAGCCTCGCGAGCTAGAGATAACATCAGGAGATGCCCACCAGAACTGAACACTGCACTCCAGATGTGGCCTCGAGCTAGAAACAACACTGAGGAGATGCCCACCGGAACTGAACACTGTATTCCAGATGTGGCCTCTTGAACTAGAAACAATGTCAGGAGATGCCCACCAGAACTGAACACTGTACTCCAGATGTGGCCTCTCCATACTCCAGGTGTGGCCTCGCGAGCTAGAGATAACATCAGGAGATGCCCACCAGAACTGAACACTGTACTCCAGATGTGGCCTCTCCATACTCCAGGTGTGGCCTCGCGAGCTAGAGATAACATCAGGAGATGCCCACCAGAACTGAACACTGCACTCCAGAAGTGGCCTCGAGCTAGAAACAACACTGAGGAGATGCCCACCGGAACTGAACACTGTATTCCAGATGTGGCCTCTTGAACTAGAAACAATGTCAGGAGATGCCCACCAGAACTGAACACTGTACTCCAGATGTGGCCTCTCCATACTCCAGGTGTGGCCTCGCGAGCTAGAGATAACATCAGGAGATGCCCACCAGAACTGAACACTGCACTCCAGATGTGGCCTCGAGCTAGAAACAACACTGAGGAGATGCCCACCGGAACTGAACACTGTATTCCAGATGTGGCCTCTTGAACTAGAAACAATGTCAGGAGATGCCCACCAGAACTGAACACTGTACTCCAGATGTGGCCTCTCCATACTCCAGGTGTGGCCTCGCGAGCTAGAGATAACATCAGGAGATGCCCACCAGAACTGAACACTGTACTCCAGATGTGGCCTCTCCATACTCCAGGTGTGGCCTCGCGAGCTAGAGATAACATCAGGAGATGCCCACCAGAACTGAACACTGCACTCCAGAAGTGGCCTCGAGCTAGAAACAACACTGAGGAGATGCCCACCGGAACTGAACACTGTATTCCAGATGTGGCCTCTTGAACTAGAAACAATGTCAGGAGATGCCCACCAGAACTGAACACTGTACTCCAGATGTGGCCTCTCCATACTCCAGGTGTGGCCTCGCGAGCTAGAGATAACATCAGGAGATGCCCACCAGAACTGAACACTGTACTCCAGATGTGGCCTCTCCATACTCCAGGTGTGGCCTCGCGAGCTAGAGATAACATCAGGAGATGCCCACCAGAACTGAACACTGCACTCCAGAAGTGGCCTCGAGCTAGAAACAACACTGAGGAGATGCTCACCGGAACTGAACACTGTATTCCAGATGTGGCCTCTTGAACTAGAAACAATGTCAGGAGATGCCCACCAGAACTGAACACTGTACTCCAGATGTGGCCTCTCCATACTCCAGGTGTGGCCTCGCGAGCTAGAGATAACATCAGGAGATGCCCACCAGAACTGAACACTGTACTCCAGATGTGGCCTCTCCATACTCCAGGTGTGGCCTCGCGAGCTAGAGATAACATCAGGAGATGCCCACCAGAACTGAACACTGCACTCCAGAAGTGGCCTCGAGCTAGAAACAACACTGAGGAGATGCTCAGTGGAACTGAACACTGTACTCCAGATGTGGCCTTGCTGTACTCCAGATGTTGCTTCTCGAGCTAGAGACCTCAGGATATGCCCATCAGAACGGAACACTAATCCAGATATGGTCTGCACAGCTGGAGTTAGCAGAACCCGACTGGGCCCATTCTTCCAGATGTGGCCTTCACATCTGGAGTCAGTATTCCACAGCTTGACCTGGTCTTTCAGATGTTTCTTGCACCCTGGAATATACAAAAAGTGATGGATGGAATGCTTGAATTATTCTCAGCCACTGATAGTTACTCAGAGTCATCGCAGACTCGCAGTCCGTTGTTGTGTACCCCAGGCCCCCTCAGTCTGGACCCAGCCATATGCAAATCAGTCTCGACTCTGCTCCAAAGGGAGTGGTCTTATCCGAACTGCCTGGCCATGTCTACAGTACCGAGCACCCCTCCGTGTCTGCAGTGCGGTCCATCTACACAGCTCCGAGGGCCCCTCCGTCTGTGCACTTCTCCTCCAGCCCTGCACTGGGATGCGCACCGAGGCCGCTCGGAGAGCCGCGCCTGGCTCAGGTGCTGCGCCTTGACGCCCCTGGACACCGGCGCCAGGCAGGGGCGCTCCGGGTGCAGCGCGTTGCATCCTCCCCGGTCGCATAGCGCCGGGAGTCGTGTTTTGCAGTTAATCACCTCTGCTGCTCCCGGTGATTCCTTCAGGGCTCAGGTGAGGGAGCTCTGCCGCGCTCTGAGCGCATCTGCGGCCGCGTTAGGGCTGCGTCTCCAGGCAACGCCTCCTTGTGTGCTCCTGGGCGCACCGGAGCGCAGGGCTGCGGCGAGGCCTCAACTCTGTGCGAGGACAAGAGCCGAGACGAGCAGGATCTTTACAGCCCCGTGGGCAGGGAGGACGGAGATTGGGACAGGGAGAGACCGACACTGAGAAACGGAGACTGGCACAAGGGGTGTGAAGTCTGGGACTATGGGCAAAGGCATTGGGACAGGGAGACCTGTACACTCGGACCAGGAGACACGGACACTGGGACAGGCAGATGCAGACACTGAGACTGGTTGAGGTGGACCCTGGTACATGGAGATAAAGACCCGGGACAGGGAGATGCAGACACCGGGACAGGGAGATGCAGACACTGGACAGGGAGATGCAGACACCGAGACAGGGAGATGCAGACACCGAGACAGGGAGATGCAGACACTGGGACAGGGAGATAAAGACCCGGGACAGGGAGATGCAGACACCGGGACAGGGAGATGCAGACACTGGGACAGGGAGATGCAGACACCGAGACAGGGAGATGCAGACACCGGGACAGGGAGATGCAGACACCGAGACAGGGAGATGCAGACACTGGGACAGGGAGATGCAGACACCGAGACAGGGAGATGCAGACACTGAGACAGGGAGATGCAGACATCGGGACAGGGAGATGCAGACACTGGGACAGGGCGATGCAGACACTGAGACAGGGAGATGCAGACACCGAGACAGGGAGATGCTGACACTGGGACAGGGAGATGCAGACACTGGGACAGGGAGATGCAGACACCGAGACAGGGAGCAGACACTGCAGACACTGGGACATGGAGATGCAGACACCGGGACAGGGAGATGCAGACACCGAGACAGGGAGATGCTGACACTGGGACAGGGAGATGCAGACACCTGGACGGAGAGATCAGACACCAGGACAGATCAGACAGCAGGACGGGGAGATCAGACACCAGGAGGGAGAGATGCAGACACCGAGACAGGGAGATGCTGACACTGGCACAGGGAGATGCAAACCCTGGGACTGAGAGAGGCAGACACCAGGACAGGGAGATGCAGACACCAGGACAGGGAGATGCAAACACTGGGACTTATAGAGGCAAACACCAGGAGAGAGAGATGCAGACACCAGGACAGGGAGATGAGTCACCAGGAGGGAGAGATGCAGACACCAGGACAGGAAGATCACACACCAGGATAGGGAGATGCAGACACCAGGACAGGGAGGCGAGGACCCCGGGACTGAGAGAGCGAAACAGCAGAACATGAGATGCATACAGACATCAATACTAAGAGAGGCAGACACCAGGAGAAGGAGATTCAGAAATCAGGACAGGGAGACACAGTCACCAGGACAGGGAGATGCAGACACTGCAACAAGGAGGCTGTGACACTGGGGCAGGATACAGACCCCAGGATTGTTAGATGAGGATACTGGGACAGAGAGCCATGGTCAACAGGTCAGGCATGTGAGGACGCCTGCACTAAGGGAGGCAGACACCAGGATAGGGAGACGCAGACAATGGGACTGGGAGATTGAGACACTGGGACAGGGAGACACAGACACTGGGACCGGGAAATGCAGACACTGGGACAGGGAGACACAGACACTGAGACAGGGAGATGCATACTCTGGGACAAGGAGACACAGACACTGGGACCGGGAAATGCAAACACTGGGACAGGGAGACACAGACACTGGGACAGGGACACACAGACACTGGGACCGGCAGATGCAGACACTGGGACAGGGAGACACAGACACTGGCACAGTGAGAGGTGGACACTGAGACATGGAGATGAAGACACTGGGACAGGGAAACAAAGATACTGGGACATGGAGACACAGATACTAGGACAGGGAGGTACTGGGCATGGAGATGCAGACACTGGGACAGGGCAATGAAGGCACTGGGACAGGAAGACCGCAGACTAAAACTGGGAGATGTGGGCCAAGGGGCATGGAGACGCAGACACAGGGTCAAGGAGATGCAGACACTGGGACTGGGAGATGGAGACACTGGGACAGAAAAACAAAGACACTGGGACAGGGAGAGGTGAACCCTGAGACATGGAGACAAAGACACTGCACAGTGAGTGGTGGACCCTGGGATATGGAGATGAAGACACTGGGACAGGGAAACAAAGATACTGGGGCAGGGAGATGCAGATACTGGGACAGGGAGACACAGACACTGGACAGGGAGATGCAGACACTGGGACAGGGAGACACAGACACTGGGACTGGGAGATGCAGACACTGGGACCAGGAGATGCAGACAGTGGGACAGGGAGACACAGACACTGGCACAGTGAGTGGTGGACCATGGAACATGAGATGCATACAGACATCAATACTAAGAGAGGCAGACACCAGGAGAAGGAGATTCAGAAATCAGGACAGGGAGACACAGTCACCAGGACAGGGAGATGCAGACACTGCAACAAGGAGGCTGTGACACTGGGGCAGGATACAGACCCCAGGATTGTTAGATGAGGATACTGGGACAGAGAGCCATGGTCAACAGGTCAGGCATGTGAGGACGCCTGCACTAAGGGAGGCAGACACCAGGATAGGGAGACGCAGACAATGGGACTGGGAGATTGAGACACTGGGACAGGGAGACACAGACACTGGGACCGGGAAATGCAGACACTGGGACAGGGAGACGCAGACACTGAGACAGGGAGATGCATACTCTGGGACAGGGAGACACAGACACTGGGACCGGGAAATGCAAACACTGGGTCAGGGAGACACAGACACTGGGACAGGGACACACAGACACTGGGACCGGCAGATGCAGACACTGGGACAGGGAGACACAGACACTGGCACAGTGAGAGGTGGACACTGAGACATGGAGATGAAGACACTGGGACAGGGAAACAAAGATACTGGGACAGGGAGACACAGACACTAGGACAGGGAGGCACTGGGCATGGGGATGCAGACACTGGGACAGGGCAATGCAGGCACTGGGACAGGAAGACCCCAGACTAAAACTGGGAGAGGTGGGCCAAGGGACATGGAGACGCAGACACTGGGTCAAGGAGACGCAGACACTGGGACAGGGAAACAAAGACACTGGGACAGGGAGAGGTGGACCCTGAGACATGGAGACAAATACACTGCACAGTGAGTGGTGGACCCTGGGATATGGAGATGAAGACACTGGGACAGGGAAACAAAGATACTGGGGCAGGGAGATGCAGATACTGGGACAGGGAGACACAGACACTGGACAGGGAGATGCAGACACTGGGACTGGGAGATGCAGACACTGGGACCAGGAGATGCAGACACTGGGACAGGGAGACACAGACACTGGCACAGTGAGTGGTGGACCATTGAGATGAAGACTGGGAGAGGAAAACAAAGATACTGGGACAGGGAGATGCAGATACTGGGACAGGGAGACACAGACACTGGACAGGGAGAAGCAGACACTGGGACAGGGAGATGCAGACACTGGGACTGGGAGACACAGACGTTGGGACAAGGAGGTGCAGACACTGGGACATGCAGACACTGGGACAGGGAGACACAGACACTGGGACAGGGAGGCGCAGGCACTGGGACAGTTAGACACAGACACTGGGACAGGGAGGCGCAGACACTGGGACAGGGAGATGCAGACACTGGGACAGGGAGATGCAGACACTGGACTGGGAGATGCAGACACTGGGACTGGGAGATGCAGACACTGGGACTGGGAGACAAAGACGCGGGAACCGGGAGATGGAGACACTGGGACACCAAGACAAAGACACTGGCACAGTGAGTGGTGGACCCTGGGGCATGGAGACACAGACACTGGACTGGGAGATGCAGACACTGGGACAGGGAGACACAGACACTGGGAAAGGGACACACAGACACTGGGACAGGCAGATGCAGACACTGGGACAGGGAGACACAGACACTGGCACAGTGTGTGGTGGAACCTGGGGCATGGAGATGAAGACACTGGGACAGGGAAACAAAGATACTGGGGCAGGGAGACACAGACACTAGGACAGGGAGGCACTGGGCATGGCGATGCAGACACTGGGTCAAGGAGACACAGACATTGGTTCAGGGAGACACAGACACTGGCACAGTGAGAGGTGGACCCTGAGACATGGAGATGAAGACACTGGGACAGGAAAACAAAGATACTGGGACAGGGAGACACATACACTAGGACAGGGAGGCACTTGGCATGGAGATGGAGATGCCGACACTGGGACAGGGCAATGCAGGCATCGGGACAGGAAGACGTAGACTAAAACTGGGAGAGGTGGGCCAAGGGACATGGAGACGCAGACATTGGGTCAAGGAGACACAGACAGTGGGACAGGGAGGCTCAGACACTGGGACAGTTAGACACAGGCACTAGGACAGGGAGGCACAGACACTGAGACAGGGAGAAGTGGACCCTTGGACATGGAGACAAAGACACTGCACAGGGAAATGAATACACTGGGACAGGGAGACGCAGACACTGGGACACGGAGACACTGGAACAGTTAGACTCAGACAGTGGGTCAGGGAGGCGCAGACACTGGGACAGTTAGACTCAGACACTGGGACAGGGAGATGCAGACACTGGGACAGGAAGTTGCAGACACTGAGACTGGGAAAGGTGGAACCTGGGACATGGGGACAAAGACCCTGGGACAGGGAGACGCAGACACTTGGATAGGGAGACACTGGTACAGGGAGACACAGACACTGGTATGGAGAGACGCAGACACTGGGACAGGGAGATGCAGATACTGGGACGGGGAGATACAGAAACCGGGAAAAAGAGATATGGACACTGGCACAGGGAGATACAGGCACTGGGACAGGGAGATATAGATACTGGGACAGGGAGATGCAAATACCGGGACAGGGAGATACAGACACTGTGACAGGGAAATATAGACAACGGGACAGGGAGATTTAGACAGTGGGACAGGGAGATGCATAAACGAAGACAGGGAGATGCAAACTCTGGGAGAGGGAGACACAGACACAGGGACACATAGACGAAGACATCAAGACAGGAGATGCAGATACTGGGACAAGGATATGCAGACACTGGGACAGGGAGACACAGACACTGGAAAAGGATACACACCCCAGAAAAGTGAGATGAGGATACTGGGAGGGGAGAGGCAGACCCTGGGACATGGAGACACAGATACCGGAACAGGGAGACAAAGACAGTGGGACAGGGAGATGCAGACAGTGGGACAGGGAGATGCATACACCAAGACAGGAGATGCAGATACTGGGACAAGGAGATGCAGACACTGGGACAGGGAGACACAGACACTGGAACAGGGAGACGCAGTCACTGGAACAGGGAGACGCAGACACTGGAAAAGGATACAGACCCCAGAAAAGCGATATGAAGACACTGGGACAGGGAGATGCAGGCACTGGGAGATACAGACACTGGGACAGGGAGCGAGAGATACTGGGGCAGGGAAATGCAGAGAGACTGTGACTGTTTTTGTCACAGTCTACACTCTTTTTCATGGCACTTCAATGATGACCGTTCTGCCAAACACCCTCAAACAAATGAGCATGGGGGAAGGTCCTTCCCGCGATTAAATTTATGGGTAATTTTTCCGTTGTCTCTGAAATGATTCTTTCTTATGTTAAGGGTGAAGCAGCGTCTTTGGCTATACGCCAGCGACTTGCCACGGTGTTAGTAGTCGAATCAGAGCACCAGCTCCCTGTCATAGTTGCTAATGTGTGTACATCTTTAGGGTATAACAGTTTGGGAACCTTCAGTACCGCCACGTGGCAAGCCTAGCTCTGACAAGGATGCCAGACCAACCAGGGATTCTGCTGTAAAACCAAGGCATACATCGAAACTACAGCCACAGAGAGGGAGACAACGTGGAGGTTCTCCACCCCCAGAGTCTTCTGACAGACAATACAATTTTCGTGATCACACCAAAATAGACATGACAGGTATCAGGTTCCTGATACACATTCTCCCTGTTCCTTTCAGGAATCGTCTGACCAACAGTATGACAGAGGAGGGCAATCTGACCGTAGACAAGAAGAGTATGTGAAACCAAAATGAGAGACACCATGCTCGTCTGACGTGAAGATAAAGAAGGACAGGCCTCCTCCATATACACCCCCGTTTCAGAAAAAGGAAGTTTGCAGACACTCCCCTCGATAGAGCGGCAGAAGAAGTCACCATAGGAGGCAGAATCTCCACCAATTTCTGGTAGCAAAAGCAACTGAAACATTTCTTACGATTGAAACCGCAGATATCCCTGTAGCTCCTCCAGACAGACTAAGGGCCTCATTATGATGTCGGTCAGAGCATTGCTGCGGATGCGGAACCGACTGACCTCTGGTCCGCGGTCCCGACACCGCAATTTGGATGCAACCGCATATGGTGTGATTGCAAACTCCCATTTTACTATGGAAGCTTGTGCGGCGATCTGAAACCGCCGTAGCACAACTCCAATTGTACAATGGAAGTTTTTGCACATTGTTGCACCATCTGGCGGCACCTCAAAGTGCCTGCACCTCACAGTGCCTGCCACATGGTGCAGGGATGTGAAGGGGCCACCTATGTGCCCCTAGGGCTACAACTGAAGGGCCAGGGTTGAAGGGGGCCCTGCTAGGGGCCCCCAACATCACTTTCTGACAGCCTTTCTATGATAGGAAGGGCCAACATGGAACTGTGTGAGTTGCGGCTCGTATTCAAGGTATGCTCCGTTTTGTAAGCTCCTATACACTCTCAGGAGTATTAATTAACTCATGTAGCCAATTTTCTAAAAAGCAATTATTTGCTTATTTTTCGTTTAGACCCCAACCTGACAGTGGAGGAGGTCACCTACAATCTATGTTATTTAACAATGAGGTATGTTTTTATCTTGCGTCACTTTGGTATTAGTCTTTAGGAGCCTTCCTCCTCCAATAATTGAATTTACATTATTTCCCAGACTCCAACCGGATGGTGGATGTCCTTAGAAAAGTTAATTGATTTCCTTACTCACTTGATTACTTCTTGATTACTCACAAGACTTCCGGTAAGGCTCCCTTCCACACCACAACTTGTTAATGACCCCGATTGGAATTAGTCCTCTCTAATCAGTTTCATTTAATTTATGATTTATTTCATGAGCCTGAGTAGAATAAGTCCCCTCTATCCTGTTTTGTGCTAAACCTATTCAAACAGTTAGCTATGCACACAATGGGAACACACCTTGACTACTCTCTTATTAATATCATAGGCAGTCCATTTCGCCCTTCACAGTCCTGAGAAAGACCCGTTCTTGACGCACCACAATTGCGCTGTTACCAGGGTCGAAACGTCAACGTTATCATCATACCTGTCCATACGGCCTCCTTGACCCCAACACATAGTCGCTATTGTGTCTAGGATTCATGTAAAGAACAAGAGATAGTGCATGAAAAGAAGAATTGTATTTATCTATTTTACTGATGTATGTCCTGTATATAGTGCACCACTACTTCACTGATCACCATATGTCACATGTTTTCACTATTGTCACAATCCTTTCATCCATAATTTAGTTGTATCTGTGACAGCCCTTCTTTGAAAAACAAAAAGTAAAAATACTTTATTTTTGCAAATCTTATTTCTCTGGTGTGTTCTTATCATAAAGCTTCAATGTTTTTGCTTTTTTGAAATAATTTATTTACATTTATTGTGAAATTAATTGAGACAATTCGTTCATTCACTTTACAATAATATATACTGATCACAGCAATTGTATCACCCGACAGGACAATTTGTTTTCTGTATCATTGTGATGTCGGTCGGAGCATTGCAGCGGATGCAGAACCGACTGACCTCTGGTCTGCGGTCCCGACCCGCAATTTGGATGTGACCGCTTATGGTGTGGTTGCAAACTTCTATTTTACAATGGGAGCTTGTGCGGCGGTCAAAAAACACCCGTAGCACAAGCTCCCATTGTACAATGGAAGTTTTTGCACATCCTTGCACCTTGTGGCGGCACCTCACAGTGCCTGCCACATGGTGCAGGGATGTTAAGGGGGCACCTATGTGCCCATATGGCCACAACCAAAGGGCCAGGGAAGAAGGGGGCCCTGCTAGGGGCCCCCAAAGTCATTTCCTGACAGCCTTTCTATGATAGGAAAGGCTGACATGGAAAGGCTGTTGGAAACCAACATCATAATTCTGACGGTAGAAACTCCGGTATTATGTGCCGCTTCCAACTGGCTGACCGGCTCCTTGAGCCCGTTGGAACCAAGTCAGTCTCCCTGGCAGGTTTGCACTCCTAATGCCGGCATTGTAATTCGGCGATCAGAGTGTAAACTTTCTATGTCGGTCGGAAATCCTCCGACTAGTAGTCAGAGACTTTCTGACCGACATTGAAATGAAACCCTATATCTTTTAGATATTCAAATTGAAGGTGATGTTAAACACACAATAAAAGCAATATTCTGGTAAAATTCAACTAAGTCTTATGACATTCTCTTGGTGTAGGTTGATTGTCTCCCAACTTTTGTTCTTGTATGCCCCCAGGGTGAGGATGTCATTCTCTCTTCTTTTTTACACCTTGTCTCTGACGAAGTTAAACAAGCTTATGCATTTGAATAGGCCCTTGCATTGGCCCCTGCACTTTATTGTAACCATACTGTTTGGGAAAAAGAATCGCCTTATCAAGTCATTCCTATATGATCCACACCTCAAGTACAATCACAGTATCCTATTAAACTAGAGTACCAGGGAGTAATTGAACCCTGATTATCTCAAATGAATAATCCTCTTTTTCGTGTTCTGAAACCTGATCATTCCTATCGCATAGTCTACATAGTCTGGAAAAAATATAAAACCACCTTGGACATCTTCAATGTTTTTTTTCTGTTACAATTTGGCTCCTGAGAGCAGAGACTGGTCAGCCTTTAGCCCCTTAGGCTTTCAAATGCGCTATGCACAACTTCCTATGGGCTATAAGAACAGCCCTGGAGATTTTGCGGTACAAATTGATTCAATGCTTAGTGAAATCAGCCCTGATGCACTGTCCTATGTAGATGATATCTACCTGATGGATGATGAATTAAACGTCCATTTGGCGAGAGTGGATCGCATAATATTGTGATTTGCTGACCTTGGCGACAAGTTTAACTTTGAAAAATCAAACACAGCTTTTTTGAGTGTCCTATTCTTAGGATATCAACTTACAAATAAGAAAAAGATTCTTGCCCCTCACTTTCTGGATAAATGTGCACAATTGCATCCTCCAACTGTACCTAAAACATTGCTGTCCCTGCTGGGATTTTTTAATTTTGGCAGAGCATATATATACCTTATTATGCACAAAGTATTAAACCACTTTATGCCTTAATACACATGATTTTTCTGCTACCTGCTGGACATTGGAACAAACAGATCTTTACAATCTGGCTTACTTGAAACACGCCACTTACATGCACGTGTCAATACCACAAATTTAGTCATCTGCTTTTTGCCGGGTGAAATTGGATTTACATATGTCACCTTCAACAAAGGTTAAACAGTACCAATAGCATATAAACTGTATTTATATTCCACTGCAGAACTGCATTTTGCTTCTACTGAAAAA
Organism: Triturus cristatus; assembly: GCF_964204655.1. NCBI lineage: Eukaryota > Metazoa > Chordata > Amphibia > Caudata > Salamandridae > Triturus > Triturus cristatus. The sequence continues at coordinate 1,171,020,843 of NC_140580.1, read as the reverse complement.
CTGAAAAAATTCTGACCGCTGTGCAGATGTTCTTCTTTAAAGAATGAACTCTTGCTCAGGGTAAATGCATTATTGTAGTTTCTGCAGTGACAATCTTAGAGGCTGTCCCCTACGCTAGCTTTCCTAATGCTAAAGCCCTCCATCCTCGATGGTTACAATTGGCTACGTCCTTAACCGCCATGGATGTTGACTTCATCTTTGACCCTTCCTTGCAAACACAAGAGTTTTTGCAATACGAGCATGTTTATCATTTGCCTTTTTCAGTTCTGCCATTTGATCAAAATAAGCTTGTCATTTATACAGATGGTTCGGCCCAACCTGTTGTAGTTTCTAAGCAGCAGTATTCTGCTGCATGCGTCATTGTTATTGGTACTATGTTGGATGGCATTTTTCACCCCAGAACAACTAGTACACAATCTTTAGGCAACTGCACTGTGCAGCTGGCGGAACTGAAGGCTTTACTTTTTGCACTTGAAAATACGGATCCTGAATTCCCCACACTTATTCTATGTGATTCATATTATTGTGTACAATCTTTCAAAATAATTTCCATTTTTGGGGGCAAAATGAGTTCCGAGATTCCAAGGGTACCACAATCAAGCACAAACTTCTTTGGGTTAAAGTGGCGGATCTTAAGGATAGGTTGACACAAACTCATGGTATGCATACACAGAGCCATCAATGTGTGGAAGCACACGCTGTAGGGAATTCTCTGGCTAATGAAGCAGCCAATTCTGCAGTAGACACAGCTAAAATTGCAGTGGTAACACGCTCTAAATCTCGTATCGACAATGACATTTTGGCTTCCGTGAATTCTTTAAAAAAAAAGCACCCCTTTACCGAAAGGCTTTCTTTCTAAATATTCTTATCATGTAAATGACCAGAATGTTCCTTTTGTCACTATTCCAGGTGTTGGCGATCGTATAATACCCAACTCAGACCGCAGGCATGATCTGATTGTAGCCGCAGTTGAAGGTGTAGCTTCCGATTGCACGGGAGTGGTTGCGATTATTCCGCTCTTACAGCGACGTTATTGGTGGCAGGGTTTATAACAACAAATAAGAAAGAATGTTCTCTGTTGTGACATCTGCCAACAGATTAAAAGTTCCTCTGTGTCTCTACCCTCACAAACACATCTTTTTATTCCCAACAAGCCTCAAGGATGCATTTACCTCGATCATTGTGGTCCATTGATTTGAGATACTGCATTTAAATTTATCTTGGTTGCAATTGATTCTTGCTCCAGATTCTTCTGCGTTTGGCCACAGCGCTCGGCTGACGCTCGCACTGTTATTAAAGATTTGCAAGTCTTCATCAGGACTTATACCTGCTGTGCATGCCATTCGGACCAAGGTCCAGCTTTTGCTTCTAAGGCATACCATAATTCGATGAAGTCCCTGGGTGTACAAGAGCATTATTTTCACCATATAGGACCGAGGGCAATTCTGTTGTGGAAAGAATGAACCGTGACTTAAAGCAGTCCTTAACGACAAGGATATTAGGTACAGTGCCTGTTTGGTTGAATCATCTCTATTGGGTTAAACAGGCATTAAATAACCTCCTCAAAAGATCTCTGGGTGGGCGGACCCCATACAAAATGCTTTTTGGCATCAAGATGTATCTTCCAGACCTTGATGTTCCAGACATTGTGGTGGCTGCCACATCCTTTGACGTAGATAACCATTATACTGTCTTAAAGGACCCACAAAAGATCTGTGACATTCAATCTCGCAAATACTTGCCTCCATCCCTCTCTTCGAATACTGAGGGCAACTTCCAGTTTCTTGCTGGCTTCTAAAAGATGGAGATCTGGTTTCGGAAAAGCTGGCAATCAAAAAGGAATTTGGCCCAATGTACCGTGCTCCTGTTCCAGTCACACTCTGTGATTTTGCCACCACTTCCAGGCTATAAAGACATACGGTTTGAGTCTATTGAACGTGCCAAACTACATCATGTGGCCGATTCTCCACAGTATGCCACGGAGTGTGCATACCCTTCTGTAAGACTTTTCTTTACAGCCAGTGAACACCATCAATGCTGATTCTCCCAGGCTGGTGGGAGGGGGGGTGAGGCTGAGGCCTCCGCTGACAACTTAACTGACATGGGGGCATAAGTATCAAATACCGTTATTGCGATTCTCAAATAGCAATTTTTAGGGAATCGCTATTTGAGAATCACAAAACGGGATGTAATAAAAAATTCGCAAATATTTTGCGATTCCTTGCCATTCCTTAATTGCGATTAGCAAATTCCAAATCGCAATTAAGGAATACCTTCCCATTCATTCCTATGGGCTAGGAGGCCCATAGGAATGAATGGGAAGACATTCTCAATTTGCGATTCGCAATTAGAGAATCGCAAAATGAGAATGCAATTTCAAGGGTGCCAGGGTGTCAAAAGAACACCCTGTTGCACCCCTGAAATATGTATGTGTGCACATGTGGCGCACATACATGCCCTAAGGGCATGTATGTGTGCCACATGGCACTTTGAAAAATGCGAAAAAAAAGTGAATTTTTCAAAGAAATCGCAAATTACCACCAACTTGAAGTTGGTGGTAATTTGCGATTCCTTAAGGCCAAATCACACTTTTTCTGTGTGCTTCATACATTGCATTTAAGGAATCGCAATTTGCGATTCCTTAAATGCAATCGCAAAATAGAGAATCGCAAATTTTACCATTCTCTAATTTGCGATGCCCTTTTGGGATGATACATCCCAAAAGGCCTTTTCCCGTTCGCAAACGGGCCGATTCTGAGAATCGGCCCGTTTGAGAACGGGACAAGGGCTTGATACATATGCCCCATGGAACCTGTTTGTACTATCACATCTTCTACAATGGATGTCATTTAAATGGATCCACCATTTGTGAATCCTTCTGAAGTTGATTTTTCGAGTCCTACTGTCACATCCTCCTGTTTTCCAGCTGAGTATCTCCGGGTACTATATGGATCAAGATGATTTTTCTTCAGACAGATCTTCTGTGTTGCATCCACCTCCAGCACTGATTTGTGTTTTCATTTCATGGTTAAAACACACTTATCTAGTCCCGCCTTGGATTTATGCCTGGATCATACTTTCCTTGGTTTTTCTGTTCATATGGATTGGATTTGTGACAGTTTTTTCCATGTTGATCAATGACCATTACCTCCCAAAACGCTCTGCTACAGAACTGGTCGATGGGGTGTTGGCCCCCCATTCTTCATTGCATAAAATGAAAAGAGACTTGTCCCTCATTATTTTTAACGCAAAAAAAAATTCTTCAGATCTGAGCTGGGGAACGCCAAGGACAGACCTCGCAAACTCTTCGAATTGGCCAAACACCAATCCAACAAACTGGCCAAAACAGCGAAAGAAACCCCAAGTCACTAATATCATCTGAGGAATTCTCCTTGTTTTTCTCTGACAAAATCACAGCCTTAGGTAATAAGCTGAGATCTGCAACCTACTCTCCACCCCTTCTAGATCTGCCTCCTACCTCTGAGCCGCCTCCACAGGCATCTCCCAAAAAACCAAGCGCACTGGACCAACTTTGAAATCTATGACGAACACTCCATCTCTAAAATCCTATCCACCTTAAAACCAAACAACCACTTTAATGACCCACTCCCCCCTAACTGCCTAGATGCTGCCACACAATCCATCATCCCTAGCTGGACTGCAATAATTAACGCCTCCCTAATTCAGGGATCGATACCCGACTCTGAAAGCCGGCTAAGTCCTACCCATCCTAAAAAAAACGGCGCTGGACCCTGCCTCCCCTGACAACTTTAGACCTATTTTTAACATACCACTCTTAGCTAAAGTTCTGGAGAAGTGTGTGCAACAACAGCTGAGCCAACACATCACCAACGTCTACCTCCTAGATGACTTCCAATCCGGTTTCAGGCCTGGGCACAGCACAGAAACCACCATTCTCCACATCGTGCATGATGCCCTCTAAACCCTTGACCAAGGCAAAACCTGTCTCGTAATCCTCCTAGATCTATCCTCGCCCTTCGACATGGTCAACCATGAAAAATTACTTGAAAGACTCAAACTCAGGATGGGATTGGATGGCTCTGTTCTTGATTGGTTTAGATCCTTCCTCCATAACCGGTCTCAGAGATTCCTAATTAACAGTAACCTGTCTGCTCCCTCTCCGGTCACGGTTGGAGTACCCCAAGGTTCAACCCTGTCCCCCACCCTCTTCAACCTTTACCTCGAACCACTTGCCGAAGTACTGCACACCGCAAATATCTCCTACCAGATATCAGATATAGATTAAGGCCATCACAGCCTTAACCTGCCCTCTGACCATCGTGGACTCGGCCAAATCGCTTGGAATAACTCTGGACCGTAACCTGAGCATGCAGGACCACATCAATTCGATGGCCAAATCAGCCAGATTCCACCTGAGCTACCTAAGGAAACTGAAACCTTTCCTCGACACTCCTGACCTAAAAATGGCAGTCCAGTCTCTAGTCATCTCTAGACTCGAATATGGCTGCTCTACCCTCTCTGGTCTACCCAAGATCTCCCTGGCACCTTTAAAAGGCCGCCAGACTACTAACAGGCTCAAGGAAATTTGACCATATTTCACCACATCTGAAAGCTCTGAACTGGCTTCCTCTACAGGCCAGAATTCAACTCAAATTGGCATGTATCACGCAAAAAGCATTATACTCAAACTCCCCTGCATATCTTGCCCACAAACTCATGATATCCGGAGGAACCAGAAACTCCTGATCCACCAGAGACCTCTTGCTCCGACCAGCACGCTTCGGAAAAAGAAAACTTACAATTGACCTTTCTCTGGGGCCGCACCGAGAATATGGAACTCATTCCCGCCCACCATTAGAAGAATCCCTTCTCTGGCTCGCTTAAAAAAAGATGCCAAAACCTTCCTAATGGGCAAATTCCTCGCTTAATTCTTTGCCTTCTATTCTGCCAGAGCCCTTGCTTTACTTCCGTCTAAGGCATCCCCCTGGTGTACCCTGACTCTATCCACCCGGAACTTCCGGGCTCCCTCCATGGACCCAGGGACCTTCGTTTCTCGTAAAATGTCAATGTAAATGTAACTGCTTGTCCTTTTTTCCCTTATGTATCCAGCCCCCCGCCAAGTCTGATGTTTGCTACTGCTGATTCCTGTAAAGCGCTCTGATACCCTAACGGGTCAAGTTTGCGCTCTATAAAAACTCAAAATAAATAATAATAAAATCAACATTTCAACCATTCTAATGACTGATGAAATAGTCTGGGATAAGGTTCCATTTGACATATTCATACTACAGAGATCCTGCAGATACCATGGTGTTCAAAGTTTCTATGGGTGACGTAATAGTACTGGGGTTACATTTGGATGCCTGGGATGTTGACACAGTATATTCGATGCCTTCAGAGCTGGAGTGCTATAATGTTTTTGAATCAGAGGATCTATATCTAAATTCTGCTAATGATGTTATGTTCTGTTAATATTGACATAATTTTCTGCACAGAGCCAGTGGACAGCAACCCCATTTCAATTATACACAATGGAAACATTGCCCAACTCCCCCACAAGAGAGTTCCAAAAAGCAAAAAAGATAAGCTCACTTATTTTACAGGATATGACACTTCAGACCCCACGTCATATTCAAATTAGTTCCCACCCCCCAAAAAATATATGCTTACCTAGACTAAGCTCACATATACAGCTTCGTTTGTAAAGCAGCTAGCTATGATTACTGGAAATACACTATTGATTTGAAATCGAAATACACTATTGATTTGAAATTGAATTGGGGTGCAAAGTCTTGGCAGGTTCAGGGCACGGAAACTTATTTTGAGCCTGTCTAATTCCCGCATGTAGGAGGATTGCTGAGTATGTGGTGCACACTTAAAGGAGTGATGCACCTTGCACTCATTCAGGCAACCCGTATGATGATTTTTGGGGTCTCTTATAACCTTAGGCTCTCAAACTGGTATCTGTGGAGAGCAGCCTTCAGGCTTATCTTGAAGGAGTGTAAAGCAACTTGCTTTACCACATTTAATCAGTAGTGTAGATTAGATGAAAAAGAGCCACACAGTATTTATGAAAAATGTATTACACAACACAATCACTATCACATTGGTATATCTCCTAGCCAGAGATATCAATAATGCACATTAAAATACTTGCAAAGAAATCAGGTAAGTAGCACAAATATACACTGGTCTCCTGGGGAGACCAAACCAAATACTAAAGAAGTGGAATGTGAACTGCAAGGACGGAACTTGGAGCAAAAGACCCAGAGGAGCTGGGAGAACCAGGATTCACCCAAGGTAAGTACCCAGGACCACCACGGAGGTTGTGTGCACAGCGGAAACACAGCTGCATGCCCTATGGAAGTCTATGAAGAAGTAGCGGTTGCAGTTTTAAAGAAAAAGGACCCTTCCCAGAGGGCCCTGAAGAAACCCTTTGGAGGATGGAAGGTTGGAGATTCTCCCCATCCGTGGATGCCCCAGGAACTGGGTTACCTGCACCAGTGAAGCCAGGTGCATAGGGATGAAGTGACATTGGTACCTACTGCAGATGACAATGGAAGACTTGGTAAGAAGGGCCTCTGAAGATATCTCTGAAGATGCCTGGTGCAAACCAAGGGTGGATTCATGGCAGGGAGCTCAGGAGAGTTGACAATGACCTTGTAGCTGCCACTGTGGGGACCAGGCAATGCGGAGTGAGACCAGGAGCCGTACATGAGCTGTCCCACGACAAATGTCGGTGTCTAGGTGGTCCGTCTTTGACGGGAGCACCAACAATCCTTGGTAGTCGCAACTGGTGTGGAAGAAGACACAATGCAATCTTTGGGACAGAGCAAGGACAGGAGAGTCAGAGCAGGCCCCGAGGAAGCAGGAGAGCCCACCAAAGCAGGAAAGGACCATCGAGAGGACCCACAGGCTGAAGGCCCAGGAGTGGCAACAGGACCTCTGGCAGCTCACCAAAGGTGGAGTCCCACGGTGCAAGGGATGCAGTGATGGCACTGAACTCTGAGGGATGAGGCGCTGGAGGAAGGAGCTTCTTGTAGCCCGAAGATCTCTGGCGTGCAGAGCCAACAAGCCTTGGCAGCGGCAAGTCAACGCGGTGCACAGAGGTTTGGCCCCAGCGGCTTCGACAAGGGATACTGTCCTCCAAATTGCAGGGAAGACAGGGTAGTCCTCTGGAGAGCCGCAGAACAATCATGTGTGTTGCTGGGCCTTGGGAAGTCCCTAGGACAACAGGAGTAGCAAACCTACCTGCTTTGTCGCTATACCTGCAGATGCAGGGGAGTGACTCCTTCACTCCAAGGGAGATTTCTTCAGATGACCTTGATACCCACAGGTCTTCTGGAGAGCCTGAGAGAAGCACAGACACAGACGAGGCAGAATACTTTCCAGAACAGTGAGAAGAGGAGCAGCAGGAGTCTTCCTTGATGCAGTCTCGGTTCAGGCAAAGTCCAACGAAGTCTAAGTGTCCAAATAGCCGAAGAGTGTCTTGGTTTCGATGTGAGTCTTTTCCCATGATGAATCTGAAGACCCACACACAGGAGAGCCCTTAAATACCCAAGGAAAGGGTTGGAATGACTCAGGGATCCTCCCAGAGGAGGGGCTGGACTGAGGGGAGGATACTCCCCTGTCCCTCATTCAGTTTTACACCAGAGCAAGAACCAAGGATTCCTGAACTGATTCAAACTGGTGTATGCAAGGACGGTATGGTAAGGTAGGGTAGGGTAAGGTGTATGCAACGGTGCTCTTCAATGCAGTCTGGTGGTGCTGGAAAGCATTAGGAACCACTAGCCTACAACAAGGCATGTGCATCGGCACATGGATCACAGGATACAAGCTTTGTTAACACGGATGTAGGTTGCCCACTAACTGTCTCAGCAAAGGCTGTGACTGAAGATCATGTCTGATCTTTGGAGCTCAGGACTCGGTCATATGCAGAATCAGACTCCTTTATGGAATCTTTAGCCTTTGAGATGGCGAGTAGCACAATGGATTCCTCTTAAGCACCATAATTTGATTCTTTTTTCAGATTGACATTATCAGTTAATCCCAAGTTTAAACTATGCCTTGGGTTTGTTTACCTTCTGATTACATTTAATGCATTTAGTATCCGCTTTAGTGCTATTATCCTGTCCAAAGGGAGGGTGTCATGTGTTTCCTGCATGGCCCATTGTAGTTTTCCCCATGTTAGCCTAATTGTGCACGTTGGAGGCTGCATTTTCTTTTGCACACGTTGCTATATAAACACGCTTGCTTCTGTGCCACATTGTACTTTCACGCGGAACCTGCCCATGTTTTTGTGTTCTGTTCTTTTCCTGGGATTTAGTCTGAACACCACAGACAAGGTCAAGCAACAATGCCCCTTGTAATTCTCTTTGCTCAGTCACTAGCACCTAGACACAACACGAGAATGCAGCTGCTGTTTATGGGCATGCACGTCTTGTCAAATAACTGAGCACAAGAGTTTAAACACACACATTTGTGAGCCGAGGTTCTGAGGCAAGATTGCTGCATCTGCTGAGACGTAGAACGTCCATCTGTGTATGCTAAGGTACGGGCTCCACCACTAATCCTAGAGATCTTTGATATATATTCATCTAGCCTCAGTAGAAGGAGGGGCCTTTAAGATATTCTGCCTTATAACATGATAGAGCTTTTTATGATATATGGTTTATTGACCATGCTAACAGTATTTTTAGCATGCATTTGTTTTCTAATTGTGTCATGAATACTGTATTTTAGGACACAATAGTTTGAATAAATATTTTAAACTTCCTTCATGTCTCTTGTTCATTTTATTGTGTACGAGTACGAGTGAGAGAGAGAACCGGTGTGCCCTGTTACCGCTATCCCTGAGAGGATCGAGAGTGTTGTGTTCTGGTGTGCTAATTAATTTGTTTATCTGGTAGTTATAGGAGGGCCAGTGAGGCATTGTAGATAGTCAGACTCGAACTCATAGATACTGAGGTGGTATAATGACTCAGTCCCTACATGCCGATGGTCTATGATCCCAGGCATAGTTCTGTTCCTGAGCAGAATCCCTGCAACACACTAAGGATATTGCCAGGCTTAACCCACCCACAGATCCTGTTGTCGATGAAGGATGGAGCAGACTGAACCCACCCGCACACCTTGTGTTCATGTAGGATGGGGGCAGGTTGAACCAACCCATAGATCCTGGTGTTCTTGAACAATAGGGGCAAGTTCAACCCACCCACAGATCCCGGTGTTCATCAAGGATGGAAGCCCGCTGAACCCACCCGCAGATCCTAGTATTCATGAAGGATGGGGCAAGTTGAAATGACCCACAGATCCTGGTGTTCGTGAAGGATGGGGCAGGCTGAACCCATCCACAGACCCTGGTGTTCTTGAAGAATGGGGCAGGCTGAGCCCACACTCAGATCCAGTCTTCATGAAAGATTGGGCCAAGCTCAACCCACCCAGAGATGCCAGTGTTATTGAAGAATGGGGGCAGGCTGATCCCACCTACAGATCACGGTGTCCCTGAAGGATGGTTGTAGGCTGAACCCACCCACAGATCCCGGTATTCATCAAGGATGGTGGTAGGCTGAACCAACCCACAGATCCTGGTGTTCATCAAGGATGGAAGCACGCTGAACCCACCCCCAGATTCCAGTTTTCATGAAGGATGGGGGCAGGCTGTACTTGCCTGCAGATCCCGGTGCTCATGAAGGATGGGTGTGAGATGTTGGCCTGGTATATGCTGCTCGCTAATTCTAGTGATCACCTTGTACCATGCCAAACAACCCTTATGGTGGTGGTTGAAGTCAACCTTGATAGACCAGCTATCCTAGTGGTAGCGTGGACAGTGCAGTCTGCAGGCTAAACTCTTGAGGGCATGTGAAGCCAGCTGTTTTACCATATGTAACCCCCTTGAATACCAAATGAAAGGACACCACACAGATATATATTCAAAATATATATGTATTTATTTACTAAAAGTATCCCCTATACTCTTTATGAGCACAGAAGCACATTCGTTTAAAACAAGGCAGTGTTTAAATATATACAAGTTGCACGATTATGGATTGGCCAGGTGGCCAGCTAAACCATATACTAAAATAGTGGTATGAGAACCACAAATAGAAAGGAACGAAGGCCTAGGGCCTTGGGAATCGCTGGGACAACAAGGAGCTAACTGTAGTTAGTGAACAGGAGGCCCACAGGATGCGTGTGCAGTGTTAAAAGTTACACGCGTGCACCTATTGATTTCAATGGGTGCGTAAAAGTCACAAAGTTAAAGGAAAAGGAGTCTTCCGGATGGACCAGAACCTAACAACTTGAAACCTAGACACTAGAGATGTTTCTCTACCCAGGAGCACCGGAGTGCCAGCGTTACCTCACCCACAGGAAGCGGGTGCATAGGGGTCAAAGTGCGTCTGGTTTCGTCGTGCAGGTCTATGGAGCCTGAGGATGAAGATTCTGCAGGCGGCCAGGCAGGAAGAGTTCTGGTGGATCCAAGGATGGATCTGAAGAGTAGGCGACCTGCAAGCAGAGGGGACAATGTTCAAAGTCACTAGCCAGTGACCGGCGTGGCACCAGGAAGGAACCAGGCGATGTCGGGTGCCAACAGGTGAAAAAAGGAAGCTTGTCTCTGCAGCCACGTGAAAGTGAAGAGGTCGTCGATGTCCAGGAGTCACTCACGAGCTGTCCCACGAAGGCTCTAGCTGATGGCGGTGTCGGCTTCTTGATCGGAGCAAACAGGCCTTGGCTAATGCAAGCCACGCAAGGTCAGAGGGGCTGCTCCTTTTCACAGGAGCAAGGGCCAGTGTGGAGCAACCAGACCAGCAGTGTTAGTCGTAGTTTTAGTCGCCAAGAAGGCCACTAGCCAACGGGCCAGTAACCGGGATGACGCGTCGAGTGGCAAAAAGCAAAAGGGCCCCACGCAGATCTCGTGGATGCTGGAGGGCTGGTCTTTGGTGCCAATGCAGCTCGGTGTTGGGGCTTCTCAGGGCCCAAAGCACAGCATTGAGGATGCTTCAGGTGCTGCGCAGTCAGCTTGTCGTGGACGTTCCAAGATGGCCGGTCCCACGTCTCTCGGTGCCTCCACGGGTCTCTTCTTTGCAGGGACTGTGGATCTGGCTCAGAGATGTCTGGGAGTCTAGGTCTTGTTGGGCTCTGGGCTCGGTCTCCGGCGGGAGGCGGCGGCAAAGCAGTCGTTAAGTTGCTGGATGGTGCCTGTATTCACAGGGTGGTCACTCCTTGGCCACAAGGGAGATTCTCTTCAGTCTTCTGTGCAGCAGAACGTCGAAGTCCAGTAGTTCTTCTTATTAAAGTCGAGTTTCAGGATGATCTGAAGTTTTGGGACACAGCTCCTACTCTTATTCCAAATCTAGGGGCCGGATTACCTGCTAGGTCCCTCCTCTGGGTGGGACCAGGAAGGGGGGCGGTTACACCCCCTTTCCTTTGTCTAGTTTCGCGCCAGGACTGGGGCTGGAGAGCCCCAGCTCCGGTTTGAACTGGCATATGCACAGGGACACCTTGTGTGCCCCAGGCATGTCTCAATCTATTCAGCCCTCCCTAACCGACTACACAAAACCCTGTCTGGGGTGGTACAAGCACCTCCCTGACAGGAAACCCTTTGTCCACACCTCCCAAGCTGGAAGGACTCCCAGCAGCAGGAGGGCAGACTTGTTTCTGTGGTGGCAGCATCCATTTTGTGATGCTGAGGCTCTGTCTAACTTCACCCGGGTTTCAGGTTAGGTACGTCGTGTCCCTCTAGAAGGGTGGAATGCTACCCCCGTCGCCAGAATTGGTGAGGGGGTAGTATTCCAAATCGTATGACACCTTACTCGACATGTTTTGATAAAGCCAAACCAGAGTTAGCATTTGACCGCGAGGTACATAATGCACTTAAGAGTATATGGTATGGCAATATCATGAAACAGCTAAAGGACGTTGTTCCGAAAGCTGCAGACAGACTCAGCTCATGCCAGAGCACCATCTCACATGAAACCAAGCACTCTGCCTCCAGGATTGTTAAGGCCTGCCATAGGAGTGACTGATAGGTTACCATGTGTCCATATATGTTAGATATTGATATACTATATCTAAGTAAGAGGTGGTTACACCAACTTACCCCGGCTGAGTGATCAGCCAGTTGTGTCAAATAGTGAGGCCAGGCTAGGGGTGGCATAATATATGCTGCAGCCCCTGGTAGGCCTTGGATACACCTATGCCCTGGGTACCTGGGGTACACTGTTACAGGGTCCAATAAGGTGAACCAGTTCCAATTGGTAATGCACCTAGCGTGCATTGGCATTAATTTAGGGAGAGAGCAGCAGGGCTGTGGGTCTGATTAGCAAGCCCACAGCCACACTAAGTCATAAAACCAATGAAGCAAAAAGCAAAAATTTGGGGTGACCATAGGATAGCAGACCCTACTCTCCTACAATGGGGACAGGCTGAGCCCACCCACAGATACTGGTGTCCTGGTGTTCATGAAGGATGGAATGGACTGAACCCACCCACAGATCCCGGTGTCCAAGAAGAATGGTGGCAGGCTGAACACACCCGCAGATCCTGGTGTTCATGAATAATGGGGGCAGGCTGAACCCAGTCACAGATCCTGGTGTTCATGAAGAATGGAGGCAGGCTGAACCCACCCACAGATCAAGGTGTTTGTGAAAGATGGGTGCAGACTGAACCCACCTACTGATCCCAGTGTTCATGAAGAATGGGGCAGGCTGAACAGATCCCAGTGTTTGGAAAGAGTGGGGGCAGGCTGAACCCATCCGCAGATCCCAATGTTTGTGAAGGTTGAGGGAAGGCTGAACCCACCCGCAGATCCTGGTGTTTATGAATAATTGGAGCAGGTTGAATCCACCCACACATCCCGGTGGTTATGAAGAAGGGGAGCAGGCTGAACCCACCCACAGATCCCGGTGGTCATGAAGAATGGGGAGAGGCTGAACCCACCCACAGATCCCAGTGTCCATTAAGGATGGGGGCAGGTTGAACCCACCCACCGATCCTAGTGTTCGTGAAGGATGCAGGGAGGCTGAGCCCACCCGCATATCCCAGTGTTAATGAAAGAAGGAGGCAGGCTGAACCTAGCCACAGATCCCAGTGTTCATGAAGGATGGGGGCAGACTGAGCCCACCCACAGATCTTGGTGTTCATCAAGATGGGGCAGGCTGAACCCACCCGCACATAACAGTGCTCATGAAGGATGGGGGCAGGCTGAACCTAGCCACAGATCCCACTGTTCATCAAGGATGGGCAGGCTGAACCCACCCATAGATCCTGGTGTCGGTGAAGGATCCAGGTAGGCTCAACCCACCCATGGATCCTGGTGTCCATTAAGGATGGAGGCAGGCTGAACCCACCCACAGATCCTGGTGTTTGTGAAGGATGGGGTCAGGCTGCACCCAACCACAGATTCTGGTGTTCATGAAGGATGGGAAAAGGCTGAGTCCACCCACAGATCCAGGTGTTTGTGAACGACAAGGGCAGACTGAACCCACCTGCAGGTCCTGGTGTTTATGAAGGATGGGGACAGGATGAACCCACCTGCAGGTCCCAGTGTCCATGAAGTATGAGGCAGGCTGACCCCATTCACAGATCGCTGTGTTCATGAATAATTTGGGGCAGGCTGAGCCCACCCGTAGTTCCCAGTCTTCATGAAAGATGGGGGCAGGCTCAACCCACCCAGAGATCCCGGTGTCCCTGAAGGATGGGGGCAGGCTGATCCCACCTACAGATCCGGGTGTCCATGAAGGATGGTTGTAGGCTGTGCCCACCCAAAGACCCCAGTGTTCATGAATGATGGTGGTAGGCTGAACCCACCCACACATCCTGGTGTTCATCAAGGATGGAAGCACGCTGAACCCACCCCCAGATCCCAGCTTCCATGAAAGATGGTGGCAGGCTGAACTTACTGGCAGATCCTGGTATTCATAAAGGATGGGGGCAGGCTGAACCTAACAGCAGACCTGATGCTCGTGAAGGATGGGGGCAGGCTGAGGCAACCCATAGATACTGGTGTCCTGGTGTTCATGAAAAATGGTATAGACTGAACCCACCTACAGATCCCGGTGTCCATGAAGGATGGTGATATCCTGAACCCACCCGCAGATCCTGGTGTTCATGAATAATGGGGGCAGGCTGAACCTAGCCACAGATCCTGGTGTTCATGAAGAATGGGGCAGGCTGGACCCACCCACAGATCAAGGTGTTTGTGAAGGATGTGTGCAGATGGAACCTACCCACAGATCCCAGTGTTCATGAAGAGTGGGGGCAGGCTAAACCCATCCGCAGATCCCAGTGTTTGTGAAGGTTGGGGGCAGGCTGAACCCACCCACAGATCCTGGTGTTTATGAATAATGGGAGCAGGTCGAACCCACCCACAGATCCCAGTGGTCATGATGAATGGGGGGAATCTAAACTCACCCACAGATCCCGGTGTCCATTAAGGATGGGGGTAGGTTGAACCCACACACAGATCCTGGTTCGTGAAGGATGCAGGGAGGCTGAGCCCACCCGCAAATCCCAGTGTTAATGAAGGATGGGGGCAGGCTGAACCTAGCCACAGATCCCAGTGTTCATGAAGGATGGGGGCAGGCTGAACCTAGCCACAGATCCCAGTGTTCATCAAGGATGGGGCAGGCTGAACCCACCCATAGATCCCGGTGTTTGTGAAGGATCCAGGTAGGCTCAACCCACCCATGGATCCTGGTGTCCATTAAGGATGGAGGCAGGCTGAACACACCCATAGATCCTGGTGTTTGTGAAGGATGGGGTCAGGCTGCCCCCACCCACAGATTCTGGGGTTCATGAAGGATGGGGGTAAGCTGAGTCCACCCATAGATCCAGGTGTTTGTGAAGGACGGGGGCAGACTGAACCCACCCGCAGGTTCTGGTGTTTATGAAGAATGGGGACAGGATGAATCCACCCACAGGTCCCAGTGTCCATGAAGTATGGGGCAGGCTGAAACCATTCACAGATCCCTGTGTTCATGAAGAATGGGGCAGGCTGAGCCCACCCGCAGATCCCAGTCTTCATGAAAGATGGGGGCAGGCTCAACCCACCCAGAGATCCCGGTGCCCCTGTAGGATGGGGGCAGGCTGATCCCACCTACAGATCCCAGTGTCCATGAAGGATGGTTGTAGGCTGTGCCCACCCACAGATCCCGGTGTTCGTGAAGGATGGTGGTAGGCTGAACCCACCCACACATCCTGGTGTTCATCAAGGATGGAAGCACGCTGAACCCATCCCCAGATCCCAGCTTCCATGAAGGATGGTGGCAGGCTGAACTTACTGGCAGATCCTGGTATTCATGAAGGATGGGGCAGGCTGAACTCACCAGCAGACCTGATGCTCGTGAAGGATGGGGGCAGGCTGAGCCCACCCACAGATACTGGTGTCCTGGTGTTCATGAAGGATGGAATAGACTGAACCCACCCACGGATCCCGGTGTCCATGAAGGATGGTGGCAGGCTGAACCCACCCGCAGATCCTGGTGTTCATGAATAATGGGGGCAGGCTGAACCGAGCCACAGATCCTGGTGTTCATGAAGAATGGGGGCAGGCTGGACCCACCCACAGATCAAGGTGTTTGTGAACGATATGTGCAGACTGAACCTACCCACAGATCCCAGTGTTCATGAAGAAGAACAACTCCAATCTATGCCACTGCACTCCATGCCACCTCACTCTATGGCAAAATACTTTACTGTGCACCCCTCTGCACCACTGTACTCTATGCCACTCAACTCTACACTGCACTCTGTACTCTAAGCCACTCGACGGTACCCACACGCCACTGCCCTCTGCATCACTCAACTTTACGCCACTCCACTCTCCACTACTCTATGCCAATCCTCTCTACATCACTACACTCTATGCCATTGCACTTTGTGGCACACTACTTTGCACTACTCTACTCTCACCCATTCTGTGTTATTCCACTCTACGTCACTCCACTCTGCACCACTGCACTCTAATATATACCACTCTAATCTGCCCCACTGCATGCTACTCGATGCATTGTACGCTGCTGAATTCAATGCCACTGCACTCAATGCCAGTGCACTCTATGCCATTATATTCAGCAACACTCAATGCCAATGCACTTTAAACCACACCACTGTACGCCACTCCACTGTACGCCACTCCACTGTACGCAGCTCCACTGTACGCGGCTCCACTGTACGCCACTCCACGGTACGCGGCTCCACTGTATGCGGCTCCATTGTACGCGGCACCACTGTACGCGGCTCCACTGTATGCCACTCCACTGTACGCGGCTCCACTGTACGCAGCTCCACTCTACGCCACTCCACGGTACGCGGCTCCACTGTATGCGGCTCCACTGTACGCGGTTCCACTGTACGCGGCTCCACTGTATGCCACTCCACGGTACGCGGCTCCACTGTACGCCACTCCACTGTACGCGGCTCCACTGTACGCGGCTCCACTGTATTCCACTCCACTGTACGCCACTCCACCGTACGTGGCACCACTGTACGCCACTCCACTGTACGCGGCTCCACTGTACTCCACTCCACTGTACGCCACTCCACCGTACGTGGCACTACTGTACGCCACTCCACTGTACGCGGCTCCACTTTACGCCACTCCACTGTACGCGGCTCCACTGTACGCCACTCCACTGTACGTGACTCAACTGTACGCGGCTCCACTGTACGCCACACCACGGTACGCGTCTCCACTGTACGCGGCTCCACTGTACGCCACTCCACTGTACGCCACTCCACCGTACATAGCACCACTGTACGCCACTCCACTGTACGCGGCTCCACTGTACTCCACTCCACTGTACGCCACTCCAATGTACGCGGCTCCACTCTACACCACTAACTTTTAGCGATGCTGAACAGCAACCAGACTGGTGTACAACATGGCTAAAACACATTGGCAAAGCTAATAGCTCTTGCATGCTCTTTGACAATGCTTGTTTAAACTATGGAGGTAAATTCCGCTTAAAATAAAATGTGGACTGTCAGACCTCATGACTCCCCGCGCTCCGAGTACTTCTCTTTCTTGAGGACCCGACCATAGAACCGTCTAGAAAGCTGTGCCTTCTCTCCATTTCAAAGACACCGGTAGATTCAGGGGGCAGAGCTGGTATCACATGGCCCAGGGGTGCCCTCTGGAATCTGCAGTCATTACATTACCACCCACCTCTCAATACAGTCTTAACGCCTGCGTCTTCCTTTGACGCTTCGTGTGACCTTGTTTCTTCTTGTGTGACTAAAGGCCTTGTGGGTTTGTCTGATTGGGACACTCTGCACACACGTGTTACACAAGTGCCACGGGCTATAAGGCACCTGTGACCTGGAGGCCGGCGTCTCCCTTGTTTTTGATGGAGGTAACCACTCAATCCGGCAGGAAGGATGGAGCCTCCTTCCTCTGTGTGCACAGGGTGGGCGAGCGCTCCCGCACAAAGCGCACACAGCATCCAGAGGGCGGGCCCCGACGCTCATCACATCCCACCCAGAGGCCTCTGGTCCGCACCAGAGGGGTCCACCAGCGGCCATACAAGGGAGGAGACATGGAGGCCCGAAGGAAGGAGCCCTCCTTCCTCTGTGTGCACAGGGTGGGCGAGCGCTCCCGCACAAAGTGCACACACCATCCTGAGGGCGGGGCCCCGACGCTCATCACATCCCACCCAGAGGCCTCTGGTCCGCACCAGAGGGGTCCACCAGCGGCCATACAAGGGAGGAGACATGGAGGCCCGAAGGAAGGAGCCCTCCTTCCTCTGTGTGCACAGGGTGATCTCCCGCACAAAGTGCACACAGCTTCCTGAGGGCGGGCCCCTGTCACTCATCACATCCCACCCAGAGGGCTCTGGTCCGCACCAGGGGGGGTCCAGCAGCGGCCATACAAGGGATGAGACGTGGAGCCCGACCTGGGAAGGCCTGGTGACTTCCGAGATCTGAGTCAAACGCCACCCTTCACTGGGCTGGGGCAGGGGCACGGGTTGAGGTCCGAGGCTGGTCCTGCCCGGGGACCCTCACCCAGCTGTACGGTGGTCGCCTGTAGCTCTCACTGTACAAAGCTCCGACATGAAGCCATGTCCAGAGAGAGCTGACCCCTGCCAGGCGCGTGTGCAACAGCCCCTCAGTGGGAGCCTGTGGGGTGCGGGGTGGGCGCAGGCCCCCTCCCCCTGTGGGCAGGGCAGGGATGTGCCAAGGGTCCGAATATACGCCTGCACTTAGTTCAGAAACGATCCTGCTCCCCCTTTCCCCGCCGACAATGTAGTTTCTCCCGCACGTGAAATCATACGTAAACACGCCCCAAAACACGCTTTTCCTTCCATTCCGTCCTGTTGACGCGGGGACGGCAGCTCTCGTGTTCGGAGTTAAACGGCGGAATCAGGGTTGGTGCGAGCATCCCACCCGTGCAGGTCAAACATGTTCAATTCACGTCACTGGTCGGTGCGGAGGCCGCAGCGGAATCGGAGCGGACGGAATCCGTCGGATGTTACTCAGCGCCTTGCGGGTTGTCGCAGCGCTGGAAGATCCGCGGATCCAGCCACATTGACGGCCGCAGTGACGCAGAGTCATCACGAGCACCCGGGCTGCCAAGGGAGGAGGCCGGGTACCATCACCAGCACGGTTACCATGGCAACACCACACAAGGGTGAGGAACAGGAAGTGACAGAAAAGAGCCGGCCCTCTGGCAAGGCCCAGCTGCTCCACACGACCCCGTGACCCCAAAGCGGCCTGTGGTGTAATCCTAGAGCAAACATGTGGACGACAGACACATGGTGGGAGGGAGAGGAGGAGGAGGTGGTGCAAGGGGCAGAGCTGCTGGCTCTGGAACTGTGCACCCACCCCGGTTCGAGTCACAGCGCCGGCTCAACAACATCTGGTGATTCTGGGCAAATCGCTTCCTCTACACGCGCCTACCAAAAAGAACTTGACCTTGTGTAAGGTCCCCTTGAGGCAAGCCCACAAAATGACCCTCATGTTGATATTATTTGTACAAATTTATACAGCGCGGACATGCCCCGAAGTCATCAGAGCGCTTTAAAACAGTAGCATGATACAACCAAACAGCAAGTTACAGTCACAATAATTACGTTCAGGACCACTTTTTAACCTATTTTTCATGGACAATCATTAATCCCGGCCCCCCTGCTCGAACCCACCGTAGACCAGCATTTAGAGAAATGGATCGGCTTGCGTCCACTCAGGCCCGGCTGCCTCTTGGCCCGCCCTCCCGGGTGAGATGGAGGGCGGCCTTGCAGGATTTACAGACTGAGTGACTAATGCTGTGGATTCCATAGCTCCGTCATTTCCTCCCAGGTTCTCTAGGGAGTCTCCTTCTAAACCCTGGTTCACCCCGGAACTTAAAGTGCTCAAACATGAATGTAAAGTACTTGAGCGGAGGTGGCGCCGCAGCGACGTTTCTCCAGCGGCTAAGCTGCAACTTAGGCATAAACAAAAATCCTCCTATGAGGCCATACTCTAGGCCAAAAGGTGCTTCATTTCAGCCCGCATTGACTCTGCTAACAATAATGCCAAGGAAATCTTCACAATTGTTCAGAGCTTTACGGCCCCTACCGCCCAATTAAATACGCCTCCATCTACTGACTCCTGGTGCGACAATCTTTCCTGTTTCTTCAGAGATAAGATCTGTACCACACAGGCATCTTTTTCCTCTTGCAACAGTGCCTTAGGGGTCTTGTCGGTGTCATCATCGGCTAACCCTGCTCACTCTTTCCAGGCTTTCAGTCCCGTGGACCTGTCTGACTCTCTTAAAATCTTAACGGGCCTGAAGTCGGGCTCCCCTCGGACCCTTGCTCAGCCAGACTGTTGGCAGCTGCTGAGACTATCAATGCCGAAGTGAACGGCATCATTCATTTGTCCCTGCAGAATGCTTGCGTCCCGGAGGTCTGGAAGCAGGCCAAGATTCTTCCCCTCTTAAACAAGCCTTCTTTAGACCCTCTTAGCCCAGGGAATTACCGCCCCATCTCCCTCTTGCCCAGTTTAGCTAAGGCCTGTGAGAAGGGGGTGACTAAACAACTCACTGAGTTTGTTGAAAGCGCGGGCCTCCTGCACCCGGCTCAGTCAGGTTTTAGGGCCTCCCACAGTACCAAATCTGCCCTGGTAGAGGTCTCGGATGCCATCCGGGAGTGTTTGGATGCCGGCGGTAGGTCGGCATTGGTTTTGTTTGGCCTGTCGGTGGCGTTTGACACGGTCCCGCACTCACAGCTTCTCACGCGACTTACAGAGATAGGGGTCTTTGGCACTGCTTGGGGCTGGCTCAGGTCCATCCTGGATGGACGGGTCCAGCAGGTCTGGCTTCGGCCGTCCTCTTCCGCTCCCCAGACAGTGACCACAGAGGTGCCCCAGGGGTCCTCTCTTAGCCCCCTCCTTTTTAACGTTTACGTTACACCATTGGTTTACTTGGCAAAAGAACTGGGGGCGAACATTATCGCCTAGGCTGACGATACCTAGCTTCTTTTTACATGGGAGAAAAATACGGACTCCGTCTCTTCTGTGAAGTACCGTTTGTCCTCCGTTTTTAAATGGCTTGCCTCCGCGCAGCTCAAATGTAACGAAGAGAAGTCCGAGATTCTCCTCTTCGGGAAATTTCCACCCAAGTTTAGGGACACTCTCTGACCATCAGAGATCCCCCTGCCTACCTCAATTGGAAAGCCTATCAAGAATTTGGGGGTGTGGTTTGAAGAGAACCTTTCCTTCTACACTCAGGTCAAGAAACTTGCCGGCACCTGCTTCGGCTTTCTTAAAACCCTAAGGAAGTTTCTCCCCCTTCTGCCGAGGGCTGCGAAGGAGACAGTCATCCGTGCCCTTATTCTATCTCGGCTGGACTACGCCAATGCTCTCTATGTGGGCATCCCTGGCTACCTGTTGAAGAAGCTTCAGGTGGTCCAGAATGCGGCAGCCAGGCTTCTCCTTGGCATGCCCTCCAGAAGCAGTGTGAGCCACCATCTGCGCTCATTGCACTGGCTGCCCGTGGCTGTAAGGGTTAAGTTTAAATCATTAGTCTTTGCCCATCGTGCTCTCTAAGGCCAAGGGCCTACTTACCTGCAAAAACGCTTCTCTTTCTATGCCCCTCTGAGACAACTGCGCTCCTCTTCTCAACTTCTGGCTCTGGTTTGCCGCTTTAAATGCCAGAGGTTAGGTGGAGGCTCTCTCGCCCGGAATGCTGCCGAGGCATGGACGCCCTTCCCGTTGCTCTTCGGAACACCAAGGATCCTCTGGCTTTTAAAAAGCTCCTGAAAACACATCTGTTTGACTTGTACCAATCTCCACCCCTCGTATGGTTCCGCGCCGGGACACTCCTGAGTATCTGTGTGCGTTATAAAATAAAATAACATAACATAACATATTGCATCGGTAGCTGCGACCAGGACAAAAACACTTGTTGGATAGGGACGTACATGGTACAAGCATCGATTAAGATGGTGGGGGCACAAAATGAAGGTAGTTCTTCTCCTGGATAGACTCCTCGGTTATGGCGGAGGGTGATTCGTCTCCTGGATAAGGTACTTGGGTATGGCCGAGGGTGATTAGTCTCCTGGATAGGGTACTTGGGTATGGTCGAGAGTGATTTGTCTCCTGGATAGGGTACTTGGGTATGGCCAAGGGTGATTAGTCCCCTGGATAGGGTACTTGGGTATGGTCAAGGGCGATTAACCCAGGTGTCCGTCCAATAGGAGGAGCTTGAGGTCCTTTTTGAAGGGGCCTATACAGGTTGTTAGGCAAAGGGGAGGGAGGTGAGGGGTTCCAGATTCTTGTGGCACTACCAGAGAATGACTGGCTCATGTATCATTCTCGACTGAAGGTGGGGGGTTCCAGGGGCAGGGATTGGACATTTCTGGAACCCCTATCTGCACCAGAGATTTTCAGTTTATCACTTAGATAGGAGCGGGAAGAGGAGTACAGTGCTCTGTGGGTAATGCAGATGGTTTTGAATTGGGCCGGAGCTTCAATGGGAAGCCATTGGATGAGCAAAACAAGCCTGCAGAACGTCCCTCGTAGTGATGTGCAAAACAAGCCTGCAGAACGACCCTTGTACAACCCTCATAGTAATGTGAAAAACAAGCCTGCAAACGACCCTAGTAGTGATGTGCAAAAGAAGTCTGTAGATCGACGCTCACGATAATTTGCAAAACAATGCCTGCAGAACGACTCTTGTAGTGATGTGCAAAACAAGCCTGCAAAACGACCCTCATGATGATGTGCAAAACAAGCCTGCAGAATGACCATCATAATGATGTGCAAAACAAGCCTGCAGAGCAACCCTCGTAGTGATGAGCAAAACAAGCCTGCAAAACGACCCTCATGATGATGTGCAAAACAAGCCTGCAGAATGACTCTCATGATGATTTGCAAAACAAGCCTGCAGAATGACCCTCATGATGATATGATGTGCAAAAACAGGCTCCAGAACGACTCTCGCAGTGATGTGCAAAACAAGCCTGCAGAACGACCCTCGTAGTGATGAGAAAAACAAGCCTGCAAAACGACCCTCATGATGATGTGCAAAACAAGCCTGCAGAATGACTCTCGTAGTGATGTGCAAAACAAGGCTTCAGAACGACCCTCAAGAGGATGTGCAAAACTAGTTTGCAGAACGACCCTCGTAGTGATGAGCATAACAAGCCTGCAAAATGACCCTGTTGATGTGGAAAACAAGCTTGCAGAATGACCCTCATGATGATGTGTAAAACAAGCCTGCAGAATGACCCTCATGATGATATGATGCGCAAAACAAGCCTGTAGAATGACCCTCATGATGATGTGCAAAACAAGCTTGCAGAATGAGCATCATGATGTGCAAACCAAGCCTGCAAAAAGCCCATCATAATGATGTGCAAAACAAGCCTGAAGAACGACCCTCGTAGCGATGTGCAAAACAAGCCAATAGAACGACCCTCGTAGTGATGTGCAAAACAAGCCTGCAAAACGACCCTCGTAGTGATGTGCAAAACAAGTCTGCAGAACGACCCTCATGATGATGTGCAAAACAAGCCTGCAAAATGACTCTCGTAGTGATGTGCAAAACACGCCTGCAAAACGACCCTCATGAGGATGGGCAAAACAAGTCTGCAGAATGACCCTCATGCTGATGTGCAAAACAAGCAAGCCTGCAGAATGACCCTCATGATGATGTGCAAAACAAGCCTGCAGAATGAGCATCATGATGTGCAAACCAAGCCTGCAAAACAACCCTCATGATGATGTGCAAAACAAGCATGAAGAACAACCCTCCTAGTGATGTGCAAAACAAGCTTGCAAAATGACCCTCATGAGAATGGGAAAAACAAGCCTTCAGAATGACCCTCGTAGTGATGTGCAAAACAAGCCTTCAAAACCACCTTCGTAGTGATGTGCCAAACAAGTCTGCAGAACGACCCTCATGATAATGTGCAAAACAAGCCTGCAGAACGACCCTCATGATGATGTGCAAAACAAGCCTGCAGATTGACCCTCATGAGGATGCGCAAAACAAGCCTGCAGAATGAGCATCAAGATGATGTGCAAAACAAGCCTGCAAAACAACCCTCATGATGATGTGCAAAACAAGCCTGCAGAACGACCCTCGTAGTGATGAGAAAAACACGCCTGCAAAACAACCCTCATGATGATGTGCCAAACAAGTCTGAAGAATGACCCTCATGATGATGTGCAAAACAAGCCTGCAGAATGACTCTCGTAGTGATGTGCAAAACAAACCTGCACAATGACCCTCAAGATGATGTGTAAAACAAGTCTGCAGAACGACCCTCGTGGTGATGAGCATTACAAGCCTGTGACACGACCCTGATGATGTGGAAAACAAGCCTGCAGAATGACCCTCATGATGATGTGCAAAACAAGCCTGCAGAATGACCCTCATGATGATATGATGTGCAAAAACAGCCTGCAGAATGACCCTCGCAGTGATGTGGAAAACAAGCCTGCAGAACTATCCTCGTAGTGATGAGAAAAACAAGCCGGCAAAACGACCCTCATGATGATGTGCCAAACAAGTCTTCAGAATGACCCTCATGATAATGTGCAAAACAAGTCTGCAGAATGACACTCGTAGTGATGTGCAAAACAAGCCTTCAGAACGACCCTCAAGATGATGTGCAAAACAAGTCTGCAGAACGACACTCGTAGTGATGAGCATAACAAGCCTGCGAAACGGCCCTGATGATGTGTAAAAGAAGCCTGCAGAATGACCCTCATGATGATGTGCAAAACAAGCCTGCAGAATGACCCTCATGATGATATGATGTGCAAAACAAGCCTGCAGAATGACTCTCATGATGATGTACAAAACAAGCCTGCAGAATGAGCATCATGATGTGCAAACCAAACCTGCAAAAAGACCCTAATGATGATGTGCAAAACAAGCCTGAAGAACGACCCTCGTAGTGATGTGCAAAACAAGCCTATATAACGACCCTCGTAGTAATGTGCAAAACAAGCCTGCAAAACGACCCTCGTAGGGATGTGCAAAACAAGTCTGCAGAACGACCCTCATGATGATGTGCAAAACAAGCCTGCAAAATAACTCTCATAGTGATGTGCAAAACAAACCTGCAGAACGACTATCGTAGTGATGGGCAAAACAAGCCTGCAAAACGACTCTCATGAGGATGGGCCAAACAAGTCTGCAGAATGACCCTCATGATGATGTGCAAAACAAGCAAGCCTGCAGAATGACCCTCATGATGATGTGCAAAACAAGCCTGCAGAATGAGCATCATGCTGTGCAAACCAAGCCTGCAAAACGACCTTCATGATGATGTGCAAAACAAGCCTGAAAAACTACCCTCATACTGATGAGTATACCAAGCCTGCAAAACGACCCTGATGATGTGGAAAATAAGCCTGCAGAACGACCCTCATAATGATGTGCAAAACAAGCCTGCAGACTGACCCTCCTGAGGAAGTGCAAAACAAGCCTGCAAAATGACCCTCATGATGATGTGCAAAACAAGCCTGCAGAACGACCCACATAGTGATGTGCAAAACAAGCCTGCAAAACGACCCTCATGAGGATGTGCAAAACAAGCCTGCAAAACGACCCTCGTAGTGATGTGCAAAACAAGCCAGCAGAACGACCCCCGTAGTGATGTGCAAAACAAACCTGCAAAACGTCCCTCGTAGTGATGTGTCAAACAAGTATGCAGAACGACCCTCACGATGATCTGCAAAACAAGCCTGCAGAACAACTCTTGTAGTGATATGCAAAACAAGCCTGCAGAACGACCCTCGTAGTGATGAGCATAAGAAGACTGCAAAATGACCCTGATGATGTGGAAAACAATACTGCAGAACAACCCTCATGATGATGTGCAAAACAAGTCTGCAGAACGACCCTCGTAGTGATGAGCATAACAAGCCAGCAGAACAACCCTCATGATGATGTGCAAAACAAGTCTGCAGAACGACCCTCATAGTGATGAGCATAAGAAGCCTGCAAAACGACCCTGAAGATGTGGAAAACAAGCCTGCAGAACAACCCTCATGATGATGTGCAAAACAAACCTGCAGAATGAGCATCAGGATGATGTGCAAAACAAGCCTGCAGAATGACCCTCATGATGATGTTCAAAACAAGCCTGCAAAAAGACCCTCATGATGATGTGCAAAACAAGCCTGCAAAATGACCCTCATAATGATGTGCAAAACAAGCCTGCAGAATGAGCATCATGCTGATGTGCAAAACAAGCCAGCAGAATGAGCATCATGATGATGTGCAAAACAAGCCTGCAGGACGACTTGCATAGTAAGGTGCAAAACAACCGTTATAATGATGTGCAAAACAAGCCTACAGAACGACCCTCATGATGATGTGCAAAAGAAGCCGGCACAGTGATGCATGAAACAGCTCTGCGCAGCAGCCCACCATACATATGGCTGAAGAACCACGTGGAATGGTGTTTGGAACAAGCTATGGGGAAGCCATGTAGCAAACGACCCATGTAGCGGCCTGTGATTGACCTGTAGAAGGTTCCTGCAAAGCAAACTTGCAGAATGCCTTGCACAACGACTGTGTGTAACGACCGTGCTGAATGATCCAAACAGAAACCATGTAACATAACCTCAAACCCACCAGCAGAATATCTCTTGAAGGAACCTTAGGGGAGATCATGTGGCATAACTACCAGAGCTGTCGACTTTGGAACCGGGGAACCGGATTCGAGTATCGGCACTGGATCAGCATCCTGTGATTCTAGGCAAATCACTTCATCTCCCCGTGCCTACCAAAAAGATGAATGTGTCCTTGTATAATGTAACTGGTGCTCATGTAAAGTGCTCAAATACCTTCAGGTTGAGTCCGCGCTATATAAAACTGCAAAAAAAAAAACCTTGAGGAATGAACTCTCAAAACTAGAGGTGCTTGAGCCAGGCTTGAGCCTGAAGCCTGGCTCAGCTGGAGATCCTGTTGGAAACTTGAACCTATAATGAGCGGAGCTTTCAAGGGGCTTCTGCCTGTCACCCTCCCTCTAACGAGGATGTGGCATTATGGTCAGAGCTGACAGCTTCGGAACTGGGAAACCAGGGTCCAGATTGACAAAGGGCTTGTGTTGCCCGTGTATCGCGCAAAGCAACGCAAGCCGTTTAGTGGCATTTACTAAACCGTGCAAAGACACCTTGCGTGGCTTAGTAAATCCAGAGTAAAGCAAGGCAGCGTAAATCACTGCTCATTACTCTGCAGTGGGAAGGAGTTCCATGGACAAAGCATGGTCATTCCCGCGCATCCACCCATGAATTTTGACGCAATCCCAGATTCACTAAGGTTAAAAACCTGGTGTTGCATCAAAATGGTACGCCTTCCCAACAGAGGCATAACAAGGAGAATACCTTTATTTCTCCTTGTTATTTCCTCTTCTTAGGTGTAAAGGAAATGCCTCAAAGGATTGTTTTTGGGTAGGAAGGTGTCCCTTCTTGCACACTAACAATCCTGCCTGTATCGCAGGCACCCTTGCACCATGGCACAAACATTGACGCTAGACAGCACTCCATGTGCAGAGCAGGGAGAGCAGAAATGCGTAATTTCTTAATAGATATGGGGCAGTTCTGCCATCTCCCTGTTGTGCAACGCAGCACCGCCTGTTGTCTTGCTGCGTTGCATGACATGTTGATAAATCTGGCCTCCCATTCGAGTCTCGACGTCGGCTCAACGTTCTGTGATTCTGGGCAAATCGCTTAATCTCCTGTGCCTATAAAAAAATGCGACCTTGTGTAAGGTAAATGGTTCTCACGTAAACAACTTCCATACTTTCAGGTGGAGTTAACACTATTAAAAACTTCATAAAAATGCACAAAGTGGTAAAAAAAACTGTTAACATAACAAAGGAAAGACAAACAGATACCTGCTTAGTGGCTGAATTGTACAAAGTGAAACCAGAAAACCTAGATAAATTGTGCTTCTCCGCTTAAATTGTGTGACCATAGACAAAAAAATGATTTAATCAAAACTCCTTTTTCTTCATTGTCCCGTATGAAAGCCCTTTCAAAGTGCAAGTTCAGACTAACAGTTGCACAAACACCTATTGAGTTTGATTTAATAGACTGCAATGTTGCTCTAGAATAATCTGGGCCGAGTATAGGGTTTACATAACAAATGTTGCCTCTTAGTTCACTAATGGTTCATGGTTAAAAACGTATCACTTTTTAGGTCGAGCCTGGGCAGTGCATGCGCTGCTCTGCAAGGCATGCTGTATTCAGATATCAACTTGAAGCTCCGCCCCCTCTTTGCCCATATTTTTCATTGGCTTGTGTCACTGTGCTTTGTAAATGTTGGTTTATGATTTGTTCATAGGCTTACTAGTCCCTTCTTAGTACCTCCCTGTCTTCTGTTGTTACCTCCTATGAGGACTGGCCCTTTTACATGTGTTCTAACTCGGGAGCTTTCATTAGCAGTTCAAACACATATTTACTTAAAAAATGTACACAGCACTCACGGGACGCCAGCTTCAGTAATGGTGTTGTTGATGGTGACCTCAGCTAGGCCTACCAGTGCAAGGGGTTCGCCCTTCTCTGCACGGAGTCCTCAGACCAATTGGAAGAAGTTGGCACAGAAACTGGAATAGAAAATACAGAGTTTAATAAACCTCATGAGGTGGAACTATATTCAAACAGCACCCTTTGGTACTGAGTGAAGTAGCACACAGAGTAGAAGAACCATGGGTCTTTTATACCCACACAGGGGCTCAAAAAAGAGGGCGGTACAAGCACACATAAAATAATTACATACATAGATGGTCATACAGAAATGCACAGTCAACAGTAAAGGAGGAGCTAGCAGTTGCTGACTCTGGTAGAAACAACCTGACAGCTACAGCTTAAAAACAGATGTATGGACAGTTAGATTCTTCTGCACATGTGCAGAGTAGCAGAGTCTAAGTATAGCCAGTTCTTTAAACAGAGCACAAGGGTAAACAAAATGGCTGCCAGAAATACAAAATGGATTCCACAAAATTGACATGATAGCCTCTAAATACCAGATGGATTCCGCTAATGCTAATCCAATCGCAGCCAATTTACAACAGACAACCCTTTTAGCATTAGCTGAAGACATCTCCCATAATCCAGTAGGAAGACAAAAAAAAAATATGCACATTATCTTTTAATTTTTTTTTTCCATAAATTTATCAATATCCTAATTCATTGCTAGGTGGGCATTTCTCATTCTAAATATTGTTAAGCTGGTATGTATAAGGTATAAGCAGGAGTACAAAGGGAACGGAGCATTGGGTCATACAGATAGCAGGAGAGAGTAATTACTATTATCAGAAACAGAACTATTAGCTTTCTAGTCCTAAGCAAATCCTAGAATCATCCAGTAAAAACATTTTCAAGGCTCCCATGCATTTCAGTGACCATCAATTTCAATATCAAAATAGTCAACAGTACATATCTAATAAAAACATTTTCACTAGACTTTTCCAGTGTTTCCTTTATGAGGGCTAGAGTATCTATCATTATACCCAATACAAACATTAAAGCAGTCAGACATATTATTACAAAAATGATCCTGGATCCAGAGGACCAGGAGGACTACACAGGACCATGAGAATTAGGACGAAGAGCTGCAAAGGGTTGCTCCTCCTCAAAAATGGGAAGACCAATGGGGTATATTTTCAACAAAAAAGAAAAAGAAGTCCTTGGGAAATTAAAGCCGCTGTACAACCAACCAGAGGGGAGTCTTCTCCCTGTGTCCGTTTGAGCCTCACAGGCAGGCTCTTGTTGTTCCCACGGTGGAGCTGCACAAGTCGCAACTCAGGAATCATGGTCTAGTTTCAAGGGAAAAGTTTCTTCTTTCAGGATAGGGCAATCACCCACCGGGGCAAATGCTCTCAGCAATCCTGTCCAGTGTCTCAGGCAGTGCACCAGTTTTCTTCATTTCAATTTAACAGGCACCAGAGACACATCACCTGTACCCTGAACTCAAGTCCTTCCCTAACTCCTGTATTGCTCTGCTGGCACATTGCTCTTTCATTGGGGCCATAGATTGTATTCAGTGTGCCCAGGTATCTCTTGACCAACAAAGGTGAAAACTTTACAGCCACTTTGGGACCAGGTTTCAGAGGCCTGATACTAGTATCTCTGAAGCAACCCTTGTTTCAAAGGGGGTTACCTCAAGCAAAAACTTTCTCGCCTTCCTGGTCGGTCTGTGACTCTCTGCTGGGCATCAAAAACTTGATCCACGATTTCTCCTTTCTGATTTGTGACCCTGTCTTTCGCCCAAGACAGTGGCAGGGGTACACACTTCACACCCCAGTGCTTCACTGAGGTCCTGGTTGCCAGCAATGCCTGTGCTGGTTACCTTCACTTTGACTTCAAGCTGGACTGGTGCTGACTCTCCAAGCTGGATCTGATGTCCGCGCCCCTCTGGCAATGGTTGTAAGGCAGCAAATATCTATTGGTGGACAGAACAAAAGGTCTTTAGACAAGGCACAGAAATAATCTATCAACAGAGAGGATAGTCTCAGAATACTTCCTAGTCTAGGGACACCCCATATATTAGCAAGGCACCCAAGAACCACTTCATATATGAGAGAGTAAAAAAATCAACAGCCTGGACCTATTGGCAAGTATAAAAGGAACTCTTTGGTGAACTGACAAGAGTAATACGTCACCCAATCCCAAGCAGCCAAGGAAGTCTGTGTTCATTTACTAAATTCTGAGGAAAAGAGAAAAACAATACAGACATACTCCAAATCCTTAGATCTGTATATTCCTATCTTAATCATCTCAAGACCCTCAAGAAAAAAGGAAATGTTCTACAGTTTTACTCATAGACTTTGCATTACTTGTACAGGACTGCAGACACTTCTAAAATGATTTCTCTTAATAAAAGCACCTACATTGTATGCTTAGGACCATGCTCTCATGTTATAGGAGCAACAGGAAAATCTAAAACTGCTAATTTAACAAGGATTCCTATTACATAAAGAACTAAAAAACTTCAACATAATGGGTACATTTTCTCCAGCAGAACATCTTGTGTCAAACAGACTCCATAAAACAATATTTTCCTCAAACATATTTGTTAAGGATCACATGGGCATCTTCTCTGCATTCTATTTTTCATAATCCAAACTATGCAACATCAGCTCTAGTAAGGACTGTCAGTTTATTTACACAGACTAGCTAATATAAACTAGCAATGCCCTTGCAAAACTGTATGTAGCATGAGAATAACAAACAATAGTGGTGTTATCACCTGAGAATTTTTACCCACAGCTAGTTCCCTTTAAAGATCAAATAAGGAAACCACAATCTAGACTACTCATCCTTTCGTAATTTCATCAGACAGGATGGGCAGTAACATAGCAAATTTATTTATTCATTTTATTAATGCTAATAATGTTTAAAACAGTATTACTGAATAGCCAATTAAATGTCTCATGGCTATTTCACAGACAGTTTAGACAGGCTCAAAAGAAATTAAGCAAAAGAGAGAGAAAACATAAATTTGCCTACCCATAATTTGTAGAGGAGCTAGCCTCCTCTCCCCATTTTGACAGTAGGAAACCTGTAACAGGTTTCATTCTGTCAACACTATCAACCCCAATTTGTAGCAACTGGGCATAAACAAACTCTGAGGAGCTAAATAGCACATTGAGCTAGCTAAAGAACATATTCCTTTAGCAAATGTACAAGCGTAACACGAGGGCACATGAATTCAAACTAAATCCCATTGCTTCCTTAATTCAGCCTTAAAAGCATTAGTGCTATACATATGACAGAGCCATTGTCTGAATAAAAGCTGACATATACCATTATTATTATGCAATCTATTCATGTGAGTGAACAAAAACTTGCTTTTGCCAAAAAAAAAGTAAGCAAAACCTCTTTCTGTCCCTGCCCTACCATTTCGTCTTTCAAATGTCGAAATGTCAAAGCAAACGCTGCGCTGAGCCCTGCAGGCTTCTAAATGTAGGACTTCGGCCTTTAACCTATGCAGCTGTCCCATCGTGCGTGCAAGGTTTTCATGGGGGTGTCGCATTTCAAAATGACCCTGGAAACGGAATGAGCAACAGCAAACCCACTCCATTCCTGTCTACCAGCAATTCAGAGGTAAGCTTAATAACTTCTGCCAGGTTTTTTGTACATATTTATATTTGTAAGCAGTGTGCCGAGTGCTTGTCTAGCAGTATAGATGTCAGCTATTCATTCTATGCTTACATATGTGCATTTACTGTAGCCTAAGGCAGTTCAATAGTGAATTTTACTCAATTTCGACTTTGATGTTTAGGGCACTTAAAAATGAATATCCTACAATGTTTTTGCATAATAGTCATCCCCAGAATGTCCCCTACATATCCCAGAGATGTGGCATCAGAAATGTATAATGTATACCCTTATAAAAATGAGTTTTGTACGCCTGGGTAAAGTGACATTTCACATCTAAGTGACCCCCTATTGCTGTATAGCATGGCTTAGATTCAATTTGGATGCTAGGAGGTCACAGTATCATTATTAGGCATTATAAATATTAAAAAACGAATTTAATGCACCTATTTTAAATAACATTGTTTATATAATCAAAATATATATATTTTTAAATAAATCTAATCATTTTGATGAGTCCACATATGAAAAGCGAGCTGCATCCCTTGCCTATCATATTTAAATGCATTCCTTCACAGCCCTAAGAACAGAAACCGAACTTGAAAGTCTGCGCCACTTTTAAAGGACAGTCATTATTATTTAACATCAAAAACCACTCTTATCCTTATTTAAAAAGGCATTAACAAAATAAATCCCTACTGTCAATCTGTCCCCTGTTTATCAAAAATAATGAAACTATATTTCTAACTTTGAAAACAGCAGTCTGCAATACAGGATTTTACACCGTGTTTGACTTCAGCTGTTCTCTGTGGCCGGAGTCAGAAATACCCATGTGCTGACACAGCTGCTTGACACGTAAAGGCATCGAATTCACACGCCTTTCAAGTCAGCCTTGCCAGCCAGCACAAATCTGTCGTTCTGTAATGTGTATTTTGGGTCAGCAACAACCAATTCACTCAGATAATGTGAATGCCTTTTAATACCTAATACAGAAGGATAAATGCTGTGACATTTTGTATCTTAATTTATCTATTGCAAAACACACAATTTCGTTTTTTGAAGCTTTTTTATTCTTATTAAATGTGGATTCTAATTTTATCATTAACATTGTGGCAATTTGCACACATGTGTAGTGTTTTACTCTGTCAATTTAATGAGAGCGTGCAGCTATTTAGCTTATATTATATAATTCATTGCTGGATTCTTTTAAAATGTATTTCATTTTAATGATATTTGGCATAACAGAATGATGACAAAAAAAACATTGAGCTTATTCCAGACATTTTCAAAACGGTGTCATATACTGAGAACACTTAATACAGGGCACTTAAGGCTAGCCATTCTTGCACCAAGAGCGCAATCGCTACTTACAAGTACCACTAATGACAAACCACAGACATTTAAACACACATTTAACCCACAGATCAACACTTAGGACAGAAACAAAAGACAGCCCACAGACTGTACTTAAACCAAACCATTTGTAAATACTAGTTGTAAGTCATATTCACTAGATTTGGCTGGCAGAACACCAAGAAAAAAACGCTCTGCATATCACCAGTTATGAATGTTACTAAGTGCACAGACCAGGATCCTTTCTATGTACATATTTAGTTCCTCGGGGTACTAATCACCAAAGAATAAATACTTTTTTATACCTAAACCTAGTTAAGTATCCCCTCTAGGGGAGCCGGCTAATTATATACAAGTCACTGCTTTGTTCTTCAGCTCTAATGCTTTCACATAAATGTTCTTTCGCTGTTCTTTTTCAATCAAGGCTTGCTCACGCTTCATTCGTTCACACACTCCTTTCTCCCACATTCGTACACAATCAAACATCTCTTGCCTATTCTTTTGCCTAAACATACATTGTGCCACATACTCAATCTTTCGTAAATCAAATGACCCATACATAGGCCAACCCAACTCAGGATCCTTACGAGTGTATTTATTCCATAATGCGCTGTACATTATAGAAGAAAGACCATACTTAATATACATATCCCTATTAGGCGTCCCCTCCGGGGGCCCGGTTGTGCTTCATCTAGTTTCAAATTCAAATCGGTACCACTACCAGAGCTACACATCCTCTGAAGTGTGCTAAAAACAGGCATGTCAAAAATAGTGCAGAATATGCAGTATTATAATCAAAGTAGCACTTAAGGTACCTTTAGTACGATGTGCCGTTCAAATCAATTCAGATAGAGACAATTCTCCTCATTACCTGCCTATATAGATTGCAATCCATATATAAATCTCATGACAAACCAAGTTGGCCAACACAAATCTCCAAATCCAAAAGCCACAGTAAGCGTTACTAAACTACCTTACCAATCCCAGGCATCAAAACCAACAGCAAGCGCCACAGAAGGACACTTACCAATCACTTGGTGTCCAGGTTCCAACTGCCAAGTTCTAAAATCGACCAAATGGTCACTGCACGGCGAATCAACAGAAGAGATCTCAGTCGAGGACCGGCACCACCTGGATGGTCAGATCAGAAAGAAAGGAATAACGCCGTGGTTGCCAAGACTCGGGTCTCATTGGGCAGCGATCGCGTCCACAGCGAGATTCCAATCCTTCGTCGCGACCAATCCTTTGGGCATCCGAGTCACAGATGAGCCCCACATTGGGCGCCAATTTGTTGATGGTGACCTCAGCTAGGCCTACCATTGCAAGGGGTTCGCCCTTCTCTGCACGGAGTCCTCAGACCAATAGGAAGAATTTGGCACAGAAACTGGAATAGAAAATACAGAGTTTAATAAACCTCATGAGGTGGAACTACATTCAAACAGCACCCTTTGGTACTGAGTGAAGTAGCACACAGAGTAGAAGAACCATGGGTCTTTTATACCCACACAGGGGCTCAAAAAAGATGGCGGTACAAGCACACATAAAAGAATTACATACATAGATGGTCATACAGAAATGCACAGTCAACAGTAAAGGAGGAGCTAGCAGTTGCTGACTCTGGTAGAAACAACCTGACAGCTACAGCTTAAAAACAGATGTATGGACAGTTAGATTCTTCTGCACATGTTCAGAGTAGCAGAGTCTAAGTATAGCCAGTTCTTTAAACAGAGCACAAGAGTAAACAAAATGGCTGCCAGAAATACAAAATGGATTCCACAAAATTGACATGATAGCCTCTAAATACCAGATGGATTCCGCTAATGCTAACCCAATCGCAGCCAATTTACAACAGACGACCCTTTTAGCATTAGCTGAAGACATCTCCCATAATCCAGTAGGAAGACAAAAAAAAAATATGCACATTAATTTTTAATTTATTTTTTTTCCATAAATTTATCAATATCCTAATTCATTGCTAGGTGGGCATTTCTCATTCTAAATATTGTTAAGCTGGTATGTATAAGGTATAAGCAGGAGTACAAAGGGAACAGAGCATTGGGTCATACAGATAGCAGGAGAGAGTAATTACTATTATCAGAAACAGAACTATTAGCTTTCTAGTCCTAAGCAAATCCTAGAATCATCCAGTAAAAACATTTTCAAGGCTCCTATGCATTTCAGTGACCATCAATTTCAATATCAAAATAGTCAACAGTACATATCTAATAAAAACATTTTCACTAGACTTTTCAAGTGTTTCCTTTATGAGGGCTAGAGTATTAATCATTATTAAGGAAATGTAATATTTTTCAACTGCTCAGATGAACTTTTCTCTCATAGAATAAACATTATTCCCAATACAAACATTAAAGCAGTCAGACATATTATTACAAAAATGATCCTGGATCCAGAGGACCAGGAGGACTACACAGGACCATGAGAATTAGGACGAAGAGCTGCAAAGGGTTGCTCCTCCTCAAAAATGGGAAGACCAATGGGGTACATTTTCAACAAAAAAGAAAAAGAAGTCCTTGGGAAATTAAAGCCGCTGTACAACCAACCAGAGGGGAGTCTTCTCCCTGTGTCCGTTTGAGCCTCACAGGCAGGCTCTTGTTGTTCCCACGGTGGAGCTGCACAAGTCGCAACTCAGGAATCATGGTCTAGTTTCAAGGGAAAAGTTTCTTCTTTCAGGATAGGGCAATC
This sequence comes from Triturus cristatus, assembly GCF_964204655.1. Lineage (NCBI taxonomy): Eukaryota > Metazoa > Chordata > Amphibia > Caudata > Salamandridae > Triturus > Triturus cristatus. The sequence continues at coordinate 1,170,985,263 of NC_140580.1, read as the reverse complement.
ACCCACCGGGGCAAATGCTCTCAGCAATCCTGTCCAGTGTCTCAGGCAGTGCACCAGTTTTCTTCATTTCAATTTAACAGGCACCAGAGACACAGCACCTGTACCCTGAACTCAAGTCCTTCCCTAACTCCTGTATTGCTCTGCTGGCACATTGCTCTTTCATTGGGGCCATAGATTGCATTCAGTGTGCCCAGGTATCTTGTTAGACCCGGCCCTCGTAACATAGCAATCCCTGTCCCCGCACCACATAACCTGACCCCTGCACCTCACGCAGCCCCCGAGCCCACGGCCTAGCCGATCCTACCCACCAGAACACACACACACCCGACCCGGACTTCCCCGTCCGTGGCCTTCCTCCTTTCGTGCCCACTTCATGCACCATGATGGCCGCCCGGCCCCAGTGCGACCCTGGCCTAGAGGCGCCACTCCGGCTGGGGGACATCGCGCTCCCATTGGGATGAGAGAGGGAGGAGCAGTATCCATCGCACCTCTGAGCTTCCCTGGGAAGGTGGGTTTCGATCGGCCCGCCGGCCTCCCCGAGGGCTGGCTCCACGCCTGCTGGGTGTCTGGGACTCCTCCCGACCCGGCCCTGAAAGGATCAAAAGACAATGGCAGGAAACCCCGACAAGCGACCCCCAGGTGACAAGACCCCTGCCTGCACAGACTCAGGACATCAAAGAGGAGTCGTTCTATAACAAGGGGTGCTCTGGGACTGTCCGGCAGATTCGCCTTTGGAAACACCTGAGCCCTGCTGAGTGACTCGCGGCTCCCTGAAGATCGTAAGACCTCCGAACTTGTGCTTGAGCCCTGCTAAGTGACTCGCGGCTCCCTGAAGATCATAAGACCTCCGAACTTGTGCTTGAGCCCTGCTGAGTAACTCGCGGCTCCCTGAAGATCGTAAGACCTCCGAACTTGTGCTTGAGCCCTGCTGAGTGACTCGCGGCTCCCCGAAAGATCTTAAGACCTCCGACTGGTGCTTGAGCCCTGCTGAGTGACTCGTGGCTCCCACAGACTCTCTTGGTCCCGCCGGACCCCGACGACGACAAGCGTATCCCCCAGCTCGAGGATTGTGAGCTGTGTGCCGGGTACGCTCCTGCATTTGATCCATATCCCCAAAGACTGTCCCGCTACCTCCTACCCCCCTCCAAGACTCTGTGAGCCCGCGCTCCACTTGTATATATTTGCCTTGCTGATCATAAAGATCCTACAACTCCGATCTGATAAAGATTTGCTCTTAAGAACTCCCGGTGTGGTGTCTCTTTGTCGTGTGGTGCCGAGTGTGCGATCCTAGATACGAGATTCCTCCCCTGAGGAGTCTCCCGACAGTGCCCGGCTACGATACCTCGAGGGTTGGTCTAAGGATAGCCAGGGCCCCCTCCGGGCTCCTCTGAGGTCGCCTTCTAACATTGGTGGCAAGCGACGGGATTCGGGCCCATAATCTAGAGATCATACCGTGAACGGCTGACGCACTACCGACAAAGATGGCAGAAGGAAACGCCGTGGTTCTCACAGAAAACGACACCAGTACCGTGTTCCAGGCGGAACAACTGGAGGAGTACACACACAGAGAATTGAAGCAATTCTGCAAAGAACTCAAAATCGCTACCACTGGTCTCAACACCAAAGAAGATATGCAGAAGGCACTAAAAGCTTGGGTGGATTCTGGAGCCCCCCGCCCAGAAGGAGCGGTGGAGCCCCACGACGAAGCTGGACCCTCCCAAGGAGAACGCAGCAGCAACCAGGTGCGAAGCTTCGTACCAGACGGGGGCCTATCCCCGGAGGAACTCGCAGACAGAGAAAGAAGTCGCCATCACGAACTCGAATTAGCCAAACTCAAAATCGAGGGCGAGTTGAAATTAGCCGAGAAAAAGCTAGCAGTGGAACAGATGCGGGTGCAAGGAGAACTAGAAGAGAAGAAACTCCAACGGGAACATGAAGGAAGGAGACTTCAACTGGAGCACGAACGCAGCTTAAAGGAAATGGAGCTAAAAGCAAAAAGCGAAGAAGCGCGGCCCCCGGGGAACCGAGAGGCGGCCTCCCCGGCGGAGCAGAAGGTCCACATCCCCAAGGATGTGGTCAAAGAATATTACAAAAACGATGACATTCAACAGTGGTTCAGGGCCTACGAGGTCGCCATGATCTCCCATCGGGTCCCGCAGAAGGATTGGGGGGCCGGGTTGTGGGGACGATTCCTGAGCGAAGGGAGAGACACCCTGCTCGACCTACCAACCTCCGTGCAGACCTCCTACGACCACATGAAAGAGGCCCTCCTCACAAGGTACGGCCTCACCCCGGAGATGTACCGCCAGCGGTTCCGGGACTGCAGGAAGATCCCGGGCACCACCTGGGTGGAGTATGTAAACTTCTTCAGCCGCGCATTCGATGGGTGGATCAAGGGCAGCAAGGTAGCCACCCTAGAAGGACTAACCGACCTTATGTTGTGGGAACACCTGGCTGCGAACTGCTTTGTGGAACTGCGCCAGCATCTGCTCGACAGCAAGCTCACGGATCCGAGAAAGCTGCCTGTCGAGGCGGATCGCTGGACCAACACCCGGGTCTCCCGGGGCCCTGTAGGAGAGTACCCCCGAGCCAGTCAGGGACCACCCCGCCAGAGAGGGGGGGAACCAGGGAGGGCAGAGAGAGTCCCAGTCCAGTCCCCCGAAGACCCAACCTCCGCCTTTCCCGGCACCCCCACCAGCTGTATCCGGCCCCCCCCTGAGACAGGGGCACCGGGTGACCATCACTTGTTTCCGTTGTCAGAAGCCTGGGCATTACGCCAACGACCCTGAATGCCCCATGGCCCCACACACCACCCAGGCAGCACCCCCCGCTAGACAGATAGCCAATGTAGCACTGGGGGAGGAGGTTGAGGAGACCGTAGAGTGGGAACCCGCAGCCATGGCCCTAGTATCCTTAGGAGATAGAGAAATGGTCCCTGGAAGCCTCCTGCCCTCCAACACGAAGAAATATGGGCAGCTCGTAACGATCAATGGCCACCAAGTAGAAGCCCTCCGTGACACCGGGGCCAGCATCACCGGTGTCCTCAGTCATTTGGTCAACGAAGACCAGGTCCTCCCCAACGTCTTTTGCCCGGTCATTTCCGCTGACAACACGGAAAGTCTGTGTAAAGTAGCCCTGGTGCCTTTTGAATGGGGAGGGGTGGTCGGTAAACTGAAAGTCGCAGTGAGAACCTCCCAGCCAGTCGACTGTCTCCTGGGGAACGACCTGGAAAGTTCCCCCTGGAAACAAGTCGAGCGCAAGACCCACCTAGGGATGATGGGTCTCCCTGAGTGGGCGTGCGCCACCACCCGATCCATGGCGGCCCGACTGACCCCCCTGGGGGAAGTTGACGACGCCCCGACCACTGAAGATAGGATGGTCCCCGCCGAGGGTCCCCACATCCCCCCACAAGAACGGTCGGTCGCCAGTGACGAACCCCCACCTTCCGACTCCGCACAGGTCACCGAGTTAGGCGATCTGCCCGAATTGGCCCAGTGGCGCCACGAGGGGGGCCCCTCCCGAGAGGAGTTCTGCCGAGAGCAGGCTACCTGTCCTTCCCTGGTCGGGCCCCGGCAACAGGCAGAGGCCCAGGCCGCGGGCGACCAAACTGGAACGCAGCGGGTGTATTGGGAGAATGACCTTTTGTACAGCGAGCAGAAGTCGGTGGAGCTAGGATCCGCCCGGGTGCTGGTGGTACCCCTACGCTTCCGAGACCTCCTCCTGGGCTTGGCCCACGATGTTCCCCTCGCAGGCCACTTGGGCCAGGACAAAACCTACAGTCGCCTCGTGACTCACTTCTACTGGCCCAGAATGAAAGCAGATGTAGAAGCCCACTGCAAGTCCTGTCCCACGTGCCAGGCCAGTGGGAAGAGCGGAGGAAAGCGCAAGGCTCCCCTCCAACCCTTCCCTGTCGTCAGTACCCCTTTTGAGCAGGTCGGGATCGACATCGTGGGGCCTCTGGACCCCCCAACCTCCCAAGGGCACCGCTTTATCCTCGTCCTGGTGGACCATGCCACCCGATACCCTGAAGCCATACCCCTGCGCACCATCACAGCCCCCGTGGTGGGCCGGGCGTTGATGGGAATCTTCTCCCGTATGGGTTTTCCCCGTGAGGTCATGAGCGATCGCAGTACGAACTTCATCTCCAGATACATGACGTCCTTGTGGCAACAATGCGGAGTGTCCTATAAATTCACCACCCTGTACCACCCCCAAGGAAACGGCCTGGTAGAGCGGTTTAACCGGACTCTGAAGGGGATGATCGCGGGCCTGGAAGAGCCCCTCCGTTGTAAGTGGGACGTTCTGCTCCCCTGCCTCCTGTTCGCCTACCGAGAAGTTCCCCAGAAATCCTTGGGGTTCAGCCCCTTTGAGTTACTCTACGGGCACCCCGTCCGGGGGCCCCTCAGCCTGGTCAAGGAAGGGTGGGAGGCGGCGCCCCGAGGCCACCCCCGAGATGTGTTCCGTTACGTCCTGACCCTCCGAAACCAGACTAGGAAGTTCCGAGAGATGGCCGAGGCCAACCTGGAGGCGAGCCAGGAAGAGATGAAGCGCTGGTACGACCAGAATGCCACTCTGGTCGAGTTTCAGCCGGGCCAGCAGGTATGGGTCATGGCCCCCGCGAAACCCTGCGCCCTCCAGGATAAATGGACCGGGCCCTTCAAAGTGGTTGAGCGGAAGAGCCAGGTCACGTACTTGGTGGACGTCCTGTCACCACGGGACCCCCTCCGGGTCCTCCACGTGAACCGCCTCAAGCCCCACTTTGTGCGGACGGAGCTGAGCCTCCTGCTGGCCACTGATGACGGGTCCGAGGAGGAGTCGGATCCCCTCCCTGATCTCCTGTGCACCAAAGAGAAGGACGGCTCCGTAGAGGGAGTGAACCTCTCCCCATCCCTCACTTCCCAGCAACGGGAGGATTGCCGCCAGCTCCTAGGGCAGTTTTCCGACCTCTTTTCCCTGGTCCCCAAAGTCACCAACTGGTGTGTCCATGACGTGGATACCGGATACAGCCCACCGGTGAAACACCGAGCCTACCGAGTCCCTGATCGGGTCCGGTCCTGTATTCAAGCCGAGGTCTCGAAGATGTTGACCTTAGGAGTGATCGAACCCTCAGACAGTCCCTGGGCCAGCCCCGTGGTCCTGGTCCCGAAAGCAGCTGCCCCCGGGGTCGCCCCAGAACTCCGCTTCTGCGTGGACTACCGGGGACTCAATGAAGTCACCCGAGCCGATGCCCACCCCATTCCCCGAGCCGACGAGCTCATTGACCGACTCGGGGCTGCTCGGTTCCTCAGCACCTTCGATCTCACCTGCGGCTACTGGCAAATTGCGCTCACAGAAGGAGCCAAGGAGCGGTCCGCCTTCTCCACCCCGGATGGGCACTATCGCTTTCGTGTGATGCCCTTCGGGATGAAAAATGCCCCGGCCACCTTCCAGCGACTGGTAAATAGTCCTGGCCGGGCTGGAAAAATTCAGCGCTGCCTATCTAGACGATATCGCAGTTTTTAGTTCCGAATGGAGTGAGCACCTCCAGCACCTCCGGAGGGTGCTAACCGCCCTGCGCCAGGCAGGCCTCACCATGAAAGCCAGCAAGTGCCAGATTGGGCAAGGTTCGGTAACCTACCTGGGGCACCAGGTCGGAAGCGGCCAGGTCGCCCCTCTACAGCCCAAAATCGACGCCATCCTAGCCTGGGAACCCCCCACTACCCAAACGGAGGTCAGAGCCTTTCTGGGCCTCACGGGCTACTACCGGAGATTCATCCGGGGGTACGGCAGCCTCGTCGGTCCCCTCACGGGACTCACGTCCAAGAAACAGCCCAAGAAAGTGCAGTGGACCCCTGCCTGCCAAGAGGCGTTCGATGCACTGAAAGCGGCCATGTGCACTGCCCCCGTCCTCCAGGCCCCCGACTACTCCAAGGAGTTTGTGGTCCAAACGGACGCCTCCGAGCATGGAATTGGGGCCGTCCTGTCCCAGTTGAATGACCAAGGCCTAGACCAGCCCGTAGCCTTCCTCAGCCGAAGGCTGTTGCCCAGAGAACAGAGGTGGAGCACCATCGAGCGCGAGGCGTTCGCCGTAGTCTGGGCCCTCAAGAAGTTACGCCCTTACCTGTTCGGCACCCATTTCAAGGTCCAAACCGACCATCGCCCCCTGTGATGGCTCATGCAGATGCGAGGAGAAAACCCCAAGCTACTGCGGTGGTCAATCTCCCTCCAGGGGATGGATTTCACCGTGGCACATCGCCCTGGTACTGACCACGCCAACGCCGATGGCCTCTCCCGGTTCTTCCGCCTCAGCGAAGAGAACCCCCAAGAGGATGGGTAGTTCTCTCCGGCTTTCAGCTGGGGGGGACGCGTGTTAGACCCGGCCCTCGTAACATAGCCATCCCTGTCCCCACACCACATAACCTGACCCCTGCACCTCACGCAGCCCCCGAGCCCACGGCCTAGCCGATCCTACCCACCAGAACACACACACACCCGACCCGGACTTCCCCATCCGTGGCCTTCCTCCTTTCGGCCACACCGGTCCCGCGTGCCCACTTCATGCACCATGATGGCCGCCCGGCCCCAGCGCGACCCTGGCCTAGAGGCGCCACTCTGGCTGGGGGACATCGCGCTCCCATTGGGATGAGAGAGGGAGGAGCAGTATCCATCGCACCTCTGAGCTTCCCTGGGAAGGTTGGTTTCGATCGGCCCGCCGGCCTCCCCGAGGGCTGGCTCCATGCCTGCTGGGTGTCTGGGACTCCTCCTGACCCGGCCCTGAAAGGATCAAAAGACAATGGCAGGATACCCCGACAAGCGACCCCCAGGTGACAAGACCCCTGCCTGCACAGACTCCGGACATCAAAAAGGAGTCGTCCTATAACAAGGGGTGCTCTGGGACTGTCCGGCAGATTCGCCTTTGGAAACACCTGAGCTCTGCTGAGTGACTCGCGGCTCCCTGAAGATTGTAAGACCTCCGAACTTGTGCTTGAGCCCTGCTGAGTGACTCGCGGCTCCCTGAAGATCGTAAGACCTCCGAACTTGTGCTTGAGCCCTGCTGAGTGACTCGCGGCTCCCTGAAGATCGTAAGACCTCCGAACTTGTGCTTGAGCCCTGCTGAGTGACTCGCGGCTCCCCGAAAGATCGTAAGACCTCCGACTTGTGCTTGAGCCCTGCTGAGTGACTCGCGGCTCCCACAGACTCTCTTGGTCCCGCCGGACCCCGACGACGACAAGCGTATCCCCCAGCTCGAGGATTGTGAGCTGTGCGCCGGGTACGCTCCTGCATTTGATCCATATCCCCAAAGACTGTCCCGCTACCTCCTACCCCCCTCCAAGACTCTGTGAGCCCGCGCTCCACTTGTATATATTTGCCTTGCTGATCATAAAGATCCTACAACTCCGATCTGATAAAGATTTGCTCTTAAGAACTCCCGGTGTGGTGTCTCTTTGTCATGTGGTGCCGAGTGTACGATCCTAGATACGAGATTCCTCTCCTGAGGAGTCTCCCGCCAGTGCCCGGCTACGATACCTCGAGGGTTGGTCTCAGGATAGCCAGGGCCCCCTCCGGGCTCCTCTGAGGTCGCCTTCTAACATATCTCTTGACCAACAAAGGTGAAAACTTTACAGCCACTTTGGGACCAGGTTTCAGAGGCCTGATGCTAGGATCTCTGAAGCATCCCTTGTTTCAAAGGGGGTTACCTCAAGCAAAAACTTTCTCGCCTTCCTGGTCGGTCTGTGACTCTCGGCTGGGCATCAAAAACTTGATCCACGATTTCTCCTTTCTGATTTGTGACCCCGTCTTTCGCCCAGGACAGTGGCAGGGGTACACACTTCACATCCCAGTGCTTCCGGCCTTCTACCTTCACTGAGGTCCTGGTTTCCAGCAATGCCTGTGCTGGTTACCTTCACTTTGACTTCAAGCTGGACTGGTGCTGACTCTCCAAGCTGGATCTGATGTCCGCGCCCCTCTAGCAATGGTTGTAAGGCAGCAAATATCTATTGGTGGACAGAACAAAAGGTATTTAGACAAGGCACAGAAATAATCTATCAACAGAGAGGATAGTCTCAGAATACTTCCTAGTCTAGGGACGCCCCATATATTAGCAAGGCACCCAAGAACCACTTTCATCTATGTGAGAGTAAAAGAAACAACAGCCTGGACCTATTGGCAAGTATAAAAGGAACTCTTTGGTGAACTGACAAGAGTAATACATCACCCAATCCCAAGCAGCCAAGGAAGTCTGTGTTAATTTACTAAATTCTGAGGAAAAGAGAAAAACAATACAGACATACTCCAAATCCTTACATCTGTATATTCCTATCTTAATCATCTAAAGACCCTCAAGAAAAAAGGAAATATTCTACACTTTTACTCATAGACTTTGCATTACTTGTACAGGACTGCAGACACTTCTAAAATGATTTCTCTTAATAAAAGCACCTACATTGTATGCTTAGGACCATGCTCTCATGTTATAGGAGCAACAGGAAAATCTAAAACTGCTAATTTAACAAGGATTCCTATTACATAAAGAACTAAAAAACTTCAACATAATGGGTACATTTTCTCCAGCAGAACATCTTGTGTCAAACAGACTCCTATAAAACAATATTTTCCTCAAAAATGTTTGTTAAGGATCACATGGGCATCTTCTCTGCATTCTATTTTTCATAATCCAAACTATGCAACATCAGCTCTAGTAAGGACTGTCAGTTTATTTACACAGACTAGCTAATATAAACTAGCAATGCCATTGCAAAACTGTATGTAGCATGAGAATAACAAACAATAGTGGTGTTATCACCTGAGAATTTTAGAACAAAAACTACCCACAGCTAGTTCCCTTTAAAGATCAAATAAGGAAACCACAATCTAGACTACTCATCCTTTCATAATTTCATCAGACAGGATGGGCAGTAACATAGCAAATTTATTTATTCATTTTATTAATGCTAATAATGTTTAAAACAGTATTACTGAATAGCCAATTAAATGTCTCATGGCTATTTCACAGACAGTTTAGACAAACTCAAAAGAAATTAAGAAAAAGAGAGAGAAAACATAAATTTGCCTACCCTTAATTTGTAGAGGAGCTAGCCTCCTCTCCCCATTTTGACAGTAGAAAACCTGTAACAGGTTTCATTCTGTCAACACTATCAACCCCAATTTGTAGCAACTGGGCATAAACAAACTCTGAGGAGCTAAATAGCACATTGAGCTAGCTAAAGAACATATTCCTTTAGCAAATGTACAAGTGTAACACGAGGGCACATGAATTCAAACTAAATCCCATTGCTTCCTTAATTCATCCCTAAAAGCATTAGTGCTATTCATATGACAGAGCCATTGTCTTAATAAAAGCTGACATATACCATTATTATTATGCAATCTATTCATGTGAGTGAACAAAAACTTGCTTTTGCCAAAAAAAAGTAAGCAAAACCTCTTTCTGTCCCTGCCCTACCATTTCGTCTTTCAAATGTCGAAATGTCAAAGCAAACGTTGCGCTGAGCCCTGCAGGCTTCTAAATGTAGGACTTCGGCCTTTAACCTATGCAGCTGTCCCATCGTACGTGCAAGGTTTTCATGGGGGTGTCGCATTTCAAAATGACCCTGGAAACGCAATGAGCAACAGCAAACCCACTCCATTCCTGTCTACCAGTAATTCAGAGGTAAGCTGAATAACTTCTGCCAGGTTTTTTGTACATATTTATATTTGTAAGCAGTGTGCCGAGTGCTTGTCTTGCAGTATAGATGTCAGCTATTCATTCTATGCTTACATATTTGCATTTACTGTAGCCTAAGGCAGTTTAAAAGCTGCTCTGACTGGAGAAACCTCATTTAAATAGTGAATTTTACTCAATTTCGACTTTGATGTTTAGGGCACTTAAAAATGAATATCCTACAATGTTTTTGCATAATAGTCCTCCCCAGAATGTCCCCTACATATCCCAGAGATGTGGCATAAGAAATGTATAATGTATACCCTTATAAAAATGAGTTTTGTACCCCTGGGTAAAGTGACATTTCACATCTAAGTGACCCCCTATTGCTGTATAGCATGGCTTAGATTCAATTTGGATGCTAGGAGGTCACAGTATCATTATTAGGCATTATAAATATTAAAAAACGAATTTAATGCACCTATTTTAAATAACATTGTTTATATAATCAAAATATATATATTTTTTAATAAATCTAATCATTTTGATGAGTCCACATATGAAAAGCGAGCTGCATCCCTTGCCTATCATATTTAAACGCATTCATTCACAGCCCTAAGAACAGAAACCGAACTTGAAACTCTGCACCACTTTTAAAGGACAGTCATTATTATTTAACATCAAAAACCACTCTTATCCTTATTTAAAAAGGCATTAACAAAATAAATCCCTACTGTCAATCTGTCCCCTGTTTATCAAAAATAATGAAACTATATTTCTAACTTTGAAAACAGCAGTCTGCAATACAGGATTTTACACCGTGTTTGACTTCAGCTGTTCTCTGTGGCCGGAGTCAGAAATACCCATGTGCTGACACAGCTGCTTGACACGTAAAGGCATCGAATTCACACGCCTTTCAAGTCAGCCTTGCCAGCCAGCACAAATCTGTCGTTCTGTAATGTGTATTTTGGGTCAGCAACAACCAATTCACTCAGATAATGTGAATGCCTTTTAATACCTAATACAGAAGGATAAATGCTGTGACATTTTGTATCTTAATTTATCTATTGCAAAACACACAATTTCGTTTTTTGAAGCTTTTTTATTCCTATTAAATGTGGATTCTAATTTTATCATTAACATTGTGGCAATTTGCACACATGTGTAGTGTCTTACTCTGTCAATTTAATGACAGCGTGCAGCTATTTAGCATATATTATATAATTCATTGCTGGATTCTTTTAAAATGTATTTCATTTTAATGATATTTGGCATAACAGAGTGATGACAAAAAAAACATTGAGCTTATTCCAGACATTTTCAAAACGGTGTCATATACTCAGAACACTTCATACAGGGCACTTAAGGCTAGCCATTCTTGCACCAAGAGCGCAATCGCTACTTACAAGTACCACTAATGACAAACCACAGACATTTAAACACACATTTAACCCACAGATCAACACTTAGGACAGAAACAAAAGACAGCCCACAGACTGTACTTAAACCAAACCATTTGTAAATACTAGTTGTATGTCATATTCACTAGATTTGGCTGGCAGAACACCAAGAAAAAAACGCTCTGCATATCACCAGTTATGAATGTTACTAAGTGCACAGACCAGGATCCTTTCTATGTACATATTTAGTTCCTCGGGGTACTAATCACCAAAGAATAAATACTTTTTTATACCTAAACCTAGTTAAGTATCCCCTCTAGGGGAGCCGGCTAATTATATACAAGTAACTGCTTTGTTCTTCAGCTCTAATGCTTTCACATAAATGTTCTTTCGCTGTTCTTTTTCAATCAAGGCTTGCTCACGCTTCATTCGTTCACGCACTTCTTTCTCCCACATTCGTACACAATCAAACATCTCTTGCCTATTCTTTTGCCTAAACATACATTGTGCCACATACTCAATCTTTCGTAAATCAAATGACCCATACATAGGCCAACCCAACTCAGGATCCTTACGAGTGTATTTATTCCATAATGCGCTGTACATTATAGAAGAAAGACCATACTTAATATACATATCCCTATTAGGCGTCCCCTCTGGGGGCTCGGTTGTGCTTCATCTAGTTTCAAATTCAAATCGGTACCACTACCAGAGCTACACATCCTCTGAAGTGTGCTAAAAACAGGCATGTCAAAAATAGTGCAGAATATGCAGTATTATAATCAAAGTAGCACTTAAGGTACCTTTAGTACGATGTGCCGTTCAAATCAATTCAGATAGAGAAAATTCTCCTCATTACCTGCCTATATAGATTGCAATCCATATATAAATCTCATGACAAACCAAGTTGGCCAACACAAATCTCCAAATCCAAAAGCCACAGTAAGCGTTACTAAACTACCTTACCAATCCCAGGCATCAAAACCAACAGCAAGCGCCACAGAAGGACACTTACCAATCACTTGGTGTCCAGGTTCCAACGGCCAAGTTCTAAAATCAACCAAATGGTCACTGCAGGGCGAATCAACAGAAGAGATCTCAGTCGAGGACCGGCACCACCTGGATGGTCAGATCAGAAAGAAAGGAATAACGCCGTGGTTGCCAAGACTCGGGTGTCATTGGGCAGCGATCGCGTCCACAGCGAGATTCCAATCCTTCGTCGCGACCAATCCTTTGGGCATCCGAGTCACCGATGAGCCCCACGTTGGGCGCCAATTTGTTGATGGTGACCTCAGCTAGGCCTACCAGTGCAAGGGGTTCGCCCTTCTCTGCACGGAGTCCTCAGACCAATAGGAAGAAGTTGGCACAGAAACTGGAATAGAAAATACAGAGTTTAATAAACCTCATGAGGTGGAACTACATTCAAACAGCACCCTTTGTACTGAGTGAAGTAGCACACAGAGTAGAAGAACCATGGGTCTTTTATACCCACACAGGGGCTCAAAAAAGAGGGCAGTACAAGCACACATAGGAGAATTACATACATAGATGGTCATACAGAAATGCACAGTCAACAGTAAAGGAGGAGCTAGCAGTTGCTGACTCTGGTAGAAACAACCTGACAGCTACAGGTTAAAAACAGATGTATGGACAGTTAGATTCTTCTGCACATGTGCAGAGTAGCAGAGTCTAAGTATAGCCAGTTCTTTAAACAGAGCACAAGGGTAAACAAAATGGCTGCCAGAAATACAAAATGGATTCCACAAAATTGACATGATAGCCTCTAAATACCAGATGGATTCCGCGAATGCAAATCCAATCGCAGCCAATTTACAACAGTGTCTGCTTCCTAACAAACTTTTCATTTGCATTTCTTGTTTTATGTGCGCCTCACCACGCTACTTTTATTTTTTTACTTTTAATTAATTTATAGTGGCAGCGGCGTGGGTATGCGCAGCTTGCCAATCTCTTTGCCACTCCGTCGTTTAGTAACTTAGCGCGGCGCCTGCTTAATGGGCGTTGCACTGTAACTTTTAAAAGCGCTCCCCCCCCCGCTGCATGGACACCCACGAAGGAGCGCTGTCCTAATTAAATAAATCTGCTTGTTTTGTTTAAAAGCTCCCCATAAAGCACCTTCATGTTAATGGTTGCCGCACCCCTTTCTTTAGACGCGGCTTTACTAAAGAAAGGGGTGTGACCACTATTAAAGTGAAACCGTGGCATGGGTCGATTTTACAAAAAAAAAAGCATTTGTTTATCAATTTGACGTGCTGCTTTCCGGCCTCCACTCCACAAGTGCTCCGTGGGCTGGTACTTCGTGATTCAGCTCGAGGTCCCTTCGCGATCCCTTGTCTGTTGGCCTGTGGGTCCTAGCGAGGGTCACTTTGAATTTTCTTGGGCTTCCCTGGGTGCTAAAGATGTGCCCTGACTCTCCATAGCTTGGAGAGTCCGCAGGACCTTGCTGGTCCTCACCGTAACTTGTTTCCTCCGCCCGCGTGGGTTGCCTTTGCCAGTGTTCAATCCGGACACTGACCCCTTGGCACTCGACATCCTTCGTGGGACAGCTCACCTCCGGACTTTGGTCGTAGACGTCTCCTGGTGCCCGTGGTTGCAGAGTCAAACATCCTATCTTCACACCTGAAGCACCCGACATTTGTGGGCATTCGTCTATCGAGCCCCTGGTCACTCTGAAGTGACCCAGACTCTGTCCCCTCTGCTTTCAGGCTCTTCTCACCTCGGATCCAGGCTTGGATTCCACCGCACACTTTTCATCTTCCCGGCAGCAGCACTTCTTCGCATCACGCCATTGAAAATGACAAGGGTTTCCGACACCACTTGACCCCTATGCACCCGACTCCTCTGGGATAGGTAACACGGGTACCTCAGTACTCACAAGAGTGGTGGCCCTAGAAACATCTATGTTCCAAAGTGTTTGCTTGAAGTCCTCTCCGAAGCGTCCTTAATCTGTCTGCTTCATGTCCGTTGCACCATTCAGGGAGTCCTTTCGTTGGCACTTTCATAAAGACATGATGAGGAAGCTGGAAACTTTTGGCACATTCTCTTTAAAAGCACAGCATGTTGGTGACTGCTTAGTCGATTAGACCTATGTTGCGCTTTAGATCTCAAAGAGCTATGGTGGGTGCAGCAGTTATAACTCATGAAATATGGGGTGCAACTCACAAGGAGGGGTCAGGTTTCAGTGCACATTGGTTGCTATCAAACTCTTAAGATGATTGGCTGTATGTATCCATTATCAGCACTCAGTCTTCGCTAAGTGATCTTGTTTCGTTTTTATTGTTGTGTCAATGCTTTGCTGCGTCCGTTTGACTTACAACGTGCTTTCTCCTTCTCCAAACTCGATGTTTGTGTTCCTTTATTTTGAGATGCTTTTAGTATTACTGTCACACACACAACCACAACCACACACACAACCACAACCACAACCACACAACCACACACACAACCACACACACACACACACACAACAATACACACACACAACCACAACCACACACACACAACCACACACAACCACACACACAACCACACATACAACCACACACACACCCAACCACACCCAACCACCCAACCACACACAAAACCACACACACACACACACAACCACACACACACAACCATACCCAACCACACCCAACCACACAACCACACACACACACAACCACAACCGCACACACACAACCACACACACAGCCACAAACACAACAACACACACACAACCACACACACAACCACACACACACACAACCACATACACACACACAACCACACACAACCACACACACACAATCACAAACACAACCACACACACACAACCACACACAACTACACACACAAACTCACACAAAACCACACACACAACTACACACACAACCACACATACAACCACACACACAACCACACACATTCACACACACACACACAACCACACACACTCAACCACACACACACATAACCACACACAACCACACATACTCACACACACAACAACACATACACACACAATCACACACACAACCACACACACAACCCCACACACAACCACACACACACAACCACACACACACACACAACCACACACACACACAACCACACACACAACCACACACACAGCCAACCACAACCAACCACACAACCACACACACAACCACAACCACACACACAAAGGGAGGAGACAACTGCAGCAGGACCTTCGGCTCGATCAGAACAGCAGAACCACCGGAAAAGGAACCCCTCGGCACAACCTGGGCAGCAAGTAGTTGTCACTGGAGACATCGTGATCCTATGAACAATAGTGTCATCAATGATCTAATCCAAACTGTAAACTGTGACAAATAACATCCCTATATATTGCAGTACCACATAAACAGCAACAAGCATTGGCATAGCCAATAGGTCTCGCCTTTGGGACCTTATAAGTGTTTTGCCATGCAACAGTTGTTGTTGCACCAAGGATATTGTGCTGCATAACTAAATACTTATAAGGTCCCAAAAGCGAGACCTATTGGCTATGCCAATGCTTGTTTCATTCTGTCAATCTGATCACCCTTCCTCCAACCCCGTTCTGGCAGAGGCTGCCTGGAGCAGCCTTCAGGAATCAAAGACGGACCACCAGTATCCTGGGCACACAGGGGCTGCATTCTTCCCTTGTACAGGCCCTGGACGGAGGGGCGTGAGACACCCTCTGGGCTCGGGGTTCTAGGAGCTGTAAGGAGGGAGCATTAACGCATGCGGCTGCGAGACGTGCCATGATGTTGCATATATGTGGGCCTAGTGAAAGGATGGTGATGATGGAGCAGCCTTCGGGGGCAGAGGTGGAGGGGCGCACAATCTTGCAAGCCCCAGGCCTCTAAGGGTGTAATGGCGGAAATTCTGGGCTACAGCTCCCTCCATGGTAGGGTAGGAGTGATGGAAGCCACTCAAGTCAGGGCAAGCAGAAGTCACTGTGTAGAGTAGGGAGGGGGCAACTTGATTTTCAAGTAAACCGAGCGTCTAGAGGAGGATAAAGAGACCACCCAAAGGTCAGCGCACATAGGCGGGGACAAAGATCAGACACCTTGTAGGGCCTGCTCGACATCAAGTGGGCAGCTGTCTGTTGTGCCCATGGCCTGGTGTGCACAGCGCATTGATTCTGCAAGCACGCTGTGCATACACTGACTGGACACACACACACACAGAAAAGGTGGCAGCAGTGGCCTCGAGCGACCACTCGCTACTTTATTTATATCGTCGGAGTGAATGCAGTAACAAAGTATAGTAGAGGCCGGGTGGCACTCGACACTGTCCAACACCAAGCAGAGAGAAGGCATGAGGGATGCACTGGCAGTCAGGGGGGGCGAAGTGCAGGAGCACCTACCTTGGGCAGCAGCCTCCTTGCCACAGAAGGGCCCACCAGGAAGGATGGACAAAGTACTGGGCAGGAGTCAGGAGATATGGCGGACACCATGAGTAGGAAATCCCAGGGCACCATCTGATGAAGGCACGGTGGAGGCCTGCTGGAGCTTCATCAAGGGACATGCCAAGGTACCCCTGCAAATTCTGGTACGATTGGTCCAGGTATGGAGAGAGATGCCCGTCCTGCAATGCATGGGGAACGCAAGTCAGACTACAGCGGGAAGCGATAGGGGACATCATAGAGGGCTGGGGCGGGGGGAGAGAAAACACCTAAACCAGTTACAATGGAGACAATGCCTCCCAGGCTCTTGAAATACCCGGATGGGGTAGTGGCAAGAGCATGGCAGGGGGCTTTTAATCATAGTTTTTGGATACCGTACCAGGGCCCACGAGTGGGCAGATGGGCAGAGAATATAAGATCTTTTAGAAAGATCCTTTGGTGGTGTCCAACAAACTGAACAAAATGGTGGTGTGTGGAAGAATGCAGGCCTGACTGCTCCCCCAGTGTAAAACCCCATTATCTCATCATTGAGGATTGTTCCAAAGAAGACTGCGGTTGAGTTCCACCTGATCCATCACCTTTCATGGCCAGAAGGGACATCGGTTACCAACTTTATTGATCACACAGGTTGTACAGCATCCTATGCCAGCATGGACGCACATACATGGGCTCAGTGAGGGAGTGCTGCAAGGGAGCGAACATGGGCAAAGCAGACATCAAACCAGCGTTCTGGTTATTTCCGCCTCACTCAGGGGGCTTTCAACGGCTAGGAATTCAAGTCCAAGACGTGTACTCTGTGGATGAGGCCAGGTAGGGAGACGCGAGGCGGGTGGGAGCGCGTGCTGCACCCCCTCAACGAGCTCTTGTTAGGAGGGTGGGTAGGCCTTGCTGGGGAGTGCAGCAGGTTACTGAGACCTTAAGCTTACCTCTGGCATCAGGGAAGATGGAAAGGCCAGCTCTTGACTTTCAGCATACCAGTGACAGCATTGGGATGGGCAGCTGACAGGCTGATGTGTCTTGCCGTAAAGCACGACGCAGGGCAAATGGTGTCATGCCTGCCTGGGGCTAAAACAACTGCCTTGAGACTGCTTCCAGGAGACTTGACAGGGAGGAAAACGTTGAGTTGAGAAGGTTGACAGAAGGTGATGGGCCGCTCAAACTTTGCTTGTAGGGTGGTGGCCTCGGGAACTGTATTTTGTGGGCAACTGGTGTTTGCTATGAGGGGTGTGATGAAACCTGATCATAGGATTGGGATGACAAACAGACTAAAGCAGGACTTGAGGATGTGGCTGCAGTTTCTGTACTATTATAGTGTTGTGATGTGGTTCCAAAGCAGCCCACTGACATGGACTCTAGAGATACTTTCAGATGCAGAAGGTGTGGGAGGATTTGGTGTTTATTGGGAAGGACACTGGTGCCGCATGGAAAGGCAGGAGAAACATTACAGCAAAGCCTTCCTCTGGGTTCTCCTGCTGGTGTTTGTGGGATGTTTGTGGGGCCAAGAATTGAGGAATGAGAAAGTGACATTCGTGAGTGATAACCAAGCGGAGGTTCATGTGGTCAACAGAATGACTACCAAGGATGAATATTTGTTGACGCTACTGAGAGTGTTGGTATTGACGTGTTTGAAAGACAACATACTGTTCAGGGCCAGGCACATTGTAGCTTTGGGCAATAAAATGGCATGACACATTATCTTGTTCACTGTGGGCAAAGTTCCAAGGTTTAACCCCTGGGCAGACCTAGAGGTTGGAGAGTGCCAGAGGATTTGTTAAAGATTGGAACATGAGAGTAATGCAGTTGGTGAAGGCAATCATTGGCGGAATCAAAGTGGCGGTCTTGCGGGATAGGCTGATGTCATTTCTGCAGTCTGGGGCAGCATGGAGGCACAAAAGGGGGAATGGGTTTGGAAGATAGGAGACAGGACATAATCATTTGCAGTGTTGGGCAGGTGGATAGGGGTTTGCCACCAGTAACAATTGCAGGGAATATGGCAGGGATTGTCTTTTGAGGGAAGATGTGGTGGGGAGGTGACCCTTACGGGGGAGAGTTGGGAAGGAGAATGTTGGAAGGATTGGCCAGGGAGAAAGGCAGGGCGATGAGAGTACGGAAGCTGGTGACGATACATGTTCTGACAAAAGTGCTGGAACAGCTGAGGGTTACATGCACATCCACCTGGTAGATCTGAATCTTGGTGGCTCTTTTCACGTTGCTGTTTTTTGGGCAGTTCAAGTGTTTGACCTGGCGGGAAGGTGTTAGGATAAGGGACTGGAGATGGGGCATTTATCCTGGACAGCAAAGAGATTGAGCATTCATGTTTGGAGGAGTAAGGCGAGCCAGAAGGATAAGGGTACTATAGTTTTGCAGCATGGATCGGGGGAGCATGAGATACGGCCCGTGGCATGTTTGATTGGGTTTTGAGACTGCAGGGTTCGAGAAGTTGAGAAGTGTTTACGCATGAGACTGGGAATAGGGTCCTAGGCAGGCAGGTGTTGGGAGTAATGAGAAAATGCCTGAGTCAGGTGGGCTTGAAGGGAAGAGAAATTGGGGCACATTTGTTTCAGTATAGGTGTGAAAATATAGGCCAACCATCTGAGAAAGAGCACCTAAAGGCTGAAGGACTTAGGGGAATGGAGGAGCGAATGCATGTGGGGATATGTGAGGTTGTATGGCAGCCTAATGGCTTGCTTTCATACCGTAGGTTTAAAGATGGTGAAAGGTGCCAAGAAAGAAGAGTAGAATTGTGGACATTCAATTGTGAAGTGGGCTGGGGTTAAGCGGGAAAGCAGTTCTTTACCTTTCAGCTGGGTCTGGACCCAGCCAGGGTGAAGTTGAGGTTGTACAACCTAAGGGGGATGAGGGTGAGGTCAGGTTAGCTACTACCCACGTTGTCCGGAGTTGGTGGTATTGCACCTTGGGGGGAATGTCTTGGTGCAGTCAAGAGGAGGAAGGTGGATTTGGGGAGCCGGTGAGACAGATGGACTGGGACTCAATTTGATTGGACACAGAGGAGAGTTTGGAGAGCGGAATGAAATGGAAGCCGGTGATGATCAACAGGGCAAGGAAAGAGATTAACAGGGAGAGGCAGGATTCTGCAATTCCGTGCGGATCAAGGTGATCATTCATAAAGAGATTGTGTATGAGTGCCCGGCGCTCTCCCCTCATGATGTGGTCCACATTTCAATGATAGTACATCATTTGTATTTGGAGAGGCTGCTAGTGTCGTTAGAGGCTTGGATGAAGGAATGGGGAATGTGGGGAGACAGAAATAACACGTTCAGGCAAGGGTTTTTCTAGTGTCGGGGTGAAGGGGCAAAGGCGGAGTGATGGAAATATATATAGTTACCAAAAACATCGCCTTCCTATACTCAACTTACAAAACCACAAATATTGAGAACACAAATATTGTTGTTAAAAATATTGATTTTTACTTACATTGAAAACACAAATTTCGGAAACAAAAATACAGTCACCTTTAAATGATCATATAATATGTCAAAAATATCGATTCACACAATATCAACTACAATAATATCACCAAAATATTTACATTATTATTATAAAAAATTTATACGTAAAACAATTATTTAAACTAAACATAACACTTTTATATACGTTTAAATTAAAAATAAATATATTACATCACCAAAATATTTACAATTCACCCCAATAAAATATATAATTAAATTCATAACAATATAACCCCCAAAAATATTTCCATTAACTACAAAAATGTATCTAACAACTTAAATATTGATAAATATATATATTTAAGTACAATTCTATTCAAATCTATCACACTATATATCTGACATTATAAATAAAACCTAAATTAGGGGCCTATTAGGATGGCGGTCGGAAAACCACCCGACCGCCATGGAAGCGGAAAATAACCGCCTGCCGGCACCGTGGAAAAACCGGCGGACAAATTAGGATCATCTGTCAAAAACACCGACCGTGGTCAAGAAAAACCGCCCGCAGCAGGCGGTGATTGCCAAAATCCATCCGCGGCGGTCGGATACCCTGAGGAAAAACACCAACCCGCCGCAAGCATAGCGGAGACACCGCACAGGAAATTAGGTATGTACCGCTGTTTCCGACCGCCGCGGTCGCACACTGGGATGAATGGAAGAGCCAGCGGAAGAGTGGCAGCACAGCCACCGCTGCGGACGATCCGTGAAAAATATGGCGTACGAGGCAAAAAACCCACAATAAGGCTAAAAAGTGCACACAGCAAACTAGCCATGCCCCCCAAATACACAAAACACACCCCAATGACACAACCACATGGCAAAAAGAAAAATAAATTTCCCAGGACAACAGACACACCACACTTGACAGCAATATCCCATTTGGACACACCCACATACCTGTGTATAAAACCAGCCCCTTCCCTGACCACAATCCTTTGCAATACTCCAGGAGAGAAGGGACATACACCCCAGCTTAAAGGAGAGGCAAATAACACAACATCACTAGCCACACCACATACAGCACAGTACCACCACCACTTTCACACCTGCACCACTAACTCCCCTGCACATCACACACCATAGACATCACAACCACACCCATCACTCACACCCCTGCACCCACAACCACTTTGTACACCACACACCATGGCAACACAGAAAGGGCCCAAATTCACAGAGAGTGAGTTGACAGTCATGGTAAATGAGATGGTCAGAGTGGAACCACAACTGTTTGGTAGCCTGGTCCAAAAGACACCATTAGCCACAAGGACAAAAATGTGGGCAAGGATAGTCCAAAGGGTCAATGCAGTAGGGACCACCCCAAGATCGAAAAAGGAGATCATGAAGCGGTGGCATGATCTGAAGAGGGTTGTCAAGGAGAGGAGAAGCAAGAATCGTGAGCTGACTCAGTGACCCTCCCATTCCACCAAAACCGTTCACACCATGGGAGGAGAAGGTGCTTGCCATACTGCATCCAGAGAGTCTCACAGGAGTAGCCGGGGGAGTGGAGGCTGGTAAGTACAAACAAATGACTACCACCACACTGATATGTACTGTCTTGAACAACTACAAAGCTACACCACCTAGGACAAATTCCATTCATCTGCACCACACACTCACAAAAACATGTTTCACAGATCCAACATTCACTCACTCCCATTCACCCCAAACATAGCTACCAACATTACCATGGGGACATGTGTACAGGCAGACAGCACTACAACTCCCACCAGGCCCCCTTGTCCCACAGCATCAGCAAGATGGAGCCCTCACCCCACCCCACCCAGACGCATGTGTCAGCCATTAGATTACCCTCATCAAACTTACAGGTAGGTAGCCATCTACCATGGGAGGGTTTTTGTGGGTGGGATGCCTGTACCACTACTCCCGCCATGCCCCCTGGCCCACACCTGAGCAGGATGTAGCCATCCCTCCACCCCACCCAGAAGCATTTGGAAGCCATTGCAGTACACCAAACAAACTTACAGGTAGGTAGCCATCTTCCCTGGGAGTATGTTTGTGGGTGGGAGGCCTGTACCACTACTCCCACTATGCCCCCTGTCCCACACCTGAGCAGGATGGCGCCCTCCCTCCACCCCACCCAGAAGCAGTTGGAATCCATTGCAGTACACCAAACAAACTTACAGGTAGGAAGACATATCATTCGGTCTTATGACACCACTGAGCAGGATGTAAGCCTCCACCATGCACACACAGATGTGGCACATCACAAAGCCCAATGCGAGCACGTAACAGGCAAGTAGCTAGTACGTGCACCCACACATTTGTCACAAAATAAATTGTGCCATTTGACAACACCAGTCCTCCCATTGCACAAATATGCACACCAACCCCATTGCCACGCGCAGTGTGCACACAGGTAAGCTAAGGAAACTGTCACAGCTACCAAAGTGCGACACACCAATGCACAAGTAGCAGAAAGTCAGGGCACAATCATGCACAGCACCCATTCACATGTGCATCGCCAAGGGGCAAGTGCAAGGACCATTAGAAAAATACGAAAGCATGTGTGGTGGTACAAATCAAGATATGCACATGATAGGACAAAGTGATGCAGGAGATGACAATGGCCAGTCCATGGCCAGATGTGATGCCTGCCAGGTCAGACAAATCAACAAAGAGTCCTCAATGAAAAACATGTTGTACCAGTCCCTAGATGGCAAAAGGTCCCTGTAATCATAAATTATGCATGGGTCTCATGGTATGCCTTGACACCTCACACCATGGACAAGTAATGCATGTACCACTGCATCATGTCAGGAAGCACGGTAGTGAACAGAGGAAACAATGTGATGATCAGTCAATTGTGCAGTGTACAAACAGTGAATGACACACAGCTAACACAAAGCTTGCGGGGTGCACTACAATTACCATTTTCCATCTGATCCACAGGTGACCAAGAACTCACTGCAGAGGACAACACCAGCAACCTGCAGAGCCAGTTCACCCCCCCCCCCCCCCCCCGGTACATGGACTCTCGGATGTTGACTCTCAGGATTCTCTGGACGATGAGCTCGAAGCCGGCCCATCTGGTGTGCCATGGAGCAACAGGTCCCAGGACTCCATCGTCCCCCCCACCACATCTGCAGCAATAACAACTTCACTGCAGACCCCTGCTGTTACGGCCTGTGCGGCCACCACCACCACCACCACCACCCCCAACACCACCAGTGCTGCCTGCAACACCCTCCCTGTCTCAGAGGATGACCACCCCACACCACCGACGGAGGAGGGCAGGGAGAGGATGCGGGTGCCCACAGTGGTGAGGCAACAGGTCCGTGGCAGCAGGGCAGGTGAGAGGGGCAGAGTCACCCACAGACACCAGGCGGCTGGGGCCCGATCCCTGGAACACATCACCAGAGTCCTTGGCGCATATGAACAGGCCCAGGGACGAACGGGCCAATCGGACGAATTGTTGCACGAGCTCATCCTGCTGATGAGATCTATCGACACCCGCATGGGACAAATTAGGACCTCTTGGGCCAGCAAGTGGTGGTACTGAGGGACAGGCCTGTGCCACAACCAACACCTCCACCTCCCTCTGGTGGGCCATAGGATGACAGTTCACCATCCTCCCCTGCGCCCACAGAGAGGGGTGAGTCCTCAGACCCCACTGGCCCTGCAGCAGGGCCCCCCCTGCCAAACGACGAATGGGCCATCCTAAGAAGACCCTGGGAGTATCTGGAGGCAAAGCACCTGCCAAATACCAGTCATGGAGCCAGCCCTGATGGCAACCCTCTTCACCACTGCATTGACTTTTTGGACTGTCCTTCCCCACACTGCCTTGTGAATGGCATCTGTCTGTTGGACTGGGTCACCATATCAATGTGGTGACTACTCGATTATCTCATTTACTATAACTATCAACTCACTGCTCCACCACCACCTCAATGGAAATGTACCACCCCCTCAAATGTCACCATTGAAAATAAAAAATCCTTACACACATGTTGTTGTGTCTGCTCCATCTTTATTGCAGGATGTACAGTCTTTAACATGATTACTATGTACCAGGAGTATGGGCTGTATGTAGGCAAGGAGAAGTTGAAGGCACCTAGGGAAACACAACAGAACAACATTCACTGGTCTGGGTGTGGCATAACACAACACCTACCATCAAGATAACACAACATGCACATGTCACAATGGGCAACAAGTGTCAACATATATGTCCTGTAGATGTTCCCAAATGACCTGTCCCAGAAACATTGCCAACCACTGCTGAGTCTACAGCTGGCTGCTGTTACAATTCTCACATACCCCTTCACAACAACAGCAATATCAGCAGACAATGGGTACGTTGTACATTGTCACCCACCTTCAAGTGAAGTAGTGGATGATGAGCTGTTGACGCAGGTCAACACCTTCCTCCTCTCCACTGTCCTCATCACTGGACACGTGTTGGTTTGCAGGCGGGGGCCTTGGGTCCTCATCATCATCCAGGAGCAGGGGAATCTCCTTGCGAATGGCTAGGTTGTGGAGCATGCTGTATGCCACTACAATCTGACACACCTTCCCGGGCGAGGACATCAGTGCACCTCCGGTCTTGTCCAGGCAGAGGAAACGTAACTCCAGCAGACCAAAAGTACGCTCCACCACACGACGTGTCCTCCCATGGGCATCATTGTAGCGGACTTCAGCCGGGGTCCTGGGATTCCGCAGTGGGCTCAGCAACCAGGGATGGTTGGGATATGCAGAGTCACCTAGGTGTGACAAACACAAATAGACATTGCAATGTCGCTGAGGCAGAGGGCATCAGGTCACACACCCAGCACGCCATACGACTAGGCATACTCACCCACAATCCATGCACGCTCTGGAAGCAGATTAGCCACCAGCTGGGGCACAATGCTGTTCCACAGGATGTAGGAGTCATGGGCCGAGCCTGGGAATTTGGCACACACGTGGGATATGATCATATCTGCCAGGTACACCACTTGCACATTTATGGAGTGGTAATGTTTGCGATTCCTGTAAATGTGCTCACTTGCCTGTGGTGGCACAAGCCCGACATGGGTGCAATCAATGGCACCAACAACATTGGGGATGTGTCCAAGGGGATAGAAGTCTCCCTTCACAGCTAGCAATTCAGCACCCCTGGGGAAATGGATGTATCTGTCCTTGTATATCATCATGGCGGACAGTACATCACGCAGCACCATGCTGAACATTGGTTGTGACATCCCACCAGCACTGGCCACTGTCTCTTGGAACGATCCTGTGGCAAAAAAATGCAGGGCCGCCATCACCTTATAAGGAGGGGTGAAAGCTGTTGGATATGTCCGGCGAGGCTGCAGGTAGGGCTCCAACATATCACAAATGGTCTTTAGGGTGGCTCTATCCAGACGGCATTTCTGGATGATCGCCACATCTTACATGTCCTCCAGCAAGTGACGAATCAGATTTGCCCTCCTCCTAGTTGAGATGAAAGTGGACACAGGTCAATGCAATACATCATGAGATGGGCACAGCATCTCACGTTCTGGATGACACAACGACAACAATTACTGCCATCAAAATTGAGTTACAGACCAGCTTACATGTAGGGACACCTTCAGCTACACAAAGGGCACACCTTTCAACTTACACAAAACAAGTACCTCAAACACCACCTTGCTCAATGTGAATGCACATAGGGAGTGTAGCATCCAGCATATGTGTAACAAATCAACCCCACTGTCTCATACCTAGCTGCTGTACCTGTCACACCTTCATGCGTCATTTCAACCTGGCACACATTCACAACACAATGACCACAGTCAGCGCAGAAATGACGATTGTGTGCATGAGCAGACATAAGAGGCCATGCAAAAATGATCATCATTCATTGAGACGAGCATTGCTGTGATTGTCACTGCACCTCAACACATTGACATGTGTACACATTGTAGAGTCCAGGACAACACTATCCTGCCTACCCGACCATCAAATCCATAAGTGACATGTGAGGGAGTACAGGCTAATCTACGAAATCACATACACAAACATGGCATGTGTAGTCACCAGTGGAGTAAATGGAACATTGGCATCGTGTGCACAATGATGTGCCATTGACTATGTGGGCACTGTGCACTGTGGATGTTTTCCAGATGGCCATTGCCATTGTATGGCACCAATATCACGGTAGCTACCCCCTGGCCCCGGCAGTGTGTCACCAGCAACCCCATTCACACATGTGCGGTAGTGATGGGCATGGAGACATGGGGAAATGGCGGTTGGCATGCTCCGCCACCTGAATCGCGGTGCCTCATGTCAATGTATGGCACCCAGGTCGCGGTAGCGACCGCCTGGCCCCGGCGGTGTGTCACCAGCACCCCCCATTCACACAAGTGCGTTAGTGATAGGCATGGAGGCATGGGGAAATGGCGGTTAGCATGCTCCGCCGCCTGAATTGCGGTAGCACACACCGGGCCCTTGCGGTGTGTCACCGCCATGGAGCTTGCCCTAGAGCCAATAGGAACCTTGATTGCGGTGGCATGATGCAATTTTGAAGATCCCGGTAGGTGTGCTCCTCCACTGCGGAGGCGCTCATTGGATGTGTTAGACCTGGCACCTTGGCGTGAGTCTCCCTTCCACTTTTTGTTGCTGTGCCTCATGTGTTTTGCTGGTGTTAGCTGCTCAGAGCACTGTGCCACTGCCAACCAGTGCCACAGTACAAGTGCTCCCTGTATAAAATGTATATGTTGGTTGGATTCCATGATTGACTTATTAGGTTTACTGTCAGACCCCAGTAAAGTGCACCAGGAGTGCCCAGGGCTTGTAAATACAAATGCTGCTGGTGGGCTTGCAGCACTGGTTTTGCCACCCACAGAAGCGGCCTAGTAAAATGTGTCTAAGGTCTGCCATTGCAGAACCTGCGTGCAGTCTGGTACTGTCATGCTGACTGGACAAGTGCACCCACTTGCCAGTCTCTAAACCTTCCCTTAATTTCATATTAGTCACCCTTATGGTAGGCCCAAGGGCAGGGTGCATTGTAAGCATAAGGTAGGACAAGCCCTGATGTGTGTGGCCTGTCCTAATAGTGAATTACAGCCATTTTCGTTTTTCACTATTGTAAGGCTACCTGTTCTCCATAGGCCAGAATGGGCTGTTAGAATTGTTACATTCTATGATCCTAACAGACCCAGGGAACATGGTAGAAATTCGAGTTTAGTATGCCTGGACTCAGAATCATAAAATACATCTTTTAGTAAAGTTTATTTTAATCTGTGTTTGCAAATACCATTTTTAGAAAGCTGGTATTTGCTTGCCTAACCATTTCAGCCCGCCTCTGCTAGGATGTGTATCTGCTGTCTGGTTTCTGTGAGTGACAGGGCTGGGGAATTCCAGGAGACAGGCTTGGCAGCCAGGTGGTGAATAGAGAGATTACATCCAGATGGGTGGGAGGAGTACACCTGGACTCTGAATAGGGCTGTGCCTTTCCACCACAATGCTGGCTCCACCCCCTGGGGAGCGTCTGATGTCTCTGCCCTGCACACTGAAAGGAGAAGCCAGAGTCCGGTAAACAAAGTACCCCAGAACTGGGTTGAACTGGGCAAAGGCCCCCTGGCCTGCAAGAACAAAAGAATTGCACTATAAGTATTGGGACCCTGCTCCCAAGAAATTAGATCCTGCTTTGACAAGAAGAAACCTCTGCCGGATGATGAGGAACCGGGAAAGCTGTAAGGAGGAGTACTGTCCCTGACCTGGGGGATTGGCCTGCAGGGGTTGCCTTGCTGCTGAAGGAGAGGAAGAAAAGACTCAAAAACTTTTTATTTGCAACTTGTACTACAGATCTCCAAGGGCTTGTGGGTGAGATTGCCCCCTGAACGAAGTCCCAGGACCAGTGGACTTCACCGCCTTGAGAAACGCTGCTGAGAACCGCCGTTCTCACCGTAGCGCCGAAGCCGAGAGAAGTGTGCGTCTCGTAGATCAACGCGTACACTGGAAAGCCTGTGCCAAGCTGTCAGACCCGAACAACGCGACGTTGTGTCCCCCTACGAGCCGTAGCTTGCACCGTGAAGGAAGGACTTCGCGCCGCACTTTGTTTTCCCCTCTTCGAACCGTACTACTCAAGCATGCCCCCCTACCCCTGTTGTGGGCAGGCTAAGGCCCCCAACGAGCCGTAGCTTGCACCGTAACAGGAGGACATCGCAACGTACAACGCATTTGTTTTCACAGCATCGTCCGTGACGAACTCTCCAAGACAAGGTACTGTGTTCGTATCGCACCGCCGGGTGTACGCTTCGCACCGGAGCATCTGCAGCGTTTGTGAGATCCGTTCTTAAGCTTCTCTTATCCCCGTACGAAGAGGAACGAACCGCACAGAACTTTGAAATTACGCTTTAATCAAGAACTGCTTATTGCCAATAGTATTGTGGGCCTTTTTATCGTTATTTGGTCTTGTGCTAAGTCTTTATATATAAAATACTTATTTTTGATAATCCCAGTGTGGAGTCCATTTGTGGTGTTGTCACTGAGTTACTGTATGTGGTCACAAATGCTTAACCTATAACGCTCTGAGATAAGCCGTGTCTGCTCGCGCCAAGCTACCTAGAGGGTGAGCAGGGGTTGTTTTAGGAGTGTAACCCCTTACCCTGACTAGAGGAGAGGGTCCTTGCTTGTCACAAGTACCTACCTGTGCCAACCAGAGATCCCCAATTCTAACAGGATGCATTTGAAAGATGCACCATTGCGCTAGCGCACACTGGGCCCCTGCGGTGTGTCACTGCCATGGAGCTTGCCCTAGAGCCAATGGGAACCTTGATTTCGGTGGCATGATGCAATTTTGAAGATCGCGGTAGGCGTGCACCGCCACCGTGGAGGCGGTCATTGGATGCATTTGAAAGATGCACCATCGTGCTAGCGCACACCGGGCCCCTGCGGTGTGTCACCGCCATGGAGCTTGCCCTAGAGCCAATGGGAACCTTGATTGCGGTGGCATGATGCAAGTTTGAAGATCGCAGTAGGCGGGACCGCGGAGGCGGTCATTGGATGCATTTGAAAGAGGCAGACCTGGACCACCAATTGCTGCTGCCTCCCGGAGCCTGCTGCCAGAGACCCCTCACCTGCTGCTGCCTCCAGGGACTGCTGCCTGAGACGCCTCACCTGCTGCTGCCTTCAGGGACTGCTGCCTGAGACCCCTCACCTGCTGCTGCCTCCAGGGACTGCTGCCTGAGACCCCTAACCTGCTGCTGACTTCAGGGACTGCTGCCTGAGACCCCTCACCTGCTGCTGCCTCCAGGGACTGCTGCCTGAGACCCCTCACCAACCAATTCCACCGCTGTTGTCTCAAGTCCACAGTGATGGCAAGGACAGAGAAGATCCGTGCCAGTCCCTTCACTAGCGAGGAGCTGGAGGTCCTCACACAGTGCCCCAAATGTCATGGTAAGTCCTCAACAGTGGGGGGCATATGGCAGGGGGGTACACATGTAGTTGGATTGATGCAGTATGTGCCTGGGAGTGTAAGGTTGTGTCATGCACTGCCTAACATGCTGTCTCCAGGGGGAAGATGTGTGTACCCAATGCCACAAGTTTGCCTGCCTGCACATGTATGTATGAGTGACCTGTGTTGTGTTGTCAGCCATACAGTGACACAGAAGGTTGTTCATGCAGGAGTCAGGACAGTGATTGCTTGGCTGAATGGCTGTGTGTGCCCCTGTAGTCCATCTCAATGTGAGCCCAGCTGGCCAGCACATTCCCTACCCACAAAGACAAGGACACATCACTTCACTTACCGAGTATAAGATCAATCTTTTCACATTGCACTCCAGCTATGGGCCATCTCAGCACTGTAGATTGCACATGACTGGCCTTGTGAAGAGGATTTTGGATTTGTGAGATCATGTCCCTCAAGGGCAGGGTGCATTGTAAGCATAAGGTAGGACAAGCCGTGATGTGTGTGGCCTGTCCTAATAGTGAATTACAGCCATTTTCATTTTTCACTATTGTAAGGCTACCTGTTCTCCATAGGCCAGAATGGGCTGTTAGAATTGTTACATTCTATGATCCTAACAGACCCAGGGAACATGGTAGAAAATCATGTTTAGTATGCCTGAACTCAGAATAATAAAATACATCTTTTAGTAAAGTTTATTTTAAAATTCTGTGTTTGCAAATACCACTTTTAGAAAAGCTGGTAGTTGCTTGCCTAACCATTTCAGCCCGCCTCTTCTATGATGTGTATCTGCTGTCTGGTTTCTGTGAGTGACAGGGCTGGGGAATTCCAGGAGACAGGCTGGGCATCCAGGGAGTGAATAGAGAGATTACATATAGATGGGTGGGAGGAGTACACCTGCACTCTGAATAGGGCTGTGCCTTTCCACCACAATGCTGGCTCCACCCCCTGGGGAGCGTCTGATGTCTCTGCCCTGCACACTGAAAGGAGAAGCCAGAGTCCGGTAAACAAAGTACTCCAGAACTGGGTTGAACTGAGCAAAGGCCCCCTGGCCTGCAAGAACAAAAGAATTGCACTATAAGTATTGGGACCCTGCTCCCAAGAAATTAGATCCTGCTTTGACAAGAAGAAACCTCTGCCCGACGAGGAGGAACGCTGTAAGGAGGAGTACTGTCCCTGACCTGGGGGATTGGCCTGCAGTGGTTGCCTTGCTGCTGAAGGAGAGGAAGAAAAGACTCAAAGACTTTTTATTTGCAACTTGTACTACAGATCTTCAAGGGCTTCTGGGTGAGATTGCCCCCTGAACGAAGTCCCAGGACCAGTGGACTTCACCGCCTTGAGAAACGCTGCTGAGAACCGCCGTTCTCACCGTAGCGCCGAAGCCGAGAGAAGTGTGCGCCTCGTAGATCAACGCGTACACTGGAAAGCCTGTGCCAAGCTGTCAGACCCGAACAACGCGACGTTGTGGCCCCCCTACGAGCCGTAGCTTGCACCGTGAAGGAAGGACTTCGCACTGCACTTTGTTTTCCCCTCTTCGAACCGTACTACTCAAGCATGCCCCCCTACCCCTGTTGTGGGCAGGCTGCGGTGCGTAGAGTGGCCGGGTACGTCGCTCACAATCGGAGCGTACTGACTGCTTCGCACCGCACTTACGGAAAAGGCGCCGCTCTCAAGGTACAGCTCGTACGCCGCAACGAACAGCAAAAGCACCGTACCTACGCACTGTCCCCTCGAACAACGCGACTAAGGCCCCCAACGAGCCGTACCTTGCACCGTAACAGGAGGACATCGCAACGTACAACGCGTTTGTTTTCACAGCATCGTCCGTGACGAACTCTCCCAGACAAGGTACTGTGTTCGTTTCGCACCGCCGGGTGTACGCTTCGCACCGGTGCATCTGCAGCGTTTGTGAGATCCGTTCTTAAGCTTCTCTTATCCCCGTACGAAGAGGAACGAACCGCACAGAACTTTGAAATTACGCTTTAATCAAGAACTGCTTATTGCCAATAGTATTGTGGGCCTTTTTATCGTTATTTGGTCTTGTGCTAAGTCTTTATATATAAAATACTTATTTTTGATAATCCCAGTGTGGAGTCCATTTGTGGTGTTGTCACTGAGTTACTGTATGTGGTCACAAATGCTTAACCTATAACGCTCTGAGATAAGCCTTGTCTGCTCGCGCCAAGCTACCTAGAGGGTGAGCAGGGGTTGTTTTAGGAGTGTAACCCCTTACCCTGACTAGAGGAGAGGGTCCTTGCTTGTCACAAGTACCTACCTGTGCCAACCAGAGATCCCCAATTCTAACAGGATGCATTTGAAAGATGCACCATTGCGCTAGCGCACACTGGGCCCCTGTGGTGTGTCACTGCCATGGAGCTTGCCCTAGAGCCAATGGGAACCTTGATTTCGGTGGCATGATGCAATTTTGAAGATCGCGGTAGGCGTGCTCCGCCACCGTGGAGGCGGTCATTGGATGCATTTGAAAGATGCACCATCGCGCTAGCGCACACCGGGCGCCTGCGGTGTGTCACCGCCATGGAGCTTGCCCTAGAGCCAATGGGAACCTTGATTGCGGTGGCATGATGCAAGTTTGATGATCACGGTAGGCGCGACCGCGGAGGCGGTCATTGGATGCATTTGAAAGAGGCAGACCTGGACCACCAATTGCTGCTGCCTCCCGGAGCCTGCTGCCAGAGACCCCTCACCTGCTGCTGCCTCCAGGGACTGCTGCCTGAGACGCCTCACCTGCTGCTGCCTCCAGGGACTGCTGCCTGAGACCCCTCACCTGCTGCTGCCTCCACGGACTGCTGCCTGAGACCCCTAACCTGCTGCTGCCTTCAGGGACTGCTGCCTGAAACCCCTCACCTGCTGCTGCCTCCAGGGACTGCTGCCTGAGACCCCTCACCAACCAATTCCACCGCTGTTGTCTCATGTCCACAGTGATGGCAAGGACAGAGAAGATCCGTGCCAGTCCCTTCACTATCGAGGAGCTGGAGGTCCTCACACAGTGCCCCAAATGTCATGGTAAGTCCTCAACAGTGGGGGGCGTAGGGCAGGGGGGTACACATGTAGTTGGACTGATGCAGTATGTGCCTGGGAGTGTGAGGTTGTGTCATGCACTGCCTAACATGCTGTCTCCAGGGGGAAGATGTGTGTACCCAATGCCACAAGTTTGCCTGCCTGCACATGTATGTATGAGTGACCTGTGTTGTGTTGTCAGCCATACAGTGACACAGAAGGTTGTTCATGCAGGAGTCAGGACAGTGATTGCTTGGCTGAATGGCTGTGTGTGCCCCTGTAGTCCATCTCAATGTGAGCCCAGCTGGCCAGCACAGTCCCCACCCACAACGACAAGGACACATCACTTCACTTACCGAGTATAAGATCAATCTTTTCACATTGCACTGCAGCTATGGGCCATCTCAGCACTGTAGATTGCACACGACTGGCCTTGTGAAGAGTATTTTGGATTTGTGAGATCATGTCCCTCAATGTGGCATCCATGACACAGTTATCTATTCACAGGGCAGGGACATTGAGGGCCGAGCAGTCTTGGACACAGTGAGTCTACCCCCAAACACAGGTTGATATGTGATGTATGTGTTGCTCAACCCAACAATGGACTGGAGATGTGGGCAGGCTACATAGGTGTTTCAGTGCTGTCATCCTGCATGTGTGTGAGATGTGCAGGGACTGTGTTCCCCCTCACACCTGCATGCATTTACATCAGCTTTTCCCATGCAGATGTACTATGTGAGATGCACTCTAGTCCCTGATAGAGATATCGTTGGATATGTGATGAGTTTGTATCTTGCTGCTATACTGAGAGATGTCAGTACATTACACTGTGTCACAGATCATTTCCCCCTCTTGTCATCCATGCCTGCAGCTCAAGGTACACCAGCATAAGGCCGTGTGGAGAGCCATTGCAAAGAAGGTGCGAGCTCTGGGGGTCTCAAACCAACGGCGCACCCACTGCCGCAAGAGGTGGGACGACATCATCCGGCTGGCAAAGAACGTGGCGGAGATGACCTTGGGGCTGCTTCCTCGCACTGGGCGTTTGGCACGGCGCAGCATGACACCACTGATGGGGTGCATCTTGGCGGTGACACAGCCTGAGCTGGATGTCTGTTTGAAGGAGCATCAGCAGCAAGCCAGGGGTGAGCATTTGAGGAGTCTGACTTTGGCTGGATGTGGCTGCATGTGTACAGAGCCTGGGCCAGCGCTGGCCTATGTGATGTTGGTAGTGTGATGCAGTGGCATGTAAGTGGCTGCTGGGCTGGGTGCCGGTGTCATGCATTTGCCCTACCTGTACTTACAACGGTGATTTGGATGCTGTGCATTCCCATTGCATTCTGAGTTGTGCTCTTCAGGTTTCTTCTGCATTGGGGTAGTCTTGGAAAATCTTCAGGTTTCTTCTGCATTGGGGTAGTCTTGGGAATTCCATGGGAGGGAACGGCAGTGTGCCCGATCTGACTGTGCCTTCATCAATGCGTCCATTGCATGCACCCAGATTGGGTAGGCCTAGACATCTGACAACAATGTGCACCAGTCTTTGGGCCCCAAAGTACGACATGGTGGGTGGCATGGTCTAATGGCCATTGTGGACTGTCATGTTGTAGTCTGTGTCTGTCTGCCCCCGTCATGTCCCTAGGTGTGCTCAGAGCTAGTTGTGTGTCTGGTTGAACAGAGCCACAAACAGGGTGTTGTGCTGTGTGGTCATCACATAGCTCACTCATGCCGTTTCCATGCACTGTTGAGTCTATTTAGTGAGTTGGCACGATGTGATTGCACAGGGTGGTGTGCAACATGTAGATTTGGTCATCTTTTGTTATGCATTGCTTGCATATGTTTGTTCTGTTGCTGCCACTGACCTGACCCTACATCTCTCTCTCTCATGCAGCATCTACTGTGGTCACGGAGGGTCAGAAGACGGACACCAGTGGGGGTGAAACTAGCACAACAGCTGCACAGGAGCCCAGTGACACAGATGTCACCAGCGCCTCAGAGGAGGACAGGAGTCTGCCGGAGGAATCCCAGCCTGAGACGCAAAGCACCACATCATCTGATGCTAGCGGGGATGCATCCATGTTGGTGGGCACAGGGAACGAGTTCTCTGCATTGTCTTCCACCACACAGCGGCCAGTGCCCACTCTCCCAGCCACTTCCTCTGGTGCTGCCCGTGTCCGCCTCAGTAAGAGGGGAAGAGTGTCCTTCACCCCTGGCACTGCTGCCCCTGCCCCTGTCCCCCCTGCTGCCATCAGTGCCGAGTCTGTGGACCTTTTGCACCAGCTGTGTGTAGGCCAAACAGCTCTCCTCAATGCCTTCATTGACCACGACCAAAAATTGGCCCAGGTGGTTGCTTTCATGGAGGGCATACATTCAGACGTGGGTGGGCTGCACCGGACTGTCCAGGCTTTGTCCTCCACAGTGACGTCTGCCCTTCAACAGGCACATACTCACAGACCAGCTCCGGTCCCTTTGTCCACCCCCCTGGCAGTGGCCACATCTGACGATAGTGACCACGGTCCACATACATCAAAGTCACGATACGGCACACGAAGCATACAGCAGCAGCAACCCAAGCGGTCCCGGGCACAGACACCATCCCCACAGAAGACCAAAGCCACCCCAGAGCGCAGAGAGAAAAGCCCGTCAGGCGACACCAGGGGACAAAAACACAAAGCAGCAGACCTCAGGCACACATGCCTTAAAGCCATCCCCATCCAATGACGCTCCTACCCCTAAAGCATCTCACAAAGAGAAGCATACAAGGAGGGGGTGCATGCCAAGGGTACACCTAGGAAGGGCTCCAAAGCAGATTCACCCACTCCCTCGACTCACATTCCAAGCCCAGTGAAGCAGGGGAAAGAGGGAACTGTAGGGGTAACACCAAGTAACCAGGGGAAGGGGGGCAGAGGCGAAGCCAGGCAAAGCATTCCGCTGGGTCCAGCACATCACCAGAGGGGGTGCCAGCGCCCGCACCTGATGCAGCTTTGGTGGTGAGTGTGCCTGTGGTGCCCACACCACTTCCTATTGATCCAAAGTCAGGCAAGCCATTTAGAATCCCCAAGAAGTAGAAAGGCACCCCTCCACAATCTCCCAGCCACACCGTGTCTCCCGTCTGCATGACTCCAACTCCACATGCCACTACACCACCTGGTCCAAGGAGCCCTCCGGCTTGCCAAGCCACTGATAGCTCTACCTCAGCAGGTCCGCTCTCTCCCCGGTCAAGTGACCCGACAGTCCCCGAGATACAGCCAGCTCCCAGTCCACCTGACAGCCAAGTCGGAGTGTTAGTCACCTCACACACCTGTCTCTCACACACATAGGCCTGTACTGCACATTGTTACCCACTGACTGTGTTGCTGACCATGGAAAGGTGCAGTCGCACACATTCCCTGTGCAGCTTCTCATGGACATACTCTGCCCCCTGGACTGGCCACTGGCCTTGCTGTGTGCCCCTTGCCTGTGCAGCTTCTCATGGACATAGTCTGCACTTAGCCCTGGCCACTGGCCTTGTTGTTCACTGCTGTTTTTCCCTTGCCTGTGCATCTTCTCATGGACATGGTCTGCACTTAGCCCTGGCCACTGGCCTTGTTGTTCACTGCTGTTTTGCCCTTGCCTGCGCAGCTTCTCATGGACATACTCTGCACTTAGCCCTGGCCACTGGCCTTGTTGTTCACTGCTGTTTTGCCCTTGCCTGTGCAGCTTCTCATGGACATGCTCTGTACTTAGCCCTGGCCACTGGCCTTGTTGTTCACTGCTGTTTTGCCCTTGCCTGTGCAGCTTCTCATGGACATGCTCTGCACTTAACCCTGGCACTGGCCTTGGTGTTCACTGCTGTTTTGCCCGTGCCTGTGCAGCTTCTCACGGACATACTCTGCACACTGGACTGGCCACTGGCCTTGTTGTCTGCCCCTTGCCTGTGCAGCATCTCATGCACATAGTCTGCACTTAGCCCTGACCACTGGCCTTGTTGTTCACTGCTGTTTTGCCCTTGCCTGTGCAGCTTCTCATGGACATACTCTGTACCCTGGACTGGCCACTGGCCTTGCTGCGTGCCCCTTGCCTGTGCAGCTTCTCATGGACATGCTCTGCACTTAACCCTGGCACTGGCCTTGGTGTTCACTGCTGTTTTGCCCGTGCCTGTGCAGCTTCTCATGGACAAACTCTGCACCCTGGACTGGCCACTGGCCTTGCTGTCTGCCCCTTGCCTGTGCAGCTTCTCATGGACATACTCTGCTCTTTCCCCTGGCCACTGGCCTTGTTGTTCACTGCTGTTTTGCCCTTGCCTGTGCAGCTTCTCATGGACATGCTCTGCATTTTGTGCCTTGCTCTTCTCTTCTCATGGTGCCTATCTGTGCAATGTGTGAATAAAGACAGTTGCTCCTGTTGTCTATTTTGTCAGTGTCCTTACTGAATAAAGTTTTTTTGCTGTGTGTATATGGTTTACTGTCCCACATGGTCTGTGTGCCACTTCAACATAGTAAATGTTTGGGCTCACTTTCTCTATTTTTTTCAGTGGTGACAGGGTCTTCAGTTCTTCCTGACCCAGATACTTGTGGGGGCAATGGTGCCAATTTTCAATGGAAAGCATTTGTCATTTACTTAATTTGTTCATGTTGTCTATATTGTACACATGTCAGTTTGGGGGGGCACTGCCAGCACAGAGTGGGTTTCTGCACACAGTATTGCAGGCAGGCTGGCCTTGGTCATCATGTATGTGTATTATTCCTTTATGTGTGCACAGTGGTGTATGTGTGTGGTCATCTTGTGCTGGCCAGTCATCCTGGCTTAATTTCCATGTGTGCTCTTGGATGGTCAGGTAGTGTGCAGTGTGGAGGGGGTGAGTTTGTGGGGAGTGTTGATGTGTGCATGCCCCTGCATTGTCAACTACACACGTGTCACCCAGGAGTTGTATGCCTGTTGTTTTGATTGTTCAGCCCTGTGGATGTGGTTGTATGCACATGCGTGGCTTGTATGTTGTGCACTGTGAAGTGTGTTGGTGTGTCCTTGCAGTTCTGTCTGACTCCTACTTGTTGTTTTTGTCACTTGTGAGTATGCAGAGTGTGTGACTGGCGAGTCAGTGTTGTGTTTTGTTGCACATCCATGTGTCTGGGAGCTGTTTGTGGGGACTGTGCAGACCTGCTGTTCCACACTGCCATTGTGTTTGTGTTTTCTCATGCCTTGCTGTCAGATGGTGCCTTCTTGCCAGTGTGGAATGTTGTGTGTGTTGTCACGCCATCCCCTATCTGTGCTTCAGATGCCTACCCATTGTGGGTCTGCACTCCCTCTCTTTGTGTATGGTACACTCCTGCCATGTCCCCTACTGGCATGCAGCACACTTCACTTTGGTGTCAGCTGTCCCCTTGGTTTCCATGTGTGTGTGCCTCCCCATCACTTCATTTGTGCCACTGTGCTTTGTGGTGCAGTTCTTTGGCCAGGGTAAATGTGTCACTCAGGGCATTTCCCCAATGGGTTGTATGTGATGTTCTGGTGCTGTTTGTCAGTCGTGGTTGCTCTTATGCGGGTCAACTGTGTGTGCTGCCCAGTCCTCTGGTCAAGTTGTTTCCACCTTTGTGTCCCAGACTTGTGCATCTGTTGGTGTTGTGTTGGATGTATGTGTGTTGGCTGTGTTATTGCTACACTTCCTGGGTGTGCTGGTGTCTTTGTGCTGTGCTCTATGGTGTTGTGTGGGTTACTGTTCTGTCACTGATGTCTGTGTGTGGCTGGTATGCTTGGTGTGCACACACTGCTTGTTGTGCATGCAGTGCTGTGTGTGTATGTTGCCTTGTCATTGCCTGGTGTGCATCCCCTGATGTCCAGCTGTGTTTGCTATATGTTTTGTTTGCCTGTGCATCTGTTGTTTGTTTGATGTGGCTGTGTTGTTCTGTGATGGTGCACTTCTTGTGTGTGTTGTGGTATGTTGTCTGTGCATTGTTTCTGAGTGATGGGGTTGTGCACTCCTGTTGTGTCTGTGCTCCCATTGCCTTTCCACAGTTTAGCTGCACAGGGCATGTCTGTTCTTGTTGTGGTTCTGTGTGTGTTTCTGTTGGGTTATGTGTTTGTTGTTTTTGTGCAGACATTTGTTGTGACATCCCTGTGTGTGTGTGATGTTTGTGGTTACCCCCAGGGTGTGTGATTGTTTGTGTGTGTATTGACTGGCAAGTATTGCCAGCCTTCAGTGTGTTTGACTCTGGTGTTGTTTGCTGCTGGTGTGAGGGGGGTGTGTGTGTAGATTCCTACTGGTGTGTGTCAGTCATGGAGTGTGTCAATGGACCCTGTGTGTAGTGCTGCTGGTGTACTTCTGTGAAGTAGTTGTGTAGATGTGTGGCTGTTCACAGTTTGACTTCAGGGCCTTTCTTTCATCCTTGTGCCTATACATGGTTTGCCTTGCTGTCTCCCTGTGTTGTAGCACTATGATGTCTGTGGTTTGACCTCACTGACTGTACCAGCCATGTGTGCTTTGATGGTCTGAGGGTGTTGTTCTCTGTTCCTTGTCTTGCATGTGATGTACACATGCTTGTTGTGTGTCTCCATGGCCTTCCATTTGTGTGCAGCCCACTTTGGTTTTCCTATTTGTTGTGCTCCATTGCTGTTGGCACATGGGGTGTGTATGTGTCTGTGTGTCAGTCTGTAGTATGTATGTGTGACTATGGAGGCTGTGTGTCCATTTGGATGTTTGTTCCTTGTATGTGTTCATTTGGTGCTTGTCCTCATTTTTGTTTCCCTGAGTGTGGTGTTGTGGTGGTGTGTGTGCTTCCCTGGCCCTGTGCTACTGTGCTGTGTGTTGTGTATTCCTGTGCAGCCACTCCTGCAGTGTTTGTCTCCCTGGTTGTTTGTTGTGTGGTGCAGGGTATGTAGTCACCTGGCTTGTTGTGCATGAGGTGCACAGGAGGGGCACATGGCATGTGCCTTCATGGGGTGTGCTAGTCTGTGGTGGGAGGGGGTGTGGCCCTGTGGTCTTTGTGACATGCCCATGCCTGGCACTGGCCCTGCCTTCTGCATTGTGCGCATGTATTTCCTTGTGTTCACCGCTGCGGTGACGTGACCGGGACATTGCTGCATGGTGGCAGTAGCTGTGTGTCCAGGATGCAGAGGGGTGACTTGGTGGCAGGTGGGGGATGTGTGGGTGCCCTTGTGGATGTGTCCCTGTTCCCACCAGGGTGTCTGATGTGAATTTGGACCCTGTGTCAGCCCATGTGTTGTGCGTTGTGTTTGTGTTATTGCTTACCTGCGGCGGCGTCCACGGCGGTCCATTAGTTGCTGGTGATGTAGCAGGTACAGCACCGGAAAAAACGTGTAGAGCTGGATCCATGGCAGTCGTGACCGGGTGGTGTGGACCGGGACTCTGGTTACGCGCTCCGCTGTCGAGCTTCCGCCGTCTCTGGTTGGGCAGTATCTCCGCTACGGTGCCTCTGCTTGTTTGGGGCATCTTAATTTGCGGGGCGGACGTCATTCCGTCATTCCGTCATTCCGCATGTCTCCATTGGCTCCCACCGCCGCGGCGGTCGGGAAATGGGCTATGTTTGGCCATACTAATATGGCGGACGTGAGGACCGCTGCTCGCGGGTGGAAAAATGCATTTTTCCGCACCGCCAGCACCGCGGTGGTGCCACCACCCGACATCCTAATGGACCCCTTAGTGTTTTCCATAGAAGAACATAACTGATAAAAGAAATTCATACTAGTATCTAGGAACCATAAAAAATCAACCAAATAGTCTCTAAAAAGTAAACTCTCCTGGAAACCGGAAAAAAGGAAATAAGGGTTAAAAAAATGGTTTATTATAGACCAAAAGTGATTTCATTGAAAAAAATAAATAAAAGGTTAACTCACAATGCCCATAGTTGACCAAAACCTTTAAACTAAACAAGAAAACCCACCTGCAAAACACATTATTATCCCCAAAACACATATACATTAGACTTAATCATCATAAAATAAATAAGTAACACTAAAACATAATATAACATTACATTACTAAAACAGTGTTCAAAAACCCCAAACTACACACTAGTGAAAAACACTACTATTAATATAAGTACATGTTCAAAAACTCACAAACAAAACTATGACTAACCTCTAGACCTCCCCCACACCTCCCCTGCCCACAAAACCCTTAAAAAAGGACTTACCTGTTCCGGCGAACAGCAGCACCTTACCGCAACCTGACTCCCAGAAAAATGACTA
The DNA here is from genome assembly GCF_964204655.1 of Triturus cristatus. Lineage (NCBI taxonomy): Eukaryota > Metazoa > Chordata > Amphibia > Caudata > Salamandridae > Triturus > Triturus cristatus. Next base: position 1,170,944,744 of record NC_140580.1, on the reverse strand, counting down.
AAAATGACACAAATAGACTATAAAATAGAATGTAGCATTACAAAAATGGGCACTAAATGAAAGTAAAACAAAGAACATCTCCCCATAGAAATGAATGCAAAGAAAATGTGAAAATGCTGAATAAATGTTTTTAAAAATGGTAAAAAATATTCAACATGTTAAACATGTCAAAACTGTTGTATAAAAAAAGTTTAAAAAGTGTAAAGTATAAATTAAATAATAGTATAAAAATACACAATTGTTTAATATATACTGAAAGGAGTGTGTTAAACATATGTATATGAAGCAATTTAAGAAAGTTAAAAAAATGTAAAACAATGAAAAAAAGTGTAAAATATACAACATACAATACTATGTGAATTCTGATTTGTATTTTGTATGTAATAAGAAAAATGTATCACAAATGTTTCATTCATTTATCTATGTATAAACTTTTATTTTTACATTTAAATATATGTTTAATAATTTAAATATATATATTAAATAAACCCTGAAAACATAAAAAAATAGGAACACGTTACATGTCTTTATTCTATAAAAGAATATGTAATTAATATTATTTATTACAAACATATAACTATTTTTGTATTATATTTATAAACACCACAATACTAATTAAATAACAAACTATCTCTACTACATACAAATACAGTTTGAACAAAGGATTTCACACCAAAATTATAAAATGAAATAATCACACTCCAATGTAAACTATTTTTAAGAAAGTGTTGAACACTAAAGGGATGACATTTACCATTCCCACTCCAATCCATACCAAGCTGAGGAAGATGTTGGACACTAAAGGGCTTACATTTACTATTCCCACTCCAATCTATACCAAGTTGGGGAACGGTGTTGGACACTGAAAGGGTGACATTTACTATTCCCACTTCAATCTATACCAATTTGTGGAAGGAGTTGGACACTAAAAGGGATTGCTATTTGCTATTCCCACTCCAATGTAATCCAAATGGAGGAAGGTGTGGGACACTAAAGGGGTGTCATTTACTATTCCCACTCCAATGTAATACAGTTTAGGGAAAGTGTTGGACTAAAAAGGTGATATTTACTATTCACACTCCAGTCTATACCAATTTGGAGAAGGTGTTGGTCAGTAAAGAGGTGACCTGTGACATTTACTATTCCCACTCCAAACTAAACCAATTTTGGGAAGGTGTTGGACACTAAAGGGATGAACATTATTATTCCCAATGCAATATGAAGCATTTTATGCACGTTGCTACAAACTAAACATTTTATATGCATAATCATTACTCCATACTCACACAAAACTGTACCTCTATATAATAAACTAAAATGTAATTAAAAAGACACTAACCAAAACTGCAAACCTATATATTGATATTTAAACATTAACATATAAAATAATATTTTATTACTATTAAAAATAAATATAGTATCTTAAATACTCACTACCATTCCTAAACATTGAACCATAAAAAAAATCATAATCTAAAATTTAAAATAATAACATAAAAAGATATAGTTAACCAAATTGTAAAATGTTTAATTGTTTTATACTGACATTATAATTTTTTCATAAACAAATTTAAAACAATTAATTATGAAATGTAAATATTTGTATTTTTTTAATCAATTGACTTTATTAGATTTAATCTTTATATTTTTAATTTAAACATTTATTTAAAATTTACAATACAATAATATTTCTTTGTTTATTACAATTAAGATATATTTTAATTCATTGTACATTATTTATAAAAAATACTAATGTAACAAATTAATTCAACATATTTACTTAATTAATTTGAATATCATTAAAAATGTACAATAAATATACATTAAAATATCAACTTTTGAAAAATTGCCCCATCCTTATCCCCTAAGAACTTAATATGCTGCTGCAACAAACAATATAAATCCATTATTTTCATACATTTATACAACTAAAAACACAAATTTCAGCAATTTCATAATTAAGTTATCTAATTGAAAACACAAATAAAAAAATATTCATAAACATATAGGACATCATCGCATTACAATGCAGGCGGTTGAAACTGAAACTGGCCAGTAATTCTGGCTGGATTCCGATGGGCTCAAGGAGCCCGTCAGCCATTCGGAGACTGGCACGTAATCCCAATGGATGGCGCTTCCGCTGTTGGGATTACAATGCTCATTTTCTGAAAGGCTTCCCATACCGGGCTGTCCCACATGGAAAGCCTGTCGGAAAGCGAGTTTGGGGGCCCTAGCAGGGCTCCTTTCTCCCTGCAGCCTCCGGTTGGGGCTGATGGGGTGCCTATGGGGCCCCCTGTTAATCCCTGCACCTCTGGCATGCACCTTGAGGTGCCTGCCATGCGGTGCAGGGATTAACAGAATCTCCCATTTCTCTATGGGAGCTTGTGCTTCGGCTGCTTTATGGCTGTGGTACAAGCTCTCATAGAGAAATGGGAGTATGCAACCGCACCATGTGCGGTCGCATTGTAAATGAGGTGTCATGACAGCCGACCGGAGGTCGGTCATTCCCGAGACTGCGACAGTGTTGGTCAGAGGCGACTCCGTTCGACATCGTAATCGAGCCAATAGAATCAAACATACTACAATAAATTACAGAGAAAAAAACACTTGCAAACAATATTACATACAACAATATTTTACAATATATTTACCTCCGATATTACTTTCAACAATATATTTGACAGCCTGATATTCTTGACACAATTTTTTTATCACAATATTTTTTCATTCAACATTTTGTCCAAACACTGGTAAAGAGTGTGAAAACTAGGTCCTCAACGGGGGCGTGGCCAGCAACATGGGCGAGTAGTTGTGCCTCTCGGAGTCTCCGACAGCCCGATAGAAATTCTGTACTTAATCATGGCCCTAGAAAACCATTGAGGTATTGGAGGGGACTGTTTATGCCCACATACCTATTGCTGCTGCAGAGAAGCCCCAAAAAAACGAGAACGGGCGAAATACATCTCCTGGTGAGTGGAGTGGAGGAGCGGCGGGCCTCGTGTTCGCAAGATGGCGGTAGCCCCCTAGTGGAATAAGCCAGCAGAATACACCCTGATGGCGGCGGAGACTGGGAGACAATGGTGAGCAGCGGGCTTTCTGCCCCCCAGCTATCTCCCTTCAGCCTGCGATTGCAGCGGCGGACTGAGAGAGAGACGAGAGGGTGAGACCTGTCTCCAGAACTACGGGAACACTGGAGGCAATCGGCCGACCAGAGGAAAGAACTGAGGACGACTGCTTCGCTCGAGACCGTTAAGGAATTGGGTGGGATATGGAAGCTCCACCTTCCCCCCGGCTGAGATGGGGGAGACAGCCGTGGAGGAGCCCCATCCAGAGCCGCAGTGGTGAGCACCATCTGGCGGGAGGAGCCCGGTTCTAGCAGGTGGGGGCCTCCCCCCCCTCCTTGGCGAAGCACGAAAGAGAAGACCTACGAGAACTGAGGTAGGAGCGCTGAGCTGCATCTAGAGAACCCAGCGCATCAATAATAAAGTGATCTCCCCACTCCAATTGAAGAAAACCGATGCAGGAGGAAACGATGGAGAAGATGGGTCAACGAGCGCTGGTCAACAGCAGTCAGGGGTGGTGAAGCGGAGAAATGAGACACCAGCCTTAGAGGCCTGGTAAGCCTGATTCGCTGCCGCACACCTGAGAGAGGGACTGGGAGTACCTGTGGATACCGGAGCGGGCCAGAGCTGGTACATATAACAGAGACAGGCAATTGTGGGGATGGCGCAGTAGGTGAGTGTAGGAGAGTAGGGTCTGCAATCCTATGATCACCCAGATTTTTTGCTTTTGCTTCATTGGTTTACGACTTTCCCCGGCTGTGGGCCTGCCAATCAGACCCACAGCCTAGCTGTTCTCTCTCGAAATTAACACACATGTACATTAGGTGCATCCACTAATTGGAACTGGGCCGCCTTGTCAGTCCCTGTCTCAGCATACCACAGGTATCCAGGGCATCGGTGTACCCAGGGCCTACCAGGGGCTGAAGCATGTATTATGCCACCCCTGGAATGGCCGCCCAAATCTGACACAACTGGCTGCACGACAGCTGGGGCCACGTGGTGTAATCACCCGTTGCTGTAGGTGTAGTATTCCTACACCTAAACCCTAAAATGGACACATGGATTCCTATCAGTCACTCCTATAGCAGGCCTTATCAATCCTGAAGGCAGAGTGCAGGGGATCATGTGGGACGGTGCTCTGGCGCGAGCTGAGCCCGTTGACGGCTTGCGGAACCAAGTCCTAATAGCCGTTCCATGGTGACGCGGGCCAACTACTTTTAATGCAATTGCTAACTTTGGCCTCACCTCACCTATACATGTCGAGTAAGGTGTCATACGAATGGGAATACGAACCCCTCGCCAGTCCTGGTGACGGGGTTAGCATTCCCCCCTTTTAGAGGGACACGACATGGAAGTAACCTTGAACCCCGGTTAAAGTTGACTCAAGCCTCAGCATCACAAAATGGATGCTGCCACCAGACACAAGTCTGACCTCCTGCTGCTGGGGGACCTTCCAGCAAGGGGAGCTTGGACAAAGGGTTTCCTGTCGAGGGCGGTGTTAGCACCGTCCCAGACAGGGTTTGTGTATCCCAGGTAGGCAGGGCTGAAAGGAAGGTGATTGCAAGTGGCACCCCGGTGCTCGCTGTGCATAGCCCGGCTCAAACCAGTTTCGGGGGCACACCAGCCCCTGAGCTGGCGCAAAGCCGGACAAAGGATAGGGGTGTAACCACCCCCCTCCTGGCTCCACCCATAGGTAGAACCTAGTCACGGGCCAGCCCCTTTTCTTAGAATAAAGGTAGGAGCGAGTCCCCTTCCCAAATTGGATAATCGGATAATCAGATAATCGGATAACTCCGAATCACGAACCACTTTCCACGAAAGGAACTCTTGACTATTTCTGAAGACTCTCCCTTGTGGCTAAGGAGTAGCCACCCTGCACCAGCAGGCACCACCTAAGCGCTTGCGGTTTGCTGTAAGTCTCTCCTACGGATCAAGACTGCCCAGCTCGACGAGACCCGAGTACCCTGCCATCTCTGACCTTTTACCTACCTCATCAGCCCAGCTGAGAGACGTAGGTGTGACGAGACCTGCGGGACCGGCTATCTTCAGAACCTGCACGACGCTTATCTAGCACGCCCACCGAGGGACCCTCGAGTGAGTGCACCTAGGGTTTGAGAAGCCCTAACCCTGAGCAGCTCCAGCATCGAAGTCTGCCTCCCCAGCATCCCCGAGATCTGCGTGGGGGCCCTTCCGCTCCTTGCTGTTCACCGCGTTGTTCGACCACTTGCCGACCGGCTTGTGGCCCTCTTCATGACGCACCACGATTGTTTCATCACTAGTCTGGTTGCTCCAGACTGGCTCTTGCTCCCCTTCAACAGAGGAGTACCACGGACCCTCCTGGTCCACTCCCGACGCCATCTTGACTCCCCCGCTTGGGTTGCCACTGCCAAGATCCGCTGCCCCTGCCTGGGCCCAGCATCATCGACAGCAGACGCCTTCGTGGGACAGCTCGCCCTCCATCCTGGTCGCCGCCGCGCCTCCTGGCCCGAGGAACAGCCGAGTCCGACGTCACCCACTCACCTGGTCGAGGTGACTTCAGCCGGTACCCTCCTGGTACCCACACGATCGCTGGCTAGCGGTTGAGAACTGAGTCCCCTCTGCTTTCAGGTTTCCTTCATCACCGATCCAGGCTTGGATCGCTCTGAACATCGTCACTGGTCACCTGCCAGCAACTGCTTCTTTCAGGCTCCTGAGACTACACGAGGACTCCCGACATCTTGCCGAACTTCACGCAGCCGCAGCCTCCGGGCTAGGTAACTCGAGCATCTCGGTGCTCCATCGCAGGTTCGCTCTACAAGTGTCCAGTTCCTTTTTCGTTTAGTCCCACTGATCGGAACACTCCGGAATCAGTACCTCCAGACTCTAACCATTCGCATTTCACTGTTAGTGTAGATGGTTTCTCGTGCCCCTCGGGCATTTGTGTAAATTGTGCAACTGAAGTATTTTCCTAAGAGTTTTGTAGTGTGCTTAGCTCCCTGACTCATAAAGAGCCAGGGTAGTCTTGTCATAAATAAATATCCTTTTATTTTCATAACAACTTGTGTGGTGTCCTTTCACTTGGTGTTCAAGGGGTATATGTGATGGTAAACAGCTGGCTTAACACGCCCTCTAGAGTTTAGCCTAAAGACTGCTCGTATCCACGCTACTAGGATAGCTGGTCTATACGGTTGACTTACAACCAATCATCAATAAGGGTCGTTTGGAATGATACACAGTGATCACTAGAATAGTGAGCACTACATATCAGGCCAACTTCTCACATTGGTGAGCAGCGGTTGGGATTTGAGCTTGCTGTTGTTTTACCACACACGTATCCTAAGAATATCGCAGTGAAAGATCACATAAGTACCCAGGTACATATAACTTAACTTAGAATACTCCGAGTTCTACTGAACCGGCTGTTGTAGTGTAACAGGGCTTAGCACACCCTGACTACAACTCTTAGCAAGGGATCAGTAGGTAAACCCATAGTGTAGGTAGGTGCAACACTTACACCTCACTAGAAAAGCATGTCGATCCACGGAGAGTCTTCGCAGACTCCCTTAGTGGTCAGTGACCCTCCACAGGTCGTGTCACGATATGCAACCCTTAGCTTCAAGGAGATGCGACAACTGTGTGCCTCCAGGAAGCTAAACCAGGGTTCTAACCCTACCATCGCAATTCTGATAGGTCTCTTAGAGGCGTACGATGCTAGGAGGTCCTCTAACACAGGTCCCCCCAGTGCAGATGGGAACATGCCGCCCTTAGAGGGAACCCTCGGTGACCCAGACCTCGACCTCCGCACAGAGGACGAGGACGAGTTGTCGGGAGACGAGGCAGACAAAGGTCCAGTGGTAGTCGGCAGGCTTACAAGGACCAACTTAAGCAGGCATGAGAATGGAGCTGGGGGAGCCCCGGGCCCACGCTCAAGCAGGCTTAACATTGGGAACGGACGAGCTAGGTCTCTCTCCAGAGGCTCTGGCAGATCGGTTCATACACATGTCTCTCAGGCATCTTCTCAGAGAGGAATGACTTCCCCTCAGAGGAGGGAGCATGAAGCGAAGATGCGGGAGGTCAATCTAAGGATCGAGCGGGAAGAACTTGCCCTCGCCAAAGAAAGACTTGCCTTGGCCCGAGAGCAGAAATTAAGTGGGTTAGATCCCACTGGTGGCAGCATTCTCAATAGAGAGAAAGACAGGGGTATAGACACTAGACACCTGAGTAAAATAGTGCCCCCCTTTAAACAAGGGGACGACATCCACAAGTGGATAACTGCCTTGGAGAGGGCCTGCACTGTCCAGTGCGTCCCCCCAAGTCAGTGGGCAGCTATACTGTGGCTTTCCTTTGAAGGTAAAGGAAGGGACAAGCTCCTCACTACAAGAGCTGAGGATGCTAACAACTACCAAGTCCTGAAGAACACACTGATTGACGGGTTCGGCTTAACCACGGAACAGTACCGGGTGCTGTTCCGGGACACCCAGAAAATTCAGTCTCAGGATTGGGCTGACTTTGTCGATTGTGCCACTAAGGCTTTGGAAGGCTGGTTGCTGGGTAGCAAGGTTACTGATTACACAGGATTGTACAATCTTATCATGCGAGAACAGATTTTAAATAACTGTCAGAACCAATTGTTGCATCAGCACCTTGTCGACTCGGATCTGACCTCTCCCCAAGAATTGGGAAAGAAGGCGGACAGATGGGTCAGAACAAGGGTCAAGCAGAACCAGAATCAGAACCAGGGTGGTCAGAAGAAAGCAGACCAAAAGGGTAACAAGAACGAACAAAATGACCAGAAGTCTTCGACAGGTCCCCAACAAACCAAAGAGGGTGGGGGTCAGGCTTCACAGAAGAAGAAGACTCAAGAAGGCCAGTCAAAAAGGTGGTGCCAATACTGTAAAAGTAAGACTCACTGGTTTAGTGAGTGCACCAAGAAAGGAGGGCAAACTCCTACCACTGCAGCCCCTAAGGCACCTGCGCCCCCTAGTACAGTCAGCAGTGGTAGTGCGCCTCCCAAGGCATTAGTTGGGTTAACCTTGGGAACCGAGGGGAGTGACGACTTAGTCGGCACGCTCACTCAGGCCGTCCTTGTCTGTACAGGGGATATGGATATGTCCCCTGATGCCAGTCCCAATACTTTGGGCAAATACAGGCAGACACCTTTGATAAATGGAAGAGTGGCTCAGGCCTACAGGGACACGTGTGCCAGTGTCACCATGGTGACGCCTAACTTCGTGGACCCTGGACAGATCATGCTAGGTACCAGTTACCTAGTGACCAATGCCAGCAACGTCACTACCAATCACAGTATGGCAGTTGTTGATTTCTCCTGGGGAGGGGTAAGTGGCCCGAAAAAGGTTGTGGTTAGTTCAGACCTCCCCGTAGAATGTCTGTTGGGCAATGATTTGGAAACGTCACAATGGTCAGAAGTGGAGCAGAGGACTCACATGGAGATGTTAGGCTTGCCAGCACATGTCCTTGCTGTGACCAGGTCACAGGCCAAAAGATGCCCCACTGAACAGGTGCTGGATCCTGGAAGAACGGACCAGACACCTTCCAAGAAAAGGAGCAGTAAGGGTAAGGCTTCGCCTTCCCCCTTGCCCCAGGTCGTGGATCAAGTCTCCGAGGAGGCTGACCTTAAAGAACTGAGGGAAACTGAGCCGCAAGAGCTTGAACCTGGTCAGGTTGAGTTTCTGGGCTCAGGGGGACCCTCCAGGGAAGACCTGGGGAAGGCACAGTTAGACTGCCCCTCACTTGAACCCCTCAGACAGCAGGCCGCTGCTGAGGCTGCAGGGAACGCCACAGGTACCCACAAAGTGTACTGGGACGATGGACTCCTGTACTCCGAGGCAAGAGACCCCAAACCTGGTGCGACCAGGAGGCTGGTCATCCCCTTGTCTCTGAGAGGTTTCCTTCTCACCTTGGCCCACGAGATTCCCCTTGCAGGTCACTTAGGCCAGAATAAGACTTGGGACAGAATTGTTCCACACTTTCACTGGCCCCACATGTCCGAAGATACGAAGGAGTTTTGCCGCTCCTGTGTCACTTGCCAAGCCAGTGGTAAGTCAGGTGGCACGACAAAGGCCCCCCTCATACCACTACCAGTGGTGGGGGTACCCTTTGAACGAGTGGGGATCGACATTGTCGGACCAATGGAACCCCAGACAGCATCAGGGCACAAGTTCATACTGGTGGTAGTGGACCACGCCACCAGGTATCCTGAAGCTATTCCCCTTAGGACCACTACGGCACCTGTGGTGGCACGGGCCCTACTTGGAGTGTTCTCCAGAGTGGGCTTCCCTAAGGAGGTCGTCTCAGACAGAGGTGCAAACTTCATGTCGGGATATCTGACTGCTATGTGGAAGGAATGTGGTGTCAACTACAAGTTCACCACACCCTATCACCCACAATGCAATGGGCTTGTTGAGAGATTCAACAGGACCCTAAAAGGGATGATTCACGGACTACCTGAAAAGCTTCGGCGGAGATGGGATGTCCTGATACCCTGCCTCTTGTTCGCCTACAGAGAGGTCCCGCAGAAGGGGGTTGGCTACAGCCCTTTTGAGCTTCTGTTCGGACATCCTGTAAGGGGACCCCTTTGTTTGGTAAAGGAAGGATGGGAGAGACCTCTCAGAAAGCCGGCATCAAACATCGTGGACTATGTGCTCGGTCTCCGCTCGCGGATGGCGGAGTACATGGAAAAGGCGTCTAAAAACTTGGAGGCGAGCCAAGAATTACAGAAAGCTTGGCACGACCAAAAGGCTGTCCTGACTGTGTACCAGCCTGGACAGAAGGTGTGGGTGCTGGAGCCAGTGGCCCCAGCAGCACTCAAAGACAAATGGTCTGGGCCCCACACGATCATTGAGCAAAAGGGAGAGGTCACCTACTTGGTAGACCTGGGAACTCCCCGGAGCCCCCACAGGGTGCTCCATGTAAACAGGCTCAAGGCATATGTCGACAGGGAGGGCATGGGCTTGCTCATGGCCACAGATGAGGGACAGGAGGAGGAGAGTGACCCTCTCCCAGACCTGCTCTCTCAGAACCCTGACGATGGATCAGTAGACGGTGTTGTCTTTTGTGGCAGCCTCTCTGGACATCAACAAGAGGATTGTAAACAGGTTCTTCAATCCTTTCGACATATGTTCTCTCTGACACCCAGTCAGACCAAGTGGTGTACCCATGAGGTCGACACTGGGGACAGTCTGCCCGTAAAGAGTAAAATCTATCGGCAGCCTGATCATGTCAGAGACTGCATCAAGACAGAGGTGCAGAAAATGTTGGAGCTGGGAGTCATTGAACCCTCGGACAGCCCCTGGGCTAGTCCCGTAGTGCTCGTGCCGAAACCTCACACCCAGGGCGGTAAGAAAGAGATTAGGTTTTGCGTGGACTACAGAGGTCTCAATGCGGTCACTAAGACCGACGCCCACCCGATACCAAGAGCAGACGAACTTATCGACCGGTTGGCCTCGGCCAACTACTTAAGTACGTTTGACCTGACAGCTGGGTATTGGCAAATCAGGTTAGCTGAGGAGGCCAAGCCCAAAACAGCATTTTCTACCCCGGGTGGGCATTATCAGTTCGTGGTAATGCCCTTTGGTTTGAAAAATGCACCTGCCACCTTCCAAAGGCTGGTGAATCGAGTTCTCACTGGGTTGGACGACTTCTGTGCGGCGTATCTGGACGATATCGCTGTCTTTAGCTCCACCTGGGAGGATCACCTGGTCCACCTGAGGAAAGTGTTAGAGGCCCTGCAGAAGGCAGGCCTCACTATCAAGGCCACCAAGTGCCAGATAGGGCAGACACAGGTTGTATACCTGGGCCACCTTGTAGGTGGAGGCCAGGTTCAACCATTGGAGAGCAAAATACAGGCCATCCAGGACTGGGCTCCTCCAACCACCCAGACTCAGGTTCGAGCTTTCTTGGGCCTGACTGGTTATTACCGGAAATTTGTCAGAAATTATGGATCCATTGTGACCCCGCTAAACGACCTGACAAGTAAAAAGATGCCAAAAAAAGTTCAGTGGACAGCAAGCTGTCAGAAGGCATTCGATGACCTGAAGCAGGCCATGTGCACAGCACCTATCCTAAAGAGTCCAGACTACTCCAAACCATTTATTGTCCAAACAGACGCTTCGGAGCTGGGTGTGGGAGCTGTTCTATCGCAACTGAATTTTGATGGTCATGACCAGCCCATAGCTTTTATTAGCAGGAGGCTGACCCCCAGAGAGAAGAATTGGTCAGCTATTGAGAGGGAGGCCTTTGCTGTGGTTTGGGCCCTGAAGAAGTTGAGGCCATACTTGTTTGGCACTCACTTCAAGATTCAGACCGACCATAAGCCCCTCTTGTGGCTAAATCAAATGAAGGGTGAAAACCCCAAACTACTTAGGTGGTCCATTTCCCTACAGGGGATGGACTTCACAGTGGAGCATAGACCTGGCACTGATCATGGCAATGCAGATGGGCTCTCCAGGTATTTCCACTTAGAGCAAGAAGACTCACCTGGTCAAGGTTAGCTTATTGTCCCGAAGTTTGGGGGGGGGGTCATGTAGGAGAGTAGGGTCTGCAATCCTATGATCACCCAGATTTTTTGCTTTTGCTTCATTGGTTTACGACTTTCCCCGGCTGTGGGCCTGCCAATCAGACCCACAGCCTAGCTGTTCTCTCTCGAAATTAACACACATGTACATTAGGTGCATCCACTAATTGGAACTGGGCCGCCTTGTCAGTCCCTGTCTCAGCATACCACAGGTATCCAGGGCATCGGTGTACCCAGGGCCTACCAGGGGCTGAAGCATGTATTATGCCACCCCTGGAATGGCCGCCCAAATCTGACACAACTGGCTGCACGACAGCTGGGGCCACGTGGTGTAATCACCCGTTGCTGTAGGTGTAGTATTCCTACACCTAAACCCTAAAATGGACACATGGATTCCTATCAGTCACTCCTATAGCAGGCCTTATCAATCCTGAAGGCAGAGTGCGGGGGATCATGTGGGACGGTGCTCTGGCGCGAGCTGAGCCCGTCGACGGCTTGCGGAACCAAGTCCTAATAGCCGTTCCATGGTGACGCGGGCCAACTACTTTTAATGCAATTGCTAACTTTGGCCTCACCTCACCTATACATGTCGAGTAAGGTGTCATACGAATGGGAATACGAACCAGTCCTGGTGACGGGGTTAGCATTCCCCCCTTTTAGAGGGACACGACATGGAAGTAACCTTGAACCCCGGTTAAAGTTGACTCAAGCCTCAGCATCACAAAATGGATGCTGCCACCAGACACAAGTCTGACCTCCTGCTGCTGGGGGACCTTCCAGCAAGGGGAGCTTGGACAAAGGGTTTCCTGTCGAGGGCGGTGTTAGCACCGTCCCAGACAGGGTTTGTGTATCCCAGGTAGGCAGGGCTGAAAGGAAGGTGATTGCAAGTGGCACCCCGGTGCTCGCTGTGCATAGCCCGGCTCAAACCAGTTTCGGGGGCACACCAGCCCCTGAGCTGGCGCGAAGCCGGACAAAGGATAGGGGTGTAACCACCCCCCTCCTGGCTCCACCCATAGGTAGAACCTAGTCACGGGCCAGCCCCTTTTCTTAGAATAAAGGTAGGAGCGAGTCCCCTTCCCAAATTGGATAATCGGATAATCAGATAATCGGATAACTCCGAATCACGAACCACTTTCCACGAAAGGAACTCTTGACTATTTCTGAAGACTCTCCCTTGTGGCTAAGGAGTAGCCACCCTGCACCAGCAGGCACCACCTAAGCGCTTGCGGTTTGCTGTAAGTCTCTCCTACGGATCAAGACTGCCCAGCTCGACGAGACCCGAGTACCCTGCCATCTCTGACCTTTTACCTACCTCATCAGCCCAGCTGAGAGACGTAGGTGTGACGAGACCTGCGGGACCGGCTATCTTCAGAACCTGCACGACGCTTATCTAGCACGCCCACCGAGGGACCCTCGAGTGAGTGCACCTAGGGTTTGAGAAGCCCTAACCCTGAGCAGCTCCAGCATCGAAGTCTGCCTCCCCAGCATCCCCGAGATCTGCGTGGGGGCCCTTCCGCTCCTTGCTGTTCACCGCGTTGTTCGACCACTTGCCGACCGGCTTGTGGCCCTCTTCACGACGCACCACGATTGTTTCATCACTAGTCTGGTTGCTCCAGACTGGCTCTTGCTCCCCTTCAACAGAGGAGTACCACGGACCCTCCTGGTCCACTCCCGACGCCATCTTGACTCCCCCGCTTGGGTTGCCACTGCCAAGATCCGCTGCCCCTGCCTGGGCCCAGCATCATCGACAGCAGACGCCTTCGTGGGACAGCTCGCCCTCCATCCTGGTCACCGCCGCGCCTCCTGGCCCGAGGAACAGCCGAGTCCGACGTCACCCACTCACCTGGTCGAGGTGACTTCAGCCGGTACCCTCCTGGTACCCACACGATCGCTGGCTAGCGGTTGAGAACTGAGTCCCCTCTGCTTTCAGGTTTCCTTCATCACCGATCCAGGCTTGGATCGCTCTGAACATCGTCACTGGTCGCCTGCCAGCAACTGCTTCTTTCAGGCTCCTGAGACTACACGAGGACTCCCGACATCTTGCCGAACTTCACGCAGCCGCAGCCTCCGGGCTAGGTAACTCGAGCATCTCGGTGCTCCATCGCAGGTTCGCTCTACAAGTGTCCAGTTCCTTTTTCGTTTAGTCCCACTGATCGGAACACTCCGGAATCAGTACCTCCAGACTCTAACCATTCGCATTTCACTGTTAGTGTAGATGGTTTCTCGTGCCCCTCGGGCATTTGTGTAAATTGTGCAACTGAAGTATTTTCCTAAGAGTTTTGTAGTGTGCTTAGCTCCCTGACTCATAAAGAGCCAGGGTAGTCTTGTCATAAATAAATATCCTTTTATTTTCATAACAACTTGTGTGGTGTCCTTTCACTTGGTGTTCAAGGGGTATATGTGATGGTAAACAGCTGGCTTAACACGCCCTCTAGAGTTTAGCCTAAAGACTGCTCGTATCCACGCTACTAGGATAGCTGGTCTATACGGTTGACTTACAACCAATCATCAATAAGGGTCGTTTGGAATGATACACAGTGATCACTAGAATAGTGAGCACTACATATCAGGCCAACTTCTCACAGTGAGAGCCTGTGGAACCGTGATGATAGGAGGGCCAGCCTAAAGTAAACTCAGGAGTGACCGCTCCATGCCGGGCCTGCACGGGAACGTAGGAGCATTGGGATACCACATACAGGCCTCGCCCGCATCTTGAATATCAGAGATAAAACCAGTGGCCCAGCAGATAAAGAGGCAGAACGGGACAGACGCGGTAAGCTAGGACGGGGAGATCCCTGGGGAGGGTGGCGGCGAGAGGAAGGTGCCATGAATACAGCTGAAGAAGGAGATAAAGAGCCTGGGGGCTGCTACCCCACGTATAGATCTAATACATAGAGGCCCCCTGCCCTGTTTCTGAAAATAGGCGACATATCACGGGCCCCCCCTCTCTCCATGCCTAGTTTCATACGCTGAGGGGGGGGCACATGGGCAAGAAGGGAGACACACACCTCTGGAAGGGAAGATAACAGCAAGAGGCACACTCAACACTAGGGCACAGAAGAGTGAGCCCTCCCACCACTCCTGCCTGTTGTGGCAACAGGCTAAGACGACTGGCACCTGGGTGAAGTGGGGGTGAACTTGGACTGTGGACTCCTCTGATCCCTCCGTTGTTTCAGCGCTGGTAGCGGGGAGATGCTCCCAATAAGGCTGAATTTTTGGTGAGCGAGAGATGCAAACAAGCAGTGCAGGGCAGTGTGCCGTACCCTGAAGCTGGGCTGTATAGGATCTGTATAGATAGATTTGAATAGTGACTCCGTGTTATGGGCGTCGTCGTGACGGACGGGGGGCCCGAAGAAACAGGAGGACAAATAGTCGTGCCAGAGTGCGCTGGAGGTGTGATCGACGAAAGGTCCAGCTAGCTTTCACTGGGGGCACACTGTGGCATCTTTCTCACTGCCCAGAAGAACTCGTCATAGATATCTAGCGGTGCCCCCTTCCCCTCCTGGTCAAGGAACAGAGATCCAAACCCAGACAAAACCATTTGAATATCCTAGTTGCAGGAGTAAACATGACAAGCGACAAACACCCAAAACCCACAAGACAGGGTAAGGTGGATACATATACTAAAGTTGTCCACCAACCACAGGGAGCTGAGGACGAGGTCGGCAAAGCGGCCATATTGCAGACCATACATGCTTCAAGAGAGGCTTTAGAGGGGAAGATGGCAGAGGTGCGTACAGAGGTGACCCTGCTGTGCCAAGACCTACGTAAAGTCTCGGAAAGGGTGACTCTAGTGGAAACACGAATATCCGAAGTAGAAAACATAGCCCACTCCATGCGGAAAGAGGTCACAGGGCTGACTGTCTTATTGGAGGAGGTGGCCTGGAGGGTAAACGATGCTGAAAACAGGGCCCGGAGGAATAACCTACGTTTTGTTGGTTTCCAAGAGGGATCGGAAGGAAAGGACCTGGGGCATTTCCTCGTGACATGGCTCAAAGACTCTCTCCCGCACATCACAGTTCTCAACTTGCTTTATAATTGAGAGAGCACACAGGATGCTGAGCTTTCAGTCACCTCCGGGAGCCCACTGAGACCCCTGATAGCACGTTTCGTTCATTTTCCAAACCGGGACCTCATACTGCGAGGAATATGGCAAAAAAGTGACAGTAAGTATACTAATACATGGATAATGGTGTTCCCAGATTACTCCCGGGAAGTGCAGAAACAACGGAGAACCTCAACTCTGTTCAGGCTGAACTGCGGACCCTTAAGTTCCAGTATATGTTGCTGTTCCCGGCAAAATTCAAAGTGATATTTCAAGGCACCTCTCACTTTTCCCAAACTCCAGAAGAGGCCTGGGCCTGGCTCGAAGAGTGGCCCCCCATAAGACATAGACAAAAATCATCAGAAACACCAGGCTCGGGCATATAAGGAAGCGCCGGCCCGGGCATGCGGACAGAGAAAAGACCACGTAAGTCGGCTGACTCACACAGGACATACCCTAGAACACCATTCCGAGTCAGGAGACTCTCACATAAAAAGACCCAGATATCTGATTCGGATGGGGAAATAACACGAGATAAAGAGAACCGGCAGCACCACAAATCCCAAGACCACAACACTTAGAATCCTTCGGATCAAGAATATTCATCAGATGCAGATAGCGAACACCCAATCCTGCAGACTATCCACCAACTTGAGGACCATGGACAGCAACCCGCCACCATGGGGACTCAGCAGCTGCAACTATCCAAAAGCGGTGAAGAAGGCTAAAATGATGGGGCTGAACAGCGGCTGAGAGACAGTAAGACACTTGTTACACCCTTGGGACAATACAAACCTACGATCTTTAGTTATTGAATAAGGGTTGAGGGAGGGGAGAGGAGACAGACCTCTCAAGCTTCACCTGAGCTGCAGTTGTATTGTTGACCAATTGGGGATGGGGGGTGGAAGGGAGATCTCAGAGAAGTCAACGATCAGAGTTGGGGTTAGTTCTATCAAGTTGTTCAAACATTCACAGGCACACCAAGATCAGGAACACAGCTAGAAAAAAACAGAATCAAGACGGAGCACAATGTAAAACTGGTGATAAGCATAGGCATAAACAAAGGGCGAGGAGAAGTATTCAGTATTGACGTGGAATGTCAATGAATTAGTTAAAACATTTTAAAAAGGGGCTAGGCAGGAAATAACATCAATCGATTCAAACCAGATATTGTTCTACAAGAGACGCATCTAATGGGCTCTCACTGCTCCTTTCTAGGGAGGGGTATGTATATTACATTGGCACACGCTGGCTTTTCAGCGGGATAAATGGGAGTCGCTAAACTATTTAAGAAGTCACCACCTTTCCATACATCTAGAATGTGAACAGACCCTTCTGGACCAGTTGTGGAGTTACAGGGGAGCTGGGGCCGGAGAGAGCTTACGCTGGTCAGTGTGTATGCTCCCCCAAGACTGCAACAACACACTTTAGATAAAATAGCACAAATACTTATAGAATTGGACACCTCCACGCATATTGTTGGCGGAGATCTTAATGACATCATAAACCCACAATTGGACCATATATATGTGAGAGTTGGAACATGTTCCCCCACACACCTCAAACAGTTTCAGAGCACACTGGGGTTGACTGATCTCTGGCGTCACCAGCACCCGATAGACCCTACATACTTATATTTATCTGGGGCTCACAGAGTCTTCTCCAGACTAGACGACCTCTTCACCCCGTCGGGAGAAGTACAGGTAATAGAGAAGGTGGAATATCTGGCAAGGGGCATCTCTGACCACTCACCTCTCTGGTTGACAGTAGGTCAAGGAGAGTGGAGGTTGCATGCCTGAGCTTTGCAAGATAAAGAGATTGCCCAAGCTATCAAAACGGATTCTGAACTTTATTTCCGAGAGAATGAAGGCCCAGTATCCTCGGCAGTAACACTATGGGAAGCGTATAAAATGGTGCTAGGGGACAGGGTGCAAAATATCACAGAAGAAAGTCAGCGTGAATGACCCGGAGAAGCCCGCACGAGCCAACATCAGCGTCCGTCTCGGTCAGAAGAACGTCTCCTTGAGTAGAAAACCCAAAGGAAAAAATACAAAAAAAAGACCAAACAAGCAATGACAAAGTCAATAAATATCAACAAAAAAAACTTGGAACAAAGACACACCCACAACTGCACCTATATAAAGGACATCAATCACTACCATGATCCTTTGCAAATAGAAGACAACAGCCAGCAGAAAACACCATCACACAGCAACCACAGACACACACACAACTTTCACACCATTAGCACCTCACCAAAAGCACCCACACATACAGCTAGCAAAACCGACATTCACCCACCCTCACTTGCACCCTCACACACACATCACTCACCACCACCACCCATCACCATGCCCCCAAAGAAGAATCCAAAGTTCACAGATAGTGAGTTAGAAGTGCTGGTAGATGAGATCATCAGAGTAGAGCCACATTTGTTTGGTACATTGGTCCAAAGGACCCCCATGTCACAGAAAACAAAGATGTGGGCGAGGATTATGGACAAGGTGAACGCACAAGCACCAACGTTGTGCGCAAAGGACGATATCCAGAACAGATGGTATGACGTGCGCAAAAGGGTCAAGAAACTCATCGAGAAAGATCACGCCTTGAGTCAGCGCACTGGTGGTGGCCCTCCTGCCAAACCAGTCTACTTCAGGTCCTGGGAGGAGAAGGTGCGGAACATCCTACCACCAGAGAGCGTCCATGGTCTAGCAGACATACCAGAGCCTAGTGAGTACACAACCAACATACTCAATATTGTGTGGCAAGGGGACAGTGAAACCATGCACCGTTAGCAAACCCACAGTAAACAATAGATAATCATCCCAAGATGTGTATGCTAGTCAGACAAACACAATGCCTGCCATCTCATAGTGACTTGTAACTGTGTCATGACATGTACAAACCTACCAACAAATAGAGCAAGGCAGTGGCACAAAGCCAAATAAACATTGTCAGACTGTTTGCCACCACAAACACACTACTTCACAGTGAAGCTGACTGACAGGAAGGAATAGTGGGTATGCAGGTGAAGTGAGTGTATCCAAAAGCATGATGGGGTTTGTAGTCACAGATAATGCTCCCCCTCCCAATTGGCCCATCAAGACCTCTCTGAACCATGCCCACATCACAGGGAGTGGAAAATGACTGACAAGATGGCTGACACTGGGTCCTGCTGTGGGGAGCACATGGCCCTGGTAGGGCTTGTGCGCAAATCAGAAGCAGGACACCACTGACTGACATCCTGAAAGACAACTTGCACGCCCTCCAATGGAAGCACGTTTCATGGTGGGATGTCTGGCCGGGTGGGAAGGAGGACTGACAGCTCTGACCATACTTACCAGCATGTGGAGACACACACACCCCTCAACACAAACTCCACACAACTCACTGGGTAGAATGCATTGACTCACACTGTAGTGAAATATCACCCAAAGATACACCGCACTGGGTGCTGCTGTGCGAAGCACAGGGGCTCTCTTTGGACTTGTAGCCAAACAAACACCAGAACTGCACAGTCAGCCATCTTGCCATTGCTGTCACACTCCCTCACAGGGAAGCAGAGTCAAGAGTAAGGAAGTATGGGCATGCTGGGAAGGGGGGTGTAGCCAAAAGCATGATGGGAGTTGCAGTCACAGACATTCCCCACCCACCCACATGGCCCAGCAAGCTCACACTGAACCATGTTCGCCTCACAGGGAGTGGGAATGGACTGACAAGATGTCTGACACTGGGCTCTGTGGTGGGGAGCACAAGACCATGCGGTTAACTGGGCACCAACAAACACCAGGACTGCACTGACTGACATCCTGAAAGTTAACCTGCGCCCACTGCAATGGTGGCACGCTTCATGATGGGATAATTGGTCTGGGGGTACCAGTCACTCACAAATATGATGTCCGGGCAAGATGTCTGACACATGGGCCTGATAAATGATGTGGCTGAAAATCACACATATGCACTGGCCAAACCAAACACGGTCGCACACACAGCCATTGCAACCATACGTTCAAACTCACTGTCTGGGGATGCAGTGTCCAGAGGTGCCCCCTGGACTGGCTGTGAAGGTGTGTCTTGCAGATGACAAGTGTGGAGAGCCATATATAGTACATTGCACAAAACACACAGAAACTCACATATACATCATTGACAGGGGACATCTGACACTGAATGGAATGGACACACCAATATAGCCGACACCATAGCATGGTCTCATTCACACTCGGTGCTGTTGTAAGCTGCATTCCACTCCTACATCGTGCTGAAACATATGCATCCTTCACACAACACACAACTCACTGACATAGACACTGTAGACTAAAGGTCTAACCTGGACTGCATTGGAGGAGACATGCTACTCACAGCAGCCAAACCGCAACACACACACCACCGGCTCTCACTCTCATGAGCATTGAAAAGCCAGAGTGCTACCTTGCCCAATCCATGTCACCATGGAGAACATTGACAAGTCAAATCACATATGCACGTACAAAACTCAGCACCAGACTCATTAACAATGGTGACATCATCACTTGCATGAAATGAGATGGGAACTAGGAACACTGTAAAAAAACACTTTCTCCCAAGAGATCACAGGCATACCGGACTGTGACCATGTCGTACCAATACACCAATGTGACAAACAAAGACTAGCAAAAGCTGCTAGCACCAGCAGTACCAACATATGCACCCCCTTTACCCACGCCTCCAGCATCTGGCAACAGACAGGGCACCCCCACCAACACGGATAGACCAAGGCCACAGAACACCGACAGCACAGGGACACAGGACCCCCAGGAAGCTACGGACAACACCACCAGCAACAACACCCAAGGGGGCCCAGTGTCACCTGTGCGTGTCGCCACAGGTCCTGCCCATGTGGATAGGGGTGCTGGGAGGGGTGGTAGGCAGAGGGCGCGCCTTGCAGGGGGGTCTGGACTGCAAGATGACCCCCAACTAGCACGCATCATAGATGCATACCAGGATAGCACCGGAGGATTCGGCCAGGTAGTGGGGATCCTCAAGGACATTCAACAGGAGCAGGCTGCCCATCATGCCCGCATGGAGACAAAGTGGGATGCACTTACTAAGGTGCATCGGGACATACTCCAATGCCTCCGCCAGATAAGCACCAACATGTCCACACCTCCCTTTGTGGCCACAAAATCTGTTGCTGCACGATCTGCTAGTGCAACAGGGAGGGAGGATGACTCTGGCGAAGAGTCCTCTGTACCGCAGATGCCTGCACCTGAGGATCCGCCCCCAAGAAGAAGAGGGGTCGTCCGAAGGGTAAGTGAGACACAGATGTCCATGCACATCCCCCAGGGCCTCTAAACCTGTTTTGGACAATGTTCTTTGTGCGGAAACCATTCCCCTTGTCATATCTAACACAACTCGCCTACATGACATGGAGGGTTCATGTTGGTCCAATGTAGCAGATGACTGTGGACTTTACTCTGGACATTTCAGCTACCAACACTTCCAACTATACTGTGAAGTTTGGATTCAAAACCTACCATCCTGTGCACTATCCTCACACATGTTTGTAAATAAACTCACCAGTACACTATACTTGCCTCTGTTGTGATTCCAACTTGTCATGTTTCATGGCGATGTTGATCTGCTAAACAACACAGTGCATGCCAAATACTACAACAATGTGATCACCGTTATGTGAGTCATGGTGATGTGACACATGTGAGGGAAACACACCACTATGGCACCACAACACATACTCACCATGGCCATGTAACTCATCCCACACAATGATGTTGACCTGAAATACATTGGAATGCACAGACATCACACCTATCCACAGTCAGTGGTAAGAAGCCGACAGGTGAGGTAAGCAAATTTCAGTTAGATGTGGGAAGACAGACAACGCATCTAACAAAGCATAGCACAGGTTCATAACACATCAGCAACATGTTTATTCCACAATAGTTGCAAGGTAATTGTACGTTACAGTGGACACACGGTCACAAAGTGTCGGAGAATTAAAGTCCAGGGGTGTGTGGCACATCACTTGATGGGAATTGACAACTTCCACACTGGTGTTGGATTCTGGGGGTTGGGTGTCATTGTTGACCAAACAACAGGCAAAGTACCCTGGGAAGGACAGAGACAAGACACAGTCAAAAGCACAGCAGAACAGGAGAGAAATGCAATACACATGCAAAAATCATGTCAAAATAAACCTACACAGAAACAAGTTAGCAGTTCGACACTATTGTGGAGTACATTCCACCTGAAAGGACACATCACTGCACGCATCCAGTTAAGTGGCACACAGACACACTCAAACAGCAACAGAGCAGCCACAACACATTCCAGGCTAACTCCATACATTGACAAAACAACCCTGGAAACTCACATTCAGGTGAAGAAGTTGTTGATGAGCTGTGAGCAGACGTCACCCTCATCCTCATCATCACTGGCATCGTGACCCAGGCCGGGATCCTCCACAGTTGCCGGAGGTTGGTCATCTTCATCCTGGATGAGAGGCACCTTCTTCCTCACTGCCATGTTGTGTAGCATGCAGCATACAAGGATTATTTTGCACACCTTTGCAGGCTCATATGGGAGGGCCCCACCGGTTTTGTCCAGGCAGCGAAAGCTGCTTTTCAGGAGGCCGAATGTCCACTCCTGCTCCGACCATGTGCCTCATTGTAGCGCATCTCAGCTGGTGTCACAGGGTTCCTGAGGGGTGTCAGCAACCACGGCATATTGGAGCATCTGGAGTCACCTACACACTCAAAAATGAACAAGTAGCTGAGTTTTGTAGGAATGCGGAATACAACATTGACAAACACACACAATGATAAACAGTCAGTACACACCGACAAGCCAGGCACGCTGAGCTGGCATCTGTGACATCAGCGTTGCAATGCGACTACTCCTCATTATGTAGGCATCGTGCGCAGAACCAGGGAACCGTGCACACACATGTGTGATACACATGTCTGCAAGACATACCACCAGAGCATTGATCGAGTGGAAATGTTTCCTGTTCCGGTATGCCTGCTCATGTGCCTGTGGTGGTATCAGGGCCACATGTGTCCCATCAATAGATCCGATGACGTTCAGCATCCTCCCCAGTGTATAAAAGGCATCCTTTATTTTAGGGAGTTCAGTTGGGCTAGGGAACTTGATGTACAGGTCAAGGAAATGCAACATCCCCTCCAAGACATCGCGTAGCACACGACTAAACATAGTTTGCGACATACCACCTGCTGTAGCCACAGTGTACTCGAAGCTATGGGTAGGAAAGAAGTGCAGGGCTGCCATCACCTTCACCTCTGGGGTCAGTGCTGTAGGGTATGTCCGGCCAGGTAGCAGATGTGGCGCCAACTGCTCTGCCAACTCCTCAATCAGTGGCCTGGTGAAGCGGTACCGTCGGATGCAGTCGCGTTCCTGCATGGTTTGAAGGTCTGGGAATGGTCGATGGACAGCTGGTGCCCTGCAGAACAGAGATGAACAAAGGAAGATTGTTGGTTCATCCAACCATGTGGCCATGACCAGGCTCAAAATCACATGATACATCATGACATTGCACAATGTACTGAGGTGTGTGCTATTGGGCATGGACACATATGTCACCTACATGACCATCACCTCACATCTCAATTCCACATGTCCACATGAGTCCCATGAAGTGCAATGGCCAATCATCTGACTGTGTCACCCGACCTATGTACTGCTGTGACGTTACAAACACACCACAGTGACAAGTGAGGCCTGATGTCTCCCAGGCATCACAGATCTTTGCCATGCAGATACCCAGGGTCCCTGTATTGCCACATCGACACTGGCATAGACATGGCATATCACGTACATACCACAAGGCAAGCGTGAGTCCCACAGTTAGTGGCCACTTTTGTCCCTGCAGGCCCTATATGTACGTCTCTTAGACACACACACACCATCAAGGTTGATGCATATACCACATAGATGTGGGGATTGTCTCCCATTGGGCACATTTGATCAGACACATCTGAGACACAACATGCACACAGACTGTGGGAGCACATCTGAATTGTGGCTACAGGTCTCACTGTGACGTACATGCCATCACCCCCAGGACTCAGGGTGTATGTGACATGTCCTAAACATATCCAACCTGCAACTGTGTCCGTGACTCATGCCCATTACTGTACATTTGCACATCACAGTGGTAATGTGCACAACACACAAAGGATTCTGCCCCCATGTACACGTGCACAGCCTGGGAGTGGCTGAACAAAAGTGCCACCCAACAAACCAAATGTGGCCCCCCCAACACACAGGGAATGCAGCTTTACATGCCATGGGACACTGTGTGGCCAATGCTGTAGTGTGGTAGGTGTGCACAGGTGTCCCTGGCAAGTAATTGTTTGTTGAATCCGTCGAATAGTCACACCAATGAGGTCCGACGTGGGTGACAATGCGTACGCATGACACGGTTCATGACCGAGCCTTGCGTACGCTTTGCCATTGACTGCAATGAGGTCTGAGCGGGTGGTAATGTGTACGCATTGCACGGTTCATGACCGGGCCGTGCGTACGCTTTGTCATTGACTGCAATGAGGTCCGACGCGGGTGAAAATGCGTACGCATTGCACGGTTCATGACCGAGCCGTGCGTACGCTTTGCCATTGACTGCAATGAGGTCCGACGCGGGTGACAATGCGTACGCATTGCACGGTTCATGACCGAGCCGTGCGTACGCTTTGCCATTGACTGCAATGAGGTCCGACGCGGGTGACTATCATGCATGTGCGTCAGGCAGACATGGTCCGAGACAGGCGTACACCTTGGCCATTGAATCGTATGGAGACGGGTGCATGTGTATTTTCAAAAATACGCGTTGTACAGTCAGTTGACCGAGCCGGGCGCACCCATTGGCTCTGGACTGTCATGGAGACGGATGTGGATTCAAAATTTGTACGAGTTGTGCGCTGGAAATTCAGTTGGATGCCTACAACAATGTTGCAATTACTAGTGTTTCATGAAGGTGAAGATTTGAACGATCTGGAAGGCGTGTACGAGTCTTACATTTCCATGGATTGGCCAGATTCATAGAATGCAACCGTGTTGGACCTATCACTTGGGACACATGGCACAGATTCTGCCTCTGCAGCACAGATATAAGGCTGGCTGGCCCCCAGGAGCTCACTTGTCTGCACTACATGCTACTGGACCACATCCCTGCTACCACTGCTGCTGTCTCTGCACCCTCTGGCTCCTGCTATGGCACGTACTCTGGAGAGGGCCCCAGCCTTCACTGAGGAGGAGAACCAGGCCCTGCTGGATGGGCTCCTTCCAGAGTACAGCAAGCTGTATGGGAAACCAGGGGAGCAGGTGAGTGTGCAGTCCACTGCCTTCCTAATTGTGCATGTTGTCTGACTAGCAGTACTAGCAGTGTGTACACCAGTGGTAAGCATTCTCACTGACTACTTTCATCCCCCAAAGTGTGTAGGTACATGTAATGAACAGGTGTTCTGCTGCTAAAGTGCATTAGTGCATGCTTAAACTTCCCAGGCATTGTTAACATGTCAGATATGCAGGTTATTTGTCGTTTGCCATGGTTGCACTACCTGTGTAACTTATTTCCCTTTGTGATGATGACATGTATATCCAAATGTGTGCAGCACAAATATGGGGCATGTGTGTTAATGGACTTTTAACTTTGTCATCCTCACAGGTTGATGCCCACCAGAAGCAGGAGATATGGCAGAACATCTTCCGGGCAGTTCGTTCGGTGGGGGTCTACAAGCGCCGGATCCGCAACTGCCAGAAGAGGTGGCAGGACCTTCGGGGCTGGACCCGGAGGATCGCTAGAGTCCAGCTGAAGCTGTCACCTCCATGCAGGAGGGGCGGACACCGGACCCTGACCCCCCACATGCTCCGGATCCTGGTAGTGGTCTTCCCGGACCTGGATAGGCAGCTGAAGGCCAGACAGCAGCAAGATGGGGGTAAGTCCATGCATAATCTGTGTACTATGTCTGACATGTTAATTGCAGTCTTTTGGCCTGGTCACACTTCCACATTACTTAGGTCTTGTAGTCCAGGACTCATGTCCCTCAATTGTGTGATGCACCCTCCTCACTCTGTTGCTTGTGTCACTAGGGCACTGTGTCCCTGAAGTCAGCTATGCTTCAGCTACCGGACAGCATCTGTTCCCGTGACTCTGTTGTGTGTTTCATGGGTGGTTCAATTGTTTACCCAATGCCCAGTCAGTTTGCTGCTGGGCAGTGAGGCTGCCTGCCAAGGCTACACCATCAACTGACCCATCGTCAGGGTTCTGAGAAAGCAGGTCAGGGAGTGGGTCACTCTCTTCCTCCTGTCCTTCATCAGTAGCCATGAGCAAGCCCATGTCTGCCCTGTCAACATATGGTTTAAGTCTGTTGACATAAAGTACCCTATGGGGACTCCTAGGGGTTCCAAGGTCTACCAAGTAGGTAACCACCCCTTTCTGTTCAACAATTGTATGGGGGCCACTCCATTTGTCCTGGAGGGCTGCTGGGGCCACAGGCTCCAACACCCACACTTTCTGTCCTGGCTGGTAAACAGTCAGTACAGCCTTTTGGTCATGCCAGGCTTTTTGCAGTTCCTGGCTAGCCTCAAGGTTTTTGTTTGCCTTTTTCATGTACTCAGCCATCCTGGAGCGGAGACCAAGTACATAGTCCACTATGTCTTGCTTTGGGGGCTTGAGAGGTAACTCCCATCCTTCCTTCAACAAACACAATGGACCCCTGACAGGGTGACCAAACTAAAGTTAAAATGGGCTGTAACCAACCCCCTTTTGAGGCACCTCCCTGTATGCAAATAAAAGGAAGGGCAAGAGCAGGTCCCATTTTCGCCTAAGCTTCTCTGGGAGTCCTTTGATCATGCCCTTTAAGGTTTTGTTGAATCTCTTAATAAACCATTGCATTGTGGGTGATAGGGTGTGGTGAACTTGTAGTTCACTCCACACTCCTTCCACATAGCAGTCAAGTAACTAGACATGAAGTTTTCACCCCTGTCAGATACTACCTCCTTAGGAAAGCCTACTCTTGAGAACACACTCACAAGAGCTCTTGCCACTACAGGTGCTGTAGTGGTCCTTAGGGGAATTGCTTCTGGATACCTGGTGGCATGATCCACTACCACCAGTATAAATCTGTGCCCAGATGCTGTTTGGGGATCCATGGGAACAACAATGTCAATCCCTACCCTTTCAAAGGGAACCCCCACCACAGGTATTGGTATCAGGGGGCCTTTGTAGTGCCACCTGCTTTGCCACAGGCTTGGCAGGTTACACAGGAGCGACAAAACTCCTTTGTGTCTTCAGACATGTGAGGCCAGTGAAAGTGAGGAACAATTCTGGAGTCCATCATCTCAATAAACTTTATGGGTGCCACTAGCATTCCCAGCAGCCTCATCAGCAGCTTGCTGTCTGAGGGTTTCAAGAGAGGGGCAGGTTTTCTGCTCCTGGCTCAGATCAGACCTGGAAAGGTCAACTGTCCCCAAGAACTCAACCTGGTTAGGTTCAAGCTCCTCTGGGACAGTTCCTTCTTCAGGCCTGTTGGAGCCGGCCTCGTGGCGTGGTCCTGTTCCCCCTCGCCAAGCCGCACGAGGTCCCCTGCACCTCGGTGCTCCTCCATTTTGGATTGTACGTGACTCTGCGCACCAGCCTACGTGACCCCGCTCAACCCGGCCTCGGCCCCAGCAAGCCCCGACATCCAGGCACCAACAACTGGCCAGAGGGTACCACGTGAACACTTCCCCACTCCCGGCGGAGGGCAGTATCGATGGGACCCCCAACCGTCCTCCCACACCTAGGTGCGATCGCCCCACAGCTCTCCTGGGCCTGGCGCCTCTCCTGCTGAGCGTCTGGCCGCTCCCGACCCGGCCTCTCCGCCCCCCCGGGCGCAGGGGTCCGGACATCAAAGGGCTCCAGACCTATATCTGGGGCGACCCTGCAACAGGACAGCAGTTGTATCCCGGAATCAAGAGCCCTGCTGATCGGATCGCGGCTGACCCTACGGAGAAAGACTCATCCTGGAACCACGCTCTGAGCCCTGCTGACTACGTCGCGGCTCCACCGTGCTTAAAGACCTTCACGAACCTTTGGGGCCCTGCTGACGCTGTCGTGGCCCGACATTGTTGAACTTGCCATCAGAGCCCAGCTGATCTCGTCGCGGCTCGACCGAAGCGGACCTACCACCGGCGCCCTGCTGACTGTGTCGCGGCTCGACCCAAGCGGAACTACCACCCGAGCCCTGCAGACACCATTGCGGCTCTCCACGTCCGAGCTGCTTTGAGACCAGCACCTGCCGCTCCGGTCCCCGGAGCCACCTTCGGCCTAACGCAAGGTCTGGCGCAGAGCTTCCCCGTACCAGGCTGGCACTAAGACTGTCCCGCTACCCTGTCCCTACAAAGACATTGAGACTCTTTCTGGATCTCTCGATCCCCCTGTAAATATTTCGAATGTGCTACTATTGATAAAGTACCTAGATAAGCAACTGATACGGAGTCCTGTGTGGTGGTGTTACTGGGCCTAGTACGATCATAGGAGAAAGACCTCTCCTAGGAGGCTTCTCAGCGGCGCTCGGCTATAACTTTGCGGTAGGAAGGTGCCCCGGAGTGGGCCCCCTGACTCCCCGGTGGTCCTCCCTACAACATTTGGTGGCCAGCGACGGGATCCGAGCCAGACACAATCGTACAGGCAAGTAACACACCCGCTGCCTAACCAGACGGAAAAAGAAAGAGAACCATGAGCAGCCAAGAAACTACCGTGGCCGCAACCTTCCAGCAAGAAAGGTTGGAAGAATACACCCACAAAGAATTGAAACAATTCTGCAAGGACAAAGGGATCCCAACCACAGGATTGGGCACCAAGGAAGAAATGCAGAAAGCCCTGAAAGCCTGGGCAGAATCCGAGGCCACTCCACCCCAAGGCGAAGGGACCTCGGCCTGGGACGAAAACCTGCCGCCGACCATGACCCCGGCAGATGGGGGACGAAGCATCCCGGAAGCCGGCCTATCCCACGAAGAAATGCGAGAACGGGAGAGGGTCCGGACACACGAATTGGAACTCGCACGACTCCGGCTGGACGGTGAACTCTTGCTGGCGGAGAAAAAGTTGGCCTTGGAGCAACTACGGCTGCAGGAGGAAATCGAAGAAAAGAAACGGCATCGAGAACTAGAAGAGAAACGGCAAACCCTCGAGCACGAGAGGGGCCTCAAGGAACTCGAACTGAAATCCAAAACGGGGGAGACCAGCACCCCCGGATCCCGGGACGCTCTGCCACTGACCGAGCCAAAGGTTCATATCCCCAAGGATGTCGTCAAGGAGTACTATAAAAACGACGACATCCAGCAATGGTTCCGAGCATACGAGGTAGCCATGACCTCCCATCGGGTACCCCGGAAGGATTGGGGTGCCGGCCTATGGGGGAGGTTCCTCAGCGAGGGGCGGGATACCCTGCTGCAACTCCCCGACGCGGTGATGACCTCGTACGACCACATGAAAGAGGCCCTACTCACCCGCTACGGACTATCAGCCGAGATGTACCGGCAGCGCTTCCGGGACTGCAAGAAGCTCCCCGGTACCACATGGGTTGAATACGTGGACTTCTTCAGCAGAGCCTTTGAAGGGTGGATAAGAGGGAGCAAGGTCACCTCGTACAACGAACTGATCAACCTCATTGTCTGGGAGCACCTCGCCAACAACTGCTTTGTCGAACTAAGGCAACACCTCCTTGACAGCAAACTGACCGAGCCCCGGAAGCTCGCCGCCGAAGCCGACCGATGGGTCAACACCCGGGTCCCCCGGAACCCCGTGGGGGACTACCAACGGAGTACCACGGGACCTCCTCGCCAGCGGGGCGGAGGAGGAGGGTCCCACCGCAGTCGAGAATTCCCGGCCGGGCCGCCCCGAAGCCCGCCACGAGGCCAAGCCGCCAACCACACGTCCCCGACCCTGGTCCGTAGGGGGACCCCCATCGCCAGGCCTGGACCCCGACCAACAGTGACCTGCTTCGGCTGCCAACAGACAGGCCACTATGCGAGCGACCCGGCCTGCCCCGTGAACCGAAGAAACGGGACCGCTGGGCCCCCTCCCCGACAAATAGCCTCCGCAGCCCTGGGGGAAGGAGAAGAAGAGGAGGAAAACCGCGACGTCGGGTCCCCCGAGTGGGAACCGGCTGCCATGTCACTCGTATGCCTGGGCACCCGAGAAATGGTGCCCCGAGCCCCCATCCCGAGCAACACCCAGAAGTACCAGCAGTGGGTCACCATCAATGGGCAACGGGCCGAAGCCCTCCGGGACACTGGGACCAGTGTGACCGCTGTCCGCTGCCACCTGGTGACCCCCGAACAAATCCTGACGCATGTCCTATGCCCTGTCCGGACCGCGGACAACACCGAAAGCATGTGCCGGATGGCCCAGATCCCCTTCGAGTGGGGAGGAGTGTCAGGCACCCTGAAAGTAACTGTCCGCGACGACGCTCCAGTAGACTGCCTCCTGGGGAACGACCTGGAGAGCTCCCCCTGGGCCCAGGTGGAGCGCCGAGAGCATCTGGGGATGCTAGGGCTGCCCGAATGGGCCTGCGCCACCACCCGGTCCATGACCGCCCAACCAGCCGCTGCAGCGGCCCCCGTCGAGCCTGCGGGTCCAGAACTGCCACCCTCCTCCGGCACGGAGGAGCCTGACGATGAGGCCAGGCCATCCGAACTTTCCCCCGACGAGGCCGCCTCCCTCAGCGAGATCCCCGAGCTGGCCCAGTGGCGCCACGACAGGGGCCCCACACGCGAACAGTTCCAACAAGAACAGAAGGCCTGCCCGTCCCTCGAGGGGGCCCGATAGCAAGCGGCCGCCCAGGCCACGGGGGACCCCACATGAACCCACTGGATCTATTGGGACAATGACTTGTTATATAGCGAACAGAAAGTCGCCGAACTAGGAGCCGGCCGTGTGTTGGTGGTTCCCCTCCGATTCCGAGAGTTCCTCCTGAACCTGGCGCATGACGTGCCCCTCGCCGGACACCTCGGGCGAGACAAGACCTAGAGCCGCTTGGTGACCCATTTTTATTGGCCCCGAATGCGGAGAGACGTGGACTACCACTGCCGGTCCTGCCAGACCTGCCAAGACAGCGGGTAGACTGGGGGTCGAGTCAAGGCCCCCCTCCAACCATTTCCAGCCGTCCACACCCCGTTCGAACGGGTAGGGATCGACATCGTGGGGCCCCTCGACCCCCGAACCGCCCTGGGCCACCGCTTCATCCTGGTACTGGTCGACCACGCCACCCGATACCCAGAGGCCATCCCTCTCCGAACTGTGACAGCTCCAGTGGTGGGCCGGGCCCTGATGGGCATCTTCTCCAGGGTGGGGTTCCCCCGAGAAGTGGTGAGCGACAGGGGTACGAACTTCATCTCGAAATACATGAGATCCCTCTGGCAACAATGTGGGGTCACCTACAAGTTCACCACCCCTTACCACCCCCAGGGGAACGGACTGGTCGAGCGGTTCAACAGAACCTTGAAGGGAATGATCAAGGGCCTGGAAGAGCCCCTGAGGAGGAGATGGGACGTCCTGCTGCCATGCCTCCTGTTCGCCTATCGAGAGGTTCCACAGAAATCCCTGGGCTTCAGCCCCTTCGAACTGTTGTATGGGCACCCCGTCCGAGGGCCCCTCAGCCTGGTCAAAGAGGGCTGGGAGGCGAGCGTCCAAGATGCCCCCCCCCCGACGTCTACAGGTACCTCTTGACCCTGCGGAACCAGACTCGGAAGTTCCGGGCCCTGGCAAAAGCCAACCTCGAAGCCAGCCAAGAAGACATGAAACGCTGGTATGACGAAAATGCCTCGACCATCGAGTTCGAGCCGGGCCAGCAAGTCTGGGTCATGTCGCCCGTGGACCCCTGCGCCCTTCAGGACAAATGGACGGGCCCTTCAAGGTGGTTGAGAAGAAGAGCCCCGTCACCTACTTGGTCGACATGGAGTCCCCAAGGAACCCCCTCCGGGTCCTACACGCCAACCGGCTCAAGCCCCACTTTGCCCGAACCGAACTAAGTCTGCTGCTGGCTACCGACGATGGGGGCGAAAGCGACTCCGAGCCCCTACCCGACCCCCTGGGGTCCTCGGACCAAGACGGCTCCGTGGAGGGCGTCAAACTCTCCACCACCCTGACCCCAGAACCGCGCCATGACTGCCGGCAGCTGCTGCAACCCTTCGCTGCCCTCTTCTCTCTCACGCCCGGGGTGACCCCCTGGTGCGTCCACGACGTGGATACCGGGGACAGCCCCCCTCTGTGACACCGCGCCTACAGAGTGCCCGACCGGGTCCGAGCCTGCATACAAACGGAGGTCTCCAAGATGCTCGCCCTCGGAGTCATCGAGCCATCCGACAGCCCGTGGGCCAGCCCTGTGGTCTTGGTGCCGAAGGCCGCCGCCCCCGGCACCCCCCGGAACTCAGATTTTGTGTGGACTACAGGGGCCTTAACGCAGTCACCAAGACCGATGCCCACCCCCTGCCACGGGCAGACGAGCTGATCGAACGCTTAGGGGCCGCCCGCTACCTAAGCACTTTTGATCTCACCGCTGGGTACTGGCAGATCAGGCTCACCCCCGGCGCCCAGGAACGATCCGCCTTCTCCACCCCCGATGGGCACTACCACTTTCGGGTGATGCCCTTCGGTATGAAGAACGCCCCAGCGACCTTCCAGAGACTGGTGAACAAGGTCCTGGCCGGACTAGAAGCCTTCAGCGCGGCCTACTTAGACGATATTGCAGTCTTCAGCAACCACTGGGCCGCGCACCTAGGACACCTCAGAGAAGTCCTGGCCGCTCTCCAAAGGGCCGGGCTCACGATTAAGGCCAGCAAGTGCCAGATCGGTCAAGGATCAGTGACCTATCTGGGCCATCAGGTGGGGAGTGGCCAGGTGGCGCCCCTCCAGTTGAAGGTCGATGCCATCCAGGCGTGGGAGCCCCCCGCCACCCAAACAGCTGTCCGGGCCTTCTTAGGCCTCACAGGCTACTACCGGCGATTTATCAAAGACTATGGCAGTATTGTGGGCCCCCTCACGGAGCTCACTTCCAAAAAGCAGCCCAAGACGGTGCACTGGATACCCCGCTGTCAGACCACTTTTGAAACCCTCAAGGCGGCAATGTGCGCTGCCCCTGTACTACAGGCCCCTGACTACAGCAAGGAATTCGTGGTTCAGACAGATGCCTCGGAGTACGGGGTTGGGGCGGTCCTCTCCCAGATGGACACCGAGGGCCTCGACAGACCTGTGGCCTTCATCAGCCGCCGACTGCTGCCCCGAGAACAGAGGTGGAGCACCATCGAGCGGGAGGCCTTCGCCGTGGTATGGGCTCTCAAAAAGCTCCGGCCCTACCTTTTCGGCACCCACTTCCGAGTCCAGACTGACCACCGGCCCTTGCGGTGGCTAATGCAGATGCGGGGCGAGAACCCCAAATTGTTGCGATGGTCCATCTCGCTGCAAGGGATGGACTTCACCGTAGAGCACTGGCCCGGCAACGACCACGCCAATGCCGACGACCTATCCAGATTCTTCCGCGGAGTACCCCCAAGGAGATGGGTTACTCTCCCTGCCTTCAGCTGGGGGGGACGCTTGTTGGAGCCGGCCTCGTGGCGTGGTCCTGTTCCCCCTCACCAAGCCGCACGAGGTCCCCTGCACCTCGGGGCGCCTCCATTTTGGATTGTACGTGACTCTGCGCACCAGCCTACGTGACCCCACTCAACCCGGCCTCGGCTCCAGCAAGCCCCGACATCCAGGCACCAACAACTGGCCAGGGGGTACCACGTGAACACTTCCCCACTCCCGGCGGAGGGCAGTATCGATGGGACCCCCAACCGTCCTCCCACACCTAGGTGCGATCGCCCCACAGCTCTCCTGGGCCTGGCGCCTCTCCTGCTGAGCGTCTGGCCGCTCCCGACCCGGCCTCTCCGCCCCCCCGGGCGCAGGGGTCCGGACATCAAAGGGCTCCAGACCTATATCTGGGGCGACCCTGCAACAGGACAGCAGTTGTATCCCGGAGTCAAGAGCCCTGCTGATCGGATCGCGGCTGACCCTACGGAGAAAGACTCATCCTGGAACCACGCTCTGAGCCCTGCTGACTACGTCGCGGCTCCACCGTGCTTAAAGACCTTCACGAACCTTTGGGGCCCTGCTGACGCTGTCGCGGCCCGACCTTGTTGAACTTGCCATCAGAGCCCAGCTGACCTCGTCGCGGCTCGACCGAAGCGGACCTACCACCGGAGCCCTGCTGACTGTGTCGCGGCTCGACCCAAGCGGAACTACCACCCGAGCCCTGCAGACATCGTCGCGGCTCTTCACGTCCGAGCTGCTTTGAGACCAGCACCTGCCGCTCCGGTCCCCGGAGCCACCTTCGGCCTAACGCAAGGTCTGGCGCAGAGCTTCCCCGTACCAGGCTGGTACTAAGACTGTCCCGCTACCCTGTCCCTACAAAGACATTGAGACTCTTTCTGGATCTCTCGATCCCCCTGTAAATATTTTGAATGTGCTACTATTGATAAAGTACCTAGATAAGCAACTGATACGGAGTCCTGTGTAGTGGTGTTACTGGGCCTAGTACGATCATAGGAGAAAGACCTCTCCTAGGAGGCTTCTCAGCGGCGCTTGGCTATAACTTTGCGGTAGGAAGGTGCTCCGGAGTGGGCCCCCTGACTCCCCGGTGGTCCTCCCTACAACAAGGCCCAAGATCATCTCCCTGAGGAGACTGATCAGCATTCTGAGTCAGGTGGGAAGGCTCTGCCTTAACCCTACTGCTCCTCCTCTTGTGAGGCACCTGGTCCATTATTCCAAAATCCAGGGCCTGTCCAGTTTTAGACATTTTAGCGTGTGACCTGGTCACAGCAAAGACATGTGCAGGGATCCCTAACATTTCTGCATGTGTCCTGAGCTCCACTTCAGCCCAAGCTGAAGTCTCTAGATCTTTCCCAAGCAAGCACTGTACTGGTAGGTCTGCACTTACCACAACCTTCTTAAGGCCAGCTACCCCTCCCCATGAGAAGTTAACAACTGATAGAGAATGGTCTGTTCTGACATTGCTAGCATTGGTCACTTGGTACATTTCACCAAGTATAATCTGCCCAGGATCCACAAGATCTGTTGTCACCATTGTGACACTTGCTCCTGTGTCCCTGAATGCCCAAGCTTCTACTCCATTAATTAAAGGCTGCTGCCTGTATTTGCCAAGGTTACTGGGACTCACAAAGGGGGACATATCCATGCCCCCATCACTGACAAGCACAGCCTGAGTTGGTACTCTGACTAGGCCAGAGTCCATCTCAGAACCCAGGGTCAACCCTACTACACCCTCATTCTGTGTATTCCCACCACCAATTGTAACTGCACTAGGGGGAGCAGGTGCCTTAGGGGCATTGGTGGGGGCTGGAGTATTTTCTTTGGCCTTGGTGCAGTCACTAGTCCAGTGAGTTTTCTGTTTACAGATTTTGCATCAAGGTTTCTTTTGGCCTTTACCCTTTCCTGACTTTGAATCCCCACCTGAAGAAGATTTTTGGGGCCCTTGAGAAGACTTCTGGTCTTTACCCTTGTCCCCACCCTTGTCAGAGTTTTTCGAATCTTGCTTCTTTGGGTTACAACCTTGGTTCTGTACCTTCTACCTCACCCTGGTTCTGACCCATTTGTCTGCCTTCATTCCCAATTCTTGGGGAGAGGTCAGATCCGAGTCTACCAGGTACTGGTTGGTGCAACAGCTGATTTTGACAGTTACTAAGAATCTGCTCCCTCATTATCAGATTGTACAATCCTTTGAAGTCACACACTTTACTGCCCAATAACCAACCTTCCAGAGCCTTAGCAGCACAGTCAACAAAGTCAACCCAGTCCTGATTTTGTGCCTTTTGGGTCTCTCTGAACTTTAACCTGTTTTGTTCAGTGGTTAGGCCAAACCCATCTATCAGTGCACTTTTCAAGACTTTGTAGTCATCAGCATCCTCTTCTCTTACAGTGAGGAGCTTGTCTCTACCTTTGTCTACAAAGGAGAGCCATAAGAGTGTTGCCCACTGACCTTGAGGGACTCTCTGTACTTCACAGGCCCTCTCCAAGGCAGTTATCCATTTGTGGATGTCATCCCCACTCTGGTAGGGAGGGACAATGTTACTTAGGTTTCTATGGTCATGAGACCTATCCCTATCTCTAGGGAAATTGCTGCCACCAAGGGACTCTAGTCCCTCCTTTTTACTAGCTCTGTAGAGCTCCAGGGCTTCCCTATCTAACGCCATCTGCTGCTTTCTGAGGTTGAACTTGTCTTGCTCATACTTCAGCATCCTCTCTCTCTCCTCTCCTGGGAGATTTTCCTCCCTCTGTGAGAAGAAACAGAGGTTCCTATAGAGGAGTTAGACTGGATAGATCCCCTTGACAGAGATCTATCCCTTCTAGCCCTGTTGTCAGGCCTACCTGGAGAGATAAAGGAAGTGGCATTATTGTCATCCTCCTAATCCTCATCCTGGAGGTCTGTGTTCACCAGAGTCTGGTCATTGTCACCAGTCTGGTCAGCATTAGAGTTAGGGTCAGGGGAGTTTCCACCCCTATACCCACCCTCAGGTGCTGCCCCACCCACACTGTCTACATCATCAGTCCCACTAGGCACTGTGATATCATCCAGTTTCAGTATCTTTATGAGATGCTGGGTGGATGGACTTTTGCCTGTCTTCAGCCTCCTAATGGAACACAAGGCCCTAAGCTGAGCAAAGGTGAGATCCTCATATTTATAGGGAAGGAGCTCACTGGTTCCTGGTAGGGACCCACTGGTTCCTGGCTGGTTAGACATTGCTAATGTGGTGTGGTGTATTGCACTACCTACACTAGTGTGGCCTACTAAACTCTCTTGAGTTGCAGAACGGGTGTGCTATCCCTTAACACACAACTCTAAGTTCAGTAGAACTTACTGTAGCTAAACTTGATATTATATGTACCTTAGATACCTTTAGTGGTTTTCAGTTGATCAATTCAATTGAGATTATCTGGTAAAACAGTAGCAAGCTGGAATCCCACACGCTGCACACCAATGTGAGAAGGTGGCCTGATATATGCTGTCCACTTTTCTAATGGGCACCCTGTATCAGTCCAAACAACCCCTTATAGTGATAGGTTAAAGACAACCTTTATTGAAAGCTATCCTAGTGGTAGCTATGGAGAGCAGCCTTCAGGCTAAGTCTTGAAGGAATGTAAAGCAGCTTGTTTTACCAGTCTATAATCTCTTGAATGATCAAATGAAATGACAACCACACCAGGTATATATTTATAATATATGTATTTAGTATAAAACACACCACTTTATGAGACTGGAGTTCGAAGGACATAGTTTACAAGTCAGCAATTATCAGTAATAGCACAAATACACGTTTGGGCCCTAGGGGCATACCAAACAATATACCAAAAAAGTGGTATAAGAACCACGATTGGAATAGACCCTAGACCTATAGCCTGTAGAATCGCTGGGACCCCAAGGAACCACCCAAGGTAGTGACACAGGGGACCCACGGGGACTGTATGCAGTGTGTAAACACAACCGCGGGTTCACGTTATCTTCTATGGGCAATGTCGCGGTTGGAAATTTAATGATTAGGGACACTTCTAATCGAGTCAGGACCAAACCCTTTTGGACTTAAGAAGTTCTAGGGCTAGCACCCACGAGAGCACTGGAGCACTTGAGTTACCTCACCCAGGGAAGCCGGGTGCATAGGTGTCTTTTGGTGTCGGGTCACGTCGTCGATTTCAATGGGAGCCTGCAAGGAACTGCTGCTGCCATGAAGAGGAGAAGTGTCCGTAGAGATCCAAGCCTGGATATGGGATGGAAGGAACCTGAAAGCAGAGGGGACAGAGTCTGGGTCATTTGCCAGTGATCTAGGGCTGGATGCACCAATGCCCACAGATGTCGGGTGCTTCAGGTGAGTTGATGGGTGTTGTGACTCTTCAGCCACGAGTTCCAGGAGGCGTCGACGAAGTCCACGAGCCGGATCCGAGCTGTCCCACGAAGTCTGTCGAGTGCTGCGGTGTCGGCGACCAGAATGGACCCAACAAGCCTTGGCAACGGCAAGTCACTGGAATTTAGAGAAAGGACTGCGGTGCAGACCAGCAAGGTCTGGGGGACTCACCCAGCGAGGGTACAGGAGGTGCTCAAGGCTGGAGCTACTCGAACCCCAAAGCACAACTTCGAGGAGGACCAGTAAGATCTTGTTGCTGCAAAAGTTCACGGTGTCCAGGGGTCACAGTTCCACGTCACCCACGATAGCCATGGGCCTCAGCTTTGCTGTGGACTCAGGGTAGCCTCGGGGAAGTCTGGAAATCCACCTCTGGTGATGCAAAGACTTCGGCATCCCGTGGGAGCTTCAGCGATGCAGACCGGTCAGTTGCTTCTTTGGAGCCTGCCAAACAGGGGAGTCACTCCTTGACCCCAAGGGAGATTTCTTCCATCTTCTAGTCGTGATAGAAAGTCGAAGGTCCAGGATATATGTGGCAGAGTTTCGGCCAGGGTAATCTGAAGTCCTAGGGACTGGATTCCTATACTTATAGTAAGTTTAGGGGATGGACTAACTCTAAGGCCCCACCTATGGGTGGGCCTGGAAAGAGGGGTGGTTACACCCATTTCCTTTGTCCAGTTTTGCGCCAGAGCAGGAGCCGGTAGCCCCTGCAACCGGTTTGAACTGGGCTATGCACAGGGACAGCAAACGTGCCCCCAGTGCAGGACTTCAAAGCACCAGAGAGTGCTCCCGCCCAGCCCCAATACACATCAGCCTGTCTGGGGAGGTGGTCACACCTCCCTTCGACAGGAAACCTATTGTCCAGGCCTCTCCTGCCGGAGTTTCGGTCAGCAGCAGGAGGCCAGACCGGTGTCTGTGGCAGAGGCATCCATTTTGTGATGCCAGGGCTCAGGAAAGTCCTACCGGGTTTAGCCAGTGTGGACATGTCTATCCCTCTAGAAGGGTGGAATGCTACCCCCGCTGCCAGAACTGGCGGAGGGGGGGTAGTATTCCAAAGTGTTTGACACCAAACACGACATGTTTTGATGCAGCCATCCCAAAGTTAGCATTTACCGCGAGGTTATAATACACTTAAGAGTATATGGTATGGCTGTATCACAGAACAGCCATAAGGAAGTATTTCCGAAAGCTACAAAGGGGCTCAGCTCATGCTTGGACAGCCTCTCACATAAAACCAAGCACTCTGCCTTCAGGATTGTCAAGGCCTTCCATAGGAGTGGCTTATAGGTTTATATGTGTCTGTATAGGGTAGTGATATAGGTAGCCTATACCACTGTAAGGGGTGCAAGCACACCCTTGCCCAGGCTGCAGTAGCAGACCTGTGGTGCCATTTTGGAGTGCTTTCCAGGGGTGGCATAATATATGCTTCAGCCCCTGGTAGGCCTCTGAGGTACCTATGCCCTAGGTACATAGTATACCATATACTAGGGGCTTATAAGGCACTCCAGAATCCAATTAGATATGTACCTAATGTACATGGAAACCATTTTAGAGAGGAAGCAGCTAGGCCGTGGTCCTGATTAGCAGGGCCACAGCCAGACTAATGTCGAAAAACTGTGAAACACCAGCAAAAAGTGGGGGTACCCATGTGAAGCAGATCCTACTCTCCTAGAGATGGGGCCCCAGGGTGGGATGGTTGAGCTCCAGTGTACATTGATGCGTCCCAGTGTTGGAGACGATAGGGCCCTCAGTGGGTTGATGTGGCCCCAGGGTGGGGTGGCTGAGCTTCAGTGTACACTGATGTGGCCCCATTGGTGGAGTCGAAGGGCCCTCAGTTGGTTGATGTGGCCCCAGGGTGGGATGGCTGAGAGCCAGCTTACACTGATGCGGTCCCATTGGTGGAGGTGATAAGCCCTCAGTGGGTTGATGTGGCCCCAGGGTAGGGTGGCTATGCTCCAGTGTACACTGATGCGGTCCCATTGGTGGAGGTGATAAGCCCTCAGTGGGTTGACGTGGCCCCAGGGTGGGGTGGCTGAGCTCCAGTGTACACTGATGCGGTCCCATTGGTGGAGGTGATTGGCCCTCAGTGGGTTGATGTGGCCCCAGGGTAGGGTAGCTATGCTCCAGTGTACACTGATGCGGTCCTACTGGTGGCGGTGATAGGCCCTCAGTGGGTTGATGTGGCCTCAGGGTAGGGTGGCTATGCTCCAGTGTACACTGATGCGGTCCTACTGGTGGAGGTGATAGGCCCTCAGTGGGTTGATGTGGCCTCAGGGTAGGGTGGCTATGCTCCAGTGTACAGTGATGCGGTCCCATTGGTGGAGACGATAGGGCCCTCAGTGGGTTGAAGTGGCCCTAGGGTGGGGTGGCTGAGAGCCAGCTTACACTGATGCGGTCCCATTGGTGGAGTTGATAGGGCCCTCAGTGGGTTGAAGTGGCCCCAGGGTGGGGTGGCTGAGCTCTAGTGTACACTGATGCGGTCCCATTGGTGGAGGTGATTGGCCCTCAGTGGGTTGATGTGGCCTCAGGGTAGGGTAGCTATGCTCCAGTGTACACTGATGCGGTCCTACTGGTGGAGGTGATAGGCCCTCAGTGGGTTGATGTGGCCTCAGGGTAGGGTGGCTATGCTCCAGTGTACACTGATGCGGTCCCATTGGTGGAGACGATAGGGCTCTCAGTGGGTTGAAGTGGCCCTAGGGTGGGGTGGCTGAGAGCCAGCTTACACTGATGCGGTCCTACTGGTGGAGGTGATAGGCCCTCAGTGGGTTGATGTGGCCTCAGGGTAGGGTGGCTATGCTCCAGTGTACACTGATGCGGTCCTATTGGTGGAGGTGATAGGCCCTCAGTGGGTTGATGTGGCCTCAGGGTAGGGTGGCTATGCTCCAGTGTACAGTGATGCGGTCCCATTGGTGGAGACGATAGGGCCCTCAGTGGGTTGAAGTGGCCCTAGGGTGGGGTGGCTGAGAGCCAGCTTACACTGATGCGGTCCCATTGGTGGAGGTGATAAGCCCTCAGTGGGTTGACGTGGCCCCAGGGTGGGGTGGCTGAGCTCCAGTGTACACTGATGCGGTCCCATTGGTGGAGGTGATTGGCCCTCAGTGGGTTGATGTGGCCCCAGGGTAGGGTAGCTATGCTCCAGTGTACACTGATGCGGTCCTACTGGTGGAGGTGATAGGCCCTCAGTGGGTTGATGTGGCCCCAGGGTGGGGTGGCTGAGCTCTAGTGTACACTGATGCGGTCCCATTGGTGGAGGTGATAGGCCCTCAGTGGGTTGATGTGGCCTCAGGGTGGGGTGGCTGAGCTCCAGTGTACACTGATGCGGTCCCATTGGTGGAGGTGATTGGCCCTCAGTGGGTTGATGTGGCCCCAGGGTAGGGTAGCTATGCTCCAGTGTACACTGATGCGGTCCTACTGGTGGAGGTGATAGGCCCTCAGTGGGTTGATGTGGCCTCAGGGTAGGGTGGCTATGCTCCAGTGTACACTGATGCGGTCCTACTGGTGGAGGTGATAGGCCCTCAGTGGGTTGATGTGGCCTCAGGGTAGGGTGGCTATGCTCCAGTGTACACTGATGCGGTCCTACTGGTGGAGGTGATAGGCCCTCAGTGGGTTGATGTGGCCTCAGGGTAGGGTAGCTATGCTCCAGTGTACAGTGATGCGGTCCCATTGGTGGAGACGATAGGGCCCTCAGTGGGCTGAAGTGGCCCTAGGGTGGGGTGGCTGAGCTCCAGTGTACACTGATGCAGTCCAATTGGTGGAGACGATAGGGCCCTCAGTGGGTTGATGTGGCCTCAGGGTGGGGTGGCTGAGCTCCAGTGTACACTGATGCGGTCCCATTGGTGGAGGTGATTGGCCCTCAGTGGGTTGATGTGGCCCCAGGGTAGGGTAGCTATGCTCCAGTGTACACTGATGCGGTCCTACTGGTGGAGGTGATAGGCCCTCAGTGGGTTGATGTGGCCTCAGGGTAGGGTAGCTATGCTCCAGTGTACAGTGATGCGGTCCCATTGGTGGAGGTGATAGGCCCTCAGTGGGTTGATGTGGCCTCAGGGTAGGGTAGCTATGCTCCAGTGTACAGTGATCCGGTCCCATTGGTGGAGGTGATAGGCCCTCAGTGGGTTGAAGTGGCCCCAGGGTGGGGTGGCTGAGCTCTAGTGTACACTGATGCGGTCCCATTGGTGGAGGTGATAGGCCCTCAGTGGGTTGAAGTGGCCTCAGGGTAGGGTAGCTATGCTCCAGTGTACAGTGATGCAGTCCCATTGGTGGAGGTGATAGGCCCTCAGTGGGTTGAAGTGGCCCCAGGGTGGGGTGGCTGAGCTCTAGTGTACACTGATGCGGTCCCATTGGTGGAGGTGATTGGCCCTCAGTGGGTTGATGTGGCCCCAGGGTAGGGTAGCTATGCTCCAGTGTACACTGATGCGGTCCTACTGGTGGAGGTGATAGGCCCTCAGTGGGTTGATGTGGCCTCAGGGTAGGGTAGCTATGCTCCAGTGTACAGTGATGCGGTCCCATTGGTGGAGGTGATAGGCCCTCAGTGGGTTGATGTGGCCTCAGGGTAGGGTAGCTATGCTCCAGTGTACAGTGATGCGGTCCCATTGGTGGAGACGATAGGGCCCTCAGTGGGTTGATGTGGCCCTAGGGTGGGGTGGCTGAGAGCCAGCTTACACTGATGCGGTCCCATTGGTGGAGACGATAGGGCCCTCAGTGGGTTGAAGTGGCCCCAGGGTGGGGTGGCTGAGAGCTAGCTTACACTGATCCGGTCCCATTGGTGGAGGTGATAGGCCCTAGGGTGGGATATAGCTCTAAAGGGGGGATACAATAGAAGAGTACATAGTAGGGCAGTGGGTGACTCAAATCCAGCCATCGAGCCAAAGTCATAGTTGTATTATATTGGAATTACTTTCATGTAGCACTTGTAGCCTCTGAGGAGGAGTTGAAGCGCTTTACTCTGGGAAGCATGATGCTCTCGGAGTCCATGGCTACTGATTATTCCAGTATTGATTGGTTATTGTTGGTTATTGGGGTTAACGTTGTGCTTTCAAGGAGAGCATGCCACGCATTTACTTCAGTGTATGTTGCATAGGTTCAAACTTAAAAGGGGTCACAACCAAGGACAACCTGAGTCATGATGCACTACGAGGATTTAAAAGGGGGGGGGGGGCAGGAGGGTGCAAGTTCAAAGGCCTGTCTGTCCCCGGCTAGTGCAAGTAGCCAGTCACACACGTCAGCCAAGCCATTGGGGGGGCAGTCACCTACGGCAAAAAGAGTACCCCTACCACACCACAATCTAGCAACTTATAAAATCACTGCACAGCACGTGTCACAAGCCTTGTGACCCTGGTCTTGTGCACAAGAAAACAGCCAGGTCTGACGCTCCATGGAAGATGGAAAGCCTGGTTGGAGCCCTCAGCAGCTGAGGGTTTCACTGTCTAGAAAGGACAGAGATGCTCCTGGGCAAGCAGTGGCGCTGGGAAGGGCTGCTGTGCTGACAGATAG
This sequence comes from Triturus cristatus, assembly GCF_964204655.1. Taxonomy (NCBI): domain Eukaryota; kingdom Metazoa; phylum Chordata; class Amphibia; order Caudata; family Salamandridae; genus Triturus; species Triturus cristatus. Next base: position 1,170,901,684 of record NC_140580.1, on the reverse strand, counting down.
GAGCCGGCTGCTCTGTGAGCTGTGGACCAGCAGGGTATGGAGACAGCCTCCAGCCTCTGCTATTTATAGCCCCCCTCAGTGTCTCCAGCCCACAAGCATCACATGCGCCTCAGAGCTGCTCCCTGGGCAGGCCTGCTGCAGCTCCCCAAGTCTCCTCTCTTGTTCAAGCAGAGAAGGGGGCTGCAGGCCTGTGCCTCCCCCTCAAAGACCTACAGATGGCACATAATGTCCTTACATCATCTCCCTAGTACCCCCTCTTCCACCTAGACAGGTGGTGGGGGTCTGCATAGCGCGTCCTTTATAAACCCATACAGAGGGCCGCGGGTCTTTACCCCTCCTCCCTCATATACCCAGAGTAGGGGCAGTGAGGCTTTACCTCCCCTCCCTCATATACCCAGAGAAGGGACAAAGAGTCTTTACCACTCCTCCCTCATATACCCTGAGAGGGGGCAGTGAGGCTTTACCTAGCCACCGTCATATACCTAGAGAAGGGGCTGTGAGTCTTTACCTCTCCTCCCTCAGATACCCAGAGTAGGGACAAAGAGTCTTTACCACTCCTCCCTCATATACCCTGAGAGGGGGCAGTGAGGCTTTACCTAGCCACCGTCATATACCCAGAGAAGGGGCAGTGAGTCTTTACCTCTCCTCCCTCATATACCCAGAGAAGGGACAAAGAGTCTTTACCACTCCTCCCTCATATACCCTGAGAGGGGCAGAGGGGCTTAACCTCTCCTCCCTCATATACCCAGAGTAGGGGCAGTGAGGCTTTACCTAGCCACCGTCATATACCCAGAGAAGGGGCAGTGAGTCTTTACCTCTCCTCCCTCATATACCCAGAGAAGGGGCAGCAGGGCTTTACCTCTCCCCCCTCATATACCCAGAGAAGGGGCAGCGGGGCTTTACCTCTCCTCCCTCATATACCCAGAGAAGGGACAGTGAGTCTTTACCTTCCCTCCCTCATATACCCAGAGTAGGGGCAGTGAGGCTTTACCTAGCCACCGTCATATACACAGAGAAGGGGCAGTGAGTCTTTACCTCTCCTCCCTCATATACCCAGAGTAGGGGCAGTGAGGCTTTACCTAGTCACCGTCATATACCCAGAGAAGGTGCAGTGAGTCTTTACCTCTCCTCCCTCATATACCCAGAGAAGGGACAGTGAGTCTTTACCTCTCCTCACTCATATACCCAGAGAAGGGACAGTGAGTCTTTACCACTCCTCCCTCGTATACCCTGAGAGGGGGCAGCGGGGCTTAACCTCTCCTCCCTCATATACCCAGAGTAGGGGCAGTGAGGCTTCACCTAGCCACCGTCATATACCCAGAGAAGGGGCAGTGAGTCTTTACCTTTCCTCCCTCATATACCCAGAGTAGGGGCAGTGAGGCTTTACCTAGCCACCGTCATATACCCAGAGAAGGGGCAGTGAGTCTTTACCTCTCCTCCCTCATATACCCAGAGAAGGGACAGTGAGTCTTTACCTCTCCTCACTCATATACCCAGAGAAGGGACAGTGAGTCTTTACCTCTCCTCCCTCATATGGCCAGAGAGGGGGCAGCGGGTCTTTACCTCTCCTCCCTCATACACCCAGAGAAGGGGCAGTGAGTCTTTACCTCCCCTCCCTCATATACCCAGAGAAGGGTCAGTGAGTCTTTACCTCTCCTCCCTCATATACCCAGAGAAGGGACAAAGAGTCTTTACCTCTCCTCCCTCATATACCCAGAGAAGGGACAGTGAGTCTTTACCACTCCTCCCTCATATACCCTGAGAGGGGGCAGCGGGGCTTTACGTTTCCTTCCTCATATACCCAGAGAAGGGACAGTGAGTCTTTACCTCCCCTCCCTCATATACCTAGAGAAGGGGCAGCAGGGCTTTACCTCTCCTCCCTCCTATACCCATAGAGGGGGCAGCGGGTCTTTACCTCTCCTCTCTCATATACCCAGAGAAGGAGCAGCAGGGCTTTACCTCTCCTCCCTCATATACCCGTAGAGGGGGCAGCGGGTCTTTACCTCTCCTCCCTCATATACCCAGAGAAGGGGCAGCGGGGCTTTACCTCTCCTCCCTCATATACCCATAGAGGGAGCAGCGGGTCTTTACCTCTCATTCCTCATATACCCAGAGAAGGGGCAGCAGGGCTTTACCTCTCCTCCCTCATATAACCATAGAGGGGGCAGCGGGTCTTTACCTCTCCTCCCTCATATACCCAGAGAAGGGGCAGCGGAGCTTTACATCTCCTCCCTCATATGCCCAGAGAAGGGGCAGTGAGTCTTTACCACTCCTCCCTTATATACCCAGAGAAGGGAAAGCGAGTCTTTACCTCCCCTCCCTCATATACCCAGAGAAGAGACAGCGGGGCTTTACCTCTCCTCCCTCATATATCCAGAGAAGGGACAGTGAGTCGTTACCTCTCCTCCCTCATATACCCAGAGAAGGGACAGTGAGTCTTTACCTCTCCTCCCTCATATACCCAGAGAAGGGACAGTGAGTCTTTACCTCTCCTCCCTCATATGGCCAGAGAGGGGGCAGCGGGTCTTTACCTCTCCTCCCTCATATACCCAGAGAAGGGGCAGTGAGTCTTTACCTCTCCTCCCTCATATGCCCTGAGAGGGGGCAGTGAGGCTTTACCTCTCCTCCCTCATATACCCAGAGAAGGGACAGTGAGTCTTTACCTCCCCTCCCTCATTTACCCAGAGAAGGAGCAGTGAGTCTTTACCTCTCCTCCCTCATATTCCCAGAGAAGGGACAGTGAGTCTTTACCTCTCCTCCCTCATATGCCCAGAGAGGGGGCAGCGGGTCTTTACCTCTCCTCCCTCATATACCCAGAGAAGGGGCAGTGAGTCTTTACCTCTTCTCCCTCATATACCCAGAGAATAGAAAGGGAGTCTTTACCTCCCCTCCCCTCCCTCATATACCCAGAGAAGGGGCAGCGGGGCTTTACCTTTCCTCCCTCATATACCCAGAGAAGGGACAGTGAGTCTTTACCTCTCCTCCCTCATATGCCCAGAGAAGGGGAGGTGGGGTTTACCTCTCCTCCCTCATATGCCCAGAGAAGGGGCAGTGAGTCCTTACCTCCCCTCCCTCATATACCCAGAGAAGGGACAGTTAGTCTTTACCTCTCCTCCCTCATATACCCAGAGAAGGGACAGGGAGTCTTTACCTCTCTTCCCTCATATGCCCAGAGAGGGGGCAGCGGGTCTTTACCTCTCTCCCCTCGTATGCCCAGAGAAGGGACAGTGAGTCTTTACATCTCCTCCCTCATATGCCCAGAGAAGGGGCAGCAGGGCTTTACCTCTCCTCCCTCATATACCCAGAGAAGGGGCAGCGGGGCTTTCCCTCTCCTCCCTCATATACCCAGAGAAGGGACAGTGAGTCTTTATTTCCCCTCCCTCATATACCCAGAGTAGGGGCAACAGGGCTTTACCTCTCCTCCCTTTTATACCCATAGAGGGGGCAGCGGGTCTTTACCTCTCCTCCCTCATATACCCAGAGAAGGAGCAGCAGGGCTTTACCTCTCCTCCCTCATATACCCATAGAGGGGGCAGCGGGTCTTTACCTCTCCTCCCTCATATACCCAGAGAAGGGGCAGCGGGGCTTTACCTCTCCTCCCTCATATACCCATAGAGGGGGCAGCGGGTCTTTACCTCTCCTTCCTCATATACCCAGAGAAGGGGCAGCAGGGCTTTACCTCTCCTCCCTCATATACCCATAGAGGGGGCAGCGGGTCTTTACCTCTCCTCCCTCATATACCCAGAGAAGGGGCAGCGGGGCTTTACCTCTCCTCCCTCATATGCCCAGAGAAGGGGCAGTGAGTCTTTACCTCTTCTCCTTCATATACCCAGAGAATAGAAAGGGAGTCTTTACCTCCCCTCCCCTCCCCTCCCTCATATACCCAGAGAAGGGGCAGTGAGTCTTTACCTCTCCTCCCTCATATGCCCTGAGAGGGGGCAGTGAGGCTTTACCTCTCCTCCCTCATATACCCAGAGAAGGGACAGTGAGTCTTTACCTCCCCTCCCTCATTTACCCAGAGAAGGAGCAGTGAGTCTTTACCTCTCCTCCCTCATATTTCCAGAGAAGGGACAGTGAGTCTTTACCTCTCCTCCCTCATATGCCCAGAGAGGGGGCAGCGGGTCTTTACCTCTCCTCCCTCATATACCCAGAGAAGGGGCAGTGAGTCTTTACCTCTTCTCCCTCATATACCCAGAGAATAGAAAGGGAGTCTTTACCTTCCCTCCCCTCCCTCATATACCCAGAGAAGGGGCAGCGGGGCTTTACCTCTCCTCCCTCATATACCCAGAGAAGGGACAGTGAGTATTTACCTCTCCTCCCTCATATGCCCAGAGAAGGGGAGGTGGGGTTTACCTCTCCTCCCTCATATGCCCAGAGAAGGGGCAGTGAGTCTTTACCTCCCCTCCCTCATATACCCAGAGAAGGGACAGTTAGTCTTTACCTCTCCTCCCTCATATACCCAGAGAAGGGACAGGGAGTCTTTACCTCTCTTCCCTCATATGCCCAGAGAGGGGGCAGCGGGTCTTTACCTCTCTTCCCTCGTATGCCCAGAGAAGGGACAGTGAGTCTTTACCTCTCCTCCCTCATATGCCCAGAGAAGGGGCAGCAGGGCTTTACCTCTCCTCCCTCATATACCCAGAGAAGGGGCAGCGGGGCTTTACCTCTCCTCCCTCATATGCCCAGAGAAGGGACAGTGAGTCTTTACTTCCCCTCCCTCATATACCCAGAGTAGGGGCAGCAGGGCGTTACCTCTCCTCCCTCCTATACCCATAGAGGGGGCAGCGGGTCTTTACCTCTCCTCCCTCATATACCCAGAGAAGGAGCAGCAGGGCTTTACCTCTCCTCCCTCATATACCCATAGAGGGGGCAGCGGGTCTTTACCTCTCCTCCCTCACATACCCAGAGAAGGGGCAGCAGGGCTTTACCTCTCCTCCCTCATATACCCATAGAGGGGGCAGCGGGTCTTTACCTCTCCTTCCTCATATACCCAGAGAAGGGGCAGCAGGGCTTTACTTCTCCTCCCTCATATACCCATAGAGGGGGCAGCGGGTCTTTACCTCTCCTCCCTCATATAACCAGAGAAGGGGCAGCAGGGCTTTACCTCTCCTCCCTCATATGCCCAGAGAAGGGGCAGTGAGTCTTTACCTCTCCTCCCTCATATACCCAGAGAAGGGACAGCGAGTCTTTACCTCCCCTGCCTCATATACCCAGAGAAGGGACAGCGGGGCTTTACCTCTCCTCCCTCATATATCCAGAGAAGGGACAGTGAGTCGTTACCTCTCCTCCCTCATATACCCAGAGAAGGGACAGTGAGTCTTTACCTCTCCTCCCTCATATACCCAGAGAAGGGACAGTGAGTCTTTACCTCTCCTCCCTCATATGGCCAGAGAGGGGGCAGCGGGTCTTTACCTCTCCTCCCTCATATACCCAGAGAAGGGGCAGTGAGTCTTTACCTCTCCTCCCTCATATGCCCTGAGAGGGGGCAGTGAGGCTTTACCTCTCCTCCCTCATATACCCAGAGAAGGGACAGTGAGTCTTTACCTCCCCTCCCTCATTTACCCAGAGAAGGAGCAGTGAGTCTTTACCTCTCCTCCCTCATATTCCCAGAGAAGGGACAGTGAGTCTTTACCTCTCCTCCCTCATATGCCCAGAGAGGGGGCAGCGGGTCTTTACCTCTCCTCCCTCATATACCCAGAGAAGGGGCAGTGAGTCTTTACCTCTTCTCCCTCATATACCCAGAGAATAGAAAGGGAGTCTTTACCTCCCCTCCCCTCCCTCATATACCCAGAGAAGGGGCAGCGGGGCTTTACCTTTCCTCCCTCATATACCCAGAGAAGGGACAGTGAGTCTTTACCTCTCCTCCCTCATATGCCCAGAGAAGGGGAGGTGGGGTTTACCTCTCCTCCCTCATATGCCCAGAGAAGGGGCAGTGAGTCCTTACCTCCCCTCCCTCATATACCCAGAGAAGGGACAGTTAGTCTTTACCTCTCCTCCCTCATATACCCAGAGAAGGGACAGGGAGTCTTTACCTCTCTTCCCTCATATGCCCAGAGAGGGGGCAGCGGGTCTTTACCTCTCTCCCCTCGTATGCCCAGAGAAGGGACAGTGAGTCTTTACATCTCCTCCCTCATATGCCCAGAGAAGGGGCAGCAGGGCTTTACCTCTCCTCCCTCATATACCCAGAGAAGGGGCAGCGGGGCTTTCCCTCTCCTCCCTCATATACCCAGAGAAGGGACAGTGAGTCTTTATTTCCCCTCCCTCATATACCCAGAGTAGGGGCAACAGGGCTTTACCTCTCCTCCCTTTTATACCCATAGAGGGGGCAGCGGGTCTTTACCTCTCCTCCCTCATATACCCAGAGAAGGAGCAGCAGGGCTTTACCTCTCCTCCCTCATATACCCATAGAGGGGGCAGCGGGTCTTTACCTCTCCTCCCTCATATACCCAGAGAAGGGGCAGCGGGGCTTTACCTCTCCTCCCTCATATACCCATAGAGGGGGCAGCGGGTCTTTACCTCTCCTTCCTCATATACCCAGAGAAGGGGCAGCAGGGCTTTACCTCTCCTCCCTCATATACCCATAGAGGGGGCAGCGGGTCTTTACCTCTCCTCCCTCATATACCCAGAGAAGGGGCAGCGGGGCTTTACCTCTCCTCCCTCATATGCCCAGAGAAGGGGCAGTGAGTCTTTACCTCTTCTCCTTCATATACCCAGAGAATAGAAAGGGAGTCTTTACCTCCCCTCCCCTCCCCTCCCTCATATACCCAGAGAAGGGGCAGTGAGTCTTTACCTCTCCTCCCTCATATGCCCTGAGAGGGGGCAGTGAGGCTTTACCTCTCCTCCCTCATATACCCAGAGAAGGGACAGTGAGTCTTTACCTCCCCTCCCTCATTTACCCAGAGAAGGAGCAGTGAGTCTTTACCTCTCCTCCCTCATATTTCCAGAGAAGGGACAGTGAGTCTTTACCTCTCCTCCCTCATATGCCCAGAGAGGGGGCAGCGGGTCTTTACCTCTCCTCCCTCATATACCCAGAGAAGGGGCAGTGAGTCTTTACCTCTTCTCCCTCATATACCCAGAGAATAGAAAGGGAGTCTTTACCTTCCCTCCCCTCCCTCATATACCCAGAGAAGGGGCAGCGGGGCTTTACCTCTCCTCCCTCATATACCCAGAGAAGGGACAGTGAGTATTTACCTCTCCTCCCTCATATGCCCAGAGAAGGGGAGGTGGGGTTTACCTCTCCTCCCTCATATGCCCAGAGAAGGGGCAGTGAGTCTTTACCTCCCCTCCCTCATATACCCAGAGAAGGGACAGTTAGTCTTTACCTCTCCTCCCTCATATACCCAGAGAAGGGACAGGGAGTCTTTACCTCTCTTCCCTCATATGCCCAGAGAGGGGGCAGCGGGTCTTTACCTCTCTTCCCTCGTATGCCCAGAGAAGGGACAGTGAGTCTTTACCTCTCCTCCCTCATATGCCCAGAGAAGGGGCAGCAGGGCTTTACCTCTCCTCCCTCATATACCCAGAGAAGGGGCAGCGGGGCTTTACCTCTCCTCCCTCATATGCCCAGAGAAGGGACAGTGAGTCTTTACTTCCCCTCCCTCATATACCCAGAGTAGGGGCAGCAGGGCGTTACCTCTCCTCCCTCCTATACCCATAGAGGGGGCAGCGGGTCTTTACCTCTCCTCCCTCATATACCCAGAGAAGGAGCAGCAGGGCTTTACCTCTCCTCCCTCATATACCCATAGAGGGGGCAGCGGGTCTTTACCTCTCCTCCCTCACATACCCAGAGAAGGGGCAGCAGGGCTTTACCTCTCCTCCCTCATATACCCATAGAGGGGGCAGCGGGTCTTTACCTCTCCTTCCTCATATACCCAGAGAAGGGGCAGCAGGGCTTTACTTCTCCTCCCTCATATACCCATAGAGGGGGCAGCGGGTCTTTACCTCTCCTCCCTCATATAACCAGAGAAGGGGCAGCAGGGCTTTACCTCTCCTCCCTCATATGCCCAGAGAAGGGGCAGTGAGTCTTTACCTCTCCTCCCTCATATACCCAGAGAAGGGACAGCGAGTCTTTACCTCCCCTGCCTCATATACCCAGAGAAGGGACAGCGGGGCTTTACCTCTCCTCCCTCATATATCCAGAGAAGGGACAGTGAGTCTTTACCTCTCCTCCCTCATATACCCAGAGAAGGGACAGTGAGTCTTTACCTCTCCTCCCTTATATGGCCAGAGAGGGGGCAGCGGGTCTTTACCTCTCCTCCCTCATATACCCAGAGAAGGGGCAGTGAGTCTTTACCTCTCCTCCCTCATATGCCCAGAGAAGGGACAGTTAGTCTTTACCTCTCCTCCCTCATATACCCAGAGAAGGGACAGTGAGTCTTTACCTCCTCTCCCTCATTTACCCAGAGAAGGAGCAGTGAGTCTTTACCTCTCCTCCCTCATATACCCAGAGAAGGGACAGTGAGTCTTTACCTCTCCTCCCTCATATGCCCAGAGAGGGGGCAGCGGGTCTTTACCTCTCCTCCCTCATATACCCAGAGAAGGGGCAGTGAGTCTTTACCTCTTCTCCCTCATATACCCAGCGAATAGAAAGGGAGTCTTTACCTCCCCTCCCCTCCCCTCCCTCATATACCCAGAGAAGGGGCAGCGGGGCTTTACCTCTCCTCCCTCATATACCCAGAGAAGGGACAGTGAGTCTTTACCTTTCCTCCCTCATATGCCCAGAGAAGGAGCAGTGAGTCTTTACCTCTCCTCCCTCATATAACCAGAGAAGGGACAGTGAGTCTTTACCTCTCCTCCCTCATATGCCCAGAGAGGGGGCAGCGGGTCTTTACCTCTCCTCCCTCATATACCCAGAGAAGGGACAGTGAGTCTTTACCTCTCCTCCCTCATATACCCAGAGAAGGGACAGTGAGTCTTTACCTCTCCTCCCTTATATGGCCAGAGAGGGGGCAGCGGGTCTTTACCTCTCCTCCCTCATATACCCAGAGAAGGGGCAGTGAGTCTTTACCTCTCCTCCCTCATATGCCCAGAGAAGGGACAGTTAGTCTTTACCTCTCCTCCCTCATATACCCAGAGAAGGGACAGTGAGTCTTTACCTCCTCTCCCTCATTTACCCAGAGAAGGAGCAGTGAGTCTTTACCTCTCCTCCCTCATATACCCAGAGAAGGGACAGTGAGTCTTTACCTCTCCTCCCTCATATGCCCAGAGAGGGGGCAGCGGGTCTTTACCTTTCCTCCCTCATATACCCAGAGAAGGGGCAGTGAGTCTTTACCTCTTCTCCCTCATATACCCAGCGAATAGAAAGGGAGTCTTTACCTCCCTTCCCTCATATACCCAGAGAAGGGGCAGCGGGGCTTTACCTCTCCTCCCTCATATACCCAGAGAAGGGACAGTGAGTCTTTACCTTTCCTCCCTCATATGCCCAGAGAAGGAGCAGTGAGTCTTTACCTCTCCTCCCTCATATACCCAGAGAAGGGACAGTGAGTCTTTACCTCTCCTCCCTCATATGCCCAGAGAGGGGGCAGCGGGTCTTTACCTCTCCTCCCACATATACCCAGAGAAGGGGCAGTGAGTCTTTACCTCTTCTCCCTCATATACCCAGCGAATAGAAAGGGAGTCTTTACCTCCCCTCCCCTCCCTCATATACCCAGAGAAGGGGCAGCGGGGCTTTACCTCTCCTCCCTCATATACCCAGAGAAGGGACAGTGAGTCTTTACCTTTCCTCCCTCATATGCCCAGAGAAGGGGAGGTGGGGTTTACCTCTCCTCCCTCATATGCCCAGAGAAGGGGCAGTGAGTCCTTACCTCCCCTCCCTCATATACCCAGAGAAGGGACAGTTAGTCTTTACCTCTCCTCCCTCATATACCCAGAGAAGGGACAGTGAGTCTTTACCTCTCCTCCCTCATATGCCCAGAGAGGGGGCAGAGGGTCTTTACCTCTCTTCCCTCGTATGCCCAGAGAAGGGACAGTGAGTCTTTACCTCTCCTCCCTCATATGCCCAGAGAAGGGACAGTGAGTCTTTACCTCTCCTCCCTCATATGCCCAGAGAAGGGACAGTGAGTCTTTACCTCTCCTCCCTCATATACCCAGAGAAGGGACAGCGGGACTTTACCTCTCCTCCCTCATATACCCATAGAGGGGGCAGCGGGTCTTTACCTCTCCTTCCTCATATACCCAGAGAAGGGGCAGCAGGGCTTTACTTCTCCTCCCTCATATACCCATAGAGGGGGCAGCGGGTCTTTACCTCTCCTCCCTCATATAACCAGAGAAGGGGCAGCGGGGCTTTACCTCTCCTCCCTCATATGCCCAGAGAAGGGGCAGTGAGTCTTTACCTCTCCTCCCTCATATACCCAGAGAAGGGACAGCGAGTCTTTACCTCCCCTGCCTCATATACCCAGAGAAGGGACACCGGGGCTTTACCTCTCCTCCCTCATATATCCAGAGAAGGGACAGTGAGTCGTTACCTCTCCTCCCTCATATACCCAGAGAAGGGACAGTGAGTCTTTACCTCTCCTCCCTCATATACCCAGAGAAGGGACAGTGAGTCTTTACCTCTCCTCCCTTATATGGCCAGAGAGGGGGCAGCGGGTCTTTACCTCTCCTCCCTCATATACCCAGAGATGGGGCAGTGAGTCTTTACCTCTCCTCCCTCATATGCCCAGAGAAGGGACAGTTAGTCTTTACCTCTCCTCCCTCATATACCCAGAGAAGGGACAGTGAGTCTTTACCTCCTCTCCCTCATTTACCCAGAGAAGGAGCTGTGAGTCTTTACCTCTCCTCCCTCATATACCCAGAGAAGGGACAGTGAGTCTTTACCTCTCCTCCCTCATATGCCCAGAGAGGGGGCAGCGGGTCTTTACCTCTCCTCCCTCATATACCCAGAGAAGGGGCAGTGAGTCTTTACCTCTTCTCCCTCATATACCCAGAGAATAGAAAGGGAGTCTTTACCTTCCCTCCCCTCCCTCATATACCCAGAGAAGGGGCAGCGGGGCTTTACCTCTCCTCCCTCATATACCCAGAGAAGGGACAGTGAGTATTTACCTCTCCTCCCTCATATGCCCAGAGAAGGGGAGGTGGGGTTTACCTCTCCTCCCTCATATGCCCAGAGAAGGGGCAGTGAGTCTTTACCTCCCCTCCCTCATATACCCAGAGAAGGGACAGTTAGTCTTTACCTCTCCTCCCTCATATACCCAGAGAAGGGACAGGGAGTCTTTACCTCTCTTCCCTCATATGCCCAGAGAGGGGGCAGCGGGTCTTTACCTCTCTTCCCTCGTATGCCCAGAGAAGGGACAGTGAGTCTTTACCTCTCCTCCCTCATATGCCCAGAGAAGGGGCAGCAGGGCTTTACCTCTCCTCCCTCATATACCCAGAGAAGGGGCAGCGGGGCTTTACCTCTCCTCCCTCATATGCCCAGAGAAGGGACAGTGAGTCTTTACTTCCCCTCCCTCATATACCCAGAGTAGGGGCAGCAGGGCGTTACCTCTCCTCCCTCCTATACCCATAGAGGGGGCAGCGGGTCTTTACCTCTCCTCCCTCATATACCCAGAGAAGGAGCAGCAGGGCTTTACCTCTCCTCCCTCATATACCCATAGAGGGGGCAGCGGGTCTTTACCTCTCCTCCCTCACATACCCAGAGAAGGGGCAGCAGGGCTTTACCTCTCCTCCCTCATATACCCATAGAGGGGGCAGCGGGTCTTTACCTCTCCTTCCTCATATACCCAGAGAAGGGGCAGCAGGGCTTTACTTCTCCTCCCTCATATACCCATAGAGGGGGCAGCGGGTCTTTACCTCTCCTCCCTCATATAACCAGAGAAGGGGCAGCAGGGCTTTACCTCTCCTCCCTCATATGCCCAGAGAAGGGGCAGTGAGTCTTTACCTCTCCTCCCTCATATACCCAGAGAAGGGACAGCGAGTCTTTACCTCCCCTGCCTCATATACCCAGAGAAGGGACAGCGGGGCTTTACCTCTCCTCCCTCATATATCCAGAGAAGGGACAGTGAGTCTTTACCTCTCCTCCCTCATATACCCAGAGAAGGGACAGTGAGTCTTTACCTCTCCTCCCTTATATGGCCAGAGAGGGGGCAGCGGGTCTTTACCTCTCCTCCCTCATATACCCAGAGAAGGGGCAGTGAGTCTTTACCTCTCCTCCCTCATATGCCCAGAGAAGGGACAGTTAGTCTTTACCTCTCCTCCCTCATATACCCAGAGAAGGGACAGTGAGTCTTTACCTCCTCTCCCTCATTTACCCAGAGAAGGAGCAGTGAGTCTTTACCTCTCCTCCCTCATATACCCAGAGAAGGGACAGTGAGTCTTTACCTCTCCTCCCTCATATGCCCAGAGAGGGGGCAGCGGGTCTTTACCTCTCCTCCCTCATATACCCAGAGAAGGGGCAGTGAGTCTTTACCTCTTCTCCCTCATATACCCAGCGAATAGAAAGGGAGTCTTTACCTCCCCTCCCCTCCCCTCCCTCATATACCCAGAGAAGGGGCAGCGGGGCTTTACCTCTCCTCCCTCATATACCCAGAGAAGGGACAGTGAGTCTTTACCTTTCCTCCCTCATATGCCCAGAGAAGGAGCAGTGAGTCTTTACCTCTCCTCCCTCATATAACCAGAGAAGGGACAGTGAGTCTTTACCTCTCCTCCCTCATATGCCCAGAGAGGGGGCAGCGGGTCTTTACCTCTCCTCCCTCATATACCCAGAGAAGGGACAGTGAGTCTTTACCTCTCCTCCCTCATATACCCAGAGAAGGGACAGTGAGTCTTTACCTCTCCTCCCTTATATGGCCAGAGAGGGGGCAGCGGGTCTTTACCTCTCCTCCCTCATATACCCAGAGAAGGGGCAGTGAGTCTTTACCTCTCCTCCCTCATATGCCCAGAGAAGGGACAGTTAGTCTTTACCTCTCCTCCCTCATATACCCAGAGAAGGGACAGTGAGTCTTTACCTCCTCTCCCTCATTTACCCAGAGAAGGAGCAGTGAGTCTTTACCTCTCCTCCCTCATATACCCAGAGAAGGGACAGTGAGTCTTTACCTCTCCTCCCTCATATGCCCAGAGAGGGGGCAGCGGGTCTTTACCTTTCCTCCCTCATATACCCAGAGAAGGGGCAGTGAGTCTTTACCTCTTCTCCCTCATATACCCAGCGAATAGAAAGGGAGTCTTTACCTCCCTTCCCTCATATACCCAGAGAAGGGGCAGCGGGGCTTTACCTCTCCTCCCTCATATACCCAGAGAAGGGACAGTGAGTCTTTACCTTTCCTCCCTCATATGCCCAGAGAAGGAGCAGTGAGTCTTTACCTCTCCTCCCTCATATACCCAGAGAAGGGACAGTGAGTCTTTACCTCTCCTCCCTCATATGCCCAGAGAGGGGGCAGCGGGTCTTTACCTCTCCTCCCACATATACCCAGAGAAGGGGCAGTGAGTCTTTACCTCTTCTCCCTCATATACCCAGCGAATAGAAAGGGAGTCTTTACCTCCCCTCCCCTCCCTCATATACCCAGAGAAGGGGCAGCGGGGCTTTACCTCTCCTCCCTCATATACCCAGAGAAGGGACAGTGAGTCTTTACCTTTCCTCCCTCATATGCCCAGAGAAGGGGAGGTGGGGTTTACCTCTCCTCCCTCATATGCCCAGAGAAGGGGCAGTGAGTCCTTACCTCCCCTCCCTCATATACCCAGAGAAGGGACAGTTAGTCTTTACCTCTCCTCCCTCATATACCCAGAGAAGGGACAGTGAGTCTTTACCTCTCCTCCCTCATATGCCCAGAGAGGGGGCAGAGGGTCTTTACCTCTCTTCCCTCGTATGCCCAGAGAAGGGACAGTGAGTCTTTACCTCTCCTCCCTCATATGCCCAGAGAAGGGACAGTGAGTCTTTACCTCTCCTCCCTCATATGCCCAGAGAAGGGACAGTGAGTCTTTACCTCTCCTCCCTCATATACCCAGAGAAGGGACAGCGGGACTTTACCTCTCCTCCCTCATATACCCATAGAGGGGGCAGCGGGTCTTTACCTCTCCTTCCTCATATACCCAGAGAAGGGGCAGCAGGGCTTTACTTCTCCTCCCTCATATACCCATAGAGGGGGCAGCGGGTCTTTACCTCTCCTCCCTCATATAACCAGAGAAGGGGCAGCGGGGCTTTACCTCTCCTCCCTCATATGCCCAGAGAAGGGGCAGTGAGTCTTTACCTCTCCTCCTTCATATACCCAGAGAAGGGACAGCGAGTCTTTACCTCCCCTGCCTCATATACCCAGAGAAGGGACACCGGGGCTTTACCTCTCCTCCCTCATATATCCAGAGAAGGGACAGTGAGTCGTTACCTCTCCTCCCTCATATACCCAGAGAAGGGACAGTGAGTCTTTACCTCTCCTCCCTCATATACCCAGAGAAGGGACAGTGAGTCTTTACCTCTCCTCCCTTATATGGCCAGAGAGGGGGCAGCGGGTCTTTACCTCTCCTCCCTCATATACCCAGAGATGGGGCAGTGAGTCTTTACCTCTCCTCCCTCATATGCCCAGAGAAGGGACAGTTAGTCTTTACCTCTCCTCCCTCATATACCCAGAGAAGGGACAGTGAGTCTTTACCTCTCCTCCCTCATATACCCAGAGAAGGGACAGTGAGTCTTTACCTCTCCTCCCTCATATAACCAGAGAAGGGGCAGCGGGGCTTTACCTCTCCTCCCTCATATGCCCAGAGAAGGGGCAGTGAGTCTTTACCTCTCCTCCCTCATATACCCAGAGAAGGGACAGCGAGTCTTTACCTCCCCTGCCTCATATACCCAGAGAAGGGACACCGGGGCTTTACCTCTCCTCCCTCATATATCCAGAGAAGGGACAGTGAGTCGTTACCTCTCCTCCCTCATATACCCAGAGAAGGGACAGTGAGTCTTTACCTCTCCTCCCTCATATACCCAGAGAAGGGACAGTGAGTCTTTACCTCTCCTCCCTTATATGGCCAGAGAGGGGGCAGCGGGTCTTTACCTCTCCTCCCTCATATACCCAGAGATGGGGCAGTGAGTCTTTACCTCTCCTCCCTCATATGCCCAGAGAAGGGACAGTTAGTCTTTACCTCTCCTCCCTCATATACCCAGAGAAGGGACAGTGAGTCTTTACCTCCTCTCCCTCATTTACCCAGAGAAGGAGCTGTGAGTCTTTACCTCTCCTCCCTCATATACCCAGAGAAGGGACAGTGAGTCTTTACCTCTCCTCCCTCATATGCCCAGAGAGGGGGCAGCGGGTCTTTACCTCTCCTCCCTCATATACCCAGAGAAGGGGCAGTGAGTCTTTACCTCTTCTCCCTCATATACCCAGCGAATAGAGAGGGAGTCTTTACCTCCCCTCCCCTCCCTCATATACCCAGAGAAGGGGCAGCGGGGCTTTACCTCTCCTCCCTCATATACCCAGAGAAGGGACAGTGAGTCTTTACCTTTCCTCCCTCATATGCCCAGAGAAGGAGCAGTGAGTCTTTACCTCTCCTGCCTCATATAACCAGAGAAGGGACAGTGAGTCTTTACCTCTCCTCCCTCATATGCCCAGAGAGGGGGCAGCGGGTCTTTACCTCTCCTCCCTCATATACCCAGAGAAGGGACAGTGAGTCTTTACCTCTCCTCCCTCATATACCCAGAGAAGGGACAGTGAGTCTTTACCTCTCCTCCCTTATATGGCCAGAGAGGGGGCAGCGGGTCTTTACCTCTCCTCCCTCATATACCCAGAGAAGGGGCAGTGAGTCTTTACCTCTCCTCCCTCATATGCCCAGAGAAGGGACAGTTAGTCTTTACCTCTCCTCCCTCATATACCCAGAGAAGGGACAGTGAGTCTTTACCTCTCCTCCCTCATATGCCCAGAGAGGGGGCAGCGGGTCTTTACCTCTCCTCCCACATATACCCAGAGAAGGGGCAGTGAGTCTTTACCTCTTCTCCCTCATATACCCAGCGAATAGAAAGGGAGTCTTTACCTCCCCTCCCCTCCCTCATATACCCAGAGAAGGGGCAGCGGGGCTTTACCTCTCCTCCCTCATATACCCAGAGAAGGGACAGTGAGTCTTTACCTTTCCTCCCTCATATGCCCAGAGAAGGGGAGGTGGGGTTTACCTCTCCTCCCTCATATGCCCAGAGAAGGGGCAGTGAGTCCTTACCTCCCCTCCCTCATATACCCAGAGAAGGGACAGTTAGTCTTTACCTCTCCTCCCTCATATACCCAGAGAAGGGACAGTGAGTCTTTACCTCTCCTCCCTCATATGCCCAGAGAGGGGGCAGAGGGTCTTTACCTCTCTTCCCTCGTATGCCCAGAGAAGGGACAGTGAGTCTTTACCTCTCCTCCCTCATATGCCCAGAGAAGGGACAGTGAGTCTTTACCTCTCCTCCCTCATATGCCCAGAGAAGGGACAGTGAGTCTTTACCTCTCCTCCCTCATATACCCAGAGAAGGGACAGCGGGACTTTACCTCTCCTCCCTCATATGCCCAGAGAAGGGACAGTGAATCTTTGCCTCTCCTCCCTCATATACCCAGAGAAGGGTCAGCGGGGCTTTACCTCTCCTCCCTCATATACCCAGAGAAAGGACAGCGGGGCTTTACCTCTCCTCCCTCAGATGCCCAGAGAAGGGGCAGTGAGTCTTTACCTCTCCTCCCTCATATACCCAGAGAAGGGACAGTGAGTCTTTACCTCCCCTCCCTCATATACCCAGAGAAGGGACAGTGAGTCTTTACCTCCCCTCCCTCATTTACCCAGAGAAGGGGCAGTGAGTCTTTACCTCTCCTCCCTCATATACCCAGAGAAGATACAGTGAGTCTTTACCTCCCATCCATCATATACCCAGAGAAGGGACAGTAAGTCTTTACCTCTCCTCCCTCATATACCTAGAGAAGAGACAGTGAGTCTTTACTGCTCCTCCCTCATATACCCAGAGAGGGGGCCGCGAGTGTTTACCTCTCCTCTCTCATGTGCCCAGAGAAGGGACAGCGAGCCTTTACCTCTCCTCCCTCATATACCAAGAGAAGGGACAGCATGGCTTTAATCTCCTCCCTCATATACCCAGAGAAGGGACAGTGGGTCTTTACCTCCCCTCCTTCATATACCCAGAGAAGGGACAGCTGGGCTTTACCTCTCCTCCCTCATATACCCATAGAAGGGACAGCGGGGCTTTACCTCTCCTCCCTCCTATACCCAGAGAAGGGTCAGTGAGTCTTTACCTCCCCTCCCTCATATACCCAGAGAGGGGGCAGCGGGTCTTTACCTCTCCTCCCTCATATACCCAGAGAAGGGACAGTGAGTCTTCACCTCTCTTCCCTCAAATACCAGAGACGGGGCTCCGGGACTTTACCTCTCCTCCCTCATATACCCAGAGAATGGACAGTGAGTCTTTACCTCTTCTCCCTCATATACCCAGAGAATAGAAAGGGAGTCTTTACCTCCCCTCCCTCATATACCCAGAGAGGGGGCAGCGGGTCTTTACCTCTCCTCCCTCATATGCCCAGAGAAGGGGAGGTGGGGTTTACCTCTCCTCCCTCATATGCCCAGAGAAGGGGGAGTGAGTCCTTACCTCCCCTCCCTCATATACCCAGAGAAGGGACAGTTAGTCTTTACCTCTCCTCCCTCATATACCCAGAGAAGGGACAGGGAGTCTTTACCTCTCCTCCCTCATATGCCCAGAGAAGGGGCAGCAGGGCTTTACCTCTCCTCCCTCATATACCCAGAGAAGGGACAGTGAGTCTTTACTTCCCCTCCCTCATATACCCAGAGAAGGGACAGCTGGGCTTTACCTCAACTCCCTCATATACCCATAGAAGGGACAGTGAGTCTTTACCTCCCCTCCCTCATATACCCAGAGAGGGGGCAGCGGGTCTTTACCTCTCCTCCCTCATATACCCAGAGAAGGGACAGTGAGTCTTCACCTCTCTTCCCTCATATACCAGAGACGGGGCTCCGGGACTTTACCTCTCCTCCCTCATATACCCAGAGAATGGACAGTGAGTCTTTACCTCTTCTCCCTCATATACCCAGAGAATAGAAAGGGAGTCTTTACCTCCCCTCCCTCATATACCCAGAGAGGGGGCAGCGGGTCTTTACCTCTCCTCCCTCATATGCCCAGAGAAGGGGAGGTGGGGTTTATCTCTCCTCCCTCATATGCCCAGAGAAGGGGCAGTGAGTCCTTACCTCCCCTCCCTCATATACCCAGAGAAGGGACAGTTAGTCTTTACCTTTCCTCCCTCATATACCCAGAGAAGGGACAGGGAGTCTTTACCTCTCTTCCCTCATATGCCCAGAGAGGGGGCAGCGGGTCTTTACCTCTCTCCCCTCGTATGCCCAGAGAAGGGACAGTGAGTCTTTACCTCTCCTCCCTCATATGCCCAGAGAAGGGGCAGCAGGGCTTTACCTCTCCTCCCTCATATACCCAGAGAAGGGGCAGCGGGGCTTTACCTCTCCTCCCTCATATACCCAGAGAAGGGACAGTGAGTCTTTACTTCCCCTCCCTCATATACCCAGAGTAGGGGCAGCAGGGCTTTACCTCTCCTCCCTCCTATACCCATAGAGGGGGCAGCGGGTCTTTACCTCTCCTCCCTCATATACCCAGAGAAGGAGCAGCAGGGCTTTACCTCTCCTCCCTCATATACCCATAGAAGGGGCAGCGGGTCTTTACCTCTCCTCCCTCATATACCCAGAGAAGGGGCAGCGGGGCTTTACCTCTCCTCCCTCATATACCCATAGAGGGGGCAGCGGGTCTTTACCTCTCCTTCCTCATATACCCAGAGAAGGGGCAGCAGGGCTTTACCTCTCCTCCCTCATATACCCATAGAGGGGGCAGCGGGTCTTTACCTCTCCTCCCTCATATACCCAGAGAAGGGGCAGCGGGGCTTTACCTCTCCTCCCTCATATGCCCAGAGAAGGGGCAGTGAGTCTTTACCTCTTCTCCTTCATATACCCAGAGAATAGAAAGGGAGTCTTTACCTCCCCTCCCTCATATACCCAGAGAAGGGGCAGTGAGTCTTTACCTCTCCTCCCTCATATGCCCTGAGAGGGGGCATGGAGGCTTTACCTCTCCTCCCTCATATACCCAGAGAAGGGACAGTGAGTCTTTATCTCCCCTCCCTCATTTACCCAGAGAAGGAGCAGTGAGTCTTTACCTTTCCTCCCTCATATTCCCAGAGAAGGGACAGTGAGTCTTTACCTCTCCTCCCTCATATGCCCAGAGAGGGGGCAGCGGGTCTTTACCTCTCCTACCTCATATACCCAGAGAAGGGGCAGTGAGTCTTTACCTCTTCTCCCTCATATACCCAGAGAATAGAAAGGGAGTCTTTACCTACCCTCCCCTCCCTCATATACCCAGAGAAGGGGCAGCGGGGCTTTACCTCTCCTCCCTCATATACCCAGAGAAGGGACAGTGAGTCTTTACCTCTCCTCCCTCATATACCCATAGAAGGGACAGCGGGGCTTTACCTCTCCTCCCTCCTATACCCAGAGAAGGGACAGTGAGTCTTTACCTCCCCTCCCTCATATACCCAGAGAGGGGGCAGCGGGTCTTTACCTCTCCTCCCTCATATACCCAGAGAAGGGACAGTGAGTCTTCACCTCTCTTCCCTCATATACCAGAGACGGGGCTCCGGGACTTTACCTCTCCTCCCTCATATACCCAGAGAATGGACAGAGAGTCTTTACCTCTTCTCCCTCATATACCCAGAGAATAGAAAGGGAGTCTTTACCTCCCCTCCCTCATATACCCAGAGAGGGGGCAGCGGGTCTTTACCTCTCCTCCCTCATATGCCCAGAGAAGGGGAGGTGGGGTTTACCTCTCCTCCCTCATATGCCCAGAGAAGGGGCAGTGAGTCCTTACCTCCCCTCCCTCATATACCCAGAGAAGGGAGAGTTAGTCTTTACCTCTCCTCCCTCATATACCCAGAGAAGGGACAGGGAGTCTTTACCTCTCTTCCCTCATATGCCCAGAGAGGGGGCAGCGGGTCTTTACCTCTCTCCCCTCGTATGCCCAGAGAAGGGACAGTGAGTCTTTACCTCTCCTCCCTCATATGCCCAGAGAAGGGGCAGCAGGGCTTTACCTCTCCTCCCTCATATTCCGAGAGAAGGGGCAGCAGGGCTTTACCTCTCCTCCCTCATATACCCAGAGAAGGGACAGTGAGTCTTTACTTCCCCTCCCTCATATACCCAGAGAAGGGACAGCTGGGCTTTACCTCAACTCCCTCATATACCCATAGAAGGGACAGCGGGGCTTTACCTCTCCTCCCTCCTATACCCAGAGAAGGGACAGTGAGTCTTTACCTCCCCTCCCTCATATATCCAGAGAGGGGGCAGCGGGTCTTTACCTCTCCTCCCTCATATACCCAGAGAAGGGACAGTGAGTCTTCACCTCTCTTCCCTCATATACCAGAGACGGGGCTCCGGGACTTTACCTCTCCTCCCTCATATACCCAGAGAATGGACAGTGAGTATTTACCTCTTCTCCCTCATATACCCAGAGAATAGAAAGGGAGTCTTTACCTCTCCTCCCTCATATACCTAGAGAAGAGACAGTGAGTCTTTACTGCTCCTCCCTCATATACCCAGAGAGGGGGCCGCGAGTGTTTACCTCTCCTCTCTCATGTGCCCAGAGAAGGGACAGCGAGCCTTTACCTCTCCTCCCTCATATACCCAGAGAAGGGACAGCATGGCTTTAATCTCCTCCCTCATATACCCAGAGAAGGGACAGTGGGTCTTTACCTCCCCTCCCTCATATACCCAGAGAAGGGACAGCTGGGCTTTACCTCTCCTCCCTCATATACCCATAGAAGGGACAGCGGGGTTTTACCTCTCCTCCCTGCTATACCCAGAGAAGGGACAGTGAGTCTTTACCTCCCCTCCCTCATATACCCAGAGAAGGGACAGCTGGGCTTTACCTCAACTCCCTCATATACCCATAGAAGGGACAGCGGGGCTTTACCTCTCCTCCCTCCTATACCCAGAGAAGGGACAGTGAGTCTTTACCTCCCCTCCCTCATATACCCAGAGAGGGGGCAGCGGGTCTTTACCTCTCCTCCCTCATATACCCAGAGAAGGGACAGTGAGTCTTCACCTCTCTTCCCTCATATACCAGAGACGGGGCTCCGGGACTTTACCTCTCCTCCCTCATATACCCAGAGAATGGACAGTGAGTCTTTACCTCTTCTCCCTCATATACCCAGAGAATAGAAAGGGAGTCTTTACCTCCCCTCCCTCATATACCCAGAGAGGGGGCAGCGGGTCTTTACCTCTCCTCCCTCATATGCCCAGAGAAGGGGAGGTGGGGTTTACCTCTCCTCCCTCATATGCCCAGAGAAGGGGCAGTGAGTCCTTACCTCCCCTCCCTCATATACCCAGAGAAGGGACAGTTAGTCTTTACCTTTCCTCCCTCATATACCCAGAGAAGGGACAGGGAGTCTTTACCTCTCTTCCCTCATATGCCCAGAGAGGGGGCAGCGGGTCTTTACCTCTCTCCCCTCGTATGCCCAGAGAAGGGACAGTGAGTCTTTACCTCTCCTCCCTCATATGCCCAGAGAAGGGGCAGCAGGGCTTTACCTCTCCTCCCTCATATACCCAGAGAAGGGGCAGCGGGGCTTTACCTCTCCTCCCTCATATACCCAGAGAAGGGACAGTGAGTCTTTACTTCCCCTCCCTCATATACCCAGAGTAGGGGCAGCAGGGCTTTACCTCTCCTCCCTCCTATACCCATAGAGGGGGCAGCGGGTCTTTACCTCTCCTCCCTCATATACCCAGAGAAGGAGCAGAAGGCTTTACCTCTCCTCCCTCATATACCCATAGAAGGGGCAGCGGGTCTTTACCTCTCCTCCCTCATATACCCAGAGAAGGGGCAGCGGGGCTTTACCTCTCCTCCCTCATATACCCATAGAGGGGGCAGCGGGTCTTTACCTCTCCTTCCTCATATACCCAGAGAAGGGGCAGCAGGGCTTTACCTCTCATCCCTCATATACCCATAGAGGGGGCAGCGGGTCTTTACCTCTCCTCCCTCATATACCCAGAGAAGGGGCAGCGGGGCTTTACCTCTCCTCCCTCATATGCCCAGAGAAGGGGCAGTGAGTCTTTACCTCTTCTCCTTCATATACCCAGAGAATAGAAAGGGAGTCTTTACCTCCCCTCCCTCATATACCCAGAGAAGGGGCAGTGAGTCTTTACCTCTCCACCCTCATATGCCCTGAGAGGGGGCATGGAGGCTTTACCTCTCCTCCCTCATATACCCAGAGAAGGGACAGTGAGTCTTTACCTCCCCTCCCTCATTTACCCAGAGAAGGAGCAGTGAGTCTTTACCTTTCCTCCCTCATATTCCCAGAGAAGGGACAGTGAGTCTTTACCTCTCCTCCCTCATATGCCCAGAGAGGGGGCAGCGGGTCTTTACCTCACCTACCTCATATACCCAGAGAAGGGGCAGAGAGTCTTTACCTCTTCTCCCTCATATACCCAGAGAATAGAAAGGGAGTCTTTACCTCCCCTCCCCTCCCTCATATACCCAGAGAAGGGGCAGCGGGGCTTTACCTCTCCTCCCTCATATACCCAGAGAAGGGACAGTGAGTCTTTACCTCTCCTCCCTCATATACCCGTAGAAGGGACAGCGGGGCTTTACCTCTCCTCCCTCCTATACCCAGAGAAGGGACAGTGAGTCTTTACCTCCCCTCCCTCATATACCCAGAGAGGGGGCAGCGGGTCTTTACCTCTCCTCCCTCATATACCTAGAGAAGGGACAGTGAGTCTTCACCTCTCTTCCCTCATATACCAGAGACGGGGCTCCGGGACTTTACCTCTCCTCCCTCATATACCCAGAGAATGGACAGTGAGTCTTTACCTCTTCTCCCTCATATACCCAGAGAATAGAAAGGGAGTCTTTACCTCCCCTCCATCATATACCCAGAGAGGGGGCAGCGGGTCTTTACCTCTCCTCCCTCATATGCCCAGAGAAGGGGAGGTGGGGTTTACCTCTCCTCCCTCATATGCCCAGAGAAGGGGCAGTGAGTCCTTAACTCCCCTCCCTCATATACCCAGAGAAGGGAGAGTTAGTCTTTACCTCTCCTCCCTCATATACCCAGAGAAGGGACAGGGAGTCTTTACCTCTCTTCCCTCATATGCCCAGAGAGGGGGCAGCGGGTCTTTACCTCTCTCCCCTCGTATGCCCAGAGAAGGGACAGTGAGTCTTTACCTCTCCTCCCTCATATGCCCAGAGAAGGGGCAGCAGGGCTTTACCTCTCCTCCCTCATATTCCCAGAGAAGGGGCAGCAGGGATTCACCTCTCCTCCCTCATATACCCAGAGAAGGGACAATGAGTCTTTACTTCCCCTCCCTCATATACCCAGAGAAGGGACAGCTGGGCTTTACCTCAACTCCCTCATATACCCATAGAAGGGACAGCGGGGCTTTACCGCTCCTCCCTCCTATACCCAGAGAAGGGACAGTGAGTCTTTACCTCCCCTCCCTCATATACCCAGAGAGGGGGCAGCGGGTCTTTACCTCTCCTCCCTCATATACCCAGAGAAGGGACAGTGAGTCTTCACCTCTCTTCCCTCATATACCAGAGACGGGGCTCCGGGACTTTACCTCTCCTCCCTCATATACCCAGAGAATGGACAGTGAGTATTTAACTCTTCTCCCTCATATACCCAGAGAATAGAAAGGGAGTCTTTACCTCTCCTCCCTCATATACCTAGAGAAGAGACAGTGAGTTTTTACTGCTCCTCCCTCATATACCCAGAGAGGGGGCCGCGAGTGTTTACCTCTCCTCTCTCATGTGCCCAGAGAAGGGACAGCGAGCCTTTACCTCTCCTCCCTCTTATACCCAGAGAAGGGACAGCATGGCTTTAATCTCCTCCCTCATATACCCAGAGAAGGGACAGTGGGTCTTTACCTCCCCTCCCTCATATACCCAGAGAAGGGACAGCTGGGCTTTACCTCTCCTCCCTCATATACCCATAGAAGGGACAGCGGGGCTTTACCTCTCCTCCCTCCTATACCCAGAGAAGGGACAGTGAGTCTTTACCTCCCCTCCCTCATATACCCAGAGAGGGGGCAGCGGGTCTTTACCTCTCCTCCCTCATATACCCAGAGAAGGGGCAGCGGGTCTTTACCTCTCCTTCCTCATATACCCAGAGAAGGGGCAGCAGGGCTTTACCTCTCCTCCCTCATATACCCATAGAGGGGGCAGCGGGTCTTTACCTCTCCTCCCTCATATACCCAGAGAAGGGGCAGCGGGGCTTTACCTCTCCTCCCTCATATGCCCAGAGAAGGGGCAGTGAGTCTTTACCTCTTCTCCTTCATATACCCAGAGAATAGAAAGGGAGTCTCTACATCCCCTCCCTCATATACCCAGAGAAGGGGCAGTGAGTCTTTACCTCTCCTCCCTCATATGCCCTGAGAGGGGGCATGGAGGCTTTACCTCTCCTCCCTCATATACCCAGAGAAGGGATAGTGAGTCTTTACCTCCCCTCCCTCATTTACCCAGAGAAGGAGCAGTGAGTCTTTACCTCTCCTCCCTCATATTCCCAGAGAAGGGACAGTGAGTCTTTACCTCTCCTCCCTCATATGCCCAGAGAGGGGGCAGCGGGTCTTTACCTCTCCTACCTCATATACCCAGAGAAGGGGCAGTGAGTCTTTACCTCTTCTCCCTCATATACCCAGAGAATAGAAAGGGAGTCTTTACCTCCCCTCCCCTCCCTCATATACCCAGAGAAGGGGCAGCGGGGCTTTACCTCTCCTCCCTCATATACCCAGAGAAGGGACAGTGAGTCTTTACCTCTCCTCCCTCATATACCCATAGAAGGGACAGCGGGGCTTTACCTCTCCTCCCTCCTATACCCAGAGAAGGGACAGTGAGTCTTTACCTCCCCTCCCTCATATACCCAGAGAGGGGGCAGCGGGTCTTTACCTCTCCTCCCTCATATACCCAGAGAAGGGACAGTGAGTCTTCACCTCTCTTCCCTCATATACCAGAGACGGGGCTCCGGGACTTTACCTCTCCTCCCTCATATACCCAGAGAATGGACAGTGAGTCTTTACCTCTTCTCCCTCATATACCCAGAGAATAGAAAGGGAGTCTTTACCTCCCCTCCCTCATATACCCAGAGAGGGGGCAGCGGGTCTTTACCTCTCCTCCCTCATATGCCCAGAGAAGGGGAGGTGGGGTTTACCTCTCCTCCCTCATATGCCCAGAGAAGGGGCAGTGAGTCCTTACCTCCCCTCCCTCATATACCCAGAGAAGGGAGAGTTAGTCTTTACCTCTCCTCCCTCATATACCCAGAGAAGGGACAGGGAGTCTTTACCTCTCTTCCCTCATATGCCCAGAGAGGGGGCAGCGGGTCTTTACCTCTCTCCCCTCGTATGCCCAGAGAAGGGACAGTGAGTCTTTACCTCTCCTCCCTCATATGCCCAGAGAAGGGGCAGCAGGGCTTTACCTCTCCTCCCTCATATACCCAGAGAAGGGGCAGCAGGGCTTTACCTCTCCTCCCTCATATACCCAGAGAAAGGACAGTGAGCCTTTACTTCCCCTCCCTCATATACCCAGAGAAGGGACAGCTGGGCTTTACCTCAACTCCCTCGTATACCCATAGAAGGGACAGCGGGGCTTTACCTCTCCTCCCTCCTATACCCAGAGAAGGGACAGTGAGTCTTTACCTCCCCTCCCTCATATACCCAGAGAGGGGGCAGCGGGTCTTTACCTCTCCTCCCTCATATACCCAGAGAAGGGACAGTGAGTCTTCACCTCTCTTCCCTCATATACCAGAGACGGGGCTCCGGGACTTTACCTCTCCTCCCTCATATACCCAGAGAATGGACAGTGAGTATTTACCTCTTCTCCCTCATATGCCCAGAGAAGGGGAGGTGGGGTTTACCTCTCCTCCCTCATATGCCCAGAGAAGGGGCAGTGAGTCCTTACCTCCCCTCCCTCATATACCAAGAGAAGGGACAGTTAGTCTTTACCTCTCCTCCCTCATATACCCAGAGAAGGGACAGGGAGTCTTTACCTCTCTTCCCTCATATGCCCAGAGAGGGGGCAGCAGGTCTTTACCTCACTCCCCTCGTATGCCCAGAGAAGGGACAGTGAGTCTTTACCTCTCCTCCCTCATATGCCCAGAGAAGGGGCAGCAGGGCATTACCTCTCCTCCCTCATATATCCAGAGAAGGGGCAGCGGGGCTTTACCTCTCCTCCCTCATATACCCAGAGAAGGGACAGTGAGTCTTTACTTCCCCTCCCTCATATACCCAGAGTAGGGGCAGCAGGGCTTTACCTCTCCTCCCTCCTATACCCATAGAGGGGGCAGCGGGTCTTTACCTCTCCTCCCTCATATACCCAGAGAAGGAGCAGCAGGGCTTTACCTCTCCTCCCTCATATACCCATAGAAGGGGCAGCGGGTCTTTACCTCTCCTCCCTCATATACCCAGAGAAGGGGCAGCGGGGCTTTACCTCTCCTCCCTCATATACCCATAGAGGGGGCAGCGGGTCTTTACCTCTCCTTCCTCATATACCCAGAGAAGGGGCAGCAGGGCTTTACCTCTCCTCCCTCATATACCCATAGAGGGGGCAGCGGGTCTTTACCTCTCCTCCCTCATATACCCAGAGAAGGGGCAGCGGGGCTTTACCTCTCCTCCCTCATATGCCCAGAGAAGGGGCAGTGAGTCTTTACCTCTTCTCCTTCATATACCCAGAGAAGGGAGAGTTAGTCTTTACCTCTCCTCCCTCATATACCCAGAGAAGGGACAGGGAGTCTTTACCTCTCTTCCCTCATATGCCCAGAGAGGGGGCAGCGGGTCTTTACCTTTCTCCCCTCGTATGCCCAGAGAAGGGACAGTGAGTCTTTACCTCTCCTCCCTCATATTCCCAGAGAAGGGGCAGCAGGGTTTTACCTCTCCTCCCTCATATACCCAGAGAAGGGACAGTGAGTCTTTACTTCCCCTCCCTCATATACCCAGAGAAGGGACAGCTGGGCTTTACCTCAACTCCCTCATATACCCATAGAAGGGACAGCGGGGCTTTACCTCTCCTCCCTCCTATACCCAGAGAAGGGACAGTGAGTCTTTACCTCCCCTCCCTCATATACCCAGAGAGGGGGCAGCGGGTCTTTACCTCTCCTCCCTCATATACCCAGAGAAGGGACAGTGAGTCTTCACCTCTCTTCCCTCATATACCAGAGACGGGGCTCCGGGACTTTACCTCTCCTCCCTCATATACCCAGAGAATGGACAGTGAGTATTTACCTCTTCTCCCTCATATACCCAGAGAATAGAAAGGGAGTCTTTACCTCTCCTCCCTCATATACCTAGAGAAGAGACAGTGAGTTTTTACTGCTCCTCCCTCATATACCCAGAGAGGGGGCCACGAGTGTTTACCTCTCCTCTCTCATGTGCCCAGAGAAGGGACAGCGAGCCTTTACCTCTCCTCCCTCATATACCCAGAGAAGGGACAGCATGGCTTTAATCTCCTCCCTCATATACCCAGAGAAGGGACAGTGGGTCTTTACCTCCCCTCCCTCATATACCCAGAGAAGGGACAGCTGGGCTTTACCTCTCCTCCCTCATATACCCATAGAAGGGACAGCGGGGCTTTACCTCTCCTCCCTCCTATACCCAGAGAAGGGACAGTGAGTCTTTACCTCCCCTCCCTCATATACCCAGAGAGGGGGCAGCGGGTCTTTACCTCTCCGCCCTCATATACCCAGAGAAGGGGCAGCGGATCTTTACCTCTCCTTCCTCATATACCCAGAGAAGGGGCAGCAGGGCTTTACCTCTCCTCCCTCATATACCCATAGAGGGGGCAGCGGGTCTTTACCTCTCCTCCCTTATATACCCAGAGAAGGGGCAGCGGGGCTTTACCTCTCCCCCCTCATATGCCCAGAGAAGGGGCAGTGAGTCTTTACCTCTTCTCCTTCATATACCCAGAGAATAGAAAGGGAGTCTCTACATCCCCTCCCTCATATACCCAGAGAAGGGGCAGTGAGTCTTTACCTCTCCTCCCTCATATGCCCTGAGAGGGGGCATGGAGGCTTTACCTCTCCTCCCTCATATACCCAGAGAAGGGACAGTGAGTCTTTACCTCCCCTCCCTCATTTACCCAGAGAAGGAGCAGTGAGTCTTTACCTCTCCTCCCTCATATTCCCAGAGAAGGGACAGTGAGTCTTTACCTCTCCTCCCTCATATGCCCAGAGAGGGGGCAGCGGGTCTTTACCTCTCCTACCTCATATACCCAGAGAAGGGGCAGTGAGTCTTTACCTCTTCTCCCTCATATACCCAGAGAATAGAAAGGGAGTCTTTACCTCCCCTCCCCTCCCTCATATACCCAGAGAAGGGGCAGCTGGGCTTTACCTCTCCTCCCTCATATACCCAGAGAAGGGACACTGAGTCTTTACCTCTCCTCCCTCATATACCCATAGAAGGGACAGCGGGGCTTTACCTCTCCTCCCTCCTATACCCAGAGAAGGGACAGTGAGTCTTTACCTCCCCTCCCTCATATACCCAGAGAGGGGGCAGCGGGTCTTTACCTCTCCTCCCTCATATACCCAGAGAAGGGACAGTGAGTCTTCACCTCTCTTCCCTCATATACCAGAGACGGGGCTCCGGGACTTTACCTCTCCTCCCTCATATACCCAGAGAATGGACAGTGAGTCTTTACCTCTTCTCCCTCATATACCCAGAGAATAGAAAGGGAGTCTTTACCTCCCCTCCCTCATATACCCAGAGAGGGGGCAGCGGGTCTTTACCTCTCCTCCCTCATATGCCCAGAGAAGGGGAGGTGGGGTTTACCTCTCCTCCCTCATATGCCCAGAGAAGGGGCAGTGAGTTCTTACCTCCCCTCCCTCATATACCCAGAGAAGGGATAGTTAGTCTTTACCTCTCCTCCCTCATATACCCAGAGAAGGGACAGGGAGTCTTTACCTCTCCTCCCTCATATTCCCAGAGAAGGGGCAGCAGGGTTTTACCTCTCCTCCCTCATATACCCAGAGAAGGGACAGTGAGTCTTTACTTCCCCTCCCTCATATACCCAGAGAAGGGACAGCTGGGCTTTACCTCAACTCCCTCATATACCCATAGAAGGGACAGCAGGGCTTTACCTCTCCTCCCTCCTATACCCAGAGAAGGGACAGTGAGTCTTTACCTCCCCTCCCTCATATACCCAGAGAGGGGGCAGCGGGTCTTTACCTCTCCTCCCTCATATACCCAGAGAAGGGACAGTGAGTCTTCACCTCTCTTCCCTCATATACCAGAGACGGGGCTCCGGGACTTTACCTCTCCTCCCTCATATACCCAGAGAATGGACAGTGAGTATTTACCTCTTCTCCCTCATATACCCAGAGAATAGAAAGGGAGTCTTTACCTCTCCTCCCTCATATACCTAGAGAAGAGACAGTGAGTTTTTACTGCTCCTCCCTCATATACCCAGAGAGGGGGCCACGAGTGTTTACCTCTCCTCTCTCATGTGCCCAGAGAAGGGACAGCGAGCCTTTACCTCTCCTCCCTCATATACCCAGAGAAGGGACAGCATGGCTTTAATCTCCTCCCTCATATACCCAGAGAAGGGACAGTGGGTCTTTACCTCCCCTCCCTCATATACCCAGAGAAGGGACAGCTGGGCTTTACCTCTCCTCCCTCATATACCCATAGAAGGGACAGCGGGGCTTTACCTCTCCTCCCTCCTATACCCAGAGAAGGGACAGTGAGTCTTTACCTCCCCTCCCTCATATACCCAGAGAGGGGGCAGCGGGTCTTTACCTCTCCTCCCTCATATACCCAGAGAAGGGGCAGCGGATCTTTACCTCTCCTTCCTCATATACCCAGAGAAGGGGCAGCAGGGCTTTACCTCTCCTCCCTCATATACCCATAGAGGGGGCAGCGGGTCTTTACCTCTCCTCCCTCATATACCCAGAGAAGGGGCAGCGGGGCTTTACCTCTCCCCCCTCATATGCCCAGAGAAGGGGCAGTGAGTCTTTACCTCTTCTCCTTCATATACCCAGAGAATAGAAAGGGAGTCTCTACATCCCCTCCCTCATATACCCAGAGAAGGGGCAGTGAGTCTTTACCTCTCCTCCCTCATATGCCCTGAGAGGGGGCATGGAGGCTTTACCTCTCCTCCCTCATATACCCAGAGAAGGGACAGTGAGTCTTTACCTCCCCTCCCTCATTTACCCAGAGAAGGAGCAGTGAGTCTTTACCTCTCCTCCCTCATATTCCCAGAGAAGGGACAGTGAGTCTTTACCTCTCCTCCCTCATATGCCCAGAGAGGGGGCAGCGGGTCTTTACCTCTCCTACCTCATATACCCAGAGAAGGGGCAGTGAGTCTTTACCTCTTCTCCCTCATATACCCAGAGAATAGAAAGGGAGTCTTTACCTCCCCTCCCCTCCCTCATATACCCAGAGAAGGGGCAGCTGGGCTTTACCTCTCCTCCCTCATATACCCAGAGAAGGGACACTGAGTCTTTACCTCTCCTCCCTCATATACCCATAGAAGGGACAGCGGGGCTTTACCTCTCCTCCCTCCTATACCCAGAGAAGGGACAGTGAGTCTTTACCTCCCCTCCCTCATATACCCAGAGAGGGGGCAGCGGGTCTTTACCTCTCCTCCCTCATATACCCAGAGAAGGGACAGTGAGTCTTCACCTCTCTTCCCTCATATACCAGAGACGGGGCTCCGGGACTTTACCTCTCCTCCCTCATATACCCAGAGAATGGACAGTGAGTCTTTACCTCTTCTCCCTCATATACCCAGAGAATAGAAAGGGAGTCTTTACCTCCCCTCCCTCATATACCCAGAGAGGGGGCAGCGGGTCTTTACCTCTCCTCCCTCATATGCCCAGAGAAGGGGAGGTGGGGTTTACCTCTCCTCCCTCATATGCCCAGAGAAGGGGCAGTGAGTTCTTACCTCCCCTCCCTCATATACCCAGAGAAGGGAGAGTTAGTCTTTACCTCTCCTCCCTCATATACCCAGAGAAGGGACAGGGAGTCTTTACCTCTCTTCCCTCATATGCCCAGAGAGGGGGCAGCGGGTCTTTACCTCTCGCCCCTCGTATGCCCAGAGAAGGGACAGTGAGTCTTTACCTCTCCTCCCTCATATGCCCAGAGAAGGGGCAGCAGGGCTTTACCTCTCCTCCCTCATATACCCAGAGAAGGGGCAGCAGGGCTTTACCTCTCCTCCCTCATATACCCAGAGAAGGGACAGTGAGTCTTTACTTCCCCTCCCTCATATACCCAGAGAAGGGACAGCTGGGCTTTACCTCAACTCCCTCATATACCCATAGAAGGGACAGCGGGGCTTTACCTCTCCTCCCTCCTATACCCAGAGAAGGGACAGTGAGTCTTTACCTCCCCTCCCTCATATACCCAGAGAGGGGGCAGCGGGTCTTTACCTCTCCTCCCTCATATACCCAGAGAAGGGACAGTGAGTCTTCACCTCTCTTCCCTCATATACCAGAGACGGGGCTCCGGGACTTTACCTCTCCTCCCTCATATACCCAGAGAATGGACAGTGAGTATTTACCTCTTCTCCCTCATATACCCAGAGAATAGAAAGGGAGTCTTTACCTCCCCTCCCTCATATACCCAGAGACGGGGCAGCGGGTCTTTACCTCTCCTCCCTCATATGCCCAGAGAAGGGGAGGTGGGGTTTACCTCTCCTCCCTCATATGCCCAGAGAAGGGGCAGTGAGTCCTTACCTCCCCTCCCTCATATACCCAGAGAAGGGACAGTTAGTCTTTACCTCTCCTCCCTCATATACCCAGAGAAGGGACAGGGAGTCTTTACCTCTCTTCCCTCATATGCCCAGAGAGGGGGCAGCGGGTCTTTACCTCACTCCCCTCGTATGCCCAGAGAAGGGACAGTGAGTCTTTACCTCTCCTCCCTCATATGTCCAGAGAAGGGGCAGCAGGGCTTTACCTCTCCTCCCTCATATACCCAGAGAAGGGGCAGCAGGGCTTTACCTCTCCTCCCTCATATACCCAGAGAAGGGACAGTGAGTCTTTACTTCCCCTCCCTCATATACCCAGAGTAGGGGCAGCAGGGCTTTACCTCTCCTCCCTCCTATACCCATAGAGGGGGCAGCGGGTCTTTACCTCTCCTCCCTCATATACCCAGAGAAGGAGCAGCAGGGCTTTACCTCTCCTCCCTCATATACCCATAGAAGGGGCAGCGGGTCTTTACCTCTCCTCCCTCATATACCCAGAGAAGGGGCAGCGGGGCTTTACCTCTCCTCCCTCATATACCCATAGAGGGGGCAGCGGGTCTTTACCTCTCCTTCCTCATATACCCAGAGAAGGGGCAGCAGGGCTTTACCTCTCCTCCCTCATATACCCATAGAGGGGGCAGCGGGTCTTTACCTCTCCTCCCTCATATACCCAGAGAAGGGGCAGCGTGGCTTTACCTCTCCTCCCTCATATGCCCAAAGAAGGGGCAGTGAGTCTTTACCTCTTCTCCTTCATATACCCAGAGAATAGAAAGGGAGTCTTTACCTCCCCTGCCTCATATACCCAGAGAAGGGGCAGTGAGTCTTTACCTCTCCTCCCTCATATGCCCTGAGAGGGGGCATGGAGGCTTTACCTCTCCTCCCTCATATACCCAGAGAAGGGACAGTGAGTCTTTACCTCCCCTCCCTCATCTACCCAGGGAAGGAGCAGTGAGTCTTTACCTCTCCTCCCTCATATTCCCAGAGAAGGGACAGTGAGTCTTTACCTCTCCTCCCTCATATGCCCAGAGAGGGGGCAGCGGGTCTTTACCTCTCCTACCTCATATACCCAGAGAAGGGGCAGTGAGTCTTTACCTCTTCTCCCTCATATACCCAGAGAATAGAAAGGGAGTCTTTACCTCTCCTCCCCTCCCTCATATACCCAGAGAAGGGGCAGCGGGGCTTTACCTCTCCTCCTTCATATACCCAGAGAAGGGACAGTGAGTCTTTACCTCTCCTCCCTCATATGCCCAGAGAAGGGGAGGTGGGGTTTACCTCTCCTCCCTCATATGCCCAGAGAAGGGGCAGTGAGTCCTTACCTCCCCTCCCTCATACACCCAGAGAAGGGACAGTTAGTCTTTACCTCTCCTCCCTCATATACCCAGAGAAGGGACAGGGAGTCTTTACCTCTCTTCCCTCATATGCCCAGAGAGGGGGCAGCGGGTCTTTACCTCTCTTCCCTCGTATGCCCAGAGAAGGGACAGTGAGTCTTTACCTCTCCTCCCTCATATGCCCAGAGAAGGGGCAGCAGGGCTTTACCTCTCCTCCCTCATATACCCAGAGAAGGGGCAGCGGGGCTTTACCTCTCCTCCCTCATATACCCAGAGAAGGGACAGTGAGTCTTTACTTCCCCTCCCTCATATAACCAGAGTAGGGGCAGCAGGGCTTTACCTCTCCTCCCTCCTATACCCATAGAGGGGGCAGCGGGTCTTTACCTCTCCTCCCTCATATACCCAGAGAAGGAGCAGCAGGGCTTTACCTCTCCTCCCTCATATACCCATAGAGGGGGCAGCGGGTCTTTACCTCTCCTCCCTCATATACCCAGAGAAGGGGCAGCGGGGCTTTACCTCTCCTCCCCCATATACCCATATAGGGGGCAGCGGGTCTTTACCTCTCCTTCCTCATATACCCAGAGAAGGGGCAGCAGGGCTTTACCTCTCCTCCCTCATATACCCATAGAGGGGGCAGCGGGTCTTTACCTCTCCTCCCTCATATAACCAGAGAAGGGGCAGCAGGGCTTTACCTCTGCTCCCTCATATGCCGAGAGAAGGGGCAGTGAGTCTTTACCTCTCCTCCCTTATATACCCAGAGAAGGGACAGCGAGTCTTTACCTCCCCTGCCTCATATACCCAGAGAAGGGACAGCGGGGCTTTACTGCTCCTCCCTCATATATCCAGAGAAGGGACAGTGAGTCGTTACCTCTCCTCCCTCATATACCCAGAGAAGGGACAGTGAGTCTTTATCTCTCCTCCCTCATATACCCAGAGAAGGGACAGTGAGTCTTTACCTCTCCTCCCTCATATGGCCAGAGAGGGGGCAGCGGGTCTTTACCTCTCCTCCCTCATATACCCAGAGAAGGGGCAGTGAGTCTTTACCTCTCCTCCCTCATATGCCCAGAGAATGGACAGTTAGTCTTTACCTCTCCTCCCTCATATACCCAGAGAAGGGACAGTGAGTCTTTACCTCCTCTCCCTCATTTACCCAGAGAAGGAGCAGTGAGTCTTTACCTCTCCTCCCTCATATACCCAGAGAAGGGACAGTGAGTCTTTACCTCTCCTCACTCATATGCCCAGAGAGGGGGCAGCGGGTCTTTACCTCTCCTACCTCATATACCCAGAGAAGGGGCAGTGAGTCTTTACCTCTTCTCCCTCATATACCCAGAGAATAGAAAGGGAGTCTTTACCTCCCCTCCCCTCCCTCATATACCCAGAGAAGGGGCAGCGGGGCTTTACCTCTCCTCCCTCATATACCCAGAGAAGGGACAGTGAGTCTTTACCTTTCCTCCCTCATATGCCCAGAGAAGGGGAGGTGGAGTTTACCTCTCCTCCCTCATATGCCCAAAGAAGGGGCAGTGAGTCCTTACCTCCCCTCCCTCATATACCCAGAGAAGGGACAGTTAGTCTTTACCTCTCCTCCCTCATATACCCACAGAAGGGACAGTGAGTCTTTACCTCTCCTCCCTCATATGCCCAGAGAGGGGGCAGAGGGTCTTTACCTCTCTTCCCTCGTATGCCCAGAGAAGGGACAGTGAGTCTTTACCTCTCCTCCCTCATATGCCCAGAGAAGGGACAGTGATTCTTTACCTCTCCTCCCTCATATGCCCAGAGAAGGGACAGTGAGTCTTTACCTCTCCTCCCTCATATACCCAGAGAAGGGACAGCGGGACTTTACCTCTCCTCCCTCATATGCCCAGAGAAGGGACAGTGAATCTTTGCCTCTCCTCCCTCATATACCCAGAGAAGGGTCAGCGGGGCTTTACCTCTCCTCCCTCATATACCCAGAGAAAGGACAGCGGGGCTTTACCTCTCCTCCCTCAGATGCCCAGAGAAGGGGCAGTGAGTCTTTACCTCTCCTCCCTCATATACCCAGAGAAGGGACAGTGAGTCTTTACCTCCCCTCCCTCATATACCCAGAGAAGGGACAGTGAGTCTTTACCTCCCCTCCCTCATTTACCCAGAGAAGGGGCAGTGAGTCTTTACCTCTCCTCCCTCATATACCCAGAGAAGGGGCAGCGGGTCTTTACCTCTCCTTCCTCATATACCCAGAGAAGGGGCAGCAGGGCTTTACCTCTCCTCCCTCATATACCCATAGAGGGGGCAGCGGGTCTTTACCTCTCCTCCCTCATATACCCAGAGAAGGGGCAGCGGGGCTTTACCTCTCCTCCCTCATATGCCCAGAGAAGGGGCAGTGAGACTTTACCTCTTCTCCTTCATATACCCAGAGAATAGAAAGGGAGTCTCTACATCCCCTCCCTCATATACCCAGAGAAGGGGCAGTGAGTCTTTACCTCTCCTCCCTCATATGCCCTGAGAGGGGGCATGGAGGCTTTACCTCTCCTCCCTCATATACCCAGAGAAGGGACAGTGAGTCTTTACCTCCCCTCCCTCATTTACCCAGAGAAGGAGCAGTGAGTCTTTACCTCTCCTCCCTCATATTCCCAGAGAAGGGACAGTGAGTCTTTACCTCTCCTCCCTCATATGGCCAGAGAGGGGGCAGCGGGTCTTTACCTCTCCTCCCTCATATACCCAGAGAAGGGGCAGTGAGTCTTTACCTCTCCTCCCTCATATGCCCAGAGAATGGACAGTTAGTCTTTACCTCTCCTCCCTCATATACCCAGAGAAGGGACAGTGAGTCTTTACCTCCTCTCCCTCATTTACCCAGAGAAGGAGCAGTGAGTCTTTACCTCTCCTCCCTCATATACCCAGAGAAGGGACAGTGAGTCTTTACCTCTCCTCCCTCATATGCCCAGAGAGGGGGCAGCGGGTCTTTACCTCTCCTACCTCATATACCCAGAGAAGGGGCAGTGAGTCTTTACCTCTTCTCCCTCATATACCCAGAGAATAGAAAGGGAGTCTTTACCTCCCCTCCCCTCCCTCATATACCCAGAGAAGGGGCAGCGGGGCTTTACCTCTCCTCCCTCATATACCCAGAGAAGTGTGGAAATATGGATTTTTCTGATCAGTTATGTCCCCTATCTTGGACCCCAACGGTTTCATGTACGAATCACAAGTACATGTATGCTCCCTCCAGTTCCAGTTATGAAGACGCAAACACATGTGCGTCCACCGTCAACATGTCCTCTTTCAGATCCGCCATGAATAGGCCGGATATTCCATTCCTAAGTATGAAAGGCCACCGGCTTTATATGGTTCACTTATGCCATTTTACAGTCCAGGCAAGTAGGCCCTGATTCTGTCATCAAGCTTTTCTTGCTTTCTGCCTCTGAAGCTCCAGTCTGAGCCTGCATCTGTGACCATGAACTTTGTCTCATTCCCTGCGCGGCTCACGAAGCCTGACATCAGCCTGTTGCCTGCCAAGAAACTGTATTTCACCTTCGAAATTATCTGCTCCGCCCCCTGCCCAATGCATTCCTGTCTAGTAGTTTCAGTAAACATTCTTCCAGCTACCGAGCAAAGGCCCGGCTTCTCTGTCTTCATGCAAGTAATTCATAGCCCTGTTATTATGGAAGATTCCTGCCCTCGCATCTAGTGTAGACACTTAGACGCTTGTACACGCACTAACAGTCAGTATAGTCAGTATAGAATAAGATTCTACTCTAAGAGACCTCTCTTCTGGATAACATAGTTCTTTAAACATAGGATGTTAGATATGATTTGGGATTAGGTTGACTTGACCCTCCAGACTTCTGTCGCCACATGTAGAATTAAATGTCAAGTCCCCTTCACCCCCTAGTTGCACGTCAATCACACGTCATACTGCTGCGCGCGCATCTCTGCCAAGTATTTCTGCTGACATTGCGAAATTATTTCATAGGTCCACCCATATGTGACATCACAACCAATGACGTTTTCCTTGTTACACCCACTTACGCCTCCTTCAGCTACGCATGTGAAATGTTATCTTTGCTATCAATTGTTACGCCTCTTGCATTTACTTCACTGTAATGCCTATTGTATAAAAGTGAATAATTATCAATAATGTATGTACTTCACTTCCTGAACCTTCGTGGTGATGGAACTTGGAGCAACCGATTCGAATCATCCATTGGAATAAAGCCCATTCCGAACCTCTAATACCACGGATTCTGCCTCTTATTTACTGAGCTATTTTTATTATGTTTCTGTATCAAATTAAGTCCCGGTAATTAAATTATTTACCACATGAATGGCGCCCGAATAGGGACACTTTCTCATCTCACGCGCCGGCGGTGCGTTGCAGGCCCGGTCTCCTGCCACAGCTGGACGGACAACAACGCGTACCAGCAGGATTTCCTGTATCTCCCTCCGGTCAAGCGGGGGCGACTGAGGCTGCGATCAACACCCAGACGAGGCGGTGAGAAGTGCGAAGTATCCCGACCAGAGCCTAGCTGAGAGAGCAAGATCCGAGGTATACAGAGGCCCACCAGGTTTCCGAAGCTCAGAAGTGTCCGAAGTTGTCGAGTCGAGTCCAGTCCGGTCCAGTTCAGTTCAGTTCCGTTCCGAGGCCTTCCGTTCCGAGCTACCCGGTGAGTACCATTACTGGGGAGGCGTTCTGGCATGCACATAAGTTGTGCCGGTCCAGACGGGTTTGGGTACACAAATCCGGTCTGCACTGTTTTAGCAGTGTATCTGTACTGTTTAGCAGTATATCTAGTATATCAAGTATATAAATTCAGAATAATTCAGTTAATGCCGAGTATTATGTTTAGTGATTAAGTTTCTTTAGATCGTTATCATCATTGTTTGCTCATTTAAATGTTAAATGTTAAATGTGTTAATACGTTCTGCATATTGTGGTATGAATGACTGTTCATTATCGTGTTTATTGTATTAAGTTTGTTCAAGATCAAGTATCAGATCAGTTCTCAATATGCCGCTCTTTTCGAAATTAAGACAGATCGCAACTAAAAAAGGGGTACTCGAAGAAGCTGTTCCTATTCCTCCTAGGGACACTCCAGGGTACTTCATGTATCATAAACACGGCTTAGACGCTATATTATTTCTTGATTTATGGGTAGACTACACTAAGGAATTACCAGAAAGTCAGAGGTGGCCCGCAGCTGGGACCTGGGATGCAGAGTGCATCGTGAAAGTAGAGGAAGAATTATGGAAAAAGAAAGCTAGACAATCACAGAAAGACGCCATTGAATTATGGCGTAAAGAATCGTATAGACGTACAGAAAAAGCACGTAGACAGGAAGAGAAGAGTAAAGAGAATTCAAATGAAGTCCGAGAAAATCTATTAATTGAAGAAGGTACACGAGTGAAATCAGAACAAGTAGACAGACAAAGACATGCCCTTATGAAGGGTATGTATCCCCTTCTGGCCGAGGGATTACCTAAGGCTACTGCGGGGATACCAAAAGACTTGCCACCCCCATTATTTCCAATAAAAGTACATCCCAAGGGGCATCCTAGAACCGCAGAAGATGTTTTTCTTTCCTCATATTTAGATGACGCAGCTCCAGAGTATGCTAACCCCGCCCCACATAGACCGTTGGCCGGGGAGGTTCAACGCCAAGATCCTGTATCTGTATCTCTACAGCACCAAATCCTGACACAAGTTCCGGCAAGCACATCTGTTTCCACATCTGTTCCTACAGCTACTTCTATAGCTGTGCCCACACCTATAGTTGCTGTATCGCGTTCAACGAATCCTTTCACGCCCGATACCCCAGACGGGGCTACGGGAGGTGCTACCAATATTTTTTCTACGCCACCCAGAATAAATAAACTTACTTTTCAAGAGTCAGCACATCCACGTACCCCCAAACTCATAAATGCCCGCACGCTTAAGGAACTTCTTGTAGATTGTAGATATGACCCCGTGCCCGGCAAAGAGGACGAAATGATCATGGCATCATTACGTATCAGAGGAGCCGCGGTGTATTTAGGGAAGTTACCAGGAATGACTGCGCATCTAGATAAAATATACCATTTTGTCCAAACAGGGCGAGATTCTGAATGTATTAACAGAGCTATGGAATACCAGAAAGTGGAAATACAGGGGGAACTGTTACGTTTCCTCATAAATTGTGTGATCAGAAATCAAGACCGACCGGGGGTAGACCCGGAAGCAATGCAAATTCTTACCAGATGGAGCCAGAATATATCAGAAGGGAGACATGATAAGCAAAACTGTATAATAGCCATGTGCCGAAAGATCCGTAAAGAAATAGAACGCCTACACGAAGAGAGATTAGCGGTAGACCAGTTCGAACAAAGCGAGGAGGAAGGATCAGGACTGCCCACAGGACAGTCAGAAACCATAGCCTATGTAGGTAGAGGAAGATCTTGTAATAGTACTAGATGTTTTACTGACCCGATACGTCCGATATGCCCAGATAATAACAGGAATTTCCAAACACCTATAATAAATATAAAGTCCCCCGAGCATTCGTTCCAAGCCACTGACAAATTACTCCGAGAACGAAGGGGTTATCATTTTCTCGATTCTATGGATGAACAAGAATTAGCCAGGTCAGCCGTTCATTGGATTGACAGTCCCGGAAAGTATGATGATGATACAGTAGCACACACATTTTTGAATCTCACCCCAGATGAACAGCGTTTAGCTGGGATTTATATGATTCAACAACTTCTTATACTATATAAAAGCCAACATTCAGATCCTGGTCCCTTACCTGATATATTGACTGAATTACTCACGAATAGATGGAGAGGTTCAGGTACTAAGCTAATTAAAGAAATACTAGAATCAAGAAAGCAGTACATTATTTTTGTATGTCCAGAACATGTCTCACTGCCCATCAAGGAAAGACCGATGTATTACATGGACAGACAGAATCCCTTACGAGAAGTACACCCAATAAAGGGCGAGGACAATCAGTTTAAACGTGTATTTGTATATACGCCCATATCGAAAATAGAATTGTTAGAAATGAAGAAAGTGGTACCCAGTCATGACAAAGACCCAGCGGGTTTCCACCGAGAAATTAAAGACATGTTACTCATGGGAGAGTATACCTATCCCGACATTATGACAATATTAAAGGTATTGATGCCTGCTGGCATTTATGAAAAACTCAAGGAAAAAGAGTGGGAGGTGGGAGACCAAAAGATAGACTGGACAGCATTAGAAAATGAAGAAAAGGCCCGAGGTCCAGGTTCGGGGCTTGGGGACAAAACTAAAGCACTACCAGGTTTACTAGTACAGGTACTGCCACGTTTATTAACTACGAAAAAGGAAGACTGGGGTGCAATTTCAGCCTGTAAACAAAAGCAAGATGAAGACACTAGTGATTTCTATGCACGATTTGAAAAATGTTTTGGTATAAATAGTGGCATAAAAGCAAGTAGCGAATCATACCCACATCTGTTTGTGACAAAATTAGTTGAAAATTCCTTGCCCCAAGTGAAGAATAGAGTATTAAAATTCGAGAGTACCTGGCAAGGTAACACCCCATCACAAATGTTACAAATGTTACAGTATCATCACAATAGAAT
Source organism: Triturus cristatus (assembly GCF_964204655.1). Lineage (NCBI taxonomy): Eukaryota > Metazoa > Chordata > Amphibia > Caudata > Salamandridae > Triturus > Triturus cristatus. The sequence goes on along the minus strand of NC_140580.1, from coordinate 1,170,861,130 downwards.
TAGAGAGGAACAAGATCATGAACAAAGACGCATGAAAGACACGAAAATGAAACTGCTGGTCTCCCAGACAGTTCCAGCTGAAGGACATAAAAAGGGTACGACACATTCCGGTGATTCAGCAGGACCTGTAAAAGGGACATGCAACTATTGTAAACAACCAGGTCATTATATACACGATTGTCCAGTCCTGAAGCGTAATATCGCCACAGGTATTACAAAAGAAAGACCACGGCCACTTAGACAGGATCAGAATGAACAAGGAGCCTCGCAGCATGCACAGTCCATGCCAGCTCCACAACAGTCTATACAGTTTGTGCCAGCTGCACCTGCGCTGCCTGTTGCTGCCACACAAACCACGACACGACAGCTGTACCAGACCGCACAGTACGACTATCCTGATTATCAACGATATGCATGAAACAGCCTAGAGAGGGAAGTTGACTTACCCCTTATCGAGGTCCCTGTAGACCAAGAAGGACCTTATGTACATAGTGAATTATTAGGTCAAGACAGAAAATTTTTACTCGATACAGGGGCAAGTCGAACAACCATAAAACGTAGTGAAGTTCCAGGGGCACCCCTCTCAGGCTCACAGAATATTTCCCTTGGTTTTTCAGGAAAACCTATTGTTAACGAAGTATCACAGCCTCTTCCACTTACGATAGGACCCTTGACCAGAACTACAGATTTATTGCTTACTAAATCATGTCCAGAAAACTTGTTAGGTATAAAAACACTGAAAGCTCTAGGAGCTATAATATGTTGTTCTCCGGAAGGAGTAAGATTGTTTTTACGTGATTTCAAAGGTCATTATGTGTCTCGAGACATGGATCCCCGACTGCAGACTTTACCTACACATCTATGGGCACAAGGCCCTACTGACGTTGGTTGCATGAATATTACACCATATCGAGTTACACTAAAGGCAGGAGTGGTACTACCACGAATGCGACAATACAAGTTACCACCAGATGCTGTAGTGGCTTTACTACAAATCATTGACGAGCTCATTGCCCAAGGAGTGGTTGTAGAAACAGACTCCAATGTATGTAATTCACCGATAATTCCGATTCTTAAACGAACAGATCCGAAGGCCCCGCCAGTATATCGATTGGTTATTGATCTGCGCGAATTGAACAAATGCATTGTGCCACAATTCCCTGTGGTCCCAGATATCTCGTCATTACTGACAGCTATTGATTCTGAAGCAACATTCTTTACTGTAATTGATCTCAATAATGCCTTTTTCAGCGTCCCTATAGATCCGGAAAGCCAATACTTGTTCGGATTTAGTTTAAATGGACGTAGCTTTAAATTCTCACGCGCACCTCAAGGATTTACAGAAAGCCCCAGCATCTATAGCCAAGCACTGAAACGAGAACTCGACAGTATCCACATGCCAGTAAACACTGCCCTGCTTCAATATGTCGATGATCTGCTGATCACCGCCAGAAGCGAACCTGAATGTGAGAAAGCATCACTGACAGTTTTACAATTTCTAGCCGAAAAGGGGCACAAGGTGTCCCCTTCTAAGCTGCAATTCTGTGTCCAGCGAGTTGTTTATCTTGGACACTCGCTGTCCAAGGAGGGAAGGCAGCTTACACCCGACCGCATTCAGTTAATAGCTAACATGCCAATACCCAAGACACAAAAGGAGGTACGGGCTTTTATAGGCCTCACTTCATATTGTAGGCAGTGGATCCCTCAGTATGCATTTCTAGCAAAACAACTCATTCAGTTGACAACACAGGAGGCAGCCACATCGACTGTTCTCCCTTGGACTCAGGAACATACACAAGCTTTTGAAAGCTTAAAGAAAGCTTTATGTCAAGCACCGGTTTTAGCAACACCATGTTACAATAAACAGTTTACACTTTTTGTTACAGAACGCGAAGGTACTGCCTTGTCAGTACTCACACAGGAACAAGCAGGATCACACAAACCGTGTGCTTATTTTTCTAGTACATTAGATCCCGTAGCTCAGGCTTTGCCTGCATGCCTAAAATCAGTGGCAGCGACAGCTTTAGCAATCAGACAAAGCGATGCCATAGTGTTAGGACATCCATTGACAGTACAAGTACCACATGCAGTAGAGGTTCTTTTGAATCGAACGCAAACACAACATTTAACTATAGCGCGACTTACAGGGTATGAATTAACATTGTTCCAACCACATATAGAAATCAGACGTTGTAACACATTGAATCCTGCCACACTTTTACCCGTAATTGGAACAGACCCACTAGCGCATGACTGTATTGACGTTATTACAATCACGACGAAACCCAGACAAGACTTGACGGATGTCCCATTGTCAGACCCAGACCTGACGTTGTATGTAGATGGTTCATGTATGAGAACAAGTACAGGAGAGTTAGTGGCCGCTTACGCAGTCACAACAGACACTGAAATCATTGAAACAAATTGCATAAATACCTTGTCCGCTCAAGCAGCAGAGCTCGTCGCTCTGACACAAGCCTGTATTCAAGCCGCAAATAAAAAAGTCAACATATACACTGATTCACGTTATGCATTCGGAGTTGTACATGACTTCGGCGTGCTGTGGCGAGAGAGAGGTTATTTAACTTCTCACGGTGCCCACATTCAGCACGGACCCCTCATTCATGCCTTATTAGATGCAATACATCTACCCACTGCAATATCAATTATGAAATGTAAAGCTCATACGAAAGTTACTGATATCATTTCTCAAGGCAATGATCTAGCTGACAGAACAGCTAAACAGACTGCTCAAACTCAAACATCCGACATGACAAAGACAAAAGTCCCGACGCCAACACATTGTATGACGATTAAAGATCCCGCTCTTGACGTAATTGACATACAGACACATGCTACTCCAGACGAAATAAAGAAATGGACTGAATTAGGAGGGATTCAAACGGACCAAGGATGGATGACGAAGGAAAAATCTGTGTGGTTCCTTCCTGATTCAATGGTCCAAGTTATTATTAACACTATACATAGTCCAGCACATCTAGGAGAAAAAGCTATGCTAGACAGCATCCAACACATTTGGTTCAATAAACATTTACGAGCAGCAGCTAAACAAAAAGTTCGTACCTGTATGATCTGTTGTCAGTTCAACCCAGGAAAAAGCGTTCCCGTAGAACAGGGTGGATTTCAGTCTCCTGATCACCCTTTTGAAGTCCTCCAGATGGATTATATCCAGATGGAACGATGTCGAGGATTCAAATATGTTCTCGTAGTTGTCTGTGCTCTTTCCCGTTGGACAGAGGCATACCCGGTTTCAGATTACACTGCCCCGACTACTGCCAAACAGTTAGTTCGAGAATTCTTCCCACGATACGGTTTACCACGTGCTGTCTACTCAGATAACGGCCAGCCGTTCTCATCCGAACTAATGAAACACGTTTCACTTTTGTTAGGCTATCAGTGGAAATTCCACTGTGTCCGACACCCCGAAGCAGCAGGTCTCGTAGAAAGACATAATCAGATTCTGAAAATCAGATTGTCCAAGATATGCAGAGAGAAGGGTGTCGACTGGGTAGTAGCCTTACCAGTTGCACTCTTTTACATGAGAATGGTAGCACACTCTCGAACAGGGCTATCCCCATATGAGGTGATCTTTGGCAGACCACCAAATATGTGGGGGACGCCTATACCACGCAAAATAACTGATGTTGACTGTAATATGCTGACAGATTACCTGGCTTCTTTGATGTCTGCACTACAATCTTGTCGTTCACAGGTAGCTGCAGCTTTTCCTGACAACACTGAGGTGAAACCCCATGACATAGTTCCGGGGGATCTGGTCCTCGTGAGGAACTTTGATCGAAAGACTCAGCTGGATCCTAGGTGGAAGTCACCGCAATTGGTCTTGCTCACCACAAGGACAGCCGTGAAGATCACACCTTGTGTGTCTTCACCCATTGACTCAAAACTTCCTTTTGTTGAAACCAGTAGTCACGAACAATATAAACTAAAACTCAGATCTAACCGGTCGGGAAATTTGATTGTTTAAGTTCGTACCTGTATGATCTGTTGTCAGTTCAACTCAGGAAAAAGCGTTCCCGTAGAACAGGGTGGATTTCAGTCTCCTGATCACCCTTTTGAAGTCCTCCAGATGGATTATATCCAGATGGAACGATGTCGAGGATTCAAATATGTTCTCGTAGTTGTCTGTGCTCTTTCCCGTTGGACAGAGGCATACCCGGTTTCAGATTACACTGCCCCGACTACTGCCAAACAGTTAGTTCGAGAATTCTTCCCACGATACGGTTTACCACGTGCTGTCTACTCAGATAACGGCCAGCCGTTCTCATCCGAACTAATGAAACACGTTTCACTTTTGTTAGGCTATCAGTGGAAATTCCACTGTGTCCGACACCCCGAAGCAGCAGGTCTCGTAGAAAGACATAATCAGATTCTGAAAATCAGATTGTCCAAGATATGCAGAGAGAAGGGTGTCGACTGGGTAGTAGCCTTACCAGTTGCACTCTTTTACATGAGAATGGTAGCACACTCTCGAACAGGGCTATCCCCGTATGAGGTGATCTTTGGCAGACCACCAAATATGTGGGGGACGCCTATACCACGCAAAATAACTGATGTTGACTGTAATATGCTGACAGATTACCTGGCTTCTTTGATGTCTGCACTACAATCTTGTCGTTCACAGGTAGCTGCAGCTTTTCCTGACAACACTGAGGTGAAACCCCATGACATAGTTCCGGGGGATCTGGTCCTCGTGAGGAACTTTGATCGAAAGACTCAGCTGGATCCTAGGTGGAAGTCACCGCAATTGGTCTTGCTCACCACAAGGACAGCCGTGAAGATCGAGGGCAGAAAAGGCTGGATACATTCAAGTCATATCAAGAAATTTCATGGACTACCATCGGACGTAAACACCACACCTTGTGTGTCTTCACCCATTGACTCAAAACTTCCTTTTGTTGAAACCAGTAGTCACGAACAATATAAACTAAAACTCAGATCTAACCGGTCGGGAAATTTGATTGTTTAAGTCCTCTCCAAGGTGAAGCGGTTGAATTTGTCCCTGACATGTATCCCTTAGATCTGAATAGAGAAAACACCCGAAAAATGTGGAAACGACATGCATACTGTAAATCACTGCGTAGTCATTGCACAGTGACGTTATTAATTTTGTTTTTCCTAAGTCTTTTAATAATTACTGCAAGTATATTGTTGCACATATATTATCCTATTTCTAGACATATTTATAATGTTACTGCTGAACATTCTTTTAGTGACCTACCCCCGCATGAATTATCGTATAGATTTGCGCTGCGCAATAACACTTTTATTAGTATGTTACATCATTCCCATCAGGTTAGCAATGCTACAAATTGTTGGATATGTGGCCGACTCCCTCCCTATCAGAATTATAAAGGAATTCTACCTCTTTTTCCATACCCATTCACACACAACGGCTCCTGTGGAGCATGGTTTAGTTTAATTAATTCCCTAGATTCAAATTCTGCAGTTTATCAAGACAACTGGGTATGGGGAAATTTGAACTTAGTTTTACTTAAAGTCTGCTACCCTAACAAGGAGGGACTTCCCAAGAGAACCGGAACTGATCTAGAAAATGAAGTATATGGATTAGGTAATTTTACGCTTAATCTTATGATCCTAAATGTCGAATCCGAAGCTACTCCAATTTTGCCCGCCATGTCAGTATTTCCAGTAAAAGGTGAATTATGTGTAAGAAAGAATGGTTCCATACATATGGGCCATAGTAGATGCACCACTGTAATAGAATTCAGTGATCAAGGCAAGTCGACATTTAGAGCTTCCCGCCATTCCTATTTTATATGTGGTCAGACGGCATATGTACGTTTGCCTCTAGATTGGGATGGTACCTGCTACATTGGATTTCTTTTGCCACCTGTTTTCCTAGCTCCTCCCGATTATCACAGAAATACTCATTTAGTACACAATAGAGAAAGGAGAGATCTCCCAATTGTCGATTACACTGAAACAGCATGGGAAAAATACACAGATTTCAATAAAGGTCTCTTTCCCTATATAGGTACCGTTACCAATAGTAAGCTGATACGTAGATTAACTAGAACCCTTGAAGCAGTAGTGAACGAAACTATTTCCGCCTTAGGCAATTTAACAGAAGAACAGTCTGCTATGCGGATTGTTGTGCTTCAAAATCGTCTTGTCCTTGACGTCATCCTGGCCGATAGGGGCGGAGCTTGTAGGGTCATCGGATCAAGTTGTTGCATTTTCATACCAGAAAATTCGCCATCTGTATATAAAGCCATAACTCGCCTTCATAAGATTGTAAGCCAGATACACCAGAATCCAGGCACCTGGACTTGGTCCGGTTGGTTTTGGAGTGTATTATCTACCTTTGGATGGAAGGTCCTATCCTTCCTAGGTATTGGCTTCCTCATACTATTCAGTTGCTGTCTATGCCTACAATGTGGACCAGCGATTTGTGGTCTGTGTGCCACGTCGTGTGTCCCATCACCAAGATTTCATTCGTCCCAGAAGAAAAAAGAAGAACAAATGATGCTATATGAACAGATCAATGGATTGATGAAGATTTATATCTCTTGACGGGCAAGTAGGGGACAAGGAGGGAATGTGGAAATATGGATTTTTCTGATCAGTTATGTCCCCTATCTTGGACCCCAACGGTTTCATGTACGAATCACAAGTACATGTATGCTCCCTCCAGTTCCAGTTATGAAGACGCAAACACATGTGCGTCCACCGTCAACATGTCCTCTTTCAGATCCGCCATGAATAGGCCGGATATTCCATTCCTAAGTATGAAAGGCCACCGGCTTTATATGGTTCACTTATGCCATTTTACAGTCCAGGCAAGTAGGCCCTGATTCTGTCATCAAGCTTTTCTTGCTTTCTGCCTCTGAAGCTCCAGTCTGAGCCTGCATCTGTGACCATGAACTTTGTCTCATTCCCTGCGCGGCTCACGAAGCCTGACATCAGCCTGTTGCCTGCCAAGAAACTGTATTTCACCTTCGAAATTATCTGCTCCGCCCCCTGCCCAATGCATTCCTGTCTAGTAGTTTCAGTAAACATTCTTCCAGCTACCGAGCAAAGGCCCGGCTTCTCTGTCTTCATGCAAGTAATTCATAGCCCTGTTATTATGAAAGATTCCTGCCCTCGCATCTAGTGTAGACACTTAGACGCTTGTACACGCACTAACAGTCAGTATAGTCAGTATAGAATAAGATTCTACTCTAAGAGACCTCTCTTCTGGATAACATAGTTCTTTAAACATAGGATGTTAGATATGATTTGGGATTAGGTTGACTTGACCCTCCAGACTTCTGTCGCCACATGTAGAATTAAATGTCAAGTCCCCTTCACCCCCTAGTTGCACGTCAATCACACGTCATACTGCTGCGCGCGCATCTCTGCCAAGTATTTCTGCTGACATTGCGAAATTATTTCATAGGTCCACCCATATGTGACATCACAACCAATGACGTTTTCCTTGTTACACCCACTTACGCCTCCTTCAGCTACGCATGTGAAATGTTATCTTTGCTATCAATTGTTACGCCTCTTGCATTTACTTCACTGTAATGCCTATTGTATAAAAGTGAATAATTATCAATAATGTATGTACTTCACTTCCTGAACCTTCGTGGTGATGGAACTTGGAGCAACCGATTCGAATCATCCATTGGAATAAAGCCCATTCCGAACCTCTAATACCACGGATTCTGCCTCTTATTTACTGAGCTATTTTTATTATGTTTCTGTATCAAATTAAGTCCCGGTAATTAAATTATTTACCACAGAAGGGACAGTGAGTCTTTACCTTTCCTCCCTCATATGCCCAGAGAAGGGGAGGTGGAGTTTACCTCTCCTCCCTCATATGCCCAAAGAAGGGGCAGTGAGTCCTTACCTCCCCTCCCTCATATACCCAGAGAAGGGACAGTTAGTCTTTACCTCTCCTCCCTCATATACCCACAGAAGGGACAGTGAGTCTTTACCTCTCCTCCCTCATATGCCCAGAGAGGGGGCAGAGGGTCTTTACCTCTCTTCCCTCGTATGCGCAGAGAAGGGACAGTGAGTCTTTACCTCTCCTCCCTCATATGCCCAGAGAAGGGACAGTGAGTCTTCACCTCTCCTCCCTCATATGCCCAGAGAAGGGACAGTGAGTCTTTACCTCTCCTCCCTCATATACCCAGAGAAGGGACAGCGGGACTTTACCTCTCCTCCCTCATATGCCCAGAGAAGGGACAGTGAATCTTTGCCTCTCCTCCCTCATATACCCAGAGAAGGGTCAGCGGGGCTTTACCTCTCCTCCCTCATATACCCAGAGAAAGGACAGCGGGGCTTTACCTCTCCTCCCTCAGATGCCCAGAGAAGGGGCAGTGAGTCTTTACCTCTCCTCCCTCATATACCCAGAGAAGGGACAGTGAGTCTTTACCTCCCCTCCCACATATACCCAGAGAAGGGACAGTGAGTCTTTACCTCCCCTCCCTCATTTACCCAGAGAAGGGGCAGTGAGTCTTTACCTCTCCTCCCTCATATACCCAGAGAAGGGACAGTGAGTCTTTACCTCCCATCCATCATATACCCAGAGAAGGGACAGTAAGTCTTTACCTCTCCTCCCTCATATACCTAGAGAAGAGACAGTGAGTCTTTACTGCTCCTCCCTCATATACCCAGAGAGGGGGCAGCGAGTGTTTACCTCTCCTCTCTCATATGCCCAGAGAAGGGACAGCGAGCCTTTACCTCTCCTCCCTCATATACCCAGAGAAGGGACAGCATGGCTTTAATCTCCTCCCTCATATACCCAGAGAAGGGACAGTGGGTCTTTACCTCCCCTCCCTCATATACCCAGAGAAGGGACAGCTGGGCTTTACCTTTCCTCCCTCATATACCCATAGAAGGGACAGCGGGGCTTTACCTCTCCTCCCTCCTATACCCAGAGAAGGGACAGTGAGTCTTTACCTCCCCTCCTTCATATACCCAGAGAGGGGGCAGCGGGTCTTTACCTCTCCTCCCTCATATACCCAGAGAAGGGACAGTGAGTCTTCACCTCTCTTCCCTCATATACCAGAGACGGGGCTCCAGGACTTTACCTCTCCTCCCTCATATACCCAGAGAATGGACAGTGAGTCTTTACCTCTTCTCCCTCATATACCCAGAGAATAGAAAGGGAGTCTTTACCTCCCCTCCCTCATATACCCAGAGAGGGGGCAGCGGGTCTTTACCTCTCCTCCCTCATATACCCAGAGAAGGGACAGTGAGTCTTTACCTCCCCTCCCTCATATACCCAGAGAGGGGGCAGCGGGTCTTTACCTTTCCTCCCTCATATTCCCAGAGAAGGGACAGTGAGTCTTTACCTCTCCTCCCTCATATGCCCAGAGAGGGGGCAGCGGGTCTTTACCTCTCCTACCTCATGTACCCAGAGAAGGGGCAGTGAGTCTTTACCTCTTCTCCCTCATATACCCAGAGAATAGATAGGGAGTCTTTACCTCCCCTCCCCTCCCTCATATACCCAGAGAAGGGGCAGCGGGGCTTTACCTCTCCTCCCTCATATACCCAGAGAAGGGACAGTGAGTCTTTACCTTTCCTCCCTCATATGCCCAGAGAAGGGGAGGTGGGGTTTACCTCTCCTCCCTCATATGCCCAGAGAAGGGGCAGTGAGTCCTTACCTCCCCTCCCTCATATACCCAGAGAAGGGACAGTTAGTCTTTACCTCTCCTCCCTCATATACCCAGAGAAGGGACAGTGAGTCTTTACCTCTCCTCCCTCATATGCCCAGAGAGGGGGCAGTGAGTCTTTACCTCTCCTCCCTCATATGCCCAGAGAAGGGACAGTGAGTCTTTACCTCTCCTCCCTCATATACCCAGAGAAGGGACAGCGGGACTTTACCTCTCCTCCCTCATATGCCCAGAGAAGGGACAGTGAATCTTTGCCTCTCCTCCCTCATATACCCAGAGAAGGGTCAGCGGGGCTTTACCTCTCCTCCCTCATATACCCAGAGAAAGGACAGCGGGGCTTTACCTCTCCTCCCTCAGATGCCCAGAGAAGGGGCAGTGAGTCTTTACCTCTCCTCCCTCATATACCCAGAGAAGGGACAGTGAGTCTTTACCTCCCCTCCCTCATATACCCAGAGAAGGGACAGTGAGTCTTTACCTCCCCTCCCTCATTTACCCAGAGAAGGGGCAGTGAGTCTTTACCTCTCCTCCCTCATATACCCAGAGAAGGGACAGTGAGTCTTTACCTCCCATCCATCATATACCCAGAGAAGGGACAGTAAGTCTTTACCTCTACTCCCTCATATACCTAGAGAAGAGACAGTGAGTCTTTACTGCTCCTCCCTCATATACCCAGAGAGGGGGCAGCGAGTGTTTACCTCTCCTCTCTCATATGCCCAGAGAAGGGACAGCGAGCCTTTACCTCTCCTCCCTCATATACCCAGAGAAGGAACAGCATGGCTTTAATCTCCTCCCTCATATACCCAGAGAAGGGACAGTGGGTCTTTACCTCCCCTCCCTCATATACCCAGAGAAGGGACAGCTGGGCTTTACCTCTCCTCCCTCATATACCCATAGAAGGGACAGCGGGGCTTTACCTCTCCTCCCTCCTATACCCAGAGAAGGGACAGTGAGTCTTTACCTCCCCTCCCTCATATACCCAGAGAGGGGGCAGCGGGTCTTTACCTCTCCTCCCTCATATACCCAGAGAAGGGACAGTGAGTCTTCACCTCTCTTCCCTCATATACCAGAGACGGGGCTCCGGGACTTTACCTCTCCTCCCTCATATACCCAGAGAATGGACAGTGAGTCTTTACCTCTTCTCCCTCATATACCCAGAGAATAGAAAGGGAGTCTTTACCTCCCCTCCCTCATATACCCAGAGAGGGGGCAGCGGGTCTTTACCTCTCCTCCCTCATATACCCAGAGAAGGGACAGTGAGTCTTTACCTCCCCTCCCTCATACACCCAGAGAGGGGGCAGCGGGTCTTTACCTCTCCTCCCCCATATACCCAGAGAGTGGGCAGTGGGTCTTTACCTCTCCTCCACCATATACCCAGAGTGGGGGCAGTGGGTCTTTACTTCTTCCCCGTAATATACCCAGAGGGGGGCAGCGGGGCTTTACCTCCACTTCCACATATACCCACAGGGGGGCATTGGGTCTTTACCTCTCTTCGCTCATGTACCCAGAGAAGGGGCAGCGGGTCTTTACCTCTCTTCGCTCATATACCCAGAGAAGGGGCAGTAGGTCTAGCTCTCTCCTCCCTCGTATACAGAGAAGGGGCAGCGGGTCTTTACCTCTCTTCGCTCATATACCCAGAGAAGGGACAGTGAGTCTTTACATTTCTTCGCTCATATACCCTGAGAAGGGGCAGCGGGTCTTTCCTTCTTTACCGTCATATACCCAGAGAAGGTACAGTGAGTCTTTACCTCTCCTCCCTCATATACCCAGAGGAAGGGCAGCGGGTCTTTACCTCTCTTAGCTCATATACCCAGAGGGGGGCAGTGGGTCTTTACCTCTCCTCCCTCATATACAGAGAAGGGGCAGTGGGTCTTTACTTCTTCCCCGTAATATACCCAGAGGGGGGCAGAGGGGCTTTACCTCCCCTCCCTCATATACCCAGAGGGGGGCAGTGGGTCTTTTCCTCTCTACGCTCATATACCCAGAGGAGGGGCAGCGGGTCTTTACTTCTTCCCCGTCATATACCCAGAGAAGGGGCAGTGGGTCTTTACCTCTCCTCCCTCATATGCCCAGGGAAGGGACAGCGGGGTTTACCTCTCCTCCCTCATATACCCAGAGAAGGGACAGCGGGGCTTTACCTCTCCTCCCTCATATACCCAGAGGAAGGGCAGCGGGTCTTTACCTCTCTTCGCTCATATACCCAGAGGGGGGCAGTGGGTCTTTACCTCTCCTCCCTCATATACAGAGAAGGGGCAGTGGGTCTTTACTTCTTCCCCGTAATATACCCAGAGGGGGGCAGAGGGGCTTTACCTCCCCTCCCTCATATACCCAGAGGGGGGCAGTGGGTCTTTTCCTCTCTACGCTCATATACCCAGAGGAGGGGCAGCGGGTCTTTACTTCTTCCCCGTCATATACCCAGAGAAGGGGCAGTGGGTCTTTACCTCTCCTCCCTCATATGCCCAGGGAAGGGACAGCGGGGTTTACCTCTCCTCCCTCATATACCCAGAGAAGGGACAGCGGGGCTTTACCTCTCCTCCCTCATATGCCCAGAGATGGGGCAGTGAGTCTTTACCTCTTCACCCTCATATACCTAGAGAAGGGACAGTGAGTCTTTACCTCCCCTCCCTCATATACCCAGAGAAGGGACAGTAAGTCTTTACCTCCCCTCCCTCATATACCCGGGGAGAAGGGGCAGTGAGTCTTTACCTCTCCTCCCTCATATACCCAGAGAAGGGACAGTGAGTCTTTACCTTCCCTCCCTCATATACCCAGAGAAGGGACAGTGAGTCTTTACCTCCCCTCCCTCATATACCCAGAGAAGGGGCAGTGAGTCTTTACCTCCCCTCCCTCATATACCCTGAGAAGGGACAGTGAGTATTTACCTCCCCTCCCTCATATACCCAGAGAAGGGACAGTGAGTCTTTACCTCTCCTACCTCATATACCCAGAGAAGAGACAGTGAGTCTTTACCGCTCCTCCCTCATATACCCAGAGAGGGGGCAGCGAGTCTTTACCTCTCCTCCCTCATATGCCCAGAGAAGGGACAGCAAGCCTTTACCTCTCCTCCCTCATATGCCCAGAGAAGGGACAGCGAGTCTTTACCTCTCCTCCCTCATATGCCCAGAGAAGGGACAGCGGGGCTTTACCTCTCCTCCCTCATATACCCAGAGAGGGGGCAGTGAGTCTTTACCTCCACTCCCTCATATACCCAGAGAAGGGACAGCGAGTCCTTATCTCTCCTCCCTCATATACCCAGAGAAGTGACAGTGAGTCTTTACCTCTCTTCCCTCATATACCCAGAGAAGGGGCTCCGGGTCTTTACCTCTCCTCCCTCATATACTCAGAGAAGGGAAAGGGAGTCTTTACCTCCCCTCCCTCATATACCCAGAGAAGGGGCAGTGAGTCTTTACCTCCCCTCCCTCATATACCCTGAGAAGGGACAGTGAGTATTTACCTCCCCTCCCTCATATACCCAGAGAAGGGACAGTGAGTCTTTACCTCTCCTACCTCATATACCCAGAGAAGAGACAGTGAGTCTTTACCGCTCCTCCCTCATATACCCAGAGAGGGGGCAGCGAGTCTTTACCTCTCCTCCCTCATATGCCCAGAGAAGGGACAGCAAGCCTTTACCTCTCCTCCCTCATATGCCCAGAGAAGGGACAGCGAGTCTTTACCTCTCCTCCCTCATATGCCCAGAGAAGGGACAGCGGGGCTTTACCTCTCCTCCCTCATATACCCAGAGAGGGGGCAGTGAGTCTTTACCTCCACTCCCTCATATACCCAGAGAAGGGACAGCGAGTCCTTATCTCTCCTCCCTCATATACCCAGAGAAGTGACAGTGAGTCTTTACCTCTCTTCCCTCATATACCCAGAGAAGGGGCTCCGGGTCTTTACCTCTCCTCCCTCATATACTCAGAGAAGGGAAAGGGAGTCTTTACCTCCCCTCCCTCATATACCCAGAGAGGGGGCAGCGAGTCTTTACCTCTCCTCCCTCATATACCCAGAGGGGGGCAGTGGGTCTTTACCTCTCCTCCCTCATATACAGAAAAGGGGCAGTGGGTCTTTACTTCTTCCCCGTAATATAGCCAGAGGGGGGCAGCGGGGCTTTACATCCCCTCCCTCATATACCCAGAGGGGGGCAGTGGGTCTTTACCTCTCTGCGCTCATATACCCAGAGGAGGGGCAGTGGGTCTTTACTTCTTTCCCGTCATATACCCAGAGAATGGGAAGCGGGTCTTTACCTCTCCTCCCTCATATGCCCAGAGAAGGGACAGCGGGGCTTTACCTCTCCTCCCTCATATACCCAGAGAGGGGACAGTGAGTCTTTACCTCCACTCCCTCATATACCCAGAGAAGGGACAGCGAGTCCTTACCTCTCCTCCCTCATATACCCAGAGAAGTGACAGTGAGTCTTCACCTCTCTTCCCTCATATACCCAGAGAAGGGGCTCCGGGTCTTTACCTCTCCTCCCTCATATACCCAGAGAAGGGACAGTGAGTCTTTACCTCTCCTCGCTCATATACCCAGAGAAGGGAAAGGGAGTCTTTACCTCCCCTCCCTCATATACCCAGAGAGGGGGCAGCGGGTCTTTACCTCTCCTCCCTCATATACCCAGAGGGGGGGCAGTGGGTCTTTACCTCTCCTCCCTCATATACAGAGAAGGGGCAGTGGGTCTTTACTTCTTCCCCGTAATATACCCAGAGGGGGGCAGCGGGGCTTTACATCCCCTCCCTCATATACCCAGAGGGGGGCAGTGGGTCTTTACCTCTCTGCGCTCATATACCCAGAGGAGGGGCAGTGGGTCTTTACTTCTTCCCCGTCATATACCCAGAGAATGGGCAGCGGGTCTTTACCTCTCTTCGCTCATATACCCAGAGAAGTGGCAGTGGGTCTAGACCTCTCCTCCCTCATATACAGAGTAGGGGCAGCGGGTCTTTACCTCTCTTCGCTCATATACCCAGAGAAAGGACAGTGAGTCTTTACCTCTCTTTGCTCATATACCCAGAGAATGGGCAGCGGGTCTTTCCTTCTTTACCGTCATATCCCCAGAGAAGGGGCAGTGAGTCTTTGCCTCTCCTCCCTCATATACCCAGAGAAAGGGCAGCGGGTCTTTACCTCTCTTCGCTCATATACCCAGAGAAGGGGCAGCGGGGCTTTACCTCTCCTCCCTCATATACCCAGAGGGGGGCAGTGGGTCTTTACCTCTCTTCGCTCATACACAGTAAGAGGGGGAAGGGACAGCTTTTGTTTTTCCAGCTTCAAACACCTAGAGAGAGGGTACAAGTCAGTATATCCTGTTTCCTCATGCATTTACCTGTAGAAGGGGACAGTGGCCCCCTCATACACACGAGAGTTGAAAGGAAGTTTTCTTTCCTCTGCTGTTACAAAGTCAAGGATGGGATGGGGAATGCATGTCTCCTCACATATAATTTGCTTAGCGGGTAGGGAGTTCTGCCCCTTTCCTGCCTCTTCCTGCCCACCCATACAGAGCCTCATGTCGATTCTAATGAGCTTCACCCCTCCCCCCCCCAAACCTGAGTAGGCTGTTTCTACCTCTAATCCCTATATTCTTTGTTTAGGGAAAGAGAGTGTCATAATCTTTCCTACCTCCTATACTTTATGTAGCGCACAGGGTGTCTACCTTTCCTCTCCTCCCTCTTGAACCATGAGTGGGGTGTGGGGTGTCTACCTTTCCTCTCCTCCCTCTTGAACCATGAGTGGGGTGTGGGGTGTCTACCTTTCCTCTCCTCCCTCTTGAACCATGAGTGGGGTGTGGGGTGTCTACCTTTCCTCTCCTCCCTCTTGAACCATGAGTGGGGCGTGGGGTGTCTACCTTTCCTCTCTTCCCTCTTACACCTTGAATAGGGCATAGGGTGTCTACCTTTCCCTCCTCACTCATAAGCCGTGAGTAGGGAGTAAGGTGTCCATGTTTCCTCTCACCCCTCATGCACATGGAGTAGGTTGTCCACATTTCCTCTTATCCATCATGCACCAAGAGTAGAGTATAGGGGGTTTCCCTTCATCTCGTCCCTCATTGACTTTGAATAGGGCATAGAGTATGCAGCTTTCCTCTGCTCCCTCATGCACCTTGAGTTGGATGTTCACCTTTCCTTTCCTTCGTTATGCACCTTGAGTAGGGTGTAGAAGGGTCAAATTTCCTTTCATCCCCCATGCAGCTTGAGTAGATGCGTAGAATGCCCACCTTTCATTTCCTCCCTCAGGCTTGAGTAGGGTGTTGAGTGTTCACCTCTCGTTTCCTCTCATGCACCTTGAGTAGGATCGTGGAGTGTCAACCTTTTCGCAGCTGCCCGTGCAGCTTGAGTAGGGTGTAGAGTGTCCACCTTTCCTCACTCCCTCATGCACCTTGAGCAGGGTGTTAAGTGTCCATCTTCCTCTCCTCACTCATGCCCCTTAAATAGTGTGTAGAATGTCCACCTTTCCTCTCCTCTCTGATGCACCTTGAGCAGGACGAAGATTATCCACCTTTCCTCGCCTCTCTCATGCACCTCAAGTAGGGCATAGAGTGTACACCTTTTCTCTCCTCGCTCATGCATCTTCAGTAGGGCATAAAGTGTACTCCTTTCCTCTCCTCACTCATGCATCTTATCTCGCCTCCCTCATGCACCTTCAAAAGGGTGTAGAGTGTCCATCATGAGTCTAGATTAGGGAGTAAGGTCCTCTCCTCCCTCATGCAACTTGAGTAGTGTGGAGAGTGTCCACCTTTCCTCACCTCTTTCATGCCCCTTTAGTAGGGTATAGTAGAGTGTCCACCTTTCCTCACCTCTTTCATGCCCCTTGAGTAGGGCATAGTAGAGTGTCCACCTTTCCTCTCCTTGTTCATGCACCTTGAGTAGGGTGTAGAGTGTCCTCCTTTCAGTTCCTCTCTCGTGCACCTTTAGTGGGGTGTAGAGTGGCCACCTTTCCTCTCCTCTCTCACGCACCTTGAGTAGGGCATAGAGTGTCCTCCTTTCCTCACTTCCCTCATACCATTTAGTAGGGCATAGAGTGTCTACCTGTTCTCTCCTTCCTCATGCATTTTAAGTAGGGCATAGAGTGTCCTCCTTTACTCTGCTCCCTCATGCACCTTGAGTAGTGTGTAGAGTGTCCACCTTTCCTCACCTCTTTCAAGCCCCTTTAGTAGGGTATAGTAGAGTGTCCACCTTTCCTCACCTCTTTCATGCCCCTTGAGTTGGGCATAGTAGAGTGTTCATGTTTTCTCTCCTTGCTCATGCACCTTGAGTAGGGCATAGAGTGTCCACCTTTCATTTCCTCCCTCATGCACCTTTAGTGGGGCATAGAGTATCCACCTTTCCTCTCCTCCCACTTACACATTGAGTAGGGCGTAGAGTGTCCTCCTTTCGTCTCCTTCCTCATGCACCTTGAGTAGGGTGTAGAGTGTCCACCTTTCCTCACCTCTTTCATGCCCCTTGAGTAGGGCGTAGTAGAGTGTCCACCTTTCCTCTCCTTGTTCATGCACCTTGAGTAGGCTGTAGAGTGTCCTCCTTTCAGTTCCTCTCTCGTGCACCTTTAGTGGGGTGTAGAGTGGCCACCTTTCCTCTCCTCTCTCACGCACCTTGAGTAGGGCATAGAGTGTCCTCCTTTCCTCACTTCCCTCATACCATTAAGTAGGGCATAGAGTGTCTACCTGTTCTCTCCTTCCTCATGCATTTTAAGTAGGGCATAGAGTGTCCTCCTTTACTCTGCTCCCTCTTACACCTTGAGTAGGGCATAGTGTCCTCCTTTCCTCTCCTCCCTCATGCACCTTGAGTAGGGTTTAGAGTGTCCACCTTTCCTCACCTCTCTCATGCCCCTTGAGTAGGGCGTTGTAGAGTGTCTTCCTTTCCTCTCCCCTCTCATGCACCTTGAGTAGGGCATGGAGTGTCCTCCTTTCCTTCCCTCCCTCATGCATCTTGGGTAGGACATCGAGTGTCTTCCTTTCCTCTTCTCCCTCATGCACCTTTAGTGGGGCGTAGAGTGTCCTCCTTTTCTCACCTCCCTCATGCACCTTGAGTAGGGTGTAGAGTGTCCATCTTTCATCTCCTCTCTCATGGATGTTAAGTAAGGCGTAGAGTGTCCACATTTCCTCTCCTCTCTCATGGATGTTAAAGAGGGCATAGAGTGTCCTCCTTTCCTCTCCTCTCTCATACACCTTGAGTAAGGCGTAGAGTGTCCACCTTTCCTCACCTCTCTCATACACCTTGAGTAAGGCGTAGATGTTGGAAAGGAGTCTGCCGGAAGGGGGTTCGATACACGTCTTGCCCACCCCTTTGACCCACCTCTCCCAAGTAAGCCGAACCAGGCGCGCACACCCTGATCTGCACTGTGAACAGAGGGACACCACACGTATTCTTTGTAGGACGATAAGTTCTTTTATCGATGATTTCAGGGATCTTTATGACCCAAAGGCAAATAGTACAGCAGTGGCACAACGTACCACAAATCAGTCGTGGGGAATGGGGGTAGCGGGACAGTCTTTCAAGATAGTGTCTCTGCGAAATACCCTGCGGAAGCTCACAATCCTCGAGCTGGAGGGTGTCGAGTCTCTGGGCGATCTCTTATCGAGTCGTCCTCAAGGAGAGCGCCGCGAGTCTCTCAGCAGGCACAGGTGGTCGGAGTTCAGGAGCCGCGATTCCGTCCGCAGGGCTCAGATGGTTCAATAGCTGGGGGGCCGCGAGTCACTCAGCAGGCCTAGGTGGATCAGTGTTCGGGAGCCGCGACCTCGTCCGCAGGGCTCAGATGGTTCAATAGCAAGAGGCCGCGAGTCACTCAGCAGGCCCAGGTGACTTCAGCGTTCAGGAGCCGCGACAGCGTCAGCAGGCTCAGATGGTTCCAGGTCTTCTCTGTCCTTGTTCCTCCGGCACCCCTTGTTATACTCCGCTGGTTCTTTGAAGTCCGGAGTGCTCGCAGAGGGGGGACTGTGGTGACGGAGGGGGTTCGGCGGGATTTCCTGCCACTCACTTCTTTGGTCTTTTCAGGTGGGTCTGGGAGGGACCCCAGACGCTCGGTAGGGGAGGCGCCTGCTCCCCAGGGGCCTGGTGGCCGATTGAGTCCTCCTGGGGAAGGCGACCCGAGGTGTGACTGGGCTGGCGCCTCTGGGTCTGGCTCGAGGGTTCCCGCTCCCTCGGTTGGGCATGCGTGGTAGGGTGTTGAGTCTGTCAGGTCTCTGGCCGGCCCGTGGATCGGGGGTGGCTGGGGCGGCCGGAGTCGGGGATGTCGTGTCTTGAGGGTGGTTGCAGGTTGGCGGGACGATGGGGAGGGCAACGCCGTGAGGCCGGTCTCACACGCGTCCCCCCCAGCTGAAAGGCGTGGAGAACTACCCATCCACTGGGGGGTTCTCCTCGCCGAAGCGGAAGAACCGGGACAGGCCGTCGGCGTTGGCATGATCCGTCCCGGGGCGATGTTCGACAGTGAAATCCATCCCTTGGAGAGAGATGGACCATCGTAGTAGCTTGGGGTTCTCCCCCCTCATCCGCATTAACCACTGCAAGGGCCGGTGGTCCGTCTGTACTCGAAAATGGGTTCCGAACAAGTAGGGCCGCAGTTTCTTGAGGGCCCAGACTACGGCAAAGGCCTCTCGCTCTATAGTGCTCCAACGCTGCTCTCTCGGCAGCAGCCTTCGGCTGATGAAGGCTATGGGCTGATCAATGCCCTTGTCGTCGAACTGCGAGAGCACGGCCCCGATGCCATGTTCGGATGCGTCGGTCTGGACCACGAACTCTCGGGAGTAGTCGGGGGCCTTGAGTACGGGAGCGGTGCACATGGCGGTTTTCAAGGCGTCGAACGCCTGCTGGCACTGGGGGGTCCACTGCACCTTCTGCGGAAGCTTTTTGGAGGTCAACTCTGTGAGGGGCCCTGCGATACTACCATAATTTTTCATGAACCTCCGGTAGTACCCCGTAAGGCCCAGGAAGGCCCGAACCTCTGTCTGCGTGGTGGGGGGCTCCCAGGACTTGATGGCATCGATCTTCGGCTGGAGAGGGGCGACCTGGCCGCTGCCCACCTGATGCCCCAGGTAGACCACGGAGCCTTGTCCGAGCTGGCATTTGCTGGCTTTCACTGTCAGGCCCGCTTGGCGCAGGGCCATTAGTACTTGTCGGAGGTGCTGGAGATGCTCGTGCCATTGAGAGCTGAATACGGCGATGTCGTCAAGGTACGCTGCGCTGAACTCCTCGAGTCCGGCCAGGACCTTGTTCACCAACCGCTGGAACGTGGCTGGGGCGTTCTTCATCCCGAACGGCATGACCCTGAAGCGGTAGTGGCCATCTGGCGTGGAGAAGGCAGAGCGCTCTTTCGCCCTTTCCGTGAGAGTGATCTGCCAGTACCCGCAGGTCAGGTCGAAAGTGCTGAGGAACTGGGCGGCCCCCAGGCGGTCGATGAGCTCGTCGGCTCGGGGAATAGGGTGAGCGTCTGCGCGGGTGACCGCATTGAGCCCCCGATAGTCTACACAGAATCTTAGTTCGGGGGCGACCCCTGGGGAGGCAGCCTTCGGGACCAGAACCACCGGGCTGGCCCAGGGGTTGTCGGAGGGCTCGATGACCCCTAGGTTGAGCATTTTCTGTACCTCGATCTTGATGCAGGTGCGGACCCGGTCAGGCACCCGGTAGGCTCGGTGTCTCACAGGTGGGCAGTCGCCGGTGTCCACGTCGTGGACACACCAGTCGGTCACCCTTGGAATGAGGGAGAAAAGGTCTGCGAATTGTCCGAGCAGCTGGCGGCAGTCGTCGGCCTGCTGGGGAGTGAGGGTGTCCGACAGTTTCACACCCTCCACGGAACCGTCCAGTTCTTTTGTGCACAGGAGATCGGGCAGGGGTTCAGTGTCCTCTTCTGCCCCCTCATCGGTGGCCAGTAGCAAACTCAGTTCTGTCCTTACGAAGTGGGGCTTGAGACGGTTTACGTGGAGGACCCGGAGGGGGTTCCGTGGGGATTGTACGTCAACCAGATACGTGACCTGGCTCTTCCGTTCGACCACCTTGAATGGACCAGTCCATTTGTCTCGTAGGGCGCAGGGTCTCACCGGAGCCATGACCCAAACCTGCTGGCCCGGCTGGAACTCGACCAAGGTTGCGTTCTGGTCATACCAGCGCTTCATTTCTTCTTGGCTGGCCTCGAGGTTAGCCTCTGCAAGTTCCCTAAACTTCCTCGTCCGGTTGCGGAGCGCCAGGATGTAGCGGAACACATCTGGGGGTGTCCCCCGGGGGCTTGTCTCCCAGCCCTCTTTGACCAGGCTTAGGGGCCCTCGAACGGGATGTCCGTACAGCAGTTCGAAGGGGCTGAACCCCAGAGACTTTTGGGGAACCTCCCGGTACGCGAACAGGAGGCAAGGGAGGAGGACGTCCCACTTCCGGCGCAGGGGCTCTTCGAGGCCCAGGATCATTCCCTTCAGAGTTCGGTTGAAGCGCTCCACCAGGCCGTTGCCCTGGGGGTGGTAGGGGGTCGTGAATTTATACGTGACTCCGCACTGCTGCCACAGGGACTTCATGTAGCGGGATATAAAGTTCGTGCCGCGATCACTCACAACCTCGCGGGGAAATCCGACCCGGGAGAAGATCCCCATGAGAGCCCGGCCCACCACGGGAGCCGTCACGGTGCAGAGGGGGATGGCCTCGGGGTAGCGGGTGGCATGGTCCACCAGGACGAGGATGAATCTGTGGCCCTGGGCGGTCTTCGGATCCAGGGGTCCCACGATGTCGATGCCGACCCGCTCGAACGGGGTACTTACAACGGGGAACGGTTGTAAGGGAGCTTTGCGTTTTCCTCCACTCTTCCCACTGCCCTGGCACGTGAGGCAGGACTTGCAGTGTGTTTCTACATTCGCTCGCATCTTGGGCCAATAGAAGTGGGTCACCAATCGCTGGTATGTCTTGTCTTGGCCTAAGTGTCCTGCCAAGGGTACATCGTGGGCCAGGCCCAGGAGGAGGCTCCGGAACCGCAGGGGTACCACCAGTACTCGTGCTGCGCCTAGCTCGGCTGACTTTTGCTCACTGTAGAGGAGGCCGTTGTCCCAATAAACCTAATGGGTTCCGGTTTGATCACCGGCGACCTGGGCTTCAGCTTGTTGTCTAAGTCCCTCGAGGGAGGGGCAAGTGGTCTGTTCCTGGCAGAACTCTTCGCGGGAGGGCCCCCCTTCGCAGTGCCACTGGGCCAACTCGGGCAGTTCTTCGGGTTCCATCTGGGCCTCTGGGGCGGAAGGTTCCGGTCCTTCCCCTGGGTTAGTGTCTCCTTCTTCCTCGGAAGGAGGGTTGTCTGCTTCTGGTAGGGGGTCCCTGATCTCGGGGAAAGTGTTCGGTAAGAGGGCTTCACCGCCCTTGGAGGGGGCCACTCGTGCGGTCATGGAGCGCGTGGTGGCGCAGACCCATTCCGGTAGGCCCATCATCTCTAGGTGGGCTCTTCGTTCTACCTGCCCCCACGGGGAATTTTCCAGGTCGTTGCCCAGGAGGCAGTCTACGGGCTGCGAGTTCCGGACCGCTACCTTCAGTTCTCCGGAGACCCCTCCCCACTCGAAGGGCACCAGGGCCATCTGGCAGAGGCTCTCAGAATTGTCGGAGGATACGACCGGACAGAGGGCCCCGGCTAGGATCTGGTCTTCGGAAATTAGGCTGCGGTGGACCGCGGTGACACTCGCCCCGGTGTCGCGAAGGCCCTCGACTCGGTGGCCGTTGATAGTCACCTGCTGTCGGTATTTCTCTGTGTTGGCGGGCAAGGGTGTCCCGGGGACCATCTCTCGATCCCCAAGGGAGATCAGGGCCATGGCCGCCGGTTCCCATTCCTCGGAGTCTTCCATTTCTTCCCCCAGAGCCACGGAGGCCATCTGCCGGGTCGTGGGGTTGGTCGTTGTGGTTCGCTGATACTGGGGACACTGGGGGTCATTGGCGTAGTGTCCGGGCTGCTGGCAGCGGAAGCAGGTGATCCTAGCTCGTGGACCTGGTCGTCCTGGGGCTCCGGTGCTGGCTGGAGACGGGGCCGAACCCGCCGCTGGTGGGCTGCTGGGGGGGCTGGTGGAGGACCCCCCGGCAAAGTCTCTTGGTCGGCCGTGGTTCCCTCCGCCCCTCTGGCGGGGGGGACCCTGACTGTTGCGGCCGTAGTCCCCCACGGGGCCCCGGGTGGCCCGGGTGTTCACCCAACGATCAGCCTCAGCAGCCAGCTTCCTAGGGTCGGTGAGTTTACTGTCTAGGAGATGCTGGCGCAGTTCTATAAAGCAATTGGCCGCTAAATGTTCCCAGGCGATCAGATCGAACAGTTCTTCGAAGGTGGAGACCTTGCTGCCCTTGATCCAACCGTCCAGAGCTCAGCTGTAAAAGTTCACGTATTCGACCCACGTGGTGCCTGGTATCTTTTTGCAATCTCGGAACCGTTGTCGGTACATTTCGGGGGTGAGTCCGTACCGGCCCACGAGGGCTTCCTTCATGTGGCTGTAGGAGTTCATGACCGCGGAGGGCAGATCGAGCAGAGTGTCCCTTCCTTCGCTCAAGAACCGGCCCCATAGGCCAGCCCCCAATCCTTCTGCGGGACTCGGTGAGAGGTCATGGCGACTTCGTAGGCTTTAAACCACTGCTGGATATCATCGTTCTTATAATACTCCTTGACCACATCCTTGGAGATGTGAACTTTGGTTTCCCCGGCGGGAGCGGGCTGGGGATTCCCGGGCGGCTGTGACTTTTCGTGTCTAGCCCGCCACTCAATTTCCTTCAGGCCGCGTTCATGTTCTAGCTGGAGTTTCTTTTCGTCGTGCTCCCTTTGGAGTCTCTTCTCTTCGAGTTCCCCTTGTAGCCGTAACTGCTCGACGGCTAACTTCTTCTCTGCCAGTTTTATCTCTCCCTCGATTTTTAGTTTTGCCAGTTCCAGTTCGTGGTTGCGGCTTCTCTCTCGGTCCGCTAGTTCCTCGGAGGACAGGTTCCCCTCTGGCCCGTTGTTTCTCGCCGGGGTGCTTGTTTGTTCATGGGTAGAGTCTCTTTCCGTTTGGGTCGGGACGCCCCCGTCTCGACCCAGGCTTTCAGTACCTTCTGGTAGTCTTCCTTTGTGCTCAGTCCTGTGGTAGCGATGCCAAGGTCTTTGCAAAACTGTTTTAGTTCTCTATGCGTGTAATAGTCCAATTGATCTTCTCGGAACGGTGAGCTTATTTCGGTACCTGTGGCACCCAGGGAGGTTTCTCCTTCCATTTCTGTTTGGTAGTGCGTCAGTCGTTTACTGCACGCTCTCCTTCGGTGTCGGCTCGGATCCCGTCGTCTGCCACCAAATGTTGGAAAGGCGTCTGCCGGAAGGGGGTTCGATACACGTCTTGCCCACCCCTTTGACCCACCTCTCCCAAGTAAGCCGAACCAGGCGCGCACACCCTGATCTGCACTGTGAACAGAGGGACACCACACGTATTCTTTGTAGGACGATAAGTTCTATTATCGATGATTTCAGGGATCTTTATGACCCAAAGGCAAATAGTACAGCAGTGGCACAACGTACCACAAATCAGTCGTGGGGAATGGGGGTAGCAGGACAGTCTTTCAAGATAGTGTCTCTGCGAAATACCCTGCGGAAGCTCACAATCCTCGAGCTGGAGGGTGTCGAGTCTCTGGGCGATCTCTTATCGAGTCGTCCTCAAGGAGAGCGCCGCGAGTCTCTCAGCAGGCACAGGTGGTCGGAGTTCAGGAGCCGCGATTCCGTCCGCAGGGCTCAGATGGTTCAATAGCTGGGGGGCCGCGAGTCACTCAGCAGGCCTAGGTGGATCAGTGTTCGGGAGCCGCGACCTCGTCCGCAGGGCTCAGATGGTTCAATAGCAAGAGGCCGCGAGTCACTCAGCAGGCCCAGGTGACTTCAGCGTTCAGGAGCCGCGACAGCGTCAGCAGGCTCAGATGGTTCCAGGTCTTCTCTGTCCTTGTTCCTCCGGCACCCCTTGTTATACTCCGCTGGTTCTTTGAAGTCCGGAGTGCTCGCAGAGGGGGGACTGGGGTGACGGAGGGGGTTCGGCGGGATTTCCTGCCGCTCACTTCTTTGGTCTTTTCAGGTGGGTCTGGGAGGGACCCCAGACGCTCGGTAGGGGAGGCGCCTGCTCCCCAGGGGCCTGGTGGCCGATTGAGTCCTCCTGGGGAAGGCGACCCGAGGTGTGACTGGGCTGGCGCCTCTGGGTCTGGCTCGAGGGTTCCCGCTCCCTCGGTTGCGCATGCGTGGTAGGGTGTTGAGTCTGTCAGGTCTCTGGCCGGCCCGTGGATCGGGGGTGGCTGGGGCGGCCGGAGTCGGGGATGTCGTGTCTTGAGGGTGGTTGCAGGTTGGCGGGACGATGGGGAGGGCAACGCCGTGAGGCCGGTCTCACAGTAGAGTGTCCTCCTTTCCTCTCCTCTCTCATGGATGTTAAGTAAGGCGTAGAGTGTCCACCTTTCCTCACCTCTCTCATGCCCCTTGAGTAGGGCGTTGTAGAGTGTCTTCCTTTCCTCTCCCCTCTCATGCACCTTGAGTAGGGCATGGAGTGTCCTCCTTTCCTTCCCTCCCTCATGCATCTTGGGTAGGACATCGAGTGTCTTCCTTTCCTCTTCTCCCTCATGCACCTTTAGTGGGGCGTAGAGTGTCCTCCTTTTCTCACCTCCCTCATGCACCTTGAGTAGGGTGTAGAGTGTCCATCTTTCCTCTCCTCTCTCATGGATGTTAAGTAAGGCGTAGAGTGTCCACATTTCCTCTCCTCTCTCATGGATGTTAAAGAGGGCGTAGAGTGTCCTCCTTTCCTCTCCTCTCTCATACACCTTGAGTAAGGCGTAGAGTGTCCACCTTTCCTCACCTCTCTCATGGATGTTAAAGAGGGCGTAGAGTGTCCTCCTTTCCTTTCCTCCCTCCTGCACCTTGAGTAGGGTGTAAAGTGTCCACCTTTCCTCACCTCTCTCATACACCTTGAGTAGGGTGTAGAGTGTCTTCCTTTCCTCTCCTCCCTCCTGCACCCTGACTGGATTGACAGACCTTCTCTGCGTTTCGTAGTGTGGCTCCTGGTCTCTGTGCCAGGGGTCTGGGTGACCCCGCTTACACAGGCACGCTTAGACCCTCTTAGTTTCCTGACTCTCCACTGATAGCTGTGGCCGAGGAGAGAAGGCGGCCTCAGAGGCGGTGGTGTAAAGGATACCTCTGATGTAATGTAACACACTAGGTTTGGCGCTTGATAAAAGCAGCGTTCAAGCGGAGCTATTCGTGTGAAAAGTGATTTGTCTGTAAAAGATGCAAAAAGATACACAATGGTTGATTGACTGGTGCAGTGTTTCAACAACCATTGCATTCAAGCTAGAATATGCAAGAGTGGACGGCGGCCTGAGTGGGCTCGAGCGGGAGAGAGACACGTCATCCGTAGGTGTGTCTGTCCGTGCCTGTGTGTGCCTGAGACAGTGCTGTCTGTGCTCTTCAGTGCTGTGTCTGTGCTCTTCAGTGCTGTGTCTGAGCTCTTCTGCCTGAAGAAATGTACACTCGCTCCACGCGCACTGATGGTGCTGCCGACCGTGCATATTACCTTTGTGTCTTCTCGTGTGCTCTTGTGCACATTCCCACGAGAGGTGAGTGTTTGCGCCCGCCAAGCCCCAGTGCCATGGACCCCTCTGACCATCACCCCCTAATGCAGCTCTAACACCAATCACACCCTCACCCCCCCTCTCCCCCTCCCCCTCCCTGCCTAAGGTCGGGGCCAGGCACTGCTTGATGGAGAGTCCGACAGCAGCAGCTGCAGGCAGCCCCTGGGCGGGGCGCGGAGGTGGGAGATGGAAGGTAGGGGGAGGGTGCTTTGGGGGAGCCAGGGCTCTCGGAATAGGAAAGGGGGTTAGGTGGTCTGTATGAGAGCAGGGCCACACTAGGCACCCAAAACAGCCCTGGCAAATGTGCTGAGAGTGCTTAATTTGTAAAATATTAAGTGCCAGGGCTCTGTCTGCCACTGAGAAGTACGGGTACTCACTCTTCTAGATTATCTGTCTTTCACTGAGAATTGTGGGTACTCATTCTTCCAGAGTACCTGTCTGTCACTGAGAAGTGCGGGAACTCACTCTTCCAGAGTATCTGTCTTTCACTGAGAATTGCAGGTACTCCCTCTTCCAGAGTATCTGTCTGTCACTGAGAAGT
Source organism: Triturus cristatus (assembly GCF_964204655.1). Taxonomy (NCBI): domain Eukaryota; kingdom Metazoa; phylum Chordata; class Amphibia; order Caudata; family Salamandridae; genus Triturus; species Triturus cristatus. The sequence continues at coordinate 1,170,834,392 of NC_140580.1, read as the reverse complement.
GTGGGTACTCACTCTTCCAGAGTATCTGTCCGCCACTGAGAAGTGTGGGTACTCACTCTTCCAGAGTATCTGTCTGTCACTGAGAAGTGCGTGTACTCGATCTTCCAGAGTATCTGTTTGTCTCACTCTTCCAGAGTATCTGTCTGTCGCTGAGAAATGCTGGTACTCACTCTTCCAGAGTATATGTTTGTCCCTGAGAAGTGTGGGTACTCACTCTTCCAGAGTATCTGTATGCCACTGAGACGTGCGGGTACTTACTCTTCCAGAGTATCTGCCTGCCAATGAGAAGTGCGGGTACTCCCTCTTCCAGAGTATCTATCTGTCACTGAGAAGTGTGGGTACTCACTCTTCCAGAGTATCTGTATTTCACAAAGAATTGCAGGTACTCCCTCTTCCAGAGGATCTGTCTGCCACTGAGAAATGCAGGTACTCACTCTTCCAGAGTATCTGTCTGCTACTGAGAAATATGGGTACTCACTCTTCCAGAGTATCTGTATTTCACAAAGAATTGCAGGTACTCCCTCTTCCAGAGGATCTGGCTGTCACTGAGAAGTGTGGGTACTCACTCTTGCAGAGTATCTGGCACTGAGAAGTGGAGATACTCACTCTTCATCTGTATGTCACTAAGAAGTGTGGGTATTCACTCTTCCAGAGTATGTGTCTGTCACTGAGTATTGTGAGTACTCACTCTTCATATGTCTGCCACCGAGAAGTGCGGGTACTCACTCTTCATCTATCTGTCTCTGAGAAGTGCGGGTTCTCACTCTTCCAGAGTATCTGTCTGTCACTGAGTAGTGCGGGTACTCACTCTTTCAGAGTATCTGTCTGTCACTGAGAACTGCGGGTACTCACTCTTCATCTGTCTGTTACTGAGAAGTGTGGGCACTCACTCTACCAGAGTATATGTCTGTCACTGAGTAGTGCGGGTACTCATTCTTCATATGCCTGTCACTGAGAAGTACGGGTACTAACTCTTCATCTATATGTCACTGAGAAGTGCGGGTACTCACTCTTCCAGAGTATCTGTCACTGAGTAGTGTGGGTACTCATTCTTCATCTGTCTGTCACTGAGAAGTGTGGGTACTCTTCCAGAGTGACTGTCTGTCACTCAGAAGTGCGGGTACTCACTCTTCATCTGCCTGTCACTGAGAAGTGCGAGTACTCATTCTTCTAGAGTATCTGTCTGTCAATGAGAAGTGTGGGTACTCACTCTTCCAGAGTATCTGTCACTGAGAAGTGCAGGTACTCACTCTTCATCTGTCTATCATTGAGAAGTGCAGGTACTCACTCTTCCAGAGTATCAGTATGTCACTGAGATGTGTGGGTACTCACTCTTCCAGAGTATCTGTCACTGAGAAGTGCAGGTACTCACTCTTCATCTATCATTGAGAAGTGCAGGTACTCACTCTTCCAGAGTATCAGTATGTCACTGAGATGTGTGGGTACTCACTCTTCGTCTGTCTGTCACGGAGAAATGTAGGTACTCACTCTTCAACTGTCTGTCACTGAGAAGTGCGGGTACTCACTCTTCATCTGTCTGTCACTGAGAAGTGCGGGTACTCACTCTTCCAGAGTATCTGTCAGTCACTGAGTAGTGCAGGTACTCACTCTTCATCTATCTGTCATGGAGAAGTGCGGGTGCTCACTCTTCGTCTGTCTGTCACTGAGAAGTGAGGGTAATCACTCTTCCAGACTGTCTGTCACTGAGAAGTGTGGGTACTCACTTTTCATCTGTCTGGCACTGAGAAGTGTGGGTACTCATTCTTCCAGAGTATCTGCATGTCAATTAGAAGTGCTGGTACTCACTCTTCATATGTCTGTCACTGAGAAGTGCCGGTACTCACTCTTCCAGAGTTTCTGCCTGTCACTGAAAAACACGGGTACTCACTCTTCATCTGTCTGTCACTGAGAAGTGCGGGTACTCACTCTTCATTTGTCTGTCACTAAGAAGTGCGGGTAATGACTCTTCTAGACTATCTGTCTGTCACTGAGAAGTGTGGGTACTCACTCTTCCAGAGTATCTGTCACTGAGAAGTGTGGGTACTCACTCTTCCAGTGTATCTTTTACTGAGAAGTGCAGGTACTCACTCTTCATCTCTCTGTCACTGAGAAGTGAGTGTACTCACTCTTCCAAAGTATCTGTCTGTCACTGAGAAGTGTGGGTACTCACTCTTCTTCTGTCTGTCACTGAGAAGTGCAGGTACTTACTCTTCATCTATCTGTCACTGAGAACTGTGGGTACTCACTCTTCATCTGTCTGTCCCTGAGAAGTGCGGGTACTCACTCTTCCAGAGTGTCTGTCTGTCACTGAGAAGTGCGGGTACTCACTCTTCATCTGTCTGTCTCTGCGATGTGCGGGTACACACTTTTCCACAGTATCTGTCTGTCACTGAGAAATGCGGGTACTCCCTCTTCATCTCTCTCTCACTGAGAAGTGCGAGTACTGACTCTTGTAGAGTATCTGTCTGTCACTGAGAAGTTTGGGTAATCACTCTTCCAGAGTATGAATGAATGAATGAATGAAGTAGCATTTATAAAGCGCATGGCTACCCGGAGGCATCCCAGCGCTAAGGTATGAACCGCAATGGACTTCCGCACTCACTGTGGGAAAAGCCGGGTCTTGAGCCTTTTACGAAAGATGGAGTGATCAGATTCTTTACGCAAGCACAGCGGCAAGGTGTTACAAAGTTTGGGAGCATTGTAGGAAAAAAGACGGCCTCCGCTTCTGGACCTCTTGATCCTAGGAACAAATGCCAGATGCAGATCACTGGAGCGTAGCTGTCTTTGAGTTTTATAGGGTAGAACAAAAGATGAGATAATGTCAGGGCCTTTACCTCGAAGTATCTTGTGTGTGGTGCACAGGGCTTTAAAGTGAGCCCTTTCCCGAATAGGAAGCCAATGTAGAGATCTAAGAGCGGGTTTAGCTGATTGGCGATAAGGAACACCCTCCAACAATCGAGCGGCACAATTTTGTATAGTTTAGTGTTTTTTAAAGACTGCACCGGGAGCACCAAGGTAGAGAGCCTTCCCATAGTCAAGGCGAGATAGAATCAATGCCTGAACTACAAGCTTCCTTGCTGAAAAAGGGAGCAGAGGCAAAACTTTACGCAAAAGTTTCAAAATGCAGAAGCAGGAAGCAACTGCCTTTATGGCTTGAGTTTTGAAATTAAGTTCAGAGTCAAGCCAAAAGCCCAGACTCTTTATTACCGATTTAGAAGCTGGCATAGGGCCCATAGTTGCTGGCCAGATGGTGGCAACCACGAGGGGAGAAGGATTGCCGAGCAACATAAGCTCAGTCTTATCACCGTTAAGTTTGAGATGGGATTCAAACATCCACCTCATCACCTCCTCGAGGCAGGGGCCGAGACTAGATGAAGGGCCACTTTTATTATTAAATGCCACCACTAACTGGGTGTCGTCTGCGTATGTAATTATATGCACCCCAAAGGGCAAGACAATCACCGCCAGAGGGGACATATAAACATTAAAGAGGGTGGGGCTCATGGACGAGCCCTGAGGCACTCCACAGTGTAAGAATCGTGGGCTAGAAATGGCCTCGCCCGCAGAGACCTGAAAAGATCTATCGTCTAGGAAAGAACACAGCCAATTGAGTGCTGGACCTGTTACACCCAACCCCTTGAGTCGGTGGATTAAAATACAGTGGTTAACCGTATCGAATGCTGCACTAAGGTCCAGCAAGATCACGGCTAGAGACCCTCCTAAATCAAGTATTTTCCTTGCATCCTCAACCACAGCCATTAAGGCGGTCTCAGTCCCTTGCATGGGATGAAACCCTGTTTGGGTCGGATGAAAGAACTTACCCTCCTCCAAATGTTTGGAGAGGACCGTATTAGCAGACTTTTCCGCAATTTTTGCCAATCCATGGCAAAAGCGAGATGGGACGGTAGTTGGCAAGACAGTCTGGATCGAAGCCAGGCTTCTTCAGAAGTGCCTTGACCAACGCCTTCTTCCATAAGGACGGAACTATTCCAGAGGAGAAGGAAGAATTAATCAAGCCCATCAAAAATGGGCTAACCGACGCCATAACTGACGTGAGAATTTTTAGAGAAACAGGATCTCGAGGTGATCCACTCCTGATAAGGGCGGAGATATTATAGAAAGTGTCTATAGTCAGGGGAGGAAATATCTCCAGCAGGGGCGATTCCCTCCTAACAGTGGTTGCTTCAGCAAGAGAATTGAGGTCGGGTTCAGTGAATGCCTTTCGAATTAATTGAATTTTATTAAAAAAGAAGTCTGCCAGTTCATTACAACGTTCAGTAGTAAGTTCCGAAGAGTCACGGGCCGTAATGCCTGAGGTAAATTCCTTGACAATACGGAAGGTTTCCCGAGAAGAATTAGATGCACCGGAAATTTTTCCGCTGTAATAGCCGACTTGGGCTTTTTTGATTTCGGTATTATAAATCTTGAGCGTATCTTTATATTCTTTTTTTCTGGAAGGAGAAAAATCCTTTCTCCAGACTCTTTCCGCCCTTTTACAAGTTTGTTTAAGTTTCCGGAGCAGAGGGGTGAACCAGGCTGATTTATTCGAACCCAGCTTCACTTTACAGATCTTTTTAGGGAGGACTAGATCTAAAGAGTCTTCCATCCAGTGATTAAATTGCTCATTGGCTATCTCAGGGTTTGGATTCATTCGAGGAGTACTGTTTTCTAAAGAGAGGGTCCAATCCTCCAGGTGTAGATTCCGCCAACAGCGGGCAGTTTTCTTTACCGGCCGAGTGTGGGGACTAGACACCTTGGGAGACCAGTCGAGGGAGATCAAATAATGGTCGGACCATGGGATGGGTGTGGGATTCCTACAATATAGCTCCCGCTGATTAAAAAAAACAGGGTCCAGAAGGTGACCTTTCACATGGGTAGCATAAGGTACCCTTTGTGGAAGTTGAAGAGCAGCGAGATCATCAGCAAATTCTGTCACACTAGTGGAATCCCGGTTATCTAGGTGGATATTCAGATCCCCTAAAATCATAAAGTTGGACGCTGTAGAGACCAAATTAGTAATTGCTTCGGGTAAGAAGGAGAGAAATTGGGCTGAAGGTCCAGGAGGCCGGTAAATAAGAATACCTGAAAGCGAAAGCAAGGGGGTAAAACCTAAAGAGAAATTAAGATTTTCGCACAGGGTTAAGGGACTACCAAAGGTACGACAAGTCAAATTATTTTTATAAACAATGGCTAGTCCACCACCAACCCCGGTAGGCCTATCCACTCTTTGAATTAAATAATCCTGCGGGAGAGTCTGAATAATGTCGGGCCTGAATTGGAATTCATCCAAGTTTCAGTGAGAAATAGCAGGACAGGTCTTTCAGTAGAAAGTAAAATATTAAGTTTAGTAGCATGCTTAGTTAGGAATCTACAATTGAGCAACAATATCTTAAATGTAGTCACAGTCGGTTCCATGTAATTTATAGAGGAAAGCGATATCTTAGTCCCAAAGGAGCAATGATGGCAGGTAAAAACAGAAATAAGGGGGTCAAATGAGTGGAGACAGTTCAACTCAGGGATGAAATTAAGAGCAAGAAGCTGATCCGAATTATAAAAATACCTGTCTGGAGCGGAGGGACAAGGGCTCAAGGCCCCTAGCCCCGGTCGGCCGCGGACGGGCGCAGACGGGCTTGCCTTAGGCGCGCCTTCGGCGGGCGCTTCATCCTTCAATTTATCCCCTGCTTCGGGTTCAGCCACTAGAGCGCTGACCCGAGAAAATGGCCGCCAAGAAACGGAGCCAGATAGTACTAGAATCCCCCCACGAGCATTGAACACAGCTCGCAACGGTCACAGACGGGTAAGTACTAAATTATGTAAATTTTACCAGCGAGTGAAGAAATATCAATTTTATCACTATTAGCAGCGTTGATTTGAGGGCAGCAGGAGGCAGATTAATACAAACAGATAAAAATATGATCAAATTTTGAGCGAGAACAGCATATAATAATGTTAAAACACACACAACATTCATAAAAGAGTCCAAAGATACTCTATGGCCGCTAGCGGTTCAAAACCCACTGCGCGGGCGCTTCATCCTTCAATTTATCCCCTGCTTCGGGTTCAGCCACTAGTATCTGTCACTGAGACGTGCAGGTACTTACTCTTCATCTGTCTGTCACTGCGAAGTGCAGGTACTCACTCTTCTTGACTATCTGTCTGTCACTGAGAAGTGTGGGTACTCACTCTTCCAGAGTATCTGTCACTGAGAAGTGCGGGGACTCTTTCTTCATCTGTCTATCATTGAGAAGTGTGGGTACTCACTCTTCCAGACTATCTGTCTGTCACTGAGAAGTGCGGGCACTCACTCTTCATCTGTCTATCATTGAGCAGTGCGGGTACTCACTCTTCCAGAGTATCAATCTGTCACTGAGAAGTGTGGGTACTCCCTATTCATCTCTCTGTCGCTGAGAAATGCAGGTACTCACTCTTCAGCTGTCTGTCACTGAGAAGTGTGGGTACTCACTCTTCATCTGTCTGTCACTAAGAAGTGCGGATACTCACTCTTCCAGAGTATCTGTCTGCCACTGAGAAGTGCAGGTACTCACTCTTCATCTGTCACTGAGAAGTGCGGGTACTCACTCTTCATCTGCCTGTCACTGAGAAGTGTGGGTACTCACTCTTCCAGAGTATCTGCCTGTCACTGAGAAGTGAGCGTACTCACTCTTCATCTGTCTGTCACTGAGAAGTGCGGGTACTCACTCTTCCAGTGTATCTGTCTGTCACTGAAAAAAGTGGGTACTCACTCTTGATCTGTCTGTCACTGAGAACTGTGGGTACTCACTCTTCATCTGTCTGTCACTGAGACGTGCGGGTATTGACACTTCTAGACTATCTGTCTATCACTGAGACGTTTGGGTACTCACTCTTCCAGAGTTTCTATCACTGAGAAGTGCAGGTACTCACTCTTCCAGAGTATCTGTCACTGAGAAGTGCAGGTACTCGCTCTTCATCTGTCTGTCAATGAGAAGTGAGGGTACTCACTTTTCAAGAGTATCTTTCTGTCACTGAGAAGTGTGGGTACTCACTCTTCATCTACCTGTCACCGAGAAGTGCGGGTACAAACTTTTCTACAGTATCTGTCTGTCACTGAGAAATGCGGGTACTCACTCTTCATCTCTCTGTCACTGAGAATTGCGGGTACTGACTCTTCTAGAGTATCTGTCTGTCACTGAGAAGTTTGGGTACTCACTCTTCCAGAGTATCAGTCTGTCACTGAGAAGTGTGGGTACTCACTCTTCATCTGTCTGTCACTGAGAAATGCAGGTACTCACTCTTCATCTGTCTGTCACGGAAAGGTGCGGGTACTCACTCTTCATCTGTCTGTCACTGAGAATTGCGGGTACTCACTTTTCAAGAGTATCTTTCTGTCACTGAGAAGTGTGGGTACTCACTCTTCATCTACCTGTCACCGAGAAGTGCGGGTACAAACTTTTCTACAGTATCTGTCTGTCACTGAGAAATGCGGGTACTCACTCTTCATCTCTCTGTCACTGAGAATTGCGGGTACTGACTCTTCTAGAGTATCTGTCTGTCACTGAGAAGTTTGGGTACTCACTCTTCCAGAGTATCAGTCTGTCACTGAGAAGTGTGGGTACTCACTCTTCATCTGTCTGTCACTGAGAAATGCAGGTACTCACTCTTCATCTGTCTGTCACTGAAAGGTGCGGGTACTCACTCTTTATCTGTCTGTCACTGAGAATTGCGGGTACTCACTTTTCAAGAGTATCTTTCTGTCACTGAGAAGTGTGGGTACTCACTCTTCATCTACCTGTCACCGAGAAGTGCGGGTACAAACTTTTCTACAGTATCTGTCTGTCACTGAGGAATGCGGGTACTCACTCTTCATCTCTCTGTCACTGAGAATTGCGGGTACTGACTCTTCTAGAGTATCTGTCTGTCACTGAGAAGTTTGGGTACTCACTCTTCCAGAGTATCAGTCTGTCACTGAGAGGTGTGGGTACTCACTCTTCATCTGTCTGTCACTGAGAAGTGTGGGTACTCACTCTTCATATGTCTGTCACTGAGAGCGGGTACTCACTCATCATCTGTCTGACACTCAAAAGTGCGGGTACTCACTCTTCGTCTGTCTGTCACTGAGAAGTGTGGGTACTCACTCTTCCAGAGTATCTGCCTGTGACTGAGAAGTGTGGGTACTCACTCTTCATATGTCTGTCACTGAGAAGTGCGGGTACTCACTCGTCATCTGTCTGACACTCAGAAGTGCGGATACTCACTCTTCCAGATTATCTGTCTGTCACTGAAAAATGCAGCTACTCACTCTTCATCTGTCTGTCACTGAGAAGTGCGGGTACTCAATCTTCATCTGTCTGTCACTGAGAAGTGTGGGTACTCACTCTTCCAGAGTATCTGTCACTGAGAAGTGCTGGTACTCACTCTTCCAGAGTATCTTTCTCTGAGAAGTGCGGGTACTCACTCTTCCAGAGTATCTGTCACTGAGAAGTGCGGGTACTCACTCTTCATCTGTCTGTCACTGAGAAGTGAGGGTACTCACTCTTCTAGAGTATCTGTCTGTCACTGAGAAGGGTGGGTACTCACTCTTCCAGAGTATCAGTCTGTCACTGAGAAGTGTGGATACTCACTCTTCCAGAGTATCAGTCTGTCACTGAGAAGTGCGGGTACTCACTGTTCATCTGTCTGTCATGGAGAAGTGCGGGTGCTCCCTCTTCGTCTGTCACTGAGAAGTTAGGGTACTCACTCTTCATCTGTCTGTCACTGAGAAGTGAGGGTACTCACTCTTCCTCAATCTGTCACTGAGAAGTGCGGGTATTCACTCTTCATCTGTCTGTTTTTGAGAAGTGCAGGCACTCACTCTTCCAGAGTATCTGTCTGTCACTGAGAAGTTAGGGTACTCACTCTTCATCTGTCTGTCACTGAGAAGTGAGGGTACTCACTCTTCATCAATCTGTCACTGAGAAGTGCGGGTATTCACTCTTCATCTGTCTGTTTTTGAGAAGTGCAGGCACTCACTCTTCCAGAGTATCTGTCTGTCACTGAGAAGTGCGGGTACTCACTCTTCATCTGTCTGTCGCTGAGAAGTGCGGGTTCTCTCACAGTAAAGGACAGACTGAGCACCTCACTGCACCTCTGCCTGGTTTTGCTCCTGAATTTGATGTGAATTACTACTGAGTGAAGGTCCAGTTCACAAACTTCTGTGTTTGTTTGAATGATTAGTTGTATTTTTTTTGTTTGGTGCAAGCTGTTTTCTAAATTCGAGGGAGGGGGAAGGGAGGGGGGGGGGGGGTCCTGATGGATACAAGATGTTCCAGAATCTGGGGTTTTAGATATAGAAGCCTTGAAGCCTTAGTATTTTTGTGTATGCATTTTTTCACCTCAGCCGTACAGTATCCTGTCTGGCGTGTTCTGAGCCGCTGCAGTTTGAAGCTTGTCCGATAGGGGGACCTTTAAGTGGGTCAGTACTGTCGGCTCAGAGACCCAGCAGGGACGGATTCCTGTATTCATGTTCCTAACTTCACTGACAAAAACACTCATCTGTTTATCAGCGATGAAATGAGAAAAACATCAAATGAAAAAAGCGCTCCAAACCCGAAGGTATCAAGGCGCTACGTCCAGGAAATCCAACCCACCTCTGGAGACCCCAATCTAGAAGCCGGTCCCAGCTTGAAATGGGAGCGGCAAGAAGTGATGAACCTGTGTCAGTCACCTCCACATGTCTGAGTGAGTTCAGCTTGGGGGTGAGGTGGGTATACAACTCTTGTGTAATGCATACGTTGAGCCGAGTCTCCCCCACGTGTCTCAGTGAGTTTAGCTTGCAGGTGGGGTGGGTATACGACTCTTGTACAGTTCATACATTGAACGGAGTCACCTCCACATGTCTGAGTGAGTTCAGCTTGTGGGTGAGGTGGGTATACAACTCTTGAACAGTGCATACATTGAACTGAGTCACCTCCATGTGTCTGAGTGAGTTCAGCTTGCGGGTGAGGTGGGTATACGACTCTTGTACAGTCCATACATTGAACTGAGTCTCCCTAACGTGTCTGAGTGAGTTCAGCTTGCGGGTGGGGTCGGTATATGACTCATACAGTGCATACATTGAACTGAGTCACCTCCACGTGTTTGAGTGAGTTCAGCTTGCGGGTGTGGTGGGTATACGACTCTTGTACAGTGCATACACTGAACGGAGTCTCCCTAAGTGTCTGAGTGAGTTCAGCTTTCGGGTGGTGTCGGTATATGACTCATACAGTGCATACATTGAACTGAGTCATCTCCACGTGTTTGAGTGAGTTCAGCTTGCGTGTGTGGTGGGTACACGACTCTTGTCCAGTGCATACATTGAACTGAGTCTCCCCCACAAGTCTGAGTGAGTTCAGCTTGCGGGTAACGTGGGTATACGACTCTTGTACAGTGCATACTTTGAACAGAGTCAATTCCACGTGTCTGTGTGAGTTCAGGTGGCGGATGGGGTAGGTATACAACTCTTGCATATGTTGAACTGAGTCACCTCCACGTGTTTGAGTGAGTTCAGCTTGCAGGTGCGGTGGGTATACGACTCTTGTACAGTGCATACATTGAACGGAGTCACCTCCACATGTCTGAGTGAGTTCAGCTTGCAGGTGGGGTGGGCATACAACTCTTGTAGAATGTATGCATTGAACTGAGTCGCCTCCACGTGTCTGAATGAGTTGAGCTTGCGGTTGGGGTGGGTATATGACTCTTATACAGTGCATACATTGAACTGAGTCACCTCAACGTGTCTGAATGAGTTCAGCTTGCGGGTGGCTATACAACTCTTGTACAGTGCATACATTGAACGGAGTCACCTCCACATGTCTGAGTGAGTTCAGCTTGCGGGTGGGGTGGGTATACGACTCTTGTACAGTGCATACATTGAATGGAGTCACCGCCACATGTCTGACTGAGTTCAGCTTGTGGGTGGGCATACAACTCCTGTAGAGTGCATACATTGAACTGAGTCACCTCAACGTGTCTGAATGAGTTCAGCTTGCGGGTGGCTATACAACTCTTGCACAGTGCATACATTGAACGGAGTCGCCTCCACATGTCTGAGTGAGTTCAACTTGCGGGTGAGGTGGGTATTCGACTCTTGTACAGTGCATACATTGAACGGAGTCACCTCCACATGTCTGAGTGAGTTCAGCTTGTGGGTGAGGTAGGTATACGACTCTTGTACGGTGCATACATTGAACAGAGTCACCACCACATGTCTGAGTGAGTTCAGCTTGCGGGTGAGGTGGGTATAAGACTCTTGTACAGTGCATACATTGAACAGAGTCTCCCTAACATGTCTGAGTGAGTTCAGCTTGCAGGTGGGGTGGATAAACTACTCTTGTAAAGTGCATACATTGAACTGAGTCTCTCCCACGTGTCTGAGTGAGTTCAGCTTGCGGGTGGGGTGGGTATACTACTTTTGTACAGTGAATACATTGAACTGAGTCTCTGCCACATGTCTGCGTGAGGTCAGCTTGATGGTGGGGTGGGTATACGACTCTCATACAGTGCATAAGTTGAACTCAGTCAACGCCACGTGTCTGAGTGAGTTCAGCTTGTGGGTGGGGTATGTATGTGTCTCTCGTATAGTGCATAAGTTGAACTCAGTCACCTCCATGTGTCTGAGTGAGTTCAGCTTGCGGGTGGGGTGCATATGCGACTCTCATATAGTGCATAAGTTGAACCCCCGGCATTACTAGCAGCGACTGTAGGAGCAGGGTAGCTTACTACGGACTACCTCTTTGACTCTTATTAAGGCCTACCGTCTCTTAACACTGGATAGTGAATATTCCCTACTGAAGGACCCATGTATGGACTCCTAACTAGCAAGCGATTCAGAAAAATATTTTGTTCAACTATAATACTTGGTGGACCTGTGTTTGCATGCATGAGACTTTACTCTCATCTCTTTGATGTTTTTTGTATGGACTTAGTGAGTCGATTTTTTAAAGAAACTGTACTACACCAGTGACAATTCGACCCTCCTGCCTTGAAAAAATCAAGAATGACGAAACGTGTTGGCTGAGTTTTCTCTGGAGGCGTTGTTTCTTTAAAATAAACCAACTTTAAATGGAAATGTGTTGTGTTGTTTGTGACAACAGATCATTGACTGGACTCAGATATACCAACTGTGTTCTAACAGTACGTCACTAGTATAAAAATTATATTAAGTACATTGTCATATGACTAAATATCCAATATTGTTCTGGATGAAGTGACTTTCTTGGGGAGCACTCGTTGCAGTTCCTATATACGTAGGCTGTCTGGTTTTAGGTTTAAACCTTTAATAACTGATAAAACCCCACAGAGAGGGAAATAGCCCTCACCAGTGTAAATATAGAAACACTGAAAGAACACCTGCACAACCACAAACTAAATGTCATTCAAAGAAAGGGAAAGGAGTGTTAAAGAGTCATTTCTTTTCTTCCTGAAGGGCCCAATAAAATGTAACTTTGTTATACAAGGTAGCAGCAAGAAAGACTGGGCTAACATTATTCTGCTTGAGTTTTGTTGTTTAGGGATGTCACTAAAATATTGTTTCTTCTTCCTTTTGATTTTTTCAGTTTTGTGGTCTTTGGTCTAAAGTTGCAGGGTTTAGAAGCATGTTTTAGGTCTCGTTTAATTATTTTATAAACTGTATAGAATCAGGAAATATCAAAATCATATTTGATATTTTGGCTGCGTTTGATTCTTACACTGATAGGTAAAATGGTTGGTTTCATAAGAATCTTTCCCAATATGTGCCATCACATTTACCCACAGAGAGTGGGTAAAAACCCTTGATACATCAACCCCTAGTTTCTAGCGAGTCAGTATTGATAGTAGGTGAATTGTCAACACCTCAGGCTTTAAACATTCAACGCAAGGTATAGTGATAAGTATATGTGGAAAGAGTGCAGTCACCAAGCATCTGGGATACTGTTGAAAACATCACGCCAGACTTTTGGAAAACATGGAATGCAGTGTCACTTGGAATGCTGCTGCAAAAAGGTTCTTTCCAAGTTCAACAAAGATTGGAGTGATATTGTTTGTATTTGCAGTGATTCAGCTACATATATGAAAAAGTTGTTTGATGACCTGTCAAAACTGATACCTGAGCTGAAGGGCTTCCCTGTAAGAGATCCTTGCCACTTGTTAGATGGTAATGCAAAAACAACAGTTGATGGACAGAATGCAGAACAATGTCATACATTCACTCCAGTACAGAGATCTGGGCGTAAATCCATAGTTTTTTGCTCACCATGCCATTCCAGTTTGAACCCAGCCATATGCAAATCAGTCTTGACCCTGTGCCTCATGGGAACAGTCCAGCCCGATCTGCCAAGCCAGGTCCTCCCTGGACTGGAAACAAGCATCCTTGGACCTGTTTCAGAGTTTCACCCCTCTTCAGCCAGGATAGCTTGATTCCAGTGGCATGGAGAGCACGGAACCCACGTCTGGGCATACCCATCCCACTCGGGGTGACAAATGCAAAAATAACAGTTGATGGATAGAATGCAGAACAATGTCATACATTCACCCCAGTACAGAGATCTGGGCCTAAATCCATCATTTTTTTGCTCACCATGCCATTCCAGTTTGGACCCAGCCATATGCAAATCAGTTTGGTCTGGACTATTCCCATGAGGCACAGGGTCAAGACTGATTTGCATATGGTTGGGTCCAAACTGGGGTGGTGTGGTGGGCAAAAGAACGATGGACTTAACCCAGATCTTTTGACTGGAGGAGAATGTTTGCATTGTCAGCATTCCGTCCATTATTTGTTTGCTGTAACACTTTTCCCCCGAAGTGGGATGGGTATGACCAGATGTGGGTCCCTTGCTCACTGTGCCACTGGATTCAAGCTAGCCTGGCTGAAGAAGGGTGACATACCCTGAAACCGGTCCCAGGATGCTTGTTTCCGGTCCAGGGAGCACCTGGACTGGCAGTTTGGTATGGACTGTTCCCATGGGGCAGAAGGTCAAGACTGATTTGCATATGGCTGCGTGGGCAAAAGAACGATGGATTTAACCCAGATCTTTTGACTGGGGGAGTATGTTTGCATTGTCAGCATTCCATCCATCATTTGTTTGCTGTAGCACTTGTTAGATGGTATGCTAAAAGCATGCTTACAATCTTCATGGTTAATGAAGGATGCATTTGACTTTTTAGTCCATTTTGATGTACTGTTTTGTTATGCGCGGGAACTAAAACGCAAATATTTCTCATTTTGTACTTTGTGTGGCATCAAAGAAAGAGTACAAGTTCTAGATCCCTTCCGTAAAGGGAATCTTCTCCATAATTTCAAACGTGCTGCTTCATTTTTGACCGCTTCAATAACTCTAAGGGCATATGCGCCCAGTTCTATGCATATGTCGCAGAACCTGCCCAGAGAATCACAATTTTCAGGTGCACCAGTATTGGCATGGAAAGCTATGTCAGTGGCCAGAGTTAGCAAATTGTGTACTGGCTGTTTTGGCGTTGCCTGTCTCAAGTGCCAATGTTGAGAGGGCCTCTTCACAGATAAAAGTTTACATGGGAAGGAAAGAGCGAGCGTGCATGACCAAAGAATCACTGAAGAAGAATTGTATGGTGTACTACAATAAGTTATATTTGCAAAAATGTATTTGGACCTCATATACACTGTACATACACCCTCAATCTACCATGCACTATCAGTGCAGAAAGCAAGCAATAATAAAAGCAAAACGTTCCATAAACACCGGAAAAACACTGTTTCTATTGTTTTTAATGGTGTGAAAATGTATAACCACTGATAACCACTGTTTTTTAAGTTATTGAAATCACTTGAAAACACTGAAAAAAACACCAGAATTTTCCAAAAATTGAAACTGAAAACAGGAAAGCCTATAATATACGCTCATAAGTTGAACTCAGTCACCTCCATGTGTCTGAGTGAGTTCAGCTTGCGGGCAGGGTGGGTATATGACTCTCGTATAGTGAATACATGGAACTGAGTGGCCTCCACATGTCTGAGTGAATACTGCTTGCAGGTGGGGTGGGTATATGACTCTCATATAGTGCATACATTGAACTGAGTCGTCTCCACGTGTCTGAGTGAGTTCAGCTTGCGGGTGAGGTGGGAATACGACTCTTGTATAGTGCATGCATTGAACTGAGTCGCCTCCACGTGTCTGAATGAGTTCAGCTTGTGGGTGGGGTGGGATACGACTCTCGTATAGTGCATACATTGAACTTAGTCCCCCCCACGTGTCTGAGTGAGTTCAGCTTGCGGGTGAGGTGGGTATACGACTCTTGTATAGTGCATTGAACTGAGTCTCTCCCATGTGTCTGAGTGAGTTCAGCTTGTGGGTGGGGTGGGATACGACTCTTGTACAGTGCATACATTGAACTGAGTCTCTCCCACATATCTGAGTGAGTTCAACTTGCTGGTTTGGTGGGTATACTACTCGGGTATAGTGCATACATTGAACTCTCTCTCCCACATATCTGAGTGGGCTGAGCTTGCTGGTGGAGTGAGTATACGACTCGGGTATAGTGCATATATAGAACTGAGTCGCCTCCACATGTCTGAGTGAGTTCTGCTTGGGGGTGAGGTGGGTATAAGACTCTTGTACATTGCATACATTGAACGGAGACTCCCTAACATGTCTGAGTGAGTTCAGCTTGCGGGTGGGGTGGATAAACTACTCTTGTAAAGTGCATACATTGAACTGAGTCTTTCCCTCGTGTCTGAGTGTGTTACTACGCTTGCTATGTTACAACGTGTACCATTAGTATGCAGTTTGTTACATCGCAAGCGTTGTTACAACGCATGCGTTGTAATGGTATGCGCTAAAGAACTTTAAAAAAAACGATCCATGTCGTTGTAAGGAAACTGAGGCTGTTTCCTCACAATGACGTGCACCGCCCCTTGGAGACCACGTGAAGAATGTCCCAGGAGGAGAGAGGTACCACGTGGAGAGTGAGGTAAGGGAGGATGTAGTGTGTTTTTGTAGTGTAGGCGGTCGTGCTGGGGTTACAGTTTAAGGGTTGAGTGTAGTGTTGTGGTGTTTGTGTAGTGTAGGGGTCGTGCTGGGGTTAGTGTTTTAGGGTTTAGGGTAGTGTTGTGGGTTATGTGTAGTGTTTAAGGGTTGAGTGTAGTGTTGTGGTGTATGTGTAGTGTAGTGTATGGGGGTAGTGTTTTAGGGTTTAGGGTAGTATTGTGGTGTATGTGTTGTGTAGGTTAGTGTTTTAGGGTGTAGGGTAGTGTTGGAGGGTCGTGCTGGTTAGTGTTGGAGTGTAGGGACAGGAGTGGGGGTCGGGGGGTCGTACTGGGGTAGATTATTAGGGTTTAGGGGTTTAGGGTAGTGTTTTGATTTATATGTAGTGTAGGGGGTCGTGCTGGGGTAGTGATTTAGGGTTTAGGGTTAGGTTATTTTATTTAAAATTTATTTAAAATGGTCCATGTACGCGTAGTAGTGGTATGCAAAGTAATGGTCTGCGCTTTAAAATACATTTATTTTTAATGCTTTTGTGAAGTAATGTAAGCGCAGTAATAATATGCGTATTTAATGGCATTTGCGATGTAAAAACATCTCACTAAAAGCATGCGTAGTAATGGCATGCTAAGTATCCCCATACATTCGCAGCATCCTCCTTGGACCACCATGCTTCAGCTGCACTCAGACGTCCCCCCACCACCTCTCCCGCCCGCTCTACACAAGGCGTCAATGCTGTGCTTGACACATATCTCTTCTCTCCCAAGTCACAAGTAAGAAGTTTACTCACAGTTAGATGATCTCTCTCTCCAAGACCCGGCTTCGCAAGGCCTGGAGCCCATACATTGCCTTACCTTTCGGGATGTTCACTCCACCCTCTTTTGTGATATAAACTGTGCGGAGTAGCTCTGGGATTCAGGCCAGTTTACAGAGAGGTCAGTTTTCTAGAGAGTGGGACTTGTCTGGAGAAGAGCTTGTGGTTGCTTGCCTCTCAGCGGATCAAAATACGTCGCTTAACAATCACCCACCTTTTGCTAAATGTATTGTGTTAGACAAGCCTTTGGAGCAAGCTGGTTTTGTCTTCATCAGATGGTCCAAAATTATTATTTAGGGATTTAACACGTGGGCTGACGCTTCCACCTGCACACAGGCAAAATTGTCTTTGGAAGCTGTGTCCTCCATAGGCCTAAGCCAGGATGCTACTGGGTCCACCATGGGCCTAAGCCAGGATGCCACTGGGTCCACCATGGGCCTAAGCCAGGATGCCACTGGGTCCACCATGGGCCTAAGCCAGGATGCCACTGGGTCCCCCATAGGCTTAAGCCAGGGTTCCGCTGGGTCCACCATAGGCCTAAGCCAGGATGCCACTGGGTCCACCATAGACCTAAGTCAGGATGCCACTGGGTCCACCATAGGCCTAAGCCAGGATGCCACAGGGTCCACCATAGGCCTAAGTCAGGATGCCACTGGGTCCACCATAGGCCTAAGCCAGGATTCCGCAGGGTCCACCATAGGCCTCAGCCAGGATGCCACTGGGTCCACCATAGGCCTAACTCAGGATGCCGCTGGGTCCACCATAGGCCTAAGCCAGGATGCTACTAGGTCCACCATATGCCTAATTCAATCAAAAAAAGGGAGCTAAAGAGGGAACAAGTGCCAGAACGCCCTCCAATCAACATTAGTTTCAACAAAAAAGTACTGGCACAATGTAGCAAAGAACTTTATTGTTACTCTGGACTAGGTGGGAGGAAGTGTACGTTATCACAGACCTCCAATGCTCGTTTATAAAATCTGGAGACAACCCATCCAGAATGCTACAAACTTAACAATTAAAATAGATAGAAAAGTGAGAAAAGGAGAATGTGTAGTCAGTCCACAAACAGATACACTCTACAGAAACCCTCAAATGGTGACGAGGTGAGAAAATATGTAGAGAGAGAGAGAGAGTACCTCACGTGCGCACCACCAGAGGAGCTACTGGTTGGTTCTCACCAGCTTGCCCACGTTTATTTCATCATCGGTCACTCTCTCTCAAGAAAAAGGTGTGCAGTGTCCAATGGAAAACACAAAACACAAGACAGTGTAATGTGAAAAACACAACAAACAAATAAATTGTGCAAACAACGACAAATATAAAAATAGTGAAAGTGTATAGACTCACAAATGATTGTTTTATTCTGGTTAGGAGTATATCACTCTGTTAAAAACCACAGCATGTTGCATACCTTAACAATGACGGCCAACATGTTTCATTGCCAATAGAGTTTGTGGCAAATTCATCAGGGCAAGAAGGGGTCAAAAAATCACCTTCTCAGGACACACACCTTTAAAAAGACTGACAAACACAAACAAACAAACAGCATAGTCAGTGCGGGGAGGGATGAGTTTAACAACCAACCAACGGCTGGTGATGGTAACACCATTTGGTTCATTACCTAGTTGTGGCTATGGGCCCACGTACCAGCCACCAACCAGTTGCAGGGGCGTACTAAATTTTAAACTATCGCCATCCTGCTCAGCAAAGCACGACCGGCGTTGGTGCCTGCACCTGTGGAAACAAGTATAGATCATCTATACATGACTCAATCTAAAAGACACACTGTGTATTCGCTCTTCCTCAATGTTCCAATGAACGAACACCTCGCATATTTGAAAGTTCTTACAGCCCCAGGACCCTTTGAAATATATTGTATCATATCAGCACGCCCCAATGCCGATATCGTATTCACAGCACAACTGCCTTCAGCAATCACCAGCGTCTAGTTTAATAATGTGTAAAAAGAAAGAAAAGCCCTAAGCTCTTCGTACCGCAACAATCACATACCAACCAGAGACGAAAACGGCGTTTGTTCAATATCTCGTCCGTCCCCGGGCTTACCCTGTCTCTTGTACAACCAGGCGTCACCTCAGCACTGGAACAACTCAACGCGCGGCTGCATTCAATTTCAATGAGTAGCTGTGACAACATCTCGCGAGACTACGCGAGTCGAGAGGGTGTATCAATTACAGTAGGGAAATGCCGCGGCCATTTTGGAGTGGTCATAGCTCTGACTTGCAACCAAGAGGACCCACGCTACAAACTAAATCCTCTGACTCTAAATTAAAGGGTAATAATACATACTTGTTTTAAAAAACAAACAACATACGCCCACCAGAGATAAGGCGAGGCCCAATAGGTGGCGTGTGTGAGGCAATCCCAGCCAGTATGTAAGCAAATTCTTGCAGTCACAAGACCCATATGGCAATCATCATTATCAAAAGGCGATAGTATATCGGAGAGCAGGGAAGTAAGTCCGCAATTAAAGACGATAGGGATAGTTATTAACCAACCTCCAGGATGAAACAAGACGCGCATCTGTGCACCATCGTCCTATTTCGTGTAGCACCCAACCCAATGGCACCATGAATGAACTATACCAATGGCAAATGTGTCACCTGATGTGTGCCCTAGGGAGCTGGAACATCTCAACCAAACCATTACAGAACATGCGGAACCACTTTGTCAAAGTTATACTATGTACCAGATGTTAAGAAAGGTTCATCAGGGGTCAGTGGAGGTAGTATATTGATAATTTGTTAAAATACTCAGCCTATCAATAACCACCTATCTGCTTACTTTATTCCACTCGATCTGGTCATTGAGGCCAACGGTGTCCCCCTTCTCAGTGAAAATCCAACGGGCCTCCTTCACGGCTAGTCTCTTATCAATATCACCCAGATCGCCCCACACCTTTTCCAGGACAACCCATTTTACAGATCTAAATTGATGTCGCTGCTCTTTGTAGTGTTGGACTAGTCGAGTGGTAAGCTTACCAGCCCTAATGGTGCTCAGATGTTCCTGAATGCGTACCTTGACCTTTCTAGATGTAAGCCCAATGTAATGTAGTCCACAAGGGCATGTCAATCTGTAGATTACATGGCACGTATTACAGTTGGTGAACTGACGGAGAAACCAGGTCCTCCCACTACCTAGTATGATCTCAGTTGTTTTCTCCGTCAGTTCGCACACTGAACAGCTCCCGCAAGGATGGTGTCCTGAAGGTAGATTTATGTTCTTCTGGACATGGGCAGGTCTTGTATGCACCAGTCTATCCTTCAGGTTTTGGGTCCTTTTAAATGCGAATCTAGGCTGGGGCATCTGAAAGTCACTGGTGGATAACAATGACCAATGTCGCTTGATTATTTGTCTGATCTTATTAGACAACGGGTCGAAGGTAAGGACAACTGGCAAACTCTCCTTGGATTCCTTTTTGTTCCTCTCCAGCAGAGCCTCCCTAGGTGTGTTGTGCGCCCTTTTACGGGCTCTGGTAATAATCCTCTTGGGGTAAGCACGTTGTTCTAATTTCGTGCTCAACACCTCAGACTGATGTAAGTAATCTGATGTAGAGGAACAGTTTCTACGATATCTTAGAAACTGCCCTACTGGGAGGTTATCCCTCAGAGCTCTGGGATGGTACGACTGATAGTGTAAAAGGGAGTTTTTATCAGTAGGCTTGTGATGAACACTGGTAGTAAGTTTGTCATCCAACACAGTGATATCGAGGTCAAGGTATGTCGCCGCCTCCCTACTAAACTGCCAAGTGAATTTCAAGCAGGTGTCCAGAGAATTCAGCCATTCAAGGAACTCACAAAGATGTTGTTGAGTGCCCCTCCAAATACATAGAACATCGTCTATATATCTCTTCCAGAGGCAAATGTGCCCCTGGAAGGGATTAGAGGGGTGGTCAAGGTAGTTTGCCTCGAATTGGCCGACGTAAATACACGCCAGGCTCGGCGCAAAGGTAGCGCCCATCGATGTCCCCGAGATCTGTAAGTACAGGGCATCCTTGTGACAGAAAAAATTACGAGTGAGAGCCAGCTCCACACATTGCATGACAAAGGACTGGGGAGTGTCATAAAACCACTCCTGAGCTCCCAGGGCGCGAGCTGCTGCCACCAGCGTCGCGTCCTGGGGGATGCTAGTGTACAAGGACTCGATGTCAATAGTCACAAGAAACTGCTGGGATGAGTCAAAGGCCATATCATTAATGATGTTAAGAATATCGGTCGTGTCCTGCACATAGGATCGTTGGGTGATTACCGATTCCCTGAGGAAGAAGTCGGAGAACTGGGAAAGCGGCTCCAACACCGAGCCAATGCCCGATACAATGGGGCGGCCTGGGGGTGGACGCTGGGCCTTATGAATCTTCGGCAGAATATAAAATGCCGGTGTCCTAGGGTTGAGGTTGACGAGGAACTCCGCCTCTTTTGCAGTGATCCACTTTTTCTCTCGCGCCTGTGCCACAATGATGGTAATCTGCTGCAGCAATTCAGCCGTAGGATCACGTGCCAGAGGACGGTAGTTCCTCCTGTCACTCAACAACCTCAGAACTTCCGCCTCATAGTCGCAGGTATTCATAAGGACCACAGCGCCCCTTTATCAGCAGATTTGATAGTGAGTGTGGTATTATCTTGTAAGGATTTGACCGCAGCCCAATCCAACCTGCTCATGTTGTTATAGGTGGTGGCCTGTACTGACTCCTCCAAAAGTCTGATCTCGTTCAGGACCTTGTTCTCAAACACTACCACCTCAGGACCCACAGAAGATGCTGGGGGACAGAACTGGGAGGGACGATGTAAATCCGTGGAAAAGACTGAGGTGGGGATCTGTTCTTTGTTTCCAAAGAATTTCTTAATTTTGATTTTTCTCACCATTTCATGGAGTTCAGTCCGACATCTGAAAGGGTCATGTTTGGGGGTTGGGACATACCCAAGGCCACGGTTTAGTACTTTCAATTGACCGGCTGTTAACTCATGTCCCGATAGGTTTACAACGATATTATTCACATCTACATCGGGGCTCGGAGGTCACAGGGGACGGGGCAGAGCCAGACAGAACCAGTCTCAGAACTGGCAGATGTTCTCCCCACGCCAAACTCGCAGTCGAGGCCGAGCCCAGATGTAGATGTGAATAATATCGTTGTAAACCTATCGGGACATGAGTTAACAGCCGGTCAATTGAAAGTACTAAACCGTGGCCTTGGGTATGTCCCAACCCCCAAACATGACCCTTTCAGATGTCGGACTGAACTCCATGAAATGGTGAGAAAAATCAAAATTAAGAAATTCTTTGCAAACAAAGAACAGATCCCCACCTCAGTCTTTTCCACGGATTTACATCGTCCCTCCCAGTTCTGTCCCCCAGCATCTTCTGTGGGTCCTGAGGTGGTAGTGTTTGAGAACAAGGTCCTGAACGAGATCAGACTTTTGGAGGAGTCAGTACAGGCCAACACCTATAACAACATGAGCAGGTTGGATTGGGCTGCGGTCAAATCCTTACAAGATAATACCACACTCACTATCAAATCTGCTGATAAAGGGGGCGCTGTGGTCCTTATGAATACCTGCGACTATGAGGCGGAAGTTCTGAGGTTGTTGAGTGACAGGAGGAACTACCGTCCTCTGGCACGTGATCCTACGGCTGAATTGCTGCAGCAGATTACCATCATTGTGGCACAGGCGCGAGAGAAAAAGTGGATCACTGCAAAAGAGGCGGAGTTCCTCGTCAACCTCAACCCTAGGACACCGGCATTTTATATTCTGCCGAAGATTCATAAGGCCCAGCGTCCACCCCCAGGCCGCCCCATTGTATCGGGCATTGGCTCGGTGTTGGAGCCGCTTTCCCAGTTCTCCGACTTCTTCCTCAGGGAATCGGTAATCACCCAACGATCCTATGTGCAGGACACGACCGATATTCTTAACATCATTAATGATATGGCCTTTGACTCATCCCAGCAGTTACTTGTGACTATTGACATCGAGTCCTTGTACACTAGCATCCCCCAGGACGCGACGCTGGTGGCAGCAGCTCGCGCCCTGGGAGCTCAGGAGTGGTTTTATGACACTCCCCAGTCCTTTGTCATGCAATGTGTGGAGCTGGCTCTCACTCGTAATTTTTTCTGTCACAAGGATGCCCTGTACTTACAGATCTCGGGGACATCGATGGGCGCTACCTTTGCGCCGAGCCTGGCGTGTATTTACGTCGGCCAATTCGAGGCAAACTACCTTGACCACCCCTCTAATCCCTTCCAGGGGCACATTTGCCTCTGGAAGAGATATATAGACGATGTTCTATGTATTTGGAGGGGCACTCAACAACATCTTTGTGAGTTCCTTGAATGGCTGAATTCTCTGGACACCTGCTTGAAATTCACTTGGCAGTTTAGTAGGGAGGCGGCGACATACCTTGACCTCGATATCACTGTGTTGGATGACAAACTTACTACCAGTGTTCATCACAAGCCTACTGATAAAAACTCCCTTTTACACTATCAGTCGTACCATCCCAGAGCTCTGAGGGATAACCTCCCAGTAGGGCAGTTTCTAAGATATCGTAGAAACTGTTCCTCTACATCAGATTACTTACATCAGTCTGAGGTGTTGAGCACAAAATTAGAACAACGTGCTTACCCCAAGATGATTATTACCAGAGCCCGTAAAAGGGCGCACAACACACCTAGGGAGGCTCTGCTGGAGAGGAACAAAAAGGAATCCAAGGAGAGTTTGCCAGTTGTCCTTACCTTCGACCCGTTGTCTAATAAGATCAGACAAATAATCAAGCGACATTGGTCATTGTTATCCACCAGTGACTTTCAGATGCCCCAGCCTAGATTTGCATTTAAAAGGACTCAAAACCTTAAGGATAGACTGGTGCATACAAGACCTGCCCATGTCCAGAAGAACGTTAGTCTACCTCCAGGACACCATCCTTGCGGGAGCTGTTCAGTGTGCGAACTGACGGAGAAAACAACTGAGATCATACTAGGTAGTGGGAGGACCTGGTTTCTCCGTCAGTTCACCAACTGTAATACGTGCCATGTAATCTACAGATTGACATGTCCATGTGGACTACATTACATTGGGCTTACATCTAGAAAGGTCAAGGTACGCATTCAGGAACATCTGAGCACCATTAGGGCTGGTAAGCTTACCACTCGACTAGTCCAACACTACAAAGAGCAGCGACATCTATTTAGATCTGTAAAATGGGTTGTCCTGGAAAAGGTGTGGGGCGATCTGGGTGATATTGATAAGAGACTAGCCGTGAAGGAGGCCCGTTGGATTTTCACTGAGAAGGGGGACACCGTTGGCCTCAATGACCAGATCGAGTGGAATAAAGTAAGCAGATAGGTGGTTATTGATAGGCTGAGTATTTTAACAAATTATCAATATACTACCTCCACTGACCCCTGATGAACCTTTCTTAACATCTGGTACATAGTATAACTTTGACAAAGTGGTTCCGCATGTTCTGTAATGGTTTGGTTGAGATGTTCCAGCTCCCTAGGGTACACATCAGGTGACACATTTGCCATTGGTATAGTTCATTCATGGTGCCATTGGGTTGGGTGCTACACGAAATAGGACGATGGTGCACAGATGCGCGTCTTGTTTAATCCTGGAGGTTGGTTAATAACTATCCCTATCGTCTTTAATTGCGGACTTACTTCCCTGCTCTCCGATATACTATCGCCTTTTGATAATGATGATTGCCATATGGGTCTTGTGACTGCAAGAATTTGCTTACATACTGGCTGGGATTGCCTCACACACGCCACCTATTGGGCCTCGCCTTATCTCTGGTGGGCGTATGTTGTTTGTTTTTTAAAACAAGTATGTATTATTACCCTTTAATTTAGAGTCAGAGGATTTAGTTTGTAGCGTGGGTCCTCTTGGTTGCAAGTCAGAGCTATGACCACTCCAAAATGGCCGCGGCATTTCCCTACTGTAATTGATACACCCTCTCGACTCGCGTAGTCTCGCGAGATGTTGTCACAGCTACTCATTGAAATTGAATGCAGCCGCGCGTTGAGTTGTTCCAGTGCTGAGGTGACGCCTGGTTGTACAAGAGACAGGGTAAGCCCGGGGACGGACGAGATATTGAACAAACGCCGTTTTCGTCTCTGGTTGGTATGTGATTGTTGCGGTAAGAAGAGCTTAGGGCTTTTCTTTCTTTTTACACATTATTAAACTAGACGCTGGTGATTGCTGAAGGCAGTTGTGCTGTGAATACGATATCGGCATTGGGGCGTGCTGATATGATACAATATATTTCAAAGGGTCCTGGGGCTGTAAGAACTTTCAAATAAGCGAGGTGTTCGTTCATTGGAACATTGAGGAAGAGCGAATACACAGTGTGTCTTTTAGATTGAGTCATGTATAGATGATCTATACTTGTTTCCACAGGTGCAGGCACCAACGCCGGTCGTGCTTTGCTGAGCAGGATGGCGATAGTTTAAAATTTAGTACGCCCCTGCAACTGGTTGGTGGCTGGTACGTGGGCCCATAGCCACAACTAGGTAATGAACCAAATGGTGTTACCATCACCAGCCGTTGGTTGGTTGTTAAACTCATCCCTCCCCGCACTGACTATGCTGTTTGTTTGTTTGTGTTTGTCAGTCTTTTTAAAGGTGTGTGTCCTGAGAAGGTGATTTTTTGACCCCTTCTTGCCCTGATGAATTTGCCACAAACTCTATTGGCAATGAAACATGTTGGCCGTCATTGTTAAGGTATGCAACATGCTGTGGTTTTTAACAGAGTGATAGACTCCTAACCAGAATAAAACAATCATTTGTGAGTCTATACACTTTCACTATTTTTATATTTGTCGTTGTTTGCACAATTTATTTGTTTGTTGTGTTTTTCACATTACACTGTCTTGTGTTTTGTGTTTTCCATTGGACACTGCACACCTTTTTCTTGAGAGAGAGTGACCGATGATGAAATAAACGTGGGCAAGCTGGTGAGAACCAACCAGTAGCTCCTCTGGTGGTGCGCACGTGAGGTACTCTCTCTCTCTCTCTACATATTTTCTCACCTCGTCACCATTTGAGGGTTTCTGTAGAGTGTATCTGTTTGTGGACTGACTACACATTCTCCTTTTCTCACTTTTCTATCTATTTTAATTGTTAAGTTTGTAGCATTCTGGATGGGTTGTCTCCAGATTTTATAAACGAGCATTGGAGGTCTGTGATAACGTACACTTCCTCCCACCTAGTCCAGAGTAACAATAAAGTTCTTTGCTACATTGTGCCAGTACTTTTTTGTTGAAACCACCATATGCCTAAGCCAGGATGCCACTGGGTCCACCATAGGCCTAACTCAGGATGCTGCTGGGTCCACCATAGGCCTAAGCCAGGATGCCACTGGGTCCACCATAGGCCTAACTCAGGATGCTGCTGGGTCCACCATAGGCCTAAGCCAGGATGCTGCTGGGTCCACCATAGGCCTAAGCCAGGATGCTACTGGGTCCACCATAGGCCTAAGCCAGGATTCTGCTGGGTCCACCATAGGCTTAAGCCAGGATGCCACTGGGTCCACCATAGGCCTAAGCCAGGATGCCACTGGGTCCACCATAGGTCTAACTCAGGATGCCACTGGGCTCACACAGGACGCAGGATACAGTATACACCTTATATTCACCACCAGAGATACAACGAAGAGACAGCAAACCCTTCCACTTATTTGGGCAGATCACTCAATGGTCCATTTTAATTCAGATGACGGACTTCAGCGTTAGACCTCTCAATCTTCTTTTGAGAGACTACCTTACCAGAACCGATCAGATATTAGTCAAAGTGCAGAACTTTTTGATCAAAGGGGGAAGCTCTGTTTAGGATATTTGGAGCAACTTTATCACTGGTTTCAGCTAAACTTCCAATCATTTTCCACCCCATGCGTCATTGTTGCGGATTAAGAGGAAGATAGAAAACGCCAGCTTTACCTCTGCACTAATAGATGAAAAACTGGAGGTAGGGAAGCGGAATGCCATTGGCACCAAATATATTCCAGCGTTGATCGTACAGCCATCAGTCCCATTCAAGAAACAAAATAAATGATCTCAGCCATGCCAAAAGAACCTATGGCGGCAAATTTACTGATCAACCCACCAAGGTCATCTCTCAGGGGGCACTTACATTTACTAATCCTGCTTGCTCCACCTTTAGAGCCCTCCCCCGCACACAGGTTTTAAGTGAAAATCTAGCTTTTTTCATAGAAATATCAAACACATCCATCCTTGACTTTCTCAAAGTCCATGAAAGTGCCGCTCCGAGAGTTCACGTGAGTATCCGTCTGTCCATTCCTCAGGAAGAGGACTCTACTCTACTTTCAACTCTCCAGTCTAGGTCACGCGATGACGTAAGCCCTTTCAAAGTATTAAAATCTCTTGCTTTCTCTGTGGTACCAGTGCTGACGTCACTTCTTAATGTCTCCCCATCAGACTGGTTTTCAAAATATGGAAAGAGACTGTGGTAAGACCCCTCCTGCCGAAGAATGGTCCTGACCCCTGAGAGAGACAATGAGAGGCCAACATCTCTTCTCCCGACCACCAGCCAGATCGACGAGATGTTTCTAGCTCGAAGCATTTCCACGTTTCTGGAGGAGCATCATTGGTGGACATCAGCAGATGGGGTTCAGGCCCGGATTGAGGACAGAGTCCGCTCTAGTAGCCGTGATTAAAGAGCTGCAATGGTGCCTTGATGGAAGCTTGCACAGCCGCCTCCGTTTCCTGGATCTCTCAGCGGCGTTTCATACCGTTGACCAGTCTACCCTGGTCCTGTGGGGTTGAAGACGGGTCCACCTGGAGTGACCAGTCAAGGCTGACCTTTCTTCTTGAACGAGCTCGATCTCTGAGGCTTCCCCCTCTCCGGTCACGGTGTTTGTTGGTTGCGAGTGGAGTCCCTCAAGTCTCCTCTCTTTCACCAATTCTTTCAATATTCCCTTCATGCCTTGGCTTCCATGACCCGTGTCTTGGGTCTCGGTGATATCTCACGTTGATGACGCTCCAATTATTCTGAGGTTTGACAAAGCTGCTGAGAGATTTCGAAAGCACTTCATTCCTGTCTTTCTCTGGATGATCAATAGTTGTCTCAAGCTGAACTCTGATAAAAGGAGGTTTCAATGCTGGGTCAAAGGTCTCCGGGGGTCCTGGTTCACCTTCCTCTCTGGGTGAGGACCCCTCTACACCTGAGAAGGTGAAGCGCCTGGGAGTTTGGATGGGCGGGGATCTTAGCTTAAATCCTCGTCACTTTAGTAGTGTCTTTGTACCTGCAGCTAGAGATCCTCTAAAACAGGGGGGTGAGTCTCCATCATGCGGGGGGGGCGGGGGGGGGGGTGAATTAATACCGAGAGGGGGCTCCAGCACTGGCCAAGAGAAGGATTACACTGAGAACAGTCTTGTGTTTTAGTAAAAACATTAAGTGGCACTCAGCCACTCTGCAATGGGCCATCAGGAGCATCTTTTGTCACTCATGTCCTGGCTGGTAGTAGGTGTCGAAAGGGGCGAGGGGCTACAAATAACTAGGGCTGGGCGGAATTTGCGGAATGCCTCTTTGCGGAATTTTGAAAAAAAAATTGTGGAAAACGTGCGCACAACCTGAGGGACCGTGTGCCCGGGACTGGGGTCCCTCGTGCTTGGGCAGGCTCCCCGATCTCCCCGGCCTGGCTGCGTTGAGAAGCAGGGACCGGCCCCGGGCCTCCTGATTTTTGGTCAGGGCCTGGGATTCCACGTCCTGCGGCCTTCCAAGTGTCCATCTGCCCGGGACAAGGGACCCTGGTGCAGAGCCCCGGAGCCCTGCAAGGGCAGGCGGGAGCCCTACCGCTATGGCTCGGTGTGGGCAGCTGGGAGTCCTTTCGGTCCCGGCCATCTGGTCGCACCTTTCCCTCGGCCATCTGGTCGCACGCAATGCTTTCCAATGGGGCGACCAGATGTCCGGGCCAGCCTGGTAGTCACGATGAGGGCTCATTTGACTCCCGGATCCCAGTCAGGGCTCCAGGAGGTCGGGCGCACCCGTACCTAGGATCCCCTCTGTCACTCGGAGCGCGAGGGTTACTAGAAAGGTGGGTAGCCTTCCTCCGGATTAGTAGGGGCAGGGTATGCCGGGACACCCCTCCTGGGGATTGCGGTTCTCAGGCGGGGACCAGATGGGCCAAGCCCGGACGACACTTCCCCGGGACGTCCGGTGCTCCCTCCTCCAGACCGCGGTGAGGCAAAGTGCCCAGGACGGGCTCCATGGGTCCCCCGGGCGTCCCCCGAGGCCTGCAGCCCCAAAGCCCTGCAGCCCTGGAGCTCTTCAGCCTGGAGCCCTGGAGCCCTGCAAGCCCAGAGCCCTGCAGGCCCGGAGCCCTGCAGGCCCGGAGCCCTGCAGGCCCGGAGCCCTGCAGCCCCGGAGCCCTGCAGCCCCGGAGCCCTGCAGCCCCGGAGCCCTGCAGGCCCGGAGCCCTGCAGCCCCCGAGCCCTGCAGCCACGGAGCCCTGCGTGGGCAGGCGGGAACCCTAGCGCGAAGGCTCGGGGTTGGACAGATGGGAGTCCTTTCAGTCCCGTCCATCTGGTTGCACCTCTCCCCTCGGCCATCTGCTCACGCGCAATGCTTTCCAATGGGGCGACCAGATGGCCGGGCCAGCCTGGAAGTCCCGATGAGGGTCCATTCGCCTCGCGGATCCCAGCCAGGGCTCCAGGAGGTCGGGCGCATCCGCGCCTAGGGTCCCCTCCGTCACTCAGAGCGCGAGGATTACAAGAAAGGTGGGTAGCCTTCCTCCGGATTAGTAGGGGCAGGGTATGCCGGGACACCCCTTCTGGTGATTGCGGTTCTCAGGCGGGGTCCAGATGGGCCAAGCCCGGACGACACTTCCCCGGGGCATCCGGTGCTCCCTCCTCCAGCCCACGGCGAGGCAAAGTGCCCAGGATGGGCTCCATGGGTCCCCCGGGCGTCCGGGCCCCGGGAGCTCCGCCGGGCCTCCCATGCCTGAGGCCCAGCGTGGGGTCTACGAGCCCCCCCCGAGGCCTGCAGCCCCGGAGCCCTGCAGCCACGGAGCCCTGCAGCCCCGGAGCCCTGCAGCCCCGGAGCCCTGCAGCCCCGGAGCCCTGCAGCCCTGGAGCCCTGTAGCCCTGGAGCCCCAGAGCCCTGCAGCCACGGAGCCCTGCGTGGGCAGGCGGGAACCCTAGTGCGAAGGCTCGGGGTTGGACAGATGGGAGTCCTTTCAGTCCCGGCAATCTGGTTGCACCTCTCCCCTCGGCCATCTGGTCGCGCGCAATGCTTTCCAATTGGGCGACCAGATGGCCGGGCCAGCCTGGAAGTCCCGATGAGCGCTCATTTGACTCCCGGATCCCAGTCAGGGCTCCAGGAGGTCGGGCGCATCCGCGCCTAGGATCCCCTCCGTCACTCGGAGCGCGAGGGTTACAAGAAAGGTGGGTAGCCTTCCTCTGGATTAGTAGGGGCAGGGTATGCCGGAACATCCCTCCAGGGGTGGTGGTTCTTTGCCGGGGACCAGATGGGCTATGCCCGGGCAACATCCTCCCAGGCGTCCGGGGCTCCCTCCTCCGGCACGCTGTGTGGAAGAGTGCCCGGGACGAGCTCCACGGTGCCTCGGGCAGTCCTCCCCCGGGCGCTCGGGCCCGAGAGCTCCGGTGGTCCTCCAAGTGCCTGAGGCCCAGCCGGGGTCGCCGAGCCCCCCAGGAATCAGAGCCCCCAGAGCTCTGCGTGGGTGGGCAGGCGGGAGCCCTACCGCTATGGCCCGGCTCTGGGCGGGCAGACGGGAGTCCTTTCAGTTGCCGGCGATCTGGTCGCTCCTTCCCCCTCGGCCATCTGGTCGCGCTCAATGCTTTCCAATGGGGCGACCAGATGGCCGGGCTGGCCTGGAAGTCCCGATGAGGGTCCATTCGCCTCGCGGATCCCAGCCAGGGCTCCAGGAGGCCGGGCGCGTCCGCGCCTAGGGTCCCCTCCGTCACTCGGAGCGCGCGGGTTACAAGAAAGGGGGGTAGCCTTCCTCCGGATTAGTAGAGGCAGGGTGTGCCGGAAGACCCCTCCAGGGCTGGTGGTTCTTTGCCGGGGACCAGATGGGCTACGTCCGGGCAACATCCTCCCAGGCGTCCGGGGCTTCCCTCCTCCGGCCCGCGGCGTGGCAAAGTGCCCAGGGACGGGCTCCACGGGTCCCGGGCAGTCCTCCCCCCGGGGCGCCCGGGCCCGAGAGCTCCGTCGGTCCTCCCCGTGCCTGAGGCCCAGCCGCTGTCACCGAGCCCCCCCCCCGGGAAGCAGAGCCCACCGAGCCCTTGGATCAGGCGGGAGCCCTACCGCTATGGCTCGGCTCTGGGCGGGCAGACGGGAGTCCTTTCAGTTGCCGGCCATCTGGTTGCTCCTTTCCCCTCGGCCATCTGGTCGCGCGCAATGCTTTCCTATAAGGGGTGCCAGACGGCTTGGGTGGCCTGGAAGTCCCGATGAGGGTCCATTCGCCTCCCGGATCCCAGCTAGGGCTCCAGGAGGCCGGGTGCGTTCACCCCTTGGGTCCCCTCCGTCACCCGGAGCGCGCGGGTTACAAGAAAGGGGGGGGTAGCCTTCCTCCGGATTACTAGGGACAGGATACTCTGGGACCCCTCTCGGTCCTCAGCCGGCAGCTGGATGGGCCCGGATGCCGCCCCAGCCCCGGGTCTGTCCCGGGGCCTGCCACGTGGCAGGGTGCCCGGGACGGGGTCCAGAGGGCCTGGGGAGGCTTCCTCTGTGCCGGCGGTCCTGGGAGCCCCGGCTGGGTCCAGGGGCCGGGCCCCTGGTCGGGGTCTCCGGCCCCATCCCCGGGCCAAAGGCCCGGGACGGGGTTCCGTTGTGGCCGGGGAGCCTCCCCTCGCTGGATCGGGTTCAGGGGCTCCGGCCGGGCCCCTGGGGGCCCCGGGGAGGGCGGCCTCCCCACCCTTGGCTCCGTCCTGGGTCCTGCCGCGTGGCAGGGTGCCACGGGCGGGGTCCGGAGGGCCCGGGGAGGCTCCCCCTGTGCCTCTGGGCCTGGGAGCCCCGGCTGGGTCCAGGGGCCCGGGCGGGCACCGGGTGGGGGGCTCCGTCCCCGGGCCCTGTCCCCCAGGCCGGCGGCACTCCCAAAGGCCCGGGACGGGGTTCCGTTGTGGCCGGGGAGCCTCCCCTCGCTCGTCTGGGTTCAGGAGCTCCGGCCGGGCCCCTGGGGGCCCCGGGGAGGGCGGCCTCCCCACCCTGGACTCCGTCCTGGGTCCTGCCGTGTGGCAGGGTGCACGGACTAGGTCCGGAGGGCCCGGGGAGGCTCCCTCTGCGCCTCCGGGCCCGGGAGCTCCAGATGGGTCCAGGGGCCCGGTCTGGCCCCGGGTCGGGGGGCTCCGTCCCCGGGCCCCATCCCCCAGGCCGGCGGCACTCCCAAAGGCCCAGGACGGGGTTCCGTTGTGGCCGGGGAGCCTCCCCTCGCTCGTCTGGGTTCAGGAGCTCCGGCCGGGCCCCTGGGGGGCCCCGGGGAGGGCGGCCTCCCCACCCTGGACTCCGTCCTGGGTCCTGCCATGTGGCAGGGTGCACGGGCTGGGTCCGGAGGGCCCGGGGAGGCTCCCCCTACGCCTCCGGGCCCGGGAGCTCCAGATGGGTCCAGGGGCCCGGTCGGGCCCCGGGTCGGGGTCTCCGGCCCCGGGCCCCATCCCCCGGCCTGCGGCACTGCCAAAGGCCCGGGACGGGGTTCCGTTGTGGCCGGGGAGCCTCCCCTCGCTGGATCGGGTTCAGCAGCTCCGGCCGGGCCCCTGGGGGCCCCGGGGAGGGCAGCCTCCCCAACCCGGGCTCCGTCCTGGGTCCTGCCGCGTGGCAGGGTGCCTGGGGCGGGGTCCGGAGGGCCCGGGGAGGCTCCCCCTGTGCCTCCGAGCCCGGGAGCTCCGGCTGGGTCCAGGGGCCCGGTCGGGCCCCGGGTCGGGGTCTCCGGCCCCGGGCCCCGTCCCCCGGCCTGCGGCACTGCCAAAGGCCCGGGACGGGGTTCCGTTGTGGCCGGAGAGACTCCCCTCGCTGGATCGGGTTCAGGAGCTCCGGCCGGGCCCCTGGGGTCCCCGGGGAGGGCGGCCTCCCCAACCCGGGCTCCGTCCTGGGTCCTGCCGCGTGGCAGGGTGCCTGGGGCGGGGTCCGGAGGGCCCGGGGAGGCTTCCCCTGCGCCTCCTGGCCTGGGAGCCCTGGCTGGGTCCAGGGGCCCGGTCGGGCCCCGGGTCGGGGTCCCCGGCCCTGGGCCCCTTCCCCCAGCCTGCCGCTCTGCCAAGGGCCCGGGACTGGGGTCTGTCAGTCCCGTGCAGGCCTCCCCTGCTTGTCGAGGTTTTCTGCGGGCCCCGGGTCGGAGGGCCCGTCGGGTCCCCCACGCAGCCTCCATGGCTGGGGCCCAGCTGGGGGCCCTGGGCCTTCAACGCCAAAATGCCCTGGCACCCGCTCACTCGTTCGTTGGGGCACAGAGCGACCAGATACCTTCCCTTCCGAGCCCGGCCGTCTGGTAGTAACTTTCTCCTTCGGCCATCTGGTCGCGCACGTTTCATTTGGCTATCTTCCCTTCGGCCATCTGGTCGCGCGCAATGCTTTCCTATGGGGCGACCAGATGGCCGGGCTCGCCTGGAAGTCTCGATGAGGGTCCATTTGCCTCCCGGATCCCAGCGAGGGCTCCAGGAGGTCAGTTACATTTGTGCCTTGGGTCCCCTCTGTCACCTTGTGCGCACGGATTACAAGAAAGGGGGTTAATTTTCCTCCGGATTACTAGGGAGAGGGTCAGTCAGATCTCCGAGTGGTTTGGCGATTCTGAATCAGGGGAAGGCAGACCCGGGGCCCGCCCGCCGGGACCCCCAGGGGCCCGGGTACGCTCCTGCCTCTCAGCCCCTTCCCGATGGTCCTTTCTCTCCGAGTTTTCTGGGG